>NC_140536.1:32101052-33468552 GCF_057382185.1 Mchenga conophoros
TTTCCAGTCTGGTACCTGTCGCACATGTATAGCTCGTGTGCTGTAATGTAATTTTTTTTTTGCAGACAAGTTGGCACAGTCATAAAAATCATGTACAGTACATTAAAAGACACATATATAACAACATTCAAATGTTTGACACAGCAAAAGACAAGTCAGGAAAAAACTTGTCCTGACTTGTCCCATAATTGTCATTTAACAATATAAACCTGAAGCTACAGTCTCACACACCAACACAAATCCCTATCGTAATGAAGACACACACACACACACACACACACACACACACACACACACACACACACACACACACACACACAGAGTCAGGTCCATAAATATTGGGACATCGACACAATTCTAACATTTCTGGCTCCATACACCACCACAATGGATTCCAAATGAAACGAACAAGATGTGCTTTAACTGCAGACTGTTGGCTTTTATTTGAGGGCATTTACATTGGGAAGATGGCCCCAACTGACCGAGTGCTCAGTGAATACCTCAGGCAGCAGAAACCCAAGAAAGAGGAGGTAGACGAGGAACCATCATGGAAGGACAGGGCCCTGCACGGTATGTACCACCGGCAGATAGAGGAGGTGGCTGATATCCAGAAATCCTACCAGTGACTGGACAAAGCTGGACTGAAAGACAGCACAGAGGCACTAATCATGGCAGCACAAGAACAAGCTCTGAGTACAAGATCCATAGAGGCTGGGGTCTATCACACCAGGCAAGACCCCAGGTGCAGGCTGTGTAAAGATGCCCCAGAGACAATCCAGCACATAACAGCAGGGTGCAAGATGCTAGCAGGCAAGGCATCTTGCACCCTGATGAAGACCACACCTGCTGACATCATGAGGTCACCGGACTACGACACACTCAGAAAAATAAAGGTGCCAACTGGAACCAAAAGTGGTTCTTTAGACTGATGCCATAGAAGAACCTTTTTTGGTGCCACAAAGAACCTTTCAAACAATGGTTCTTTGGAGAACCATTTCTTTCAGTGGTTCATTGAAGAACCTTTAAAGGTGCCCCAAAGAACCATCAAGAAATGGTTCTTTGGGGCACCTTTAATGGTTTTTCAAAGAACCTTTTTAAAAATGGTTCTTTAAAGAACCATTTTAAAGAACCTTTTTTGAGTGGTTCTTTAAAAAAACATTTTAAATCTTTCAAAATAAAATGCATCATAAATTGAATTTGAGTAGGGTAAAAATAAATACGAGCACAGCATAGACATATATTAATGGTTTATTGTCATTTTGTAGTTACCAAAAGACAAAAAGGCATTTTAACCCTCAGCACAACATCACTACTAATACATGTCACATATTAGTGTTTTAAACAGTAATAATTAAATATATTTGCTATACTATAAATAAATATATATATAAATACTATAGCTACAGATAACACAACAATACATGTATTGTTTAATTAATAAAACATCAGAAAGTGATAAAACACATTAGAAATAGCAATAGCTTCATAACAGACCAATAAATCAACACATTTTCATCAGCAGATGTTTGCATGTTCAGTAAAAATATTTCAACAACAAGTTTATGATTAAAATGATCAATGAACTTTAGCATTACGCTATGTAATGTATGTTTCATGTTGTACTCATGGTCCTTTGTTAGTCCAGTTTAGGATAATGTCTCTGACGTATGTTTCATATCAAATACAGGGAGTGCAGAATTATTAGGCAAATGAGTATTTTGTCCACATCATCCTCTTCATGCATGTTGTCTTACTCCAAGCTGTATAGGCTCGAGAGCCTACTACCAATTAAGCATATTAGGTGATGTGCATCTCTGTAATGAGAAGGGGTGTGGTCTAATGACATCAACACCCTATATCAGGTGTGCATAATTATTAGGCAACGTCCTTTCCTTTGGCAAAATGGGTCAAAAGAAGGACTTGACAGGCTCAGAAAAGTCAAAAATAGTGAGATATCTTGCAGAGGGATGCAGCAGTCTCAAAATTGCAAAGCTTCTGAAGCGTGATTATCGAACAATCAAGCGTTTTATTCAAAATAGTCAACAGGGTCGCAAGAAGCGTGTGGAAAAACCAAGGCGCAAAATAACTGCCCATGAACTGAGAAAAGTCAAGCGTGCAGCTGCCAAGATGCCACTTGCCACCAGTTTGGCCATATTTCAGAGCTGCAACATCACTGGAGTGCCCAAAAGCACAAGGTGTGCAATACTCAGAGACATGGCCAAGGTAAGAAAGGCTGAAAGACGACCACCACTGAACAAGACACACAAGCTGAAACGTCAAGACTGGGCCAAGAAATATCTCAAGACTGGTTTTTCTAAGGTTTTATGGACTGATGAAATGAGAGTGAGTCTTGATGGGCCAGATGGATGGGCCCGTGGCTGGATTGGTAAAGGGCAGAGAGCTCCAGTCCGACTCAGACGCCAGCAAGGTGGAGGTGGAGTACTGGTTTGGGCTGGTATCATCAAAGATGAGCTTGTGGGGCCTTTTCGGGTTGAGGATGGAGTCAAGCTCAACTCCCAGTCCTACTGCCAGTTTCTGGAAGACACCTTCTTCAAGCAGTGGTACAGGAAGAAGTCTGCATCCTTCAAGAAAAACATGATTTTCATGCAGGACAATGCTCCATCACACGCGTCCAAGTACTCCACAGCGTGGCTGGCAAGAAAGGGTATAAAAGAAGAAAAACTAATGACATGGCCTCCTTGTTCACCTGATCTGAACCCCATTGAGAACCTGTGGTCCATCATCAAATGTGAGATTTACAAGGAGGGAAAACAGTACACCTCTCTGAACAGTGTCTAGGAGGCTGTGGTTGCTGCTGCACGCAATGTTGATGGTGAACAGATCAAAACACTGACAGAATCCATGGATGGCAGGCTTTTGAGTGTCCTTGCAAAGAAAGGTGGCTATATTGGTCGCTGATTTGTTTTTGTTTTGTTTTTGAATGTCAGAAATGTATATTTGTGAATGTGGAGATGTTATATTGGTGTCACTGGTAAAAATAAATAATTGAAATGGGTATATATTTGTTTTTTGTTAAGTTGCCTAATAATTATGCACGGTAATAGTCACCTGCACACACAGATATCCCCCTAAAATAGCTAAAACTAAAAACAAACTGAAAACTACTTCCAAAAACATTCAGCTTTGATATCAATGAGTTTTTTGGGTTCATTGAGAACATGGTTGTTGTTCAATAATAATATTCCTCAAAAATACAACTTGCCTAATAATTCTGCACTCCCTGTATATGTCATATCAAAACAAGCCCACACCTGCAGTTGTTTCAGTTTTTCACTGGTGTTTCCTGTCAGCTGGTCAACCTCACATCCATATCAGCCAACCAAATGACAAGTTCCTCCCTTTGTGCTTCAAATCCCTCCCACTCTGAGACAAGGAGCTGAAAGAGATCGAGAAAAGAGTCAATTATAAAGAAGAGAAAAGTGAAACCCTCCTCAGAAGGTCTGACTCGCATACCTGCAGTTGACCTGTGATGGACTCCAGTTTGGCGTTCACGTCATCCCTCGCCGATGCCAGCAGCCGAGTCTGCAGGGTGCCCTGGAAGAGCTCAGTTAATGTTCGACTCCTCCTGGTCAGGCTCTCCAGCTGGATGAGCCGAGGTCTCCCCTCTCGCCGCTGCCTCTGAACACAGAAACACAAATTGCATCTGAAGCAGGAGGTGCAGATTTTTTTGCTATTCTTTTCTAAATCCAGGCTAGATCACGTGGAGGTATTTGGAAAACTTTTTTGGCCAGCGGACAACTGTTGTCTTGCAGAAAGTCAAATCAAACATATGCGATACACAATCAATTCACAAGAACACATAAAAAAATAAGTCCAGTTCTTGCCTGATTTCAAGTGAAATCTGCATCAAAACAGGGTGACAGAAGTAAAACGAGAGCACAAAGCCTCACTTTTTACAAGCCTGCTATTACAGTTCTCCTCTATGCAGACGACTTTCCTGTTTTCAAGGCACAACTTGGATCTGCTGTACGAATCTTATGGATACACACTAAATGAAACAATAGTGTGCATGACTCCAGATTCTGATCCCTCATCCTAATATGGTCCCAACATAGCAACAGCAAGAAAGCAAATGTTGAGGCTTCAAAATACAAAGTCCATAAACCAATGGCTGACATGGGTTTTATCATAAGGGTGATAAATATACAAATTTCAGTCTGTCTTAGAGATTTGATGTTCATTTACCTGCAGATGCACTATACGTACCTGCTCCATGGTTTTTCACAACATTTTGCACATCACTATTTAATACAGGAAGTACGTGAACTAAAACAAGTCATCGTTCTTTGTGAGAGGACCATATTAATGAAACCAACCTCAATGACATCATAGGGATCCCTAAAGATGCTCCTGCTGCTTCTCTTCCTCCTCATCCTAAGCTTCCTTCTCCTTGTCCTCGCCTTCCATCCAATTGTAATTCAACCTAATTGTGTTTCTCCCCCTCCTCTTCCTCATTTTGTTGGAGCTGTGAACACAATTAATGTGAATCTGGATTAATTTGTGCAAACAAGAAAAATCTACAGCTTTTTGGTCAGAGGTGCTCTTGTGATTTAAGCCGGGTAGAGTAGATTTATGTGTTGATGCTACCTGCTTCAGCTCTGGCTGCTGAGTGATATTTACACCCTGGCTGGATTACAAACTTTAACCATGTGCTGAACTTTGGCCCGGCGTTGATACCTCTTGTTAGTATAACGACCTCTTCTTAGCTTGTATGTATGATGGTGGATAAATGAGATATACAAAAAAATTAACTATATTACAAAAGAACATCTACCTTGGAAACATCAAATGACCGGAGCATAACTTGTCAACTAGTCCGAAACTAAGTTATGCAGGAACAGTCAAAGACACACCTTCTCATGTCACATTTCTATTCATTTCTATATAATTCGATTAGACAATAAAGAGTCATCTAATCTAATTATTCATTCAAAACACTTATGCATAGCTGTATTTTATACAGCTCATACAGAATTCAAAGTACAGGTTCATGTGAGTATTTAATGTACGGCTCAGATCTACAGAATTTCAAGAGTTTCTAGAGCAGACACAGAGCTCACGTCACAACAGGCTTCAGGCGCCATTTTACTGACTTTAACAATATATTACATTTTAATTTCGGTCTAGCTGACATTAGGTTATGTACGCAGCACGCAATTGAACCACATATTTTAGAAGCCAAAGGTTCAAATTAGCTGGGAGCAGCTTCACTTAATTATAACAGTGGTTTTGTTAGGAAAACAGTTGGATACTAAATTGCGCTGACATCAACGGCTAACGTATCTAGCTAATCGCTACTGTTAGCACAACATTAACAGCAAGCTACAATGACGAGTAACAAAAACAAAACAGTAATAAGGTTTTAATGAAAATGTTTTACCTTTTCTAACAGTCCCAGAATCCACAGCTTCAAAGTCCAGCAGGTACTGAAGACTGTTATCCGTTTCGCTGTCACCGTCCGTGAGTTTTTTTTCCCGAAGGTCAAGGCCCGCCGCTCGCACACTCTGTCTGCGCATGCGCATCCCAACGACTGACCCCCTCCGTCCGCTCCCGGGAGGTTACAGTATGACCTGTTATGACGTCACTCTCTCTCTCCCTGTCATTTATTTGGCTCGAAACACATATTAACAAATTGATCAGTGATGAACAACTACTCAGATCATTTACCTAAGCTGTGCGCTTTGTCAAAACGAAGTCTGTGTCCATTACACTGACATTCTGTTCTGCAATTGTTATTTACTTGTATTTTATAATTTGACTTTACATACTGCTGGGTGGTTTGTAAAGTTTACAATAACTAGTATTATCATTATGCTATATTTTCAAAAATATATAATAATCTCAAAAGTAATGCCTTGGAGTAGAAAATAGTAATGCTTTATTAAAATTTAAAACTAAAGTACAGTATTTGAATGTGTGTATTGTGTCTATTGTTTGCAAATATTTCTAACTTTTATTTGAATATTCAGTTTCCTACCATCTTCTCTTAAAGGGTAATTGCCAGGTATCCCGCCCTTCCCCTTCGCACACACATGCACACAAAGAAAACACACAGTATAATTCACAGCCTCATTATAGTGAATAAATATTTACACCATCAAACTTAGATTGCTAAGGATAAAGAACCTTTTGTTCTTTAAAGAACCATTTGTAATAGCTGAAGAACCATCCACAAAATAAAAAGGTTCTTTGACGTATGATGGTTCTTTAAAGAACCATGAAGACATCTGAAGAACCACTTAAGAACCATAATTTTTCTGAGTGCAGGGTGAACACAGAGAATCTAACCCAGAGAAATAACAACACACATTCTCATTTTCCAGCTGTAGATAATTGAGAATCACAAATTAACCAAACATAAATGTCTTTGAGAGGAAATCCACAGAAGCACAGTCTGTGGCCTTTCTAAGTGAACGCCACAGCTGGGCAGCAGATTCAAATTCAGAACTTCTTTAGTTTATATTTCCAGTAGCTTATCCACAGTGCTATATGTATACAGGCATAGCTCACTTGCAATATGAAGTGGAGGCTTAAGGGTAAAATTTTACAATGGAAGAGCTTCCCAGGGTTTGCATTTGTAATCCTTGTTTGCGTGTGTTTTGCATACAATATACAAAATGCATTTGCATGAACACTGAGTCTACACAAAGAAAATTAACCACAAAACCTCCACGCTGTGTAACCCTAAATAAGTGCAACAAACAAAACAAAAGATTCTGGGTTACTTTCTATAACAGCATACAATGCACTGTAACAATACAATGCACTGTAACAATTCAAGTCATATATCAAATGTTATAATGCATTATAAAATTACTTAATACATATATATAAATACATCTAAAATAATAAAATAAATATACAGATACATACATATAAAAACGTAAATACAGTCTATTTGCACATTTATATACAAAATAATGGAGGTGCAGAACATGGTCCATTTGGATTCAACATCTTCAGCCTGTCTCGAAATGCTGTCGAAGTTCTACCGGAGGTGGGAGTTAAATATCGGACCCTGCAACCTGCAATTATGGACATCCTTATCTTTGAACATGGTGTGTTCATTATGGATAAACTGTCATGTGTTGACACAAGGTCAATAACAGAACAGACAGGCCAACAATTAGTTTGACTATAAAAACTTTACTAAGGCTTACAAATGACACTGATCAGATCAGGCTGAAACATCTGTGAAAAAAAATGAAAATCTTTCACTTTATTAAGTTATTACCACACAAATGGAAAATCATCCTCACTGGGGGAGTATTAAAGATGAATGCACTACCAGTAGAACACAAAGCAAATCTAGTGCTTCTGATCATGTGTTTGTATTGCAGACATGAACACCGACAGCTGGAGACTTAAGAGCTGGGTAATGTTTCCTGTATACTTTTTTTCCAGTCTGGTACCTGTCGCACATGTATAGCTCGTGTGCTGTAATGTAATTTTTTTTTTGCAGACAAGTTGGCACAGTCATAAAAATCATGTACAGTACATTAAAAGACACATATATAACAACATTCAAATGTTTGACACAGCAAAAGACAAGTCAGGAAAAAACTTGTCCTGACTTGTCCCATAATTGTCATTTAACAATATAAACCTGAAGCTACAGTCTCACACACCAACACAAATCCCTATCGTAATGAAGACACACACACACACACACACACACACACACACACACACACACACACACACACACACACACACACACACACACACACACACACGCACGCACGCACACATATATAGTCAGGTCCATAAATATTGGGACATCGACACAATTCTAACATTTCTGGCTCCATACACCACCACAATGGATTCCAAATGAAACGAACAAGATGTGCTTTAACTGCAGACTGTTGGCTTTTATTTGAGGGCATTTACATTGGGAAGATGGCCCCAACTGACCGAGTGCTCAGTGAATACCTCAGGCAGCAGAAACCCAAGAAAGAGGAGGTAGACGAGGAACCATCATGGAAGGACAGGGCCCTGCACGGTATGTACCACCGGCAGATAGAGGAGGTGGCTGATATCCAGAAATCCTACCAGTGACTGGACAAAGCTGGACTGAAAGACAGCACAGAGGCACTAATCATGGCAGCACAAGAACAAGCTCTGAGTACAAGATCCATAGAGGCTGGGGTCTATCACACCAGGCAAGACCCCAGGTGCAGGCTGTGTAAAGATGCCCCAGAGACAATCCAGCACATAACAGCAGGGTGCAAGATGCTAGCAGGCAAGGCATACATGGAACGCCATAACCAAGTGGCCGGCATAGTGTACAGGAACATCTGTGCCGAGTATAACCTGGAAGTCCCGAGGTCAAAATGGGAGATGCCCCCAAGGGTGGTGGAGAATGACCGAGCTAAGATCCTGTGGGACTTCCAGATACAGACGGACAAAATGGTGGTGGCTAACCAACCGGACATAGTGGTGGTAGACAAACAGAAGAAGACGGCCGTAGTGATCGATGTAGTGGTTCCGAATGACAGCAATATCAGGAAGAAGGAACACGAGAAGCTGGAGAAATACCAAGGGCTCAGAGAAGAGCTCGAGAGGATGTGGAGGGTGAAGGTAACGGTGGTCCCCGTGGTAATCAGAGCACTAGGTGCGGTGACTCCCAAGCTAGGCGAGTGGCTCCAGCAGATCCCGGGAATAACATCGGAGATCTCCGTCCAGAAGAGCGCAGTCCTGGGAACAGCTAAGATACTGCGCAGGACCCTCAAGCTCCCAGGCCTCTGGTAGAGGACCCGAGCTTGAAGGATAAACCGCCCGCAGGGGCGTGCTGGGTGTTTTTGGTTTTTTTATATATATATACACACACATATTGTATGTAGGAAGTAAGACAAAGCACAAAGCAAAAATGAAAACCAGCTCAAAGAGTTTTCAAAGTTATCTCCACTTTATAAACATGAACAGGGTTGTATTATTGTACATTAAGGGTCTTTACCTTACCATATAAAGCACTTTGAGACAGCTGTTGTTGTGATTTGGTGCTATATAAAAATATAAATAATATTACAAAAAAACAGGTAGAAACAGGGCTGCAGCCTGACTGCTCAGCCGCTTGTTACCTAATGAAGTCCAGTGGCAGCTGGCTTCACTGCAGCTCACAAATGATGGCCTAATTTGACTGCAGTTCTGGGCTGGGATCTGCATTCATTCAGCTTCAATGTCACTCTGGGTTCTTGGATAATGGAGCAGGTGATGCAAAGAACTGAAATTGTGTTAGCAGCACAACGCAGCTCTTTCTGTCATAAATGCAGTTTGCACTTCCCCATTGAACTCTTGTTTTTGTGCAATATAAATAAAAAAAACTAAAATTAGCTAACTGAAGTGCAAGTGCAAGAAGCAGGATCGATAGGCAAGCAGACTAACAATTTCAAGGAATTCTCGAATTCTACACAGATGAGTGTATACCGATCTTTCTTATTGGCACATAAGCTTCATTATATATAGGCAGATGACAGTTAAACTTCAATGTCACCAGTAGAATTCACTTTTTAGTTGATTTGCCAGAGTTGAGTCACACACTTGCATTTTTTGTTTCAAATTTGTTGTAATATGCCTGGCCGGTCGACTGGATATTACAGTGAAGGGATGTAAAAATAAAAAACAATAAGTAAAACTTGATGAAAGGTGAATTGTATCTGTGTATCTGACTAGATAAATACAAATAAAATATTTTTGTTTTCTGATGTCTACCCCTTAGTCAAAGCCATGCTGTATATATAAATGGCTGTTTTTAAAATAGAACTGGTGTCACGAGTTATCAAGAGTTTAACATAAGACTTGCATATCATAAGAGTTGCTTTAAAACAGACCTTCCCAAAGTGTGTGTGTGTGTGTGTGGGGGGTGGGGGGGGGGGGGGCATGAAAAGGGGGAAAAAAACAAAACAATGCTTGGACACTGCTAGCACAGGGCGCCCACACAAACGCAAAGCAGGAGATGAAGCATCTCTGTATATGTTTCCAAACCAACTTCATTCTAAGCCAAGGACTAGAAAATACGGTGAAGCATATCTTCCCTTTGGTTTCACCTGCACAAGTGCCGAGGTAGGTCTCCCCTGCTTAATTGGTTTTCCCTTTGTCGGGAGCAGCGCTGGGCTCTCCAAATCACGGACAAACAGTATCCCACATTCTTGATTTTTAGTTCACAAACTAAATATTTTTCTTGTAAAACAAAGGGGGGCCCAGCAAAAAAAGTTTGGGAACCACTGCTTTAAGCAGTCTTTATCTAGGCTAGTTTAAGTTTCACATTGTTACATATTGTTTCATTGTTACTATGTTTAATGTTATTGAAAAGAAAAGTTAAAAGGGGGAAAAGTCGCACTGGTCACATTTTGCAAAAAATGTCCTTAATATATCCTTGAAAATTATGTCCTGAGCAGAGACATGACACTGATTTGGATTTGGCTAAAGAAACAAATGTCTTTAGTTCCTGAAAGATTTGAAGTAATGAGATATGAAAAGGAGAGCAAGCGAGAGCCATTAGAAAAGTAATGATCCTTGAGAGATCATTTTCAAAACACATTAGGTAAATCTGTCACAGTACTAATTCCTTCTTGTTGAAGAGCTGAAATTGTTGGGTAGGGCATCACCCCATATCTCACTTAAAAAGAAAATAGTTTAATATTTGAAGATTTCTTTCTCTTTTCCTTTCCTTTTTTTTTTTTTTACTATTTTAATTATTTATGCTAATTTGATTATAATTGTTTAATTTGCTATTTTGTATTCATTATACATAAAATAAATATCTCAGGCCTTTTCTGGCTTTGAATTATTTGATTTACAAATAGTTCGTTTTTAATGGTATGGACTAATTCTGTCTGAAATAAATAAAGTGATAAATCTTTTTTTAGTACATTTGTAAATAATTAAACAGTCATAATCTGCATAGTGTGATCACAACAGGCTAAAGACTGAAAAGAAGCCAGCATCACTAAGAGAACAAGCTTTTTGGCCTAAGTGCCCAGGTCCCCTGGGTGTGCAGCTGCTCTGAGCGGAGGTTTTCCCCTCATAGCGGAAAGATTTCTTTGAAAAGGACCCAAGGCAAAATAGTCAGTGACGAGTGGGATCTGGAAGTGTTATTATTAATAACACTCAATTGTAGGTGAAATCTTAAGCGTGTGGGGTGAAGGTACAGACGACACAGGAGCTCTAGCTTTTTTCTCCGACTTTATTCACCACCAGACATGAACCCAACATCGTCATTGAACACGTGTCAGTGGTCAATGCGTACTCCGCTGACGGAAATGGGTGGGCCAGCAGGGCAGCATTGGCCAGCACCTACTTCGCCACGGTCCCATTCCTCAATGAACGTAACAGTTCCGCAACAACAAGGAGAACCAAAACTCTCTCATTCCTCCTTTCATTTAACCTCACTCTCTGCTGCTCTTCAACCAAGCCAACCCATCTCATCTTGTTCCGCAACATCAAAAACATTGATATGGGCATTCTCACTATCAGATTGGATAATAGTCAGATTCCAGACTTCTATTCTCCTCCTGATGATTTAGTATTATATTATAATAATTGTCTACTCTATTTCCTAGATTCTCTGGCTCCTGTATAAACCCACTGTTTCCTTCGCTCGTTCTGCTCCATGGTGTACCTCTGATCTCCCAGCATTGAGGGCAAAAGCTTGGCAACTAGAGCGTAAATATAAATGCAGAAATCTATAAATGTCATGTTCTACAGTATAAAGATCCCATCAATTAGGCCAAACAAAACTTTTACTCAGGTATTTTCGGTTTTTATGAGGGTAACACCAGGATCCTGTTTTTGCCTCTCAACAAACTTCTTCAACCCTTTGACACTTTACCACCACACTAATCACAGTACAGAAAATTCTTTAGTGTAGGTCACAAATAATGGCTTATTATAATAATAGATTAATTATGGCCTCTGGCAGTGGACTCATCTCTTTGCTTGTTGTTTTAGACCTAGGACTTCCAGATACAGACTGGTAATGGCTACCAGACATAGTAGTGGTGGAGAAGCAGAGGAAGACGGCGATAGTGATAGAAGTGGCTATACCGAGTGATAGGAAGAAGGACCACGAGAAGCTTGAGAAGTACCAGCTTGAGAAGGATGCTGTCTCATGGTGATGATGAAAAACTAGTTCAATTTATTAAATCTAGACTGGACTACTACAATATATTCACACAATATCTCCGTTCGTTAAGTTGACAAACTGAAGCCTATATTATAGCCTATATTTTGTCTGCTTTGGCTTCAAATTGCACTGTAAATAAAGTTATTTTGGCTGTATTACTAATTTGAGTTGGTTAGTTTGTATCAGCCTTAATAAACTGCTTGCTTATGTTAACTAGTTCCTGCCCTCCTGCGTCCTTTGCATTTGGGTCCTCTTTCTGCTTCAAGTTATCTGCGGTCTGCAAATGCTGACACTTTTCAAATGACTAAAGTTATTAATTGATGTCATTATGCATCCAGAAATTAAGTGTGTACCTGGTTTTATAGTATGCCATTCTGCCAGACAAACACCATCTAGGAATCATACTTTTGTACTGACAATGTAAAATTATTTACTAAATTAACATATTTCCACATAGTATGTTATTAGTATTATCATTTAATATAGTAGTATATAGTCTTCATAAAATTCTCCAGTGAGGGAAGGAAATTAGATGAATGCTAAACGATAATTTTTTGTGAACTGGTAGCATCAGTGACAAAAGCTCCGCCCTTTGTCACTGATGGGGACACTACAATTACCTTGACATAAACAAAGAAAACAAGGTTGTTTTACATTCTGTATGAGTAACATTTACATGATCAGGATCTGGAAAGCAAAAGCGCGTAACTAATATAGTATCTAGTGCAGAGAAAATGACAGAAACCTCAGCAGAATACTTTTCAGGAGAATGGCAACTATGGCAACTCCTCCATCTAATGTACACAGTGCAATAGTTAGACCCTTCTGCACATGCTCTACAGTGCAAATAACAAAGTTTCATAGTTTACAGTTTAGAGTAAAATGCACCATATATATCTCTGTAATATTCAATTATACTTTATAATTGAGTTGTTTATATATATTAGAGCAATTTCTTATATTTTGTAAACTTTGTATTATGTTGTATTATTTAATTAAACTCAGTCTGTTACTATTTCTATTGTCTTGAAGCAACTATAACCACATAATTTCCTTAGGGAAGAATAAATTATCCTTATTCTGATTTTGTAGTATGAACCTATGTACTATAAGTCCTGCTGCATTAACACCATCTGGGAATCCTAGTTATGTACTGAAAATTAAAAAGTTTAATGAATTAGCATGTTAGCATGTAATACAGTATTAGTATAGTAATGTATGGTATTTAAATAAAATCCTCCAATGAGAGAAAGAAAAATATATTCTTGGTGAACTAGGAGCATTGCCATCAGTAACAAAGTCTCCACCCTGTATAATGCTGTAATTACCTTGACATTAAGTTAACCAAAGAACAGGGTTGTTTTGCATTCTAGATGAGAAACATTTACATGATCAGGATCAGAAATGCAAACCAGCACAAAGAATGTAGTATCTGGTGGAAACATATAACAGGAACCTTCAGCAGAACTTTGTCAGAAGAATAGCAACTATGGCGGGGATCATGCATCTTCTGCTGCTGTCAGGTTAGTGTTGTAAAATAATGTTAAAAGTTTTGTCAACCTTTCAAACATCTTTAGCTTAGTGTATAGTGCATTTCAGTAAAAGTAGCTTTTTTTTTTTTTTTTTTTTAGCATTTTCTATTAAAGCTCAGTAATGAAGTGGTAATAGTAGGGTAACACGGCAGAAACAAGACCGTACAAACAAACGTACCACGTAATAACCTGTTAATATCCAAGAAATATCATGGTAGCAGCAGTGGTTACACTGTGAAGAGGTTGCTGTGAAACTGACAGGAGCTACTTGTAACGTAGTGCCAGTAACGTAATGTAAATACAAATTTCAGTAATCTTACTGTATATTTTATTTACAGTATTGTTTTACTTTCCTTTACAGTATCTTCACTGTTTTTCCATTTACAGCATTACTGTAGTTCCTTTTACAGTAGTTCTACTGTGATCTCATTCACTTAATTTTTACTGGAATGTCTTGCGCCGCACTTTTTCTGTATTATCCATTTACAGTATTACTGTAACATCCTTTGTGGTATTTCTACTGTTATTGTTTATGGTACTTAGATTGTAGTCTTGCTTAAAGTGCTTTTGTTGTATATTCATTTACAGTACAGTATTTTCATTAAATACTGTAAAACTGTGACACACTGTGAACAGTACTGTAAACCTACAACGTAACTGTAAAAGTGAGATACTCAATTAAGTTTGGCCTTTAAAAATGCCTTAAATTGATTGTAGAACATTAAAATGAAAACTTTTTTGGAAATTCAGTCTTCAACTTGTGGGTCTCAATAGTCTATTATATTAAAGCACTTTAAAAAGAAAACTATTACAAATTTTATAATATACCAAACTGACTCTGGAAATCACAACATCTGACATTAACCTCTGTGAAAATCTTGCCTTGTGAAAGCTAAAAAAACCTGGGCATCAAGAAAAATAAAAATACAATTTTGGCAAAAATATAATTTAATATTTAATAAATATAATTAAATATAATTAATTCAGCCTGCTGGTCTTCCTCTGGACCCTCTTTACAGACTTTTGGCTGATCTGTGACTTTGACGGGCATTTGGTTCCATCAGTATTCGTATGATTTGTAGAAGATACAGACAGAATGATAGAATGAACCTGCTATCATCTCTCTTCTTCTCCCCCCTTCCTCTCCTGTTGCTACTTCAATCATGAAACTGATCAATGATCAGCTGATCGGCTTTTCTCTCTTGTTTGTTTATCAGCGGATGTCGCGCTAAACAACAGCAGCACGTTTAAGCTTGATCAGCTGTTGTTAGAATTTATTTAATATTAATTTCTAGTATCAGCTGATGTTTGCTGGAGCCACAGCCGTAAAAGCTGCTGGTCATGATATCGGTTTGGATATGTTGTGAGAGGGAAACATGCAGATGAAACCAGGAGATGTCCTTACTGGATCATCAGAGCTGAACAGGTGATGGAGAAACTGTTAAGGGTTCCGAAAGAGACTCAGGCGCAGGCCAGGGTTTCCCTTTAAGCGAAGAACAGTGCGTTTATTCAC
The DNA here is from genome assembly GCF_057382185.1 of Mchenga conophoros. Classification (NCBI taxonomy): domain Eukaryota; kingdom Metazoa; phylum Chordata; class Actinopteri; order Cichliformes; family Cichlidae; genus Mchenga; species Mchenga conophoros. Next base: position 32,116,246 of record NC_140536.1, read on the forward strand.
AGTGAACACAATCACCAAGTGGCTATGTACAACGTGCAGGGGAAACGGGTCCGGGTCGCCAGGGTCCGTGGGAAACAGGGTTAGGGGAAAAGGTGCTCCACACTTTCTGTACAAAAGCTCCTCCTCAGTCACTCCTCTCAGAATCCGGTTCCAAAAACGATCTAAACACAAAAGGTCGGGTTAGCGGGATAATAACAAAGGGCTTTCAAGATACAGGTTGGCAGATACACAAGTTTGACTGACGCTGATAGTTCAACGATCCAGCGAAGACTAGTGCAGACTCGCCATCTAAGTAGTGCAGTAATCAGCTGGGATCAGCGGCCGGTGTGGTGATGAGCAGGTGTGTGGGCCAGCAGCGGGAGCCCGCAGTGAGCATCGCCGTGGCGAGAGAGAGAGAGAGAGTGAGAGAGAGAGGGCGAGAGAGCAAACAAACCACAAACATATTGCCCAATAGAGGATTGACCAGCAGGGCACAGGGACCATGACAGTACCCCCCCCTCAACGGGAGCCCCCCGGCGACCCACCAGGCTTACCAGGATGAGACAGATGGAAGGCCCGCAGCATACGCTTGTCCAGGACAGCGGCCCGCGGAACCCAGGACCGCTCCTCAATGCCACAGCCCTCCCAGTCCACAAGGTACTGGAAGCCACGCCCGCGGCGGCGAGAGTCCATAATCCGCGTGATGGAATAGGCGGGCAAGCCGTCCACAAGCCGGGCGGGCGGAGGGGGCCCGGAAGGAGGGCACAGGGGGCTATTCTGGACAGGTTTGATTTGGGAGACGTGGAACACATTGTGAATCCTCATGTTGCGCGGCAGCCGGAGTTTCAGAGAGACGGGGTTGATCAGTGCCGAAACCTCAAAGGGACCAATGAAGTTTGGGTTGAGCTTCTTGGACTCAGTCCTGAGAGGAACAAAGCGCGTGGACAGCCATACCTTTTGTCCCACGCTGTATGCTGGAGCTGGTGTGCGGCGGCGATCTGCGGTCTGTTTGGTTCGGTCCTTTGTGCGCAGCAACGCCGTCCGTGCGGCCCGCCAAGCTCGTCGGCACCTCCGTAGATGGGCCTGGACAGATGGTACAGAATACTCACCCTCGACAGAGGGGAAGAGAGGCGGCTGGAAACCCAGTGAGACCTCGAAGGGAGACAGACCAGTGGCGGAGGAAGTCAGACTGTTATGGGCGTACTCAATCCAGGGTAGTTCATCACTCCAGATGGACTGGTTGGAGGACGCTGTGCACCGCAACATTGCCTCGAGCTCCTGGTTAGCTCGCTCACACTGACCGTTGCTTTGGGGATGGTAACCGGAGGTCAGACTGACCTTTGCTCCTAATGAGGAGCAGAATTCCTTCCAGACGCCAGACGTGAACTGGGGGCCTCTGTCAGACACAATGTCTTCCGGGATCCCATGCAAACGAAACACATGACGGGTAAGCAGTCGTGCGGTCTCCATGGCCGTGGGAAGCTTGGGTAGAGCTATGAAGTGGGCAGCTTTAGAAAAACGGTCTACGATGGTAAGTATGACAGTGTTGCCTGCTGATTGCGGCAGTCCGGTTACAAAGTCCAAAGCTATATGGGACCACGGCCTGGACGGAGTCGGCAGGGGATTGAGCTGTCCAGCGGGCGGCTGATGAGATGGTTTATTCCGGGCACAGGTCGCGCAGGCGGAGACGTACTCCCGAGCGTCTTTAGTCAGAGAGGGCCACCAGAAGTAGCGCTGGAGGAAGTTGATAGTGCGGTGGACCCCTGGGTGGCACGTAAAGCGGGCAGTGTGGGCCCATTGAAGTACTTGAGAACGTACTGATTGAGGGACGTAGAGCCGTTGGGCTGGCCCACCTCCCGGATCCGGTTCCGACACCTGAGCCTCCCGAATGGCTGCTTCGATCCCCCAGGAGATGGCGCCCACGACACAGGTGGCGGGGAGAACGGGAGCGGGCTCAGTGGTGTCCTCCGAGACTGAGAACTGACGGGACAGGGCATCGGGTTTGACATTCCGGGAACCGGGTCTGTAAGAGATGGAGAAGTGGAAACGGGTGAAAAACAGGGCCCACCTGGCCTGTCGAGCGTTGAGCCTCTTAGCTGATTGTAGGTATGCCAGGTTCTTGTGGTCTGTCCAGACGAGGAAAGGCTGAGCCGTGCCCTCCAACCAGTGCCGCCACTCCTCCAGGGCTAGTTTTATCGCCAGCAGTTCCCGATCCCCGACGTCATAGTTTCTCTCTGCAGGGGACAGACGGCGGGAGAAGAAGGCACAAGGGTGGAGCTTACCGTCCTTCCGTTGCGACAGAACCGCTCCAACCCCTGAGTCGGACGCGTCGACCTCGACCACAAATGGCTGCGTGAGGTCGGGTTGGATCAGGATGGGGGCTGAGGCGAATCGTTTCTTCAGTTCTTGGAAAGCTGCCTGAGCTTCTTTGTTCAACTGAAAAGGAAGCTTGGGAGAGGTTAGCTGGGTCAGCGGCAAGGCAACTCGGCTGAAGTCCCGAATGAACCGCCGGTAAAAGTTGGCAAATCCAAGGAAACGTTGCAGTTGGTGCCTATTAGGAGGTTCCGGCCACTCAACAACGGCTTTTACCTTCACAGGGTCCGGGCGGAGGTTTCCTTGGTCGATTATGTACCCCAGGAATGCAACGGTGGAGACGTGGAACTCACACTTTTCTCCTTTGACGAACAATCGGTTTTCGAGGAGTCGTTGCAGGACCTGTCTGACATGGGTCTCGTGCTCGGATTGGTTTCTGGAAAAGATCAGGATGTCATCTAGATAGACAAAAACAAAACGGTTAATGAAGTCTCTGAGCACGTCGTTCACCAGGGCTTGGAACACCGCAGGGGCGTTAGTGAGACCAAAGGGCATGACAAGGTACTCGAAGTGGCCGAGGTGGGTGTTGAAGGCGGTCTTCCACTCATCGCCCTCACGGATGCGAACCAGATGGTATGCGTTTCGCAAATCCAGTTTGGTGAAAACAGTAACCCCCTGGAGGAGCTCGAAGGCAGAACTGAGGAGCGGCAGAGGGTATTTATTTTTTACTGTGATGTTGTTTAATCCGCGATAGTCAATGCATGGCCGGAGGGTTTTATCCTTCTTTTCGACAAAGAAGAAGCCTGCCGCGACTGGAGAGGTGGAGGCCCGAATGAGGCCGGCAGCCAGGGATTCCGTGATGTACTTGTCCATAGCGTCTCGTTCTGGAAGTGAGATGCTATATAGCCGACTGGTGGGTAAAGGAGCTCCCGGGAGCAGTTCGATAGCACAGTCATAGGGTCTATGCGGAGGGAGTGACTGGGCGCGGGCCTTTTGAAACACCTCAGCTAGGTCGTGATAAACAGAGGGCACATTAGTTAAATCAGCTGATTCCAATACCCCAGAAGAGGGCGTTTCAACGCTTGGAGGCGAGGCTGCTTTAAGGCAGGTCATGTGGCAGTCCTCCCCCCACCCAGTGACACGCCCCTTTAGCCAATCTATGTAAGGGTTGTGCTGTTGTAGCCAAGGATGGCCGAGAACTAGTGGAGTGCGAGTTGCTTTAAACACCAAAAAACAGATTTCTTCAGAATGATTGCCAGAGAGGGTGAGCTCGACAGGCTCCGTCACCAGAGTGATGTCTGGAAGGCGTTGACCTGACAATGCCGTAACCCGTAATGCATGAGGCAGGGGCTCCAATAGTAACCCAAGTTGCCGGGCTAACTGACAGTCAATAAAGTTTTGTTCCGCCCCAGCGTCGATTAACACCGATAGGGAGCGGCTCTTAGAGTGAATGGAAAGCGTGGCCGGTAGTGTTAAACGGGGAGGAGCTTCTTCCTGGCTCAGCTCGCCCACCAGTACTCCTACCATCACTGGCGGGCGCGCCCTTTTGCCCGCGAAGGGCAGGTAGCCACAACATGTCCCCTGTGACCACAATAGAGGCACTCACCGGCGGTAATCCGGCGCTGACGCTCCGCCGCGGTGAGATGGGAGCCGCCCAGCTGCATGGGTTCCTCTCCGTCCCCGCTCTCGTGAGTCCGGGAGGGGCCGGCATCCGCCATGGCGCCGGTGCCAGAGACTCCCGCAGCCTCATGGAAGTTGTAGTTCCGCTGCGACCGGCGAGCCCGTAACCGCTCATCCACCTTAATGCACAGGGACATTAGCTCATTAAAGGAGGCAGGGAGATCACGCATGATTAGCTCGTCCCTTAATTCTTCTCTGACATTGTTCAGCAACGTGCTCCGTAGCGCCTCCTGATTCCACCCTGCCTCTTCTGCCAGAATCCAGAAGTCGATAGCGTAATCAGACATGCTTCTCCTACCTTGTTTGAAGTTGAGGAGACGGAGAGCAGCGGCCTCTGCCCCGGTGCCTGGGTTAAACACATTCTTAAACTTGGAGAGAAAGTCAGCGTAGGTGATGACAGGATCAGAGTTTAACACAACCTGGGCCCACTTTAGTGCACGGCCCCTCAGAAGTTGAACTAAATAAGTGATCTTCGCCCCATCGTTGCCATGAAAACGCTGCAGCTCGCGAAACGTCAGAGACACCTGAGCCAAAAATCCGGCGCATTTGTCAGACTCACCCGAGAATGGTTCCGGTGTGGGTAAAGGTCCGTCAGACGGCGTACCGACCCGCGGTGAGCTACCTGACGCTACGGCGGGCGGTGCCGCCTGGGGAGCCGGGCTGGGCGGCTGGGGATTCCCTGGTTGCACATTTCCCCCCAGCGGTATTAACTGCGCCACTGCCAGGGTCAATGCGGCGACATCCTGCCGTAGCTGCCCGAGCATTTGTTCATGGCGGACCAGCGCGGCTTCCTGGGCGGCCAGAGCCCGGCCCACGGGGTCCTGACCTGCTGAGTCCATAATGGCTGGATCGTTCTGTTAGGGGTTCCGAAAGAGACTCAGGCGCAGGCCAGGGTTTCCCTTTAAGCGAAGAACAGTGCGTTTATTCACAGTGAACACAATCACCAAGTGGCTATGTACAACGTGCAGGGGAAACGGGTCCGGGTCGCCAGGGTCCGTGGGAAACAGGGTTAGGGGAAAAGGTGCTCCACACTTTCTGTACAAAAGCTCCTCCTCAGTCACTCCTCTCAGAATCCGGTTCCAAAAACGATCTAAACACAAAAGGTCGGGTTAGCGGGATAATAACAAAGGGCTTTCAAGATACAGGTTGGCAGATACACAAGTTTGACTGACGCTGATAGTTCAACGATCCAGCGAAGACTAGTGCAGACTCGCCATCTAAGTAGTGCAGTAATCAGCTGGGATCAGCGGCCGGTGTGGTGATGAGCAGGTGTGTGGGCCAGCAGCGGGAGCCCGCAGTGAGCATCGCCGTGGCGAGAGAGAGAGAGAGAGTGAGAGAGAGAGGGCGAGAGAGCAAACAAACCACAAACATATTGCCCAATAGAGGATTGACCAGCAGGGCACAGGGACCATGACAGAAACAGGTTTACCTTTTAGGTGACATGAATGAATTGAAGGGAAGTTATCAACTGTTTCTGAGAGACAAATAACACCAGGATCCTTTTCTAAGTAGCTGACAGCTGGTAACAAAGTTTTGCCAGGGGGGCAGGTAGGGCATTAACAGGGAAAGGGGGGCACAAGGAAATACCTTTCTTTCTTATTCTCATTTAAAATATTTAGCTTTTATTAAATAACTTTCTGAATCTTGCGAACAAAGTTTTTATCTGACGTAAAATGAATAGAAATCATACATATACCAAAAAGACAGTGTACATCACTGTCACAACAGCGTTTGTTTTCATTCAAAGGCTTTATGGCTTTAATACCTGGTGGGCCGGTCTGTAGTCAAAATGCCCAATTTTTTGTCCCAGTCCAGCCCTGCAGGTTAATACTGGCAGTGTCACCATGCCAGCTGACTGTATTTCATCATCAGCCAGTGTTGTTCTTTATACATCAATATTACCAAAGTTTATCATAACGCAGCATAGAAAGTATTTACTTGCTTTCAGGTTTCATTCAAATGACTTTTTTCCTGTTTCAAAATTAAAAAACGGTTTGTAAGAAGATTATCTTCTTTTTTAACAGGCAGATAAAGTTTTGCATTGGCATTGGCTAATTTGCCAATTGTATGTTAAAAATGTTCGTATTTTAATATTCAAAAATGTTTTTGCCCAAAACATATGTGCACTATATGTCAGTAAAAATACTATGCAAATATTGATGTCCTCGAATGCTGAATAAACATTGACAAGCACTGATTGTATCTCTTGTACTTTATCAACACAGTATCTAAATACTTTGCACCGTAGTGGTTAAAACCTCATTCTAATAAGAGTTAAAAGCGTTTTCGGTTATTAGGTTTATAGGATTATTGAATTATGGTTAACAGTTGGTAGAATTTTTTTCTTTTTAACATTATCTGCCAATTACATCTGCCACCCTTCTCCAAATCTGTGCCCCTACCTGGCCCCCCAACAAAAATTTTCTAGACCCGCCACTGCATCTGTGAGGCGTGAGCGGTGTTTGTTTTTAACATAGTTCACGGAGGAGAATAGCTGCTGACATAATGTGGATCCGAAAATCCCTAATTGGCCTACCTGGGGTTGAAAGTCTCGATAAATGCACGGCATTTCGGCGGGTACATCGGCTTCCGCGAGTGTGACGCTTATTCTGTGCAATGAAAAATAATAAAATATAATTTTATTTTTGTATTTCAATATCACAATAATCTTCCAATTTAGAACTACAAGTTAAAAATAAAAGAACTAAACACAAATAAAATACACTTCAGCTAAATACTTCTAATTTATTTTCCCAAACCACCTGGAGCTGCAGTATAAGTAAAAAGAGCCGCATGCGGCTCCGGAGCTGCAGGTTGCCGACCCCTGCCCTAGGCCATCTGACCTCAGGAAATCACATGATAGGGTGGGGCTAGGTTTCACAATGAGCTCACCCAAAACTCTTTGGGGGGAATGCTCCTACAGGGTCTTTCAGTCAGTAGTTCCCCTATTCACTCCCATTCCACTGCTGTGAAAAAAAAGAAGCACACCATTTATTTAGGTTTAATATGGATTTAGATGAAATTAAAAATAGTTAGGACAATTGTAATATGTTTTTCCTACACTTGTGGAAAACATAGTGTGCATTACTTTAAATTGTCCCCTTTAACACAAGGCACTGCTGGAAAGAGCCAACTGCCACAATTGATATTACCTGGATAATAACATAATATCTAATGATGTAAATATATTGCGACTATCTGACAAATTCTGATAATTAAGCTCATGGTTTTTCTATTGTTTTTAGGTTTAACATATTGTTTGAATCTTCTACCTTAAAGTGTTTGTTAAGCAGATCTGCAGTGTTCATAAACCCACTTTATTTTTGTTCTAGACTTAATTTTCAGTGGTACACATGTTGCTGAAATGTTGACAAATTTTACAGTAAACATCTTTAATTACATTCTAAGTAAAGTTTTGAAATATCAGTTTTTGTGTGTGATTTTTAAAGATCTGACTACTGACAGTAGTGGGTTTTATAATGGCTTGTCATTAAGTATTTCATATATTTCTGTTCCACAGGCCTGTCTTTTCAATTTTCACATGGCCTCCAGCCCCAGTTTGTCTTCTTTCAAACACCAAAGACCTGGTCTGAAGCCCAGAGCATCTGTAGGGAGCAATGTTTCGACCTGGCCACCATTAATGACATGAGAGAGATGGAAATTGTACTTGAAGCTGTCAAAGATAAATATGATGATGCTGTGTGGATTGGCCTTTCAAAAGGCAAGACACGCAGGTGGCGCTGGTCTCTGGCAGATGATGATTTCTACAAAGAGGGAGAAAGAAGTTATTTGTTGTGGCGCTCAATAACTGATGCCAACTGTGCAGTTTCCAGCAACGGGAAACTGAATATGTTGGAGTGTGCCAACCAAAAATATTCAGTTTGCTTTGATGGTGAGTCATTTTAAATAGTTGTTTTTGCCATACTCTCATCATGTGTGCATTATGTTCTGTTTTGCTTCCTCTGTCTCTTTGTCCTCTTGTTATCGTGTGTGTGTGTGTGTGTGTGTGTGTGTATTTAAGTCCTCAGTTTTCCCTTTTCCTTGTCACATCGTTGTTGTTTACCTGACTGTGTGTGCGCTCTTCTAGAGTCTTAGTGTTGCCTAGTGTTTCCTGGTCGCTGAGTATCAGAAATAAAGCGACTGTTTCAGTTGAGCCTCATATATGAGTCCTGCATTTGTGTCCTTCCCTTGCCTGCAACCCAGCAAATCCTGGCAAATTCATGGTTACCTGTTAGAATGTGTCTCTGATATTTAATGGAAATCCATCAAATAGGTAAATTTTCAGAGGGAGGAAGGAGACAAGACAAGACAAAAGACAGGCTGTGGAAAAGAGTTAGTGTTTAATAATAAGTAATAATTAAATGAAAAGTGGTGTATACAGTGATTGCATCAAGCTCGTGCCAAACACTCAAACTGGTTTTCACTAAATGTAATGGCACTTTTTTATTTTCAAATCTTATTTATCCTTCTTTGATTAGTACTGTAATATTTGTAAATAGGTTTAAAGTTAAATTAAAAAAAAAACCTGTCTCTTTATTTTGATCAGTAGTTTGTCAGTACATAAAAACTGTCTTGCTTTGATTCTCGGGAATACTACAGAACACACTGCACACTCTCTTGGCTGAAACCTGAGGACCATTGCTACATAGTAAATGTTTTAACTGTGAATTTTGTGGAAATGAAAAGTCAGTGAAGCTCATTTTATTTTACTTTGCAGCAACAAAACAAGGTGCAGATCAATACATCCTTAACACACAAAACATGGTTTGGACTGCTGCTCGGGATTATTGCAGAACACACTACACAGACCTGACCAGTCTAAGGAATGATGCTGAGTACCAGATAGTCCAGCAAGTAGCCAATGGCAATGAAGTGTATGTTGGCCTTTTCAGAGACCCCTGGGAGTGGTCAGACCAGACTGACTCCTCATTTAGATACTGGAACCCAGACAAGACTGTCTGGACTGATAGCACTCAAACCTGTGTTGCTATGCTGAAGGTAAACTCTGGTAAATGGGGAGACAGGGCATGTACAGAAACACATCCTTTCGTCTGTGATTGCAGTGAGTAAAACTCTTTACTAGAAAATTTATAAAACATTTATATTTCAAATAGAAAAAAAAATATCTATGTCTTTCTCCATGACAGAAATGTATAAAATGAAGGATCCAGACTAACTCTGTTTACATCTGTTTATATTAGGGAACAAGCTGAGTTTCATTAAACTGAGGATCAGCCCACAGGACTCAATGCTGGATCTAAGTAATCCTTCGGTGCAAGCAGACATCCTGGAGCAAGTAAGTGATGCAGATCTTTGTTAATGATGAGCAGTTAAATTTGAGTATATCATATATATGTTTATTTAGATTGCGACATGAAATAACTACTTCATCGCATTAGGACCTTCATGGTTTTGCTATAGTAAATGGAAACATGAATATTCTCTGTTTAATAGATGAACCAGAAGCTAAGGAGTTATAACACGACTGCTGTTTTTCATCTAACGTGGAGAAAACAATCTGATGGAAGAGTTTTTACCAAGGAGCCTTGAAGAAGTGGCTGACGAGAGAAAAATCAGGGGAAGTGATTAATATGGATGATAAATGTACTTTAACAGACTAGCACAGAGCAATGTGAACATAGAATAGACACAGTTTTACAGATTAGAATATTTTGGCGCGTAACAGCAAAGCCAGATTACAGACATTTGCCAACGAAACTATGTGTAAGAAAAAGTACACTATGATAATGAAAAGTTATACACCGTCTCTCTCTCTCTCTACATATATATATATATATATATATATATATATATATATATATATATATATATATATATACACGAATATATATATACACGAATATATATATATTTGTGTATCTTTTTTCTGTCCTTACGTGTGCATTTATGACTGTTTTGCATTGGAAAGTTTTTAAATTTGTTTTTGAGAAAACAACATCTAGCACTTGCTTGGATTAACTCGTTGCAATTCAAGGCAGTACGACTCGGCTCAACAATTTTTCAGTCGAGTTCCACCTAAGGCTGTTTTTATGCTCGCCACGTGGCTTGTGTCATGGGTGTCTCACGTATCACATAACATCCTGTGTTGTGCGACACAGTTTTTATTGTGTGTTGCCCAGTCATGCACCTCTTGATTTTTTTTTAACTTGTGTCAGATCATGCCTGTTTATACCTCCATCACTGAAACTCAGGGACATACAGACACACAGAGTGAGATGTTGCAACTGTTGTGGAAAGAAAGGATGCAAAAAAAAAAGCTTCCAGTTGTGACTTCTTCTTGTTCGTATCAGCGAGTATGACATGCATTTCATTGCCTTGTACATATGGCGTGTGCAGTGACAATAAAGATGAATTCTATTCTATTCTATTCTATTCTATTCTTCTATATTGTCTTAGTAGTGACACCTATTTTTTTGGTGAATACTGCAACAGCTTCTTACGTCTTAACAGCAGGTATGAATGGTTGGATCTGTGTGATGATGGCATGGCAGTGAGTAAAATATGATCACCCTATGTTTGCTGAATGATAGGTACCACAGGCCTTCAAGCTTGCAGTATTTACACCGTTATTTACAAAGCCATCACTTGACAAAGCTGTCTTAGGTGGGTCCTCTGTAGAGGAATGATTTCAGTCGGGCTTCAGAGTTAATCACATCACAAATACAGCTTTAGTGAAGGTTATAAATGATCTTCTTATGGCCTCTGACAGAGGACTAATCACTGTTCTTGTCCTGTTAGTGCAGGTACTGGTCAATACTACTGAAAATAACATTTTGTTACAGTGATTAGAGCTTGCTGTAGGTATTATAGGTACAGCACTACTGGAGTTTGAATAATATCAATCTAATAGACTCAAATGAGTTCATGTAAATGAAGAGTACTCTTTACACTAAGGTTAATTATGGAGGTCCACAGGGTTCCATAAGACCCTGTGGACCTCCATAAATGTAGACCTTATAAATGTAGAAACTTAAAATAATCTGCAAAGCTCTCTCAAAGAGACTAGAGAAAATAACCCCCCTCTTAATTCATCCTGACCAAACTGGTTTCATAAAAGGTAGGCACTCATCAACAAATACATGTAGATTACTTAATTTGATAGACTACTCATACAGTAAAAACCTTGAAACTCCAATATTTTCTTTAGATGCAGAAAAAGCATTTGACAGAGTTAACTGGAAATTTCTATTTGCAACTTTACACAAATTTGGTTTTGGATCCTCTTTCATTAACTGGGTAAAAATATTATACAATTCCCCAACAGCTTGTGTCAAACCATATGACCAAACATCCTCCAGCTTCTGTCTCTTGAGGGGCACCAGGCAGGGATGCCCACTCTCCCCTTCACTGTTTGTAATTTTTATTGAACCACTAGCAGCAGCAATTAGACAGAATTAAGTAATTAAGGGCATAAAATGCAAGAACGTGGAACATAAAATCAGCCTTTATGCGGATGATGTGTTACTTTTTCTCCAAAACTCACAAACCAATATCTCTGGGGTGATTGAATTGATAAACTCTTTTGCAAGAATATCAGATTACTCAATTAACTGGTCAAAATCTACAGTCCTCCTGATTAATGGCTCCTTCCATAATTCTTCTACACAACTGCAATCGGGAAATATAAAATATTTAGGTATTAATGTTTCTACCAAGCTTGCAGATCTAACTAAATTAAACCATATCCCACTTTTAAAGAAAGTAGAAGGTGATCTGGCTACATGGAAATGTCTACCCATATCACTCATGGGAAGGGTTGCCGCTATAAAAATGATGGTCTTACCAAAAATAAATTATTTATTCTCAATGATCCCAACTAAACCGCCACAAGATTGGTTCAGATCTCTAGATTCATGTATGTCCAAATTCCTTTGGAAAAATAAACCCCCACGTATAAGCTTAAAAACACTACAAAAGACCAAGGATAAAGGAGGACTAGAACTGCCTAACTTTCAGCACTACTTCTTAGCCAACAGGCTTCAGTTTATCTCAGGATGGCTAAAACATACCCTCTTAGATGAACCTTGGCTAGATGTAGAACAAGCACTTTGCAATAATCTATAGATTTCAGACCTACCATTTATCAGCTCAAACATCCAACGATATGAATGCTTCAAAAGCGTCCCACCATGCTGCTCTTCTCTGACAGCATGGTGGGAGTTTCTAAAATTGACGGCGTCTTCATTAATCCCATGCAAACGTACACCTATCTGGAACAACCCTGACATATTACAAAACAATAATATGATAAACTTTCCAGGTTGGAGTGGTAAAGGAATCAAATATTTAGAACATATATTAGAAGGAACAGAATTTATTTCATTTGACAGACTAGTTACACAATATGGGATCAACAAGAAAAGATTTTTAGAATATCGACAAATTAAATCCATAGTAAAAAAAAGAAATTTAAACCGGGTCAAGTTGAACTACAAACACCACCAAGTGTGGTACAATTTCTTACTCTTAAAACCCCAAAATTACTTTCCAAAATATACAGAATGCTTTCTAAAACAGATGAATCAATATCACTTCCTATTGCAAAATGGGAAGCGGACTTATCAGTTAACTTAGACCAAAACTTCTGGTCTCAGATTTGCTTAAAAACCTTTCATCTAATTAGAAATCCCAGTCTTCAATTAATTCAATACAAAATACTACATAGAGTGCAGTATACCTGTCATTGGATGTTCAAGATGGGCTTTACGTCTACCAACAACTGCTCACACTGCCAAACCAATACACCGGACAATTATATCCACGCTCTTTGGTTCTGTCCACCAGTTCAGAAGTTTTGGCGCGAGATATGTGAAGACTTATCAAAGTGTCTGAAATTTAACATTCCAACTTCCCCCTTAGTGTGTTTGTTGGGCAGCTTAGATAATGTCACTACAGAAAAGAATATAGCCCATATGATTTTCACTGCCCTATGCATAGCCAAGAAAACAGTCCTCATGAACTGGAAAAATAAAAATAATCTTAATTCTAACCAATATAGAAATTATCTATTAGATTACATTAGTCTTGATACAGCCTCTGCCACCACATCAGATCAATTGCTCTGGGCTCCTTTGATCAGCTCCATCACCTAGTGGAGGAGGGGGGGGTCATAGTTTGGTCCCACCTTCGCTGTTGTGATTGGTGTAGGGGTAGGGACAGGCTTGGGGCGTCGGGGGATTCCCCAGGAGCATCTTCCTTGGAGGGCTCCTTCTCTGGGCTGGAGCCTTGGCTGGGCCTTGGGGGCTTGGGTCCTGGTTGTTGTGTCGCTGGGGTTGCAGGCGGGTGGGTGTATGGGGGCCCAGCCCTGGCGCAGGGTACCGCCAGTGCATCGAGCCATCTGGGGGGCTCTTCAACTGGTGGGGGAGGCTGTTACATCTTGCAAGAGGTCTCCTCTCTTCAGGAACTCACTCTGCAGAAGGGAGAGATATAGGAGAGGTGGAGGAAGATCTCAGCCTGGGCGTCTATTGTCTTGTGTAGTCTGGAAGATGAGTGGATGACAGGGTGGGTGCAGTTTTCTCTGTGAGCTGTCCCAGGCTCTGTGGGGCCGGGCACGGGCACGTCACTGCAACTCCCCCTGGCTTCTGCTCCGCGGCTGCTGAGTGACCCCTCATCTGGGGCTCTCCTCAGCTCTTTCTGGAATAGTGGCGCAGCTGCCCCTCTGTTGGTCTTCCTTGGTCTCTTGTGTGCTGAGGGCCTCTGGATGTCTGGAGTCTTGATCTCCTCCATACCTGCTTCAAGCCCTGGAGGACGGGGCTGTGGCTCCCCACATCCTCTAGCAGATCATTACATGAAGGAACCTTTTAAATACAAGCGCGTTCATGCTCACAGGTGTACACACGGGTGCTCACACACACAAACTACACCCTTTTTGGCTTCTACCTCAAAGCACACTGTGCGCTGTCGATCTTACGTGCTGCACAATAATGTTTAATATTTACTGTTATATTCCCATAGATCATCGTAATGATGTTGTTTATTAAATTTGCTCTTTTTTTCTGCTTGTTTTCTCTTTTTTCTTTCTCAACAGGTGATCCAGGTGACCGATATATGTATTCTCTGTCTGCTTATTTTGTTGGTTTTTGGTTTTTTGCCCTTTATCACCATTCCTCTTCCCCGCTGTTTTTCTTTCCCTCTTTCTTTCTCCCCTTTCTTTTCCCCAGTCAAGTCTGTCCCATATTTAGCAGGTTAAAATAAAATAAACAATAAAATTGGTCTTAGGTCGTGTCTCTTGTTTAGTATAGGTTCAGTTTAGTGCCTGGTCTATGCCTGTTTCTTGTTTTATTGTGAAATGTTGTGCCTCATGTCAGTGTGTCTAACTTTGCTCCCCATGTCTCGTTAGCCCAAACCCTCCCCGTTGTGTCTCCCTCCTATTTTCCATTCCCTGATTACTCCCCTGTGTAAGCCCTGTGTTTTCCTCTGTTCCCTGTCGCGTCGTATCTTCAACTTGCTGTGTGTTCGTGATTTCCAGTCCTCCAGCACCTCAGTTTGCATCGAGCCCGGGAGGCAATACAAGTTCGGGACCGAGCCGGCTTCGCCGCTGCTGTATCGCAGTGGCCTCGGCTCATTCTAAGACATGTAGTGACAATATTGTCGAGGCTGAGAAATCATTAACTCAACCACAAGTTGCAACTTCACCACAAACGTTGTTGCAGCCAGCCACTCCGGCTCTTTTTCAATCACCCACTCAGCCCTTAGCTGCACCCCTTTTAGCTGCCCAGCCAGAGGCCCGTTTAGCTGCTCATTCACTCAATCATCAACTCCACCTTCACCACAACTGCCACTACAAACTGCAGCTCAGGCATCAGCTCTCCCACCAGTTCATACTTCAGTACAACATCCAGTAGCTCAGCTCCCAGTGTCCCCTGTAGCTCAGCTCCCGGTGTCACCTGTAGCGATTTAGTCCCCTAGTCAGCTGGTACTCTACACACTCACTCACCTGGTCATCTACACATTCAGCCAGGGGTCCCTATACCCTCTGGCTCTACATCAGCTCCTGCTGGAAGCTCGGATGAGTCCATCCAGCCCTCCGCGGCTCCCACCCCGCCACCTGCCTCATCCGCTGGGGTTTCTGGAGAGCCCGGCCAGCACATCCTCATCTCCGCTGGAGGGTCCGAGGGGCCGCTTCAGCCTCCTGTATCCGCTGGAATGCCTGAGGAGCCCGTCCAGCCTCCTGTCTCCGCTGGAGGGGCCGAGGAGCCCGTCCAGCCTCCTGCCTCGTCAGCTGGAGGGCCCGAGGAGCCCGTCCAGTCTCTTGCCTCATCAGCTGGGGATCCGGGAGGACCCAGCCAGCACGTCCTCATGTCTGCTGACGGTTCTGGCGAGACCGTTCAGCCACCACCGGCTCCACCACCTGCAACCTACACTCCACCACCTGCGACCTCCACACCACCACCTGCAGCAGCAGCTTCATCAACGCCGCCTGCAGCAGCAGCAGCTTCATCCACGCCTGGTCCAACCTCCGCTTCAGCTTCTGCCTCGCCTGGTCCAGCTTCTGTGTCTTCGTCAGCCTCGCCAGTGACTGCCACTTCACCGTTGTCCGACCCAGCTTGGCCTGAAATACCTCGCCTTTGCCGGCCACTTTACAGGCCTTTGGTTGGACGTCTTCGCCGTTGAGGGCGGCCCCGAGACCGAGGTCGTTGCCGCCGCTGGCTTCGCGGCCGGCCTCCAGACCTGCTTTATTGCCGCCACTGCCTTCCGCGTGGCCGGCCTCCTGATGTGTCTCGTCTGCGTTGCCACCGTTGCCGTCCGCACGGTCGGCCCCCTGAACTGTTTCCCCATTGCCACCATTGCCGTCTGCGCGGTCGGCCCCCTGAACTGTTCCCACGTCGCTGCCGCTGCCTTTCATGCGGCCGGCCCCCTGAGTACCTTGTGTTTGACTTTTGTGCTGTCAGCCTCCGGGTTGGCTTCCTGAACTTTTTGCTTAGTGGACTCATGGTTGACCCAGTGGGATTTGTTTTGAGTTATTCCGGTATCTCGGTTCTTGGGCTCCTTATGTTTTGTTTTGTTTGTGACAAGAAACGGGGAGATGGAGGACTTAAATACACAGGCAGGATGACAAAAGGATGGGGAACAGGTGGACACACAGCTGCAACTAATCAGACATAACAAGCCAAAGGGGAAGCCAAACTGAAAACGCTCAACACAGGACATGAGACAATCAAAGTAAAACAGAAAACCAGAGACATTAACAAAGACGCGGACCTGACACTGAGACATAAAGACATGACTGACTTAGGAACCGAGACAGGGGAAGACTAAGAAAAATACAAAGGAAGGAAAAACTAAAATCACTAAGCACAAAGGAAAGATAGCCAAAACCAGAAATAACAATAGCCAAAGTATATGAAATCAAGATCTGAAACATAAATACTGGGTTGCAGACCCAGTACCGTAACACTATGTTTGTGCTCTGTCTGTTTTGCCTGTCTTTGTTAATTTGCTCAAGCGCCTGGCTAGTTTAGGTTCTGTGGATTCTTGCAAAGTTCTGTAATAAAGTTGCTTTGCGTTCAAACCTGCTTCTGAGTTCTGCATTTTATGTCCCAAAACCCCCAGGAAATCAAAAAGGGCCACAGTCCAACACAAAACGCGGCCTGACCGCAATTCAAACAGCAACAGCAAAACAGTTCTGGAGGCCAACTTGGTGGGCGGTGACAAAGGCAGGACCACTCAGCTGACCAACCTCGGGTAAAGCAGAGGCAAAGAAACAGTTTGGGCGGCCTGCCACGGGTCCGGCGTCGGCAGGGAAATGGTTCTGGTGGCCGACCCGGCGGTGGCGACAAAATAGCTTAAGTGGATGGCGACACAGCACAGCAGGCGATCTGGGACGTGCTGGACATGGACGTGCAGGCCATACTAGATGTGCTGGACACGGACGTGCCAGAAAACTCACAGGAAGCTTGGCAGACAGCCGGCGTGCAAGGTCAGACAAAGCAGGACAAGGTGGCGCGACGACCTCAAGGGCAGGTGTGGCAGGTCCGGGCGGCTCACAGACCCTTGGTGCGGACTGAGCGGGTCCCCCAGGCATGCTGACGTCTGGCATGGGTAGAGTGAGTCCAAATGGTACAGGGACCTCTGGCTCGGGTAGGACAGTGGTTGGGCCTGCTGGTGATGTAAAAGGTAGTGCAGATGGTAGAGCTGAGGGCGGCGTACCTGCCACAGACGATGGTGATTGTGGAGAAGGTGGTAGCGTGGCAGCTGTGAGCTGTTGAGCAAGTGTGGAGACAACTAGCAGAGGCAAAGCAGGTCCAGCCGATGTGATGACCTCTGGCTTAGATGAGGCTAACTGTAGCTGCGCAGGGCAAACAGCCGGCTCAGAATGCAGCGGCTGGGGCTGCACAGTGCAGTCAGTCTGTTCAGGCAGTGCCCGCGAAATAAGGTCCATAAATGGCTGAGTGAACTCACCTGAGCACTCAGCCGATGACGGAGAAGGCTTTATCAACCTGAATAGGTGATAAAGTGATAGGTCTTTCAGCCCAATTCTACTTTTTCTACATAATCCATCATACAAAATGTAATCAAATGGAAAAGTCCCTTTTTAAAACTTGTTTTATTAGTTTTAATCTTTTAACTTTATGCATCATGCATTCTCTGACTGGAAGAAATTTGTTTAATATTTAAACCTATTTTCTGCACATTCCAGCACATAAAATAATTTTTTTTGTGTGTGTTTACACTCACTCTTTCAAATAGATGCAAGTAAAACACAGTAGAAAATAAATAAAGTCAAAGACTAGCGGTCCTGTTGCTCTATTTTCACCTGTAAAGCAGGAGTGCGGTAGGCGGAGGTTTACCCTGGTGAAGGTGTGCCGCAGCGGTCAGTGGAAGAATCCGCGAGTTTCTCTGTGAATTTCCCATTATGTCGTAGCACACTCGGTGCTTGCTCGGAAGTTTAGGGGGTTTTTTCGCTGTAAAAAGAAGTTTTCTTCCCACGTACAACGGACGCTAATGTTTTTGTCACTTTTTATGGAATCAAACTCAAAGTAAGGTCAGTACTTCCACGCTTTAAACGCTGCACGCTCATACTCTCTCCCGTACTCGATATATTATCCATTGTTGATCTGCACACAGCTGTTGTCACGAACGTCGCACTTGTTTACGTCACTGTCATTAGACATTCTCGCAAAAAAAATCACGGTTTTAGTAACGCAGTAACGCAGCGTTCCTACGGGAAAGTAAAGGTAATCTAATTACCGTTTTTGCAATAGTAATCCCTTACTTTACTCGTTACTTGAAAAAAGTAATCGGATTACCCATCTCTGGCAACATCACAACTAATCTTGATCTAAAAAGATCAGACCAACTTTCAGAGAGGTGAGAACATGACCAGAGGGGACCACACCGTTTCTGCAAGATTGCTTTGAATGCACAGACTGGGATATGTTAGAGAAGCTGCTACAGTACACAACCTTAGTGACCAACTACATCAGAAAAAGAATTGAGGATGTCACTGTCTCCAAGACCATCATCACCTATGCAAACCATAAACCCTGGTTCTCTGCAAAGCTATGAAAATCACAGACTCTGAATTTAATTCCAACAATAGAGAAGCTTACACTACAGCCAGAGCAGACCTGTCACAGGCCATTAGAGGCAAAGTGGGAGTATGCAGAAAAGATCAATACACACTTCACAAGTTCAAAGGACAGATGGTGCATGTGGCAGGGCAAACAATCACAGGCTACAATACAACACCTCTGGCATGCAGCAGTGATCCCTCCCTGCCTGACAAACTAAAGGACTTATTTGCACATTTTGAGGCAGAGAGCCAGCAAGAAAATGCCCCCCTCCCCCACAGACCAAGTACTCTGCCTGTCCACAGCAGATGTTAGGATAACAATTCGCAGAGCAAACCCATGAAGGGCTGCAGGACCTGACAACATATCTGGCCAGGTGCTTCGGGAGTGTGCTGACCAGCTCGCAGGCATCTTCTCGGACATCTTAAATACACCACTTAGCTCAGCTGTGGTACCTGCATGTCTCAAACCCACAAAAATCATCCCTGTGCCAAAGTCCACTGTGTCCTGCCTCAATGACTACTGGCTGGTGGCACTTACGCCCATCATCACAAAGTGCTTTGAGAGGCTGGTGTTGAGGCACATAATAACTCAGCTTCCACAGAATCTGGACCCGTTACAGTTTGCTTACTGCTCAAACTGCTCCACAAATGATGCCATCTTGTCTGCACTCTAAAAAGTAATTAATGGGATCTTTAGTCATTACTTACATATATATGTTGTTGTGAAATGAAAAATCAAGTTCATAAATACTGTTAGACTTCCTAATTAAAATTTTTATTTTATTGAGTTCGGGTGACACATAAATTATGCCTCTTTACTCAATATATAATCGTGATTTGTCTGAATTTAAAATCTTCTTTTAATCAAAAAACAATATAATTTTAAGTTCTGTCGATGTAAAATACAACTTGATGACGTGTAAACAGCTCATAGTTCCCTTCTTCTACACAAGCGGACATATTCAACAGCACGTGTTCAAGGTTTATCAAGAGCTGTGTTCGTCGCGAACGGTGAGTAATTTTATGCGAAATTACACATATCTGCAGTCGCTCTGGATTTTGTTAGTTTACTTTAAAACAACGACGTAACATACATAACATACATCTTAGCTTGCCCCCGCGTTTGTGTGTTTTAATATACACACAGCAGCTAATTCCGCGATAGCATAAATTGTTGGGCTCTTTTTGGAAAATTTAACACTGACGTTACTCTAATGCAGACCACTGTAATTGTCTTATAATTTTTAAAAGATAGCGGACGTTGTTCGCCCCGGCGCAAACTACTATGCTAACGTAGCTAGCCAAGCTAAGTTGTGTTCACTGTGATTTTATTTTTGAAATGTGAAATTTATTTTTTGAAGGGAAGCATTTTATGTTAGTAATTGTTAAGAAACGCTTCTAAATTTTCGTAACGTTACGGGGTGAAGTTCAACCCCATTGGCTTCTGCGCAGGAAGTGCGGTCGCCATTAGTCCGGTGTGTCTGTTGACCACTAAGAGCGGTTCTTCACCGGCTGCTCGGCCTATTTTCACAGGTAAAAGACCAGACTTAAGTGCACTGTGCCGCATATGGTAGGCTAGTTAGCTGTCCCTAATTTTTGGGTACTTTCCGTGTTTTGTAGAGACGTAGAGGCGACGTGCATTGGCACTGGCTGTAACATTGATATGCCTCAATAAAGGTTGAAAGTAAGAAAAAAATCAATAGCGGGCCGCCATCTTGGTTGGGTCCCCATTCGCCACCAGTGCATTTTTTCTACTGAGGAATGTATTCACCCATGGTAAATAAGGAAAATGTTTAAATATTTTTCCAAACAGATAAGGCAAGAAAGGTCAATAATCCCACATATGGTTTCAGTAGTATGCCAGTTTTTGCAACACTAGGGTGCACAAAAATGACCATAGCTGCTGACTCAGCATTGATTCCAATTTGGTTTTGGAGAATGAAATGAAAACAGATCAAGTGGGATTATTGACATTGTAGCTTGTGTATAAAAAAGTTTGGGTTTTTTTTCGTATTTACTGTCAGAAATGATTCTGTCCTGTCATGCCACACCTTATGTTTGCTTTTGTTGATAAAAAAAAAACTATATATATATATATATATATATATATATATATATATATATATATATATATATATATATATATATAATTTTATTTTATTTATTTATTTATTTATTTTTTGAGTTAACACATTCCTCAGTAGAAATACATGCACTGGGGGCGAGTGGAGACCCCTCCAAGATCGCGGTCGTTGGGGATACACGCTCCAACAGACTGGCCCAGTCCATGTCACCTCTATGTATATTTGATCTATGGAAAGCCACGTTAGGCCTTCCAGCACCCAGTGTATTCAGGTCTATGTAGTTCTGAATGTTTGGTTCTAGCTCACACAGCTTTGACAGGTGAAACTTATTCACTGTATTGAAGACTCACAGGTGAAGTTGAAAATACCATCTTTTGTATTTTTGTGCAGGCACAACTTTCTGGTGTTATACACTGTCCTGGCGTTGCAGATCTAGGGGTTCCAGTTAAGACGTGGTCAGCCTTCTAAAGAAAGTGGGAATCTCACCGAAATATTCAGTTACTTTGCTGTGTTTCTTGCCAGGACAAAGGCTCAAACCATCATCTTCTCCTGGTATCAAATACCAAGGGACCTTCTGAAGTAAGCTTTAACAAGTAAGCTTGAATTGAGTAATTCAGAATCATGAAGTATGGATTGGCCTTGCAAAATCTGTAAATTTGCAACCTCCACTAAGGAAGAGCTGATGAAACATTATAGGTTACGCCATATCCCCAGTGTACAGCCTCTGCCATGTCCTTACCTAGATTGTTTTTGTTCATTTAAGTCATGGGGTAGCCAAAAATCACACAGATCAAGGAAACACTCAACTCACTCAACAATGAGAACCTCTGAAATACTCAGTTTCTGTTGCCAGTTCTGTAATGTGGGCACATTTTCCACTGAAAAAGAGTATTTTGAACACCTTCTATTTTTTTCTATCAATCAGGACAACACAGTTGAAAAGCGCAGAGAAATTGCTGTTCGCTGCCTCATAGTCTATCTTGGAGAGAAGGAGGAGGATCTTTTCAAACAATACAGCGCAAGTACTTGAGTTGGTTTTTAATTTTTTGTTTAGTTTTGAATGCATGTCTCTGTTGGGTCTTTGTGTTTTGTTCATTGGATTTTCTGTTCAGGGTTGAGTATTTAAGTCATTCAGTGCCATAGACGTCTTTAGACGTCAAAATGAATCCGAACGCTCAGTGCCATAGACGCCTCTTGAGCTTTTTATTGAATTGAGAAGGTGGTGGAGTTGATTACATGGATAAAATCCCACCAGCGTGACAGTCGGCTCTACTGAGAACGAGTATTGTGGCGCGATTTTTGATCCAGCTCGTCATTTCGAGCTTGAGGTGTCTGCAGCCTGACGTCATGGTTTTTCTAGCGATTCCAGTGAACATGAACCGGATTTATCTGACCAGTATCTCCTGTTAGAAACTTCTGAAGGCAGCAGGGACCAGAATAATGAACGATTTGCTGCATAAAACGCACAGAAATTGTTGATAGACGAACCGATGGCCGGGTGGGGGGTGAACAGACTAAGTCGCGCACTCACTTGTGCGGGAGTAACACACACACACAGACTCTCTGAATCATAAATCAGTCGCTTTTTTCTTATATATTTTTCAAATGTTGAAATTGTCTATAAACAACTATTTTTATACAAAAAATAATCTGCCAAAAGTACATTTTTACAGGTGATTTTTTTACTTCATAGTAGTAAAACATAGTTGAGATGTTGCATGAATCATTGAAACACGAAATATTTACATCAAAGTCACTGATCTGCTAGAAAAACCTATTTACACAAAGCGCTTTTGATCCAGAAACAGGTGTTTTGTCATGAAAGTTTCTCTTTTCTACTGCAGATTTCTAAATAACAGAGGTAGAAACATTTTTTTTTGCTGCTGAAAGAAGAGAGACTCATTTTTGTCATGGTGGTTTCAGAATTCACATAGTCATAGAACAAAATATTCTGTGAGCCTTCAAAATCAGTGAAAAAGCTAAATATCTCTGGCACTGAGGGGAGTATGAAATCTGAGAGTGGCTGGCACTGAATGAGTTAAGGGACATTCCAACCCTAAGTGAAGATATGTCTATTGCCATGTATAAGTGAGAAAAAAGCATTTCAGAATTACAATCTGAAGATGTTTATTGCCATTGTCATTGAACATAATTTGCTGAATAGAAACCTGTTTCCGTGATAAGGTGCAACATAAACACACAGGATAAAAAATTTTGTAGCCAGCGCAGTCATTTTCCTGATCTGGCAGCAGCTTTAGCAGAGCATAAACAATGGAAGTGAATGGCAGGTACTAGCATTTTGTGTGCAAAAGTGATTAAAATCACTCAATAATGATACCAAGTATTCCTGGGGAGCTCAACAATCATGCTGACTGCAAATGAAAAGTATGAATTGACATGAAGGATTTTCAGGAGCCGATTTAGACTTGGGACTACATTACGACAAAGCACTGCTGTAAGCCTCCACATGGTTATAACACAGCAGTTGAAGCCACTGCCGACCAGTGTCTATAAACCAACATGCTATTTGTGCAATATTTCTTCAACAAATCAAAGACCCATCCATTGTTACTGCAGCTTACCATGCTTGTATAGTAGTGGCTGTGTGTGTTTGTTTATGGAAGCTGGAGGCTTTTCCAACTGTTGCGTTATATCCATGCACCATGCAGTGGATGTTTACAGCGGTGTTTGTCGTAACTGCAATGTAGTCTCAAGTCTAAATCAGCTTCTGCAAATCTTCCGTGTTACTTTTGCACTTTTCATTTGCCGTGAACATGATTACTGAGCTCCCAAGAAATATTTGTTTTCATTACTGTTTTCATTTTTGTTAGTCATTTTAATCACTTTTGCACACAACATGCTAGCACCTGCTATTCACTTCCATTGTTTGTGCTCTGCTAAAGCAAATGGATTGCTTCCGGATCAGGAGAATTAGTGTGCTGTTTACAAAAGGCTTGTTTCTCACTTTCTAACTGTGGCAATATGGCAATAGATAAAATTTCACTTAGAAGTGGAATAACCCTTAAAAATGATTTATTAGATTTTCTTTTCAAAGTGGAAAAACAAAACTGTGAAAAACAAGACATTTTTTATTTTAAACGTTGGATTATGGTTTAATTTAGCTTTTAAAAATTACAGAATGACAAAGTAAAATCACTGAAAAACACAAAAGACAACCTGTTTTAGCTTATTTTCCTACCTGTAGTAGTTCATTCCCTTATGCACGTCATCCTGAAGTGCTTGAGCTATGTATTTTATACATCCTAACATTTAATTTCTCCTACAAGGATGAGGAGGAGCTCAACGCAGACCTTGCAATGCAAATCATGAAGATTGCTATCATTGGTGATGGGCCTCCAACCATCATCGTTGAGGGATCCAAGATCCTGGAGAGGATTGATGTTGCCAGATCCTGTGCTTTGATGATGGGAGTAATCTACGCTCTGAACCTTACCTATCCCAAGCAGCTGAAATTTACCTTTGAGGTATTTCAAAAGCTATGCCTTGAGCTTGATGGACAAAAAGCCAGCTCTAAAGTAATGAATCTTTAGTTTGGTATTTTCTAGAGCAGACTTGATAGACCATTCGTGAGTGAGTTTCACAAAAACCTTATTCCTGCATTTCTGGCACTACTTCATTGTGTTTTACTAAATTTTAAAGCGCTGTTCTTAAGTCTTCTGAGTTAATGGTTTGCTGTGTCTTAAATGCTGTTATTTGCACATTTTTAAGGAATGCGTTTAATTTCTTCCATGACCTGTGTTCTGAGGGTATTGGTGTGTTTTAAAGTTTGTGTAATGCCCTCTTTAGCTGGCCTTAATCTTGAGGGTGAAAAGTCAAATATGGAAGAGAATCAAGAATACTTTGTAAGAGTGCTGACAAAGTTGAATGAAAGAAGCTTTGCTCATTTTATGTTTAAATTAGTGCATTTAATGTATAGCAGCCTGTCATCTTTTGTTTTGATTCACTGTCACATGTTAAAGTAAAAAAAAGAGGATTCAAGTAGTAGGTTTTATTACAATTTTAATACACAGTTCCTTAAGTTTCAGCGGGCAATTTGTGTTCTAGGAAACTGAAGCCCACAAATCTTGCACTTCGCATGCACGTTAAAGAATTGTGATGTTTGTTATTGTAATTAAATGGGTCTAACTCATTTGAATACATCTGTCTGAATTTCTATTCTTTCTGAGCACCAGGTACGAGTCCGTTAGCTGATGTCCAGGTATTTGGCATCACATCTGCCGCATTCAAATAAATACACACAACATCCATTTCTTTTTTCTGAAGGTCATGACACAAGCGCACACACAGCCCATGTTAAGGCTGACGTTCGTTTGGGGAAAAAAGTGATCGACAAGTTTCTAAGGTCTTAGAACCTTGACTTCTTTGTGGGCAGGCACCACCATGCATGAGCCTGCCTACGCGGTAGTCATGGTTATAAGACACAGCCAAATGATCAAGGTTGTATTTTGGAGCGAATTAGCCTGCTGGGAAACAGGTAAATACCCTTATAGAATCTCCTGTGGGACCAAAAAATTACTACACTGTAACCAAAATATCATATTTGACCAACATAAATACTATTTATGCCGACAGTTAAGTTCATTTTAATTATAAATGTGTTTTATTTTGATCAAAAAGTTACTTCACCATACATAAATATAATCTTGGATCAACTTAAATTCCTGTGTATTTGTTGACAATTATTAAGTTCATGTTACTCAGAATGTGTTTTTTTTTTGTGGCCAAAAAGTAACTTCACTATACATAAAATTCACGTTGGATCAACTTAAATTTTTGTGTTCTAGTCGAAAATTATTAAGTTAATTTTACTTAAGAATGTTTTTAATTATGGCCAAAAAAGCTACTTCACCATACTCAAAAATATTGCTTTGAATTAATGTTATTCTGCCAGAAGTTGGCTTAACTCAAAAATTCTAGTGGAAAACGTTAACATGTTTTTTTTATTTGAACCAATGTTTTACTTATTAGAGTGTGCTCTTCACCTTTCTCTCTCCCATCTCGACAAAAAGGACACTTATGTCAGAATGCGGTTTATTGACTTCAGCTCAGCATTCAACACAGTCATTCCCCAGAAGCTGGTGAAGAAGTTGGACCTACTAGGAATAAACACCACTCTCTGCAATTGGATCTTTGACTTCCTAACTGACAGACCCCAGGTCTTTCTTCATAGGAAATACCACCTCCAAAGTCCTCAGAGTGAGTACAGGATCGTGGCAGGGCTGTGTGCTTGGTCCACTGCTGTTCACCCTGCTAACATGTGACTGTACTGCAGAGTACAGCTCAGCAGTCGGGACTCAGCACTCAGGAGCTGTGGGAGGCACCTTGGCAGCAGAAAATGATGGAACTCTGCAAATATGAAATAATTTTGTCTGTAATGTTTGGAAATATAATTACAAGGGTAAAGGATTACAACGTGATCATTTTAAAAAAGAATTACTATAAAGTGTTTTCCTTATAATGCTGTGACTAACTCCAGTAAACACGGACTAATGCTGTTTTGCATTCTGAGTGGGAAGCATTTGCATGACCGGCATATGGGAATCACAGTTCATATTTTAAAAAAAAGTAGAAAGGAGCAAGTGATATCACTCTGGCACATCCATCCTAGACAGACACTGAGGGCTCTCCAGCTCTCCCATATTTGCCACAAATTGACAAGTACGGCAAGGATCATGCATCTAATTCTGCTCCTGTCAGGTCAGTGTTGCTAACTGTCAAAACAGTGATCCTTTTTTACTCTTTAGCTGGGCATACCTGTGCATTTTAAAAGACAAAAACAAAATAATAAATAAATAAATAAAACTTTAATAATACTGTTTGCTTAAAGAAAGCCTAAAGGTTAGGGTTTAGGGTTTATATTTAAATGATGCTTTCTCTGTGTGGTTAATGAATGGTGAAATAATATAGGCTTTTATAACTCAACAAGTGCAAAAAAAAAAAAAGATGTTTGGTCGCCCTATCTAAAAAAGCCTGAGCTTTAAAGCTCATAAGTTGTCCTATTTTGTCCCTTTGTTTGTATATTTTTAAAATATTATTTTGAACCTTGTACTTCGTTTTGCAAATTAATTATTTATATTTCAGCTGTTTTTTCTTATTCGTAATAGTTGTTTCAATGACCTTAAATTGTTTGTTAGGCAACCCTGCTGTGCTAAATTGTTTTATACAAATGAACTCACTTTATTTTTGTCCTAGATTTCTTTTTGACTGGTACATATGCTGCTAAAATTTCAACAAATCTAACAGTGAACACTTTTAATTAAATTTTAAGTAAAATATTAACACATCATTTTTTGGTTATCAAAGACTTACTTACAGATTGCAGATCTTACAATGGCGATTGACTATTTAATTTGTGGATTATATTTATTCCACAGGCTTGTCTTTTCAATTTTCACATGGTCTCCAGCCACAGTTTGTCTTCTTTCAAACACCAAAGACCTGGTCTGAAGCCCAGAACATCTGCAGGGAGCAATGTTTTGACCTGGCCACCACTCATGACATGAGAGAGATGGAAACTCTCCTTGAAGTTGTCAAAGATAAATATGATGATGCTGTGTGGATTGGCCTTTCAAAAGGCAAGACACGCAGGTGGCGCTGGTCTCTGGCAGATGATGATTTCTACAAAGAGGGAGAAAGAAGTTATTTGTTGTGGCGCTCAATAACTGATGACAACTGTGCAGTTTTCAGCAACGGGAAACTGAATATGTATTCCTGTGAGACCAATAAATATTCGGTTTGCTTTGATGGTGAGTCTTTTGTAACCAACTTTAAGGTATAAAGGTGAATTACAGCGCAATAATTACTTGGGCTCGTAATAAGACCCTGGCCAGAATCAGAAGACACCAAGTTCGTATGGAGCCAAAGTATTGAGCAGCAATAATGACCTGGACACAATGTTAACTTTTGAGTAGCCACTCTTGTATTGTTACAAAGTATAACAGGTATTTGTCCAATTTGTACAGATAAAGTATAAAAATAAATAAATAGTGTGCACACTCAACAAAATAAAAGTACTCGTTGGGGCCCTTTAAGAATTTAGAGTTAAGCTGGCGATAGCCAACTTCAAAGGTCCTTGTGAATGTAACTGGAATGTATGAGTGTGTGGTGTGTATCTTCTTTGGGGTAGATCGTCCTCAAAGTGGTTGGCTCGCCATCTATCACAACCAGAATATCGTCCTGGTCCTTGGACTTTTCCGTCCTCTCCAAAAAACCTGACCGTTGCTCTGTTTCACAAAAGCCCAACACACACTGGCGTTGGAATTGCAGCAGCTCTCCGGATGAAAGGTGAGTGGTTAGCCGACGTTGCCTCTCTCCTTCATCCAGCCACTCGACTCCGGACTTCCAGCAGGTAAGTAGGCTGGCTTTCCTTCCTCTCAATCCTGAGTTTTCCTCTCTTTTGTCCGTGGATTTCTCGGTTTGAGTAGCAGATGCCTCCACTCCTCTTGCTGAGATAAGAAAAACCCGGGACACCATGCACCTCCACCTCACTTCCTGGCTGACAGGGTCAATGCGGCCTGGGTAGGCTCTGATTGGTTGCTGAGCTAGGTGCCCTCACGTGGGGTGAACTGAGAGGTGCATTCAATGGTCATAGGAAATACGACGCTTGTTGATGTGGACAGTTAATATAAAGAGAATAAGTATGATATTTTTCATCTGGGCTACACCTTCTTTTACATACTGTATGACCAGTGTTGGGAAGGTTACTTTTAAAATGTATTCCGTTACAGAATACAGAATACATGCCCCAAAATGTATTCTGTAACTTATTCCGTTACGTTACTCAATGAGAGTAACGTATTCTGAATACTTTGGATTACTTAATATATTATCGTGCTTTTTACAACAACGTGAATGTACTATTGCTGTGTGATTTATTACTATTACTGAAGGTCCGCGACTCCGAACTGTAGTAAAGGGACCTCTGACTAATACGGCGGGGTCCCTGTCGGCTCATAGCCGAAAAATAGCTTTACTTTGTTGTGTGGGTCAATTTTTCTTGCGAGAGACAGAGAGAGGCGTTGAAAGACTGCTCCAACGGAACTTATTGTTTTCGGAGGAAAACACGAACACGGTGTACAGTCGAGTCTTAATAGCTTACTTACAACTGGGCTCGTCAGGCACTCTTCTTGGCTGCAGTGGTTATTATTATATTTACATGCTTCCAGCTCCCGTTTTTCCTCGACGGCAACTCGTACCTTTCCACTCGCCTTTTTCTCCCTCCTCGCGCTCACAGACACATAACGTGTATGGCAGTGCATTCTTCCTGCAACACGGACTATACTGCCCATGATGCTACATTCTTTAGAGCTATGCTTGTAGCATTCTGCCTGTTAGCTTAGCACAACAACGAAAAGGCGCTCTCTCACCCAGGAAACAAACAGTCGCAGAGAGAGAGAGATGTCGTGTCCAAATTCATGGGCTGCATTCTCCTGAGGCCGCATTTGTAGACCGATTACGTCACAGTGACGCGCCGAAGGCTGTCCAAATTCGTAGACCCCTCCGAATGCAGCCGACAAATGCGTGCTCCTTTTTCCGAATTTGAAGGATGGGTCGGGTGTGTCCTTCGTGGCCCACCATATCCCAGAATTCATAGCGCGGCCCAGCCAAGCTCCAGTTTCCGGCTAATAGCGGCCGCTACTAAGTTTTAAAAATTACTCTTATTAATCTTTCTGGGTCACGAAAT
Organism: Mchenga conophoros; assembly: GCF_057382185.1. Lineage (NCBI taxonomy): Eukaryota > Metazoa > Chordata > Actinopteri > Cichliformes > Cichlidae > Mchenga > Mchenga conophoros. The sequence goes on from NC_140536.1 coordinate 32,145,542, forward strand.
AAACTTTTAACATATTTTCAGGCGAGAAAGTAGCTGTGTAAACATCAAATATCTGCTCGGTTTATCAAGATATCGCATCTTTGCTAAAGTGCTTCGACGTTTTCGGAGACGTCTGCTACCCACCAGCTCGATAGCTAGCCGGGAGCTCGAGGGTTACTGATGCGGCCGAGAATGGCACAACTCCCGGCACATCATTTTCAGATCACCGCGGACTTTCACTGCTCGGGTTAAACGTTGTCAGCCGGTGATCAGCTGTGATCAGCTGATCACGGGGCCGGGGTTAAAAGAGAGACGCCACCCACCTGTTCGCCGCTCAGACATCATTCTCTTCGTGTCAGGAGCTCCGAAACTCTGCCGACGTCAGTCTCCGCCTGATTCAGCAACCGTGAGTGATTATCCCTTCAATCCTTTTTCTCTTCCCGGCTCCGCTCGCTCTCTGTCGGTAACGACCGTTCCAAAGCCACGCTTCGTGCACTGATCGTTACTAGAATAACTGCGTGCCTGCTCCAAACCCACCGCTAGCCTTCGCCGCGCTTGGGTCTAGCCAGCACGCCACACGGGCACGCCGAATTACTGTGTGTAACCCGCCCGGCCGTGACAAACGTAATATATAAGTCACTTAGACAACCTAAAAATGTTATTGTTGGGCTTTTTTCAGTGTTTTGTTTGTTCGTGAGTAAATCGGTTTGGCTGAGATTAAAGTTATTAGATTAGATAAAATAAAACTTTATTAATCCCCCGGGTGGGTTCCTCCTTGGTTTTTACACAGCTGACTAAACGTCAAACAGAAAACTGATTAAACAGAAGTGTGAGATGGCCGAGAGTTTACTCCAGTGTCCTGTTATATTTTAGACAGCAAGGAGCAGACGGCTGAGTTTATTAAACTCCACCGAGACAGCGGTGACGCTAATCAGAAGGCTAGACCGTCCAATTTCACGGCCGTTTACTTCCGGCCTACCCGATCTTCTGAGGACCCGGCCCACGTAGACCGCGAAGGCCGGGTCCTCAGGAGAATGCAGCCCATGAATTTGGACACGACCAGAGCGTCGCCCTGTAACCATGGCAACCGTAACGCTGCCGCCTGGAACGAAAGAACGTAGCTGTCAAACAAAACCCAAACAGTCCTGACCCGCGACAAAATGAAACAGGAAAGTACCGCAGTGTAATCCATTTATTTCAACAAAGTAACTGTATTCTGAATACCACCTTTTTAAACGGTAACTGTAACGGAATACAGTTACTCATATTTTGTATTCTAAATACGTAACGGCGGTACATGTATTCCGTTACTCCCCAACACTGTGTATGACACAAGCATACTAATACTCATTAGACAAATTGGATGTGTTATGTCGTGAGGCATTCATTCAGAAAGTTTATTCTGTTCATTAGTGATGTGCGGATCGATCCTAAAATATCGATTCCTTCGATACCAGTCATTTATGTTCTAGAATCGATCCAAGTTACATGGTTTATTAAAATAATCAAATTACAGCATTTACATTTATGTTAGACTACTTTTAATTAACTGCTTGTTAACACAATGTTACAGTGTCTATCAAATAGACACTGTAACATTTCGGACTCGAACATAGTCAACTTTGAACTGTTCACCACTCTTCTAACAATTCAGTTTAAATGAATTGAATTCAATTTCATTCAGCACCAGATCACACCAACAGTCATCTTGAGGTGCTTTATATTGTATGGTAAAGATCCTACTAATCTACAGAGAAAACCTAACAAACAGATGATGCCCTGTAAGCAAGAACTTTATGATGAATTGAAGGAAAAACTCTCTTTAAACAAGAGGAAACCTCCAGCAGAACCAGGTTCATGGAGGAGCCGCCCTCTACTGCAACCACATGAAGGTGAAAGAAAGGAAATAAGACAAAAGTCAATGTTTAATAATAAAATGTAAAGTGGTGTTTACAGTGACTGTATCAAGCTCATGTCAAACAAATTAGTCTTTTAGTAAATGTAATGCTACTAAAATTCTCAAATCTTGATTATCCTTCTTTGTTTTGTACTGTAATCTCTCTGAAATTTTTTAAAATTGTCTCTTTATTTTGAGAATAAAAGATGCAGATCAGTAGTTTGCCAATACATAAAAAATGTCTTACTTGGATTCTCAGGAATACTACAGCAGCAGTCCTCAACCTTTTTTGCACCACGGACCGGTTTATGTCTGACAATATTTAAAAAACTGTAAATTTTGTGGAAATGAAAATTCAGTGAAGCTAATTTTACTTTACTTTGCAGCAACAAAACAAGGTGCAGATCAATACATCCTTAACACACAACGCATGGTTTGGACTGCTGCTCGGGATTTCTGCAAAGCACACTACACAGACCTGACCAGTCTAAGGAATGATGCTGAGTACCAGATAGTCCAGCAAGTAGCCAATGGCAGTGAAGTGTATGTTGGCCTTTTCAGAGACCCCTGGGAGTGGTCAGACCAGACTGACTCCTCATTTAGATACTGGAACCCAGACATGCTTGTCCGGACTGATAGCACTCAAACCTGTGTTGCTATGTTGAAGGTAAACTCTGGTAAATGGGGAGACAGGGCATGCACAGAAACACATCCATTCGTTTGTAACTGCAGTGAGTAAAACTCTTTACTAACACATTTAGTTTTACTTTTTTTTTTCAAATAGCAAAAACTATTGTTATCTTCATTTTTCTCAGTGACAGAAATGTGTAAAATGAAGGAGAGTGTTGCAAATACGATTCAGACTAACTCTGTTCACATCTGTTTATAGTAGTCAAAAAACTGAGTTTCATTAAACTGAGGATCAGCCCACAGGACTCAATGCTGGATCTAAGTAATCCTTCGGTGCAAGCAGACATCCTGGAGCAAGTAAGTGATGCAGATCTTTGTTAATGATGAGCAGTTAAATTTGAGTATATTATATATATATATATGTTAATTTAGATTGTGACATGAAATAAGTATTTAATCACATTAGGACCTTCATGGTTTTGCAATGGTAAATGGAAACATGGGTATTTTCTGTCTAATAGATGAGCCAGAAGCTACGGAGTTATAACAAGACTGCTGGTTTCCATCTAAAGTGGAGAAAACAATCTGATGGAAGAGTTTTTACCAAGGAGCCTTGAAGAAGTGGCTGAAGAGAAAAGAATCAGCGGAACAAGTTAATATGGATGATAAATGTACTTTAACAGAGTAGCATAGAGCAATGTGAACATAGTATAGACACAGTGTGTGTGTATCAGCCTTAACCTTCGTATATATTTCCCCAGCCCAAGTGTACTCGTGTAGTGTTCGTGCGTAGTTAACATAACCACAGTTTTCACTTAGCCACTACTGCACCCCACCTGTATATAGCCACTAAACTCCACTGTGTATTCACATTTTGCCACTTGCTGTAATAAATTCTTGTCACGTTCATACGGTGTCTGTGTTGAATCTGTCCAATCCGCCCTATATGACCCACGCCGTGACAGTTACATGCTTAAATATAAAGTTGAAAAAATGTAAGTGCAACCAGGCTATGGATCAAGTAATTGCGATTAATTACAGAAAACTGTGAGAGGAATAGGTTAATTTTTTTAAAATCTATTCACAGCACTAATCTCTCTCTCTCTCTCTCTCTCTCTCTCTCTCTCTCTCTCTCTCTCTCTCTATATATATATATATATATATATATATATATATATATATATATATATATAGATAGATAGATAGATAAAAACACCCAGCACGCCCCTGCGGGCGGTTTATCCTTCAAGCTCGGGTCCTCTACCAGAGGCCTGGGAGCTTGAGGGTCCTGCGCAGTATCTTAGCGATCGTGGCTCAAGAGTTGGGAGTTTGCCTTGTAATCGGAAGGTTGCCGGTTCGAGCCCCGGCTTGGACAGTCTCGGTCGTTGTGTCCTTGGGCAAGACACCTCACCCGTTGCCTACTGGTGGTGGTCAGAGGGCCCGGTGGCGCCAGTGTCCGGCAGCCTCGCCTCTGTCAGTGCGCCCCAGGGTGGCTGTGGCTACAATGTAGCTTGCCATCACCAGTGTGTGAATGTGTGCGTGAATGGGTGGATGACTGGATATGTAAAGCGCTTTGGGGTCCTTAGGGACTAGTAAAGCGCTATATAAATACAGGCCATTTACCATTTAGCTGTTCCCAGGACTGCGCTCTTCTGGACAGAGATCTCCGATGTTATTCCCGGGATCTGCTGGAGCCACTCGCCTAGCTTGGGAGTCACCGCACCTAGTGCTCCGATTACCACGGGGACCACCCTTACCTTCACCCTCCACATCCTCTCGAGCTCTTGTCTGAGCCCTTGGTATTTCTCCAGCTTCTCGTGTTCCTTCTTCCTGATATTGCTGTCATTCGGAACCGCTACATCGATCACTACGGCCGTCTTCTTCTGTTTGTCTACCACCACTATGTCCGGTTGGTTAGCCACCACCATTTTGTCCGTCTGTATCTGGAAGTCCCACAGGATCTTAGCTCGGTCATTCTCCACCACCCTTGGGGGCATCTCCCATTTTGACCTCGGGACTTCCAGGTTATACTCGGCACAGATGTTCCTGTACACTATGCCGGCCACTTGGTTATGGCGTTCCATGTATGCCTTGCCTGCTAGCATCTTGCACCCTGCTGTTATGTGCTGGATTGTCTCTGGGGCATCTTTACACAGCCTGCACCTGGGGTCTTGCCTGGTGTGATAGACCCCAGCCTCTATGGATCTTGTACTCAGAGCTTGTTCTTGTGCTGCCATGATTAGTGCCTCTGTGCTGTCTTTCAGTCCAGCTTTGTCCAGCCACTGGTAGGATTTCTGGATATCAGCCACCTCCTCTATCTGCCGGTGGTACATACCGTGCAGGGGCCTGTCCTTCCATGATGGTTCCTCGTCTCCCTCCTCTTTCTTGGGTTTCTGCTGCCTGAGGTATTCACTGAGCACTCGGTCAGTTGGGGCCATCTTCCTAATGTATTCTTGGATGTTCCTTGTCTCATCCTGGACCGTGGTGCTGACACTCACCAGTCCCCGGCCCCCTTCCTTCCGCTTAGCGTACAGCCTCAGGGTGCTGGACTTGGGGTGAAACCCTCCATGCATGGTAAGGAGCTTTCTTGTCTTTATGTCAGTGGCTTCTATCTCCTCCTTTGGCCAGCCTATTACCCCAGCAGGGTACCTGATCACGGGCAGGGCGTACGTGTTGATGGCCCGGATCTTGTTCTTTCCATTCAACTGACTCCTCAGGACTTGCCTGACCCTCTGCAGGTACTTGGTGGTTGCAGCCTTTCTAGCGGCCTCTTCATGGTTCCCATTTGCTTGCGGGATCCCCAGGTACTTGTAACTGTCCTCTATGTCTGCAATGTTGCCTTCTGGTAGTTCAATCCCCTCAGTTCTGACTACCTTCCCTCTCTTTGATACCATCCGACTACACTTCTCCAGTCCGAACGACATTCCAATGTCATTGCTGTATAGCCTGGTAGTGTGGATCAGTGAATCGATGTCTCGTTCACTCTTGGCATACAGCTTGATGTCATCCATGTACAGGAGGTGGCTGACAACTGCTCCGTTCCGTAGTCGGTATCCGTAGCCAGTCTTGTTAATGATCTCACTGAGGGGGTTCAGGCCTATGCAGAACAGCAGTGGGGACAGAGCATCTCCTTGGTAGATCCCGCACTTGATGGTGACTTGTGCTATGGGCTTGGAGTTGGCCTCTAGTGTTGTACGCCACATCCCCATTGAGTTCCTGATGAAGGCTCTTAGGGTCCCATTGATCTTGTACAATTCTAGGCATTCCAGTATCCAGCTGTGGGGCATTGAGTCATAGGCCATATTGTAATCAATCCAGGCAGTGCACAGGTTGGTCAGTCTGGTCTTGCAGTCTCGGCTGATTGTTCTGTCTACCAGTAGCTGGTGTTTTGCGCCTCTGGTATTCTTGCCAATTCCTTTCTGTGTCCCGCTCATGTATTGACCCATGTGCCTGTTCATCTTAGCCGATATGATGCCTGACAGGAGCTTCCATGTAGTACTGAGGCAGGTTATTGGTCGGTAGTTGGAGGGGACCGGTCCCTTCTTGGGGTCCTTGGGGATCAGGACCGTCCGACCTTCGGTTAGCCATTCCGGGTGTCTCTCGTTAACTAGCAGCTGGTTCATTTGTGCTGCCAGACGCTCGTGGAGTGCAGTCAGCTTCTTCAGCCAGTAGGCGTGAACCATGTCGGGCCCTGGTGCTGTCCAACTCTTCATACTGGAGACCCTTTCTTGGATATCTGCCACTGTGATGGTTACTGGACCCTGTTCAGGGAGGTCGCTGTGGTCTGCCCTCAGATCCTCTAGCCACTGAGCATTGCCGTTATGGGTTGCATCCTTCTCCCATATGCTCTTCCAGTATTGCTCCGTCTCCAGCCTTGGTGGTGCTGTTCTCTTCCCTTGCCACTGAGAGTACACCTTTGTCAGGGGTAGACATTTGTTCAAAACACAAGTAAGAGAAATGAGACAACTGCAGACCGACTCAGAGTGTAATTAGAAAACGTGCGCACGGGTGAATGCCTCTGAGAAGACACACACACCGAGCACAGGCTCGCTTGCTTTATTTATAAGGCAAAAATGGGTTACATAGTACTTCCTCTTTTTAACAGTCAGGGAAGAGGTTAAACATTAAATCAACTTATCTGATCTTTCACACACTGGGATAAAAATACAGAAGTATATCATGCTTTATCTGACATCACAGACACTATAGGAAAGAATGCATCATTATATCATGCTGTCAAACATCTCAGACACTTAGGTAAGGAATGCATCAGTTTTCCTTTAACAATAGACTTGGTTAGGTAATTCTTCAACAATAGGCTTGGTTATGTGAAAATATATGAACACACAAAATATAAGGCATACTTGGTTAGAATATAAGGCTCACTTGGTTAGAATATAAGGCCTACTTGATTATATTGTATTATAGAGATTTGGTTATAATGTATAATGTAGAAAATCTTCTAACATTTCCCTCCTGTTGTTAATATATTTCACATGTTTATATCAATGCATAGTCACTTGTTAAATCACATTTTCAACTTGCATGTCATTCAGTGAAGTATCTAAACATCAGCTCTGTTAAGACTATCATAGACATTCTCTACTCTGTCTTCCCTATTTAGCATATCATACTGGCGAAAGGGATCCTCCATATCTCTCTGGATCAAGACAAAATTTCCTAAAGTACGATTAAACATACTCATCACCATGCGTCTCAGACAAGGGATAATGCAAGCAGCAAAAATGCAAAATAGAAACATCATAGTACATAGGACCAACAGGCCTTTAATCAGCAAAGATTTCCAGGAGCCGCTCAGCAACCAGTCCCACCAGCCTTGCTCATTGGTCCTGTTGCTGAGCGTCTCTTAGTTGTTTCAGAACATTCAAAGCATTTGTCATGTTTAATGAGTGTATGTTGTCAGGTATGTAAGTACAACATGTCTTGTTAAACAGTATGCAGAGACCTCCTTTCTCTGCAAGAACAATGTCCAAAGCTACTCGGTGTTGCATGACAGTGATGCGGATTGCATCAATTTCTTCATTCTGTGATTTGTCAATGCGGGTGGAAGCATTCAAAAACAGTCCAAAGCGATAGTCTAAAGTCTCTATTCGTAGTGCGTGCTTTCCTACTCCTGTCCAAGGAAACAGAGCGTGGATTACCTTCTCGCCGGTGTTCCAGAGTTTGAAGTTCTCTGGCACGTCTGTTCCAAGGATTGAATCATGAGGCTTGATTTCTACATCACGCCTAACTCTGGTCTTGTTGTGCACTGTTATCTTAAAAGTGTGATCTGAAATGAAGATAGGTGCACAACATCCTGACCAGTTGGGTGGCAACATAAAGTATGCACGCTGTCCGCACAGCCATGCCATACCTTGTACCCAATAGGTGCCATTTACCTGTTGATTTAGGTTGACTGTCCCATACCCTACTCCTCCATAGGTTGCGTTGCAGTTGCTGGTATGGCCCAGGGGGTGGCGTCCTTGCCCTGGCGCTTGGTAGAAGCACAGAGGATGCCACTTCTCTATATGGGTCATAAAAACAGGGAAAGGGACAGAAGCATTTCTGTTTTTTACTGTCATATCTACCCAGAATTTGTCGTCACAGGTTCCATCCTTCTTCAGGCCTTTTGCACCTGGGAGTGAAGCTTTCATGCCGATTGCAAAGTGTTGTCTTCCAATGCTGGCAAAACTTGCTGCACATTCACTTTGCCAGTGACTGTCCATTATGCGACCATATATGGTGGGGTAGACTGAAGTTGAAGGCATGTGAGAACAGACATAACATTCTTTTTCATCTATGGTGTTGTATAGGTATCGCTACCAGGCAAAACAAAACAAAACTAGAATTAAATGAAACTATTAATAAAAAAACACAATTCCTTATACAAAGACTTCGCTTGCAGAATTTTGAACACAGTAACAAATCAGGTCGATTTCTAGCTAACCAGCTAAAAATAAATAAAGAAAAAATAACTATATGTGCTGCTAAAGATTTATCGGGGAACACAATATATGATCCTGGAAGAATAAACAACATTTTTAGGGATTTCTATGAAACTTTATACTCACCACAAATAAACCCATCTAAAAATGAAATTGATCTGTTTCTTGACAACGTAACTCTTCCAAAATTACTAGACAGTCAAGCAATGGAACTGGATTCGCCACTGACGCCAAGTGAACTCCAGGAAGCCCTGATAAGTATGCCCAATAATAAGGCTCCAGGTCCAGACGGCTTCCCTGCAGAATTCTACAAAGAATTCTGGACAATTTTGGCACCAGTATTCCACAGCATGTTGCAGGAAATCGAGGAAAAGGGCAGACTACCACCAAATATGAACTCTGCCAACATTAGTCTCCTGCTAAAACCAGGCAAAGACCCTTTATTTCCCTCAAGCTATCGTCCAATTTCTCTTTTAAATGTAGACCTTAAAATAATCTGCAAAGCTCTCTCAAAGAGATTAGAGAAAATGACCCCCCTCTTAATTCATCCTGACCAAACTGGTTTCATAAAAGGTCGGCACTCCTCAACAAACACTCGTAGATTACTTAATTTAATAGACTACTCATACGATAAAAACATCGAAACCATAATATTATCTCTAGATGCAGAAAAAGCATTTGACAGAGTTAATTGGAAATTTTTATTCGCAACTTTACACAAATTTGGTTTTGGAAACTCTTTCATAAACTGGATAAGAATATTATACAATTTCCCAACGGCTCGTATCAGAACAAATGACCAGACATCCTCCAGCTTCTGTCTCCTGAGGGGCACCAGACAGGGATGCCCACTCTCCCCTTCACTTTTTGCAATTTTTATCGAACCTCTAGCAGCAGCATTTAGACAGGCTACAACAATTAAGGGCATAAAATGTAAGAACATAGAACATAAAATCAGTCTCTATGCGGATGATGTGTTGCTTTTTCTGCAAAACACACAAACCAACCTCTCTGAGGTAATTACTTTAATAAACTGGTTTTCAAGAGTTTCAGATTATTCAATTAACTGGCCAAAATCTACAGTTCTCCCCATTAACTGCTCCTTCCATAGTTCTTCCTCTGCCCCACTGCAATCCGGAAATATTAAATATTTAGGTATTAATGTCTCTCCTAAGCTTTCAGACTTAACTAAACTAAACCACATCCCACTTCTAAAGAAAGTAGAAGGCGATCTGACTAGATGGAAATCTTTACCCATATCACTCATGGGAAGGGTCGCCACTATAAAAATGATGATCTTGCCAAAAATAAATTACTTATTTTTGATGATCCCTAACAAACCATCACAAGATTGGTTCAGATCTCTGGATTCATATATTTCCAAATTCCTTTGGAAAGATAAACCCCCGCGTATTAGCTTAAAACCGCTACAAAGAACCAGGGATAGAGGAGGATTAGATCTGCCTAATTTTCACCAATACTTCTTAGCCAACAGGCTTCAGTTCATCTCAGAATGGTTAAAACATACCTTCTTAGTTGAGCCCTGGCTAGATGTTGAACAGGCACTATGCAAGGATCTAGAGATTTCAGACCTACCATTTATTAGCTCAAACATCAAAAGACATGAATGCTTTAAAAGTATCAACATCAGCTTTTCTCTAACAGCATGGTGGGAGTTTCTAAAAATAACGGAGTCTTCATTAATCCCATGCAAACGTACACCTATCTGGAATAACCCTGACATATTACAAAACAATAATATGATTAATTTCCCAGAATGGAGTTGTAAAGGAATTAAATACTTAGAACATATATTAGAGGGAACAGAATTTATTCCATTTGACAGACTAGTTGAACAATATGGGATCAACAAGACAAGGTTTTTAGAATATCAACAAATTAAATCCATAGTAAAAAAGAAATTTAACCTCAGTCAAGTTGAATTACAAACACCACTAAGTGCGGCACATTTTCTTACTCTTAAATCCCCCAAATTATTATCTAAAATATACAGAACACTTTCTAAATTAGATGAATCAATATCCCTTCCTACTGCAAAGTGGGAAGCAGATTTATCAGTCAACCTAGACCAAAACTTCTGGTCTCAGATTTGCTTAAAAACTTTTAAATTAATTAAAAATCCCAGTCTGCAATTAATACAATACAAAATACTTCATAGAGTGCACTATACAGGTCATCGGATGTTCAAGATGGGCTTTACATCTTCCAACAACTGCTCACACTGTCAAGGCAATACACCAGACAATTACATCCACGCTCTTTGGTTCTGTCCACCAGTGCAAAAGTTTTGGCGCGAGATATGTGAAGACTTATCAAAGTGTCTGAAATGTAACATTCCAACTTCCCCCTTAGTGTGTCTACTGGGCAGCTTAGATAATGTCACTTCAGAAAAGAATATAGCCCATATGATCTTCACTGCCCTATGCATAGCCAAGAAAACAGTCCTCATGAACTGGAAAAATAAAAATAATCTTAATTCTAACCAATATAGAAATTATCTATTAGATTACATTAGTCTTGACACAGCCTCTGCCACCACATTAGATCAATTGCTCTGGGCCCCTTTTATCAGCTCCATCACCTAGTGGGGGTGGGGGGTCATAGTTTGGTCCCGCCTTCACTGTTGTGATTGGTGAGGGGGTAGGGACAGGCTTAGGGCGTCGGGGGGTTCCCCGGAGGCATCTTCCTTGGGGGGCTCAACCCGGGGTAGCGGTCACGTCCGGTTGGGGGCTCTGTTGGCTCTCAGGTGACTGTTTCCTCGCGGCTGCGTGCAGCGGGGCTAGGGGAGGGTCTGTGCTGACGGACGTGGGTTACTGACCTGGCAACCTGGCTGCCCCTGGGTGGGTCCGGGATGGGCGTGAGGTTCTGGGGGCGCTCCGTCTCTGGGCTGGGGCCCGGGCCGGGCCTCGGGGGCTTGGGTCCTGGTTGGTGTGTTGCCGGGGTTGTGGGCGGGTGGGTGCATGGGGGCCCGGCCCTGGAGCAGGGTGCCGCCGGTGCGTCGAGCCGCCTGGGGGGCTCTTCAACTGGTGGGGGGGATGGTCACATCTTGCAGGAGCTTTCTTCTCCTCAGGAACTCTCTGCAGGAGGGGGAGATACAGGAGAGGTGGAGGAAGATCTCAGCCTGGGCGTTTACCGTCTTATGTAGTCTGGAAGATGTTTGGATGGTGGGGTGGGTGCAGTTTTCTCTGTGGTGGGGTTGGGTGGACTGTCCAGGGCTCTGTGGAGCCGGAGGGCGCTACTGCACTGGGCTCCGGTCTGATGGGCCTGGGCCCCCCTTCCCTGGCGGGTCGCGGAGGGTGGGAGTGCCTACTGGGGTCAGCGGGGGAGCTGGCCCCAGGGAGGGGTTACCTGCCCCTCCCTTCCTTCCCTCCCCATCTCCAGCTGCCTCCCTCTTCCCGCTCCTCCACAACCACCCACACATGCAGGGCCTTGGAGTGGGGGTATGTCACCAGGGTGCAGAGGAGGCTACCCCCCCCCCCCCCCCCCCCCGTCCCCTTCTGGCTGCCTCTGCCTCAATTTTATCCCACAACTTAGACATTCACATTATTCACACTCTCATTACACATACATATAGGATCTTGGGGGTGGGCACAAGCACGGAATCCAAATTACCATCAGGGTGTATACCTCACCCCTGACGTCGTTGCCCACCTCTCAATTTTAAATACACTTAGTCATTGAGGGCTAGCAGGAGGGACTATGCGCTTACCTGCTGCTCCTTGGCAGGTAGCTCCATGCCCTCCTGGGTTTTAATTGCACCTTAGAACACATATGCATCAACACTACAATGAGCGGGTGGAGGGAGGTTTGGAGTCTTCTCCCACCCCCATTCTCTGCGGCCTGCTGGAGCGGGAGGGCTAGTAGGAGGAGTTGGCCGTCCGACTGCGGTCTGGGGTGTGGGGCCTCCCTGCTGCTGCGGAGTCGGGGTGGTCTGCCTCTCCCCACCGCAGGGAAAAGGGTAACACCACCTGGGTCTGGGTGCAATTCCCCCCTCCAGGGGCAAGGGTACCTAGACCCGGTTTGTAGAGTACGCTTGGGGAGTGTGATTGTGTGTACAGCGTCTCTTTATGTCTGTCTCCACGTTGGTTGAGTGTGGAGTGAGTGCATATGAGAGCATGAGGGTGGGAATGGATGTTTGTGTCTGTGTGTGCCTGTATGTCTGTGTCTATATGTCAGGTTGGGTATCAGACGCCACCTCTCTGGGGACACCTCAGGCCCTCCAAGGTTTGGAGGCCTATCTCCACCCACCACCACTTCCCCTGCCGGTGGCGGACTCCCTCAGGTGTCGGTGTGTTGGTGGTTCTTTGTGTCTGGGGGTGGGCGTCCGGGTACACACCGGCTCACTCCTTGGCGGCCGCTTGTCGGGGCCTGGGGCCTGGGGCTCGCTCGGGCCCCTTTGGAGGTGGGGTGCCCCCGGCCTCTCGGCCTGGGGCTCGGTCACTCAGGCACAGCTGGGGGCCGGCGGAGCTCACGGGCGCGTCACTGCAACTCCCCCTGACTTCTGCTCCGCGGCTGCTGGGCGAGCCCTCATCTGGGACTCTCCTCAGCTCTTACTGGAACAGTGGCGCGGCTGCCCCTCTGTTGGTCTTCCATGGTCTCTTGTGTTCTGGGGGCCTCTGGATGTCTGGAGTTTTGATCTCCTCCATACCCGCTTCACACCCTGGAGGACGGGGCTGTGGCCCCCCCACACTCCCTAGCAGATCATTACATGGAGAAACCTTTGGAATGCAAGCATGCTGATCCAAACAGGTATGCACACATGGGTATTCACAGACGCGGACTAAAGCTTTCTTGGCTGCTACCTCAAAGCACACTGTGCGCTGTCTATCTTGCGTGCTGCACAATATCGTTTATTATTTAGTAAATATTGATATCTATGACTAGCTAGTTTATTGTGATGGTGCTTTGTTTTCTCTATTATTATGTTGCTCTTTGTTGTTTGCTGTCTCCTCTGTTTGTTTTTTTTTTGTTTGTTTGTTTTTTTTCTCCATACAGGTCATCCCAGGAGTTCTTTTTTTTTTTTTTTCTCTCTCTTCCCCCCCCTTCTCACCGTCTCTTCTCCCCTTTGGTTTTCTTTCTTTCTCTCCCCCTCTTTCTCTCATTCATTCCCCCTGTCCTATTTATTAAAAAAAAAAAAAAATGACAAAGGATGAACTGAAGCTCTGCCATCACGTAATGTCGCATACTGCTGTTTCTGATGTCATTTAAAAAAAAAAAAAAAAAAAAAAAAAAAAAAAAAGAATATAAGGCCTACTTGATTATATTGTATTATAGAGATTTGGTTATAATGTATAATGTAGAAAATCTTCTAACAACCTTTGCTGGTTCTGTGGAGAACAGCTGGTTTATTCTCCTGCCTTCTATCTCTCTGGTGTACCTCCTCAAGCGGCTGGCCAAGGCTGTGAGTCTTTGCTTGGCAGTTTCCAAGGCCTCAGGTATGGACAGCTTGCTGTATTTCTTAGGCACCTTATTTGTCGCACCTTGCTGCAACTCCGTTAGTTGGCTAACCTCCCTCCGTGCTACTTTGATCTTGCCCTCTAGCCTCCTTCTCCATGGAGGGTACTGCCCCCTGTCGCTGTTCAACTTGTAGCCAAGCATCTCACTGATCACTGCTGCCGTATTGTAGATCAGCTTGTTAGTGTCGGTAATCGTGGTTGTAGGTATTGTCCGTAGTGCTGCATTAACATCATCTAGCAGACCTTCTGAGGGTACTTCACGTAATCTTGGTAACCGCCTACAGGGGATCCAGGTTTCAAGCTTGGCCATGATCCTATTTTTCAGGTCAGTTCCTCTCGCACTCTGAGATATATATATATATATATATATATATATATATATATATATATATATATATATATATATATATATATATATATATAATATTAATTATATTATTATTTATTTTTTTATTTTTGTGTTTTATTTGATTTAATTTTCATATTTTTTTCCTGTCCTAATATTAAGCATTTAGGTCAGCACTTACTGTTTTTAAAGCACTTTATCCAATTTCCCATTTTTCAGTTTCATTGTACTATTATAATATGTATGATTGTGCGACGACTATAAAGAGTTATCTTATCTAAAAATAAACTTTGCTTGGCCTATATAGCACTACATAACACCTACAGTCAACTTAAGACATTCATATTGTATGACCCAACAATAACACAGAGAAAAGACCAACATACAGATGAACCACTATGCGAAAGCATTTGGCAAAAGTTGGAAGGAAAAACTCCCTTTAAACAAGAAGAAACCTCCAGACAACTTTTTTTTTATTGTCAAAGCTTAATTATCCTTTTTAGTCAGCTCCCTGTAGATAGGCTTAAAATTTAATCTAAAAATAATTATTTTTATCAATATAAGCTGTAGTTCAGTACCTTGCCAGTACATAAAAACTGTCTTGCTTTGATTCTCGGGAATACTACAGGACACACTGCACACTCTCTTGGCTGAAACCCGAGGACCATTGCTACATAGCAAATGTTTTAACTGTTTTGTGGAAATCAAAACTCAATGAAGCTAATTTTACTTTACCTTGCAGCGAGACAACAAGGTGCAGATCGGTACATCCTTAACACACGACGCATGGTTTGGACTGCTGCCCGTGATTTCTGCAGAGCACACTACACAGACCTGACCAGTCTAAGGAATGATGCTGAGTACCAGATAGTCCAGCAAGTAGCCAATGGCAGTGAAGTGTATGTTGGCCTCTTCAGAGACCCCTGGGAGTGGTCAGACCAGACTGACTCCTCATTTAGATACTGGAACCCAGATGAGCCTGTCTGGACTGATGGCACTCAAACCTGTGTTGCTATGTTGAAGGTGAACTCTGGTAAATGGGGAGACAGGGCATGCACAGAAACACATCCTTTCGTCTGTGATTGCAGTGAGTAAAACTCTTTACTAGAAAATTTATATAACATTTATATTTCAAATAGAAAAAAAAATATCTGTCTTTCTCCATGACAGAAATGTGTAAAATGAAGGATCCAGACTAACTCTGTTTACATGTGTTTATATTAGGGAACAAGCTGAGTTTCATTAAACTGAGGATCAGCCCACAGGACTCAATGCTGGATCTAAGTAATCCTTCAGTGCAAGCAGACATCCTGGAGCAAGTAAGTCAAACAGATCTTCCGAGCTTTGTTAATGAAGAGCAGTTCATTATTAGTATATCATACATTGCATGATGACCTTCATGGCTTTGCTATAGTAAATGTAAATATGAGTGGGGTTTTTTAATAGATAAGATAAGATAAGATAAGATAAGATAAGATAAGATAAGATAAGATAAGATAGAACTTTATTAATCCCTCGGGTGGGTTCCTCTGGGAAATTCGATTTCCAAAAAAGCACAGCACCGACAGAAGTTACAGAGTTATACACACACACATATATATAAATACAGAGACAATATAAATAAAATATACGAAGGGGATAAATAGAATAAATAGGAATAAAAATAAAAATACAAGTGAATTGCACATTTCAAGTATTGAGTCTATTGCACCGTTGACTATTTACAAAAGTATTGCACAAAAGGTATTGCACAGTGAGGTGAAGAGGCACTACAGCTTAGTTGTTCCCTCCTTTGTCCTCCTGTTTCCCCTCCCTCTCCCCTCCAGAGAGGAGTTAAACAGTCTGATGGCGTGTGGGACAAAGGAGTTTTTAAGTCTGTTAGTTCTTGTCTTTGGGAGAAGCAACCTGTCACTGAACAGACTCTTCTGGTTGTTAATGGCCGTGTGCAGAGGATGCCTGGCATTGTCCATAATGTCCATCAGTTTCTTTAATGTCCTTTTCTCTGCCACTGTCACCAGAGTGTCCAGCTTCATGCCGACCACAGAGCTAGCCCTCCTGATCAGTTTCTCCAGCCTGGATGAGTCCTTCTTTGCTGTGCTGCTCCCCCAGCACACCACAGCATAGAAAAGTACTCCAGCAACCACCGACTGGTAAAACATCCTCAGGAGCTTCCTGCAGATGTTAAAAGACCTCAGCCTCCTGAGGAAGTACAGTCGGCTTTGGGCTTTTTTATACAGGTACTCTGTGTTGCATGACCAGTCCAGTTTATTGTCCACCCACAGCCCGAGGTACTTGTACTTGTTGACCACCTCCACCTCCTCCCCCTCTATCTGAACCGGCAGTGGACCTGCTCTAGACCTCCCGAAGTCCACAACCAGTTCCTTAGTCTTTGAGGTGTTGAGTTGCAGGTGGTTTGTGTGACTCCATGCGACAAAGTTCCTCACCAGACTTCTGTACTCCTCTTCCTGATCATCCCAGATACACCCCATGATGGCTGTGTCGTCTGCAAACTTCTGAATGTGGCATAATTCAGAGTTGTAGCAGAAGTCAGAGGTGTACAGGGTGAAGAGAAGAGGGGACAGCACAGTTCCCTGTGGTGCTCCTGTGCTGCTGACCACTGTGTCAGACGTGATGTCCTTCAGCCTGACGTACTGTGGTCTGTCGGTGAGGTAGTCGGAGATCCAAGCCACCAGGCAGGGGTCCACCTCCATCCTGTTCAGTTTTTCTTGAAGCATACAGGGCCGGATGGTATTAAAGGCACTGGAAAAGTCAAGAAACAGGATCCTGACCGTGCCTTTTCCCCCATCCAGGTGTGAGTGGGCTCTGTGTAGGAGGTACAGGATGGCATCCTCCACTCCGACACCCGCCTTGTATGCAAACTGTAGTGGGTCCTGGGCATGTTGTACCTGTGGTCGGAGGAGGCTGAGGAAGAGCCGCTCTAGAGTCTTCATAAGATGTGACGTCAGTGCCACCGGTCGGAAGTCATTCAGCTCATTGGGCCGGTTCTTTTTGGGGACCGGGACGATGCAGGATGTCTTCCATAGGGCGGGCACTCTCCCCAGTCGCAGACTGAGGTTGAAGACTCGTTGTAGCGGCTCCCCAAGTTCAGCAGCACACGCCTTTAGCATCCTAGGACACACCTTGTCTGGGCCTGCTGCCTTTCTGGGGCGAAGCTTCCTCAGTTGTCTCCTGACCTGATCCACTGTGACACTGGGAGATGTTTGGGAAGAGGGGAGGGGGGGAGATGTCTTGCTGCTGAGAGAGGGATTGGAGGAGGGGGGTGTCATGGTGTCAGGACAACCCGTTCTCACTCCCGACACGTAAAATAATGACGATTGGTCACGTCCCTTAACTTCTCATGCTGACGCCTAAGGTACCCTTCCACGTTTTTATGCGACGCTGTGGGTTGTCAATTCATTCCAATATGAACCTGCTCTCGGCGATCAGAGACGCTTCGAGCAGAGGCTCCAGCCATCCATTTACTCCAATAATAACCCCATCACAGCGAAACATGACGTGAAGCACAATCTAACTGGAGAACCGGGGACCCTCTCCGCGAACGGGTTTTTCTCCCTAATTTAATGTTTTCTTTTAATGACATCGTTAACATTTCTCAACAAAAACACGTGAAAGTATCACTGATAATTCAACAATAAAATCGCTTCATGTTGTGGCCATCACACAGTGTTTTCCAAACTGATTCACGATCTGAAAGTGCGCAGATTTAACGTACATAATCCTTTGTTAGGTTTATTATTTTCATTTCACACGTAAAACACATTTATAGATTCATTCACCACTCCTGTTAGTTTTGGATGCGCTCGGCTCCAGCCAATCAGACGCAACCTGTGTAAGCAAAGGCTGATGGGAGAACGGAGAGACCCATTTATAAGAATAAGAAAATGAGGCGGAACTGATTGATTCTAAATGCAGGTATGTAAAAAATACATATATTTAAAGTAATACCTTGATGTGTGTTTCAAAGTTTGTTTTTTCATAAAAGCTTCAAACAAACAGAGGTGACTGATCTCGGAAACGGTGTAATGTATTTAAAAATGGCTACAGCTACCGTCAGCATGCTTGCTAGGTAACGACTACACGTGGCTACTGCAGCATTAGCCATTTAATCCAACGATGATGGATTAAATCTATTACAAACGTTAAAGGACTTGTGTGCTGCAAAATACCCTCACATGGTGCGTAAAGCAGTTTTTGTGCTAAGAGTTCTGCTAGCTCTTTACAAACTGATGATGCTAACGTTAATTGCTAACGTTAACTGGAGCGCCAAGACTGAAAATCATTTGAATTGCGTTAGTTATGTGTTTATGTCACTGAGTTCTGCAAAAATCTCTTTCCTCTTTAGCTTGAAAATGAGTGATTCAGAGGATCCCGAGCTGGAGGAAGAGCTTCAGGCTGCTGACGAACTCCTTCAAGATATGCAGGTAACATATTTAGTGGAAACAGTTGTTAAAGAGGGAACACGCTTGTCTAATATTTTGTACGGAGTAAACGTTATATTATTTGAAATTTTTTTTAAATAAATTTTTATATATGTGTATAAGTTTATGTCAAATTAAGTTGGTTAACTTAAGATGTTTGATCATCTTTGCTTTAATCATAGACTGTATTTTAGGTGTTCCCTTTTTTCCTTGTTAATTGCGTAGAATGATGCACAGAGTGAACCTCAGCCAAGACCAGTGCGCTGGAAAAAACGTGACAGACAGGGAGATTTTATTCCTCAAAGACCATCAACCAGTCGAAGTACTAGTTGCATGCCACGTGGTCAGTGTTCACGCAACCATTGATTTTATCTCACAACTTGTTTTCACCAAAGAATTTCAGTAAGTAAATATTCTTCATCCCCCCCCCCCCCCCCCCCAAGTGTCCAGAGAGCAGCATCAATGTCCACGTGAAGAACCTAGTTATGTTGCCAGTGTCAACCAAACAAAAGGTACTTTACCTTCTTGTATATGTTGTGATTTCTGTTTACTTTTATATTTGTTGTTATAGTTGAGTTATGCAGGGCTTTTGTGGAGTCCTAAGAAACATACTGCCTAGAGTGTTTTTCACTTTGTGGAAGAGTTTCTTCCTTTCTTTATTTTTTTTCTGTTAGTGTATGGAACTGAGGTGCTTCGTCAGGAGCTCCTTCAGTTGTTGGAGGATGGAGAAGAGGACACAGCCATGACTTGTGAGACGTCGTCTGAGTCAGCTGCTACTCACTGGGCGATCAGAAATATGGTGTCCTCGCAAAAGTGGAAAGAGGCCAGGCCTTGTCTTATAGACAATATGTTAGCTACTCTGGATCCACAGTCACACCGTGTGTGTCAGTGTGGCAAACAAGTAGTTGTGAGGTGTCTGGACTGCCTGCCTCTTCCATTCCTTTGTGCTGACTGTGATATTGCAGTTCACACATGCTTTGTCCTGCACAACAGAGAGGCAGTAACAGGAGGGTTTTTGCAGCCTTCATCAGAGTTTCACAAGCCAATAGGTACAGTTTTTAAGTCTTATGCATTTCTTGCTATGTATGAGTATGAGTGGGTGCTGTTATTGTATATTTATTGTGTATCAGTTAATTTCTAATTCTTTTTATATATATTGTGTGTTTTAATGTTAGTTCGGCTGTTGCCTGTGCAAAGGCCAGACCATGTGTGTGACTGCCCAGCAGGTAACGTTGAGGTTTCACCCGGCGCAATTGTGGCTTTTGTAACCATAAATGGTAAGTTGCCCTTTTGTCACACACTACATACACAATAGATGTGTTTGGAGGTTTTATTGCAAATTGTGCATTGCTATCTTGGTTTTAATTACCCTCGGCCCGCAGTATATGTGGGCACCTGTCAAAGGTCATTTGGATTTACCAGACCGATTTGAAAACAACATGAAAAATATGAATGCTTTGAGCCATGACTGAATTCATCCTTATCCTTTCTAAAGGCCGTTATAACCTTGCACTGCCAGTGGTGAGCTGCACCAGCTGTGGCCTAATGTGGTCCCCCTCAGTTAAGGACATCCTGGGTAGTGGATATTGGCCTGGCACCTTAAATTTCTGCACCCTGTTTTCAATGGATGCCTTTCAGTCTTTCTATGACATTAAGAAGGCTGCACCAGGGATGTCACTTAAGGCATTTGTCAAAATGCTGGATGAACGAACAGCCCATTTCGGAAGGGTGAGTTTCTAAATTTGCTAAGTTTAAGGAAATTGTGCAAATCAATGTTTATGATGACTGTCCTTGAATATTCTGTTGTATGTCCTCTATGTAAAAGAATGGTCGAATATCAGCTGATGCCTTCAGTAAAAGTTTCTTGGAATGGAGTGCTGTAAAGTTTGAGGTGGACAGGATGTGCAAGGAGCCATGCTTTAGCTGCCCTGCCTGCACTCCAGACATGCTTGCCGTCTCAGTTGATGGAAACCGCAAGCTTTATCGCTTTCAGTCTAATGCAAGGTACGTTATGCATTGTGTACATAAGTCAAATATGGATTTGTAGAAAAATGTATTTTAATGTTTCTTTTCAAACAACTGTCACTGTGTTCGTTCAGCACTTCAGAGCAGGGGAACTTTGAAGGTGTCTTCATTGAAAAAGATGAGGAAGTTGCTGAGTTTGTGAAATACATCCAGAGACACACAAATCATGTAAGATACACATATATATATATTAGTGCTGTTAGCGTTAATCTTGTTAAAATGACGTTAATGCCGTAACCATATACAAATACGTGTGTGTGTGGACATATATGGATGGGTCGATATTTTTTTATTTTTCTCTTGGTGTTGTCGTAATACTATTTACTTTACTTTATCTTAATGTGTACTTAATTTTGTCACCATGTGTATTTAAAAAAAACAACATGATTTTTATTTTGTGTTATCAGTGCTGTCCTGGGGAGATATGAGGTCTTGTGTGACTCGAGGCTAATTCAGCTAATTGTTATGCATTTGTTTTAAAAAGTTTGTCCCTGATAGGGCTTAATCATGTCATGTCTTTTATGTTAAAATCTTTGAGTGTATAGGTCCCGGGGAAAGGGTTGTGCGGATCTTCATCTTGGACTGCAGCAAAGGAGTCGTCCAAAAAGTCCACTGGGAAGTTGGATGAAGAGGGCATGGAAATAGCTGGTTGTCGCCACGGAGTCCTCTTAGCTGCATTGAACATGTTTCGAGGGGAGATCTTTGCTTACCCCCTTTTTCTCCAGAGGAAGTTGGCAGCTAGCGTCCCAGGACATATTACGTTCCTTTGCTCCGATGTGGCCTGTAAATATTTCCCCTATTTAACCAAGGTGGCTCAGCAGTGCCCTGAGCTGAGGAACCTCTTGTCAATGCGTCCTTTTCTCTCCGTCATGCATGCAAAGGCTCACACTTGGAAATGCGAGGTATACTGCAGCTTGTAGTTTTGGATTAGTTTGAGACATTTTGTTATAAGGTTGAATGAATTCAGCAGTCATGTATTGTGACCTCCTTTCTATAGATCAAATGGGGAGGTGCGTTTCAGGATGGGGCCGGTTCAACAGTTGGAGAAGAGGTGGAACAAGTAAACAGTTTCCTGTCTAGGGCGGCCATCACAACGAAGTACATGTCTAAAGCAGGTATGTGTCCGTGTCTGAGATTCCACTCAGTCTCCTGCTCATTAATTCTAATTTGTATACTAACTGAAATGCAGGGCGAACAAACATGCTGACCCTCCTGGCTTTGGGGTGGAACAAAAGGAAAGTGGAACAACTGGGCCGCACTTTGAGCCAGCGATATCTAAAGGTCATTTTTTCAACACCCATTTTAATGTGTGTGGTAATGGGGGGAAAACACCAGTACTCTTTTAATGTCAATATGAATGACATTTATGAATGCATTCTTAGATCATAAGGATCCTTAGAGAACAAGTGGAGAGCCTGAATGCGACCAGAAATGAGCTGGGTGTGGATGACGACACACTGCAGCAATGGGTGGCCGATGTGCAGAAATGGGCTGAAGGTGAGTCTCAATATAATGCACTCATGTATAACAATAGGACCCACCATGGCCTCATTAAAGAACTTAGAGTTAAGATCTTTCTGACAGTGTCAACAAACAATGAAAAATAAGCCTTGTAAAAGCAAATTTATGGCAGAGTTGTTGCGTTTCATCAAATTGGATAGAACCTGGGTTGAAATGATGTCGTACTAGTTGGTTTTATAAACCTGAACACCAACATACTTGTTATCTCATGATTATCATGAGATAGCAGCACATGAAGGCTCCAGATGTCTTATAATGAATGTCATCAAGTCAGTGATTACAGAGTCCACTGTAGTTTGGTGACTGTTACTCATCCTGTATTCTGATTAATATTCCTCTCACTTAGAAAGTGATCAAACTGATGGCAGCCTTGGAGCGTTGCAGGCACGAATAGAGGAGCTTGTCGTCATCATCAGAGTGCGAACACAAAGTCTTTACAGACAAAATGGTACGTCCCAGTTTCTTTGAAACGGACCGTTTGATGCTCAGTTTGTACAGCTACTTTGTAAACAGAATCAAATCAGATCCAGGTTTGTTTAAGCTGGATGTGATTTGTTCTAGCAAACAAATTGATGAGTGTAGATTAAAATGAAACTATATACATTATGTGAAGGTGTGAATTTTTTATGATTATTTACAGATAGCAACAAGAGGCGACACAGAATTCGCAAGGTCATCTTAGTTGAGAAGAAACGCTTGGCGGCTGCTGTTGACGACTACAACAAGCTCGCTGAACCAACAAAGCAAATCGTATCCAGTGATGCCCTCATGCAGACCGATATTTGGCCCTGGCAGAGCACAAGTGAACGTAAGCTCTTGATTTATAAATATCCTTTTTAAACAAGCTCCCAGTATCTGAGCAGTAGTTGAATGTTTTGTTCTTGAATCATAATATGCTGCTATGTTTTCCCATCTGATGTTGTTAAACTGTAGCTGCTGCTGACCTCCGGACAAAGAGAAAGGTCTTTGAGAAGGTGATGGCTGTGAGGCGCCTGAGAGAGGAGGAGATGATCCTTTGCAGGGAGATGCGGCATCACTGGACAGTGTTGCGAATGCGTTCTGTGGTGTTGGGGACAATCTCCTCAGACTGTAAGCACTTTATTTATTTATTAATTTTTTTGATGAATCGATTGAAAATAAGAGCAGATGCTAAAGTCTTACTGGATCTTTTACCTATATCTAGATTGCTAGCTAACACTGCCTTCTCCCTTTTAAAAAAAATGTTTAATTACAGCATCCTAATTCCTTGTGTTTATGAGGTGATGTTTTTTTGTTGTTTGTTTTTTTTACTTTTCTCATATTTATTTGTTTTGTTCTTTTTACAGCCTCCTTTGTTGGCATGTCGGAGGATGCACAGAAGGGACTCTGTAGCCTGGTTTTAAAAAAACAAAGTGAACTGAAAGCTGAAATGCTCAAAGTAAAGGACGTGTACAAGAGAATCCTCAGCCACCAACCACTCCTGGAAATGGACTCGGAGGAGGAGGAGGACATTCCAGACGATGCCACTGAGAGTGATTTGAGCACTTCTGATGAAGACTGATTGTGTCATCATTGATGTTATGTTTGGTAAAATAAAAAGTTAATCACATCTCTGTTCAATGTGATTTTTCAACAGACATTTTACATTTTGAGAAGAAAAATGGAATTTCCTTGGTGCAGTTGTTTACCCTGAATCATTATTTCCCATCTAATTTAATGACTAGTGTACATGTTCAGATACGATAACATAATTTAATTTATGGGATGCTTTCTGGGCTGCTCAAATAATCACAAAATTTAAAAGCACCAGGCAGCACACTCACAAGTAAATTTTTTGTTCAGTGTTTTGTCGAAGAAATCAACAAGTACAACTGAGATGTTTGCTGTAGTGGTGTGTTTGTTAAGAAGCATGCCAGCACACTGGTGAACTGACAGTCCCAGAATGCACCCGAGCCATTGACTCGCCCCAGAGCAAATGAAATTGCTTATCTAGAAAGACAACAGTCATCAAAGAAGAAGTAAAAGAGTAGGAAACAAATGGTAAGGGAAGGTACTGTGGGGTAGGAAAGAAAGGCCAGAGCTGTGCAAAATGACCTCCAGCAGGCCACAAATGTGCACGTCTGCTCAAACGGTCAGAAATGGACTCCATGAGGGTGGTATGAGGGCCCGACGTCCACAGGTGGGGTTGTGCTTACAGCCCAACACAGTGCCGTATGTTTGGCATTTGCCAGACAACACAAAGATTGGCAACTTTGCCACTGGCGCCCTGTGCTCCTCACAGATGAAAGCAGGTTCACACTGAGCACTTGTGACAGTCTGGAGACGCCGTGGAGAACCTTCTGCTTCCTGCAACATCCTCCAGCATGAGTTTGGCAGTGGGTCAGTTTTGGTGTGGGGTGGCATTTCTTTGGGGAGCTGCACAGCCCTCCATGTGTTCGGCAGAGGTAGCCTGACTGCCATTAGGTACTGAGATGAGATCCTCAGACCCCTTGTGAGACCATATGCTGGTGCGGTTGGCCCCGGGTTCCTCCTAATGCAAGACAATCCTAGACCTCATGTGGCTGGAGTGTGTCAGCAGTTCCTGCAAGACGAAGGCATTGATGCTGTGGACTGGCCCGCCCATTCCCCAGAACTGAATCCAATTGAGGACATCTGGGACATTATGTCTCGCTCCATCCACCAACTGCACCACAAAATGTCCAGGAGTGGGCAGATGCTTTAGTCCTGGAGTCTGGGAGGAGATCCATCAGGAGAGCATCTGCCACTTCATCAGGAGCATGCCCAGGTGTTGTAGGGAGGTCATACAGGCATGTGGAGGCCACACAGACTAGTGAGCCTCATTTTGACATGTTTTGAGGACATTACATAAAACCAGATTAATGATTCTGTATTGCATTGATCAAGGAACCAACCCAATAGGAGCTAAAGGAATCCTCTTGACATTACTTCACTCAGTAAGTTTATACTATGTTTAATGTGCATTTTCTTCATCAGTTTAGAACATAACATGTTAGCGCTCCCTGGTCCTTTTTGGAGACAGATCCTGAGACAGCAGGCAGCTATGGAGAACTCGTGTCAGCTGTGGTAATTAAGGAATACTTTGATTTAATATTGATTTCATGACAACTATCCTCTGGCACATATTCCTGGATATATATAATGACATAAGTAAACTCCCATTTTAGAATCATTGCCTTCTTTGATCTGACTTATTGCCTCAGACTTTGGCCCTGTGTCCCCAAAAGTATAGAAAATCCATGACACTGAGTAAGAGGCCTTTATCATGTTATAAGTGAGAGAGTTTGGTGTAACAGTGGTTGAACATGCCAAATCAATCCACAACATACTGCCATTCCCCAGCTGTAACCTGCATATGCATCAAACCAAAATCCAGTATCATAGCCACAAAAAAGACATAAAGATTAGGTTAAAAGGGTTGTCTCATTTTGCCAGATAGCTTCAAAAAAGATAAACATTCTTCAAAAACAAAAGTTTGTGAATATTTGCTGTATTGCCAGGCCTAAACCAACCTGTTAAACTTATCAAATTATTGTCATAGATACAAACCTATTGATTGAAACAGAATAATCCATTGAAGCCTCCATCATCATCCACGATCACTGTTACTGTTCAGATTATTTTATCTCTGTTTTCCTCTAGAATGTTTTGAAAATCAGCATTTGATCAACAGACTTTTTAAAAGTTTATGTTGATCCTATTGTTTACGTGTGTAATTGCATTTTTATTGAAATTATGACAGGAAAACCCTCAATCAAATTGTATCTTTGATATCTAATAATAATATTAACAATGATGTTACATATGTAATATGTACACAATAATATTGTGCAAACAAACAAGAAAAATAGCAAAAAATGTCAATTTTTTTTAATACCCTGTATATAAAGACCACATATGACCACAACTCCAAATGTGCAATTGTCACTGCATCTAAACATGACATATTACAAAAAGGTAGAAACATATAATATACAATATGTTCTGAAGCTGGTACTGGTGCAGTTAACTTTGCTTTAGGCTCCCATACACAGTAAGTGTTACTTACTATACGTGCAGTGCAGTATTACTTTACCTTGTAATATGTTATAATAAGCAAGTCACTTCTATATTTATGAGGATGTAGACAATAATGTTGGCTGATATGTAAAACTATGAGATGTCGAGTGCAGGGAAGATATTATTGATCGATCAGATTCATGAATATGTTAGGTACTTAAGCCACAATTAGAGAGTGAAACAGAGACTGACACTGGTTGAAATGTATAGTAAATATTTTATTTTGAACTTTTATGCTGAACTACAAGCTGTGAACTGTGCGATCTCTGCGACCTGTGGTGCCTGGTTTACTGTGTGTAAAACTGCGCAGGTTCCCATGTGTCATCCCACACTTTGCCACTGTCAGGAGAAAAACATAACAAACAACAACGACAACCACACACAAAATAGGACAATTTAGGTTGTGACATATGACAATTTTTTAGGATGAAATATCTTCTATATTCATGTCATGCTTTATACACCTTCATTGTAATATAAATTAATCAAATCAAGTCAGAGAGTAATAATATATGTAGTAGATGTCAAGCAGGACCACAGCAGCAGCCACGATCCATCGGAACCTGCTGGATGAGAGAGCACAGAAACTCCAGGGAAGAAGTTTAGTTAGTAACATGCATGAACTGCATTACTGAGACATGTATGTTTACAGATGGTGGTGAGGGAGAGGGGGAGAGTTTTCAGTAAAAGGAGACGTGACTGCATCTTCAACCAATACTGAGCCTGCATAACCCTGAAAGAGACAGAGAGAGAGGGGGGGGACACTAACCCCCAGCAGTCTGGTCCTATTACAGCATAACTAAGGGCTGAGCTGAACCAGCCCTAACTATAAGCTCTATAAAGAAGTAAAGTCTTATGCCTACTCTTAAAAGTGTTGACCATGTCCACCTCCAAAACTCATAATGGACTTTGGAGGTGGACAGCTATCAAGCTCCTCACAGAAGAGGAGCTCGATAGCTAAAAGCTCCCAATTTACTTTAGTCCAAATACATGAATTCAAATTGAGTTGATAACTATTTATCAACAATATGAATGTCTGTTCCCGTCCAACAAAGTTGTTACTACATACCATGTTGAGCAAGGCTTCCACTTGACTTTAACTTCTTCTTTTTCCTGAAAAACATGATATAAACAAACAATTAATTAAGAAAGACATGCAAGTTGCATACAAAAAGGAGCTTATAAACATTTGTGTACTATTGAATGGCTCAATATATTATACAATTAGTTTACAAAAACATAAGAACCACTACAATGCTTGTACTGCCAGCATTGAGTGCATGTCAGCAAAGCAACACTGCTTACATTGTGGCTCACAAGCAAAACTAACTGAAGCAGATGTTACTGAATGGGAAGGAGCACCTCCACATCAATCACTCCTTCTGAGCATGATGTCAGGAGGACTTTAAAGAACGTAAACATCAGGAAGGCAGCATGAACAGGTCGTATCAGGTGGTCTGTTCTTATTTAATGTCCAATTTGGAGTGAAATCCTGACTCAGTGGCTGAATTAGTGTAGATTCATCAAATACAAAAGCTTATGGATATTCAGTCAGGCACAGTTCAAATCCGGGAAGTCCAAAGACGCAAACAAATCTGCACAACAGCAGGCTAAATTACTTACATTTACAACTCTCCTGTCTACTATCTCTTCATATTTGAAAATCTTCTGTGTACGGTGTTTTCGGCATTCTGAAAAATAACAAATGAAATATTTACATGAGTTCTGTAAAACTGGAAAAAATGCAAAAATTAAGAAAAAGAAATCTTAACAAACTTAACGAACATGTCATGTGTTTCGTACATTTACAATACCATTACGTCTAACCTTTCCTTGTCCTTTTTTTGTTTGGGACATCCGAGGTGTACACCGTAGAAATTGAGGGAGATGCAGGATGTGGAGATGGAGAGGAGGATGCAGGAGAAAGCAGAGATGAAGAGGAGGATGCAGGAGGAAGCAGAGATGGAGAGGAGGATGCAGGATGAAGCAGAGATGGAGAGGAGGATGCAGGAGAAAGCAGAGATGAAGAGGAGGATGCAGGAGGAAGCAGAGATGGAGAGGAGGATGCAGGAGGAAGCAGAGATGGAGAGGAGGATGCAGGAGGAAGCAGAGATGGAGAGGAGGATGCAGGAGGAAGCAGAGATGGAGAGGAGGATGCAGGAGGAAGCAGAGATGGAGAGGAGGATGCAGGAGGAAGCAGAGATGAAGAGGAGGATGCAGGAGGCTGACAGAGGGAAGATGTTGGTACAGGCTCTAAATGAAGAATAAATTCCTCGTTTAGAGCCTCTGGGTCTGGGACTGGTCCAGCATCGACACTGTCAGCAGAGGATGGTCCAGCTGCTGGTGTAGAACTTTTAGCAGGAGGTGAAGCTTGTAATTCTGAAAAATTTTAAATATTAAACATTCATTAAAATGGGTTGAAAAAATGTACAGTACACATAAACACATAATAAGTAGTGATTTGCATGTTTTCAGTTAAGTTTTTACTAAAGATACAACTGGTAAATATTGGCATCAAATAAGTCATCTCGCACACTCACTGACCCAAATAATTCAGTACAAGTGCCCTCTAGGGTAGTGTGACATCTGTAGTGCTTTTCTACATTGTACATTAAAAAATTAATGAGTGTGACTATAAATCCAGATAGATAATGACTTTTTCCTCTGATGACACTACTTTCCTGACTTTGTAGTGAATAACATTTGACACTTCAAGCTAGTACTGTGACTTAGGAGTTTTGTACAATGGTGATGCTAACTACCTCAGGGAGGTAATCAGGTAACCTCTTAAGAAGTATATAAGTTATTTAAGAATCTTGGTGTTCATATTGGTAACATTATATAACATTTGTTATACTAGAAAGTCTCGAAGAGAATTATCAGGTCTGGTTTTCGTGAAGATTTTTAAAATTACATTTGTATATACATGAGTGTGAAAGACCATACTATACACACACACATACAAAATTGTTCAGGTGGGTAACACCAGAGGTTCAGTATGGCTAGCTTTGGTGATGTGACCGACACATGGGGAGGTAATAAGGCAGATATAACACTATTTTCATGTTAGCAACAGGACATGTAGGGCAGCTGTCACCTCACAGCAAGAAGGTTACTGGTCTGAACCTTGGCTGAATAATAGAATAGAACAGAATAGAGTAGAGTAGAACAGAATAGCTGGTGACTGTTAACTATCCTCATCCTCACCATCTTGTTTGTCTCTATGTACCCCGTGATGATCTGCCTTCTTATCTAGGGTGTACCATGAGTATCACCCAAAGACAGCTAGGATAGGCTACCTGATAAGGACACCTGGTTACAGATAATGGACAAAGCATATCTTACTTCTCAGAAGGTGTTCATAAAGCTTCCTCATCTTCATGAGGATGTCACGTGCAGCACCTTCCGCTGGTTCGATCTGAGTGATCACGTCCCCTACTATACGGCCCTTACGGTCAAACTGTCCAAGAAACAGAATTGGTTGGTAGCCCAGGGCATGTAGCTTTGAAACCTGCAAGAACAACAAAGAAAAACATGCAGCCAGTCTTTCATGTAAGCAAATTGATGTATAACAAACCTTTAAGTTTCACATCTTTGTTGTTTTATTGTTGTCGATAGTTAAAAAGTATTTATGGTGACCAAACCTGTAAATGTATGATAAAATCCATCTTGAAATGTTTTGTCTCTCAGTTAATAGCCGATTAAATTAAAAATCAGAAGTAGCTTAAATAAAAATAGTTTTTAACAAGTTTTTTCTAGTTGGATGTCTTTAGTGTGATGATGTTATTCTGATGTGAATAACTTTTTTATTTATGCTCTTTTATAAATTAATATTTTATGTGTATATACATGTCTTGTTAGTTTCTTACTTCATGATATACAAGAAAACATTGACAACTGTGATTAATAAAGAATTGTCTACCAGACCAACCACTTATTAGATCAGAACTTTTAAACTTACTGACAACTGGGCTGAATTAACCACCCTGCTCGCATTTCTGTTTTTTTTAACAGAGGCAGCCCAGTTACTGTTTTTAAACTGTTCTTGTTTTTTTTTCAATCCCTCCTTTAGGTTCAGGCTGCCCAGGCATCCACTGCATGTCTTCCTGTTGCAGGTGTTTGGGGCCTGACAGGAAGGGCATGGTTTGGTTTTTGGCTTTGTCATTTCTGCAAATGAAAATGGAACATGTAGGGATTATTTCAGGTCTGTTTTGGTGAAACGATTACAAAAATAATTTATGACCAAAGAAATAACTTATATTACGAGGCAGTATTACACCATATTTAGAAAAAAAAATCAATTACGAGATTAAAGTCATTAATATTGAGTTAATTACGTGAATAGGGTTAAAAAAAACCCTGAATTGATTACAGAAAAGATACATTGCTAAAATAGAGCAGTACTAACATTAGCTGGGTGGCCAAGCAAGTGTCTTACACATGAGAATACATCACAAAAAAATTTAAATAAACTTTTGCAGAAGTAGTTCTCTTGGTACACAGACTGCTCTGTGAAAACATTTCAAGTTTAATATCAGTTTAATATCACTGAAATTAATATTTCAGTGAACATGCAAATTACCCACAGTTTATCACAACTTACTTAGCTAGGATCTGCCTCGTGTCCAGTCGAAAACTTCGCTGCAGGACCGTGAGTTGAAAGATACATTTACTACGACTCCCAAGATGCATTGCAGTAAAAACCATCCAATCGCCTTGCTTAAGATCTGTTGACGTGTCGCTAAAGGCGCGCTGTAGATAAATATTGCAATTTGTAAAAAATAAAATACTACAATTTGCATTTTTTAATTACATAATTAAACACTGGGCCAGTTTAATTTCGTATTATCGCTGGTTATTATTTTAGAGTAAATAAAGGAATAACGGGTAGCACCAAGCTGTTGTTATCTTCATTTCCATAGCGACGGCGGTTGAGGATTATGGGTAGTGTGCAGTTACGGGATTAGTGCGTCTGCGTAAATTGGTCTGATTGGTTGGAGCCGAGCGCATCCAAAACTAGCAGGAGTGGTGAATGAATCTATAAATGTGTTTTACGTGTGAAATGAAAATAATAAACCTAACAAAGGATTATGTACGTTAAATCTGCGCACTTTCAGATCGTGAATCAGTTTGGAAAACACTGTGTGATGGCCACAACATGAAGCGATTTTATTGTTGAATTATCAGTGATACTTTCGTGTTTTTGTTGAGAAATGTTAACGATGTCATTAAAAGAAAGCATTAAATTAGGGAGAAAAACCCGTTCGCGGAGAGGGTCCCCGGTTCTCCAGTTAGATTGTGCTTCTCGGCGTCATGTTTCGCCGTGATGGGGTTATTATTGGAGTAAATGGATGGCTGGAGCCTCTGCTCGAAGCGTCTCTGATCGCCGCGAGCGGGTTCATATTGGAATGAATTGACAACCCACAGCGTCACATAAAAACGTGGAAGGGTACCTTAGGCGTCAGCATGAGAAGTTAAGGGACGTGACAAATCGTCATTATTTTACGCGTTGGGAGTGAGAACGGGTTGGTCAGGAAGGGGGGGAAGCGAGGGAGGTAGGAGAGTGGGGATTGGACTCTGTAGTGAAGGTGAGGGTGGGGGGGTTGTGGGCTGGTCAAACCTGTTGAAGAAGTTGTTGAGTTCGTTTGCCTTCTCCACAGTCCCCCCCACTGTGCTTTTCTTGGTGTTGTGGCCTGTGATGGTTTTCACACCATTCCAGACCTCCCTCATATTGTTCCTCTCCAACTTCCAGATGAGCCAGAAGCTAAAGACTAATAACATGACTGCTGTTTTTCATCTAAACTGGAGAAAAAAATCTGATGGAACCATCTTTACGAAGGAGCCTTGAAGAAGTGGATGAAAAGACAAGAATCAGGGGAATAGATTAATATGGAGCATAGAGCAATGTGAACATTGTTCTTTGTTGTTTAATTTTCTAAGATCCGAAGTCCTTCATGGCATGCATTTTTAATTTCTCTTTGTTATTTGGGACCCGATGAATGTAAAAACAAAGAAGTATCATTTTACCTGATGTAGTTCCCAAGAAAAATGATATCCCCATGAGGACATTCGTTTTAAATTTCGATAGAACACTAAAAAGTCACAATTGAGTAATGATGTGCAAAACTTTATTTGGTGTTAGCATTTTTCCTAAGTACAAAAACAAAATGAGAAACAACAATTGGGCCCCTTTGAACAATATGGCTCATTTGAAGTGCTTCTAACAGTTACAGGAACACGTATGTCTGTAACAAAGTAAAAAAAGTAAAAGATTTCTGAACATCACATGGAAAACAAAACATTTCCCTCCAAAACTGCTACTTCAAACTTTTTTCCCCCCGTGGGAACATGTTTACTCAGGCCCTCCCAGGAATGGGTGGGCAGCACACTCCCTGCTGGTGGCTGATACCCTCAAGTGTCGGTGCGTTGGTGGTTCTCGGTGTTCAGGTCTGGGTACCCGCTCACTCCCGATGGCTTCTTGGCGGTGTCATGGTCCTGAGTCTGTTGACTCAGTGTTTTGTGTTATTTAATATTATCTTTTGTTTTTGTTTATTCTTGTTGTGTATTCTATTCTAAGATTTCTAGTCGCTAGGTTTTGGTTCCCATTTTCTCTCTGTTTCTAGTTCTGTCATGGTCTGTGAACGCCTCCTGGCCATCCAGTGTAGATGTAGTTAAACTGTTGGGAAGACAACGTTAGAGAAACGTGAACATTTTATTTGTACTGTATAATCTGCAGATTCTGACAGAAATCTGCAACTTTCTGTCTCTAAAACAGCAATAAGGATAATTATTAGGCCATATGTAAATAAAAAAATAACTTTAACTTAAAGCAAAATTGGGAAACGTAAAGTCCGAAACAAGTCTTTATATTAAGGGACATCAGTCAAACAATACTGTTTCGTCTGGGTCTAAACAGAGCGCGTTGTGTGTGACGTCTTCTTTTGCGCATGCGGGCCGCTTTGAGGGCCGTGAACTGTTCACACTAGAGCGCGTTTGCTATCACATTTTATTTTTAGTGTGAACAACCAGACAAGAAAAATCTGATTTGATCAGAAAATCGCAAATGAGCATTAAGACCTGCAGTATGAAATTAGACTTAGAGTACACCTGTGCCTCCATGAGTCCTGCTCTTGGGTCCACCTTTCCTGCCTGCCTTCACACAGTCATGAGAGGCGGGGCCAGGTGGCCGTGGTTCAGTCGGGCCCTCAGACCTCTGGGCCTGAGGCTTGGTCCACTCTGGCAAGGCTGGCTGCGAGCAGAGCCTGTGGGCGCGTCACTGGAGCCCCTGTGTCTTCCGTACTGTGGCTGCTGGGTGACACCACGTCTGAGGCTCTTGTCGCGGCCTTTTACTTTCCAAACACCAAAAAAGTCCAAGAAAAGGCCGTGGGTGGCAACAGGAGGTTTGTTTTAGAACGCACTTCTGACTCCATTGTTTAAAAATCATATGTGGTTTATTTCGTGCAAAATTATAAACAAAAATCAACCAAATAACTTCTTAAAACTTAAAATTAAACGAAAGTTAATTTAATTTGCTTTAACAACTTCAAAAGTGGTCAAAAAATCATTTTCTAACCCTCCCATCTTCCCATCTGACATTTGGCAAACAAAAAACGAAAAACCTCTTTACCACACCCATCCAGGGTGCTCTTAATCTCTTGATTAATGGGAGGGTCCATAAGCTAATAAACCAATCACTTTGCAAAAGCTTCTCCAATAAAATTAATTACAAATTTAAATAACAAAACCAGGTCAGTATATTCTTACACCTTTAAAGAAAAAACAAAAATGAATACAAATTGCATTTTATGAACATTCAACAAAAATGGCCACAACAGCTCTCCTCAGTTCTTTCCAGGAGGGTGGCACGGTTGCCCCTCCGTTGGTCCTCCTTGGGCTCCCGCACTCTGGTGGCCTGGATCTCCTCCATTCCTGCTTTATGCCCTGGGGGATGGGGCTTTGGCTCCCCACACCAGCAGAATGTTACATGGAGAAACCTTTTGAATACAGGCACGCCCGTTCACACAGGTATGCGCACAGGTGTACACATAGGTGCTCACAGACACAAACTACACCTTTCTTGGCTGCTACATCAAAGCACATTGTGCACTGTCAGTTTTGCGTGCTGCATAAATACATACAATATTTAGTATTTACTGTTACTTAAATTTATTTAGGTTATTGCAGTGATGCTCTGTATTGTGTTGCTCTCTTTTTTTGCTTGTTTTCTCTTTTTTTCCTCTCAACAGGTGAGCCAGGTGATTTTTTTAAGTGCCCTCTCTCACTGTCCCTCTTCCCCTCTGTTTTTCTTCCCCTCTCTCTCCTTTTCCTATACCCCAGTCATGCCTGTCCCGTCTGTAATAACTAAAATAAAATAAAATAAATAATAACAAAGTTCGATCAAATGGACTAATATGGCAAGGCCGT
Source organism: Mchenga conophoros (assembly GCF_057382185.1). NCBI lineage: Eukaryota > Metazoa > Chordata > Actinopteri > Cichliformes > Cichlidae > Mchenga > Mchenga conophoros. The sequence goes on from NC_140536.1 coordinate 32,180,281, forward strand.
GATGATCCACCTGGTAAAGTAAATCCGTTGGGCATCTTTCTTGGCCTTCAGACAACAATTCTGATGGCTAAAAAAAACAACCCAACAAACAAAAAACAAAACAAAATATGGGAACACCTATGTGTGAAAGGCTGTGTAACAGTTGTGATCTGCCTGTAAGCAGAGGAACACTTTGCATGTAACACACTTCTCTTGAGTTTTCCCTGAGCGGTCTTTTGCTCTGCAACACACTGCATTCTTCACTTTCGGCGCCCCTGACAGATGTGCATTAGCCCTCCTGCGGAATGAGACATGGGGCACTGCCTTCACTGGATGCTTTTCCCTTGGACTTACACATCTGGGTCTTCTTCCTGCACTGAAAAGTCAAAGCTGTCATTGGCATGCTCAGCCAAGAAAGTCATGGCCACTTCCATGCGAAATTCAAGGAACTCCATGCTGTTCTTCTTTGGTGTGCCACATACAGTAAGGTCTTTGCGGTACAGTAGCCAGCTGTTGGCTAAAGGCAGATCCATAAAGTGCATTAGCATTCGCATGTGTGTCCATTTCTTTGTATGGACACACATGCGATAGTAACTCATCATTCTATCAACAAGGTCAACTCCACCCATCTTGGAGTTGTATTCAGGGATAATACTTGGTCGTCAGATTGTCACATATTGTTTTAGTTGTTTGACCCATCTCCAGCAGGTGTCGTCTGGCTCTCCAGCATGAACAGTAGACATCATACCACTTAACCATGCAAATCTTTCCATCCGCAGTGGTAACTTGTGCTGAGGTCCAGCTTCGTTTCTTTTTCATTGTTTTGTCAGTTGGTCACTTCTGTACTGCTGCAGCGACCTGATTCTTCATAACTTTAGAATCTGCTTCTTCATCATGTGTTCCACACCTTGGGTGGACATAAAGAACCGATCACAGTAAACATTTGTATTAGGATGCAGTATTTGAGACAGACAATCTATGATCAAGCCTCCCAAAAACAGATCCCCTGGTTCTTTAACCTGCTCAAGGGGTGCAGCTGCCCCTTGATAAATGTTAAAGTCCAGCACAATACCATCTGCTGTTGCGTAAACACAGTTTTTTATGCCCACTGAGTTTGGCTTCATTGACAGATATTGATATGGACAAGCCCCTGTCAAAGGAATCATCTGCTCATCAACTGAAACGCATTCTGGGCGAGCCTGAGATTTGAAGCCTTTCAGAATGCGTTTCAGAAAAGGCCTCACCTTCCAGAATTTATTACACTCTCTCAGGTCCTCTGGAACATTGTCAATGAGCACTTTGAGCGATTGCCTCAGTCTGAAGAATCTGTCAAGAGTTTTCAGTGATGGCAAGGAATCTCAAGGATTTGGACCAGTCCATCCTGATTGTAGGATATGGTACGCAAGACATCAAAATACAGGCACCGAAAAAAATGATCAATTTCATCAGTTGATGTGTTGAGTGGATTCCCACTTCTAGCCAGTGACGTAGCATTAGAACAATCTGGAATCATTTTTGTCAGAGCTTTATCAATATACTGCTCTATGTAGTCCAGTGGGGTCCAGCCCTCTCTGTCCTGCACAGTTTCTTGCTCAAAGTGGTCTTGATTTGGTGTTAGCGGAGAAGCTTTCCATCGCATCCCACGCCCTTTCTTAGACTGCTCTTGATGGCTTGGTCCTGGTGTTGTCTCTTCTTCCAAGAGTGACATCTGGGAGTGCGTGATCTGCCAATGTCACAATCTGAACGATATCCTTCATATTCATCACAGAGATGTTTACGTCCCCTGATAAGCTGAGTGGGCCGTGGAATGGGGTCTTCACACCCACTTCTGTCCTCCTCACTGCTGCTTAGCCCCTGTCGTGGGGGTTGATATTCAGCATCCCCCACGGGATCGTCAATGTCTAACAAGTTGTCCACCACAGTAACTCCATTGCTCTTGTGAGAGAATAACACTCTGGGAAAAAAAACTATGGAGATTTTATTTATAAAGCATGCTATATCTGCTTGAACTGTAGTAACCTGTTGTTTTCTACCTAAATCAACCAAAAATACAATTTCATTATCACATGTTGTTAGCAACATAACTCCCTCTGTCCACACAACAAAGCTAACAAGACTAAGTCCCTCTGTCCACATACGTGTACCACATGTTTAGCAACTTTAGTAACGTTTGTAAAATTTGACTTCCATAACACACATTAAACACTTTTGTACATATCTGAACAAGAATCAGCCAAGAAATGTGATTGGATTTTTTTACCTGGTTGAAGTGTGGCTCAGGAGTTGCCATCTGAACTTCTGGGTGTGTTGTTGGCCATCTTGAATCTAACGTGTAATGAGAAATACTCTTCTGCCATCACCAGGTGGCAGTATAATGTCCTCATAAGTGGATATCAGGCCCTTATAGAATAAAATTTAGTATTGTGGTCTAAACAACACAAAATGTGACGTCGGCATACGTGGACATCAGGTCCTAGAAGGTTAAAAAAGCATTTTCTAATAACTATAAACATCCCAAATATTGACAGGTCACAGCAAAGTCACGCTACAGACATTTGCCAACTACCTTTCATGACTTGGAATTAAAGCTTTTTAACTTTCGTCTTATTCAGCAGTATATTCTGTGGCTTACATTTGGTGTTTTGATTTTTTTGTTTTGGTGCTGGGTTTTTTGTCAGAAACTGTGTGTTAGAAAAAGTGCATTATGATGATGAAAGTTATACAACAGCTCTCTCTCATTATCTTTTTTCTGTCCGTGTGTGCATTCACAAGTGTTTTACAATGAAAGGTTTTAAGAGTGTCAGAGATATAGGTGCACTTATTCTTTGTTGTGGTACTTTAGTGTTCCAATGAAAAGAGCCCAAATGAGCTCATTTTAACGTACATTTTTTGCCATCCTGTGATCTCATGTGACATATTCTCTTAATATCTAAGAGCTATTTCCAGGGGGAGAATGTTTATGTTAGATCCTGTTTCAAATCAGGTTGTGATCGTAAAGTCACGTACATAGCACTGATTTTAGAGTAATGTACAACAATTGTAATCTCATTTAAATTTCCAAACTGCCTTTCGCCATTAAGGGTTATGGTGAAATGTCATTATTTGTGTGTCATTGCACACTGTCCATGAGAGGACCCCTTATCAGGTTTATATGTATAGTGCCAAATTACAGAGTCACCTGAAAGTGAGTCTGTTAATCACTGTTAAACAGTGTCATCTACGCCAGGCCTGGCCCATATATGGATGACATACCATTTACCATGCCAGAAGTCAGCCAGCGGTGCCGGCTTGACACCAGATCCAGCCCAGACCTGTCTGCTATGTGGGTAATTATTCTTTTGTAGTCTGTGCCCTAATCTCTGTTGATAGATTTTAAAATCAATTTAAAAATAATTTTATTTTTAACAATAAGCTGTAGTCAAATAGCTCGTCAATACATAAAAATTGTCTTGCGTTGATTCTGGGGAATACTACAGGACATACTCTTGGCTGAAACCCGAGGACCACTGCTACATAGCAAATGTTTTAACTGTTAATATTGTGGAAATGCAGTGAAGCTAATTTTACTTTACTTTGCAGCAACAAAACAAGGTGCAGATCAGTACATCCTTAAAACACAAAGCATGTTTTGGGCTGCTGCTCGGGATCACTGCTGTGGAATAAAATGAGGCGCAGGTAGCCAGGATGGGACAGAACAATTTTTTCATATAATTTACATTCTCAGGAAAAGTTATTTACATAGTTGCAACAAACACACACCCAAGCTGCCTGAACTTTTTTGGAATTAGAAACCTAGACTAAAAGCGAAAGAATAAAGCAAACCATCCTTCCAGAGTTGTTTAATGGTTTCATTGCTTGAAGAGAAAACATAGCAAATTCGGTAGTTCACAGACACCAATTTAAAAGACACCAACATGTTAAGTAGGTTTTTAACCTTGTACACTCTCTTTGTTATTGCTTTGATCGTGGCTGTGTATTGTTATTCCAGTTCTACTGAAGGGCTGATTGTTAAATGAATAAATGTAAAAATATATGAAGTTTGTCTTGTTTCTTTAGCCTTCAGTCATCAATCAACCAAAGTTTTTAATTGGTGCCACTCACATACTCAACTCTGCTGCTCAACCCAGCAAACCTTGTTTACAGAAACCTGGAAAAGCAGGATGATTATGTTAGTTTAAATGAGTCACATTTTGGCGTGAGTCACATTTAGGCGTGATGGCCTAATTTGACTGCAGTTCTGGGCTGGGATCTGCATTCATTCAGCTTCAATGTCACTCTGGGTTCTTGGATAATGGAGCAGGTGATGCAAAGAACTGAAATTGTGTTAGCAGCACAACGCAGCTCTTTCTGTCATAAATGCAGTTTGCACTTCCCCATTGAACTCTTGTTTTTGTGCAATATAAATAAAAAAACTAAAATTAGCTAATTGAAGTGCAAGTGCAAGAAGCAGGATCGATAGGCAAGCAGACTAACAATTTCAAGGAATTCTCGAATTCTACACAGATGAGTGTATACCGATCTTTCTTATTGGCACATAAGCTTCATTATATATAGGCAGATGACAGTTAAACTTCAATGTCACCAGTAGAATTCACTTTTTAGTTGATTTGCCAGAGTTGAGTCACACACTTGCATTTTTTGTTTCAAATTTGTTGTAATATGCCTGGCCGGTCGACTGGATATTACAGTGAAGGGATGTAAAAATAAAAAACAATAAGTAAAACTTGATGAAAGGTGAATTGTATCTGTGTATCTGACTAGATAAATACAAATAAAATATTTTTGTTTTCTGATGTCTACCCCTTAGTCAAAGCCATGCTGTATATATAAATGGCTGTTTTTAAAATAGAACTGGTGTCACGAGTTATCAAGAGTTTAACATAAGACTTGCATATCATAAGAGTTGCTTTAAAACAGACCTTCCCAAAGTGAGTGTGTGTGTGTGTGTGGGGGGGGGGGGGGGGGGCATGAAAAGGGGGAAAAAAAACAAAACAATGCTTGGACACTGCTAGCACAGGGCGCCCACACAAACGCAAAGCAGGAGATGAAGCATCTCTGTATATGTTTCCAAACCAACTTCATTCTAAGCCAAAGACTAGAAAATACGGTGAAGCATATCTTCCCTTTGGTTTCACCTGCACAAGTGCCGAGGTAGGTCTCCCCTGCTTAATTGGTTTTCCCTTTGTCGGGAGCAGCGCTGGGCTCTCCAAATCACGGACAAACAGTATCCCACATTCTTGATTTTTAGTTCACAAACTAAATATTTTTCTTGTAAAACAAAGGGGGGCCCAGCAAAAAAAGTTTGGGAACCACTGCTTTAAGCAGTCTTTATCTAGGCTAGTTTAAGTTTCACATTGTTACATATTGTTTCATTGTTACTATGTTTAATGTTATTGAAAAGAAAAGTTAAAAGGGGGAAAAGTCGCACTGGTCACATTTTGCAAAAAATGTCCTTAATATATCCTTGAAAATTATGTCCTGAGCAGAGACATGACACTGATTTGGATTTGGCTAAAGAAACAAATGTCTTTAGTTCCTGAAAGATTTGAATTAATGAGATATGAAAAGGAGAGCAAGCGAGAGCCATTAGAAAAGTAATGATCCTTGAGAGATCATTTTCAAAACACATTAGGTAAATCTGTCACAGTACTAATTCCTTCTTGTTGAAGAGCTGAAATTGTTGGGTAGGGCATCACCCCATATCATAAATATTGGGACATCGACACAATTCTAACATTTCTGGCTCCATACACCACCACAATGGATTCCAAATGAAACGAACAAGATGTGCTTTAACTGCAGACTGTTGGCTTTTATTTGAGGGCATTTACATTGGGAAGATGGCCCCAACTGACCGAGTGCTCAGTGAATACCTCAGGCAGCAGAAACCCAAGAAAGAGGAGGTAGACGAGGAACCATCATGGAAGGACAGGGCCCTGCACGGTATGTACCACCGGCAGATAGAGGAGGTGGCTGATATCCAGAAATCCTACCAGTGGCTGGACAAAGCTGGACTGAAAGACAGCACAGAGGCACTAATCATGGCAGCACAAGAACAAGCTCTGAGTACAAGATCCATAGAGGCTGGGGTCTATCACACCAGGCAAGACCCCAGGTGCAGGCTGTGTAAAGATGCCCCAGAGACAATCCAGCACATAACAGCAGGGTGCAAGATGCTAGCAGGCAAGGCATACATGGAACGCCATAACCAAGTGGCCGGCATAGTGTACAGGAACATCTGTGCCGAGTATAACCTGGAAGTCCCGAGGTCAAAATGGGAGATGCCCCCAAGGGTGGTGGAGAATGACCGAGCTAAGATCCTGTGGGACTTCCAGATACAGACGGACAAAATGGTGGTGGCTAACCAACCGGACATAGTGGTGGTAGACAAACAGAAGAAGACGGCCGTAGTGATCGATGTAGCGGTTCCGAATGACAGCAATATCAGGAAGAAGGAACACAAGAAGCTGGAGAAATACCAAGGGCTCAGAGAAGAGCTCGAGAGGATGTGGAGGGTGAAGGTAATGGTGGTCCCCGTGGTAATCAGAGCACTAGGTGCGGTGACTCCCAAGCTAGGCGAGTGGCTCCAGCAGATCCCGGGAATAACATCGGAGATCTCCGTCCAGAAGAGCGCAGTCCTGGGAACAGCTAAGATACTGCGCAGGACCCTCAAGCTCCCAGGCCTCTGGTAGAGGACCCGAGCTTGAAGGATAAACCGCCCGCAGGGGCGTGCTGGGTGTTTTTGGTTTTTTTATATATATATACACACACACATATTGTATGTAGGAAGTAAGACAAAGCACAAAGCAAAAATGAAAACCAGCTCAAAGAGTTTTCAAAGTTATCTCCACTTTATAAACATTAACAGGGTTGTATTATTGTACATTAAGGGTCTTTACCTTACCATATAAAGCACTTTGAGACAGCTGTTGTTGTGATTTGGTGCTATATAAAAATATAAATAATATTACAAAAAAACAGGTAGAAACAGGGCTGCAGCCTGACTGCTCAGCCGCTTGTTACCTAATGAAGTCCAGTGGCAGCTGGCTTCACTGCAGCTCACAAATGATGGCCTAATTTGACTGCAGTTCTGGGCTGGGATCTGCATTCATTCAGCTTCAATGTCACTCTGGGTTCTTGGATAATGGAGCAGGTGATGCAAAGAACTGAAATTGTGTTAGCAGCACAACGCAGCTCTTTCTGTCATAAATGCAGTTTGCACTTCCCCATTGAACTCTTGTTTTTGTGCAATATAAATAAAAAAACTAAAATTAGCTAATTGAAGTGCAAGTGCAAGAAGCAGGATCGATAGGCAAGCAGACTAACAATTTCAAGGAATTCTCGAATTCTACACAGATGAGTGTATACCGATCTTTCTTATTGGCACATAAGCTTCATTATATATAGGCAGATGACAGTTAAACTTCAATGTCACCAGTAGAATTCACTTTTTAGTTGATTTGCCAGAGTTGAGTCACACACTTGCATTTTTTGTTTCAAATTTGTTGTAATATGCCTGGCCGGTCGACTGGATATTACAGTGAAGGGATGTAAAAATAAAAAACAATAAGTAAAACTTGATGAAAGGTGAATTGTATCTGTGTATCTGACTAGATAAATACAAATAAAATATTTTTGTTTTCTGATGTCTACCCCTTAGTCAAAGCCATGCTGTATATATAAATGGCTGTTTTTAAAATAGAACTGGTGTCACGAGTTATCAAGAGTTTAACATAAGACTTGCATATCATAAGAGTTGCTTTAAAACAGACCTTCCCAAAGTGTGTGTGTGTGTGTGTGGGGGGGGGGGCATGAAAAGGGGGAAAAAAAACAAAACAATGCTTGGACACTGCTAGCACAGGGCGCCCACACAAACGCAAAGCAGGAGATGAAGCATCTCTGTATATGTTTCCAAACCAACTTCATTCTAAGCCAAAGACTAGAAAATACGGTGAAGCATATCTTCCCTTTGGTTTCACCTGCACAAGTGCCGAGGTAGGTCTCCCCTGCTTAATTGGTTTTCCCTTTGTCGGGAGCAGCGCTGGGCTCTCCAAATCACGGACAAACAGTATCCCACATTCTTGATTTTTAGTTCACAAACTAAATATTTTTCTTGTAAAACAAAGGGGGGGCCAGCAAAAAAAGTTTGGGAACCACTGCTTTAAGCAGTCTTTATCTAGGCTAGTTTAAGTTTCACATTGTTACATATTGTTTCATTGTTACTATGTTTAATGTTATTGAAAAGAAAAGTTAAAAGGGGGAAAAGTCGCACTGGTCACATTTTGCAAAAAATGTCCTTAATATATCCTTGAAAATTATGTCCTGAGCAGAGACATGACACTGATTTGGATTTGGCTAAAGAAACAAATGTCTTTAGTTCCTGAAAGATTTGAATTAATGAGATATGAAAAGGAGAGCAAGCGAGAGCCATTAGAAAAGTAATGATCCTTGAGAGATCATTTTCAAAACACATTAGGTAAATCTGTCACAGTACTAATTCCTTCTTGTTGAAGAGCTGAAATTGTTGGGTAGGGCATCACCCCATATCATAAATATTGGGACATCGACACAATTCTAACATTTCTGGCTCCATACACCACCACAATGGATTCCAAATGAAACGAACAAGATGTGCTTTAACTGCAGACTGTTGGCTTTTATTTGAGGGCATTTACATTGGGAAGATGGCCCCAACTGACCGAGTGCTCAGTGAATACCTCAGGCAGCAGAAACCCAAGAAAGAGGAGGTAGACGAGGAACCATCATGGAAGGACAGGGCCCTGCACGGTATGTACCACCGGCAGATAGAGGAGGTGGCTGATATCCAGAAATCCTACCAGTGGCTGGACAAAGCTGGACTGAAAGACAGCACAGAGGCACTAATCATGGCAGCACAAGAACAAGCTCTGAGTACAAGATCCATAGAGGCTGGGGTCTATCACACCAGGCAAGACCCCAGGTGCAGGCTGTGTAAAGATGCCCCAGAGACAATCCAGCACATAACAGCAGGGTGCAAGATGCTAGCAGGCAAGGCATACATGGAACGCCATAACCAAGTGGCCGGCATAGTGTACAGGAACATCTGTGCCGAGTATAACCTGGAAGTCCCGAGGTCAAAATGGGAGATGCCCCCAAGGGTGGTGGAGAATGACCGAGCTAAGATCCTGTGGGACTTCCAGATACAGACGGACAAAATGGTGGTGGCTAACCAACCGGACATAGTGGTGGTAGACAAACAGAAGAAGACGGCCGTAGTGATCGATGTAGCGGTTCCGAATGACAGCAATATCAGGAAGAAGGAACACGAGAAGCTGGAGAAATACCAAGGGCTCAGAGAAGAGCTCGAGAGGATGTGGAGGGTGAAGGTAACGGTGGTCCCCGTGGTAATCAGAGCACTAGGTGCGGTGACTCCCAAGCTAGGCGAGTGGCTCCAGCAGATCCCGGGAATAACATCGGAGATCTCCGTCCAGAAGAGCGCAGTCCTGGGAACAGCTAAGATACTGCGCAGGACCCTCAAGCTCCCAGGCCTCTGGTAGAGGACCCGAGCTTGAAGGATAAACCGCCCGCAGGGGCGTGCTGGGTGTTTTTGGTTTTTTTATATATATATACACACACATATTGTATGTAGGAAGTAAGACAAAGCACAAAGCAAAAATGAAAACCAGCTCAAAGAGTTTTCAAAGTTATCTCCACTTTATAAACATTAACAGGGTTGTATTATTGTACATTAAGGGTCTTTACCTTACCATATAAAGCACTTTGAGACAGCTGTTGTTGTGATTTGGTGCTATATAAAAATATAAATAATATTACAAAAAAACAGGTAGAAACAGGGCTGCAGCCTGACTGCTCAGCCGCTTGTTACCTAATGAAGTCCAGTGGCAGCTGGCTTCACTGCAGCTCACAAATGATGGCCTAATTTGACTGCAGTTCTGGGCTGGGATCTGCATTCATTCAGCTTCAATGTCACTCTGGGTTCTTGGATAATGGAGCAGGTGATGCAAAGAACTGAAATTGTGTTAGCAGCACAACGCAGCTCTTTCTGTCATAAATGCAGTTTGCACTTCCCCATTGAACTCTTGTTTTTGTGCAATATAAATAAAAAAACTAAAATTAGCTAATTGAAGTGCAAGTGCAAGAAGCAGGATCGATAGGCAAGCAGACTAACAATTTCAAGGAATTCTCGAATTCTACACAGATGAGTGTATACCGATCTTTCTTATTGGCACATAAGCTTCATTATATATAGGCAGATGACAGTTAAACTTCAATGTCACCAGTAGAATTCACTTTTTAGTTGATTTGCCAGAGTTGAGTCACACACTTGCATTTCTTGTTTCAAATTTGTTGTAATATGCCTGGCCGGTCGACTGGATATTACAGTGAAGGGATGTAAAAATAAAAAACAATAAGTAAAACTTGATGAAAGGTGAATTGTATCTGTGTATCTGACTAGATAAATACAAATAAAATATTTTTGTTTTCTGATGTCTACCCCTTAGTCAAAGCCATGCTGTATATATAAATGGCTGTTTTTAAAATAGAACTGGTGTCACGAGTTATCAAGAGTTTAACATAAGACTTGCATATCATAAGAGTTGCTTTAAAACAGACCTTCCCAAAGTGTGTGTGTGTGTGTGTGTGGGGGGCATGAAAAGGGGGAAAAAAACAAAACAATGCTTGGACACTGCTAGCACAGGGCGCCCACACAAACGCAAAGCAGGAGATGAAGCATCTCTGTATATGTTTCCAAACCAACTTCATTCTAAGCCAAAGACTAGAAAATACGGTGAAGCATATCTTCCCTTTGGTTTCACCTGCACAAGTGCCGAGGTAGGTCTCCCCTGCTTAATTGGTTTTCCCTTTGTCGGGAGCAGCGCTGGGCTCTCCAAATCACGGACAAACAGTATCCCACATTCTTGATTTTTAGTTCACAAACTAAATATTTTTCTTGTAAAACAAAGGGGGGCCCAGCAAAAAAAGTTTGGGAACCACTGCTTTAAGCAGTCTTTATCTAGGCTAGTTTAAGTTTCACATTGTTACATATTGTTTCATTGTTACTATGTTTAATGTTATTGAAAAGAAAAGTTAAAAGGGGGAAAAGTCGCACTGGTCACATTTTGCAAAAAATGTCCTTAATATATCCTTGAAAATTATGTCCTGAGCAGAGACATGACACTGATTTGGATTTGGCTAAAGAAACAAATGTCTTTAGTTCCTGAAAGATTTGAATTAATGAGATATGAAAAGGAGAGCAAGCGAGAGCCATTAGAAAAGTAATGATCCTTGAGAGATCATTTTCAAAACACATTAGGTAAATCTGTCACAGTACTAATTCCTTCTTGTTGAAGAGCTGAAATTGTTGGGTAGGGCATCACCCCATATCTCACTTAAAAAGAAAATAGTTTAATATTTGAAGATTTCTTTCTCTTTTCCTTTCCTTTTTTTTTTTTTACTATTTTAATTATTTATGCTAATTTGATTATAATTGTTTAATTTGCTATTTTGTATTCATTATACATAAAATAAATATCTCAGGCCTTTTCTGGCTTTGAATTATTTGATTTACAAATAGTTCGTTTTTAATGGTATGGACTAATTCTGTCTGAAATAAATAAAGTGATAAATCTTTTTTTAGTACATTTGTAAATAATTAAACAGTCATAATCTGCATAGTGTGATCACAACAGGCTAAAGACTGAAAAGAAGCCAGCATCACTAAGAGAACAAGCTTTTTGGCCTAAGTGCCCAGGTCCCCTGGGTGTGCAGCTGCTCTGAGCGGAGGTTTTCCCCTCATAGCGGAAAGATTTCTTTGAAAAGGACCCAAGGCAAAATAGTCAGTGACGAGTGGGATCTGGAAGTGTTATTATTAATAACACTCAATTGTAGGTGTAATCTTAAGCGTGTGGGGTGAAGGTACAGACGACACAGGAGCTCTAGCTTTTTTCTCCGACTTTATTCACCACCAGACATGAACCCAACATCGTCATTGAACACGCGTCAGTGGTCAATGCGTACTCCGCTGACGGAAATGGGTGGGCCAGCAGGGCAGCATTGGCCAGCACCTACTTCGCCACGGTCCCATTCCTCAATGAACGTAACAGTTCCGCAACAACAAGGAGAACCAAAACTCTCTCATTCCTCCTTTCATTTAACCTCACTCTCTGCTGCTCTTCAACCAAGCCAACCCATCTCATCTTGTTCCGCAACATCAAAAACATTGATATGGGCATTCTCACTATCAGATTGGATAATAGTCAGATTCCAGACTTCTATTCTCCTCCTGATGATTTAGTATTATATTATAATAATTGTCTACTCTATTTCCTAGATTCTCTGGCTCCTGTATAAACCCACTGTTTCCTTCGCTCGTTCTGCTCCATGGTGTACCTCTGATCTCCCAGCATTGAGGGCAAAAGCTTGGCAACTAGAGCGTAAATATAAATGCAGAAATCTATAAATGTCATGTTCTACAGTATAAAGATCCCATCAATTAGGCCAAACAAAACTTTTACTCAGGTATTTTCGGTTTTTATGAGGGTAACACCAGGATCCTGTTTTTGCCTCTCAACAAACTTCTTCAACCCTTTGACACTTTACCACCACACTAATCACAGTACAGAAAATTCTTTAGTGTAGGTCACAAATAATGGCTTATTATAATAATAGATTAATTATGGCCTCTGGCAGTGGACTCATCTCTTTGCTTGTTGTTTTAGACCTAGGACTTCCAGATACAGACTGGTAATGGCTACCAGACATAGTAGTGGTGGAGAAGCAGAGGAAGACGGCGATAGTGATAGAAGTGGCTATACCGAGTGATAGGAAGAAGGACCACGAGAAGCTTGAGAAGTACCAGCTTGAGAAGGATGCTGTCTCATGGTGATGATGAAAAACTAGTTCAATTTATTAAATCTAGACTGGACTACTACAATATATTCACACAATATCTCCGTTCGTTAAGTTGACAAACTGAAGCCTATATTATAGCCTATATTTTGTCTGCTTTGGCTTCAAATTGCACTGTAAATAAAGTTATTTTGGCTGTATTACTAATTTGAGTTGGTTAGTTTGTATCAGCCTTAATAAACTGCTTGCTTATGTTAACTAGTTCCTGCCCTCCTGCGTCCTTTGCATTTGGGTCCTCTTTCTGCTTCAAGTTATCTGCGGTCTGCAAATGCTGACACTTTTCAAATGACTAAAGTTATTAATTGATGTCATTATGCATCCAGAAATTAAGTGTGTACCTGGTTTTATAGTATGCCATTCTGCCAGACAAACACCATCTAGGAATCATACTTTTGTACTGACAATGTAAAATTATTTACTAAATTAACATATTTCCACATAGTATGTTATTAGTATTATCATTTAATATAGTAGTATATAGTCTTCATAAAATTCTCCAGTGAGGGAAGGAAATTAGATGAATGCTAAACGATAATTTTTTGTGAACTGGTAGCATCAGTGACAAAAGCTCCGCCCTTTGTCACTGATGGGGACACTGCAATTACCTTGACATAAACAAAGAAAACAAGGTTGTTTTACATTCTGTATGAGTAACATTTACATGATCAGGATCTGGAAAGCAAAAGCGCGTAACTAATATAGTATCTAGTGCAGAGAAAATGACAGAAACCTCAGCAGAATACTTTTCAGGAGAATGGCAACTATGGCAACTCCTCCATCTAATGTACACAGTGCAATAGTTAGACCCTTCTGCACATGCTCTACAGTGCAAATAACAAAGTTTCATATTTTACAGTTTAGAGTAAAATGCACCATATATATCTCTGTAATATTCAATTATACTTTATAATTGAGTTGTTTATATATATTAGAGCAATTTCTTATATTTTGTAAACTTTGTATTATGTTGTATTATTTAATTAAACTCAGTCTGTTACTATTTCTATTGTCTTGAAGCAACTATAACCACATAATTTCCTTAGGGAAGAATAAATTATCCTTATTCTGATTTTGTAGTATGAACCTATGTACTATAAGTCCTGCTGCATTAACACCATCTGGGAATCCTAGTTATGTACTGAAAATTAAAAAGTTTAATGAATTAGCATGTTAGCATGTAATACAGTATTAGTATAGTAATGTATGGTATTTAAATAAAATCCTCCAATGAGAGAAAGAAAAATATATTCTTGGTGAACTAGGAGCATTGCCATCAGTAACAAAGTCTCCACCCTGTATAATGCTGTAATTACCTTGACATTAAATTAACCAAAGAACAGGGTTGTTTTGCATTCTAGATGAGAAACATTTACATGATCAGGATCAGAAATGCAAACCAGCACAAAGAATGTAGTATCTGGTGGAAACATATATATACATATAACAGGAACCTTCAGCAGAACTTTGTCAGAAGAATAGCAACTATGGCGGGGATCATGCATCTTCTGCTGCTGTCAGGTTAGTGTTGTAAAATAATGTTAAAAGTTTTGTCAACCTTTCAAACATCTTTAGCTTAGTGTATAGTGCATTTCAGTAAAAGTAGCTTTTTTTTTGCTTTTTTTTTTAGCATTTTCTATTAAAGCTCAGTAATGAAGTGGTAATAGTAGGGTAACACGGCAGAAACAAGACCGTACAAACAAACGTACCACGTAATAACCTGTTAATATCCAAGAAATATCATGGTAGCAGCAGTGGTTACACTGTGAAGAGGTTGCTGTGAAACTGACAGGAGCTACTTGTAACGTAGTGCCAGTAACGTAATGTAAATACAAATTTCAGTAATCTTACTGTATATTTTATTTACAGTATTGTTTTACTTTCCTTTACAGTATCTTCACTGTTTTTCCATTTACAGCATTACTGTAGTTCCTTTTACAGTAGTTCTACTGTGATCTCATTCACTTAATTTTTACTGGAATGTCTTGCGCCGCACTTTTTCTGTATTATCCATTTACAGTATTACTGTAACATCCTTTGTGGTATTTCTACTGTTATTGTTTATGGTACTTAGATTGTAGTCTTGCTTAAAGTGCTTTTGTTGTATATTCATTTACAGTACAGTATTTTCATTAAATACTGTAAAACTGTGACACACTGTGAACAGTACTGTAAACCTACAACGTAACTGTAAAAGTGAGATACTCAATTAAGTTTGGCCTTTAAAAATGCCTTAAATTGATTGTAGAACATTAAAATGAAAACTTTTTTGGAAATTCAGTCTTCAACTTGTGGGTCTCAATAGTCTATTATATTAAAGCACTTTAAAAAGAAAACTATTACAAATTTTATAATATACCAAACTGACTCTGGAAATCACAACATCTGACATTAACCTCTGTGAAAATCTTGCCCTGTGAAAGCTAAAAAAACCTGGGCATCAAGAAAAATAAAAATACAATTTTGGCAAAAATATAATTTAATATTTAATAAATATAATTAAATATAATTAATTCAGCCTGCTGGTCTTCCTCTGGACCCTCTTTACAGACTTTTGGCTGATCTGTGACTTTGACGGGCATTTGGTTCCATCAGTATTCGTATGATTTGTAGAAGATACAGACAGAATGATAGAATGAACCTGCTATCATCTCTCTTCTTCTCCCCCCTTCCTCTCCTGTTGCTACTTCAATCATGAAACTGATCAATGATCAGCTGATCGGCTTTTCTCTCTTGTTTGTTTATCAGCGGATGTCGCGCTAAACAACAGCAGCACGTTTAAGCTTGATCAGCTGTTGTTAGAATTTATTTAATATTAATTTCTAGTATCAGCTGATGTTTGCTGGAGCCACAGCCGTAAAAGCTGCTGGTCATGATATCGGTTTGGATATGTTGTGAGAGGGAAACATGCAGATGAAACCAGGAGATGTCCTTACTGGATCATCAGAGCTGAACAGGTGATGGAGAAACAGGTTTACCTTTTAGGTGACATGAATGAATTGAAGGGAAGTTATCAACTGTTTCTGAGAGACAAATAACACCAGGATCCTTTTCTAAGTAGCTGACAGCTGGTAACAAAGTTTTGCCAGGGGGGCAGGTAGGGCATTAACAGGGAAAGGGGGGCACAAGGAAATACCTTTCTTTCTTATTCTCATTTAAAATATTTAGCTTTTATTAAATAACTTTCTGAATCTTGCGAACAAAGTTTTTATCTGACGTAAAATGAATAGAAATCATACATATACCAAAAAGACAGTGTACATCACTGTCACAACAGCGTTTGTTTTCATTCAAAGGCTTTATGGCTTTAATACCTGGTGGGCTGGTCTGTAGTCAAAATGCCCAATTTTTTGTCCCAGTCCAGCCCTGCAGGTTAGTACTGGCAGTGTCACCATGCCAGCTGACTGTATTTCATCATCAGCCAGTGTTGTTCTTTATACATCAATATTACCAAAGTTTATCATAACGCAGCATAGAAAGTATTTACTTGCTTTCAGGTTTCATTCAAATGACTTTTTTCCTGTTTCAAAATTAAAAAACGGTTTGTAAGAAGATTATCTTCTTTTTTAACAGGCAGATAAAGTTTTGCATTGGCATTGGCTAATTTGCCAATTGTATGTTAAAAATGTTCGTATTTTAATATTCAAAAATGTTTTTGCCCAAAACATATGTGCACTATATGTCAGTAAAAATACTATGCAAATATTGATGTCCTCGAATGCTGAATAAACATTGACAAGCACTGATTGTATCTCTTGTACTTTATCAACACAGTATCTAAATACTTTGCACCGTAGTGGTTAAAACCTCATTCTAATAAGAGTTAAAAGCGTTTTCGGTTATTAGGTTTATAGGATTATTGAATTATGGTTAACAGTTGGTAGAATTTTTTTCTTTTTAACATTATCTGCCAATTACATCTGCCACCCTTCTCCAAATCTGTGCCCCTACCTGGCCCCCCAACAAAAATTTTCTAGACCCGCCACTGCATCTGTGAGGCGTGAGCGGTGTTTGTTTTTAACATAGTTCACGGAGGAGAATAGCTGCTGACATAATGTGGATCCGAAAATCCCTAATTGGCCTACCTGGGGTTGAAAGTCTCGATAAATGCACGGCATTTCGGCGGGTACATCGGCTTCCGCGAGTGTGACGCTTATTCTGTGCAATGAAAAATAATAAAATATAATTTTATTTTTGTATTTCAATATCACAATAATCTTCCAATTTAGAACTACAAGTTAAAAATAAAAGAACTAAACACAAATAAAATACACTTCAGCTAAATACTTCTAATTTATTTTCCCAAACCACCTGGAGCTGCAGTATAAGTAAAAAGAGCCGCATGCGGCTCCGGAGCCGCAGGTTGCCGACCCCTGCCCTAGGCCATCTGACCTCAGGAAATCACATGATAGGGTGGGGCTAGGTTTCACAATGAGCTCACCCAAAACTCTTTGGGGGGAATGCTCCTACAGGGTCTTTCAGTCAGTAGTTCCCCTATTCACTCCCATTCCACTGCTGTGAAAAAAAAGAAGCACACCATTTATTTAGGTTTAATATGGATTTAGATGAAATTAAAAATAGTTAGGACAATTGTAATATGTTTTTCCTACACTTGTGGAAAACATAGTGTGCATTACTTTAAATTGTCCCCTTTAACACAAGGCACTGCTGGAAAGAGCCAACTGCCACAATTGATATTACCTGGATAATAACATAATATCTAATGATGTAAATATATTGCGACTATCTGACAAATTCTGATAATTGAGCTCATGGTTTTTCTATTGTTTTTAGGTTTAACATATTGTTTGAATCTTCTACCTTAAAGTGTTTGTTAAGCAGATCTGCAGTGTTCATAAACCCACTTTATTTTTGTTCTAGACTTAATTTTCAGTGGTACACATGTTGCTGAAATGTTGACAAATTTTACAGTAAACATCTTTAATTACATTCTAAGTAAAGTTTTGAAATATCAGTTTTTGTGTGTGATTTTTAAAGATCTGACTACTGACAGTAGTGGGTTTTATAATGGCTTGTCATTAAGTATTTCATATATTTCTGTTCCACAGGCCTGTCTTTTCAATTTTCACATGGCCTCCAGCCCCAGTTTGTCTTCTTTCAAACACCAAAGACCTGGTCTGAAGCCCAGAGCATCTGTAGGGAGCAATGTTTCGACCTGGCCACCATTAATGACATGAGAGAGATGGAAATTGTACTTGAAGCTGTCAAAGATAAATATGATGATGCTGTGTGGATTGGCCTTTCAAAAGGCAAGACACGCAGGTGGCACTGGTCTCTGGCAGATGATGATTTCTACAAAGAGGGAGAAAGAAGTTATTTGTTGTGGCGCTCAATAACTGATGACAACTGTGCAGTTTTCAGCAACGGGAAACTGAATATGTATTCCTGTACCAACCAAAAATATTCAGTTTGCTTTGATGGTGAGTCATTTTAAATAGTTGTTTTTGCCATACTCTCATCATGTGTGCATTATGTTCTGTTTTGCTTCCTCTGTCTCTTTGTCCTCTTGTTATCGTGTGTGTGTGTGTGTGTGTGTGTGTGTGTGTGTGCGTGTGTGTATTTAAGTCCTCAGTTTTCCCTTTTCCTTGTCACATCGTTGTTGTTTACCTGACTGTGTGTGCGCTCTTCTAGAGTCTTAGTGTTGCCTAGTGTTTCCTGGTCGCTGAGTATCAGAAATAAAGCGACTGTTTCAGTTGAGCCTCATATATGAGTCCTGCATTTGTGTCCTTCCCTTGCCTGCAACCCAGCAAATCCTGGCAAATTCATGGTTACCTGTTAGAATGTGTCTCTGATATTTAATGGAAATCCATCAAATAGGTAAATTTTCAGAGGGAGGAAGGAGACAAGACAAGACAAAAGACAGGCTGTGGAAAAGAGTTAGTGTTTAATAATAAGTAATAATTAAATGAAAAGTGGTGTATACAGTGATTGCATCAAGCTCGTGCCAAACACTCAAACTGGTTTTCACTAAATGTAATGGCACTTTTTTATTTTCAAATCTTATTTATCCTTCTTTGATTAGTACTGTAATATTTGTAAATAGGTTTAAAGTTAAATTAAAAAAAAACCTGTCTCTTTATTTTGATCAGTAGTTTGTCAGTACATAAAAACTGTCTTGCTTTGATTCTCTGGAATACTACAGAACACACTGCACACTCTCTTGGCTGAAACCTGAGGACCATTGCTACATAGTAAATGTTTTAACTGTGAATTTTGTGGAAATGAAAAGTCAGTGAAGCTCATTTTATTTTACTTTGCAGCAACAAAACAAGGTGCAGATCAATACTGTAATCTCTCTGAAATTTTTTAAAATTGTCTCTTTATTTTGAGAATAAAAGATGCAGATCAGTAGTTTGCCAATACATAAAAAATGTCTTACTTGGATTCTCACGAATACTACAGCAGCAGTCCTCAACCTTTTTTGCACCACGGACCGGTTTATGTCTGACAATATTTAAAAAACTGTAAATTTTGTGGAAATGAAAATTCAGTGAAGCTAATTTTACTTTACTTTGCAGCAACAAAACAAGGTGCAGATCAATACATCCTTAACACACAACACATGGTTTGGACTGCTGCTCGGGATTTCTGCAGAGCACACTACACAGACCTGACCAGTCTAAGGAATGATGCTGAGTACCAGATACTCCAGCAAGTAGCCAATGGCAGTGAAGTGTATGTTGGCCTTTTCAGAGACCCCTGGGAGTGGTCAGACCAGACTGACTCCTCATTTAGATACTGGAACCCAGACATGCTTGTCCGGACTGATAGCACTCAAACCTGTGTTGCTATGTTGAAGGTAAACTCTGGTAAATGGGGAGACAGGGCATGTACAGAAACACATCCTTTCGTCTGTGATTGCAGTGAGTAAAACTCTTTACTAGAAAATTTATAAAACATTTATATTTCAAATAGAAAAAAAAATATCTATGTCTTTCTCCATGACAGAAATGTATAAAATGAAGGATCCAGACTAACTCTGTTCACATCTGTTTATAGTAGTCAAAAAACTGAGTTTCATTAAACTGAGGATCAGCCCACAGGACTCAATGCTGGATCTAAGTAATCCTTCGGTGCAAGCAGACATCCTGGAGCAAGTAAGTGATGCAGATCTTTGTTAATGATGAGCAGTTAAATTTGAGTATATCATATATATGTTTATTTAGATTGCGACATGAAATAACTACTTCATCGCATTAGGACCTTCATGGTTTTGCTATAGTAAATGGAAACATGAATATTCTCTGTTTAATAGATGAACCAGAAGCTAAGGAGTTATAACACGACTGCTGTTTTTCATCTAACGTGGAGAAAACAATCTGATGGAAGAGTTTTTACCAAGGAGCCTTGAAGAAGTGGCTGACGAGAGAAAAATCAGGGGAAGTGATTAATATGGATGATAAATGTACTTTAACAGACTAGCACAGAGCAATGTGAACATAGAATAGACACAGTTTTACAGATTAGAATATTTTGGCGCGTAACAGCAAAGCCAGATTACAGACATTTGCCAACGAAACTATGTGTAAGAAAAAGTACACTATGATAATGAAAAGTTATACACCGTCTCTCTCTCTCTCTCTCTCTCTCTACACACACACATATATATATATATATATATATATATATATATATATATACACACGAATATATATATACGAATATATATATATACGAATATAAATATATATATATATATATATATATATACATATACATATATATATGAATATATATTTGTGTATCTTTTTTCTGTCCTTACGTGTGCATTTATGACTGTTTTGCATTGGAAAGTTTTTAAATTTGTTTTTGAGAAAACAACATCTAGCACTTGCTTGGATTAACTCGTTGCAATTCAAGGCAGTACGACTCGGCTCAACAATTTTTCAGTCGAGTTCCACCTAAGGCTGTTTTTATGCTCGCCACGTGGCTTGTGTCATGGGTGTCTCACGTATCACATAACATCCTGTGTTGTGCGACACAGTTTTTATTGTGTGTTGCCCAGTCATGCACCTCTTGATTTTTTTTTAACTTGTGTCAGATCATGCCTGTTTATACCTCCATCACTGAAACTCAGGGACATACAGACACACAGAGTGAGATGTTGCAACTGTTGTGGAAAGAAAGGATGCAAAAAAAAAAAGCTTCCAGTTGTGACTTCTTCTTGTTCATATCAGCGAGTATGACATGCATTTCATTGCCTTGTACATATGGCGTGTGCAGTGACAATAAAGATGAATTCTATTCTATTCTATTCTATTCTTCTATATTGTCTTAGTAGTGACACCTATTTTTTTGGTGAATACTGCAACAGCTTCTTACGTCTTAACAGCAGGTATGAATGGTTGGATCTGTGTGATGATGGCATGGCAGTGAGTAAAATATGATCACCCTATGTTTGCTGAATGATAGGTACCACAGGCCTTCAAGCTTGCAGTATTTACACCGTTATTTACAAAGCCATCACTTGACAAAGCTGTCTTAGGTGGGTCCTCTGTAGAGGAATGATTTCAGTCGGGCTTCAGAGTTAATCACATCACAAATACAGCTTTAGTGAAGGTTATAAATGATCTTCTTATGGCCTCTGACAGAGGACTAATCACTGTTCTTGTCCTGTTAGTGCAGGTACTGGTCAATACTACTGAAAATAACATTTTGTTACAGTGATTAGAGCTTGCTGTAGGTATTATAGGTACAGCACTACTGGAGTTTGAATAATATCAATCTAATAGACTCAAATGAGTTCATGTAAATGAAGAGTACTCTTTACACTAAGGTTAATTATGGAGGTCCACAGGGTTCCATAAGACCCTGTGGACCTCCATAAATGTAGACCTTATAAATGTAGAAACTTAAAATAATCTGCAAAGCTCTCTCAAAGAGACTAGAGAAAATAACCCCCCTCTTAATTCATCCTGACCAAACTGGTTTCATAAAAGGTAGGCACTCATCAACAAATACATGTAGATTACTTAATTTGATAGACTACTCATACAGTAAAAACCTTGAAACTCCAATATTTTCTTTAGATGCAGAAAAAGCATTTGACAGAGTTAACTGGAAATTTCTATTTGCAACTTTACACAAATTTGGTTTTGGATCCTCTTTCATTAACTGGGTAAAAATATTATACAATTCCCCAACAGCTTGTGTCAAACCATATGACCAAACATCCTCCAGCTTCTGTCTCTTGAGGGGCACCAGGCAGGGATGCCCACTCTCCCCTTCACTGTTTGTAATTTTTATTGAACCACTAGCAGCAGCAATTAGACAGAATTAAGTAATTAAGGGCATAAAATGCAAGAACGTGGAACATAAAATCAGCCTTTATGCGGATGATGTGTTACTTTTTCTCCAAAACTCACAAACCAATATCTCTGGGGTGATTGAATTGATAAACTCTTTTGCAAGAATATCAGATTACTCAATTAACTGGTCAAAACCTACAGTCCTCCTGATTAATGGCTCCTTCCATAATTCTTCTACACAACTGCAATCGGGAAATATAAAATATTTAGGTATTAATGTTTCTACCAAGCTTGCAGATCTAACTAAATTAAACCATATCCCACTTTTAAAGAAAGTAGAAGGTGATCTGGCTACATGGAAATGTCTACCCATATCACTCATGGGAAGGGTTGCCGCTATAAAAATGATGGTCTTACCAAAAATAAATTATTTATTCTCAATGATCCCAACTAAACCGCCACAAGATTGGTTCAGATCTCTAGATTCATGTATGTCCAAATTCCTTTGGAAAAATAAACCCCCACGTATAAGCTTAAAAACACTACAAAAGACCAAGGATAAAGGAGGATTAGAACTACCTAACTTTCAGCACTACTTCTTAGCCAACAGGCTTCAGTTTATCTCAGGATGGCTAAAACATACCCTCTTAGATGAACCTTGGCTAGATGTAGAACAAGCACTTTGCAATAATCTATAGATTTCAGACCTACCATTTATCAGCTCAAACATCCAACGATATGAATGCTTCAAAAACGTCCCACCATGCTGCTCTTCTCTGACAGCATGGTGGGAGTTTCTAAAATTGACGGCGTCTTCATTAATCCCATGCAAACGTACACCTATCTGGAACAACCCTGACATATTACAAAACAATAATATGATAAAGTTTCCAGGTTGGAGTGGTAAAGGAATCAAATATTTAGAACATATATTAGAAGGAACAGAATTTATTTCATTTGACAGACTAGTTACACAATATGGGATCAACAAGAAAAGATTTTTAGAATATCGACAAATTAAATCCATAGTAAAAAAAAGAAATTTAAACCGGGTCAAGTTGAACTACAAACACCACCAAGTGTGGTACAATTTCTTACTCTTAAAACCCCAAAATTACTTTCCAAAATATACAGAATGCTTTCTAAAACAGATGAATCAATATCACTTCCTATTGCAAAATGGGAAGCGGACTTATCAGTTAACTTAGACCAAAACTTCTGGTCTCAGATTTGCTTAAAAACCTTTCATCTAATTAGAAATCCCAGTCTTCAATTAATTCAATACAAAATACTACATAGAGTGCACTATACCTGTCATTGGATGTTCAAGATGGGCTTTACGTCTACCAACAACTGCTCACACTGCCAAACCAGTACACCGGACAATTATATCCACGCTCTTTGGTTCTGTCCACCAGTTCAGAAGTTTTGGCGCGAGATATGTGAAGACTTATCAAAGTGTCTGAAATTTAACATTCCAACTTCCCCCTTAGTGTGTTTGTTGGGCAGCTTAGATAATGTCACTACAGAAAAGAATATAGCCCATATGATTTTCACTGCCCTATGCATAGCCAAGAAAACAGTCCTCATGAACTGGAAAAATAAAAATAATCTTAATTCTAACCAATATAGAAATTATCTATTAGATTACATTAGTCTTGATACAGCCTCTGCCACCACATCAGATCAATTGCTCTGGGCTCCTTTGATCAGCTCCATCACCTAGTGGAGGAGGGGGGGGGGTCATAGTTTGGTCCCACCTTCGCTGTTGTGATTGGTGTAGGGGTAGGGACAGGCTTGGGGCGTCGGGGGATTCCCCAGGAGCATCTTCCTTGGAGGGCTCCTTCTCTGGGCTGGAGCCTTGGCTGGGCCTTGGGGGCTTGGGTCCTGGTTGTTGTGTCGCTGGGGTTGCAGGCGGGTGGGTGTATGGGGGCCCAGCCCTGGCACAGGGTACCGCCAGTGCATCGAGCCATCTGGGGGGCTCTTCAACTGGTGGGGGAGGCTGTTACATCTTGCAAGAGGTCTCCTCTCTTCAGGAACTCACTCTGCAGAAGGGAGAGATATAGGAGAGGTGGAGGAAGATCTCAGCCTGGGCGTCTATTGTCTTGTGTAGTCTGGAAGATGAGTGGATGACAGGGTGGGTGCAGTTTTCTCTGTGAGCTGTCCCAGGCTCTGTGGGGCCGGGCACGGGCACGTCACTGCAACTCCCCCTGGCTTCTGCTCCGCGGCTGCTGAGTGACCCCTCATCTGGGGCTCTCCTCAGCTCTTTCTGGAATAGTGGCGCAGCTGCCCCTCTGTTGGTCTTCCTTGGTCTCTTGTGTGCTGAGGGCCTCTGGATGTCTGGAGTCTTGATCTCCTCCATACCTGCTTCAAGCCCTGGAGGACGGGGCTGTGGCTCCCCACATCCTCTAGCAGATCATTACATGAAGGAACCTTTTAAATACAAGCGCGTTCATGCTCACAGGTGTACACACGGGTGCTCACACACACAAACTACACCCTTTTTGGCTTCTACCTCAAAGCACACTGTGCGCTGTCGATCTTACGTGCTGCACAATAATGTTTAATATTTACTGTTATATTCCCATAGATCATCGTAATGATGTTGTTTATTAAATTTGCTCTTTTTTTCTGCTTGTTTTCTCTTTTTTCTTTCTCAACAGGTGATCCAGGTGACCGATATATGTATTCTCTGTCTGCTTATTTTGTTGGTTTTTGGTTTTTTGCCCTTTATCACCATTCCTCTTCCCCGCTGTTTTTCTTTCCCTCTTTCTTTCTCCCCTTTCTTTTCCCCAGTCAAGTCTGTCCCATATTTAGCAGGTTAAAATAAAATAAACAATAAAATTGGTCTTAGGTCGTGTCTCTTGTTTAGTATAGGTTCAGTTTAGTGCCTGGTCTATGCCTGTTTCTTGTTTTATTGTGAAATGTTGTGCCTCATGTCAGTGTGTCTAACTTTGCTCCCCATGTCTCGTTAGCCCAAACCCTCCCCGTTGTGTCTCCCTCCTATTTTCCATTCCCTGATTACTCCCCTGTGTAAGCCCTGTGTTTTCCTCTGTTCCCTGTCGCGTCGTATCTTCAACTTGATGTGTGTTCGTGATTTCCAGTCCTCCAGCACCTCAGTTTGCATCGAGCCCGGGAGGCAATACAAGTTCGGGACCGAGCCGGCTTCGCCGCTGCTGTATCGCAGTGGCCTCGGCTCATTCTAAGACATGTAGTGACAATATTGTCGAGGCTGAGAAATCATTAACTCAACCACAAGTTGCAACTTCACCACAAACGTTGTTGCAGCCAGCCACTCCGGCTCTTTTTCAATCACCCACTCAGCCCTTAGCTGCACCCCTTTTAGCTGCCCAGCCAGAGGCCCGTTTAGCTGCTCATTCACTCAATCATCAACTCCACCTTCACCACAACTGCCACTACAAACTGCAGCTCAGGCATCAGCTCTCCCACCAGTTCATACTTCAGTACAACATCCAGTAGCTCAGCTCCCAGTGTCCCCTGTAGCTCAGCTCCCGGTGTCACCTGTAGCGATTTAGTCCCCTAGTCAGCTGGTACTCTACACACTCACTCACCTGGTCATCTACACATTCAGCCAGGGGTCCCTATACCCTCTGGCTCTACATCAGCTCCTGCTGGAAGCTCGGATGAGTCCATCCAGCCCTCCGCGGCTCCCACCCCGCCACCTGCCTCATCCGCTGGGGTTTCTGGAGAGCCCGACCAGCACATCCTCATCTCCGCTGGAGGGTCCGAGGGGCCGCTTCAGCCTCCTGTATCCGCTGGAATGCCTGAGGAGCCCGTCCAGCCTCCTGTCTCCGCTGGAGGGGCCGAGGAGCCCGTCCAGCCTCCTGCCTCGTCAGCTGGAGGGCCCGAGGAGCCCGTCCAGTCTCTTGCCTCATCAGCTGGGGATCCGGGAGGACCCAGCCAGCACGTCCTCATGTCTGCTGACGGTTCTGGCGAGACCGTTCAGCCACCACCGGCTCCACCACCTGCAACCTACACTCCACCACCTGCGACCTCCACACCACCACCTGCAGCAGCAGCTTCATCCACGCCGCCTGCAGCAGCAGCAGCTTCATCCACGCCTGGTCCAACCTCCGCTTCAGCTTCTGCCTCGCCTGGTCCAGCTTCTGTGTCTTCGTCAGCCTCGCCAGTGACTGCCACTTCACCGCTGTCCGACCCAGCTTGGCCTGAAATACCTCGCCTTTGCCGGCCACTTTACAGGCCTTTGGTTGGACGTCTTCGCCGTTGAGGGCGGCCCCGAGACCGAGGTCGTTGCCGCCGCTGGCTTCGCGGCCGGCCTCCAGACCTGCTTTATTGCCGCCACTGCCTTCCGCGTGGCCGGCCTCCTGATGTGTCTCGTCTGCGTTGCCACCGTTGCCGTCCGCACGGTCGGCCCCCTGAACTGTTTCCCCATTGCCACCATTGCCGTCTGCGCGGTCGGCCCCCTGAACTGTTCCCACGTCGCTGCCGCTGCCTTTCATGCGGCCGGCCCCCTGAGTACCTTGTGTTTGACTTTTGTGCTGTCAGCCTCCGGGTTGGCTTCCTGAACTTTTTGCTTAGTGGACTCATGGTTGACCCAGTGGGATTTGTTTTGAGTTATTCCGGTATCTCGGTTCTTGGGCTCCTTATGTTTTGTTTTGTTTGTGACAAGAAACGGGGAGATGGAGGACTTAAATACACAGGCAGGATGACAAAAGGATGGGGAACAGGTGGACACACAGCTGCAACTAATCAGACATAACAAGCCAAAGGGGAAGCCAAACTGAAAACGCTCAACACAGGACATGAGACAATCAAAGTAAAACAGAAAACCAGAGACATTAACAAAGACGCGGACCTGACACTGAGACATAAAGACATGACTGACTTAGGAACCGAGACAGGGGAAGACTAAGAAAAATACAAAGGAAGGAAAAACTAAAATCACTAAGCACAAAGGAAAGATAGCCAAAACCAGAAATAACAATAGCCAAAGTATATGAAATCAAGATCTGAAACATAAATACTGGGTTGCAGACCCAGTACCGTAACACTATGTTTGTGCTCTGTCTGTTTTGCATGTCTTTGTTAATTTGCTCAAGCGCCTGGTTAGTTTAGGTTCTGTGGATTCTTGCAAAGTTCTGTAATAAAGTTGCTTTGCGTTCAAACCTGCTTCTGAGTTCTGCATTTTATGTCCCAAAACCCCCAGGAAATCAAAAAGGGCCACAGTCCAACACAAAACGCGGCCTGACCGCAATTCAAACAGCAACAGCAAAACAGTTCTGGAGGCCAACTTGGTGGGCGGTGACAAAGGCAGGACCACTCAGCTGACCAACCTCGGGTAAAGCAGAGGCAAAGAAACAGTTTGGGCGGCCTGCCACGGGTCCGGCGTCGGCAGGGAAATGGTTCTGGTGGCCGACCCGGCGGTGGCGACAAAATAGCTTAAGTGGATGGCGACACAGCACAGCAGGCGATCTGGGACGTGCTGGACATGGACGTGCAGGCCATACTAGATGTGCTGGACACGGACGTGCCAGAAAACTCACAGGAAGCTTGGCAGACAGCCGGCGTGCAAGGTCAGACAAAGCAGGACAAGGTGGCGCGACGACCTCAAGGGCAGGTGTGGCAGGTCCGGGCGGCTCACAGACCCTTGGTGCGGACTGAGCGGGTCCCCCAGGCATGCTGACGTCTGGCATGGGTAGAGTGAGTCCAAATGGTACAGGGACCTCTGGCTCGGGTAGGACAGTGGTTGGGCCTGCTGGTGATGTAAAAGGTAGTGCAGATGGTAGAGCTGAGGGCGGCGTACCTGCCACAGACGATGGTGATTGTGGAGAAGGTGGTAGCGTGGCAGCTGTGAGCTGTTGAGCAAGTGTGGAGACAACTAGCAGAGGCAAAGCAGGTCCAGCCGATGTGATGACCTCTGGCTTAGATGAGGCTAACTGTAGCTGCGCAGGGCAAACAGCCGGCTCAGAATGCAGCGGCTGGGGCTGCACAGTGCAGTCAGTCTGTTCAGGCAGTGCCCGCGAAATAAGGTCCATAAATGGCTGAGTGAACTCACCTGAGCACTCAGCCGATGACGGAGAAGGCTTTATCAACCTGAATAGGTGATAAAGTGATAGGTCTTTCAGCCCAATTCTACTTTTTCTACATAATCCATCATACAAAATGTAATCAAATGGAAAAGTCCCTTTTTAAAACTTGTTTTATTAGTTTTAATCTTTTAACTTTATGCATCATGCATTCTCTGACTGGAAGAAATTTGTTTAATATTTAAACTTATTTTCTGCACATTCCAGCACATAAAATAATTTTTTGTGTGTGTGTTTACACTCACTCTTTCAAATAGATGCAAGTAAAACACAGTAGAAAATAAATAAAGTCAAAGACTAGCGGTCCTGTTGCTCTATTTTCACCTGTAAAGCAGGAGTGCGGTAGGCGGAGGTTTACCCTGGTGAAGGTGTGCCGCAGCGGTCAGTGGAAGAATCCGCGAGTTTCTCTGTGAATTTCCCATTATGTCGTAGCACACTCGGTGCTTGCTCGGAAGTTTAGGGGGTTTTTTCGCTGTAAAAAGAAGTTTTCTTCCCACGCACAACGGACGCTAATGTTTTTGTCACTTTTTATGGAATCAAACTCAAAGTAAGGTCAGTACTTCCACGCTTTAAACGCTGCACGCTCATACTCTCTCCCGTACTCGATATATTATCCATTGTTGATCTGCACACAGCTGTTGTCACGAACGTCGCACTTGTTTACGTCACTGTCATTAGACATTCTCGCAAAAAAAAATCACGGTTTTAGTAACGCAGTAACGCAGCGTTCCTACGGGAAAGTAAAGGTAATCTAATTACCGTTTTTGCAATAGTAATCCCTTACTTTACTCGTTACTTGAAAAAAGTAATCGGATTACCCATCTCTGGCAACATCACAACTAATCTTGATCTAAAAAGATCAGACCAACTTTCAGAGAGGTGAGAACATGACCAGAGGGGACCACACCGTTTCTGCAAGATTGCTTTGAATGCACAGACTGGGATATGTTAGAGAAGCTGCTACAGTACACAACCTTAGTGACCAACTACATCAGAAAAAGAATTGAGGATGTCACTGTCTCCAAGACCATCATCACCTATGCAAACCATAAACCCTGGTTCTCTGCAAAGCTACGCAACCCTATGAAAATCACAGACTCTGAATTTAATTCCAACAATAGAGAAGCTTACACTACAGCCAGAGCAGACCTGTCACAGGCCATTAGAGGCAAAGTGGGAGTATGCAGAAAAGATCAATACACACTTCACAAGTTCAAAGGACAGATGGTGCATGTGGCAGGGCAAACAATCACAGGCTACAATACAACACCTCTGGCATGCAGCAGTGATCCCTCCCTGCCTGACAAACTAAAGGACTTATTTGCACATTTTGAGGCAGAGAGCCAGCAAGAAAATGCCCCCCTCCCCCACAGACCAAGTACTCTGCCTGTCCACAGCAGATGTTAGGATAACAATTCGCAGAGCAAACCCATGAAGGGCTGCAGGACCTGACAACATATCTGGCCAGGTGCTTCGGGAGTGTGCTGACCAGCTCACAGGCATCTTCTCGGACATCTTAAATACACCACTTAGCTCAGCTGTGGTACCTGCATGTCTCAAACCCACAAAAATCATCCCTGTGCCAAAGTCCACTGTGTCCTGCCTCAATGACTACTGGCTGGTGGCACTTACGCCCATCATCACAAAGTGCTTTGAGAGGCTGGTGTTGAGGCACATAATAACTCAGCTTCCACAGAATCTGGACCCGTTACAGTTTGCTTACTGCTCAAACTGCTCCACAAATGATGCCATCTTGTCTGCTCTTCACCTTTCTCTCTCCCATCTCGACAAAAAGGACACTTATGTCAGAATGCGGTTTATTGACTTCAGCTCAGCATTCAACACAGTCATTCCCCAGAAGCTGGTGAAGAAGTTGGACCTACTAGGAATAAACACCACTCTCTGCAATTGGATCTTTGACTTCCTAACTGACAGACCCCAGGTCTTTCTTCATAGGAAATACCACCTCCAAAGTCCTCAGAGTGAGTACAGGATCGTGGCAGGGCTGTGTGCTTGGTCCACTGCTGTTCACCCTGCTAACATGTGACTGTACTGCAGAGTACAGCTCAGCAGTCGGGACTCAGCACTCAGGAGCTGTGGGAGGCACCTTGGCAGCAGAAAATGATGGAACTCTGCAAATATGAAATAATTTTGTCTGTAATGTTTGGAAATATAATTACAAGGGTAAAGGATTACAACGTGATCATTTTAAAAAAGAATTACTATAAAGTGTTTTCCTTATAATGCTGTGACTAACTCCAGTAAACACGGACTAATGCTGTTTTGCATTCTGAGTGGGAAGCATTTGCATGACCGGCATATGGGAATCACAGTTCATATTTTAAAAAAAGTAGAAAGGAGCAAGTGATATCACTCTGGCACATCCATCCTAGACAGACACTGAGGGCTCTCCAGCTCTCCCATATTTGCCACAAATTGACAAGTACGGCAAGGATCATGCATCTAATTCTGCTCCTGTCAGGTCAGTGTTGCTAACTGTCAAAACAGTGATCCTTTTTTACTCTTTAGCTGGGCATACCTGTGCATTTTAAAAGACAAAAACAAAATAATAAATAAATAAATAAAACTTTAATAATACTGTTTGCTTAAAGAAAGCCTAAAGGTTAGGGTTTAGGGTTTATATTTAAATGATGCTTTCTCTGTGTGGTTAATGAATGGTGAAATAATATAGGCTTTTATAACTCAACAAGTGCAAAAAAAAAAAAGATGTTTGGTCGCCCTATCTAAAAAAGCCTGAGCTTTAAAGCTCATAAGTTGTCCTATTTTGTCCCTTTGTTTGTATATTTTTAAAATATTATTTTGAACCTTGTACTTCGTTTTGCAAATTAATTATTTATATTTCAGCTGTTTTTTCTTATTCGTAATAGTTGTTTCAATGACCTTAAATTGTTTGTTAGGCAACCCTGCTGTGCTAAACTGTTTTATACAAATGAACTCACTTTATTTTTGTCCTAGATTTCTTTTTGACTGGTACATATGCTGCTAAAATTTCAACAAATCTAACAGTGAACACTTTTAATTAAATTTTAAGTAAAATATTAACACATCATTTTTTGGTTATCAAAGACTTACTTACAGATTGCAGATCTTACAATGGCGATTGACTATTTAATTTGTGGATTATATTTATTCCACAGGTTTGTCTTTTCAATTTTCACATGGTCTCCAGCCACAGTTTGTCTTCTTTCAAACACCAAAGACCTGGTCTGAAGCCCAGAACATCTGCAGGGAGCAATGTTTTGACCTGGCCACCACTCATGACATGAGAGAGATGGAAACTCTCCTTGAAGTTGTCAAAGATAAATATGATGATGCTGTGTGGATTGGCCTTTCAAAAGGCAAGACACGCAGGTGGCGCTGGTCTCTGGCAGATGATGATTTCTACAAAGAGGGAGAAAGAAGTTATTTGTTGTGGCGCTCAATAACTGATGACAACTGTGCAGTTTTCAGCAACGGGAAACTGAATATGTATTCCTGTGAGACCAATAAATATTCGGTTTGCTTTGATGGTGAGTCTTTCTTTTACATACTGTATGACCAGTGTTGGGAAGGTTACTTTTAAAATGTATTCCGTTACAGAATACAGAATACATGCCCCAAAATGTATTCTGTAACTTATTCCGTTACGTTACTCAATGAGAGTAACGTATTCTGAATACTTTGGATTACTTAATATATTATCGTGCTTTTTACAACAACGTGAATGTACTATTGCTGTGTGATTTATTACTATTACTGAAGGTCCGCGACTCCGAACTGTAGTAAAGGGACCTCTGACTAATACGGCGGGGTCCCTGTCGGCTCATAGCCGAAAAATAGCTTTACTTTGTTGTGTGGGTCAGTTTTTCTTGCGAGAGACAGAGAGAGGCGTTGAAAGACTGCTCCAACGGAACTTATTGTTTTCGGAGGAAAACACGAACACGGTGTACAGTCGAGTCTTAATAGCTTACTTACAACTGGGCTCGTCAGGCACTCTTCTTGGCTGCAGTGGTTATTATTATATTTACATGCTTCCAGCTCCCGTTTTTCCTCGACGGCAACTCGTACCTTTCCACTCGCCTTTTTCTCCCTCCTCGCGCTCACAGACACATAACGTGTATGGCAGTGCATTCTCCCTGCAACACGGACTACACTGCCCATGATGCTACATTCTTTAGAGCTATGCTTGTAGCATTCTGCCTGTTAGCTTAGCACAACAACGAAAAGGCGCTCTCTCACCCAGGAAACAAACAGTCGCAGAGAGAGAGAGAGCGTCGCCCTGTAACCATGGCAACCGTAACGCTGCAACCTGGAACGAAAGAACGTAGCTGTCAAACAAAACCCAAACAGTCCTGACCCGCGACAAAATGAAACAGGAAAGTACCGCAGTGTAATCCATTTATTTCAACAAAGTAACTGTATTCTGAATACCACCTTTTTAAACGGTAACTGTAACGGAATACAGTTACTCATATTTTGTATTCTAAATACGTAACGGCGGTACATGTATTCCGTTACTCCCCAACACTGTGTATGACACAAGCATACTAATACTCATTAGACAAATTGGATGTGTTATGTCGTGAGGCATTCATTCAGAAAGTTTATTCTGTTCATTAGTGATGTGCGGATCGATCCTAAAATATCGATTCCTTCGATACCAGTCATTTATGTTCTAGAATCGATCCAAGTTACATGGTTTATTAAAATAATCAAATTACAGCATTTACATTTATGTTAGACTACTTTTAATTAACTGCTTGTTAACACAATGTTACAGTGTCTATCAAATAGACACTGTAACATTTCGGACTCGAACATAGTCAACTTTGAACTGTTCACCACTCTTCTAACAATTCAGTTTAAATGAATTGAATTCAATTTCATTCAGCACCAGATCACACCAACAGTCATCTTGAGGTGCTTTATATTGTATGGTAAAGATCCTACTAATCTACAGAGAAAACCTAACAAACAGATGATGCCCTGTAAGCAAGAACTTTATGATGAATTGAAGGAAAAACTCTCTTTAAACAAGAGGAAACCTCCAGCAGAACCAGGTTCATGGAGGAGCCGCCCTCTACTGCAACCACATGAAGGTGAAAGAAAGGAAATAAGACAAAAGTCAATGTTTAATAATAAAATGTAAAGTGGTGTTTACAGTGACTGTATCAAGCTCATGTCAAACAAATTAGTCTTTTAGTAAATGTAATGCTACTAAAATTCTCAAATCTTGATTATCCTTCTTTGTTTTGTACTGTAATCTCTCTGAAATTTTTTAAAATTGTCTCTTTATTTTGAGAATAAAAGATGCAGATCAGTAGTTTGCCAATACATAAAAAATGTCTTACTTGGATTCTCAGGAATACTACAGCAGCAGTCCTCAACCTTTTTTGCACCACGGACCGGTTTATGTCTGACAATATTTAAAAAACTGTAAATTTTGTGGAAATGAAAATTCAGTGAAGCTAATTTTACTTTACTTTGCAGCAACAAAACAAGGTGCAGATCAGTACATCCTTAACACACAACGCATGGTTTGGACTGCTGCTCGGGATTTCTGCAGAGCACACTACACAGACCTGACCAGTCTAAGGAATGATGCTGAGTACCAGATAGTCCAGCAAGTAGCCAATGGCAGTGAAGTGTATGTTGGCCTTTTCAGAGACCCCTGGGAGTGGTCAGACCAGACTGACTCCTCATTTAGATACTGGAACCCAGACATGCTTGTCTGGACTGATAGCACTCAAACCTGTGTTGCTATGTTGAAGGTAAACTCTGGTAAATGGGGAGACAGGGCATGCACAGAAACACATCCATTCGTTTGTAACTGCAGTGAGTAAAACTCTTTACTAACACATTTAGTTTTACTTTTTTTTTTCAAATAGCAAAAACTATTGTTATCTTCATTTTTCTCAGTGACAGAAATGTGTAAAATGAAGGAGAGTGTTGCAAATACGATTCAGACTAACTCTGTTCACATCTGTTTATAGTAGTCAAAAAACTGAGTTTCATTAAACTGAGGATCAGCCCACAGGACTCAATGCTGGATCTAAGTAATCCTTCAGTGCAAGCAGACATCCTGGAGCAAGTAAGTGATGCAGATCTTTGTTAATGATGAGCAGTTAAATTTGAGTATATTATATATATATATGTTAATTTAGATTGTGACATGAAATAAGTATTTAATCACATTAGGACCTTCATGGTTTTGCAATGGTAAATGGAAACATGGGTATTTTCTGTCTAATAGATGAGCCAGAAGCTACGGAGTTATAACAAGACTGCTGGTTTCCATCTAAAGTGGAGAAAACAATCTGATGGAAGAGTTTTTACCAAGGAGCCTTGAAGAAGTGGCTGAAGAGAAAAGAATCAGCGGAACAAGTTAATATGGATGATAAATGTACTTTAACAGAGTAGCATAGAGCAATGTGAACATAGTATAGACACAGTGTGTGTGTATCAGCCTTAACCTTCGTATATATTTCCCCAGCCCAAGTGTACTCGTGTAGTGTTCGTGCGTAGTTAACATAACCACAGTTTTCACTTAGCCACTACTGCACCCCACCTGTATATAGCCACTAAACTCCACTGTGTATTCACATTTTGCCACTTGCTGTAATAAATTCTTGTCACGTTCATACGGTGTCTGTGTTGAATCTGTCCAATCCGCCCTATATGACCCACGCCGTGACAGTTACATGCTTAAATATAAAGTTGAAAAAATGTAAGTGCAACCAGGCTATGGATCAAGTAATTGCGATTAATTACAGAAAACTGTGAGATGAATAGGTTAATTTTTTTAAAATCTATTCACATCACTAATCTCTCTCTCTCTATATATATATATAAACACCCAGCACGCCCCTGCGGGCGGTTTATCCTTCAAGCTCGGGTCCTCTACCAGAGGCCTGGGAGCTTGAGGGTCCTGCGCAGTATCTTAGCGATCGTGGCTCAAGAGTTGGGAGTTCGCCTTGTAATCGGAAGGTTGCCGGTTCGAGCCCCGGCTTGGACAGTCTCGGTCGTTGTGTCCTTGGGCAAGACACCTCACCCGTTGCCTACTGGTGGTGGTCAGAGGGCCCGGTGGCGCCAGTGTCCGGCAGCCTCGCCTCTGTCAGTGCGCCCCAGGGTGGCTGTGGCTACAATGTAGCTTGCCATCACCAGTGTGTGAATGTGTGCGTGAATGGGTGGATGACTGGATATGTAAAGCGCTTTGGGGTCCTTAGGGACTAGTAAAGCGCTATATAAATACAGGCCATTTACCATTTAGCTGTTCCCAGGACTGCGCTCTTCTGGACAGAGATCTCCGATGTTATTCCCGGGATCTGCTGGAGCCACTCGCCTAGCTTGGGAGTCACCGCACCTAGTGCTCCGATTACCACGGGGACCACCCTTACCTTCACCCTCCACATCCTCTCGAGCTCTTGTCTGAGCCCTTGGTATTTCTCCAGCTTCTCGTGTTCCTTCTTCCTGATATTGCTGTCATTCGGAACCGCTACATCGATCACTACGGCCGTCTTCTTCTGTTTGTCTACCACCACTATGTCCGGTTGGTTAGCCACCACCATTTTGTCCGTCTGTATCTGGAAGTCCCACAGGATCTTAGCTCGGTCATTCTCCACCACCCTTGGGGGCATCTCCCATTTTGACCTCGGGACTTCCAGGTTATACTCGGCACAGATGTTCCTGTACACTATGCCGGCCACTTGGTTATGGCGTTCCATGTATGCCTTGCCTGCTAGCATCTTGCACCCTGCTGTTATGTGCTGGATTGTCTCTGGGGCATCTTTACACAGCCTGCACCTGGGGTCTTGCCTGGTGTGATAGACCCCAGCCTCTATGGATCTTGTACTCAGAGCTTGTTCTTGTGCTGCCATGATTAGTGCCTCTGTGCTGTCTTTCAGTCCAGCTTTGTCCAGCCACTGGTAGGATTTCTGGATATCAGCCACCTCCTCTATCTTCCGGTGGTACATACCGTGCAGGGGCCTGTCCTTCCATGATGGTTCCTCGTCTCCCTCCTCTTTCTTGGGTTTCTGCTGCCTGAGGTATTCACTGAGCACTCGGTCAGTTGGGGCCATCTTCCCAATGTATTCTTGGATGTTCCTTGTCTCATCCTGGACCATGGTGCTGACACTCACCAGTCCCCGGCCCCCTTCCTTCCGCTTAGCGTACAGCCTCAGGGTGCTGGACTTGGGGTGAAACCCTCCATGCATGGTAAGGAGCTTTCTTGTCTTTATGTCAGTGGCTTCTATCTCCTCCTTTGGCCAGCCTATTACCCCAGCAGGGTACCTGATCACGGGCAGGGCGTACGTGTTGATGGCCCGGATCTTGTTCTTTCCATTCAACTGACTCCTCAGGACTTGCCTGACCCTCTGCAGGTACTTGGTGGTTGCAGCCTTTCTAGCGGCCTCTTCATGGTTCCCATTTGCCTGCGGGATCCCCAGGTACTTGTAACTGTCCTCTATGTCTGCAATGTTGCCTTCTGGTAGTTCAATCCCCTCAGTTCTGACTACCTTCCCTCTCTTTGATACCATCCGACTACACTTCTCCAGTCATAATCAGACTATTATTGTGATATATATTTTATATTTTCCTCAATCCTCATTCCACAATATGACTTTTTATAAAGTAAAACAAGATAAGAAAATGCCAGATGCAAGCCACACAATATACCCCTGAGTAAGTCTCCAGGGACTCCGCGGCCCGGGAGCCACTTGTGATCCACGTCACCCCTACTTGTGGCCTGTGTATTGACGTGAAGAAATATAATGCAATTTGGCCCATGAGGTGACTTTTTTTGTTACGGAAGATTTGTTTGTTGTTGAGTGCAATGTTAAAATAAGTTCTCTAAAAAACCAAAAAATGATTTAATATGAAGCCACTGTGAGCACTGTGAGCACAGAGTGCAAACATGTTGAGGGATTGGCTGTCTTATTTCAGTGAGAGAGTTATTTGTAAAGAAAACAATTTTCAGTGGCCCTCAAAAACTAATTTATACACTTATGCCTGCATTTTTATTTTGTTACGTACGAACATAATTATTGCAGAAGTGCTGCCATGTGTCTGGCCAGAGAGAGAGGACCAGTTTGTTTATTTGGTAGTTCAACGAAAGGCTTCAGTTAGTTAAGAGTGAGAAAAATACAGTTTGGAGTTTTGTCTTGTTATACAATATTTGAAATTTAAAAACAAACAAAGAAAACACTACATTTTTGGAAATATTTGCAGGTGCTTTCTTGTTTGCTTGTTTTGTACTACTTGACCACTAAAGTGGCCCTCCAATGAGATGCCAGTGCCAGCAGTGGCCCACAGCTCATTTAAGTTTGAGACCCTGGCTAGAGGCAAACATTCCAAACCACACAAGGTTGTTGGAAAATGTCTGTAATCTGATCTCCAAAAGTTGATTCTGTTCATCTGGACATACCGTTTTCAGTGTGAAAAACCCTTCTCACATCACTTAGTAATGACAACAACATTATTATCCTTCCGGCAGATAAGGGTAGGTGCACATTATTGCTAAACCAGAAAGACTATCATGAGAAATTTTTGTCACTGCACAGTGACCAAAATACTTTGAGCCCCTGAAACAAAATCCAGGAAGTGGTTACAGGAAGAGGGTGATAGACTGTCTGAAGCAGTTAGAACAAGACAAGGCTATTGACCGGACCTCATACCACAGGCTGTACCCGGGGAGTCTACACCAAGTCTGTATAGTTTACCGAAGATACATAAACAGGGTGCACCTTTAAGACCGATTGTCTGCATGATCAACTCTGTCACCTATAACATCTCAAAGTTTCTGGCTTCAATCCTCAACCTGCTGGTGGGCAGCTCTGAACACCACATCC
Source organism: Mchenga conophoros (assembly GCF_057382185.1). NCBI lineage: Eukaryota > Metazoa > Chordata > Actinopteri > Cichliformes > Cichlidae > Mchenga > Mchenga conophoros. The sequence continues at coordinate 32,218,348 of NC_140536.1, forward strand.
AGAACACGTTGGATTTTGTTGAGAAGGTGAGAGATGTCATTATGGAGGCAGATGAAACTATGATCTCGTACGATGTTAGATCTCTCTTCACTTGCATCCCAGTCATGGAAGCGTTGGAGGTAGTTCGTAAGATATTACAGGATGACCCCAACCTCAGCAACAGGACCACTCTTAGCATCGACCAAGTGTGTTTGCTTTTGGAACTGTGTCTTCATTCCACCTACTTCACATACAAGGGTCAGTTCTACAGGCAGAAACATGGGTGTGCCATGTGCTCCCCAGTTTCACCCATCGTGGCCAATTTGTACATGGAAGAAGTGGAAAAGAGGGCTTTGCTATCCTACCTTGGAACACAGCCAAGTCATTGGTTCAGGTACGTGGATGACACCTGGGTGAAAATCAAATCTCAGGACGTACTACATGTCACGGATCACATTAACTCGGTGGACCGACACATCAAATTCACCAGGGAGGATATGAAAAGTGGCAGGTTAGCCTTCTTAGACTGTGAGATTTCCACCAGTAATGGGGGACATCTAAAAGCTGATGTGTACCATAAATCTACACATACGGATCAGTATTTAAGGTTTGACACTCATCATCCACTGGAGCATAAACTGGTTGTCATCAGGATGCTACAACACAGATCAAACACCATCCCCACAGACACAGCGGCCAGGGAAGCAGAACAACATCACATCAAGAAGGTCCTGAGTAAATGTAGTTGTCCCAGCTGGACTTTTGTCAAAGGTGGGAAGGCACCAAAAGAAAGCTCCAGCCGATCCAGGAGAGAAGGACAACCGCTGCCTAAGCGAAAACCTGTAGTGATCCCGTATGTGTCAGGAGTATCGGAACAGCTGAGACGCATTTTTTCTAAACACCGGGTCTCTGTTGCTTTTAAACCCCAAAACACGCTGCGCCGAAAATTGGTCCACCACAATGTTGCTATAGGCACAAGTTTCTAGGAGTGTCATGTGTTGTTGTGTGGCAGGCAGAGTTATAGACACAAAATGCAGAATTCAGACGCAGGTTTGAACTCAACAAGTGACAGGAGGAGACAGAGGTCTTAAATACAGACAAAGGGAGATGGAACATATCAGGTTATAACAGGTGAGCTAAACCAAACTAACAACAGGAGAAACAAAACTGAACACAATACACAAAGTACAAGAGATTATCAAAGCAAGACAAGAAACAGAAAGACCCAGACTGCAGACATACAAATGTGATGCAGGGGAGGAAATAAACATAGTGAGGGGACTGAGGAGAAAAGAATCACTAAACACTTCAAGCATTGGGCACAGAGAAACCTGACAGACATGGGGAAAGAAATGGAAATAACGAAATAGATGAGACAACAACAGAGACAGAAAAATAAGGTGATAACTTGAAAACAGGAAATAACAGAAACAGAGAGTAAACACTAAGACACAGGTAAACAGGAGACTGGACACAGGTAGACAGAAAAACACAGATAGAGACAAGACTGATGAAAAACATTGGACGCTATAGGGAGGACACACAGACACAAGACAAAGACTGCATGAAAGGGAACTGACTAACTCAACAAGGAACTAAGAACTAAAAGTAGAGATAACAAAATTCAGGTATTAGGAAAACCAAACATGAGACTAAATAGCGCATAACTTAAATATTTATTCTTATATAACTCCAAAAGACAGAATTGTGAGACTACAACAAAAACTCAAACACCAAACCGAGGGATCCAGGGAGACCCAGGGAAACCGAGTTAACGATAAAAACCCTGAAAACCATAAATTTCACACCTGAGCCTCAACTCTCGTGGCCCGGTGCTAAACGACTCACGGACCGGTACCAGTCCGTAGCCTGGGGGTTGGAGACAGCTGCTTTAGCCTATATACACTAAATGTGTGAAACTGTATGATTGACATCTAAAGCTAAAGTAAATAATGTTGAAGACTTTATCATTCAATTCAGTTCAAACCTCTTTTATTTTAGTTAGACAGCACAAAATTACCACAATATTACTTAATATTACTTAAGTAATATTACCAATATTACTTAAAAACCTTTTTTCAAATAAGTTCTCCTTTCAAAACAGCACTAAGCTTTGTTTGTTATAGTGTTAGGTCAGTCATAACATTAAAAGGAAAAACACTAGTAATTTTGTTCTAAAATGAGCACGTTGGAATTCTTTAGCTTTGCATTTATATTTCCAAACATTAAAGAGCAAAATATTTTCTTATTTGTAGATTTCCATCACTTTCTGATGCCAGGGTGAAGTCATTGTCATGGATGGAAATTCTGTGCAAATTACTTCCCAGAAGTGTATTCAAGCAAAACGTATCAGGTTACGGGTTTATTGTTCATTTGTTCATTTTACTGTTTTCTCAGTTAAAGATATCATGAAAATGACTGTACATTGGAAATATGTTTAGTTCTTGTGTTGTTATTATTAGTTAGAATTTAGTTGAGTTTCATTTCAGTTTTTATCTATAACTCCTGATTTATAAGTGTTTTCTTATCCTCTGTGTACTCTGTCTTGTCCTCAATGTTTTACTTTCAGTTCTGCCTGTGCATTAGTCTATCCCGGTGTTCCATGTTGTAATTGTCAAGCTTGTGTTTGTTAGGTGAGGCTGTGTGCAGTCAGGAATAGGACCCAAGGTGCAGACTCCGGAGACAGACGTGAACTCAAAAAGGCTTTAATGCTGAACGCAACATGACATAACTAGAAAAACTCAAAATAAACTTACACCGGTGGACAGGCAAAACACACAGCAAAATAAACGGTAGATTGCGACACGGACACAGAGAAACACAGGGCTTAAATACACAGAGGGAGCAATCAGGGAATGAGTAACAGGAGGGAAACACAGCTGGGACAAATCAAAACTGATGAGACCAAAGAAGCATAAACTGAACACACTGAGAAAAGACAGAGACCTTCAAAGTAAAACAGGAAACACATAACACAGACTGAACAAAGACACAGCCTCACATGTAGGCACTACAGAGGGAACAGAGACGTGGGACCAGGGCAGACACAAACACTGAGTGGACACGGGGATATAGGAACTAAGGATACACATAGACGCGAACTAGACAAGGGGATGCAGGTGATAGGGGAGACAGAGCAACTAAAGAAGACAGAGACATAACCCATGAGACAGAACTCAAAGAAACCCAAAAACTAGAAAATATAAATAATATCATACACTCAAAAACCCTGGGTCAACGACCCAGGCATCCTAACAGTACCCCCCCCCCCCCTTAAGGGCTGGCTTCCAGACAGCCCAAACCAAAACCTCAAAATCAAAAAAACCAAAAACAACCCAACCAGGGTGGGCGGCGGGGGAAACAGGATGGAGGGCTCGAAACAAATGAAACACATTGAGCCAGAAACAAAAAAAAGTGCAAACACTGGAGCCCGGAAAGCAACAGAACAAAAAACAGGCTCATGACAGGCGCAGGCAGCCAGGAAAAACAGTTCACAAAAAGTTCAGGGGGCCGGCCCGGAGGCTGACAGCACAATAGTCCAAACCCGGGCAGTTCAGGGGGGCGGCCCGGAGGCTGACGGCCCAAGAGCCCAGAAAACAGTTCAGGAGGCCGGCCAGGCGGGAGGCACCGGTGGCGACGGAGCAGATCAGGAGGCCGGCCGGGCGGGAGGCACCGGTGGCGACCGAGCAGATCAGGAGGCCGGCCGGGCGGGAGGCACCGACGGCGACCGAGCAGATCAGGAGGCCGGCCGGGCGGGAGGCACCGACGGCGACCGAGCAGATCAGGAGGCCGGCCGGGCGGGAGGCACCGACGGCGACCGAGCAGATCAGGAGGCCGGCCGGGCGGGAGGCACCGACGGCGACCGAGCAGATCAGGAGGCCGGCCGGGCGGGAGGCACCGACGGCGACCGAGCAGATCAGGAGGCCGGCCGGGCGGGAGGCACCGACGGCGATGTAGTTCAGGGGGCCGTCCATGACAGCAATGATGTCCAGTCATCGGCCGGAGAGGACGTGCAGGATGTGCAGGCCGGACAGGACGTGCAGGACGAGCAGGCCGGACAGGACGAGCAGGCCGGACAGGACGAGCAGGCCGGACAGCATGGAGACCTCTGGAGCAGACGAAGCTGAACACTCGGAGGCTGGACCAGGCAGAGCTGCAGAGGCCGGACCAGGCGGAGCAGCAAAGGCCGGACCAGGCGGAGCAGCAAAGGCCGGACCAGGCGGAGCAGAGGCAGAAGCTGGACCAGGCGTAGCAGAGGCAGAGGGCTGAACAGGCTCCTCGGGCCCTCCAGCTGACGTGGCAGAAGGCCGAACGGGCTCCTCGGGCCCTCCAGCTGACGTGGCAGAAGGCCGAACGGGCTCCTCGGGCCCTCCAGCTGACGTGGCAGAAGGCCGAACGGGCTCCTCGGGCCCTCCAGCTGACGTGGCAGAAGGCCGAACGGGCTCCTCGGGCCCTCCAGCTGACGAGGCAGAAGGCCGAACGGGCTCCTCGGGCCCTCCAGCTGACGAGACAGGTGGCCGAACGGGCTCCTCGGGCCCTCCAGCTGACGAGACAGGTGGCCGAACGGGCTCCTCGGGCCCTCCAGCGGAGACAGGTGGCCGAACGGGCTCCTCGGGCCCTCCAGCGGAGACAGGTGGCCGAACGGGCTCCTCGGGCCCTCCAGCGGAGACAGGTGGCCGAACGGGCTCCTCGGGCCCTCCAGCGGAGACAGGTGGCCGAACGGGCTCCTCGGGCCCTCCAGCGGAGACAGGTGGCCGAACGGGCCCCTCGGAGCCTCCAGCGGAGACAGGAGGCCGAACGGGCCCCTCGGACCCTCCAGCGGAGACAGGAGGCTGAACGGGCCCCTCGGACCCTCCAGCGGAGACAGGAGGCTGAACGGGCCCCTCGGACCCTCCAGCGGGAACAGACGGCTGAAGCAGTCCCTCGGACCCTCCAGCGGAGGCAGATTGCTGGACGGATGACAGAGGAGAGGAGTGACGATGGCGTCGCTTCCTTCTAGATGAGGGAACTGAAACTGGCGGAGATACGGAGACCTCCTCCTCATCCGACCACATGGCCGCCAGGAAAAAGGCAGGCGAATGGGCAGGCGAACAAGGTCCTGGCTGGTGTGAGGAAGGAGAGGCAGTCTGAGGTAGAGACGAGGCAGGTGGTGAGTGTGTGTTGTCCTGGGGCGGCGGTGAAGAAGTGGAAGTGAAGGTAGAGAGAGCAAGCTCGCCAGCCCTGACTTGCTCCCTCCAGGCAGCTATGGAGCTGCCCAGCACAGTGTCCATAGAAAACTGAGTAAGCCGAGGGTTGCTCCGAATGATGGCATCCACAGCACTTAGCCCAACTGCCATGGTCCTCAAATCATTGGCCTGAGCAATGCGGTCAAGGAACCTAATCATCCGCTCCATCTCAGCATCGAATCCAAAAGCTGAAGAGTCTGCAGGGTCCATGTTCTGGTCGCGATCTTCTGTTAGGTGAGGCTGTGTGCAGTCAGGAATAGGACCCAAGGTGCAGACTCCGGAGACAGACGTGAACTCAAAAAGGCTTTAATGCTGAACGCAACATGACATAACTAGAAAAACTCAAAATAAACTTACACCGGTGGACAGGCAAAACACACAGCAAAATAAACGGTAGATTGCGACACGGACACAGAGAAACACAGGGCTTAAATACACAGAGGGAGCAATCAGGGAATGAGTAACAGGAGGGAAACACAGCTGGGACAAATCAAAACTGATGAGACCAAAGAAGCATAAACTGAACACACTGAGAAAAGACAGAGACCTTCAAAGTAAAACAGGAAACACATAACACAGACTGAACAAAGACACAGCCTCACATGTAGGCACTACAGAGGGAACAGAGACGTGGGACCAGGGCAGACACAAACACTGAGTGGACACGGGGATATAGGAACTAAGGATACACATAGACGCGAACTAGACAAGGGGATGCAGGTGATAGGGGAGACAGAGCAACTAAAGAAGACAGAGACATAACCCATGAGACAGAACTCAAAGAAACCCAAAAACTAGAAAATATAAATAATATCATACACTCAAAAACCCTGGGTCAACGACCCAGGCATCCTAACAGTGTTGTCATGTCTATGTCTCTCCTCTGTCTCTTTCCCTTTCCTATCCCCCAGTCATGTCTGTTCTGTTTGTAATAACTTAAAGGTTAAAAAAATAAATAAATAAAACAAATAAATACTAATAAAGCTCAATCAAGTGGACCAATAATGATCACTTAATAATAAATCCGTTGGGCATTTTTATTGGCCTTCAGATAATAATTCTGATTGCTACAGTGCTGAACGAGACAGGCAAAAAGGAAAAAAAATGTTTTGGATTTTTGATTGTATGGTAAAGAAATGTGGGATAGAAAGCATGAACTATGTTGTGAGATGGCAAAAAGAGAGGAATCAGAGAGATGGGAGAAAAAGGTAGCTTTTGATGAGATGTCTTTTTCAGGAGAAAGAGGAGCTGAAGTGGAAACAGGCGCTGCTAAGCACACAGCTCCACCACACATACATGCTAGCCTATTTCACCACCGTGTTCTTACGTCATTCTGCAGGCAGTGATGAAAGCCACTCCGATCTGAAGTCCCGCCCTCCCCGATGACCGAAACCACCACCATAAGAACAACAGCGCCAGAGCGAAGTGTAACTTTTCCAACAGAAAAGGGACACTGGAAGAGAGACTGTCCTAATCCGAAATTCAGAGGGATTGAGGACAGGACGAGGGACCTCCAGTCGGAGCTGCAGGCTGTGGTTTGCCCACATCACTATTAAAAACAGGGAGTGAAACAATGCAGACACACATACACTACATATGGATTAACAAAAATAAAAATGATATAAAAAAGTATAGAGCACCATCACCAACATAATTAAAACTACAATCAGGCCAAGTTTTTGGCTAAACGTTTTACAGCTTCACCTCCTCACAAACAATCTTCAAGGACAACTAAGCTCTCCCTGAAGGCAAAATACAGTTCCAGAGCAAGGACATCAACATCAAGAGTCAACAGCAGGTGACCAGACAACAGCATTGTCCTGAACCTTAGAGACCAGCAGCATATACAAACATGGATGGAGACATGCTCTCCCAATCACAAGCTGGCAGGTTCACCTCACCTGCATTATCATTGTGTGTGAATGGTCTTGGAAAGAGTGAGTTTGACATAAGACAAAACTGAAGAAGAACCGCCCACTCGGCCGCTGATAATATATTTGTAACAACCACGAACTGCTGCAGGTTCTGGGAGAGGCAGACAGCAGCAGTGAGAAGGATGGAGAAGATAACGAGAAGGGAGAAGAGAGCATGGAGGAACAATGAAGGTTGTTTTTAGTGTGGGGACCAGTATTGGGCAAGTTACTTACAGTAGTTATAGTTACTGGTTACTTGTTCAAAAAAAGTAACTGAGTTAATAACTGAGTTACAATATTTTAAAATTAACTAATTACTAGGAAAAGTAACTATTGTGTTACTTTTAAAAAAATGTTTAAGAATCTGGGGTCCAGGATATAATGTGGCTTGTATTTGGTTTCTATTTGTTTGTATTGTTTTGTTTTTTGTGAGAAACTATTTTATTTCAGAGACTGCATTTTAAATTGTTTTTGAAACCATTTTACAAAATCAGTATTACCACTCAACCAAAAACTGAATGTAAAAGCTGAATGAATTGACTAAGCTCCTTCCATCCAGCCATCCATTTCTTCCTCTCATCCTGGGCTGGGTCAGAAGCCCATCCACCTCCTCTAGTTTGTCTGGGGGAACACCAAGGTGTTCTCAGGCCAGCCGAGAGATATAATCTCTCTAGCACGTCCTGGGTCTGCCCGGTGCCTCCTCCCACTGGAACATCTCCGGAGCGCTTCACCCAGGAGGTCCCGAGGAGGCATCCTTATCAGATGCCCAAACCTCCTCAACTGGCTCCTTTCGATGTGGAGGAGTACAACTCCACAATCCTCGCCCTATGTCTGGGAGAGGCCAGCCCCCCTTTGGAGAAAGCTTGTTTCTATCTCTTGTATTCATGATCTGGTTTTTTTGGTCACTACCCTGAACTCATGCCCATAGGGTGAGGGTAGAGACGTAGATCGATCAGTAAAGCAAGAGCGTCACTACGCTCAGCTGTCTTTTCACTGGTACAGCGCTTCACTGCAGCCACAGCACAAATCTGTCTGTCGACCTCCCGCTCCCCTCACTTGTGAAGAAGACCCCAAGATACTTAAACTCCTCTACTTGGGGCAGCAACTAGTCTCTGACCTGGAGTAGGTACTGCACCCATTGCCCACTGAGGACCATGGCCTCAGACTTGGAGGTGTTGATTCTCAGTCTCACCGCTTCACACTCGGCTGTAAACAGTTTCAGTTCAAGTTGGGGTTCTGCACTTTGAAGTTCTTCTATCCTGCATTTTTCTTCATGGTGCCAGCAGGAGGTGGCACCGCTGTCTGTAAAAACAAACAAATGAGGAGAAGCCTTCCAATCATTTAATTTTAAAAATGATCATTTTGAATTCAATTTAAAAAGCCAAACAGTTGATAGTATTTTTTTGTTTTTAATGGTTACCATGTGCGAATCACAATTTCCTACAGAGAAATTTAAATTATTTACAGAATTAAGATCTTTCTGGTGTATACAATCGTATTCATTACATTTTTAACTGAGAAAACAATAAAATAAACACATGATCAACAAACCCTTAACCTGATATATTTTACTTCAGTACATTTCTAGAAAGTAATTTGCACAGAATTTCCATCCATGACAAAGACTCCACCCTGGCAGCAGAAAATGATGGAACTCTACAAATAAGAAATAATTTAATTTAATGTTTGGAAATATAATTATACAAGATAAAGGATTACAACACGATCGTTTTAGAACAGATTTACTGTAAAGTGTTTTTCCTTATAATGCCATGACTAACTCCAGTAAACAGTGCTGTTTTGCATTCTGAGTGGGAAACATTTGCATGACCACGTATGGGAATCGCAGTTCATTGTTTAAAAACTTAGAAAAAGAGCATAAGTGATTTTGCTCTGGCAGATCCAGCCTGGATAGACACTGAGGGCTCTCCAGCTCTCCAATATTTTCCACAGAATAACAGCTCTGGCAAAGATCATGCATCTAATTCTGCTCCTGTCAGGTCAGTGTTGCTAACTGTCAAAATGTTTATCTTTTTTCACTCTTCAGCTGGACATACCTGGACATGCACATTTTAATCTTTAAAATAATAGAAAGATATCTATAATCACATTCTCTAATTGAGAAATTGTTTTTCAATATATATTTTAATTACTAACATAATGGAAACAGTAATTCATCTTGCCCAGGAATGTGATTGTCAAGCACTTTCAAAGCTCATAATTGTCCTATTTTGTCCTTTTGTTCTATGTTTAAAATACTACTTTGAACCTTATATTTTGTTTTGTAATTAATTAATTATATTTCAGCTGGGGTTTTTTTTGTTAAATTTCTAATAATTGTTTCAATGACATTAAATTGTTTGTCAAGCAGCCCTGCTGTGTAATTGTTCTGCAAAAATATATAGACATGATTTTTGTCCTAGATTTCATTTTGATAAGATAAGATAAGATAAGATAAGATAGAACTTTATTAATCCCTCGGGTGGGTTCCTCTGGGAAATTCAACTTCCAAAAAAAAGCACAGCAACGACCGAAGTTACAGTTACAGAATTGTTATATATATATATATATATATATATATATATATATATACACACACACACACACACACACACACACACACACACACACACACACACACACACATATATAAATACAGAGACAAATATAAATAAAATATACAAAGGGGATAAATAGAATAAATAGGAATAATAGGAATAAAAAATAAAAATACAAGTGAATTGCACATTTCAAGTATTGACTCTATTGCACTGTTGACTATTTACAAAAAGTATTGCACAAGGTATTGTACAGTGAGGTGAAGAGGCACTACAGCTTAGTTGTTCCCCCCTCCTTTGTCCTCCTGTTTCCCCTCCCTCTCCCCTCCAGAGAGGAGTTAAACAGTCTGATGGCGTGTGGGACAAAGGAGTTTTTAAGTCTGTTAGTTCTTGTCTTGGGGAGAAGCAACCTGTCACTGAACAGACTCTTCTGGTTGTTAATGGCCGTGTGCAGAGGATGCCCAGCATTGTTCATAATGTCCAGCAGTTTCTTTAATGACTCGTACAAGTGATGCTAAAATGTTGACAAATCTTATAGTGAACATTTTTAATTACAAGTAAATAATAAAATGTGGACATATCATTATTTGTGATTCTCTAAGATATCTTACAGAAAGCAGTGGCTCTTACAATGCCCCATCAAGTATTTAATTTGTGGGTGATTTTTATTCCACAGGCTTGTCTTTTCAATTTTCACATGGCCTCCAGCCCCAGTTTGCCTTCTTTCAAACACCAAAGACCTGGTCTGAAGCACAGAGCATCTGCAGGGAGCAATGTTTCGACCTGGCCACTATTAATGACATGAGAGAGATGAAAATTGTCCTTGAAGCTGTCGGAGATAAATATGATGATGCTGTATGGATTGGCCTTTTAAAGGGCACGACTCCCAGGTGGTACTGGTCTCTGGCAGATGATGATTTCTACAAAGAGGGAGAAAGAAATTATTTGTTGTGGAGTTCAATAAATGTAAATTACAACTGCCCATTTTTCAAAGACGGGAAGCTGAATATGGTTTCCTGTGAATACCAACGGTATTCAGTTTGCTTTGATGGTGAGTCATTCTTGTTCATACTGGTATGATACAAACCTATAAACACTCATTAGACACACTGGATGTATGCATGTGTTTCGTGGTTCATTCATTCAGAAAGTTGATTCTATTCATCTGGGTGTAGTTTTTAGGGTGGGTGAAACATTTCATCACTCATCCAAGCGACTTCTTTAATCACTTAACTGAGGAGGGGGCCTAAGTCTCATTCGTAAAACATGTATTCGAGTAATGCTCGTGACCATTGATCAGTGATCAGAACAATTTGATCATGAATCTGACCTTGGAGACCATCATTCGTCAATAATGATAGTTTTCAGTCATTAAAATTTGATGAGAAACAGGAACATTTGGACCAAATGATTTGACATAATTCTTTATTTTAAGTTAATGGTAAAGGCATAAAAAAAGGGCAGGGCATCACAAAAGTGATTCGCAGTTACCTGTTAGAATCTGTCTATGATGGAAAATGGTGAACTGAGAACTGTTTTCTTTAAAGCCACTCTTAAAAGGCTTTAACTTTGGTTTATGTATACATAGTTTATACATGTAGATTTTACAAAGCACAAATGGGCTTTAAATTAAGCGTCTTGATGAAGAAACACTCTGGATGGTACGGAAGCGTAGAGCTGCCACCCAGGCAAAAGGAAATTGAAGTATATCACATTATAACGTGAAAAGTTTAATGTTCTAACAAGATACTTTTCATGTTTGTACAATATACTTTTCACGTTCGAACAACATAATATATATATATATATATATATATATATATATATATATATATATATATATATATATATATATATATATATATATATATATATATATATATCAGATATGTTAATAATAATAATAATAATAATAATATTAATTATATTATTATTTATTTCTTTATTTTTGTGTTTTATTTGATTTAATTTTCATATTTTTTTCCTGTCCTAATATTAAGCATTTAGGTGAGCACTTACTGTTTTTAAAGCACTTTATCCAATTTCCCATTTTTCAGTTTCATTGTACTATTATAATATGTATGATTGTGCGACGACTATAAAGAGTTATCTTATCTAAAAATAAACTTTGCTTGGCCTATATAGCACTACATAACACCTACAGTCAACTTAAGACATTCATATTGTATGACCCAACAATAACACAGAGAAAAGACCAACATACAGATGAACCACTATGCGAAAAGCATTTGGCAAAAGTTGGAAGGAAAAACTCCCTTTAAACAAGAAGAAACCTCCAGACAACTTTTTTTTTATTGTCAAAGCTTAATTATCCTTTTTAGTCAGCTCCCTGTAGATAGGCTTAAAATTTAATCTAAAAATAATTATTTTTATCAATATAAGCTGTAGTTCAGTACCTTGTCAGTACATAAAAACTGTCTTGCTTTGATTCTCGGGAATACTACAGGACACACTGCACACTCTCTTGGCTGAAACCCGAGGACCATTGCTACATAGCAAATGTTTTAACTGTTTTGTGGAAATCAAAAGTCAATGAAGCTAATTTTATTTTACTTTGCAGCGAGACAACAAGGTGCAGATCGGTACATCCTTAACACACGACGCATGGTTTGGACTGCTGCCCGTGATTTCTGCAGAGCACACTACACAGACCTGACCAGTCTAAGGAATGATGCTGAGTACCAGATAGTCCAGCAAGTAGCCAATGGCAGTGAAGTGTATGTTGGCCTCTTCAGAGACCCCTGGGAGTGGTCAGACCAGACTGACTCCTCATTTAGATACTGGAACCCAGACGAGCCTGTCTGGACTGATGGCACTCAAACCTGTGTTGCTATGTTGAAGGTGAACTCTGGTAAATGGGGAGACAGGGCATGCACAGAAACACATCCTTTCGTCTGTGATTGCAGTGAGTAAAACTCTTTACTAGAAAATTTATATAACATTTATATTTCAAATAGAAAAAAAAATATCTGTCTTTCTCCATGACAGAAATGTGTAAAATGAAGGATCCAGACTAACTCTGTTTACATGTGTTTATATTAGGGAACAAGCTGAGTTTCATTAAACTGAGGATCAGCCCACAGGACTCAATGCTGGATCTAAGTAATCCTTCGGTGCAAGCAGACATCCTGGAGCAAGTAAGTGATGCAGATCTTTGTTAATGATGAGCAGTTAAATTTGAGTATATTATATATATAGATATGTTAATTTAGATTGTGACATGAAATAAGTATTTAATCACATTAGGACCTTCATGGTTTTGCAATGGTAAATGGAAACATGGGTATTTTCTGTCTAATAGATGAGCCAGAAGCTACGGAGTTATAACAAGACTGCTGGTTTCCATCTAAAGTGGAGAAAACAATCTGATGGAAGAGTTTTTACCAAGGAGCCTTGAAGAAGTGGCTGAAGAGAAAAGAATCAGCGGAACAAGTTAATATGGATGATAAATGTACTTTAACAGAGTAGCATAGAGCAATGTGAACATAGTATAGACACAGTGTGTGTGTATCAGCCTTAACCTTCGTATATATTTCCCCAGCCCAAGTGTACTCGTGTAGTGTTCGTGCGTAGTTAACATAACCACAGTTTTCACTTAGCCACTACTGCACCCCACCTGTATATAGCCACTAAACTCCACTGTGTATTCACATTTTGCCACTTGCTGTAATAAATTCTTGTCACGTTCATACGGTGTCTGTGTTGAATCTGTCCAATCCGCCCTATATGACCCACGCCGTGACAGTTACATGCTTAAATATAAAGTTGAAAAAATGTAAGTGCAACCAGGCTATGGATCAAGTAATTGCGATTAATTACAGAAAACTGTGAGAGGAATAGGTTAATTTTTTTTAAATCTATTCACAGCACTAATCTCTCTCTCTCTCTCTCTCTCTCTCTCTCTATATATATATATATATATATATATATAAACACCCAGCACGCCCCTGCGGGCGGTTTATCCTTCAAGCTCGGGTCCTCTACCAGAGGCCTGGGAGCTTGAGGGTCCTGCGCAGTATCTTAGCGATCGTGGCTCAAGAGTTGGGAGTTCGCCTTGTAATCGGAAGGTTGCCGGTTCGAGCCCCGGCTTGGACAGTCTCGGTCGTTGTGTCCTTGGGCAAGACACCTCACCCGTTGCCTACTGGTGGTGGTCAGAGGGCCCGGTGGCGCCAGTGTCCGGCAGCCTCGCCTCTGTCAGTGCGCCCCAGGGTGGCTGTGGCTACAATGTAGCTTGCCATCACCAGTGTGTGAATGTGTGCGTGAATGGGTGGATGACTGGATATGTAAAGCGCTTTGGGGTCCTTAGGGACTAGTAAAGCGCTATATAAATACAGGCCATTTACCATTTAGCTGTTCCCAGGACTGCGCTCTTCTGGACAGAGATCTCCGATGTTATTCCCGGGATCTGCTGGAGCCACTCGCCTAGCTTGGGAGTCACCGCACCTAGTGCTCCGATTACCACGGGGACCACCCTTACCTTCACCCTCCACATCCTCTCGAGCTCTTGTCTGAGCCCTTGGTATTTCTCCAGCTTCTCGTGTTCCTTCTTCCTGATATTGCTGTCATTCGGAACCGCTACATCGATCACTACGGCCGTCTTCTTCTGTTTGTCTACCACCACTATGTCCGGTTGGTTAGCCACCACCATTTTGTCCGTCTGTATCTGGAAGTCCCACAGGATCTTAGCTCGGTCATTCTCCACCACCCTTGGGGGCATCTCCCATTTTGACCTCGGGACTTCCAGGTTATACTCGGCACAGATGTTCCTGTACACTATGCCGGCCACTTGGTTATGGCGTTCCATGTATGCCTTGCCTGCTAGCATCTTGCACCCTGCTGTTATGTGCTGGATTGTCTCTGGGGCATCTTTACACAGCCTGCACCTGGGGTCTTGCCTGGTGTGATAGACCCCAGCCTCTATGGATCTTGTACTCAGAGCTTGTTCTTGTGCTGCCATGATTAGTGCCTCTGTGCTGTCTTTCAGTCCAGCTTTGTCCAGCCACTGGTAGGATTTCTGGATATCAGCCACCTCCTCTATCTTCCGGTGGTACATACCGTGCAGGGGCCTGTCCTTCCATGATGGTTCCTCGTCTCCCTCCTCTTTCTTGGGTTTCTGCTGCCTGAGGTATTCACTGAGCACTCGGTCAGTTGGGGCCATCTTCCCAATGTATTCTTGGATGTTCCTTGTCTCATCCTGGACCATGGTGCTGACACTCACCAGTCCCCGGCCCCCTTCCTTCCGCTTAGCGTACAGCCTCAGGGTGCTGGACTTGGGGTGAAACCCTCCATGCATGGTAAGGAGCTTTCTTGTCTTTATGTCAGTGGCTTCTATCTCCTCCTTTGGCCAGCCTATTACCCCAGCAGGGTACCTGATCACGGGCAGGGCGTACGTGTTGATGGCCCGGATCTTGTTCTTTCCATTCAACTGACTCCTCAGGACTTGCCTGACCCTCTGCAGGTACTTGGTGGTTGCAGCCTTTCTAGCGGCCTCTTCATGGTTCCCATTTGCCTGCGGGATCCCCAGGTACTTGTAACTGTCCTCTATGTCTGCAATGTTGCCTTCTGGTAGTTCAATCCCCTCAGTTCTGACTACCTTCCCTCTCTTTGATACCATCCGACTACACTTCTCCAGTCATAATCAGACTATTATTGTGATATATATTTTATATTTTCCTCAATCCTCATTCCACAATATGACTTTTTATAAAGTAAAACAAGATAAGAAAATGCCAGATGCAAGCCACACAATATACCCCTGAGTAAGTCTCCAGGGACTCCGCGGCCCGGGAGCCACTTGTGATCCACGTCACCCCTACTTGTGGCCTGTGTATTGACGTGAAGAAATATAATGCAATTTGGCCCATGAGGTGACTTTTTTTGTTACGGAAGATTTGTTTGTTGTTGAGTGCAATGTTAAAATAAGTTCTCTAAAAAACCAAAAAATGATTTAATATGAAGCCACTGTGAGCACTGTGAGCACAGAGTGCAAACATGTTGAGGGATTGGCTGTCTTATTTCAGTGAGAGAGTTATTTGTAAAGAAAACAATTTTCAGTGGCCCTCAAAAACTAATTTATACACTTATGCCTGCATTTTTATTTTGTTACGTACGAACATAATTATTGCAGAAGTGCTGCCATGTGTCTGGCCAGAGAGAGAGGACCAGTTTGTTTATTTGGTAGTTCAACGAAAGGCTTCAGTTAGTTAAGAGTGAGAAAAATACAGTTTGGAGTTTTGTCTTGTTATACAATATTTGAAATTTAAAAACAAACAAAGAAAACACTACATTTTTGGAAATATTTGCAGGTGCTTTCTTGTTTGCTTGTTTTGTACTACTTGACCACTAAAGTGGCCCTCCAATGAGATGCCAGTGCCAGCAGTGGCCCACAGCTCATTTAAGTTTGAGACCCTGGCTAGAGGCAAACATTCCAAACCACACAAGGTTGTTGGAAAATGTCTGTAATCTGATCTCCAAAAGTTGATTCTGTTCATCTGGACATACCGTTTTCAGTGTGAAAAACCCTTCTCACATCACTTAGTAATGACAACAACATTATTATCCTTCCGGCAGATAAGGGTAGGTGCACATTATTGCTAAACCAGAAAGACTATCATGAGAAATTTTTGTCACTGCACAGTGACCAAAATACTTTGAGCCCCTGAAACAAAATCCAGGAAGTGGTTACAGGAAGAGGGTGATAGACTGTCTGAAGCAGTTAGAACAAGACAAGGCTATTGACCGGACCTCATACCACAGGCTGTACCCGGGGAGTCTACACCAAGTCTGTATAGTTTACCGAAGATACATAAACAGGGTGCACCTTTAAGACCGATTGTCTGCATGATCAACTCTGTCACCTATAACATCTCAAAGTTTCTGGCTTCAATCCTCAACCTGCTGGTGGGCAGCTCTGAACACCACATCCAGAACACGTTGGATTTTGTTGAGAAGGTGAGAGATGTCATTATGGAGGCAGATGAAACTATGATCTCGTACGATGTTAGATCTCTCTTCACTTGCATCCCAGTCATGGAAGCGTTGGAGGTAGTTCGTAAGATATTACAGGATGACCCCAACCTCAGCAACAGGACCACTCTTAGCATCGACCAAGTGTGTTTGCTTTTGGAACTGTGTCTTCATTCCACCTACTTCACATACAAGGGTCAGTTCTACAGGCAGAAACATGGGTGTGCCATGTGCTCCCCAGTTTCACCCATCGTGGCCAATTTGTACATGGAAGAAGTGGAAAAGAGGGCTTTGCTATCCTACCTTGGAACACAGCCAAGTCATTGGTTCAGGTACGTGGATGACACCTGGGTGAAAATCAAATCTCAGGACGTACTACACACTGCCCTGTCACACCTGGAGAAGAGAGACACGTATGTGAGGATGCTGTTTGTAGATTACAGCTCAGCATTCAATACCATCGTTCCCTCGAAGCTGGACAGGAAACTGCAGGATCTAGGACTGAGCAGCTCCCTCTGCAGCTGGATCCTTAGCTTCCTGTCTGACAGACGCCAGGTGGTCAGACTGGGCAGCATCACCTCATCCCCCATCACACTGAACACTGGTGCTCCACAGGGGTGTGTACTGAGCCCTCTCCTGTACTCACTCTACACCTACGACTGCACAGCCACTAACAGCTCCAACATCATTGTGAAGTTTGCGGACGACACTACAGTGGTGGGTCTTATCACCAACGGTGATGAGACGGCTTACAGGGAGGAGGTCAGCGCCCTGACCCACTGGTGTCAAGACAACCATCTCACCATCAACGGCGCTGCTGTGGAGAGAGTGAGCAGCTTCCGGTTCCTTGGTGTACATCTGGCTGAGGATCTTACGTGGTCAGTACACACAAACAAAACAGTGAAGAAGGCGCAGCAGCGCCTCTTCTTTCTCAGGAGACTGAAAAGATTCGGCATGAGCCCCCGCATCCTCAGGACCTTCTATCACTGTGCCATTGAGAGCATCCTCACTGGATGCATCACCACCTGGTATGGCAACAGCACCGCCTACAACTGCAAAGCTCTCCAGCGAGTAGTGCTGGATATATCAGATATATATATATATCAGATATATATATATATATATATATATATATATATATATATATATATATATATATATATATATATCAGATATGTTATTAATAATAATAATAATAATAATAATAATAATAATAATAATAATAATAATAATAATAATAATAATTATATTATTATTTATTTTTTTATTTTTGTGTTTTATTTGATTTAATTTTCATATTTTTTTCCTGTCCTAATATTAAGCATTTAGGTGAGCACTTACTGTTTTTAAAGCACTTTATCCAATTTCCCATTTTTCAGTTTCATTGTACTATTATAATATGTATGATTGTGCGACGACTATAAAGAGTTATCTTATCTAAAAATAAACTTTGCTTGGCCTATATAGCACTACATAACACCTACAGTCAACTTAAGACATTCATATTGTATGACCCAACAATAACACAGAGAAAAGACCAACATACAGATGAACCACTATGCGAAAGCATTTGGCAAAAGTTGGAAGGAAAAACTCCCTTTAAACAAGAAGAAACCTCCAGACAACTTTTTTTTTATTGTCAAAGCTTAATTATCCTTTTTAGTCAGCTCCCTGTAGATAGGCTTAAAATTTAATCTAAAAATAATTATTTTTATCAATATAAGCTGTAGTTCAGTACCTTGTCAGTACATAAAAACTGTCTTGCTTTGATTCTCGGGAATACTACAGGACACACTGCACACTCTCTTGGCTGAAACCCGAGGACCATTGCTACATAGCAAATGTTTTAACTGTTTTGTGGAAATCAAAAGTCAATGAAGCTAATTTTACTTTACTTTGCAGCGAGACAACAAGGTGCAGATCGGTACATCCTTAACACACGACGCATGGTTTGGACTGCTGCCCGTGATTTCTGCAGAGCACACTACACAGACCTGACCAGTCTAAGGAATGATGCTGAGTACCAGATAGTCCAGCAAGTAGCCAATGGCAGTGAAGTGTATGTTGGCCTCTTCAGAGACCCCTGGGAGTGGTCAGACCAGACTGACTCCTCATTTAGATACTGGAACCCAGACGAGCCTGTCTGGACTGATGGCACTCAAACCTGTGTTGCTATGTTGAAGGTGAACTCTGGTAAATGGGGAGACAGGGCATGCACAGAAACACATCCTTTCGTCTGTGATTGCAGTGAGTAAAACTCTTTACTAGAAAATTTATATAACATTTATATTTCAAATAGAAAAAAAAATATCTGTCTTTCTCCATGACAGAAATGTATAAAATGAAGGATCCAGACTAACTCTGTTTACATGTGTTTATATTAGGGAACAAGCTGAGTTTCATTAAACTGAGGATCAGCCCACAGGACTCAATGCTGGATCTAAGTAATCCTTCAGTGCAAGCAGACATCCTGGAGCAAGTAAGTCAAACAGATCTTCCGATCTTTGTTAATGAAGAGCAGTTCATTATTAGTATATCATCCATTGCATGATGACCTTCATGGCTTTGCTATAGTAAATGTAAATATGAGTGGGGTTTTTTAATAGATGAGCCAGAAGCTAAAGACTAATAACACGACTGCTGTTTTTCATCTAAACTGGAGAAAAAAATCTGATGGAACCATCTTTACGAAGGAGCCTTGAAGAAGTGGATGAAAAGACAAGAATCAGGGGAATAGATTAATATGGAGCATAGAGCAATGTAAACATTGTTCTTTGTTGTTTAATTTTCTAAGATCCGAAGTCCTTCATGGCATGCATTTTTAATTTCTCTTTGTTATTTGGGACCCGATGAGTGTCAAAACAAAGAAGTATCATTTTACCTGATGTAGTTCCCAAGAAAAATGATATCCCCATGAGGATATTCGTTTTAAATTTCGATAGAACACTAAAAAGTCACAATTGAGTAATGATGTGCAAAACTTTATTTGGTGTTAGCATTTTTCCTAAGTACAAAAACAAAATGAGAAACAACAATTGGGCCCCTTTGAACAATATGGCTCATTTGAAGTGCTTCTAACAGTTACAGGAACACGTATGTCTGTAACAAAGTAAAAAAAGTAAAAGATTTCTGAACATCACATGGAAAACAAAACATTTCACTCCAAAACTGCTACTTCAAACTTTTTTCCCCCCGTGGGAACATGTTTACTCAGGCCCTCCCAGGAATGGGTGGGCAGCACACTCCCTGCTGGTGGCTGATACCCTCAAGTGTCGGTGCGTTGGTGGTTCTCGGTGTTCAGGTCTGGGTACCCGCTCACTCCCGATGGCTTCTTGGCGGTGTCATGGTCCTGAGTCTGTTGACTCAGTGTTTTGTGTTATTTAATATTATCTTTTGTTTTTGTTTATTCTTGTTGTGTATTCTATTCTAAGATTTCTAGTCGCTAGGTTTTGGTTCCCATTTTCTCTCTGTTTCTAGTTCTGTCATGGTCTGTGAACGCCTCCTGGCCATCCAGTGTAGATGTAGTTAAACTGTTGGGAAGACAACGTTAGAGAAACGTGAACATTTTATTTGTACTGTATAATCTGCAGATTCTGACAGAAATCTGCAACTTTCTGTCTCTAAAACAGCAATAAGGATAATTATTAGGCCATATGTAAATAAAAAAATAACTTTAACTTAAAGCAAAATTGGGAAACGTAAAGTCCGAAACAAGTCTTTATATTAAGGGACATCAGTCAAACAATACTGTTTCGTCTGGGTCTAAACAGAGCGCGTTGTGTGTGACGTCTTCTTTTGCGCATGCGGGCCGCTTTGAGGGCCGTGAACTGTTCACACTAGAGCGCGTTTGCTGTCACATTTTATTTTTAGTGTGAACAACCAGACAAGAAAAATCTGATTTGATCAGAAAATCGCAAATGAGCATTAAGACCTGCAGTATGAAATTAGACTTAGAGTACACCTGTGCCTCCATGAGTCCTGCTCTTGGGTCCACCTTTCCTGCCTGCCTTCACACAGTCATGAGAGGCGGGGCCAGGTGGCCGTGGTTCAGTCGGGCCCTCAGACCTCTGGGCCTGAGGCTTGGTCCACTCTGGCAAGGCTGGCTGCGAGCAGAGCCTGTGGGCGCGTCACTGGAGCCCCTGTGTCTTCCGTACTGTGGCTGCTGGGTGACACCACGTCTGAGGCTCTTGTCGCGGCCTTTTACTTTCCAAACACCAAAAAAGTCCAAGAAAAGGCCGTGGGTGGCAACGGGAGGTTTGTTTTAGAACGCACTTCTGACTCCATTGTTTAAAAATCATATGTGGTTTATTTCGTGCAAAATTATAAACAAAAATCAACCAAATAACTTCTTAAAACTTAAAATTAAACGAAAGTTAATTTAATTTGCTTTAACAACTTCAAAAGTGGTCAAAAAATCATTTTCTAACCCTCCCATCTTCCCATCTGACATTTGGCAAACAAAAAACGAAAAACCTCTTTACCACACCCATCCAGGGTGCTCTTAATCTCTTGATTAATGGGAGGGTCCATAAGCTAATAAACCAATCACTTTGCAAAAGCTTCTCCAATAAAATTAATTACAAATTTAAATAACAAAACCAGGTCAGTATATTCTTACACCTTTAAAGAAAAAACAAAAATGAATACAAATTGCATTTTATGAACATTCAACAAAAATGGCCACAACAGCTCTCCTCAGTTCTTTCCAGGAGGGTGGCACGGTTGCCCCTCCGTTGGTCCTCCTTGGGCTCCCGCACTCTGGTGGCCTGGATCTCCTCCATTCCTGCTTTATGCCCTGGGGGATGGGGCTTTGGCTCCCCACACCAGCAGAATGTTACATGGAGAAACCTTTTGAATACAGGCACGCCCGTTCACACAGGTATGCGCACAGGTGTACACATAGGTGCTCACAGACACAAACTACACCTTTCTTGGCTGCTACATCAAAGCACATTGTGCACTGTCAGTTTTGCGTGCTGCATAAATACATACAATATTTAGTATTTACTGTTACTTAAATTTATTTAGGTTATTGCAGTGATGCTCTGTATTGTGTTGCTCTCTTTTTTTGCTTGTTTTCTCTTTTTTCCTCTCAACAGGTGAGCCAGGTGATTTTTTTAAGTGCCCTCTCTCACTGTCCCTCTTCCCCTCTGTTTTTCGTCCCCTCTCTCTCTTTCTTTCTTTCTCCTTTTCCTATACCCCAGTCATGCCTGTCCCGTCTGTAATAACTAAAATAAAATAAAATAAATAATAACAAAGTTCGATCAAATGGACTAATATGGCAAGGCCGTGATGATCCACCTGGTAAAGTAAATCCGTTGGGCATCTTTCTTGGCCTTCAGACAACAATTCTGATGGCTAAAAAAAAACAACCCAACAAACAAAAAACAAAACAAAATATGGGAACACCTATGTGTGAAAGGCTGTGTAACAGTTGTGATCTGCCTGTAAGCAGAGGAACACCTTGCATGTAACACACTTCTCTTGAGTTTTCCCTGAGCGGTCTTTTGCTCTGCAACACGCTGCATTCTTCACTTTCGGCGCCCCTGACAGATGTGCATTAGCCCTCCTGCGGAATGAGACATGGGGCACTGCCTTCACTGGATGCTTTTCCCTTGGACTTACACATCTGGGTCTTCTTCCTGCACTGAAAAGTCAAAGCTGTCATTGGCATGCTCAGCCAAGAAAGTCATGGCCACTTCCATGCGAAATTCAAGGAACTCCATGCTGTTCTTCTTTGGTGTGCCACATACAGTAAGGTCTTTGCGGTACAGTAGCCAGCTGTTGGCTAAAGGCAGATCCATAAAGTGCATTAGCATTCGCATGTGTGTCCATTTCTTTGTATGGACACACATGCGATAGTAACTCATCATTCTATCAACAAGGTCAACTCCACCCATCTTGGAGTTGTATTCAGGGATAATACTTGGTCGTCAGATTGTCACATATTGTTTTAGTTGTTTGACCCATCTCCAGCAGGTGTCGTCTGGCTCTCCAGCATGAACAGTAGACATCATACCACTTAACCATGCAAATCTTTCCATCCGCAGTGGTAACTTGTGCTGAGGTCCAGCTTCGTTTCTTTTTCATTGTTTTGTCAGTTGGTCACTTCTGTACTGCTGCAGCGACCTGATTCTTCATAACTTTAGAATCTGCTTCTTCATCATGTGTTCCACACCTTGGGTGGACATAAAGAACCGATCACAGTAAACATTTGTATTAGGATGCAGTATTTGAGACAGACAATCTATGATCAAGCCTCCCAAAAACAGATCCCCTGGTTCTTTAACCTGCTCAAGGGGTGCAGCTGCCCCTTGATAAATGTTAAAGTCCAGCACAATACCATCTGCTGTTGCGTAAACACAGTTTTTTATGCCCACTGAGTTTGGCTTCATTGACAGATATTGTTGACATGGACAAGCCCCTGTCAAAGGAATCATCTGCTCATCAACTGAAACGCATTCTGGGCGAGCCTGAGATTTGAAGCCTTTCAGAATGCGTTTCAGAAAAGGCCTCACCTTCCAGAATTTATTACACTCTCTCAGGTCCTCTGGGAGAGCACTTTGAGCGATTGCCTCAGTCTGAAGAATCTGTCAAGAGTTTTCAGTGATGGCAAGGAATCTCAAGGATTTGGACCAGTCCATCCTGATTGTAGGATATGGTACGCAAGACATCAAAATACAGGCACCGAAAAAAATGATCAATTTCATCAGTTGATGTGTTGAGTGGATTCCCACTTCTAGCCAGTGACGTAGCATTAGAACAATCTGGAATCATTTTTGTCAGAGCTTTATCAATATACTGCTCTATGTAGTCCAGTGGGGTCCAGCCCTCTCTGTCCTGCACAGTTTCTTACTCAAAGTGGTCTTGATTTGGTGTTAGCGGAGAAGCTTTCCATCGCATCCCACGCCCTTTCTTAGACTGCTCTTGATGGCTTGGTCCTGGTGTTGTCTCTTCTTCCAAGAGTGACATCTGGGAGTGCGTGATCTGCCAATGTCACAATCTGAACGATATCCTTCATATTCATCACAGAGATGTTTACGTCCCCTGATAAGCTGAGTGGGCCGTGGAATGGGGTCTTCACACCCACTTCTGTCCTCCTCACTGCTGCTTAGCCCCTGTCGTGGGGGTTGATATTCAGCATCCCCCACAGGATCGTCAATGTCTAACAAGTTGTCCACCACAGTAACTCCATTGCTCTTGTGAGAGAATAACACTCTGGGAAAAAAAACTATGGAGATTTTATTTATAAAGCATGCTATATCTGCTTGAACTGTAGTAACCTGTTGTTTTCTACCTAAATCAACCAAAAATACAATTTCATTATCACATGTTGTTAGCAACATAACTCCCTCTGTCCACACAACAAAGCTAACAAGACTAAGTCCCTCTGTCCACATACGCGTACCACATGTTTAGCAACTTTAGTAACGTTTGTAAAATTTGACTTCCATAACACACATTAAACACTTTTGTACATATCTGAACAAGAATCAGCCAAGAAATGTGATTGGATTTTTTTACCTGGTTGAAGTGTGGCTCAGGAGTTGCCATCTGAACTTCTGGGTGTGTTGTTGGCCATCTTGAATCTAACGTGTAATGAGAAATACTCTTCTGCCATCACCAGGTGGCAGTATAATGTCCTCATAAGTGGATATCAGGCCCTTATAGAATAAAATTTAGTATTGTGGTCTAAACAACACAAAATGTGACGTCGGCATACGTGGACATCAGGTCCTAGAAGGTTAAAAAAGCATTTTCTAATAACTATAAACATCCCAAATATTGACAGGTCACAGCAAAGTCACGCTACAGACATTTGCCAACTACCTTGCATGACTTGGAATTAAAGCTTTTTAACTTTCGTCTTATTCAGCAGTATATTCTGTGGCTTACATTTGGTGTTTTGATTTTTTTGTTTTGGTGCTGGGTTTTTTGTCAGAAACTGTGTGTTAGAAAAAGTGCATTATGATGATGAAAGTTATACAACAGCTCTCTCTCATTATCTTTTTTCTGTCCGTGTGTGCATTCACAAGTGTTTTACAATGAAAGGTTTTAAGAGTGTCAGAGATATAGGTGCACTTATTCTTTGTTGTGGTACTTTAGTGTTCCAATGAAAAGAGCCCAAATGAGCTCATTTTAACGTACATTTTTTGCCATCCTGTGATCTCATGTGACATATTCTCTTAATATCTAAGAGCTATTTCCAGGGGGAGAATGTTTATGTTAGATCCTGTTTCAAATCAGGTTGTGATCGTAAAGTCACGTACATAGCACTGATTTTAGAGTAATGTACAACAATTGTAATCTCATTTAAATTTCCAAACTGCCTTTCGCCATTAAGGGTTATGGTGAAATGTCATTATTTGTGTGTCATTGCACACTGTCCATGAGAGGACCCCTTATCAGGTTTATATGTATAGTGCCAAATTACAGAGTCACCTGAAAGTGAGTCTGTTAATCACTGTTAAACAGTGTCATCTACGCCAGGCCTGGCCCATATATGGATGACATACCATTTACCATGCCAGAAGTCAGCCAGCGGTGCCGGCTTGACACCAGATCCAGCCCAGACCTGTCTGCTATGTGGGTAATTATTCTTTTGTAGTCTGTGCCCTAATCTCTGTTGATAGATTTTAAAATCAATTTAAAAATAATTTTATTTTTAACAATAAGCTGTAGTCAAATAGCTCGTCAATACATAAAAATTGTCTTGCGTTGATTCTGGGGAATACTACAGGACATACTCTTGGCTGAAACCCGAGGACCACTGCTACATAGCAAATGTTTTAACTGTTAATATTGTGGAAATGCAGTGAAGCTAATTTTACTTTACTTTGCAGCAACAAAACAAGGTGCAGATCAGTACATCCTTAAAACACAAAGCATGTTTTGGGCTGCTGCTCGGGATCACTGCTGTGGAATAAAATGAGGCGCAGGTAGCCAGGATGGGACAGAACAGTTTTTTCATATAATTTACATTCTCAGGAAAAGTTATTTACATAGTTGCAACAAACACACACCCAAGCTGCCTGAACTTTTTTGGAATTAGAAACCTAGACTAAAAGCGAAAGAATAAAGCAAACCATCCTTCCAGAGTTGTTTAATGGTTTCATTGCTTGAAGAGAAAACATAGCAAATTCAGTAGTTCACAGACACCAATTTAAAAGACACCAACATGTTAAGTAGGTTTTTAACCTTGTACACTCTCTTTGTTATTGCTTTGATCGTGGCTGTGTATTGTTATTCCAGTTCTACTGAAGGGCTCATTGTTAAATGAATAAATGTAAAAATATATGAAGTTTGTCTTGTTTCTTTAGCCTTCAGTCATCAATCAACCAAAGTTTTTAATTGGTGCCACTCACATACTCAACTCTGCTGCTCAACCCAGCAAACCTTGTTTACAGAAACCTGGAAAAGCAGGATGATTATGTTAGTTTAAATGAGTCACATTTTGGCGTGAGTCACATTTAGGCGTGATGGCCTAATTTGACTGCAGTTCTGGGCTGGGATCTGCATTCATGAAAAGGGGGAAAAAAAACAAAACAATGCTTGGACACTGCTAGCACAGGGCGCCCACACAAACGCAAAGCAGGAGATGAAGCATCTCTGTATATGTTTCCAAACCAACTTCATTCTAAGCCAAAGACTAGAAAATACGGTGAAGCATATCTTCCCTTTGGTTTCACCTGCACAAGTGCCGAGGTAGGTCTCCCCTGCTTAATTGGTTTTCCCTTTGTCGGGAGCAGCGCTGGGCTCTCCAGATCACGGACAAACAGTATCCCACATTCTTGATTTTTAGTTCACAAACTAAATATTTTTCTTGTAAAACAAAGGGGGGCCCAGCAAAAAAAGTTTGGGAACCACTGCTTTAAGCAGTCTTTATCTAGGCTAGTTTAAGTTTCACATTGTTACATATTTAGGGCCCGAGCACCGAGAGTGCGAAGGCCCTATTGTATCTGCTCCGTTTCTTATTAGGGCCCGAGCACTGAGAGTGCGAAGGCCCTATTGTATCTGCTCCGTTTCTTATTATTATTATTATTATTAGGGCCCGAGCACTGAGAGTGCGAAGGCCCTATTGTATCTGCTCCGTTTCTTATTAGGGCCCGAGCACTGAGAGTGCGAAGGCCCTATTGTATCTGCTCCGTTTCTTATTATTAGGGCCCGAGCACCGAGAGTGCGAAGGCCCTATTGTATCTGCTCCGTTTCTTATTATTATTAGGGCCCGAGCACCGAGAGTGCGAAGGCCCTATTGTATCTGCTCCGTTTCTTATTATTATTATTATTATTATTATTAGGGCCCGAGCACTGACTGTGCGAAGGCCCTATTGTAATTGCTCTGTTTATTATTATTAGGGCCCGAGCACTGACAGTGCGAAGGCCCTATTGTAATTGCTCTGTTTATTATTATTATTATTAGGGCCCGAGCACTGAGAGTGCGAAGGCCCTATTGTATCTGCTCCGTTTCTTATTATTATTATTATTATTATTATTATTATTATTATTATTATTATTATTATTATTATTCACCCCAAACAAGGGCCTTTTTGAGGGCCTAAACATGCTCAAAAACTCATGAAATTTTGCACACATGCCAGGTCTGGTGAAAAATTTTGTATTTTAATGGTTTTACATATGAGCACTGGGAAATGGCTCTAGAGCGCCACCTATGCCTTGTTAAATGCAGCCCTACGACCACATAGTTTGAGCTACATGTATGAAATTTGGCACACATGTGTATCATGACGAGCCGAACAAAAAAGTCAGTGGGCCCATTGATGCAAACCCAACAGGAAGTCCGCAATTTAGAAGTGAAGGTGACATTTTGGCTCTAATTTTGTCGTTTCCATGCCTCGAACTTTAACGAACTCCTCCTTGGAAATTGGTCGTATAAGCTTCATATTTGGTCAGTGCCAACTACACCCTTGTGCCATGTTAAATTGCGGAGCTTTTGAGTTTTCACAATACCATGAGGCCGTGGCGCCACGGCGAATTTCGATGACTCGCCATTTAAATCTTATTGCCTCTCATTCTGTCATACATTGTCCGATCTGGACCAAAGAGCACACATATGATAAGGCTCCAGCCCTGAACATATTTCAACTGCCATATTTGACGTCAGCGACAGCGCCACCTAGTGGGAACAGGAAATGTCATGTTTTACACTTTGGGGTACAGTATTGTGATGGGTGACATCTGCAGCCTCAAATTTCTCCAGGAAAGGCGTAAGGAGTTGGTCTTGGGGTACAGTGAAAACTGTGACTTTTCACGAAAGGGTGTGACCTCAGCAGCATGGCGAACTTTGATATCTCGCCATGAAGAAACAAATTAGTATAACTCCATGAAATCCAGTCTGATTAGTACCAGACTTTACATGCATGATATCAGACCCGCCCTGAACAAATTGATGTGCCCATTGTCAGGAATATGAAGAGCGCCACCTAGTGGGAACAGGAAATGTCATGTCTTACACTTTGTTGTACTGATTTTCACAGGTTCATTGTGGATACCTCAAAAGCGGTGAATATCACCGTCAGTCCTTCATGATGCTGCAGTGTGAAAATTGTGACTTTATACTGAACGGTGCACCCTGGTGGCAACGCTGTTCACCATGAAAAATGAAGTGGTTTTTGAGGGGCTTGGAAAGTTTAAAAAGTCTTGAAATTTGGCCCACACCTCCAATGTGGTTAAGGCTTTGTTGTTATGTGATCATTTTCATTGAATATCCCAAAATGGCTCCACAGCGCCCCCTACAAAATTTCAAAACCACAGCCCCAGCTCTGTGTTTTATGTATGAGTCTGAAACCTGGTAAGCTTATAGGAGATATCAAGATGTACAAAAAAGTCTCTTGGAGCAATATCCCAAATATAACAGGAAGTCAGCCATTTTAAAATTAATGTGCAATTTTGGCAACATTTTCCCCTCTTTTCAGGCATCGTTCTTTGACGAACTCCTCCAAGGGATTTCATCATATTGAACCAATCTCCAGTGTGTGGAATCTAAAGACCGTTGTGATGTTAAATTGCGAAGCTTTTTACGTTCAGGGAAACGGGGTTGTCATGGCGGCACGTGGAGTTTCAATCACTCGCCAAAAAGCAGTAATCAGCAGATTACTCCAGGACAGCCTTAAGGAGTTGGTCTTGGGTTACAGTGAAAACTGTGAGTTTTCGCGAAAGGGTGTGACCCCAGCAGCATGGCGAACTTTGATGTCACGCCATGAAGAAACAAATTAGTATAACTCAATGAAATCCAGTCTGATCAGTACCAGACTTTACAGGCATGATGTCACACCCGCCCTGAACAGATTGATGTGCCCATTGTCGGAAATACGGACAGCGCCACCTAGTGGCAACAGGAAATGTCATGGCTTTAACTTTGTTGTACTGATTTTCACAGGTTGATCGTGGCCACCTCAAAAGCGGTGAATATCACCATCAGTCCCTCGTGATGCTTCAGTGCAAAAATTGTGACTTTAAACTGAACGGCGCACCCTGGTGGCAACGCGGTTCATCATGAAAGATGAAGTGGCTTTTGAGGGGCTTGGAAAGTTTATAGAGGCTTTAAATTTGGCACACACCTCCAAATGGATGAAGGCATTGTTGTTATGTAACCATTTTCCTTGAATAGCGCAAAATGGCTCCACAGCGCCCCCTACAAAATTTCAAAACATCAGCCCCTGCTCTGTGTTTCATCTATGAGTCTGACACTTGGTAAGCTTGTGTAAGATATCAAGATGTACAAAAAAGTCTCTTGGAGCAATATCCCAAATCCAACAGGAAGTCAGCCATTTTAAAATTAATGTGTAATTTTGATGACATTTTCCCCCCTTTTCAGGCCTCATACTTTGACGAACTCCTCCAAGGGATTTCATCATATTGAAGCATTCTTCAGTGTGTAGAATCTAAAGACCTTTGTGATGTTAAATTGCGAAGCTTTTTCCGTTCAGGGAAACGGGGTGGTCATGGCGGCACGTAGAGTTTCAATCACTCGCAAAAAGCAGTAATCTGCTGTCACTAAAAAACACAATGTCCAATCTCTCCCAAAGGTCGCAGGTGTGATGAGACTCGAGCTTGGAAATGTTTGTTATGCTATTTGTCAATAATGGTTAGAGCGCCACCTAGTGGCATGACTATAATCCTGGTTGAATAAGATGAAATGTTAGCTGGTGATTAAAAGCATGAAATCCATCAATGTGACATCACATCGGACGTGCCGGTTTGAGGTGTTGGCAGTGGCTCGACGTGCCGGGGGTGCGAGGGCCCTCATAACGCTGCTTGCAGCTTTAATTATTATTATTATTATTATTATTATTATTATTCCGGCAAATGAATCGGCCTTTTGAGGGCCTAAACATGCTCGAAAACTCATGAAATTTGGCACACGCGTCAGGTCTGGTGAAAATTTACGTATTTTAATGTTCTCAGACATGGCCAGGGAAAATTAGCTCAGTAGCGCCACCCAGAAAAATGAAAAACGCGAGCCCCCGGTATGGGTATGACCTACATGTTTGAAAGTCGGTACACCTATAAAATGTTCAGAGTCGAACAAAAAAGTCTATTATGGCAATGTCCTAAACCCAACAGGAAGTCCGCCATTTTGGATTGAAGGTGACATTTTGGCTCTGATTTTGCCATTTCCATGCCTCGAACTTTTGCGAACTCCTCCTTGGGGTTTGATTTCATAACCTTCATCTTTGGTCAGTGCCAACTACACCCTTGTGCCATGTTAAATTGCGGAGCTTTTGAGTTTTCACAATACTATGAGGCCGTGGCGCCATGGCGAATTTCGATGACTCGCCATGAAAATCTTATTGCCTCTCATTTTGTCATACATTTTCTGACCTTGACCAAAGTGAACACATATGATAAGGCTCCACCCCTGAACATATTTCAACTGCCATATTTGACATCAAGGACAGCGCCACCTAGTGGGAACAGGAAATGTCATGTTTTACACTTTGGGGTACAGTATAGTGATGGGTGACATCTGCAGCCTCAAATTTCTCCAGAAAAGCCTTAAGGAGTTGGTCTTGGGTTACAGTGAAAACTGTGACTTTTCGCGAAAGGGTGTGACCCCAGCGGCATGGCGAACTTTGATGTCACGCCATGAAGAAACAAATTAGTATAACTCAATGAAATCCAGTCTGATCAGTACCAGACTTTACAGGCATGATGTCAGACCCGCCCTGAACAGATTGACGTGCCCATTGTCGGGAATACGCACAGCGCCACCTAGTGGCAACAGGAAATGTCATGGCTTTAATTTTGTTGTACTGATTTTCACAGGTTCATCGTGGCCACCTCAAAAGCGGTGAATACCACCATCAGTCCCTCGTGATGCTTCAGTGCAAAAAATGTGACTTTAAACTGAACGGCGCACCCTGGTGGCAACGCTGTTCACCATGAAAGATGAAGTGGCTTTTGAGGGTCTTGGCAAGTTTATAGAGGCTTGAAATTTGGCACACACCTCCAATGTGACGAAGGCTTTGTTGTCATGTGATCATTTTCATTGAATATCCCAAATTGGCTCCACAGCGCCCCCTACAAAATTTCAAAACCACAGCCCCAGCTCTGTGTTTTATGTATGAATTTGAAACCTTGTAGGCTTATAGGAGATATCAAGATGTACAAAAAAGTCTCTTGGAGCAATATCCCAAATCCAACAGGAAGTCAGCCATTTTAAAATTAATGTGCAATTTTGGCAACATTTTCCCCTCTTTTCAGGCACCGTTCTTTGACGTACTCCTCCAAGGGATTTCATCAGATTGATGCAATCTCCTGTGTGTGGAATCTAAAGACCTTTGTGATGTTAAATTGCGAAGCTTTTTACATTCAGGGAAATGGGGTGGTCATGGCGGCACGTGGAGTTTCAATCACTCGCCAAAAAGCAGTAATCTGCTGTCACTCAAAATCAAAATGTTCAATCTCTCCCAAAGGTCGCAGGTGTGATGAGACTCGAGCTCGGAAATGTTTGTTATGCCATTTGTACATAATGGTTAGAGCGCCACCTAGTGGGACGACTATAATCATGTTTCAATGAGATGAAATGTTAGCTGGTGGTTAAATGCATGAATTCCATCAATGTGACATCAGATCGGACGTGCTGGTTTTAGGTGTTGGGCGTGGCTCGACGTGCTGGGGGTGCGAGGGCCCTCATAACGCTGCTTGCAGCTTTAATTATTATTATTATTATTATTATTATTATTATTATTATTCCGGCAAATGAATTGGCCGTTTGAGGGCCTAAACATGCTCGAAAACTCATGAAATTTTGCACACGCGTCAGGTCTGGTGAAAATTTACGTATTTTAATGTTCTCAGACATGGCCTGGGAAAATTAGCTCAGTAGCGCCACCTAGAAAAATGAAAAACGCGAGCCCCCGGTATGGGTATGACCTACATGTTTGAAAGTCGGTACACCTATATAACGTTCAGAGTCGAACAAAAAAGTCTATTATGGCAATGTCCTAAACCCAACAGGAAGTCCGCCATTTTGGATTGAAGGTGACATTTTGGCTCTGATTTTACCATTTCCATGCCTCGAACTTTAACGAACTCCTCCTTGGGGTTTGATTTCATAACCTTCATATTTGGTCAGTGCCAACTACACCCTTATGCCATGTTAAATTGCGGAGCTTTTGAGTTTTCACAATACTATGAGGCCGTGGCGCCACGGCGAATTTCGATGACTCGCCATGAAAATCTTATTGCCTCTCATTTTGTCATACATTTTCTGACCTTGACCAAAGTGAACACATATGATAAGGCTCCACCCCTGAACATATTTCAACTGCCATATTTGACATCAAGGACAGCGCCACCTAGTGGGAAAAGGAAATGTCATGTTTTACACTTTGGGGTACAGTATAGTGATGGGTGACATCTGCAGCCTCAAATTTCTCCAGGAAAGCCTTAAGGAGTTGGTCTTGGGTTACAGTGAAAACTGTGAGTTTTCGCGAAAGGGTGTGACCCCAGCAGCATGGCGAACTTTGATGTCACGCCATGAAGAAAGAAATTAGTATAACTCAATGAAATCCAGTCTGATCAGTACCAGACTTTACAGGCATGATGTCAGACCCGCCCTGAACAGATTGATGTGCCCATTGTCGGAAATACGGACAGCGCCACCTAGTGGCAACAGGAAATGTCATGGCTTTAATTTTGTTGTACTGATTTTCACAGGTTGATCGTGGCCACCTCAAAAGCGGTGAATATCACCATCAGTCCCTCGTGATGCTTCAGTGCAAAAATTGTGACTTTAAACTGAACGGCGCACCCTGGTGGCAACGCTGTTCAACATGAAAGATGAAGTGGCTTTTGAGGGTCTTGGCAAGTTTATAGAGGCTTGAAATTTGGCACACATCTCCAAATGGATGAAGGCTTTGTTGTTATGTGATCATTTTCATTGAATAGCGCGAAATGGCTCCACAGCGCCCCCTACGAAATTTCAAAACCACAGCCCCAGCTCTGTGTTTTATGTATGAGTCTGAAACCTGGTAAGCTTATAGGAGATATCAAGATGTACAAAAAAGTCTCTTGGAGCAATATCCAAAATCTAACAGGAAGTCAGCCATTTTAAAATTAATGTGCAATTTTGGCGACATTTTCCCCTCTTTTCAGGCTTCATACTTTGACGAACTCCTCCAAGGGATTTCATCATATTGAACCATTCTCCAGTGTGTGGAATCTAAAGACCTTTGTGATGTTAAATTGCGAAGCTTTTTACGTCCAGGGAAACGGGGTGGTCATGGCGGCACGTAGAGTTTCAATCACTCGCCAAAAAGCAGTAATCTGCTGTCACTCAAAAACACAATATCCAATCTCTCCCAAAGGTCGCAGGTGTGATGAGACTCGAGCTTGGAAATGTTTGTTATGCTATTTGTCAATAATGGTTAGAGCGCCACCTAGTGGCATGAGTATAATCCTGGTTGAATAAGATGAAATGTTAGCTGGTGATTAAAAGCATGAAATCCATCAATGTGACATCACATCGGACGTGCCGGTTTGAGGTGTTGGCAGTGGCTCGACGTGCCGGGGGTGCGAGGGCCCTCATAACGCTGCTTGCAGCTTTAATTATTATTATTATTATTATTATTCAGGCGAAACAAGGGCCTTTTTGAGGGCCTAAACATGCTCAAAAACTCATGAAATTTTGCACACATGCCAGGTCTGGTGAAAAATTTTGTATTTTAATGGTTTTACATATGAGCACTGGGAAATGGCTCTACAGCGCCACCTATGCCTTGTTAAATGCAGCCCTACGACCACATCGTTTGAGCTACATGTATGAAATTTGGCACACATATGTATCATGCCAAGTCGAACAAAAAAGTCTGTGGGCCCATTGACGCAAACCCAACAGGAAGTCCGCCATTTGGAAGAGAAGGTGACATTTTGGCTCTAATTTTGCCATTTCCATGCCTCGAACTTTTGCGAACTCCTCCTTGGGGTTTGATTTCATAACCTTCATATTTGGTCAGTGTCAACTACACCCTTGTGCCATGTTAAATTGCGGAGCTTTTGAGTTTTCACAATACTATGAGGCCGTGGCGCCATGGCGAATTTCGATGACTCGCCATGAAAATCTTATTGCCTCTCATTTTGTCATACATTTTCTGACCTTGACCAAAGTGAACACATATGATAAGGCTCCAGCCCTGAACATATTTCAACTGCCATATTTGACACCAGGTACAGCGCCACCTAGTGGGAACAGGAAATGTCATGTTTTACACTTTGGGGTAAAGTATTGTGATGGGTGACATCTGCAGCCTCAAATTTCTCCAGGAAAGCCTTAAGGAGTTGGTCTTGGGTTACAGTGAAAACTGTGACTTTTCACGAAAGGGTGTGACCCCAGCAGCATGGCGAACTTTGATGTCACGCCATGAAGAAACAAATTAGTATAACTCAATGAAATCCAGTCTGATCAGTACCAGACTTTACAGGCATGATGTCAGACCCGCCCTGAACAGATTGATGTGCCCATTGTCGGAAATACGGACAGCGCCACCTAGTGGCAACAGGAAATGTCATGGCTTTAATTTTGTTGTACTGATTTTCACAGGTTCATCGTGGCCACCTCAAAAGCGGTGAATATCAACATCAGTCCCTCGTGATGCTTCAGTGCAAAAATTGTGACTTTAAACTGAACGGCGCACCCTGGTGGTAACGCGGTTCACCATGAAAGATGAAGTGGCTTTTGAGGGGCTTGGAAAGTTTATAGAGGCTTGAAATTTGGCACACACCCCCAAATGGATGAACGCTTTGTTGGCATGTGATCATTTTCATTGAATAGCGCGAAATGGCTCCACAGCGCCCCCTACAATATTTCAAAACATCAGCCCCTGCTCTGTGTTTCATCTATGAGTCTGACACTTGGTAAGCTTGTGTAAGATATCAAGATGTACAAAAAAGTCTCTTGGAGCAATATCCCAAATCCAACAGGAAGTCAGCCATTTTAAAATTAATGTGTAATTTTGATGACATTTTCCCCCCTTTTCAGGCCTCATACTTTGACGAACTCCTCCAAGGGATTTCATCATATTGAAGCATTCTTCAGTGTGTAGAATCTAAAGACCTTTGTGATGTTAAATTGCGAAGCTTTTTCCGTTCAGGGAAACGGGGTGGTCATGGCGGCACGTAGAGTTTCAATCACTCGCAAAAAGCAGTAATCTGCTGTCACTAAAAAACACAATGTCCAATCTCTCCCAAAGGTCGCAGGTGTGATGAGACTCGAGCTTGGAAATGTTTGTTATGCTATTTGTCAATAATGGTTAGAGCGCCACCTAGTGGCATGACTATAATCCTGGTTGAATAAGAT
This sequence comes from Mchenga conophoros, assembly GCF_057382185.1. Taxonomy (NCBI): domain Eukaryota; kingdom Metazoa; phylum Chordata; class Actinopteri; order Cichliformes; family Cichlidae; genus Mchenga; species Mchenga conophoros. The sequence goes on from NC_140536.1 coordinate 32,253,830, forward strand.
GAAATGTTAGCTGGTGATTAAAAGCATGAAATCCATCAATGTGACATCACATCGGACGTGCCGGTTTGAGGTGTTGGCAGTGGCTCGACGTGCCGGGGGTGCGAGGGCCCTCATAACGCTGCTTGCAGCTTTAATTATTATTATTATTATTATTATTCAGGCGAAACAAGGGCCTTTTTGAGGGCCTAAACATGCTCAAAAACTCATGAAATTTTGCACACATGCCAGGTCTGGTGAAAAATTTTGTATTTTAATGGTTTTACATATGAGCACTGGGAAATGGCTCTAGAGCGCCACCTATGCCTTGTTAAATGCAGCCCTACGACCACATCGTTTGAGCTACATGTATGAAATTTGGCACACATATGTATCATGCCAAGACGAACAAAAAAGTCTGTGGGCCCATTGACGCAAACCCAACAGGAAGTCCGCCATTTGGAAGAGAAGGTGACATTTTGGCTCTAATTTTGCCATTTCCATGCCTCGAACTTTTGCGAACTCCTCCTTGGGGTTTGATTTCATAACCTTCATATTTGGTCAGTGTCAACTACACCCTTGTGCCATGTTAAATTGCGGAGCTTTTGAGTTTTCACAATACTATGAGGCCGTGGCGCCATGGCGAATTTCGATGACTCGCCATGAAAATCTTATTGCCTCTCATTTTGTCATACATTTTCTGACCTTGACCAAAGTGAACACATATGATAAGGCTCCACCCCTGAACATATTTCAACTGCCATATTTGACACCAGGTACAGCGCCACCTAGTGGGAACAGGAAATGTCATGTTTTACACTTTGGGGTACAGTATTGTGATGGGTGACATCTGCAGCCTCAAATTTCTCCAGGAAAGCCTTAAGGAGTTGGTCTTGGGTTACAGTGAAAACTGTGACTTTTCACGAAAGGGTGTGACCCCAGCAGCATGGCGAACTTTGATGTCACGCCATGAAGAAACAAATTAGTATAACTCAATGAAATCCAGTCTGATCAGTACCAGACTTTACAGGCATGATGTCACACCCGCCCTGAACAGATTGATGTGCCCATTGTCGGAAATACGGACAGCGCCACCTAGTGGCAACAGGAAATGTCATGGCTTTAATTTTGTTGTACTGATTTTCACAGGTTCATCGTGGCCACCTCAAAAGCGGTGAATATCAACATCAGTCCCTCGTGATGCTTCAGTGCAAAAATTGTGACTTTAAACTGAACGGCGCACCCTGGTGGTAACGCGGTTCACCATGAAAGATGAAGTGGCTTTTGAGGGGCTTGGAAAGTTTATAGAGGCTTGAAATTTGGCACACACCTCCAAATGGATGAACGCTTTGTTGGCATGTGATCATTTTCATTGAATAGCGCGAAATGGCTCCACAGCGCCCCCTACAATATTTCAAAACATCAGCCCCTGCTCTGTGTTTCATCTATGAGTCTGACACTTGGTAAGCTTGTGTAAGATATCAAGATGTACAAAAAAGTCTCTTGGAGCAATATCCCAAATCCAACAGGAAGTCAGCCATTTTAAAATTAATGTGTAATTTTGATGACATTTTCCCCCCTTTTCAGGCCTCATACTTTGACGAACTCCTCCAAGGGATTTCATCATATTGAAGCATTCTTCAGTGTGTAGAATCTAAAGACCTTTGTGATGTTAAATTGCGAAGCTTTTTCCGTTCAGGGAAACGGGGTGGTCATGGCGGCACGTAGAGTTTCAATCACTCGCAAAAAGCAGTAATCTGCTGTCACTAAAAAACACAATGTCCAATCTCTCCCAAAGGTCGCAGGTGTGATGAGACTCGAGCTTGGAAATGTTTGTTATGCTATTTGTCAATAATGGTTAGAGCGCCACCTAGTGGCATGACTATAATCCTGGTTGAATAAGATGAAATGTTAGCTGGTGATTAAAAGCATGAAATCCATCAATGTGACATCACATCGGACGTGCCGGTTTGAGGTGTTGGCAGTGGCTCGACGTGCCGGGGGTGCGAGGGCCCTCATAACGCTGCTTGCAGCTTTAATTAGGGCCCGAGCACCGAGAGTGCGAAGGCCCTATTGTATCTGCTCCGTTTCTTATTATTATTATTATTATTATTATTATTATTATTATTCAGGCGAAACAAGGGCCTTTTTGAGGGCCTAAACATGCTCAAAAACTCATGAAATTTTGCACACATGCCAGGTCTGGTGAAAAATTTTGTATTTTAATGGTTTTACTTATGAGCACTGGGAAATGGCTCTAGAGCGCCACCTATGCCTTGTTAAATGCAGCCCTACGACCACATGGTTTGAGCTACATGTATGAAATTTGGCACACATGTGTATCATTCCAAGACGAACAAAAAAGTCTGTGGGCCCATTGACGCAAACCCAACAGGAAGTCCGCCATTTGGAAGAGAAGGTGACATTTTGGCTCTAAATTTGCCATTTCCATGCCTCGAACTTTTGCGAACTCCTCCTTGGGGTTTCATTTCTTAACCTTCAAATTTGGACAGTGTCAACTACACCCTTGTGCCATGTTAAATTGCGGAGCTTTTGAGTTTTCACAATACTATGAGGCCGTGGCGCCATGGCGAATTTCGATGACTCGCCATCAAAATCTTATTGCCTCTCATTTTGTCATACATTTTCTGACCTTGACCAAAGTGAACACATATGATAAGGCTCCACCCCTGAACATATTTCAACTGCCATATTTGACCTCAAGGACAGCGCCACCTAGTGGGAACAGGAAATGTCATGTTTTACACTTTGGGGTACAGTATAGTAATGGGTGACATCTGCAGCCTCAAATTTCTCCAGGAAAGCCTTAAGGAGTTGGTCTTGGGTTACAGTGAAAACTGTGAGTTTTCGCGAAAGGGTGTGACCCCAGCAGCATGGCGAACTTTGATGTCACGCCATGAAGAAACAAATTAGTATAACTCAATGAAATCCAGTCTGATCAGTACCAGACTTTACAGGCATGATGTCAGACCCGCCCTGAACAGATTGACGTGCCCATTGTCGGAAATACGGACAGCGCCACCTAGTGGCAACAGGAAATGTCATGGCTTTAATTTTGTTGTACTGATTTTCACAGGTTCATCCTGGCCACCTCAAAAGCGGTGAATATCACCATCAGTCCCTCGTGATGCTTCAGTGCAAAAATTGTGACTTTAAACTGAACGGCGCACCCTGGTGGCAACGCTGTTCACGATGAAAGATGAAGTGGCTTTTGAGGGTCTTGGCAAGTTTATAGAGGCTTGAAATTTGGCACACACCTCCAATGTGACGAAGGCTTTGTTGTTATGTGATCATTTTCATTGAATATCCCAAAATGGCTCCACAGCGCCCCCTACAAAATTTCAAAACCACAGCCCCAGCTCTGTGTTTTATGTATGAATCTGAAACCTGGTAGGCTTATAGGAGATATCAAGATGTACAAAAAAGTCTCTTGGAGCAATATCCCAAATCCAACAGGAAGTCAGCCATTTTAAAATTAATGTGCAATTTTGGCGACATTTTCTCCTCTTTTCAGGCTTCATACTTTGACGAACTCCTCCAAGGGATTTCATCATATTGAACCATTCTCCAGTGTGTGGAATCTAAAGACCTTTGTGATGTTAAATTGCGAAGCTTTTTACGTCCAGGGAAACGGGGTGGTTATGGCGGCACTTAGAGTTTGAATCACTCGCCAAAAAGCAGTAATCTGCTGTCACTCAAAAACACAATGTCCAATCTCTCCCAAACGTCTCAGGTGTGATGAGACTCGAGCTTGGAAGTGTTTGTTATGCCATTTGTCAGTAATGGTTAGAGCGCCACCTAGTGGGAGGACTATAATGATGATTGAATGAGATGAAATGTTAGCTGGTGGTTAAATGCATGAATTCCATCAATGTGACAGCAGATCGGAGGTGCTGGTTGTAGGTGTTGGGCGTGGCTCGACGCGATGGGGTGCGAGGGCCCTCATAACGCTGCTTGCAGCTTTAATTATTATTATTATTATTCCGGCAAATGAATTGGCCGTTTGAGGGCCTAAACATGCTCGAAAACTCATGAAATTTTGCACACGCGTCAGGTCTGGTGAAAATTTACGTATTTTAATGTTCTCAGACATGGCCAGGGAAAATTAGCTCAGTAGCGCCACCTAGAAAAATGAAAAACGCGAGCCCCCAGTATGGGTATGACCTACATGTTTGAAAGTCGGTAGACCTATATAACGTTCAGAGTCGAACAAAAAAGTCTATTATGGCAATGTCCTAAACCCAACAGGAAGTCCGCCATTTGGAAGAGAAGGTGACATTTTGGCTCTAATTTTGCCATTTCCATGCCTCGAACTTTAACGAACTCCTCCTTGGGATTTGGTCCTATAAGCTTCAAATTTGGACAGTGTCAACTACACCCTTGTGCCATGTTAAATTGCGGAGCTTTTGAGTTTTCACAATAGTATGAGGCCGTGGCGCCATGGCGAATTTTGATGACTCGCCATGAAAATATTATTGCCTCTCATTCTGTCATACATGTTCCGATCTGGACCAAAGAGCACACATATGATAAGGCTCCACCCCTGAACATATTTCAACTGCCATATTTGACATCAAGGACAGCGCCACCTAGTGGGAACAGGAAATGTCATGTTTTACACTTTGGGGTACAGTATAGTGATGGGTGACATCTGCAGCCTCAAATTTCTCCAGGAAAGCCTTAAGGAGTTGGTCTTGGGTTACAGTGAAAACTGTGAGTTTTCGCGAAAGGGTGTGACCCCAGCAGCATGGCGAACTTTGATGTCACGCCATGAAGAAACAAATTAGTATAACTCAATGAAATCCAGTCTGATCAGTACCAGACTTTACAGGCATGATGTCAGACCCGCCCTGAACAGATTGATGTGCCCATTGTCGGAAATACGGACAGCGCCACCTAGTGGCAACAGGAAATGTCATGGCTTTAATTTTGTTGTACTGATTTTCACAGGTTCATCTTGGCCACCTCAAAAGTGGTGAATATCACCATCAGTCCCTCGTGATGCTTCAGTGCAAAAATTGTGACTTTAAACTGAACGGCGCACCCTGGTGGCAACGCTGTTCACCATGAAAGATGAAGTGGCTTTTGAGGGTCTTGGCAAGTTTATAGAGGCTTGAAATTTGGCACACACCTCCAAATGGATGAAGGCTTTGTTGGCATGTGATCATTTTCATTAAACAACGCGAAATTGCTCCACAGCGCCCCCTACAAAATTTCAAAACCACAGCCCCTGCTCTGTGTTCTATGTATGATTCTGAAACCTGGTAAGCTTATAGGAGATATCAAGATGTACAAAAAAGTCTCTTGGTGCAATATCCCAAATCCAACAGGAAGTCAGCCATTTTAAAATGAATGTGTAATTTTGGCAACATTTTCCCCTCTTTCCAGGCACCGTTCTTTGACGAACTCCTCCAAGGGATTTCATCATATTGAACCAATCTCCAGTGTGTGGAATCTAAAGACCTTTGTGATGTTAAATTGCGAAGCTTTTTACGTTCAGTGAAACGGGGTGGTTATGGTGGCACTTAGAGTTTGAATCACTCGCCAAAAAGCAGTAATCTGCTGTCACTCAAAAACACAATGTCCAATCTCTCCCAAAGCTCATAGGCGTGATGAGACTCGAGCTCGGAAATGTTTGTTATGCCATTTGTACATAATGGTTAGAGCGCCACCTAGTGGGACGACTATACTCATGGTTGAAGCAAATGAAATGTTAACTGGTGGTTAAATGCATGAATTCCATCAATGTGACATCAGATCGGACGTGCTGGTTTCAGGTGTTGGGCATGGCTCGACACGCCGGGTGTGCGAGGGCCCTCATAACGCTGCTTGCAGCTTTAATTATTATTATTATTATTATTCAGGCGAAACAAGGGCCTTTTTGAGGGCCTAAACATGCTCAAAAACTCATGAAATTTTGCACACATGCCAGGTCTGGTGAAAAATTTTGTATTTTAATGGTTTTACATATGAGCACTGGGAAATGGCTCTAGAGCGCCACCTATGCCTTGTTAAATGCAGCCCTACGACCACATCGTTTGAGCTACATGTATGAAATTTGGCACACATGTGTATCATGCCAAGACGAACAAAAAAGTCTGTGGGCCCATTGACGCAAACCCAACAGGAAGTCCGCCATTTGGAAGAGAAGGTGACATTTTGGCTCTAATTTTGCCATTTCCATGCCTCGAACTTTTGCGAACTCCTCCTTGGGGTTTGATTTCATAACCTTCATATTTGGTCAGTGTCAACTACACCCTTGTGCCATGTTAAATTGCGGAGCTTTTGAGTTTTCACAATAAGGTGAGGCCGTGGCGCCATGGCGAATTTCGATGACTCGCCATGAAAATCTTATTGCCTCTCATTTTGTCATACATTTTCTGACCTTGACCAAAGTGAACACATATGATAAGGCTCCACCCCTGAACATATTTCAACTGCCATATTTGACACCAGGGACAGCGCCACCTAGTGGGAACAGGAAATGTCATGTTTCACACTTTGGGGTACAGTATTGTGATGGGTGACATCTGCAGCCTCAAATTTCTCCAGGAAAGCCTTAAGGAGTTGGTCTTGGGTTACAGTGAAAACTGTGAGTTTTCGCGAAAGGGTGTGACCCCAGCAGCATGGCGAACTTTGATGTCACGCCATGAAGAAAGAAATTAGTATAACTCAATGAAATCCAGTCTGATCAGTACCAGACTTTACAGGGATGATGTCAGACCCGCCCTGACCAGATTGATGTGCCCATTGTCAGGAATACGTACAGCGCCACCTAGTGGCAACAGGAAATGTCATGGCTTTAATTTTGTTGTACTGATTTTCACAGGTTCATCGTGGCCACCTCAAAAGCGGTGAATATCACCATCAGTCCCTCGTGATGCTTCAGTGCAAAAATTGTGACTTTAAACTGAACGGCGCACCCTGGTGGCAACGCAGTTCATCATGAAAGATGAAGTGGCTTTTGAGGGGCTTGGAAAGTTTATAGAGGCTTGAAATTTGGCACACACCTCCAAATGGATGAAAGCATTGTTGTTATGTAACCATTTTCCTTGAATAGCGCAAAATGGCTCCACAGCGCCCCCTACAATATTTCAAAACATCAGCCCCTGCTCTGTGTTTCATCTATGAGTCTGACACTTGGTAAGCTTGTGTAAGATATCAAGATGTACAAAAAAGTCTCTTGGAGCAATATCCCAAATCCAACAGGAAGTCAGCCATTTTAAAATTAATGTGTAATTTTGATGACATTTTCCCCTCTTTTCAGGCTTCATACTTTGACGAACTCCTCCAAGGGATTTCATCATATTGAAGCATTCTTCAGTGTGTAGAATCTAAAGACCTTTGTGATGTTAAATTGCGAAGCTTTTTCCGTTCAGGGAAACGGGGTGGTCATGGCGGCACGTAGAGTTTCAATCACTCGCAAAAAGCAGTAATCTGCTGTCACTAAAAAACACAATGTCCAATCTCTCCCAAAGGTCGCAGGTGTGATGAGACTCGAGCTTGGAAATGTTTGTTATGCTATTTGTCAATAATGGTTAGAGCGCCACCTAGTGGCATGACTATAATCCTGGTTGAATAAGATGAAATGTTAGCTGGTGATTAAAAGCATGAAATCCATCAATGTGACATCACATCGGACGTGCCGGTTTGAGGTGTTGGCAGTGGCTCGACGTGCCGGGGGTGCGAGGGCCCTCATAACGCTGCTTGCAGCTTTAATTATTATTATTATTATTATTATTATTATTATTATTATTATTCACCCCAAACAAGGGCCTTTTTGAGGGCCTAAACATGCTCAAAAACTCATGAAATTTTGCACACATGCCAGGTCTGGTGAAAAATTTTGTATTTTAATGGTTTTACATATGAGCACTGGGAAATGGCTCTACAGCGCCACCTATGCCTTGTTAAATGCAGCCCTACGACCACATCGTTTCAGCTACATGTATGAAATTTGGCACACATGTGTATCATGCCAAGACGAACAAAAAAGTCTGTGGGCCCATTGACGCAAACCCAACAGGAAGTCCGCCATTTGGAAGAGAAGGTGACATTTTGGCTCTAATTTTGCCATTTCCATGCCTCGAACTTTAACGAACTCCTCCTTGGGATTTGGTCCTATAAACTTCAAATTTGGACAGTGTCAACTACACCCTTGTGCCATGTTAAATTGCGGAGCTTTTGAGTTTTCACAATACCATGAGGCCGTGGCGCCATGGCGAATTTCGATGACTCGCCAAGAAAATCTTATTGCCTCTCATTTTGTCATACATTTTCTGACCTTGACCAAAGAGCACACATATGATAAGGCTCCACCCCTGAACATATTTCAAGTGCCATATTTGACATAAGGGCCAGCGCCACCTAGTGGGAACAGGAAATGTCATGTTTTACACTTTGGGGTACAGTATTGTGATGGGTGACATCTGCAGCCTCATATTTCTCCAGGAAAGCCTTAAGGAGTTGGTCTTGGGGTACAGTGAAAACTGTGAGTTTTCGCGAAAGGGTGTGACCCCAGCAGCATGGCGAACTTTGATGTCTCGCCATGAAGAAACAAATTAGTATAACTCAATGAAATCCAGTCTGATCAGTACCAGACTTTACAGGCGTGATGTCAGACCCGCCCTGAACAGATTGATGTGCCCATTGTCAGGAATATGAAGAGCGCCACCTAGTGGGAACAGGAAATGTCATGTCTTACACTTTGTTGTACTGATTTTCACAGGTTCATCGTGGCCACCTCAAAAGCGGTGAATATCAACATCAGTCCCTCGTGATGTTTCAGTGCAAAAATTGTGACTTTAAACTGAACGGCGCACCCTGGTGGCAACGTGGTCCACCATGAAAGATGAAGTGGCTTTTGAGGGGCTTGGAAAGTATATAGAGGCTTTAAATTTAGCACACCCCTCCAAATGGATGAAGGCTTTGTTGTCATGTGATCATTTTCATTGACTAGCGCGAAATGGCTCCACAGCGCCCCCTACGAAATTTCAAAACCACAGCCCCAGCTCTGTGTTTTATGTATGAGTCTGAAACCTGGTAAGCTTATAGGAGATATCAAGATGTACAAAAAAGTCTCTTGGAGCAATATCCCAAATCCAACAGGAAGTCAGCCATTTTAAAATTAATGTGTAATTTTGGCAACATTTTCCCCTCTTTCCAGGCACCGTTCTTTGACGAACTCCTCCAAGGGATTTCATCAGATTGATGCGATCTCCTGTGTGTGGAATCTAAAGACCTTTGTGATGTTAAATTGCGAAGCTTTTTACGTTCAGGGAAACGGGGTGGTCATGGCGGCACGTAGAGTTTCAGTCACTCGCCAAAAAGCACTAATCTGCTGTCACTCAAAAACACAATGTCCAATCTCTCCCAAAGCTCATATGCGTGATGAGACTCGAGCTCGGAAATGTTTGTTATGCCATTTGTGCATAAGGGTTAGAGCGCCACCTAGTGGAATGACTAACTAATCATGAATGAATGAGTTGAAATGTTAGCTGGTGGTTAAATGCATGAATTCCATCAATGTGACATCACATCGGACGTGCTGGTTTTAGGTGTTGGGCGTGGCTCGACGCGCCGGGGGTGCGAGGGCCCTCATAACGCTGCTTGCAGCTTTAATTATTATTATTATTATTATTATTATTATTATTATTATTATTCCGGCAAATGAATTGGCCGTTTGAGGGCCTAAACATGCTCGAAAACTCATGAAACTTTGCACACGCGTCAGGTCTGGTGAAAATTTACGTATTTTAATGTTCTCAGACATGGCCAGGGAAAATTAGCTCAGTAGCGCCACCTAGAAAAATGAAAAACGCGAGCCCCCGGTATGGGTATTGCCTACAAGTTTGAAAGTCGGTACACCTATATAACGTTCAGAGTCGAACAAAAAAGTCTATTATGGCAATGTCCTAAACCCAACAGGAAGTCCGCCATTTTGGATTGAAGGTGACATTTTGGCTCTGATTTTACCGTTTCCATGCCTCGAACTTTAACGAACTCCTCCTTGGGATTTGGTCCTATAAACTTCATATTTGGACAGTGTCAACTACACCCTTATGCCATGTTAAATTGCGGAGCTTTTGAGTTTTCACAATACCATGAGGCCGTGGCGCCATGGCGAATTTCGATGACTCGCCATGAAAATCTTATTGCCTCTCATTCTGTCATAGATTTTCTGACCTTGACCAAAGTGAACACATATGATAAGGCTCCACCCCTGAACATATTTCAACTGCCATATTTTACATCAGGGACAGCGCCACCTAGTGGGAACAGGAAATGTCATGTTTTACACTTTGGGGTACAGTATTGTGATGGGTGACATCTGCAGCCTCAAATTTCTCCAGGAAAGCCTTAAGGAGTTGGTCTTGGGTTACAGTGAAAACTGTGACTTTTCGCAAAAGGGTGTGACACCAGCGGCATGGCGAACTTTGATGTCACGCCATGAAGAAACAAATTAGTATAACTCAATGAAATCCAGTCTGATCAGTACCAGACTTTACAGGCATGATGTCAGACCCGCCCTGAACAGATTGATGTGCCCATTGTCGGGAATACGGACAGCGCCACCTAGTGGCAACAGGAAATGTCATGGCTTTAATTTTGTTGTACTGATTTTCACAGGTTCATCGTGGCCACCTCAAAAGCGGAGAATATCACCATCAGTCCCTCATGATGCTTCAGTGCAAAAATTGTGACTTTAAACTGAACGGCGCACCCTGGTGGCAACGCGGTCCACCATGAAAGATGAAGTGGCTTTTGAGGGGCTTGGAAAGTTTATAGAGGCTTGAAATTTGGCACACACCTCCAATGTGATGAAGGCTTTGTTGTTATGTGATCATTTTCATTGAATAGCGCGAAATGGCTCCACAGCGCCCCCTACAATATTTCAAAACCACAGCCCCTGCTCTGTGTTTTATGTATGATTCTGAAACCTGGTAAGCTTATAGGAGATATCAAGATGTACAAAAAAGTCTCTTGGAGCAATATCCCAAATCCAACAGGAAGTCAGCCATTTTAAAATTAATGTGCAATTTTGGCAACATTTTCCCCTCTTTCCAGGCACCGTTCTTTGACGAACTCCTCCAAGGGATTTCATCATATTGAACCAATCTCCAGTGTGTGGAATCTAAAGACCTTTGTGATGTTAAATTGCGAAGCTTTTTACGTCTAGGGAAACGGGGTGGTTATGGCGGCACTTAGAGTTTGAATCACTCGCCAAAAAGCAGTAATCTGCTGTCACTCAAAAACACAATGTCCAATCTCTCCCAAACGTCTCAGGTGTGATGAGACTCGAGCTCGGAAATGTTTGTTATGCCATTTGTGCATAATGGTTAGAGCGCCACCTAGTGGAACGACTAACTAATCATGAATGAATGAGTTGAAATGTTAGCTGGTGGTTAAATGCATGAATTCCATCAATGTGACATCAGATCGGACGTGCTGGTTTTAGGTGTTGGGCGTGGCTCGACGCGCCGGGGGTGCGAGGGCCCTCATAACGCTGCTTGCAGCTTTAATTATTATTATTATTATTATTATTATTAGGGCCCGAGCACCGAGAGTGCGAAGGCCCTATTGTATCTGCTCCGTTTCTTATTATTATTATTATTATTATTATTATTATTAGGGCCCGAGCACTGACAGTGCGAAGGCCCTATTGTAATTGCTCTGTTTATTATTATTATTAGGGCCCGAGCACTGACAGTGCGAAGGCCCTATTGTAATTGCTCTGTTTATTATTATTATTATTATTATTATTATTATTATTATTATTTCGGCAAATGAATTGGCTGTTTGAGGGCCTAAACATGCTCGAAAACTCATGAAATTTTGCACACGCGTCAGGTCTGGTGAAAATTTACGTATTTTAATGTTCTCAGACATGGCCAGGGAAAATTAGCTCAGTAGCGCCACCTAGAAAAATGAAAAACGCGAGCCCCCGGTATGGGTATGACCTACATGTTTGAAAGTCGGTACACCTATATAATGTTCAGAGTCGAACAAAAAAGTCTATTATGGCAATGTCCTAAACCCAACAGGAAGTCCGCCATTTTGGATTGAAGGTGACATTTTGGCTCTGATTTTACCATTTCCATGCCTCGAACTTTGACGAACTCCTCCTTGGGGTTTGATTTCATAACCTTCATATTTGGTCAGTGCCAACTACACCCTTATGCCATGTTAAATTGCGGAGCTTTTGAGTTTTCACAATACCATGAGGCCGTGGCGCCATGGCGAATTTCGATGACTCGCCATGAAAATCTTATTGCCTCTCATTCTGTCATAGATTTTCTGACCTTGACCAAAGTGAACACATATGATAAGGCTCCATCCCTGAACATATTTCAACTGCCATATTTTACATCAGGGACAGCGCCACCTAGTGGGAACAGGAAATGTCATGTTTTACACTTTGGGGTACAGTATTGTGATGGGTGACATCTGCAGCCTCAAATTTCTCCAGGAAAGCCTTAAGGAGTTGGTCTTGGGTTACAGTGAAAACTGTGACTTTTCGCAAAAGGGTGTGACCCCAGCAGCATGGCGAACTTTGATGTCACGCCATGAAGAAACAAATTAGTATAACTCAATGAAATCCAGTCTGATCAGTACCAGACTTTACAGGCATGATGTCAGACCCGCCCTGAACAGATTGATGTGCCCATTGTCGGGAATACGGACAGCGCCACCTAGTGGCAACAGGAAATGTCATGGCTTTAATTTTGTTGTACTGATTTTCACAGGTTCATCGTGGCCACCTCAAAAGCGGAGAATATCACCATCAGTCCCTCATGATGCTTCAGTGCAAAAATTGTGACTTTAAACTGAACGGCGCACCCTGGTGGCAACGCGGTCCACCATGAAAGATGAAGTGGCTTTTGAGGGGCTTGGAAAGTTTATAGAGGCTTGAAATTTGGCACACACCTCCAATGTGATGAAGACTTTCTTGTTATGTGATCATTTTCATTGAATAGCGCGAAATGGCTCCACAGCGCCCCCTACAATATTTCAAAATATCAGCCCCTGCTCTGTGTTTTATGTATGATTCTGAAACCTGGTAAGCTTATAGGAGATATCAAGATGTACAAAAAAGTCTCTTGGTGCAATATCCCAAATCCAACAGGAAGTCAGCCATTTTAAAATGAATGTGCAATTTTGGCAACATTTTCCCCCCTTTCCAGGCACCGTTCTTTGACGAACTCCTCCAAGGGATTTCATTATATTGAACCAATCTCCAGTGTGTGGAATCTAAAGACCTTTGTGATGTTAAATTGCGAACGTTTTTACGTTCAGGGAAACGGGTGGTCATGGCGGCACGTGGAGTTTCAGTCACTCGCCAAAAAGCAGTAATCTGCTGTCACTCAAAATCAAAATGTCCAATATGTCCCAAAGGTCGCAGGCGTGATGAGACTCGAGCTGGGAAATGTTTGTTATGCCATTTGTCAGTAATGGTTAGAGCGCCACCTAGTGGGACGACTATAATCATGATTGAATGAGATGAAATGTTAGCTGGTGGTTGAATGCATGAATTTCATCAATGTGACATCAGATCGGACGTGCTGGTTGTAGGTGTTGGGCGTAGCTCGACGCGATGGGGTGCGAGGGCCCTCATAACGCTGCTTGCAGCTTTAATTATTATTATTATTATTAGGGCCCGAGCACTGACTGTGCGAAGGCCCTATTGTATCTGCTCCGTTTCTTATTAGGGCCCGAGCACTGACAGTGCGAAGGCCCTATTGTAATTGCTCCGTTTATTATTAGGGCCCGAGCACTGAGAGTGCGAAGGCCCTATTGTATCTGCTCCGTTTCTTATTAGGGCCCGAGCACCGAGAGTGCGAAGGCCCTATTGTATCTGCTCCGTTTCTTATTATTATTATTATTATTATTATTATTATTATTATTCAGGCGAAACAAGGGCCTTTTTGAGGGCCTAAACATGCTCAAAAACTCATGAAATTTTGCACACATGCCAGGTCTGGTGAAAAATTTTGTATTTTAATGGTTTTACATATGAGCACTGGGAAATGGCTCTAGAGCGCCACCTATGCCTTGTTAAATGCAGCCCTACGACCACATCGTTTGAGCTACATGTATGAAATTTGGCACACATGTGTATCATGCCAAGACGAACAAAAAAGTCAGTGGGCCCATTGACGCAAACCCAACAGGAAGTCCGCCATTTGGAAGAGAAGGTGACATTTTGGCTCTAATTTTGCCATTTCCATGCCTCGAACTTTTGCGAACTCCTCCTTGGGGTTTGATTTCATAACCTTCATATTTGGTCAGTGTCAACTACACCCTTGTGCCATGTTAAATTGCGGAGCTTTTGAGTTTTCACAATACTATGAGGCCGTGGCGCCATGGCGAATTTCGATGACTCGCCATGAAAATCTTATTGCCTCTCATTTTGTCATACATTTTCTGACCTTGACCAAAGTGAACACATATGATAAGGCTCCACCCCTGAACATATTTCAAGTGCCATATTTGACGTAAGGGACAGCGCCACCTAGTGGGAACAGGAAATGTCATGTTTTACACTTTGGGGTACAGTATTGTGATGGGTGACATCTGCAGCCTCAAATTTCTCCAGGAAAGCCTTAAGGAGTTGGTCTTGGGTTACAGTGAAAACTGTGACTTTTCACGAAAGGGTGTGACCCCAGCAGCATGGCGAACTTTGATGTCACGCCATGAAGAAACAAATTAGTATAACTCAATGAAATCCAGTCTGATCAGTACCAGACTTTACAGGCATGATGTCAGACCCGCCCTGAACAGATTGATATGCCCATTGTCGGAAATACGGACAGCGCCACCTAGTGGGAACAGGAAATGTCATGGCTTTAACTTTGTTGTACTGATTTTCACAGGTTGATCGTGGCCACCTCAAAAGCGGTGAATATCACCATCAGTCCCTCGTGATGCTTCAGTGCAAAAATTGTGACTTTAAACTGAACGGCGCACCCTGGTGGCAACGCGGTTCATCATGAAAGATGAAGTGGCTTTTGAGGGGCTTGGAAAGTTTATAGAGGCTTGAAATTTGGCACACACCTCCAAATGGATGTAGGCTTTGTTGTCATGTGATCATTTTCATTGAATAGCGCGAAATTGCTCCACAGCGCCCCCTACAAAATTTCAAAACAACAGCCCCTGCTCTGTGTTTCATCTATGAGTCTGAAACCTGGTAAGCTTATGGAAAATATCAAGATGTACAAAAAAGTCTCTTGGAGCAATATCCCAAATCCAACAGGAAGTCAGCCATTTTAAAATTAATGTGCAATTTTGGCAACATTTTGCCCTCTTTCCAGGCACCGTTCTTTGACGAACTCCTCCAAGGGATTTCATCATATTGAACCAATCTCCAGTGTGTGGAATCTAAAGACCTTTGTGATGTTAAATTGCGAAGCTTTTTACGTTCAGTGAAACGGGGTGGTTATGGTGGCACTTAGAGTTTGAATCACTCGCCAAAAAGCAGTAATCTGCTGTCACTCAAAAACACAATGTCCAATCTCTCCCAAAGCTCATAGGCGTGATGAGACTCGAGCTCGGAAATGTTTGTTATGCCATTTGTGCATAAGGGTTAGAGCGCCACCTAGTGGAACGACTAACAAATCATGAATGAATGAGTTGAAATGTTAGCTGGTGGTTAAATGCATGAATTCCATCAATGTGACATGAGATCGGAGGTGCTGGTTTTAGGTGTTGGGCGTGGCTCGACGCGCCGGGGGTGCGAGGGCCCTCATAACGCTGCTTGCAGCTTTAATTATTATTATTATTATTATTCACCCCAAACAAGGGCCTTTTTGAGGGCCTAAACATGCTCAAAAACTCATGAAATTTTGCACACATGCCAGGTTTGGTGAAAAATTTTGTATTTTAATGGTTTTACATATGAGCACTGGGAAATGGCTCTAGAGCGCCACCTATGCCTTGTTAAATGCAGCCCTACGACCACATGGTTTGAGCTACATGTATGAAATTTGGCACACATGTGTATCATGCCAAGACGAACAAAAAAGTCTGTGGGCCCATTGACGCAAACCCAACAGGAAGTCCGCCATTTGGAAGAGAAGGTGACATTTTGGCTCTAATTTTGCCATTTCCATGCCTCGAACTTTTGCGAACTCCTCCTTGGGGTTTCATTTCATAACCTTCAAATTTGGACAGTGTCAACTACACCCTTGTGCCATGTTAAATTGCGGAGCTTTTGAGTTTTCACAATACTATGAGGCTGTGGCGCCATGGCGAATTTCGATGACTCGCCATGAAAATCTTATTGCCTCTCATTCTGTCATACATGTTCCGATCTGGACCAAACAGCACACATATGATAAGGCTCCACCCCTGAACATATTTCAACTGCCATATTTGACATCAAGGACAGCGCCACCTAGTGGGAACAGGAAATGTCATGTTTTACACTTTGGGGTACAGTATAGTGATGGGTGACATCTGCAGCCTCAAATTTCTCCAGGAAAGCCTTAAGGAGTTGGTCTTGGGTTACAGTGAAAACTGTGAGTTTTCGCCAAAGGGTGTGACCCCAGCAGCATGGCGAACTTTGATGTCACGCCATGAAGAAACAAATTAGTATAACTCAATGAAATCCAGTCTGATCAGTACCAGACTTTACAGGCATGATGTCAGACCCGCCCTGAACAGATTGACGTGCCCATTGTCGGAAATACGGACAGCGCCACCTAGTGGCAACAGGAAATGTCATGGCTTTAATTTTGTTGTACTGATTTTCACAGGTTCATCGTGGCCACCTCAAAAGCGGTGAATATCACCATCAGTCCCTTGTGATGCTTCAGTGCAAAAATTGTGACTTTAAACTGAACGCAGCACCCTGGTGGCAACGCTGTTCACCATGAAAGATGAAGTGGCTTTTGAGGGGCTTGGAAAGTTTAAAAAGTCTTGAAATTTGGCGCACACCTCCAATGTGGTTAAGGCTTTGTTGTTATGTGATCATTTTCATTGAATATCCCAAAATGGCTCCACAGCGCCCCCTACAAAATTTCAAAATCACAGCCCCTGCTCTGTGTTTTATGTATGAGTCTGAAACCTGGTAAGCTTATAGGAGATATCAAGATGTACAAAAAAGTCTCTTGGAGCAATATCCCAAATCCAACAGGAAGTCAGCCATTTTAAAATTAATGTGCAATTTTGGCGACATTTTCTCCTCTTTTCAGGCTTCATACTTTGACGAACTCCTCCAAGGGATTTCATCATATTGAACCATTCTCCAGTGTGTGGAATCTAAAGACCTTTGTGATGTTAAATTGCGAAGGTTTTTACATCCAGGGAAACGGGGTGGTTATGGCGGCACTTAGAGTTTGAATCACTCGCCAAAAAGCAGTAATCTGCTGTCACTCAAAAACACAATATCCAATCTCTCCCAAACGTCGCAGGTGTGATGAGACTCGAGCTCGGAAATGTTTGTTATGCCATTTGTACATAATGGTTAGAGCGCCACCTAGTGGAACGACTAACTAATCATGAATGAATAAGTTGAAATGTTAGCTGGTGGTTAAATGCATGAATTCCATCAATGTGACATCAGATCGGAGGTGCTGGTTTTAGGTGTTGGGCGTGGCTCGACGTGCCGGGGGTGCGAGGGCCCTCATAACGCTGCTTGCAGCTTTAATTATTATTATTATTATTATTATTATTATTCCGGCAAATGAATCGGCCTTTTGAGGGCCTAAACATGCTCGAAAACTCATGAAATTTTGCACACGCGTCAGGTCTGGTGAAAATTTACGTATTTTAATGTTCCCAGACATGGCCAGGGAAAATTAGCTCAGTAGCGCCACCTAGAAAAATGAAAAACGCGAGCCCCCGGTATGGGTATTGCATACAAGTTTGAAAGTCGGTACACCTATATAACGTTCAGAGTCGAACAAAAAAGTCTATTATGGCAATGTCCTAAACCCAACAGGAAGTCCGCCATTTTGGATTGAAGGTGACATTTTGGGTCTGATTTTACCGTTTCCATGCCTTGTACTTTAACGAACTCCTCCTTGGGATTTGGTCCTATAAACTTCAAATTTGGACAGTGTCAACTACACCCTTGTGCCATGTTAAATTGCGGAGCTTTTGAGTTTTCACAATAGTATGAGGCCGTGGCGCCATGGCGAATTATGATGACTCGCCATCAAAATCTTATTGCCTCTCATTCTGTCATACATGTTCCGATCTGGACCAAAGAGCACACATATGATAAGGCTCCACCCCTGAACATATTTCAACTGCCATATTTGACATCAAGGACAGCGCCACCTAGTGGGAACAGGAAATGTCATGTTTTACACTTTGGGGTACAGTATAGTGATGGGTGACATCTGCAGCCTCAAATTTCTCCAGGAAAGCCTTAAGGAGTTGGTCTTGGGTTACAGTGAAAACTGTGACTTTTCGCAAAAGGGTGTGACCCCAGCGGCGTGGCGAACTTTGATGTCACGCCATGAAGAAACAAATTAGTATAACTCAATGAAATCCAGTCTGATCAGTACCAGACTTTACAGGCATGATGTCAGACCCGCCCTGAACAGATGATGTGCCCATTGTCGGAAATACGGACAGCGCCACCTAGTGGCAACAGGAAATGTCATGGCTTTAATTTTGTTGTACTGATTTTCACAGGTTCATCTTGGCCACCTCAAAAGCGGTGAATATCACCATCAGTCCCTCGTGATGCTTCAGTGCAAAAATTGTGACTTTAAACTGAACGGCGCACCCTGGTGGCAACGCTGTTCAACATGAAAGATGAAGTGGCTTTTGAGGGTCTTGGCAAGTTTATAGAGGCTTGAAATTTGGCACACACCTCCAAATGGATGAAGGCTTTGTGGGCATGTGATCATTTTCATTGAATAGCGCGAAATTGCTCCACAGCGCCCCCTACAAAATTTCAAAACCACAGCCCCTGCTCTGTGTTCTATGTGTGATTCTGAAACCTGGTAAGCTTATAGGAGATATCAAGATGTACAAAAAAGTCTCTTGGTGCAATATCCCAAATCCAACAGGAAGTCAGCCATTTTAAAATTAATGTGTAATTTTGGCAACATTTTCCCCTCTTTCCAGGCACCGTTCTTTGACGAACTCCTCCAAGGGATTTCATCATATTGAACCAACCTCCAGTGTGTGGAATCTAAAGACCTTTGTGATGTTAAATTGCGAAGCTTTTTACGTTCAGTGAAACGGGGTGGTTATGGCGGCACTTAGAGTTTGAATCACTCGCCAAAAAGCAGTAATCTGCTGTCACTCAAAAACACAATGTCCAATCTCTCCCAAACGTCTCAGGTGTGATGAGACTCGAGCTTGGAAGTGTTTGTTATGCCATTTGTACATAATGGTTAGAGCGCCACCTAGTGGAACGACTTACTAATCATGAATGAATGAGTTGAAATGTTAGCTGGTGGTTAAATGCATGAATTCCATCAATGTGACATCAGATCGGACGTGCTGGTTTTAGGTGTTGGGCGTGGCTCGACGCGCCGGGGGTGCGAGGGCCCTCATAACGCTGCTTGCAGCTTTAATTATTATTATTATTCACCCCAAACAAGGGCCTTTTTGAGGGCCTAAACATGCTCAAAAACTCATGAAATTTTGCACACATGCCAGGTCTGGTGAAAAATTTTGTATTTTAATGGTTTTACATATGAGCACTGGGAAATGGCTCTAGAGCGCCACCTATGCCTTGTTAAATGCAGCCCTACGACCACATGGTTTGAGCTACATGTATGAAATTTGGCACACATGTGTATCATGTCAAGACGAACAAAAAAGTCTGTGGGCCCATTGACGCAAACCCAACAGGAAGTCCGCCATTTGGAAGAGAAGGTGACATTTTGGCTCTAATTTTGCCATTTCCATGCCTCGAACTTTTGCGAACTCCTCCTTGGGGTTTCATTTCATAACCTTCAAATTTGGACAGTGTCAACTACACCCTTGTGCCATGTTAAATTGCGGAGCTTTTGAGTTTTCACAATACTATGAGGCCGTGGCGCCATGGCGAATTTCGATGACTCGCCATGAAAATCTTATTGCCTCTCATTTTGTCATACATTTTCTGACCTTGACCAAAGTGAACACATATGATAAGGCTCCACCCCTAAACATATTTCAACTGCCATATTTGACATGAAGGAGAGCGCCACCTAGTGGGAACAGGAAATGTCATGTTTTACACTTTGGGGTACAGTATAGTGATGGGTGACATCTGCAGCCTCAAATTTCTCCAGAAAACCCTTAAGGAGTTGGTCTTGGGTTACAGTGAAAACTGTGACTTTTCGCAAAAGGGTGTGACCCCAGCAGCATGGCGAACTTTGATGTCACGCCATGAAGAAACAAATTAGTATAACTCCATGAAATCCAGTCTGATCAGTACCAGACTTTACAGGCATGAAGTCAGACCCGCCCTGAACAGATTGATGTGCCCATTGTCGGGAATACGGACAGCGCCACCTAGTGGCAACAGGAAATGTCATGGCTTTAATTTTGTTGTACTGATTTTCACAGGTTCATCGTGGCCACCTCAAAAGCGGTGAATATCACCATCAGTCCCTTGTGATGCTTCAGTGCAAAAATTGTGAGTTTAAACTGAACGGCGCACCCTGGTGGCAACGCAGTTCACCATGAAAGATGAAGTGGCTTTTGAGGGGCTTGGAAAGTTTATAGAGGCTTGAAATTTGGCGCACACCTCCAATGTGGTTAAGGCTTTGTTGTTATGTGATCATTTTCATTGAATATCCCAAAATGGCTCCACAGCGCCCCCTACAAAATTTCAAAATCACAGCCCCTGCTCTGTGTTTTATGTATGAGTCTGAAACCTGGTAAGCTTATAGGAGATATCAAGATGTACAAAAAAGTCTCTTGGAGCAATATCCCAAATCCAACAGGAAGTCAGCCATTTTAAAATTAATGTGCAATTTTGGCAACATTTTCCCCTCTTTTCAGGCATCGTTCTTTGACGAACTCCTCCAAGGGATTTCATCATATTGCACTATTCTTCAGTGTGTGGAATCCAAAGACCATTGTGTTGTTAAATTGCGAAGCTTTTTACGTTCAGGGAAACGGGGTGGTTATGGCGGCACGTAGACTCTCAATCACTCGCCAAAACGCAGTAATCTGCTGTTACTCAAAAACACAATGTCCAATCTCACCCAAAGGTCGCAGGCATAATGAGACTCGAGTTCGGAAATGTTTGTTATGCCATTTGTACATAATGGTTAGAGTGCCACCTAGTGGAACGACTAGCTAATCATGAATGAATGAGTTGAAATGTTAGCTGGTGGTTAAATGCATGAATTCCATCAATGTGACATCGATCGGACGTGCTGGTTGTAGGTGTTGGGCGTGGCTCGACGCGCAGGGGGTGCGAGGGCCCTCATAACGCTGCTTGCAGCTTTAATTATTAGGGCCCGAGCACCGAGAGTGCGAAGGCCCTATTGTATCTGCTCCGTTTCTTATTAGGGCCCGAGCACCGAGAGTGCGAAGGCCCTATTGTATCTGCTCCGTTTCTTATTATTATTATTATTATTATTAGGGCCCGAGCACCGAGAGTGCGAAGGCCCTATTGTATCTGCTCCGTTTCTTATTATTATTATTATTATTATTATTATTATTATTATTATTATTATTATTATTATTCACCCCAAACAAGGGCCTTTTTGAGGGCCTAAACATGCTCAAAAACTCATGAAATTTTGCACACATGCCAGGTCTGGTGAAAAATTTTGTATTTTAATGGTTTTACATATGAGCACTGGGAAATGGCTCTACAGCGCCACCTATGCCTTGTTAAATGCAGCCCTACGACCACATCGTTTCAGCTACATGTATGAAATTTGGCACACATGTGTATCATGCCGAGTCGAACAAAAAAGTCTGTGGGCCCATTGATGCAAACCCAACAGGAAGTCCGCCATTTGGAAGAGAAGGTGACATTTTGGCTCTAATTTTGCCATTTCCATGCCTCGAACTTTTGCGAACTCCTCCTTGGGATTTGGTTGTATAAGCTTCATATTTGGTCAGTGTCAACTACACACCTGGGCCATGTTAAATTGCGGAGCTTTTGAGTTTTCACAATACTATGAGGCCGTGGCGCCATGGCGAATTTCGATGACTCGCCATGAAAATCTTATTGCCTCTCATTTTGTCATACATTTTCTGACCTTGACCAAAGTGAACACATATGATAAGGCTCCACCCCTGAACATATTTCAACTGCCATATTTGACACCAGGGACAGCGCCACCTAGTGGGAACAGGAAATGTCATGTTTTACACTTTGGGGTACAGTATAGTGATGGGTGACACCTGCAGCCTCAAATTTCTCCAGGAAAGCCTTAAGGAGTTGGTCTTGGGTTACAGTGAAAACTGTGACTTTTCGCAAAAGGGTGTGACCCCAGCAGCATGGCGAACTTTGATGTCACGCCATGAAGAAACAAATTAGTATAACTCAATGAAATCCAGTCTGTTCAGTACCAGACTTTACAGGCATGATGTCAGACCCGCCCTGAACAGATTGATGTGCCCATTGTCGGGAATACGTACAGCGCCACCTAGTGGCAACAGGAAATGTCATGGCTTTAATTTTGTTGTACTGATTTTCACAGGTTCATCGTGGCCACCTCAAAAGCGGTGAATATCACCATCAGTCCCTCGTGATGCTTCAGTGCAAAAATTGTGACTTTAAACTGAACGGTGCACCCTGGTGGCAACGCTGTTCAACATGAAAGATGAAGTGGCTTTTGAGGGGCTTGCAAGTTTATAGAGGCTTGAAATTTGGCCCACACCTCCAAATGGATGAAGGCTTTGTTGTCATGTGATCATTTTCATTGAATAGCGCGAAATTGCTCCACAGCGCCCCCTACAAAATTTCAAAACAACAGCCCCTGCTCTGTGTTTCATCTATGAGTCTGAAACCTGGTAAGCTTATGGAAAATATCAAGATGTACAAAAAAGTCTCTTGGAGCAATATCCCAAATCCAACAGGAAGTCAGCCATTTTAAAATTAATGTGTAATTTTGGCGACATTTTCCCCTCTTTTCAGGCTTCATACTTTGACGAACTCCTCCAAGGGATTTCATCATATTGAAGCATTCTTCAGTGTGTAGAATCTAAAGACCTTTGTGATGTTAAATTGCGAAGCTTTTTCCGTTCAGGGAAACGGGGTGGTCATGGCGGCACGTAGAGTTTCAATCACTCGCCAAAAAGCACTAATCTGCTGTCACTCAAAAACACAATGTCCAATCTCTCCCAAAGCTCATAGGCGTGATGAGACTCGAGCTCGGAAATGTTTGTTATGCCATTTGTACATAATGGTTAGAGCGCCACCTAGTGGAACGACTAACTAATCATGAATGAATGAGTTGAAATGTTAGCTGGTGGTTAAATGCATGAATTCCATCAATGTGACATCAGATCGGACGTGCTGGTTTCAGGTGTTGGGCATGGCTCGACATGCCGGGGGTGCGAGGGCCCTCATAACGCTGCTTGCAGCTTTAATTATTATTATTATTATTATTCAGGCGAAACAAGGGCCTTTTTGAGGGCCTAAACATGCTCAAAAACTCATGAAATTTTGCACACATGCCAGGTCTGGTGAAAAATTTTGTATTTTAATGGTTTTACATATGAGCACTGGGAAATGGCTCTACAGCGCCACCTATGCCTTGTTAAATGCAGCCCTACGACCACATCGTTTGAGCTACATGTATGAAATTTGGCACACATGTGTATCATGCCAAGACGAACAAAAAAGTCTATGGGCCCTATGCTGTCCTCGCCCTGAGTCTCTTAGTTTCACCAGCTAGACAGCGAGATAACGATGCTCCAATAACCAGACTTATTTTCCTTTTTGCGCTGATTTATTGAAGAATGGCCTCTGACCATTGCCTTCTCTTTGACCATCGTAAAACTGAAAGTACAAAATACTGTATTAGCTAACTAACATTGTAAACTAGCTTGTTACCCTCTTACTGCAAGCTAACAAGATAAAACTTTCAAATGTACAAATTATCGTACCATTTTTACACAAAACAAAAGAATAATTATTTTATCGACACTCATACTTACAGACATATCTTGTCCAAGGCAACAACATTTTAAGGTCCGTATCAGCTTAGAACGATAACATTACGGTATCACTTTCCGCCATCTTTTATTTCTTCTTCACGTTCTCATTTTTTTCCTTTCCCAAAGTAACCGAACCCAAAGCAGCCACTAGAGGGAGCTCTAGGGCAGCTTACAACTATAATATCCGATTTAAGTTATAAAAGGCAGAACACTCCCCGCCTGGTACAATATAATTGTGCCACTAGAACAAACTTTTCTAATAAACATATTGAACAGTTTAGGGCTATTTCAAACACTTATTTATCACTTGATAAAAGCAAAACCATATCAGCGATGGGTCTCAAAAACACTTTTTCATTTCCATCTTTCACAGTCTTTACTTCTGCTTTTCGAACCTTATTGTCCTTGCTCTCAAATGTTCTTACAACTTTTCCCATGGACCAGTCATTTCTGTGTGCGAGAGCATCTTTCAATAACACAACATCACCAACTTTTATGTTTGTTTTATCATCAGTCCATTTTCTCCTTTGCTGTAGTGTTGAAAGATATTCACTTTTCCACTGTTTCCAAAAAGAGTCTGCCAAACACTGTACTTGCTTCCATTGCTTTGAGTAGAGGTCTGGCGGTCCAAAGCTTCCTGTTGGTGCAGATAATGCATTGACCTTTTGTGTAAGGAGCATTGCTGGAGTGAGAAGGTTTGGTTTGTCTGGATCTGTTGAGACTGGTACAAGTGGTCTTGCATTCATTATTGCCATTACTTCTGCCATGAATGTACTTAACACTTCATGCGTTAGTTGGACATGTACGGCTTTCAACAGAATACCATCTAGGATGCGCCTTGCTACTCCAATAAGTCTCTCCCACGAGCCACCCATGTGTGACGAGTGTGGGGGATTAAACAGCCATGTGCATCCTTTCTCTTGCAGGTATGAGTTTAGTTCTGTGTCCTTGTGATCAATTTGCAACTCATTGCATGCTCCAACAAAATTTGTACCTCTATCAGATCTGAGTATTTGAGCAGGTCCACGGATGCAGAAAAATCTCCTCAGCGCATTGATGAAGCTGGATGTTGACATTGTTTCAATGAGCTCAATGTGCACAGCTCTCGTGGACATGCAGGTGAAAAGCACAGCCCAGCGTTTACTGTCTGCACTCCCTCCTCTGGTGCGACGTGTGGTGACCGTCCAGGGTCCAAAGACATCCAGTCCTACACTAGTGAACGGTGGCGTTGGTGTCAGCCTGTCCACAGGTAAATCTGCCATCTTTTGGGTCTGAAGTCGTCCTCGAAGCTTTCGACAGAGAACACACTTGTAAATAACAGAAGAGACGAGCCGTTTACTGCCAATAATCCAAAATCCAGCACCTCTGAGCGTTCCTTCTGTTAGGTGACGCCCCTGATGCGCTACCTTCTCATGATAGTATCTAATAAGAAGGATGGCTATATGATGAGCATTTGGGATAATGAGTGGGTGTTTCTCATCTTTTGTTAGGTTAGCAGGTGCCAATCGACCTCCTAGTCTGAGGAGCCCATCTTCATCAATAACTGGATTTAACCTTTGAAGACAGCTTTGTTTTGGAAGTGGCAGATTTTCTTTTATGCATCTGTACTCTTCTTTGAACATTTCACTTTGTACTGTGTGAATGATGAACTTTGCTGCTTTAGACACTTCATCTGTGGTGTTAGTTTCACTGAAACACTTCCAGCCTTTACCTTCTGTGTTTGTTTTCTTGAATGATACTGCCACACGCTTTAGTGATGCAATAGTGCGACACAATCTCATCCAATGAGAGAATCTTTCAAAACGGCATGGCTCTAGCTGTGTTACTGAGGCTTTGGTAACAAAACTTGTTATATCAGGTCTGATCTCTGCATCTGTGTCAGGATCGATCAGTGTGAAACTATCACAGTGAGACTTCTCTATGTCGTGTTGTGTCAAAAAGGAAGGACCACTAAACCAGTTTGTAGAAGCCAATGCAGAAGCTGCAATTGGTCTAGTGGCTGTGTCTGCTGGATTGTCACTAGTGGCTATGTAAAACCACTGTGCTGGATGTGTAGTCTTTCTGATTCTAATCACTCGGTTAGCCACGTAAGTGTAGAACCTCTTTGTGTTGTTGTGTATGTAACCAAGAACAATTTTACTGTCTGTGAAAAATCTGACAGTGTCTGCTTCAATGTCAATCTCATCTCTAATAAGTTCGTACATCTCTACAGCTAACACTGCTGCACATAACTCCAATCTAGGAACAGTGTGGGCGGGTCTTGGGGCTACTTTGGACTTGCCCATGATGAAACCTGTGTGCCACTGACCTTCACCATCAATAGCTCTCAGATATGCCACTGCTCCTATGGCCATGGTGGAGGCATCTGAAAATATGCACAGTTCTTTTTTCACAGCAATGGCCTGGGAGAACGAGAAGTAGCACCTCGGTATCTGTAGCCGCTCAAGATCCTTCAATGAGCTTCTCCATCTGCTCCATTCATCTTCTCTTTCTGCAGGAAGTGATTCGTCCCAGTTCTTTTGCTCTGAGGTCAATTCACGGAGAAGAGCTTTTCCCTGCATTGTGATGGGTGACACGAAACCCAGCGGGTCATACAGACTGTTAACAGTGGCCAAGACACCTCTCCTGGTGAACGGCTTTTGTTCAGTGGTGACGTGAAAGGTAAAACAGTCCTTTTTAAGATTCCACAGTACCCCCAAGCTCCTTTGCAGGGGTATGTCGTCCAACTCTAAATCCAAGTCTTTTAGATCCTTGGCTCTCTCAGCAGCAGGAAACGCTTCCACTACTTTGTGGTCATTAGAGGCTATTTTATGTAGCCTTAAGTTTGACTGTGCCAGCATCTTTTGAGCGCTTGTGAGTGTCTCAACAGCTTCTTCCACTGTTGCTGTGGATGCGAGACCATCATCAACGTAAAAATGTCTCATTACAAACTGCTTTGCATCATGTCCGTGCTCTTCTTCTCCCTCGACTGCAGCACGCCTCATACAATAAATAGCCACAGCTGGGGAAGGGCTATTCCCAAAAACATGAACCCTCATTCTATAGTCACAAATACCTTGGTCGGGATCATTGTCTTCATACCAAAGGAATCTCAGATAATCCCTATGATCCTCTCTCACTTCAAAACAATAAAACATTTGTTGCACATCAGCTGAAAATGCTACAGGCTCTTTCCTAAAACGCATAAGGACACCCAGCAGTGTGTTATTTAGGTCGGGTCCACTTAATAAGACTTTGTTAAGGGACTGTCCTTCAAATTCTGCACTTGAGTCAAAGACTACTCTCAGCTGATTAGGTTTTTGTGGGTGGTACACACCAAAGGATGGCAAGTACCAGTGTTCTTTGTTTGAGTCCAAAGGTGGAGCGACTTCTGCATGGTCATTGTCCAGCATGTTTTGAATGAATTCGATATATTGTCTTTTCATTTCAGGGTTTCGGTCCAGTGTCTTTCTGAGAGATTGGAGGCGCTTGAATGCTTGCTCTCTGTTACTCGGAAGCTCTGGTCTTGGAGAGCGGAATGGCAAAGGCGCCACCCAGCTGTTACATTCATTTTGATACACCTCCTTCTCCATGATGTCAATGAAGTCTTTGTCCTCTACTGACAGTGCTGGTTTGTCATCATCTTTTGTCCTGTCAAAAACAGTTTCTCCCAGTTGATTGGTGTTTGTGTTTCCCCTGTCCTTTTTGGGGTTAGGTGTGGTGTTTAACTGGTGTTTGATTTGAAACGTGTTAGGACATGGGCAGAGGTAAGAAGCACGGCCATTCTGAAGAATATGTGTTTTGAGAACACTCACACTAGGGGGCTTATGCGTCTTCCCCATGCAGGCTTCTCCAACTATAACCCAGCCTAAATCCAAACGCTGTGCATAAGGTGTATTGTGTGGCCCATTGATTCTCTCTCTGACTTTGTGTACCTGTATAATGTCTCTTCCCAAAAGCAACAGAATAGGTACTTGTTCTTCTACAGGAGGTACTTTTTCAGCTATCTTCTGTAAGTGTGAGAACTTCATGGCCACTTGTGGAGAGGGAATCTCTCTCCTGTCGTCTGGAATCATGTCACATTCAATCAGGTTTGGGAGTGGGAGCTTTACTTTACCATCCATTGACTCAATCATGAAGTTTACTGCTGTTCTGCCGACATTATCTGACAGTCCTGAGCATGTTCTGAGCTTGTAAGTCTCTGAGCGTGTCTTAATATTAAAGAGCTCAAAAAACTGCGACTTAGCTAGTGACTTGTTACTTTGTTCATCAAGCACTGCGTACATCTTTCTAGCCTGTTCTTTTTCGCCTTCTGGATAGACTAACACAGGACTTATTTTTGAGCATGAATGTGGGCTATCTTCATCACCACAGACTTCTGTGCATTTGGAAACAACTGAGGCATTTGCACTATCCTGTGTCTCCCCGCCATCATCTTTATCAGCTCCAGAGCTCTCAGCTGGAGCAGGGGGTGGACCTGGATGTAGCACTGCTAAATGCCTGTCGCTACCACAGTCCATGCATTTTATTTGAGCCCTGCAGTCCCTTGCTAAATGTTGAGTAGAGCCACAGCATTTAAAACAGATTCTGTTCTCTTTTAAAAATGACTTGCGCTCATCTATGGGCTTTGCTCTAAAACTCTTGCACCTTTTAAGAGGGTGAGGCTTCTTATGTATTGGGCATACCTTGTCAGGGCTTTCTATAGGCTTGCTGTAACTATTTTGAGGTGAACTAGTGTCTGTAGGAATGTCCGTTTTGTGTACACTAATCACTTGCCTGTTACTGCCTCTGAAGCTTTTCTCCTTCTTGAAGCTTGTGTCGGCAGGAGGTGTGATGACAAAGCTTGGGTCGTTTCTTATTTTGGCTTGTTGTCTTACAAACTTTGAAAAGACACTGAAAGGGGGGAAAACAACTTTATGTTCTTCTTTGTACTTTGCTCCTGTTGCAATCCATTTTTCCTGCAGTCCATATGGTAACTTTTCCACAATGGGGTTGACTCCGCGAGCTGTGTCCAAATATGAGAGGCCTGGTAGATATCCTCCATCTTTTGCACATTCTATTTCCTGCAGAACGTCACCCAGCTCTCTTAACTTTGTGTTGTCTCTGTTGTTTAGTTTGGGAAACTGTTCAATCTTTTTTAACAGTGCATTTTCTACCACTTCTGGAGATCCATAACATTCCTCGAGTCTTTGCCACACAAGGTTGAGAGCTGCAGCTGGATTAAAGACATGGACCGATCGGATTCTTTTGGCCTGGTGACCAGACTCCACTCCAAGCCATTTGACCATTAAATCTAGCTCCTCTTGAGCTGTAACGTGCAAGTCTTTAATAGCACTTTGAAATGATGCCTTCCACGCCCAGTAGTTTTCTGGGTGGTCATCAAACTGCAAAAGTCCAGTACTTAACATTTCCCTCCGTGTCAGGTACCTTGTAATATCCTGGACACCCTGTGTCTCTGTTGATGTTTGAAGAGTGTTGTACGGATAAGGTTTGGGGGAATCCAGTCTCTCTCTCTGTTGTGTTTGGAGTTCCACTTTAACATTAGCCTTTTGAGCACTGTGTGAGCCGTCATTGTCTATATCTGCATTCATAGCCATTTCGCATTGTTCACGTGCAGCTTTGTGACAGGCAAGTGGATCTACTTTTAATTTGAATCCTTCAAGGCAAATATCTGAGTGTTTTTGTACATACTCTGCTGTGCGTTGTTTTGGACTGGCGGGTGGTCCCACCAATGGATAGCGCAGTTCACTTTTTGAGAGTCCCTCCTCCTCTTCTTCATAAACTGCAACCTCTGCTTCTGCAACTGCAACAGCCTTTTGACAGCTCAAAATGTGTAAATTAGCCTCAAGTTCAGTTTTTTGTTTCATTATAGCTGCTTCTCTTTCTGAATACGCCAGCTGTGCACGTGCAGCCTCTGCTTTTGCTCGTGCTTTAAGTGCTGCAGAACTTGTGGATGAACGCTTGGACGTACGCGAGCGTCTAGACTCCGCCTGTGTGTCTGCGTTGCTTGCATTATCCTTGTTCTCCATATCCTCTGCGTTGTGCACTTGTTTTGTTTCTCTTTGGTCTGGTGTTTCTTCCTCTTCTGGAAGATCCAGTTGATATTGCTTTCCTGACCGTAGACTCATAACTGATGTGCTGAAAATAGCTCCTCGTGGTTGTGCCCGCTGCGCTAATGTCTTTTTACTATGCTGTCCTCGCCCTGAGTCTCTTAGTTTCACCAGCTAGACAGCGAGATAACGATGCTCCAATAACCAGACTTATTTTCCTTTTTGCGCTGATTTATTGAAGAATGGCCTCTGACCATTGCCTTCTCTTTGACCATCGTAAAACTGAAAGTACAAAATACTGTATTAGCTAACTAACATTGTAAACTAGCTTGTTACCCTCTTACTGCAAGCTAACAAGATAAAACTTTCAAATGTACAAATTATCGTACCATTTTTACACAAAACAAAAGAATAATTATTTTATCGACACTCATACTTACAGACATATCTTGTCCAAGGCAACAACATTTTAAGGTCCGTATCAGCTTAGAACGATAACATTACGGTATCACTTTCCGCCATCTTTTATTTCTTCTTCACGTTCTCATTTTTTTCCTTTCCCAAAGTAACCGAACCCAAAGCAGCCACTAGAGGGAGCTCTAGGGCAGCTTACAACTATAATATCCGATTTAAGTTATAAAAGGCAGAACAGGCCCATTGACGCAAACCCAACAGGAAGTCCGCCATTTGGAAGAGAAGGTGACATTTTGGCTCTAATTTTGCCATTTCCATGCCTCGAACTTTTGCGAACTCCTCCTTGGGGTTTCATTTCATAACCTTCAAATTTGGACAGTGTCAATTACACCCTTGTGCCATGTTAAATTGCGGAGCTTTTGAGTTTTCACAATACTATGAGGCCGTGGCGCCATGGCGAATTTCGATGACTCGCCATGAAAATCTTATTGCCTCTCATTTTGTCATACATTTTCTGACCTTGACCAAAGTGAACACATATGATAAGGCTCCACCCCTGAACATATTTCAACTGCCATATTTGACATCAAGGACAGCGCCACCTAGTGGGAACAGGAAATGTCATGTTTTACACTTTGGGGTACAGTATAGTGATGGGTGACATCTGCAGCCTCAAATTTCTCCAGGAAAGCCTTAAGGAGTTGGTCTTGGGTTACTGTGAAAACTGTGAGTTTTCGCAAAAGGGTGTGACCCCAGCGGCATGGCGAACTTTGATGTCACGCCATGAAGAAACAAATTAGTATAACTCAATGAAATCCAGTCTGATCAGTACCAGACTTTACAGGCATGATGTCAGACCCGCCCTGAACAGATTGATGTGCCCATTGTCGGAAATACGGACAGCGCCACCTAGTGGCAACAGGAAATGTCATGGCTTTAATTTTGTTGTACTGATTTTCACAGGTTCATCGTGGCCACCTCAAAAGCGGTGAATATCACCATCAGTCCCTCGTGATGCTTCAGTGCAAAAATTGTGACTTTAAACTGAACGGCGCACCCTGGTGGCAACGCTGTTCACGATGAAAGATGAAGTGGCTTTTGAGGGGCTTGGAAAGTTTATAGAGGCTTGAAATTTGGCACACACCTCCAATGTGACGAAGTCTTTGTTGTTATGTGATCATTTTCATTGAATATCCCAAAATGGCTCCACAGCGCCCCCTACAAAATTTCAAAACCACAGCCCCAGCTCTGTGTTTTATGTATGAATCTGAAACCTGGTAGGCTTATAGGAGATATCAAGATGTACAAAAAAGTCTCTTGGAGCAATATCCCAAATCCAACAGGAAGTCAGCCATTTTAAAATTAATGTGCAATTTTGGCGACATTTTCTCCTCTTTTCAGGCTTCATACTTTGACGAACTCCTCCAAGGGATTTCATCATATCGAACCATTCTCCAGTGTGTGGAATCTAAAGACCTTTGTGATGTTAAATTGCGAAGCTTTTTACGTCCAGGGAAACGGGGTGGTTATGGCGGCACGTAGAGTTTCAATCACTCGCCAAAACGCTGTAATCTGCTGTCACTCAAAAACACAATGTCCAATCTCTCCCAAACGTCTCAGGTGTGATGAGACTCGAGCTTGGAAGTGTTTGTTATGCCATTTGTCAGTAATGGTTAGAGTGCCACCTAGTGGGACGACTATAATGATGATTGAATGAGATGAAATGTTAGCTGGTGGTTAAATGCATGAATTCCATCAATGTGACATCAGATCGGAGGTGCTGGTTGTAGGTGTTGGGCGTGGCTCGACGCGATGGGGTGCGAGGGCCCTCATAACGCTGCTTGCAGCTTTAATTATTATTATTATTATTATTATTATTATTATTCACCCCAAACAAGGGCCTTTTTGAGGGCCTAAACATGCTCAAAAACTCATGAAATTTTGCACACATGCCAGGTCTGGTGAATAATTTTGTATTTTAATGGTTTTACATATGAGCACTGGGAAATGGCTCTAGAGCGCCACCTATGCCTTGTTAAATGCAGCCCTACGACCACATCGTTTGAGCTACATGTATGAAATTTGGCACACATGTGTATCATGCCAAGACGAACAAAAAAGTCAGTGGGCCCATTGACGCAAACCCAACAGGAAGTCCGCCATTTGGAAGAGAAGGTGACATTTTGGCTCTAATTTTGCCATTTCCATGCCTCGAACTTTTTCGAACTCCTCCTTGGGATTTGGTCGTATAAGCTTCAAATTTGGACAGTGTCAACTACACCCTTGTGCCATGTTAAATTGCGGAGCTTTTGAGTTTTCACAATACTATGAGGCCGTGGCGCCATGGCGAATTTCGATGACTCGCCATGAAAATCTTATTGCCTCTCATTCTGTCATACATGTTCCGATCTGGACCAAAGAGCACACATATGATAAGGCTCCACCCCTGAACATATTTCAACTGCCATATTTGACATCAAGGACAGCGCCACCTAGTGGGAACAGGAAATGTCATGTTTTACACTTTGGGGTACAGTATAGTGAAGGGTGACATCTGCAGCCTCAAATTTCTCCAGGAAAGCCTTAAGGAGTTGGTCTTGGGTTACAGTGAAAACTGTGACTTTTCGCCAAAGGGTGTGACCCCAGCAGCATGGCGAACTTTGATGTCACGCCATGAAGAAACAAATTAGTATAACTCAATGAAATCCAGTCTGATCAGTACCAGACTTTACAGGCATGATGTCAGACCCGCCCTGAACAGATTGATGTGCCCATTGTCGGAAATACGGACAGCGCCACCTAGTGGCAACAGGAAATGTCATGGCTTTAATTTTGTTGTACTGATTTTCACAGGTTCATCTTGGCCACCTCAAAAGCGGTGAATATCACCATCAGTCCCTCGTGATGCTTCAGTGCAAAAATTGTGACTTTAAACTGAACGGCGCACCCTGGTGGCAATGCGGTTCAACATGAAAGATGAAGTGGCTTTTGAGGGTCTTGGCAAGTTTATAGAGGCTTGAAATTTGGCACACACCTCCAAATGGATGAAGGCTTTGTGGGCATGTGATCATTTTCATTGAATAGCGCGAAATTGCTCCACAGCGCCCCCTAAAAAATTTCAAAACCACAGC
The DNA here is from genome assembly GCF_057382185.1 of Mchenga conophoros. Classification (NCBI taxonomy): domain Eukaryota; kingdom Metazoa; phylum Chordata; class Actinopteri; order Cichliformes; family Cichlidae; genus Mchenga; species Mchenga conophoros. The sequence goes on from NC_140536.1 coordinate 32,287,479, forward strand.
CCCTGCTCTGTGTTCTATGTATGATTCTGAAACCTGGTAAGCTTATAGGAGATATCAAGATGTACAAAAAAGTCTCTTGGTGCAATATCCCAAATCCAACAGGAAGTCAGCCATTTTAATATTAATGTGTAATTTTGGCAACATTTTCCCCTCTTTCCAGGCACCGTTCTTTGACGAACTCCTCCAAGGGATTTCATCATATTGAACCAATCTCCAGTGTGTGGAATCTAAAGACCTTTGTGATGTTAAATTGCGAAGCTTTTTACGTTCAGTGAAACGGGGTGGTTATGGTGGCACTTAGAGTTTGAATCACTCGCACAAAGCAGTAATCTGCTGTCACTCAAAAACACAATGTCCAATCTCTCCCAAACATCTCAGGTGTGATGAGACTCGAGCTCGGAAATGTTTGTTATGCCATTTGTCAGTAATGGTTAGAGCTCCACCTAGTGGGACAACTATAATCATGATTGAATGAGATGAATTGTTAGCTGGTGGTTAAATGCATGAATTCCATCAATGTGACATCAGATCGGAGGTGCTGGTTTTAGGTGTTGGGCGTGGCTCGACGCGCCGGGGGTGCGAGGGCCCTCATAACGCTGCTTGCAGCTTTAATTATTATTAGGGCCCGAGCACTGAGAGTGCGAAGGCCCTATTGTATCTGCTCCGTTTCTTATTATTATTATTATTATTATTATTATTATTATTATTATTATTATTATTATTATTATTCAGGCAAAACAAGGGCCTTTTTGAGGGCCTAAACATGCTCAAAAACTCATGAAATTTTGCACACATGCCAGGTCTGGTGAAAAATTTTGTATTTTAATGGTTTTACATATGAGCACTGGGAAATGGCTCTACAGCGCCACCTATGCCTTGTTAAATGCAGCCCTACGACCACATCGTTTGAGCTACATGTATGAAATTTGGCACACATGTGTATCATGCCAAGACGAACAAAAAAGTCTGTGGGCCCATTGACGCAAACCCAACAGGAAGTCCGCCATTTGGAAGTGAAGCTGACATTTTGGCTCTAATTTTGCCATTTCCATGCCTCGAACTTTAACGAACTCCTCCTTGGGATTTGGTCGTATAAGCTTCATATTTGGTCAGTGCCAACTACACCCTTGTGCCATGTTAAATTGCGGAGCTTTTGAGTTTTCACAATACTATGAGGCCGTGGCGCCATGGCGAATTTCGATGACTCGCCATGAAAATCTTATTGCCTCTCATTTTGTCATACAATTTCTGACCTTGACCAAAGTGAACACATATGATAAGGCTCCAGCCCTGAACATATTTCAACTGCCATATTTGACATCAAGGACAGCGCCACCTAGTGGGAACAGGAAATGTCATGTTTTACACTTTGGGGTACAGTATAGTGATGGGTGACATCTGCAGCCTCAAATTTCTCCAGGAAAGCCTTAAGGAGTTGGTCTTGGGTTACAGTGAAAACTGTGAGTTTTCGCGAAAGGGTGTGACCCCAGCAGCATGGCGAACTTTGATGTCACGCCATGAAGAAACAAATTAGTATAACTCAATGAAATCCAGTCTGATCAGTACCAGACTTTACAGGCATGATGTCAGACGCGCCGTGAACAGATTGATGTGCCCATTGTCAGGAATATGAAGAGCGCCACCTAGTGGGAACAGGAAATGTCATGTCTTACACTTTGTTGTACTGATTTTCACAGGTTCATTGTGGCCACCTCAAAAGCGGTGAATATCACCATCAGTCCTTCATGATGCTTCAGTGCAAAAATTGTGACTTTACACTGAACGGCGCACCCTGGTGGCAACGCGGTTCAACATGAAAGATGAAGTGGCTTTTGAGGGGCTTGGAAAGTTTATAGAGGCTTGAAATTTGGCACACACCCCCAAATGGATGAAGGCTTTGTTGTCATGTGATCATTTTCATTGAATAGCGCGAAATTGCTCCACAGCGCCCCCTACAAAGTTTCAAAATATCAGCCCCTGCTCTGTGTTTTATCTATGAGTCTGAAACTTGGTAAGCTCATGGAAGATATTAAGATGTACAAAAAAGTCTCTTGGAGCAATATCCCAAATCCAACAGGAAGTCAGCCATTTTAAAATTAATGTGCAATTTTGGCGACATTTTCCCCTCTTTTCAGGCTTCATACTTTGACGAACTCCTCCAAGGGATTTCATCATATTGAACCATTCTCCAGTGTGTGGAATCTAAAGACCTTTGTGATGTTAAATTGCGAAGCTTTTTACGTCCAGGGAAACGGGGTGGTTATGGCGGCACTTAGAGTTTGAATCACTCGCCAAAAAGCAGTAATCTGCTGTCACTCAAAAACACAACGTCCAATCTCTCCCAAACGTCTCAGGTGTGATGAGACTCGAGCTTGGAAGTGTTTGTTATGCCATTTGTACATAATGGTTAGAGCGCCACCTAGTGGAACGACTAACTAATCATGAATGAATGAGTTGAAATGTTAGCTGGTGGTTAAATGCATGAATTCCATCAATGTGACATCAGATCGGACGTGCTGGTTTTAGGTGTTGGGCGTGGCTCGACGCGCCGGGGGTGCGAGGGCCCTCATAACGCTGCTTGCAGCTTTAATTATTATTATTATTATTATTATTCACCCCAAACAAGGGCCTTTTTGAGGGCCTAAACATGCTCAAAAACTCATGAAATTTTGCACACATGCCAGGTCTGGTGAAAAATTTTGTATTTTAATGGTTTTACATATGAGCACTGGGAAATGGCTCTACAGCGCCACCTATGCCTTGTTAAATGCAGCCCTACGACCACATCGTTTCAGCTACATGTATGAAATTTGGCACACATGTGTATCATGCCGAGTCGAACAAAAAAGTCTGTGGGCCCATTGATGCAAACCCAACAGGAAGTCCGCCATTTGGAAGAGAAGGTGACATTTTGGCTCTAATTTTACGATTTCCATGCCTCGAACTTTTGCGAACTCCTCCTTGGGATTTGGTTGTATAAGCTTCATCTTTGGTCAGTGTCAACTACACACCTGGGCCATGTTAAATTGCGGAGCTTTTGAGTTTTCACAATACTATGAGGCCGTGGCGCCATGGCGAATTTCGATGACTCGCCATGAAAATCTTATTGCCTCTCATTTTGTCATACATTTTCTGACCTTGACCAAAGTGAACACATATGATAAGGCTCCACCCCTGAACATATTTCAACTGCCATATTTGACACCAGGGACAGCGCCACCTAGTGGGAACAGGAAATGTCATGTTTTACACTTTGGGGTACAGTATAGTGATGGGTGAAACCTGCAGCCTCAAATTTCTCCAGGAAAGCCTTAAGGAGTTGGTCTTGGGTTACAGTGAAAACTGTGACTTTTCGCAAAAGGGTGTGACCCCAGCAGCATGGCGAACTTTGATGTCACGCCATGAAGAAACAAATTAGTATAACTCAATGAAATCCAGTCTGATCAGTACCAAACTTTACAGGCATGATGTCAGACCCGCCCTGAACAGATTGACGTGCCCATTGTCGGAAATACGGACAGCGCCACCTAGTGGCCACAGGAAATGTCATGGCTTTAATTTTGTTGTACTGATTTTCACAGGTTCATCGTGGCCACCTCAAAAGCGGTGAATATCACCATCAGTCCCTCGTGATGCTTCAGTGCAAAAATTGTGACTTTACACTGAACGGCGCACCCTGGTGGCAACGCGGTTCAACATGAAAGATGAAGTGGCTTTTGAGGGGCTTGGAAAGTTTATAGAGGCTTGAAATTTGGCACACACCCCCAAATGGATGAAGGCTTTGTTGTCATATGATCATTTTCATTGAATAGCGCGAAATTGCTCCACAGCGCCCCCTACAAAGTTTCAAAATATCAGCCCCTGCTCTGTGTTTTATCTATGAGTCTGAAACTTGGTAAGCTCATGGAAGATATTAAGATGTACAAAAAAGTCTCTTGGAGAAATATCCCAAATCCAACAGGAAGTCAGCCATTTTAAAATTCATGTGTAATTTTGGCGACATTTTCCCCTCTTTTCAGGCTTCATACTTTGACAAACTCCTCCAAGGGATTTCATCAGATTGGACCGATCTGAAGTTTGTGGAATCTAAAGACCTTTGTGATGTTAAATTGCGAAGCTTTTTACGTTCAGGGAAACGGGGTGGTCATGGCGGCACTTAGAGTTTCAATCACTCGCCAAAAAGCAGTAATCTGCTGTCACTCAAAAACACAATATCCAATCTCTCCCAAACGTCGCAGGTGTGATGAGACTCGAGCTCGGAAATGTTTGTTATGCCATTTGTCAGTAATAGTTAGAGCGCCACCTAGTGGGACGACTATAATCATGGTTCAATGAGATGAAATGTTAGCTGGTGGTTAAATGCATGAATTCCATCAATGTGACATCACATTGGACGTGCTGGTTTTAGGTGTTGGGCGTGGCTCGACACGCCAGGGTGCGAGGGCCCTCATAACGCTGCTTGCAGCTTTAATTATTATTATTATTATTATTATTATTATTCAGGCGAAACAAGGGCCTTTTTGAGGGCCTAAATATGCTCAAAAACTCATGAAATTTTGCACACATGCCAGGTCTGGTGAAAAATTTTGTATTTTAATGGTTTTACATATGAGCACTGGGAAATGGCTCTACAGCGCCACCTATGCCTTGTTAAATGCAGCCCTACGACCACATCGTTTGAGCTACATGTATGAAATTTGGCACACATGTGTATCATGCCAAGACAAACAAAAAAGTCAGTGGGCCCATTGACGCAAACCCAACAGGAAGTCCGCCATTTGGAAGAGAAGGTGACATTTTGGCTCTAATTTTGCCATTTCCATGCCTCGAACTTTTGCGAACTCCTCCTTGGGGTTTCATTTCATAACCTTCAAATTTGGACAGTGTCAACTACACCCTTGTGCCATGTTAAATTGCGGAGCTTTTGAGTTTTCACAATACTATGAGGCCGTGGCGCCATGGCGAATTTCGATGACTCGCCATCAAAATCTTATTGCCTCTCATTTTGTCATACATTTTCTGACCTTGACCAAAGTGAACACATATGATAAGGCTCCACCCCTGAACATATTTCAACTGCCATATTTGACCTCAAGGACAGCGCCACCTAGTGGGAACAGGAAATGTCATGTTTTACACTTTGGGGTACAGTATAGTGATGGGTGACATCTGCAGCCTCAAATTTCTCCAGAAAAGCCTTAAGGAGTTGGTCTTGGGTTACAGTGAAAACTGTGAGTTTTCGCGAAAGGGTGTGACCCCAGCAGCATGGCGAACTTTGATGTCACGCCATGAAGAAACAACTTAGTATAACTCAATGAAATCCAGTCTGATCAGTACCAGACTTTACAGGCATGATGTCAGACCCGCCCTGAACAGATTGATGTGCCCATTGTCAGGAATATGAAGAGCGCCACCTAGTGGGAACAGGAAATGTCATGTCTTACACTTTGTTGTACTGATTTTCACAGGTTCATTGTGGACACCTCAAAAGCGGTGAATATCACCGTCAGTCCCTCGTGATGCTTTAGTGCAAAAATTGTGACTTTATACTGAACGGCGCACCCTGGTGGCAACGCTGTTCACCATGAAAAATGAAGTGGCTTTTGAGGGGCTTGGAAAGTTTAAAAAGTCTTGAAATTTGGCGCACACCTCCAATGTGCATAAGGCTTTGTTGTTATGTGATCATTTTCATTGAATAGCGCAAAATGGCTCCACAGCGCCCCCTACGAAATTTCAAAACATCAGCCCCAGCTCTGTGTTTTATGTATGAGTCTTAAACCTGGTAAGCTTATAGGAGATATCAAGATGTACAAAAAAGTCTCTTGGAGCAATATCCCAAATCCAACAGGAAGTCAGCCATTTTAAAATTAATGTGTAATTTTGGCAACATTTTCCCCTCTTTCCAGGCACCGTTCTTTGACGTACTCCTCCAAGGGATTTCATCATATTGAACCAATCTCCAGTGTGTGGAATCTAAAGACCTTTGTCATGTTAAATTGCGAAGCTTTTTACGTTCAGGGAAACGGGGTTGTCATGGTGGCACGTGGAGTTTCAATCACTCGCCAAAAAGCAGTAATCTGCTGTCACTCAAAATCTAAATGTTCAAATTCTCCCAAAGGTCGCAGGCGTGATGAGACTCGAGCTTGGAAATGTTTGTTATGCCATTTGTCAGTAATGGTTAGAGCGCCACCTAGTGGGACGACTATAATGATGATTGAATGAGATGAAATGTTAGCTGGTGGTTAAATGCATGAATTCCATCAATGTGACATCAGATCGGAGGTGCTGGTTGTAGGTGTTGGGCGTGGCTCGACGCGATGGGGTGCGAGGGCCCTCATAACGCTGCTTGCAGCTTTAATTATTAGGGCCCGAGCACTGAGAGTGCGAAGGCCCTATTGTATCTGCTCCGTTTCTTATTATTAGGGCCCGAGCACCGAGAGTGCGAAGGCCCTATTGTATCTGCTCCGTTTCTTATTAGGGCCCGAGCACCGAGAGTGCGAAGGCCCTATTGTATCTGCTCCGTTTCTTATTATTATTATTATTATTATTATTATTATTATTATTATTCAGGCGAAACAAGGGCCTTTTTGAGGGCCTAAACATGCTCAAAAACTCATGAAATTTTGCACACATGCCAGGTCTGGTGAAAAATTTTGTATTTTAATGGTTTTACATATGAGCACTGGGAAATGGCTCTAGAGCGCCACCTATGCCTTGTTAAATGCAGCCCTACGACCACATCGTTTGAGCTACATGTATGAAATTTGGCACACATGTGTATCATGCCAAGACGAACAAAAAAGTCAGTGGGCCCATTGACGCAAACCGGACAGGAAGTCCGCCATTTGGAAGAGAAGGTGACATTTTGGCTCTAATTTTGCCATTTCCATGCCTCGAACTTTTGCGAACTCCTCCTTGGGGTTTGATTTCATAACCTTCATATTTGGTCAGTGTCAACTACACCCTTGTGCCATGTTAAATTGCGGAGCTTTTGAGTTTTCACAATACTATGAGGCCGTGGCGCCATGGCGAATTTCGATGACTCGCCATGAAAATCTTATTGCCTCTCATTTTGTCATACATTTTCTGACCTTGACCAAAGTGAACACATATGATAAGGCTCCACCCCTGAACATATTTCAAGTGCCATATTTGACGTAAGGGACAGCGCCACCTAGTGGGAACAGGAAATGTCATGTTTTACACTTTGGGGTACAGTATTGTGATGGGTGACATCTGCAGCCTCAAATTTCTCCAGGAAAGCCTTAAGGAGTTGGTCTTGGGTTACAGTGAAAACTGTGAGTTTTCGCGAAAGGGTGTGACCCCAGCAGCATGGCGAACTTTGATGTCACGCCATGAAGAAACAAATTAGTATAACTCAATGAAATCCAGTCTGATCAGTACCAGACTTTACAGGCATGATGTCAGACCCGCCCTGAACAGATTGATATGCCCATTGTCGGAAATACGGACAGCGCCACCTAGTGGCAACAGGAAATGTCATGGCTTTAACTTTGTTGTACTGATTTTCACAGGTTGATCGTGGCCACCTCAAAAGCGGTGAATATCACCATCAGTCCCTCGTGATGCTTCAGTGCAAAAATTGTGACTTTAAACTGAACGGCGCACCCTGGTGGCAACGCGGTTCATCATGAAAGATGAAGTGGCTTTTGAGGGGCTTGGAAAGTTTATAGAGGCTTGAAATTTGGCACACACCTCCAAATGGATGAAGGCATTGTTGTTATGTAACCATTTTCCTTGAATAGCGCAAAATGGCTCCACAGCGCCCCCTACAATATTTCAAAACATCAGCCCCTGCTCTGTGTTTCATCTATGAGTCTGACACTTGGTAAGCTTGTGTAAGATATCAAGATGTACAAAAAAGTCTCTTGGAGCAATATCCCAAATCCAACAGGAAGTCAGCCATTTTAAAATTAATGTGTAATTTTGATGACATTTTCCCCCCTTTTCAGGCCTCATACTTTGACGAACTCCTCCAAGGGATTTCATCATATTGAAGCATTCTTCAGTGTGTAGAATCTAAAGACCTTTGTGATGTTAAATTGCGAAGCTTTTTCCGTTCAGGGAAACGGGGTGGTCATGGCGGCACGTAGAGTTTCAATCACTCGCAAAAAGCAGTAATCTGCTGTCACTAAAAAACACAATGTCCAATCTCTCCCAAAGGTCGCAGGTGTGATGAGACTCGAGCTTGGAAATGTTTGTTATGCTATTTGTCAATAATGGTTAGAGCGCCACCTAGTGGCATGACTATAATCCTGGTTGAATAAAATGAAATGTTAGCTGGTGATTAAAAGCATGAAATCCATCAATGTGACATCACATCGGACGTGCTGGTTTGAGGTGTTGGCAGTGGCTCGACGTGCCGGGGGTGCGAGGGCCCTCATAACGCTGCTTGCAGCTTTAATTATTATTATTATTATTATTCACCCCAAACAAGGGCCTTTTTGAGGGCCTAAACATGCTCAAAAACTCATGAAATTTTGCACACATGCCAGGTTTGGTGAAAAATTTTGTATTTTAATGGTTTTACATATGAGCACTGGGAAATGGCTCTAGAGCGCCACCTATGCCTTGTTAAATGCAGCCCTACGACCACATGGTTTGAGCTACATGTATGAAATTTGGCACACATGTGTATCATGCCAAGACGAACAAAAAAGTCTGTGGGCCCATTGACGCAAACCCAACAGGAAGTCCGCCATTTGGAAGAGAAGGTGACATTTTGGCTCTAATTTTGCCATTTCCATGCCTCGAACTTTTGCGAACTCCTCCTTGGGGTTTCATTTCATAACCTTCAAATTTGGACAGTGTCAACTACACCCTTGTGCCATGTTAAATTGCGGAGCTTTTGAGTTTTCACAATACTATGAGGCCGTGGCGCCATGGCGAATTTCGATGACTCGCCATGAAAATCTTATTGCCTCTCATTTTGTCATACATTTTCTGACCTTGACCAAAGTGAACACATATGATAAGGCTCCACCCCTGAACATATTTCAACTGCCATATTTGACACCAGGGACAGCGCCACCTAGTGGGAACAGGAAATGTCATGTTTTACACTTTGGGGTACAGTATAGTGATGGGTGACATCTGCAGCCTCAAATTTCTCCAGGAAAGCCTTAAGGAGTTGGTCTTGGGTTACAGTGAAAACTGTGAGTTTTCGCGAAAGGGTGTGACCCCAGCAGCATGGCGAACTTTGATGTCACGCCATGAAGAAACAAATTAGTATAACTCAATGAAATCCAGTCTGATCAGTACCAGACTTTACAGGCATGATGTCAGACCCGCCCTGAACAGATTGATGTGCCCATTGTCGGAAATACGGACAGCGCCACCTAGTGGCAACAGGAAATGTCATGGCTTTAACTTTGTTGTACTGATTTTCACAGGTTCATCGTGGCCACCTCAAAAGCGGTGAATATCACCATCAGTCCCTCGTGATGCTTCAGTGCAAAAATTGTGACTTTAAACTGAACGGCGCACCCTGGTGGCAACGCGGTCCAACATGAAAGATGAAGTGGCTTTTGAGGGGCTTGGAAAGTTTATAGAGGCTTGAAATTTGGCACACACCTCCAAATGGATGAAGGCATTGTTGTTATGTAACCATTTTCCTTGAATAGCGCAAAATGGCTCCACAGCGCCCCCTACAATACTTCAAAACATCAGCCCCTGCTCTGTGTTTCATCTATGAGTCTGACACTTGGTAAGCTTGTGTAAGATATCAAGATGTACAAAAAAGTCTCTTGGAGCAATATCCCAAATCCAACAGGAAGTCAGCCATTTTAAAATTAATGTGTAATTTTGGCGACATTTTCCCCTCTTTTCAGGCTTCATACTTTGACGAACTCCTCCAAGGGATTTTATCATATTGAACCATTCTCCAGTGTGTGGAATCCAAAGACCTTTGTGATGTTAAATTGCGAAGCTTTTTACGTTCAGGGAAAAGGGGTGGTTATGGCGGCACTTAGAGTTTGAATCACTCGCCAAAAAGCAGTAATCTGCTGTCACTCAAAAACACAATATCCAATCTCTCCCAAAGGTCGCAGGCGTGATGAGACTCGAGCTCGGAAATGTTTGTTATGCCCTTTGTCTATAATGGTTAGAGCGCCACCTAGTGGGACAACTATACTCATGGTTGAACCAAATGAAATGTTAGCTGGTGGTTAAATGCATGAATTCCATCAATGTGACATCAGATCGGACGTGCTGGTTTCAGATGTTGGGCATGGCTCGACACGCCGGGGGTGCGAGGGCCCTCATAACGCTGCTTGCAGCTTTAATTAGGGCCCGAGCACTGACAGTGCGAAGGCCCTATTGTAATTGCTCTGTTTATTATTATTATTATTATTATTATTATTATTATTATTATTATTCCGGCAAATGAATCGGCCTTTTGAGGGCCTAAACATGCTCGAAAACTCATGAAATTTTGCACACACGTCAGGTCTGGTGAAAATTTACGTATTTTAATGTTCTCAGACATGGCCAGGGAAAATTAGCTCAATAGCGCCACCTAGAAAAATGAAAAACGCGAGCCCCCGGTATGGGTATGACCTACATGTTTGAAAGTCGGTACACCTATATAACGTTCAGAGTCGAACAAAAAAGTCTATTATGGCAATGTCCTAAACCCAACAGGAAGTCCGCCATTTTGGATTGAAGGTGACATTTTGGGTCTGATTTTACCGTTTCCATGCCTTGTACTTTAACGAACTCCTCCTTGGGATTTGGTCCTATAAACTTCAAATTTGGACAGTGTCAACTACACCCTTGTGCCATGTTAAATTGCGGAGCTTTTGAGTTTTCACAATAGTATGAGGCCGTGGCGCCATGGCGAATTTTGATGACTCGCCATGAAAATCTTATTGCCTCTCATTCTGTCATAAATGTTCCGATCTGGACCAAAGAGCACACATATGATAAGGCTCCACCCCTGAACATATTTCAACTGCCATATTTGACATCAAGGACAGCGCCACCTAGTGGGAACAGGAAATGTCATGTTTTACACTTTGGGGTACAGTATAGTGATGGGTGACATCTGCAGCCTCAAATTTCTCCAGGAAAGCCTTAAGGAGTTGGTCTTGGGTTACAGTGAAAACTGTGAGTTTTCGCGAAAGGGTGTGACCCCAGCAGCATGGCGAACTTTGATGTCACGCCATGAAGAAACAAATTAGTATAACTCAATGAAATCCAGTCTGATCAGTACCAGACTTTACAGGCATGATGTCAGACGCGCCCTGAACAGATTGATGTGCCCATTGTCAGGAATATGAAGAGCGCCACCTAGTGGGAACAGGAAATGTCATGTCTTACACTTTGTTGTACTGATTTTCACAGGTTCATTGTGGCCACCTCAAAAGCGGTGAATATCACCATCAGTCCTTCATGATGCTTTAGTGCAAAAATTGTGAGTTTAAACTGAACGGCGCACCCTGGTGGCAACGCTGTTCACCATGAAAAATGAAGTGGCTTTTGAGGGGCTTGGAAAGTTTATAGAGGCTTGAAATTTGGCGCACACCTCCAATGTGCATAAGGCTTTGTTGTTATGTGATCATTTTCATTGAATAGCGCAAAATGGCTCCACAGCGCCCCCTACGAAATTTCAAAACATCAGCCCCAGCTCTGTGTTTTATGTATGAGTCTTAAACCTGGTAAGCTTATAGGAGATATCAAGATGTACAAAAAAGTCTCTTGGAGCAATATCCCAAATCCAACAGGAAGTCAGCCATTTTAAAATTCATGTGCAATTTTGGCAAAATTTTCCCCTCTTTTCAGGCATCGTTCTTTGACGAACTCCTCCAAGGGATTTCATCAGATTGGACCGATCTGCAGTTTGTGGAATCTAAAGACCTTTGTGATGTTAAATTGCGAAGCTTTTTACGTCCAGGGAAACGGGGTGGTTATGGCGGCACTTAGAGTTTGAATCACTCGCCAAAAAGCAGTAATCTGCTGTCACTCAAAAACACAATGTCCAATCTCTCCCAAACGTCTCAGGTGTGATGAGACTCGAGCTTGGAAGTGTTTGTTATGCCATTTGTACATAATGGTTAGAGCGCCACCTAGTGGAACGACTAACTAATCATGAATGAATGAGTTGAAATGTTAGCTGGTGGTTAAATGCATGAATTCCATCAATGTGACATCAGATCGGACGTGTTGGTTTTAGGTGTTGGGCGTGGCTCGACACGCCGGGGGTGCGAGGGCCCTCATAACGCTGCTTGCAGCTTTAATTATTATTATTATTATTATTCACCCCAAACAAGGGCCTTTTTGAGGGCCTAAACATGCTCAAAAACTCATGAAATTTTGCACATATGCCAGGTTTGGTGAAAAATTTTGTATTTTAATGGTTTTACATATGAGCACTGGGAAATGGCTCTAGAGCGCCACCTATGCCTTGTTAAATGCAGCCCTACGACCACATCGTTTGAGCTACATGTATGAAATTTGGCACACATGTGTATCATGCCAAGACGAACAAAAAAGTCTGTGGGCCCATTGACGCAAACCCAACAGGAAGTCCGCCATTTGGAAGAGAAGGTGACATTTTGGCTCTAATTTTGCCATTTCCATGCCTCGAACTTTAACGAACTCCTCCTTGGGATTTGGTCCTATAAACTTCAAATTTGGACAGTGTCAACTACACCCTTGTGCCATGTTAAATTGCGGAGCTTTTGAGTTTTCACAATACTATGAGGCCGTGGCGCCATGGCGAATTTCGATGACTCGCCATCAAAATCTTATTGCCTCTCATTTTGTCATACATTTTCTGACCTTGACCAAAGTGAACACATATGATAAGGCTCCACCCCTGAACATATTTCAACTGCCATATTTGACCTCAAGGACAGCGCCACCTAGTGGGAACAGGAAATGTTATGTTTTACACTTTGGGGTACAGTATAGTGATGGGTGACATCTGCAGCCTCAAATTTCTCCAGGAAAGCCTTAAGGAGTTGGTCTTGGGTTACAGTGAAAACTGTGAGTTTTCGCGAAAGGGTGTGACCCCAGCAGCATGGCGAACTTTGATGTCACGCCATGAAGAAACAAATTAGTATAACTCAATGAAATCCAGTCTGATCAGTACCAGACTTTACAGGCATGATGTCAGACCCGCCCTGAACAGATTGATGTGCCCATTGTCGGAAATACGGACAGCGCCACCTAGTGGCAACAGGAAATGTCATGGCTTTAATTTTGTTGTACTGATTTTCACAGGTTCATCGTGGCCACCTCAAAAGCGGTGAATATCACCATCAGTCCCTCGTGATGCTTCAGTGCAAAAATTGTGACTTTAAACTGAACGGCGCACCCTGGTGGCAACACGGTTCAACATGAAAGATGAAGTGGCTTTTGAGGGGCTTGCAAAGTTTATAGAGGCTTGGAATTTGGCACACACCTCCAAATGGATGAAGGCTTTGTTGTCATGTGATCATTTTCATTGAATAGGGCAAAATGGCTCTTCAGCGCCCCCTACAAAATTTCAAAACCACAGCCCCAGCTCTGTATTTTATGTATGAGTCTGAATCCTGGTAAGCTTATAGGAGATATCAAGATGTACAAAAAAGTCTCTTGGAGCAATATCCCAAATCACACAGGAAGTCAGCCATTTTAAAATTAATGTGCAATTTTGGCAACATTTTCCCCTCTTTTCAGGCACCGTGCTTTGACGTACTCCTCCAAGGGATTTCATCAGATTGATGCGATCTCCTGTGTGTGGAATCTAAAGACCTTTGTGATGTTAAATTGCGAAGCTTTTTACATTCAGGGAAACGAGGTGCACATGGCGGCACGTAGAGTTTCAATCACTCGCCAAAAAGCAGTAATCTGCTGTCATTCAAAGACACAATGTCCAATCTCTCCCAAAGCTCATAGGCGTGATGAGACTCGAGCTCGGAAATGTTTGTTATGCCATTTCTACATAATGGTTAGAGCGCCACCTAGTGGAACGACTAACAAATCATGAATGAATGAGTTTAAATGTTAGCTGATGGTTAAATGCATGAATTCCATCAATGTGACATCAGATCGGACGTGCTGGTTTTAGGTGTTGTGCTGGTTTTAGGTGTTGGGCGTGGCTCGACGCGCCGGGGGTGCGAGGGCCCTCATAACGCTGCTTGCAGCTTTAATTAGGGCCCGAGCACTGACAGTGCGAAGGCCCTATTGTAATTGCTCTGTTTATTATTAGGGCCCGAGCACTGACAGTGCGAAGGCCCTATTGTAATTGCTCTGTTTATTATTATTATTATTATTATTATTATTATTATTATTATTATTATTATTCCGGCAAATGAATCGGCCTTTTGAGGGCCTAAACATGCTCGAAAACTCATGAAATTTTGCACACGCGTCAGGTCTGGTGAAAATTTACGTATTTTAATGTTCTCAGACATGGCCAGGGAAAATTAGCTCAGTAGCGCCACCTAGAAAAATGAAAAACGCGAGCCCCCGGTATGGGTATGACCTACATGTTTGAAAGTCGGTACACCTATATAACGTTCAGAGTCGAACAAAAAAGTCTATTATGGCAATGTCCTAAACCCAACAGGAAGTCCGCCATTTTGGATTGAAGGTGACATTTTGGCTCTGATTTTACCGTTTCCATGCCTTGTACTTTAACGAACTCCTCCTTGGGATTTGGTCCTATAAACTTCAAATTTGGACAGTGTCAACTACACCCTTGTGCCATGTTAAATTGCGGAGCTTTTGAGTTTTCACAATACTATGAGGCTGTGGCGCCATGGCGAATTTCGATGACTCGCCATGAAAATCTTATTGCCTCTCATTTTGTCATACATATTCCGATCTGGACCAAAGAGCACACATATGATAAGGCTCCACCCCTGAACATATTTCAACTGCCATATTTGACACCAGGGACAGCGCCACCTAGTGGGAACAGGAAATGTCATGTTTTACACTTTGGGGTACAGTATAGTGATGGGTGACATCTGCAGCCTCAAATTTCTCCAGGAAAGCCTTAAGGAGTTGGTCTTGGGTTACAGTGAAAACTGTGGCTTTTCACGAAAGGGTGTGACCTCAGCAGCATGGCGAACTTTGATATCTCGCCATGAAGAAACAAATTAGTATAACTCCATGAAATCCAGTCTGATTAGTACCAGACTTTACAGGCATGATGTCACACCCGCCCTGAACAGATTGATGTGCCCATTGTCAGGAATATGAAGAGCGCCACCTAGTGGGAACAGGAAATGTCATGTCTTACACTTTGTTGTACTGATTTTCACAGGTTCATAGTGGCCACCTCAAAAGCGGTGAATATCACCATCAGTCCCTCGTGATGCTTCAGTGCAAAAATTGTGACTTTAAACTGAACGGCGCACCCTGGTGGCAACGCGGTTCATCATGAAAGATGAAGTGGGTTTTGAGGGGCTTGGAAAGTTTATAGAGGCTTGAAATTTGGCACACACCTCCAAATGGATGAAGGCATTGTTGTTATGTAACCATTTTCCTTGAATACCGCAAAATGGCTCCACAGCGCCCCCTACAATATTTCAAAACCACAGCCCCTGCTCTGTGTTCTATGTATGATTCTGAAACCTGGTAAGCTTATAGGAGATATCAAGATGTACAAAAAAGTCTCTTGGAGCAATATCCCAAATCCAACAGGAAGTCAGCCATTTTAAAATTAATGTGTAATTTTGATGACATTTTCCCCCCTTTTCAGGCCTCATACTTTGACGAACTCCTCCAAGGGATTTCATCATATTGGACCGATCTGAAGTTTGTGGAATCTAAAGACCTTTGTGATGTTAAATTGCGAAGCTTTTTACGTTCAGGGAAACGGGGTGGTCATGGCGGCACGTAGAGTTTCAATCACTCGCCAAAAAGCAGAAATCTGCTGTCACTCCAAAACACAATGTCCAATCTCTCCCAAACATCGCAGGCATGAGTCGAGAGTCAAGCTCAGAAATATTTGATATGCCATTTGCCAGTAATGTTAGAGCGCCACCTAGTGGGACAAAAATAATGATTGTTGAATGAGATTAAATGTTAGCTAGTGGTTTGGCCATGGTGCCACAGTGAGTTTTGATATATTGCCATACAAATGATCTGTTTTCCTATTTTATTCATCTTTTATGGTTAATGTCAGGGATCAATGCAAACATTTTTGCATGTTTTTGACTTTAAAATGTGATTCTTTCAGCATTCTGTTTCACATTTTAGGCCTTGTAATTTCCCTCATGTAACATTGTAACACACACAAAATTGTGTTAGAAATGTGCCCTCAACCAGAATTTAGTGTTCCATTTGGAATTTTTTTGGTCATTATGACACATTTTTGCAATTTCCAGGTTGTATACTTTTGTACTCATTGTAGAGGTCTGCGAGTCACATGGAGTTCCTTTCCCTTTCAGCTGTGGCTTCTACAAGAATTGGGTGAAAAACATAAAAACAAATAAAAAACAAATAAAAACAAATTAATTAATAGCCTTGAAACATAATATAATCTGTGCCACAGATTCAATGTGGTAGAGAAGACAAGGACAACCTCTCTTTGTGTGGTGTTTGCACATTAGCGAGTGAGAGTTTGCAGTTAAAGTTTACAGAGAGTGACAAAAAGAAAAGTTACTGTAGAGTTTCTCAAGAGCCCGTTTTGGGTGAAATATTAGTGTTCAGCTGTATATTGTGTTCACTGCCTCAAAAGGAATAAAGTTCTGCTGGTGCATTCTTACGTCATTCCTCTCCATCTGTCTGCTAAGGTTTCGCAATTTGATGATATGGGCGATTTATTTATTTGCCCATAAGTAAGTTTGCTAATAATGATGGAGCTAATAGAAGCAGTTAACAGGATAGAAATTACAGCACTGTTTGAACACCACCTTTTTTGCACTCTCCTCAGAGTGTGCAGCGATTCAATTACTGAAATTCAAAACAGACACAAAGAAAGGCACGAGCCTATGTTAGAAAAAATGTTTGGATGGTGGACACATACATGCTCATGCAAGTTAGTCGTGTTTGATTCCTTTGCTTGCATTATACATCTGCACAAGTAGCACACTGTTTTGGTAGTCAAATAAAATCCTAAATTGGTGACTTTATTTTTTATGGCAATTAGTTTGGACTTCTTTGTTGTAAACGTTCAAATCAGTCTGTGCATGATTACATTGCCCCGCCCATCAAAAAGTATGCACATGCATGTATATATATTTTATATTGTTGATTGTTGGACTTAAAATTGTTGGTTGGCAAATCTTTACATATCACTTAACCCTACTTTACACTTTGCTATTAGACTTTATTTGCCCAGACCAGAAAGCTAATTACAAGCTACAAACCAAACTCGAAGCACTAATCATCAATCAGAAGCACCCTCGATATAGATGTAACTGGATCGACATGGTTGTTTATTACTTTAATGTAAATGTAATGGTCAATAGCATGTATTAGTCCGTTATAGCCATAAGCAAGGACACCACAGGGAGTCGAACCCTATCCCAGTAAACCAGGAGTACCATTACCAGTGTCTTTTTGCTTTTTAAGGCTAAGTGGATAAAGCAAAACCTGCATTAACAACATGTGAGCATGACTACTCTGTTTGATAGCACAACTGTACTATGTGCTATTTAAAAGTGAATACTTACTGCTATCTTTAGCAAATTGTACATTTTATTTTTCTATGTGTGATGCATACATTGTATCTGAAAGATGAATGAAAAAACAGTTACAGTTATTTAGAAGTCTATGGACAGAATTTCCTCATGTGCACAAGAACCCAGTAAATTATTGTGAAATACCCAAAGATATCTACAAAAAACTTTAAAATATTGCGTTTATTAATTAATGGTAAAGTCACTTAATGCAGGAAAAAAAAACCACTGTAATAGCAATTGGCTGAGGTTAGTCATTAAGAATGAGTGTGCACAGAATTGGGCTGACTAACATATAAAGCATAGCTAGAAGTGAGGTGTAACCTTTCCACTTCCCTCCCTTACTAAGGACTAGATATTACAGTCCCTGATAATGCATTGCTTTAGGATAGGAGAGAGCAGAGAGGAGAGCTAGAAGGGGGGCTGCACCAAGACACCAGACGTTCAACCTCCCTCCTGTAGGCAGACTCGTCCCCGTCCGAGATGAGTCCAATAACGGTGGTGTCATCTGCAAACTTGATTAGCTTGACAGACTGGTGGGTGGAGGTGCAGCAGTTGGTGTACAGGGAGAAGAGCAGAGGAGAAAGAACACAGCCCTGAGGGGAGCCGGTGCTGATGGTCCGGGAGTCCGAGACATTCTTTCCCAGCCTCACATGCTGCTTCCTGTCCGTCAGGAAGTCAGTGATCCACCGGCAGATGGGATCAGGCACATTCATCTGGGAAAGCTTGTCTCGGAGATGGTCTGGAAGGATGGTGTTGAAGGCAGAGCTGAAGTCCACAAACAGGATCCTGGCGTAGGTTCCTGGGGAGTCCAGATGCTGCAGGATGAAGTGTAGGGCCATGTTGATGGCGTCGTCTACAGACCTGTTGGCTCTATATGCAAACTGCAGGGGGTCCAGGAGGGGGGCGTCCGAGATGAGTCCAATAACGGTGGTGTCATCTGCAAACTTGATTAGCTTGACAGACTGGTGGGTGGTGGTGTCATCTGCAAACTTGATTAGCTTGACAGACTGGTGGGTGGAGGTGCAGCAGTTGGTGTACAGGGAGAAGAGCAGAGGAGAAAGAACACAGCCCTGAGGGGAGCCGGTGCTGATGGTCCGGGAGTCCGAGACATTCTTTCCCAGCCTCACATGCTGCTTCCTGTCCGTCAGGAAGTCAGTGATCCACCGGCAGATGGGATCAGGCACATTCATCTGGGAAAGCTTGTCTCGGAGATGGTCTGGAAGGATGGTGTTGAAGGCAGAGCTGAAGTCCACAAACAGGATCCTGGCGTAGGTTCCTGGGGAGTCCAGATGCTGCAGGATGAAGTGTAGGGCCATGTTGATGGCGTCGTCTACAGACCTGTTGGCTCTATATGCAAACTGCAGGGGGTCCAGGAGGGGGGCGTCCGAGATGAGTCCAATAACGGTGGTGTCATCTGCAAACTTGATTAGCTTGACAGACTGGTGGGTGGTGGTGTCATCTGCAAACTTGATTAGCTTGACAGACTGGTGGGTGGAGGTGCAGCAGTTGGTGTACAGGGAGAAGAGCAGAGGAGAAAGAACACAGCCCTGAGGGGAGCCGGTGCTGATGGTCCGGGAGTCCGAGACATTCTTTCCCAGCCTCACATGCTGCTTCCTGTCCGTCAGGAAGTCAGTGATCCACCGGCAGATGGGATCAGGCACATTCATCTGGGAAAGCTTGTCTCGGAGATGGTCTGGAAGGATGGTGTTGAAGGCAGAGCTGAAGTCCACAAACAGGATCCTGGCGTAGGTTCCTGGGGAGTCCAGATGCTGCAGGATGAAGTGTAGGGCCATGTTGATGGCGTCGTCTACAGACCTGTTGGCTCTATATGCAAACTGCAGGGGGTCCAGGAGGGGGGCGTCCGAGATGAGTCCAATAACGGTGGTGTCATCTGCAAACTTGATTAGCTTGACAGACTGGTGGGTGGTGGTGTCATCTGCAAACTTGATTAGCTTGACAGACTGGTGGGTGGAGGTGCAGCAGTTGGTGTACAGGGAGAAGAGCAGAGGAGAAAGAACACAGCCCTGAGGGGAGCCGGTGCTGATGGTCCGGGAGTCCGAGACATTCTTTCCCAGCCTCACATGCTGCTTCCTGTCCGTCAGGAAGTCAGTGATCCACCGGCAGATGGGATCAGGCACATTCATCTGGGAAAGCTTGTCTCGGAGATGGTCTGGAAGGATGGTGTTGAAGGCAGAGCTGAAGTCCACAAACAGGATCCTGGCGTAGGTTCCTGGGGAGTCCAGATGCTGCAGGATGAAGTGTAGGGCCATGTTGATGGCGTCGTCTACAGACCTGTTGGCTCTATATGCAAACTGCAGGGGGTCCAGGAGGGGGGCGTCCGAGATGAGTCCAATAACGGTGGTGTCATCTGCAAACTTGATTAGCTTGACAGACTGGTGGGTGGTGGTGTCATCTGCAAACTTGATTAGCTTGACAGACTGGTGGGTGGAGGTGCAGCAGTTGGTGTACAGGGAGAAGAGCAGAGGAGAAAGAACACAGCCCTGAGGGGAGCCGGTGCTGATGGTCCGGGAGTCCGAGACATTCTTTCCCAGCCTCACATGCTGCTTCCTGTCCGTCAGGAAGTCAGTGATCCACCGGCAGATGGGATCAGGCACATTCATCTGGGAAAGCTTGTCTCGGAGATGGTCTGGAAGGATGGTGTTGAAGGCAGAGCTGAAGTCCACAAACAGGATCCTGGCGTAGGTTCCTGGGGAGTCCAGATGCTGCAGGATGAAGTGTAGGGCCATGTTGATGGCGTCGTCTACAGACCTGTTGGCTCTATATGCAAACTGCAGGGGGTCCAGGAGGGGGGCCGTGAGGGTCTTGAGATGGGAGAGAACTAGGCGCTCAAATGACTTCATGACCACAGATGTCAGAGCCACGGGTCTGTAGTCATTTAGTCCAGTGATCCTAGGTTTCTTGGGGACAGGGATTATGGTAGAGGACTTGAAGCAGGCAGGCACATGACATGCCTGCAGTGAGGAGTTGAAGATGCCAGAAAACACTGGGGCCAGCTCGTTTGCACAGTGTCTGAGGGTGGCAGGAGACACACCGTCTGGGCCGGGAGCTTTCCGAGCATTCAGACTCTTAAACTGCTTCCTCACATCTGCTTCATGATTTACGGAGGATTTACGGAGGATAACTTCTTCAACGGGATAGAATAGGTGATAGAGAGAAGTAAGACAAAAGGGACAAGATAGGAGAGAGCAGAGAGGAGAGCTAGAAGGGGGGCGCCTGGTCTGGCTTCCCACACCTCCCCGCCGGTTTAGGCTGTACGCTCTACCTCCCCACTGCGTTCCAGAAAAGGGAAGAAGAGTAGAGGGGAGAAGAGCGGAATATTTCTTTTCTCTTTAGCATTTACGGAGGATAACTTCTTCAACGGGATAGAATAGGTGATAGAGAGAAGTAAGACAAAAGGGACAAGATAGGAGAGAGCAGAGAGGAGAGCTAGAAGGGGGGCGCCTGGTCTGGCTTCCCACACCTCCCCGCCGGTTTAGGCTGTACGCTCTACCTCCCCACTGCGTTCCAGAAAAGGGAAGAAGAGAAGAGAGGAGAAGAGCGGAATATTTCTTTTCTCTCATGGTTAGCTGTGCTTTTTGTACTTTTAGGTCATTATTTACATAAATTTACACACACACACACACACACACACACACACACTGCTGCTCACTGCCCTTTTGTCATGTAGGAGTCTTGGATTTAAACGTACAAAAAATCCCTTCATGGTCACTAAAATATGTTGGAAAGACTACAGCTTTTACATTATAATGTGTTGTTTTAACATACACATGATCAATTAATGTGCCCTTCTCTGTGGTGGGCTGTGTTACATGTTGAATGAATCCTTTGTCTGTGACAAACTTGCAAATACTTGAAGATTTTAGAACATTGTCATTAAAATCTCCCATTACTACTACTGTATTACTTTTTTTATCTAGCCAATCAAGTAACTTTCCTAGGTTTTGTTTAAACAGTGCCATGGTATAAGAAGGAGGCCGATAAATAACTGCTATTAAAATGTTCAATGTACAATAGTTGCAAAGTAAACATTCTAAATTGGCATCTGGTATAGCTATAATTTCAGATGTCAAACTGTCTGCAGTATACATGCCAACGCCACCATGCTGTTGGCTTTGTATTTCAATAAATGTTGGGTTACTTCTAGTGTAAGATGCACTTCGTGGATTATGCTGAAACCCATAACCGTCAATTTTTACAGTGTCTAATGAAGAATCGGCAGACATCCATGTCTCTGTAACAGCAATACAGTTAGGCTGCAAATGCTGTGTGCACAATACCAGATCAGCTACATGTAGAGTTAAATTCTGCACATTCATTAACACTACTGTGAAATCACGTGTCTTAGTACATGCTGTATTTTCAGACAAAAATTGGGGCATTCTTTCGATTACATCCTTTACACCACCTTTAGAGTAAATAGCTTTTTCATTGAAATCTTGAATTATTAAACCTGACAGACTCCTAACACGACTTAAGGCAACATATGCCTGTCCTGGAGCAAACACATTTTTAAGAGACACTACTGCATCATCAACAGTAACTCCTTGTACCTTATGTACTGTACAAGCCCATGCAAGTTTCAGTGGAAACTGCCGTCGCAATCCACCTTTCTCAGTTACCTTTTCTTCTTCTGCTTCAATACCTGTAGAGCCTATTTCAACTGCTGGGTAATACACACAGTTTTTCCTCCTTTGTGCACCTATATGATTGTCATCAAATTTTACATAAATGGTTTTGGGAAGCTTCTTGTCCTCAGTAACATAAACTATGTGTGTTACCGTACCACATACACCATTAACAAGACCATCCATTACATCTACATTTTTACACAACATTACACGGGCACCTTTCCCCAAGAGAAGCTTTTCATTCAAACATGTGTTATATGTTTTGGCATGATGTCCAGTTTTTAACTCCAGTTTCCCTGTTTTCCTACTATTGACAAAATCCTGAGCAGGTATCTCAACATAATCAGGACACAACTTAAACAACTGCTGCATATTATGCTCATTTACTTGTTTGTTTGTTGGAAAAATGTGTAAAGCTGAGCTAACTTCACCAGTTTCACAATGCTTCAAGCTTTTAATGTCCTTTTCTAATAATGGAGCCCCTTTAATGTGAGTTCTTAACCTGTTTAATAATTCTGCAAACCCAACATCGCTCTGCCTTACTATTTTATTTAGTTCAACAACCCTAAATAGACTAGACCACAAGTTCATACCAACATCCTCAACATACAGGGGTTTTCCTTTTACTGGAGGCAACTGAAAAAAGTCTCCAACAGTAATAACACTAACATTTCCAAAAGGCGAAAAATCTCCAATTTGTTTAATCTGTCTTAATCTACCATGGATGTAAGCCATTAGTCTCTGATCAACCATGGAGATTTCATCAATTATCAGGATCTGCAGATCACAATATTTAGCACGTAGGCAATTTAACTTTTCCTCACCCAGAGGGGTGTAAGGTAAGCGGACATCTTTACCAATGCTAAATGTGTTGTGGATTGTTGTTGCATGTAAGTTATATGCAGCAATCCCAGTAGGTGCAGTTAATAAAACACAAACATTTTCAGGATGACGACACATTGGTGACAATAACCTTGCTGCTTCATAGTGAATTGCTTTAATCAAATGGCTTTTCCCTGTTCCTGCACCTCCAGTAATAAATACATGCAATGGATCTGGGTTTTTGCCTACTGTCTTATCCAAGCACCACTGCCTAATCTGATAAAAGACTGAAAGCTGTGTCTCATTTAGAGATCTAATTAAAGCCAAACCGTCTCTTCTGGGCATAATGTCATTTCTCGTTTCTAAATGTGAAACCTGTTGGCTGCACACAGCTAAATCTGGAATATTCTCATTGTCTTCTTCCCCTATTTGCTCTTTATCTTTCCATTCCTGCTCACACTCTAAACGCTCCAACTCCTGTTCTGGACAAAGCTCACACCAGGCATCTTCTGTTACACCATCCAAATCAATTGTATTTTGAATGTTATCCAGTTTATCTGCGTTTATTTCAAACTTACGTCTATTTGCATCAACAACTGATTTCACTGAATGCAGAAATCCATCGCTAAACTTCACAATGCCATTCTTGTAAAACTGTTCAAATGTTGTATAGTTTGAAGGCTTTAGTTCCTGATCTACACGATATGGCAAAAACAACTGCATGATACTATGATAAAACAATTCAGCATTTTTAGTCTCTGAAAATCGCGCATAACGAACAACTGCAGGTTGTGATCGTGTTCTCTTAGTAACAAAACCACATCTATTGTTCAACTGTATTGGCTTAGTGGATTTTTCACTTTTACTCAAAACACGATATTCGGAGGCAAATGTGGCCATACACATATCATTAAAATCAATGTTTTTTGGTCTATTCTTATACCGGTCTACAATACTAGTCATCCACATGTCCTCTGCTGTTAAATCCTGTGATGTTGCTTTTTGTCTTAACACTTTTAAGGGCAAACTCATTTTAACTACATTGTCCCCTGTTGGCACAAACACAACTTTCCTAGAACATTCTTTTAGATGCATATTTGTTAATCTATACACAGCCTCCTGAGCACTAACATCTCTGTTATGAAGGTATACACTGCCTAATGACTTCAAAGCCTCCCTTGCACTAACATTTCCATCTTTATATGCTTCCTTCTGAGTATTACTTAACAACAAACCCATCTCTTTTTCAGATTTTGACATGTAAGAAATTATATAAACACAGCAGGCATAAGCATCAATTACAAATTGAATATCCAAATTAGCATTGTAACATTTCAACAGTGGCTTATTATATTGATTTATCCAAACCTCGTTTAACTTCCTTTTCAACACAACATGTGTATTTCGACTAAAGCATTTGTATGCCTCCTCAAAAGTTGCCTGATTCATACCTAAACTCTGAAACAAATGCTCCACACTTTCAAAACTCCTACTCTCATCTGAAAGAGCCTTCTTGATTGTTGTTAAGATATCACTTGCCTGCTTTCTTCTCATCTTAATAGAGTCTTGCTGACGCTGACTTTCACAGGCACATTGTTGTAAATCATCTTCTCTCTTATCGACTTGACACTTGCATTTTTGCTCGGAAACATCACTTTTCCTACGACATATAAATGTTCGACTAGATGGTGGCCTGGGAAAATTAAACCGGCAAACTGTGTTCTTTTTTTTGCAAGTTTTAGAATGCCGCTTTGAATGCTGTTGTACAGATGAGACAATGTCCAATAAAGTCTCATCTTGTGAAGGCAATTCACATGTTACATATTCATCTATAAACTGAATCACCTCTTCATCTGTATTTTTATCAATCTGCGGAGCATTCTCTATCCAAAACAGACAGTGCACATGTGGTGAACCTCGCTGTTGAAATTCCACTCTGTAAAAGTAATCCTTAATCTTACCAATCGGATGCAATGGAGACATGAGTACCTCCTTCAGAAAACAATGCCACCGAAAGTCAAACATCCTTGCTGCAGTCACAGGATTTCGACGCAGCAAATCACACCTGTCTGCCCACTCTAACTGTTCAACTGTTTCTGTTCTACCTTGCTGATTCAAAATACTATAAAGAAGATTTGTCCATCGCATGTCAGCTGACGAAAATGAACAAAACCAAGTGGGGATACCAAGCTGACGAACACAAGCTAAGAGGTCACGCTGTGCTGCCTGCCAAAAAGCTGGAGTACCTCTAATAGGCTTAAGAAAACGGTACCCATCATCAAACTCCAACAACTTCTTCAAAGACTCTTCATCTTTCAACAACTCATGGCTAACATTCTGATATGTACAATCACCTTTTCCTTTTCGCAATGCTATTGAAACATTTGAGATAACCTGTTCAATCTCAGACATATACTGAGCAAAAAAGATATATTCGACATTTTGTGCAAACCTACCATCAGCATGTAAAATCCGGTTATTAAAATAACGGGACAATGTCAAACGCTTCTCTCTGTTTTCATGATACGTATTCAACCCATTTGGAAACAACACTGGGAAACATTTGGCTTCATTTGCATGATCTGAAAGTAATTTTACAGGATTATTCCCTTCTGCTGGAGCTAGATTTAATATGTTAGTAAAATATTGATCTAGTGCTTCCTGTCCAATATCAACAGGCATGAGACATGTGTCCTGAAACATACAGTGCTGCTGTCTGTCATGCAAAAGCTCATCATCAACATTTGAAGATGCAACACCGCTTACTGCATTTTTATCACTCTCCTCTTCCACAGCTTCCTCTTGCTGCATACAAAACTGATTTTGCCAACTTTTATTGAACTCTACATCTTTATAATGCACATTTGACCCTTTTAAATATTGCAAAGCCTGTCTTATGTGGATAGTGTCAACAAACTGGTATTGATAATGGCCTTTATAAGTTAACTTGCGCTTTAGTTTTACTGGTAATAAAGAGCCTTCCATGCTAGAACGGGGTAAGACATTGGTGGTTTCTACAATGTTTGCTGGAACACATGTCACTGGTCCATGTACTCCATTTTGTCCACCCTTAGGTAAGGCTAGCATTTTCATAAATGGTATATGTAAAGCTATTAAATGTTGTTCTAAGCTATTTAAACATGCCAATTCAGGTGGAATTGGATGCACTTCTAAATTATTTTTTACAGACTCTGGAGGCACTTCATTTTTATTAATTTTATAATGGCATGTATAACAGATCCACAGTTTAGCTTTAGCTGTGTCCAACCAGTGACATGGATTTATACAATCTTTATTACATTTGTGTAAATAGTCTTCAGTTATACATTTTTCTGCAATCAGTACTGCAGTTTTAGTTTTGTTATAATAGTTTTTTTGACAATGTAACACCTGATGTCTAAATAACAACCTATGGCAGACACAGCAAACAAAATCTGGTCCATCTTTTACTTTATCTAAAAAAAATTCCATCACAAAATCAAACTGCTCTGCCTTTTCTTTCATTTGCTGCCTTTTTAATTTGACACCAGCAATAACACGCATCTTATGTTCTGGATTTCCATGATACTTTCTAGCTGCCATTGCATTTATTTTTTTCCTGTGCAACTCATTTGATCTGTATTTACTAATGCTCATTTGTTTTACCTTTTCTTTATGCGACATGTTTTGTTTATATTTACTAATGCTCATTTGTTTGACCTTTTCTTTATGCGACATGTTTTGTTTATATTTACTAATGCTCATTTGTTTTACGTTTTCTTTATGCGACATGTTTTGTTGATATTTACTAATGCTCATTTGTTTGACCTTTTCTTTATGCGACATGTTTTGTTGATATTTACTAATGCTCATTTGCCTTACCTTTTCTTTATGCGACATGTTTTGTTGATATTTACTAATGCTCATTTGCCTTACCTTTTCTTTATGCGACATGTTTTGTTGATATTTACTAATGCTCATTTGCCTTACCTTTTCTTTATGCGACATGTTTTGTTGATATTTACTAATGCTCATTTGCCTTACCTTTTCTTTATGCGACATGTTTTGTTGATATTTACTAATGCTCATTTGCCTTACCTTTTCTTTATGTGACATGTTTTGTTGATATTTACTAATGCTCATTTGTTTTACCTTTTCTTTATGCGACATGTTTTGTTGATATTTACTAATGCTCATTTGCCTTACCTTTTCTTTATGCGACATGTTTTGTTGATATTTACTAATGCTCATTTGTTTGACCTTTTCTTTATGCAACATGTTTTGTTTATATTTACTAATGCTTTTTTGTTTTGATCTTGCTTTACACATGACATGTTCATTGTAGGTCAGTTGACTGTGTAAACATCGTTTAGTTTTTAAATACTTTGAAAAACAATAGTTAGTATTTGAACTAAAGGTATCTGAATTATCCTTTGCTTGTTCTTTTGTTTTTATTCTACACATATTCTGTTGTGCAGATGAATTAGTCTTGCTACATAAACCAAAACAAACAGCCTTATGAACATCTTGCACACAAATTACTGGCTCAAAATGACCATTTTGACACGTTAAATATATCCCTTCATTTATGACAACAGGAGTCGTGCAGCTGTACTTTTTCCATTTGTCACCATTATATATTAATATGTCCAATCCACAAGCATTTGCTGCAGCCTGAAATTCTGTGTCAGTAGCAGAATGTCCAACATACTTTATCTTTGACTTTAAAACATACTCTGATATTGAAGCATAATCTTTTCCCACAAACTTCATGTACTTTTCACCATTATTCTCTATATACTTTACAACAGCAAGCCTTATCTTCCTATGACTCTTCTGAGAACCACTGATTATATGAGACAGAGCCCTGAAGAAACTATTTCCATCCTTTACAACCTTATCTGTTTCACAAACAACACCTAAAGGACCATACACAGAATGAACATTTTTATCCTGCTTCTCAAATTCAACATTAAATTTGCAGCATAAAGTATGTGCAACTCCATTAGAAAGAGGACTAAAGCTAATCTTTTTCTGACCTTCATCATTCAAAACCTCAACATCAGCATCTGTATCTAGTACTACTGCATCTGCACAAAATGTGTGATCCTGTGTTTTCTCAAAAGTACTTTTATCCTTACTGTGAGACCTAGTGCTGTATCTTCCGATAACAGATGGACTGGTTTTGCAGTAGCCATAACAGGTCTGCTCTTCGGGCTTAAGAACACAAACCACCGTCTCATAATGATTCCCATGACGATTTTCTAAATAGATTCCCTTTTCTGACAAAAGCTTGCCATTACAGCCATATTTTAGCCAACGCTCATCATGAAATGTAAATACATCAACTCCTAAACAATTAGCAGTTGCTTGGATTTCAACTTCTGTAGCCCAGCTGTTAACATTTCTCATTTTAGATTTCTGAATGTAGTCTGCAACTGTTGAATACTCTGATCTTAAAATATTTCTATATATTGCAGCATTCCTCTCCAACTCTTTCACAATGGCAAGTCTTATCTTGCGATGGTGCTTTTGTGTGCCAGTCACAACCTGAGAAATAGCTCTGAAGAAACAGTTCCCATCAGCCACTATACTTTCATTTTTGCATGGAACACCTAACAAACCAACACATGTAGACGCTGGTACACTAATTTTTTCAAACTCCACATTTAACTGTGTGCACAAAGCCTGACAAACCCACTCAGAAATGGGACTAAACACCAGCTTGTTGTTTGTCACTTCACTAACAAATTCAACATCTGAATTCACCTGAGACACATCATACTGTTTTAACTTCTTAGCTTCACTGTGACCCACTGAAATCTTGCGCTTTCTTGTTGCATCATTACATAATAACCCCAAATTATACTCAGAACAACTCAAGGTCTTTCCAGACATTTTGCAACTCTCTGCCTCTATTAAAGACTCCACGATGATAACATCTCTGATGTTTGGTTCATTCTGGATTGAATCACAACTTGATTCTGGTGTAAAGGTTTTGCACCTTTTTTCACAACTGTCTTTGGGTGTGGCACTATCAGACACCATAAGGTACCTAACACAAACACCAGCTACTTCAAAAGGCTTTTGCTTCTGACTCAGGCCCGTTGCCAGCTGGCAGATGTGTCTGACCACATCTTCAAGTGACCTGAAGCACAAAACAACACTTCTTCCCTGCTCACTTACCAAACCCACAGCACTGCGTGCATGAGAATCAACTAGTGCATATTGTCCATTCTCAGAAATGACTGCACATGTACTGCCACACAATGTCAGAAGACATGTATTATACATGGCACAGATCTTTTGCAGCCCAGTCTGCAGGGTAGTGTAGACACCACTCTCAATGAGTTCCCCTTCAAGCACATCAATATCCCCACTGACAAAATCTCCATACTCAAACTCAAAGTTTTGCCCATCAATACAATACTTTTTAGGCAAATCAGGGACACACAACACACTGGATGAGTTGCTTATCATGTTGCAGTCTCTCAAATTGGTGTACAAAAGGTCACCTAAAACTACAACTCTGTCAAGAACTTTTGTCTCCCATGAAAAGACGCTATCAACTTTATGTTTTGCCAGGCTAACCAGACCTATAGCCATACACTGAACTCCTCCATATTTAAATCGATCATCAGCCTGGTGAAATGATCCTCTCACACTCTTTATAATGCAACAGCTATCCTCTGCTCCAACTCCTGTGACAGCATTAACAGTTTCAAGGTTGACAGAAGTGTTATCAACTTTAGCTGTAAGATTCGTGTCAACATCCCTGTCCACAAACACTGCACTGCTCTCCACGTCAACATCAACTTGACCTGCCTGCACAGAAATGCTGCTAACAGCATACCATTGTGCATCTAAAGACGTCTGTAAATTTCTGATGTGAAGCATCAGGTCGTCAAGGCATGTGTTAAAAACAGCCACAGCTGTGCCAATCTCAGATGCCAGCCCAGCTGCATTACGTGTGCCACAATCAACAACAACAAAATAATTCTTGTGATGAATGATGACACTAACTGCAGTGTGAAGATCCAACAGACACATGCCATCCCTCAACAGATGTTCCTGCAGCTTTTCATACAACACAGCCTCCCCTTCCGACAGCCCAAAATCTATGTAAACTGGCGGGCCAATATCAACTTTCCATTTTTGGCCAAACACAGTGTGCTGTCCAATCAGCCTGCAAACGCTATGCTTGCTGCCAATGTCCTGTCTTGCCTTAGCTATATACCTAACTAATTGGCACCCCTCTACACATATATCATCAACATCCTCCGGTTTCCATGTACACACTGGAGCTATCATATGCTTGATTGCAGCCACAACACTGCAGGCAATTAAGGCATTCACATCTGAAGTGGATGGTGCACATTGAACAGCAGTCCCAGCAACAATGGATGCTTGCAACTTCTCTGCACAAATGCAAACATTTGGGTTAGCATTGGACTTACCAGAGGGGATTCTTGGTGTGCGCCGCATGCGAAAACCCTTTTTTCTTGGCATCTACAATAAAAAGAGAAAAAAAAAATATTAAACAAACATCCACACTCCAGCTCACATGTTAGTTTGCTCCAAGCATTTACACAAAGGTCAGTGTTTTGTAGTAGCTAATATGTCATTCTTCATAACAGAATTGTTGATATAGGTTACAAGCAAGTCTGGCGCTGAACAGAAATTGTCGCGCTATGCGCCTGTGTTTATTGTGCATAAATACTGAATTGTCCTGACACAATATTGCGTTTCGTTTCTTTTATTACCATGGTACATTAACAAAAACATATACTTTTATTCACAGGATAAAACTTTTTTTTTGTATCACTAATTGCCCAGTACGATTACAGCATACAATATTATTGTCACTGCTACATTTCTGTAATGAACCAGAAAATATTTCCACTACTAATTAATTACCGTTGAGCTTAAAGGTCCTATTAATAAATGGTTAACGAATGTGTATTTATGAAGACGATTTGTGAGACTGGTAAACTTATGATACGTACGATGGTCTTTCATTCTACACGGTGCATTTCAAGGTCCTGTACCCATCTGTCGGTAAACTAGACCTGGGCTTGTTAAAGTGACCTGAAGTTACTAAAAACTTCATGAGTGTATGCACTCACTCCAAGAACCGTATGATTATCAATTTGAGCGTGGTGAAAGTTGGGCTCTCGCTAACTCTTTTGTCCACTCTGTGTGCTCGTAAGGGTCTAACCCTTTCACTCTTTTGATTTTTTTCCTCGTATCTTTTCTTTGACTTTTCATCAAGTTTGTCTTTGTACGGAGCGGTATTGTTCTCCTTCGTTTTTGTACATACCTCTTTTGGGGGGCAAAGTAAAAGCAAGAAGGTATTAGAACCGGAGAATGAACGTTTTGCGGTGCTGCAAATGCTTGCATTTGATGCATTGCTTTAATTGTTTTGCCACTAGTGCCCGGCATGCAATGCATGAAAGTCATGTGGTCTGTCAATCTCTATTATGACTACGAACACTAAAGTAAGGGGGTGGAACATGACCTTCCAGTCATGTTCAAATCAAACCTGACCATTTTAAAACTTAAGACACTCATAAATATTGTCATTTACATTTGATTGCCTAAAGGCTTTATGAGATTCTCCACACTATTAACTTATACAAGTGATGTGGGGGGGGGGGGGGGGGGGGTGAGTGCATTGAGATTAGAATCTCACCCCCCCTGCCATTGACTGAACAAACGACTGAATAGCCCACTGAACGACTACTTAACGACCCACTGAACAATACTGGAGAACATTTTTTAAACCTTCTCTTTCCACTTTTTGCTCTTAACAGGAAGCATCAAAAAACGTCAAAAAACCCTTGTTAAAACCTCAAGCATGTAAGGCTATAGTCAGCATTTTTAATAACTTACCTTGGTTCACACCAAATCCAGCTGTTCTGCTGAAAGTTCACAGCAAGCCTTCTGAAGTATCTGTACGTGATGTCCCTTAGGAAGTTTGATCTCCTAATACAAAAAAGATATTGTACAATTAAACATTATTGACATAAGATCAGAAAAAGGTCATTTTCAGACTGAAACAGAAATAAAGAAACCTTAACCCTAGCAATTAAAATTGTGACAAAGACAAAACCCCACCCATAAATGGCATGGTTTTTTTAATGACCAGTTATGCTCAGGTTAAAATCTATACCTGTGCACCTACCAAAAATAATTAAACATCAGATTCACAAGGCTAAAATAAATGTGAGACAATAACAAAATTTTCTCAATACCTGCATAATTAGCATGATGCAAATTTAACAACTCACAATGAACGCACAACAAATCACAGCTATGTGAAAAATTACAATTATCCTCTTACGCTCTATAGCCACCAGTACTGTGGCTCAAGAGTTATGCAAAAACCTCCATGCAAATATCACGTAGTATCCACAGAAGCCTTATAATTTTAGCTAAATGGTCATATAAACCATTTCTAAAACTACCAAAGACAGCAGAAACAAGCATGATTGAAATAGCAGTTACTAAACTGCTTAAAATCTGCTAAACACACATAAACCAGCCAAAAATGTTCCACACTTCATGTATTTCATTATATTCATGTTGTGCTTTACTTGTAATAAGAAATCAGTGGCTAATTACCCGGCCTAGCTTTCACAGATTTCAGTCTTTCAAAAAAGACCACAAAATGGCTTAATGGCCCAAATTCACTAAAACAGAAAACCAAACCAAAGACTTTTCACCGGTACCCCTCCCACAAACAATAAAAAAATAACTTAAATACAAAGTAAATTCTGTTACTGAAATTTAAAATGTGGTTTTACACCAAAAATAAAATTCAATTTACAACAAATAAAACTTACCAAGAATTGCACAAGGGCAGGGTTTTTCAAAAATAATATCTTGTGATGTTTGTTATAGTGGTCTAAAATAATGTCCTCGAATCCTCAGAATGTTAAAATCCAAAGCTCTCCTCTTCTCGTTTGCTAAAAGCAAAGTGGCTTACAAACCAGTGGCACAGGTATTTATTGAAATCATGAGGGACATTCAAAAAACTTCAAATGATCCAATCACAGAAGCCAACAGGGGAGGGACTGTCACAAAGTAACCAGTGAAGTTACAATGCAATAAACAGTACTCAACACCTTTTTTCCCTTGAGTAGTTAAAACCTTTATTCAGCAGTACACTAATTTTCATAGCTGTTGTCCACACCCTTGGCTTTGCCAAAAGACACAATTCAATCTTTTGTCTCAGTCTAACCTTTTCAACAGTGTCACTTGCCCCCCCTTGCTTGCCCTTCACACATGAAAACAAAAGACAGCCATTGATAGTCTCTGCCACCAACTCTCTCACCACACCTAATTCTGAATTAACAATTACCCAAAGTGACCTAAAACTTTTGGGTCACTTTAGGTCACAGTCCCAGTGGGTGACAGCATATAAAAGTAAGAAAGCTTAGCAAGTACCTGATGCTGTCAAATCATAAGAAATTAGCAGAAATATCGTAAAACCAAAACAGTCAAATGAAAAAGCAGCATAAGCCAAAGTTCCTTCAGAAGTACAGTATCAGAGAATGGTGAAAGACTGTTGGAATAATTGGCAGTGGATTTTATCGTGTGGTCTCTGTGTTTTTCTGTCAGTTAATCAGGCTGAATCTGCCAAACTGCTAGATCATTGAAAGGCCCACAACGAATAGACACAACGAAGGTTAAATCAATTTGGTAGCAAAAGACTGTTATTTAGCATCTTCATTGATGTCAATGACAAACAAAGAAGAATAGTTCATTCTGGTGAAAAACCAGCACGAGTTATCTACACAAATCTTCCATAGCTCTAAGGATTAACGGCAAGTCTTGTTCCTTACTGTTCATATTGAGCTTCTGTTTAATACATTGGCAGTGCAATAGCATAGTGTTTAGGTTTATATCAACAAAATACAGGAATCTTAATAGAACAACTAGAGAATGAGAAGAATACATAAATATGAAAAAATATATTTCAGCTTCTCCTCTCTGTTGTGTTGCAACATAGCCATTCGACATGGAAAATGAAGTAGCTTTCAAGAAAGAGAAAGCTTGAAAAACTTACAAACACTGACAATCAACTAGTGTACAGCTTTCAAGTGTAATTTATACATTTTAATAGTAATGTCTTTAAAACTATCAGTGACATTGAAAGGAGTTATTAGTTATTATCAAAACATCAAATTGTTCATAAAACATAAGTTCGCTTTTTTTTATTTTAAAGCCAAAATGACACCAGTGACACCACTAGTGTTTTATAAATCTTGATTCATAAACAATTATGTTAGAAACTTATTTCCTATTCACAATACTTGTTATTATTAAACATTTAATGTGAAAAAGTTTCATCCTCCTCTTAGTCTTCATACATCTCTTTTTTTTAAACTTGTAGAGTTGTAGAATTTAAACTAATAACACATATACCATAAGGATGAATAAACAGTCAAAGAAAACCAAAATTTAAAACAGGAACATTTATTATAAAATATTTACACATCTGTCACAACTCTTTGTCTGTCTGACTGGAGTCCTCTGTCACATATGTACAAAACAAACCAAAACAATATTTTTCACAGTTGAGTATTCACAGTATTTATAAAGCAATTGTAAAAGAATTGAGTAGTTAAAATCTTTATTCAGCAGTACACTAATTTCCATAGCTGTTGTCCACACCCTTGGCCTTGCCAAAAGATGGCCTTGCCAAAAGAAACCAAGGTGAGACTCAGTCTCACCTTGGTTTCACAGCCTTACAACTTATTCATTCAACAGTGTGACCTCAAGTTTGCCCCCCCCCCCCCCCCCCCCCGCTTCCCCTTCACACATGAAAACAAAAGACAGCCATTGATAGTCTTTACCACTAACTGTCTCACCACACCTATTTCTGAATTAAAAATTACCCAAAGTGACCTAAAACATGCCACTTTGGGTCAAATGTGAAAAAATATATTAATCTAAGAAAACTTAGCATTATTATAAAACATCTGTCACAAGTCTTCGTCTGTCTGAGTGGTGGCCTCTGTCACATCTGAACAAAACAAAAACAAATAATATTTTTTGACAGTTAGTATTTATAAACAACTTTAACAAATATACATGGGTAAAACAGACATTTGCATATATCTAATCCTTATAAAATCACAAATGAAGAAAACAAAACATGATACTAATCATGGATTTAATATTTTCTCCAAATGATTTATCATAAACTAAAATAAATAATTCGCATTCATGTTTATTTGTATGTAGACAGTCGTTCAATAGTAATTCATAGAGTATTTTTTCTAAGTCCCATTTCTTAAAATAAGACACTGAAGCCAACATTCACTGTTTATACCATCCAAACAATACATTAAGACTTACCATCACGTGCGAATGTAATCGAAGCTTGCAATGCATCCAGCTCCTGGGCAGTGTTATTCAGCATTTCTTTTTCAGCATCCAGCTGTTCTTTTAAAACAGAAATCTTTCTTTCGGCTGCACGCCTGAGCCGCACCTGCCGAACCAAGAGGTCCATTGCCTTGGCATGAAGTTGCAAGCACCTTGTATATAGATCCTCTCTGCTGACCCCTGGGTCCAAGCAGGCATACTGAAATTACAAAATATTTTGGATCATAACAAAATTAGAAAACAGTTATTCGCTTCAATCTATGCTGCTGCTACAATGTAATGTTTGTAGTGCCAGATCACAACAACAGCTGTATAAAAGTCTCAGCTTAACCTTGTGCCATCCTTTAAAAAACTTACGTTGATCACCCTGGGGACCCAAAAAGGCCCCAGTATGGCACAAGGGTTAACAGTGACTTATATGAAAGAGCAAACAAACAAACAAACACAAGAAACACTAAACACAGCATCCTTCCCAGCTCTGTAACAGGTAATGTAGCGTAAAAACAAATTTTTCTACACTATAAATAAAATTTAAGAAATATTTGTTACTTACAGTTGATAGTTGAAATTCTTGACGCAATGATTCAACTTCAGGATCATTAATCCCAGCAAACTTCGTTGGGGAAGCATATGCCATTCTCTATTTATGATAAAGTATGAGGTTAATTAGTTACATTTTACACAACATTCAAACAATATACAAACATGAGAGCATCAAAGAGACTTTACTTACACATAAACATGTAGTTAGTTCACAATAATGATCAGTAATGCAATTACATTCATTCAAAAAACACAAAACATATATATAAATGGTAAATGGCCTGTATTTCTATATCGCTTTACTAGTCCCTAAGGACCCCAAAGCGCTTTACACATCCAGAATGAAGGTGTAAATTAGTCAATGTATGACATTAAGATAATGCTCACCAACTCTTGCTGTCTGCTGCTCAAATTTGCTTAAAGAAAAGGATTGAACGCACAACAAATCACAGCTATGTGAAAAATTACAATTATCCTCTTACGCTCTATAGCCACCAGTACTGTGGCTCAAGAGTTATGCAAAAACCTCCATGCAAATATCACGTAGTATCCACAGAAGCCTTATAATTTTAGCTAAATGGTCATATAAACCATTTCTAAAACTACCAAAGACAGCAGAAACAAGCATGATTGAAATAGCAGTTACTAAACTGCTTAAAATCTGCTAAACACACATAAACCAGCCAAAAATGTTCCACACTTCATGTATTTCATTATATTCATGTTGTGCTTTACTTGTAATAAGAAATCAGTGGCTAATTACCCGGCCTAGCTTTCACAGATTTCAGTCTTTCAAAAAAGACCACAAAATGGCTTAATGGCCCAAATTCACTAAAACAGAAAACCAAACCAAAGACTTTTCACCGGTACCCCTCCCACAAACAATAAAAAAATAACTTAAATACAAAGTAAATTCTGTTACTGAAATTTAAAATGTGGTTTTACACCAAAAATAAAATTCAATTTACAACAAATAAAACTTACCAAGAATTGCACAAGGGCAGGGTTTTTCAAAAATAATCTCTTGTGATGTTTGTTATAGTGGTCTAAAATAATGTCCTCGAATCC
Source organism: Mchenga conophoros (assembly GCF_057382185.1). Lineage (NCBI taxonomy): Eukaryota > Metazoa > Chordata > Actinopteri > Cichliformes > Cichlidae > Mchenga > Mchenga conophoros. The sequence continues at coordinate 32,324,575 of NC_140536.1, forward strand.
TCAGAATGTTAAAATCCAAAGCTCTCCTCTTCTCGTTTGCTAAAAGCAAAGTGGCTTACAAACCAGTGGCACAGGTATTTATTGAAATCATGAGGGACATTCAAAAAACTTCAAATGATCTTTTGTCTCAGTCTAACCTTTTCAACAGTGTCACTTGCCCCCCCCCCCCCCCCCTTGCTTGCCCTTCACACATGAAAACAAAAGACAGCCATTGATAGTCTCTGCCACCAACTGTCTCACCACACCTAATTCTGAATTAACAATTACCCAAAGTGACCTAAAACTTTTGGGTCACTTTAGGTCACAGTCCCAGTGGGTGACAGCATATAAAAGTAAGAAAGCTTAGCAAGTACCTGATGCTGTCAAATCATAAGAAATTAGCAGAAATATCGTAAAACCAAAACAGTCAAATGAAAAAGCAGCATAAGCCAAAGTTCCTTCAGAAGTACAGTATCAGAGAATGGTGAAAGACTGTTGGAATAATTGGCAGTGGATTTTATCGTGTGGTCTCTGTGTTTTTCTGTCAGTTAATCAGGCTGAATCTGCCAAACTGCTAGATCATTGAAAGGCCCACAACGAATAGACACAACGAAGGTTAAATCAATTTGGTAGCAAAAGACTGTTATTTAGCATCTTCATTGATGTCAATGACAAACAAAGAAGAATAGTTCATTCTGGTGAAAAACCAGCACGAGTTATCTACACAAATCTTCCATAGCTCTAAGGATTAACGGCAAGTCTTGTTCCTTACTGTTCATATTGAGCTTCTGTTTAATACATTGGCAGTGCAATAGCATAGTGTTTAGGTTTATATCAACAAAATACAGGAATCTTAATAGAACAACTAGAGAATGAGAAGAATACATAAATATGAAAAAATATATTTCAGCTTCTCCTCTCTGTTGTGTTGCAACATAGCCATTCGACATGGAAAATGAAGTAGCTTTCAAGAAAGAGAAAGCTTGAAAAACTTACAAACACTGACAATCAACTAGTGTACAGCTTTCAAGTGTAATTTATACATTTTAATAGTAATGTCTTTAAAACTATCAGTGACATTGAAAGGAGTTATTAGTTATTATCAAAACATCAAATTGTTCATAAAACATAAGTTCGCTTTTTTTTATTTTAAAGCCAAAATGACACCAGTGACACCACTAGTGTTTTATAAATCTTGATTCATAAACAATTATGTTAGAAACTTATTTCCTATTCACAATACTTGTTATTATTAAACATTTAATGTGAAAAAGTTTCATCCTCCTCTTAGTCTTCATACATCTCTTTTTTTTAAACTTGTAGAGTTGTAGAATTTAAACTAATAACACATATACCATAAGGATGAATAAACAGTCAAAGAAAACCAAAATTTAAAACAGGAACATTTATTATAAAATATTTACACATCTGTCACAACTCTTTGTCTGTCTGACTGGAGTCCTCTGTCACATATGTACAAAACAAACCAAAACAATATTTTTCACAGTTGAGTATTCACAGTATTTATAAAGCAATTGTAAAAGAATTGAGTAGTTAAAATCTTTATTCAGCAGTACACTAATTTCCATAGCTGTTGTCCACACCCTTGGCCTTGCCAAAAGATGGCCTTGCCAAAAGAAACCAAGGTGAGACTCAGTCTCACCTTGGTTTCACAGCCTTACAACTTATTCATTCAACAGTGTGACCTCAAGTTTGCCCCCCCCCCCCCCCCCCCCGCTTCCCCTTCACACATGAAAACAAAAGACAGCCATTGATAGTCTTTACCACTAACTGTCTCACCACACCTATTTCTGAATTAAAAATTACCCAAAGTGACCTAAAACATGCCACTTTGGGTCAAATGTGAAAAAATATATTAATCTAAGAAAACTTAGCATTATTATAAAACATCTGTCACAAGTCTTCGTCTGTCTGAGTGGTGGCCTCTGTCACATCTGAACAAAACAAAAACAAATAATATTTTTTGACAGTTAGTATTTATAAACAACTTTAACAAATATACATGGGTAAAACAGACATTTGCATATATCTAATCCTTATAAAATCACAAATGAAGAAAACAAAACATGATACTAATCATGGATTTAATATTTTCTCCAAATGATTTATCATAAACTAAAATAAATAATTCGCATTCATGTTTATTTGTATGTAGACAGTCGTTCAATAGTAATTCATAGAGTATTTTTTCTAAGTCCCATTTCTTAAAATAAGACACTGAAGCCAACATTCACTGTTTATACCATCCAAACAATACATTAAGACTTACCATCACGTGCGAATGTAATCGAAGCTTGCAATGCATCCAGCTCCTGGGCAGTGTTATTCAGCATTTCTTTTTCAGCATCCAGCTGTTCTTTTAAAACAGAAATCTTTCTTTCGGCTGCACGCCTGAGCCGCACCTGCCGAACCAAGAGGTCCATTGCCTTGGCATGAAGTTGCAAGCACCTTGTATATAGATCCTCTCTGCTGACCCCTGGGTCCAAGCAGGCATACTGAAATTACAAAATATTTTGGATCATAACAAAATTAGAAAACAGTTATTCGCTTCAATCTATGCTGCCGCTACAATGTAATGTTTGTAGTGCCAGATCACAACAACAGCTGTATAAAAGTCTCAGCTTAACCTTGTGCCATCCTTTAAAAAACTTACGTTGATCACCCTGGGGACCCAAAAAGGCCCCAGTATGGCACAAGGGTTAACAGTGACTTATATGAAAGAGCAAACAAACAAACAAACAAACACAAGAAACACTAAACACAGCATCCTTCCCAGCTCTGTAACAGGTAATGTAGCGTAAAAACAAATTTTTCTACACTATAAATAAAATTTAAGAAATATTTGTTACTTACAGTTGATAGTTGAAATTCTTGACGCAATGATTCAACTTCAGGATCATTAATCCCAGCAAACTTCGTTGGGGAAGCATATGCCATTCTCTATTTATGATAAAGTATGAGGTTAATTAGTTACATTTTACACAACATTCAAACAATATACAAACATGAGAGCATCAAAGAGACTTTACTTACACATAAACATGTAGTTAGTTCACAATAATGATCAGTAATGCAATTACATTCATTCAAAAAACACAAAACATATATATAAATGGTAAATGGCCTGTATTTCTATATCGCTTTACTAGTCCCTAAGGACCCCAAAGCGCTTTACACATCCAGAATGAAGGTGTAAATTAGTCAATGTATGACATTAAGATAATGCTCACCAACTCTTGCTGTCTGCTGCTCAAATTTGCTTAAAGAAAAGGATTGAACGCACAACAAATCACAGCTATGTGAAAAATTACAATTATCCTCTTACGCTCTATAGCCACCAGTACTGTGGCTCAAGAGTTATGCAAAAACCTCCATGCAAATATCACGTAGTATCCACAGAAGCCTTATAATTTTAGCTAAATGGTCATATAAACCATTTCTAAAACTACCAAAGACAGCAGAAACAAGCATGATTGAAATAGCAGTTACTAAACTGCTTAAAATCTGCTAAACACACATAAACCAGCCAAAAATGTTCCACACTTCATGTATTTCATTATATTCATGTTGTGCTTTACTTGTAATAAGAAATCAGTGGCTAATTACCCGGCCTAGCTTTCACAGATTTCAGTCTTTCAAAAAAGACCACAAAATGGCTTAATGGCCCAAATTCACTAAAACAGAAAACCAAACCAAAGACTTTTCACCGGTACCCCTCCCACAAACAATAAAAAAATAACTTAAATACAAAGTAAATTCTGTTACTGAAATTTAAAATGTGGTTTTACACCAAAAATAAAATTCAATTTACAACAAATAAAACTTACCAAGAATTGCACAAGGGCAGGGTTTTTCAAAAATAATATCTTGTGATGTTTGTTATAGTGGTCTAAAATAATGTCCTCGAATCCTCAGAATGTTAAAATCCAAAGCTCTCCTCTTCTCGTTTGCTAAAAGCAAAGTGGCTTACAAACCAGTGGCACAGGTATTTATTGAAATCATGAGGGACATTCAAAAAACTTCAAATGATCTTTTGTCTCAGTCTAACCTTTTCAACAGTGTCACTTGCCCCCCCCGTTCAGGGAAACGGGGTTGTCATGGTGGCACGTGGAGTTTCAATCACTCGCCAAAAAGCAGTAATCTGCTGTCACTCAAAATCAAAATGTCCAATATGTCCCAAAGGTCGCAGGCGTGATGAGACTCGAGCTCGGAAATGTTTGTTATGCCATTTGTCAGTAATGGTTAGAGTGCCACCTAGTGGAACGACTATAATCATGATTGAATGAGATGAAATGTTAGCTGGTGGTTGAATGCATGAATTCCATCAATGTGACATGAGATCGGAGGTGCTGGTTGTAGGTGTTGGGCGTAGCTCGACGCGATGGGGTGCGAGGGACCTCATAACGCTGCTTGCAGCTTTAATTATTATTATTATTATTCCGGCAAATGAATCGGCCTTTTGAGGGCCTAAACATGCTCGAAAACTCTTGAAATTTTGCGCACGCGTCAGGTCTGGTGAAAATTTACGTATTTTAATGGTTTTACATATGAGCACTTGGAAATGGCTCTACAGCGCCACCTATGCCTTGTTAAATGCAGCCCTACGACCACATCGTTTGAGCTACATGTATGAAATTTGGCACACATGTGTATCATGCCAAGACGAACAAAAAAGTCTGTGGGCCCATTGACGCAAACCCAACAGGAAGTCCGCCATTTGGAAGAGAAGGTGACATTTTGGCTCTAATTTTGCCATTTCCATGCCTCGAACTTTAACGAACTCCTCCTTGGGATTTGGTCCTATAAGCTTCAAATTTGGACAGTGTCAACTACACCCTTGTGCCATGTTAAATTGCGGAGCTTTTGAGTTTTCACAATAGTATGAGGCCGTGGCGCCATGGCGAATTTTGATGACTCGCCATGAAAATCTTATTGCCTCTCATTCTGTCATACATGTTCCGATCTGGACCAAAGAGCACACATATGATAAGGCTCCACCCCTGAACATATTTCAACTGCCATATTTGACATCAAGGACAGCGCCACCTAGTGGGAACAGGAAATGTCATGTTTTACACTTTGGGGTACAGTATTGTGATGGGTGACATCTGCAGCCTCAAATTTCTCCAGGAAAGCCTTAAGGAGTTGGTCTTGGGTTACAGTGAAAACTGTGACTTTTCACGAAAGGGTGTGACCCCAGCGGCGTGGCGAACTTTGATGTCACGCCATGAAGAAACAAATTAGTATAACTCAATGAAATCCAGTCTGATCAGTACCAGACTTTACAGGCATGATGTCAGACCCGCCCTGAACAGATTGATATGCCCATTGTCGGAAATACGGACAGCGCCACCTAGTGGCAACAGGAAATGTCATGGCTTTAACTTTGTTGTACTGATTTTCACAGGTTGATCGTGGCCACCTCAAAAGCGGTGAATATCACCATCAGTCCCTCGTGATGCTTCAGTGCAAAAATTGTGACTTTAAACTGAACGGCGCACCCTGGTGGCAACGCGGTTCATCATGAAAGATGAAGTGGCTTTTGAGGGGCTTGGAAAGTTTATAGAGGCTTGAAATTTGGCACACACCTCCAAATGGATGAAGGCATTGTTGTTATGTAACCATTTTCCTTGAATAGCGCAAAATGGCTCCACAGCGCCCCCTACAATATTTCAAAACATCAGCCCCTGCTCTGTGTTTCATCTATGAGTCTGACACTTGGTAAGCTTGTGTAAGATATCAAGGTGTACAAAAAAGTCTCTTGGAGCAATATCCCAAATCCAACAGGAAGTCAGCCATTTTAAAATTAATGTGTAATTTTGATGACATTTTCCCCCCTTTTCAGGACTCATACTTTGACGAACTCCTCCAAGGGATTTCATCATATTGAAGCATTCTTCAGTGTGTAGAATCTAAAGACCTTTGTGATGTTAAATTGCGAAGCTTTTTCCGTTCAGGGAAACGGGGTGGTCATGGCGGCACGTAGAGTTTCAATCACTCGCAAAAAGCAGTAATCTGCTGTCACTAAAAAACACAATGTCCAATCTCTCCCAAAGGTCGCAGGTGTGATGAGACTCGAGCTTGGAAATGTTTGTTATGCTATTTGTCAATAATGGTTAGAGCGCCACCTAGTGGCATGACTATAATCCTGGTTGAATAAGATGAAATGTTAGCTGGTGATTAAAAGCATGAAATCCATCAATGTGACATCACATCGGACGTGCCGGTTTGAGGTGTTGGCAGTGGCTCGACGTGCCGGGGGTGCGAGGGCCCTCATAACGCTGCTTGCAGCTTTAATTATTATTATTATTATTATTCACCCCAAACAAGGGCCTTTTTGAGGGCCTAAACATGCTCAAAAACTCATGAAATTTTGCACACATGCCAGGTCTGGTGAAAAATTTTGTATTTTAATGGTTTTACATATGAGCACAGGGAAATGGCTCTAGAGCGCCACCTATGCCTTGTTAAATGCAGCCCTACGACCACATCGTTTGAGCTACATGTATGAAATTTGGCACACATATGTATCATGCCAAGACGAACAAAAAAGTCTGTGGGCCCATTGACGCAAACCCAACAGGAAGTCCGCCATTTGGAAGAGAAGGTGACATTTTGGCTCTAATTTTGCCATTTCCATGCCTCGAACTTTTGCGAACTCCTCCTTGGGGTTTGATTTCATAACCTTCAAATTTGGACAGTGTCAACTACACCCTTGTGCCATGTTAAATTGCGGAGCTTTTGAGTTTTCACAATACTATGAGGCCGTGGCGCCATGGCGAATTTCGATGACTCGCCATGAAAATCTTATTGCCTCTCATTTTGTCATACATTTTCTGACCTTGACCAAAGTGAACACATATGATAAGGCTCCACCCCTGAACATATTTCAACTGCCATATTTGACACCAGGTACAGCGCCACCTAGTGGGAACAGGAAATGTCATGTTTTACACTTTGGGGTACAGTATTGTGATGGGTGACATCTGCAGCCTCAAATTTCTCCAGGAAAGCCTTAAGGAGTTGGTCTTGGGTTACAGTGAAAACTGTGACTTTTCACGAAAGGGTGTGACCCCAGCAGCATGGTGAACTTTGATGTCACGCCATGAAGAAACAAATTAGTATAACTCAATGAAATCCAGTCTGATCAGTACCAGACTTTACAGGCATGATGTCAGACCCGCCCTGAACAGATTGATGTGCCCATTGTCAGAAATACGGACAGCGCCACCTAGTGGCAACAGGACATGTCATGGCTTTAATTTTGTTGTACTGATTTTCACAGGTTCATCGTGGCCACCTCAAAAGCGGTGAATATCAACATCAGTCCCTCGTGATGCTTCAGTGCAAAAATTGTGACTTTAAACTGAACGGCGCACCCTGGTGGTAACGCGGTTCACCATGAAAGATGAAGTGGCTTTTGAGGGGCTTGGAAAGTTTATAGAGGCTTGAAATTTGGCACACACCTCCAAATGGATGAACGCTTTGTTGGCATGTGATCATTTTCATTGAATAGCGCGAAATGGCTCCACAGCGCCCCCTACAATATTTCAAAACATCAGCCCCTGCTCTGTGTTTCATCTATGAGTCTGACACTTGGTAAGCTTGTGTAAGATATCAAGATGTACAAAAAAGTCTCTTGGAGCAATATCCCAAATCCAACAGGAAGTCAGCCATTTTAAAATTAATGTGTAATTTTGATGACATTTTCCCCCCTTTTCAGGCCTCATACTTTGACGAACTCCTCCAAGGGATTTCATCATATTGAAGCATTCTTCAGTGTGTAGAATCTAAAGACCTTTGTGATGTTAAATTGCGAAGCTTTTTCCGTTCAGGGAAACGGGGTGGTCATGGCGGCACGTAGAGTTTCAATCACTCGCAAAAAGCAGTAATCTGCTGTCACTAAAAAACACAATGTCCAATCTCTCCCAAAGGTCGCAGGTGTGATGAGACTCGAGCTTGGAAATGTTTGTTATGCTATTTGTCAATAATGGTTAGAGCGCCACCTAGTGGCATGACTATAATCCTGGTTGAATAAGATGAAATGTTAGCTGGTGATTAAAAGCATGAAATCCATCAATGTGACATCACATCGGACGTGCCGGTTTGAGGTGTTGGCAGTGGCTCGACGTGCCGGGGGTGCGAGGGCCCTCATAACGCTGCTTGCAGCTTTAATTATTATTATTATTATTATTCAGGCGAAACAAGGGCCTTTTTGAGGGCCTAAACATGCTCAAAAACTCATGAAATTTTGCACACATGCCAGGTCTGGTGAAAAATTTTGTATTTTAATGGTTTTACATATGAGCACTGGGAAATGGCTCTACAGCGCCACCTATGCCTTGTTAAATGCAGCCCTACGACCACATCGTTTCAGCTACATGTATGAAATTTGGCACACATGTGTATCATGCCGAGTCGAACAAAAAAGTCTGTGGGCCCATTGATGCAAACCCAACAGGAAGTCCGCCATTTGGAAGAGAAGGTGACATTTTGGCTCTAATTTTGCCATTTCCATGCCTCGAACTTTTGCGAACTCCTCCTTGGGATTTGGTTGTATAAGCTTCATCTTTGGTCAGTGTCAACTACACACCTGGGCCATGTTAAATTGCGGAGCTTTTGAGTTTTCACAATACTATGAGGCCGTGGCGCCATGGCGAATTTCGATGACTCGCCATGAAAATCTTATTGCCTCTCATTTTGTCATACATTTTCTGACCTTGACCAAAGTGAACACATATGATAAGGCTCCACCCCTGAACATATTTCAACTGCCATATTTGACACCAGGGACAGCGCCACCTAGTGGGAACAGGAAATGTCATGTTTTACACTTTGGGGTACAGTATAGTGATGGGTGACACCTGCAGCCTCAAATTTCTCCAGGAAAGCCTTAAGGAGTTGGTCTTGGGTTACAGTGAAAACTGTGACTTTTCGCAAACGGGTGTGACCCCAGCAGCATGGCGAACTTTGATGTCACGCCATGAAGAAAGAAATTAGTATAACTCAATGAAATCCAGTCTGATCAGTACCAGACTTTACAGGCATGATGTCAGACCCGCCCTGAACAGATTGACGTGCCCATTGTCGGAAATACGGACAGCGCCACCTATTGGCCACAGGAAATGTCATGGCTTTAATTTTGTTGTACTGATTTTCACAGGTTCATCGTGGCCACCTCAAAAGCGGTGAATATCACCATTAGTCCCTCGTGATGCTTCAGTGCAAAAATTGTGACTTTACACTGAACGGCGCACCCTGGTGGCAACGCGGTTCAACATGAAAGATGAAGTGGCTTTTGAGGGGCTTGGAAAGTTTATAGAGGCTTGAAATTTGGCACACACCCCCAAATGGATGAAGGCTTTGTTGTCATGTGATCATTTTCATTGAATAGCGCGAAATTGCTCCACAGCGCCCCCTACAAAGTTTCAAAATATCAGCCCCTGCTCTGTGTTTTATCTATGAGTCTGAAACTTGGTAAGCTCATGGAAGATATTAAGATGTACAAAAAAGTCTCTTGGAGCAATATCCCAAATCCAACAGGAAGTCAGCCATTTTAAAATTCATGTGTAATTTTGGCGACATTTTCCCCTCTTTTCAGGCTTCATACTTTGACGAACTCCTCCAAGGGATTTCATCAGATTGGACCGATCTGAAGTTTGTGGAATCTAAAGACCTTTGTGATGTTAAATTGCGAAGCTTTTTACGTTCAGGGAAACGGGGTGGTCATGGTGGCACTTAGAGTTTCAATCACTCGCCAAAAAACAGTAATCTGCTGTCACTCAAAAACACAATATCCAATCTCTCCCAAACGTCGCAGGTGTGATGAGACTCGAGCTCGGAAATGTTTGTTATGCTATTTGTCAGTAATAGTTAGAGCGCCACCTAGTGGGACGACTATAATCATGGTTCAATGAGATGAAATGTTAGCTGGTGGTTAAATGCATGAATTCCATCAATGTGACATCACATTGGACGTGCTGGTTTTAGGTGTTGGGCGTGGCTCGACACGCCAGGGTGCGAGGGCCCTCATAACGCTGCTTGCAGCTTTAATTAGGGCCCGAGCACCGAGAGTGCGAAGGCCCTATTGTATCTGCTCCGTTTCTTATTATTATTATTATTATTATTCACCCCAAACAAGGGCCTTTTTGAGGGCCTAAACATGCTCAAAAACTCATGAAATTTTGCACACATGCCAGGTCTGGTGAAAAATTTTGTATTTTAATGGTTTTACATATGAGCACTGGGAAATGGCTCTACAGCGCCACCTATGCCTTGTTAAATGCAGCCCTACGACCACATCGTTTCAGCTACATGTATGAAATTTGGCACACATGTGTATCATGCCGAGTCGAACAAAAAAGTCTGTGGGCCCATTGATGCAAACCCAACAGGAAGTCCGCCATTTGGAAGAGAAGGTGACATTTTGGCTCTAATTTTGCCATTTCCATGCCTCGAACTTTTGCGAACTCCTCCTTGGGATTTGGTTGTATAAGCTTCATCTTTGGTCAGTGTCAACTACACACCTGGGCCATGTTAAATTGCGGAGCTTTTGAGTTTTCACAATACTATGAGGCCGTGGCGCCATGGCGAATTTCGATGACTCGCCATGAAAATCTTATTGCCTCTCATTTTGTCATACATTTTCTGACCTTGACCAAAGTGAACACATATGATAAGGCTCCACCCCTGAACATATTTCAACTGCCATATTTGACACCAGGGACAGCGCCACCTAGTGGCAACAGGAAATGTCATGTTTTACACTTTGGGGTACAGTATAGTGATGGGTGACACCTGCAGCCTCAAATTTCTCCAGGAAAGCCTTAAGGAGTTGGTCTTGGGTTACAGTGAAAACTGTGACTTTTCGCAAAAGGGTGTGACCCCAGCAGCATGGCGAACTTTGATGTCACGCCATGAAGAAACAAATTAGTATAACTCAATGAAATCCAGTCTGTTCAGTACCAGACTTTACAGGCATGATGTCAGACCCGCCCTGAACAGATTGATGTGCCCATTGTCGGGAATACGTACAGCGCCACCTAGTGGCAACAGGAAATGTCATGGCTTTAATTTTGTTGTACTGATTTTCACAGGTTCATCGTGGCCACCTCAAAAGCGGTGAATATCAACATCAGTCCCTCGTGATGCTTCAGTGCAAAAATTGTGACTTTAAACTGAACGGCGCACCCTGGTGGCAACGCTGTTCAACATGAAAGATGAAGTGGCTTTTGAGGGGCTTGCAAGTTTATAGAGGCTTGAAATTTGGCACACACCTCCAAATGGTTGAAGGCATTGTTGTCATGTGATCATTTTCATTGAATAGCGCAAAATGGCTCCACAGCGCCCCCTACAATATTTCAAAACATCAGCCCCTGCTCTGTGTTTCATCTATGAGTCTGACACTTGGTAAGCTTGTGTAAGATATCAAGATGTACAAAAAAGTCTCTTGGAGCAATATCCCAAATCCAACAGGAAGTCAGCCATTTTAAAATTAATGTGTAATTTTGATGACATTTTCCCCCCTTTTCAGGCCTCATACTTTGACGAACTCCTCCAAGGGATTTCATCATATTGAAGCATTCTTCAGTGTGTAGAATCTAAAGACCTTTGTGATGTTAAATTGCGAAGCTTTTTCCGTTCAGGGAAACGGGGTGGTCATGGCGGCACGTAGAGTTTCAATCACTCGCCAAAAGCAGTAATCTGCTGTCACTAAAAAACACAATGTCCAATCTCTCCCAAAGGTCGCAGGTGTGATGAGACTCGAGCTTGGAAATGTTTGTTATGCTATTTGTCAATAATGGTTAGAGCGCCACCTAGTGGCATGACTATAATCCTGGTTGAATAAGATGAAATGTTAGCTGGTGATTAAAAGCATGAAATCCATCAATGTGACATCACATCGGACGTGCCGGTTTGAGGTGTTGGCAGTGGCTCGACGTGCCGGGGGTGCGAGGGCCCTCATAACGCTGCTTGCAGCTTTAATTATTATTATTATTATTATTCACCCCAAACAAGGGCCTTTTTGAGGGCCTAAACATGCTCAAAAACTCATGAAATTTTGCACACATGCCAGGTCTGGTGAAAAATTTTGTATTTTAATGGTTTTACATATGAGCACTGGGAAATGGCTCTACAGCGCCACCTATGCCTTGTTAAATGCAGCCCTACGACCACATCGTTTCAGCTACATGTATGAAATTTGGCACACATGTGTATCATGCCGAGTCGAACAAAAAAGTCTGTGGGCCCATTGATGCAAACCCAACAGGAAGTCCGCCATTTGGAAGAGAAGGTGACATTTTGGCTCTAATTTTGCCATTTCCATGCCTCGAACTTTTGCGAACTCCTCCTTGGGATTTGGTTGTATAAGCTTCATCTTTGGTCAGTGTCAACTACACACCTGGGCCATGTTAAATTGCGGAGCTTTTGAGTTTTCACAATACTATGAGGCCGTGGCGCCATGGCGAATTTCGATGACTCGCCATGAAAATCTTATTGCCTCTCATTTTGTCATACATTTTCTGACCTTGACCAAAGTGAACACATATGATAAGGCTCCACCCCTGAACATATTTCAACTGCCATATTTGACACCAGGGACAGCGCCACCTAGTGGCAACAGGAAATGTCATGTTTTACACTTTGGGGTACAGTATAGTGATGGGTGACACCTGCAGCCTCAAATTTCTCCAGGAAAGCCTTAAGGAGTTGGTCTTGGGTTACAGTGAAAACTGTGAGTTTTCGCAAAAGGGTGTGACCCCAGCAGCATGGCGAACTTTGATGTCACGCCATGAAGAAACAAATTAGTATAACTCAATGAAATCCAGTCTGTTCAGTACCAGACTTTACAGGCATGATGTCAGACCCGCCCTGAACAGATTGATGTGCCCATTGTCGGGAATACGTACAGCGCCACCTAGTGGCAACAGGAAATGTCATGGCTTTAATTTTGTTGTACTGATTTTCACAGGTTCATCGTGGCCACCTCAAAAGCGGTGAATATCAACATCAGTCCCTCGTGATGCTTCAGTGCAAAAATTGTGACTTTAAACTGAACGGCGCACCCTGGTGGCAACGCTGTTCAACATGAAAGATGAAGTGGCTTTTGAGGGGCTTGCAAGTTTATAGAGGCTTGAAATTTGGCCCACACCTCCAAATGGTTGAAGGCTTTGTTGTCATGTGATCATTTTCATTGAATAGCGCGAAATTGCTCCACAGCGCCCCCTACAAAATTTCAAAACAACAGCCCCTGCTCTGTGTTTCATCTATGAGTCTGAAACCTGGTAAGCTTATGGAAAATATCAAGATGTACAAAAAAGTCTCTTGGAGCAATATCCCAAATCCAACAGGAAGTCAGCCATTTTAAAATGAATGTGCAATTTTGGCGACATTTTCCCCTCTTTTCAGGCTTCATACTTTGACGAACTCCTCCAAGGGATTTCATCATATTGAACCATTCTCCAGTGTGTGGAATCTAAAGACCTTTGTGATGTTAAATTGCGAAGCTTTTTACGTTCAAGGAAACGGGGTGGTTATGGCGGCACTTAGAGTTTGAATCACTCGCCAAAAAGCAGTAATCTGCTGTCACTCAAAAACACAATGTCCAATCTCTCCCAAAGGTCGCAGGTGTGATGAGACTTGAGCTTGGAAGTGTTTGTTATGCCATTTGTACATAATGGTTAGAGCGCCACCTAGTGGAACGACTAACTAATCATGAATGAATGAGTTGAAATGTTAGCTGGTGGTTAAATGCATGAATTCCATCAATGTGACATCAGATCGGACGTGCTGGTTTTAGGTGTTGGGCGTGGCTCGACGCGCCGGGGGTGCGAGGGCCCTCATAACGCTGCTTGCAGCTTTAATTATTATTATTATTATTATTATTATTATTATTATTATTATTATTATTAGGGCCCGAGCACTGACAGTGCGAAGGCCCTATTGTAATTGCTCTGTTTATTATTATTAGGGCCCGAGCACTGACAGTGCGAAGGCCCTATTGTAATTGCTCTGTTTATTATTATTATTATTATTTCGGCAAATGAATTGGCCTTTTGAGGGCCTAAACATGCTCGAAAACTCATGAAATTTTGCACACGCGTCAGGTCTGGTGAAAATTTACGTATTTTAATGTTCTCAGACATGGCCAGGGAAAATTAGCTCAGTAGCGCCACCTAGAAAAATGAAAAACGCGAGCCCCCGGTATGGGTATGATCTACATGTTTGAAAGTCGGTACACCTATATAACTTTCAGAGTCGAACAAAAAAGTCTATTATGGCAATGTCCTAAACCCAACAGGAAGTCTGCCATTTTGGATTGAATGTGACATTTTGGCTCTGATTTTACCGTTTCCATGCCTCGAACTTTAACGAACTCCTCCTTGGGATTTGGTCCTATAAGCTTCAAATTTGGACAGTCTCAACTACACCCTTGTGCCATGTTAAATTGCGGAGCTTTTGAGTTTTCACAATACTATGAGGCCGTGGCGCCATGGCGAATTTCGATGACTCGCCATGAAAATCTTATTGCCTCTCATTTTGTCATACATTTTCTGACCTTGACCAAAGTGAACACATATGATAAGGCTCCACCCCTGAACATATTTCAACTGCCATATTTGACACCAGGGACAGCGCCACCTAGTGGGAACAGGAAATGTCATGTTTTACACTTTGGGGTACAGTATTGTGATGGGTGACATCTGCAGCCTCAAATTTCTCCAGGAAAGCCTTAAGGAGTTGGTCTTGGGTTACAGTGAAAACTGTGACTTTTCACGAAAGGGTGTGACCCCAGCAGCATGGCGAACTTTGATGTCACGCCATGAAGAAACAAATTAGTATAACTCAATGAAATCCAGTCTGATCAGTACCAGACTTTACAGGCATGATGTCAAACCCGCCCTGAACAGATTGATATGCCCATTGTCGGAAATACGGACAGCGCCACCTAGTGGCAACAGGAAATGTCATGGCTTTAATTTTGTTGTACTGATTTTCACAGGTTGATCGTGGCCACCTCAAAAGCGGTGAATATCACCATCAGTCCCTCGTGATGCTTCAGTGCAAAAATTGTGACTTTAAACTGAACGGCGCACCCTGGTGGCAACGCGGTTCATCATGAAAGATGAAGTGGCTTTTGAGGGGCTTGGAAAGTTTATAGAGGCTTGAAATTTGGCACACACCTCCAAATGGATGAAGGCATTGTTGTTATGTAACCATTTTCCTTGAATAGCGCAAAATGGCTCCACAGCGCCCCCTACAATATTTCAAAACATCAGCCCCTGCTCTGTGTTTCATCTATGAGTCTGACACTTGGTAAGCTTGTGTAAGATATCAAGATGTACAAAAAAGTCTCTTGGAGCAATATCCCAAATCCAACAGGAAGTCAGCCATTTTAAAATTAATGTGTAATTTTGATGACATTTTTCCCCCTTTTCAGGCCTCATACTTTGATGAACTCCTCCAAGGGATTTCATCATATTGAAGCATTCTTCAGTGTGTAGAATCTAAAGACCTTTGTGATGTTAAATTGCGAAGCTTTTTCCGTTCAGGGAAACGGGGTGGTCATGGCGGCACGTAGAGTTTCAATCACTCGCAAAAAGCAGTAATCTGCTGTCAGTAAAAAACACAATGTCCAATCTCTCCCAAAGGTCGCAGTTGTGATGAGACTCGAGCTTGGAAATGTTTGTTATGCTATTTGTCAATAATGGTTAGAGCGCCACCTAGTGGCATGACTATAATCCTGGTTGAATAAGATGAAATGTTAGCTGGTGATTAAAAGCATGAAATCCATCAATGTGACATCACATCGGCCGTGCCGGTTTGAGGTGTTGGCAGTGGCTCGACGTGCCGGGGGTGCGAGGGCCCTCATAACGCTGCTTGCAGCTTTAATTATTATTATTATTATTATTATTATTTCGGCAAATGAATTGGCCGTTTGAGGGCCTAAACATGCTCGAAAACTCATGAAATTTTGCACACGCGTCAGGTCTGGTGAAAATTTACGTATTTTAATGTTCTCAGACATGGCCTGGGAAAATTAGCTCAGTAGCGCCACCTAGAAAAATGAAAAACGCGAGCCCCCGGTATGGGTATGACCTACATGTTTGAAAGTCGGTACACCTATATAACGTTCAGAGTCGAACAAAAAAGTCTATTATGGCAATGTCCTAAACCCAACAGGAAGTCCGCCATTTTGGATTGAAGGTGACATTTTGGCTCTGATTTTACCATTTCCATGCCTCGAACTTTAACGAACTCCTCCTTGGGGTTTGATTTCATAACCTTCATATTTGGTCAGTGCCAACTACACCCTTATGCCATGTTAAATTGCGGAGCTTTTGAGTTTTCACAATACCATGAGGCCGTGGCGCCACGGCGAATTTCGATGACTCGCCATGAAAATCTTATTGCCTCTCATTCTGTCATACATGTTCCGATCTGGACCAAAGAGCACACATATGATAAGGCTCCACCCCTGAACATATTTCAACTGCCATATTTGACATCAAGGACAGCGCCACCTAGTGGGAACAGGAAATGTCATGTTTTACACTTTGGGGTACAGTATAGTGAAGTGTGACATCTGCAGCCTCAAATTTCTCCAGGAAAGCCTTAAGGAGTTGGTCTTGGGTTACAGTGAAAACTGTGAGTTTTCGCAAAAGGGTGTGACCCCAGCAGCATGGCGAACTTTGATGTCACGCCATGAAGAAACAAATTAGTATAACTCAATGAAATCCAGTCTGATCAGTACCAGACTTTACAGGCATGATGTCAGACCCGCCCTGAACAGATTGATGTGCCCATTGTCGGAAATACGGACAGCGCCACCTAGTGGCAACAGGAAATGTCATGGCTTTAATTTTGTTGTACTGATTTTCACAGGTTCATCGTGGCCACCTCAAAAGCGGTGAATATCACCATCAGTCCCTCGTGATGCTTCAGTGCAAAAATTGTGACTTTAAACTGAACGGCGCACCCTGGTGGCAACGCTGTTCACCATGAAAGATGAAGTGGCTTTTGAGGGTCTTGGCAAGTTTATAGAGGCTTGAAATTTGGCACACACCTCCAATGTGATGAAGGCTTGGTTGTCATGTGATCATGTTTATTGAATATCCCAAAATGGCTCCACAGCGCCCCCTACAAAATTTCAAAACCACAGCCCCTGCTCTGTGTTTTATGTATGAATCTGAAACCTGGTAGGCTTATAGGAGATATCAAGATGTACAAAAAAGTCTCTTGGAGCAATATCCCAAATCCAACAGGATGTCAGCCATTTTAAAATTAATGTGCAATTTTGGCAACATTTTCCCCTCTTTTCAGGCACCGTGCTTTGACGTACTCCTCCAAGGGATTTCATCAGATTGATGCAATCTCCTGTGTGTGGAATCTAAAGACCTTTGTGATGTTAAATTGCGAAGCTTTTTACATTCAGGGAAACGGGGTGGTCATGGCGGCACGTAGAGTTTCAGTCACTCGCCAAAAAGCAGTAATCTGCTGTCACTCAAAAACACAATGTCCAATCTCTCCCAAAGCTCATAGGCGTGATGAGACTCGAGCTCGGAAATGTTTGTTATGCCATTTGTACATAATGGTTAGAGCGCCACCTAGTGTAACGACTAACTAATCACGAATGAATGAGTTGAAATGTTAGCTGGTGGTTAAATGCATGAATTCCATCAATGTGACATCAGATCGGACGTGCTGGTTTTAGGTGTTGGGCGTGGCTCGACGCGCCGGGGGTGCGAGGGCCCTCATAACGCTGCTTGCAGCTTTAATTAGGGCCCGAGCACCGAGAGTGCGAAGGCCCTATTGTATCTGCTCCGTTTCTTATTATTATTATTATTATTCAGGCAAAACAAGGGCCTTTTTGAGGGCCTAAACATGCTCAAAAACTCATGAAATTTTGCACACATGCCAGGTCTGGTGAAAAATTTTGTATTTTAATGGTTTTACATATGAGCACTGGGAAATGGCTCTACAGCGCCACCTATGCCTTGTTAAATGCAGCCCTACGACCACATCGTTTGAGCTACATGTATGAAATTTGGCACACATGTGTATCATGCCAAGACGAACAAAAAAGTCTGTGGGCCCATTGACGCAAACCCAACAGGAAGTCCGCCATTTGGAAGAGAAGGTGACATTTTGGCTCTAATTTTGCCATTTCCATGCCTCGAACTTTTGCGAACTCCTCCTTGGGGTTTGATTTCATAACCTTCATATTTGGTCAGTGTCAACTACACCCTTGTGCCATGTTAAATTGCGGAGCTTTTGAGTTTTCACAATACTATGAGGCCGTGGCGCCATGGCGAATTTCGATGACTCGCCATGAAAATCTTATTGCCTCTCATTTTGTCATACATTTTCTGACCTTGACCAAAGTGAACACATATGATAAGGCTCCACCCCTGAACATATTTCAACTGCCATATTTGACACCAGGGACAGCGCCACCTAGTGGGAACAGGAAATGTCATGTTTTACACTTTGGGGTACAGTATTGTGATGGGTGACATCTGCAGCCTCAAATTTCTCCAGGAAAGCCTTAAGGAGTTGGTCTTGGGTTACAGTGAAAACTGTGACTTTTCACGAAAGGGTGTGACCCCAGCAGCATGGCGAACTTTGATGTCACGCCATGAAGAAACAAATTAGTATAACTCAATGAAATCCAGTCTGATCAGTACCAGACTTTACAGGCATGATGTCAGATCCGCCCTGAACAGATTGATATGCCCATTGTCGGAAATACGGACAGCGCCACCTAGTGGCAACAGGAAATGTCATGGCTTTAACTTTGTTGTACTGATTTTCACAGGTTGATCGTGGCCACCTCAAAAGCAGTGAATATCACCATCAGTCCCTCGTGATGCTTCAGTGCAAAAATTGTGAGTTTAAACTGAACGGCGCACCCTGGTGGCAACGCGGTTCATCATGAAAGATGAAGTGGCTTTTGAGGGGCTTGGAAAGTTTATAGAGGCTTGAAATTTGGCACACACCTCCAAATGGATGAAGGCATTGTTGTTATGTAACCATTTTCCTTGAATAGCGCAAAATGGCTCCACAGCGCCCCCTACAATATTTCAAAACATCAGCCCCTGCTCTGTGTTTCATCTATGAGTCTGACACTTGGTAAGCTTGTGTAAGATATCAAGATGTACAAAAAAGTCTCTTGGAGCAATATCCCAAATCCAACAGGAAGTCAGCCATTTTAAAATTAATGTGTAATTTTGATGACATTTTCCCCCCTTTTCAGGCCTCATACTTTGACGAACTCCTCCAAGGGATTTCATCATATTGAAGCATTCTTCAGTGTGTAGAATCTAAAGACCTTTGTGATGTTAAATTGCGAAGCTTTTTCCGTTCAGGGAAACGGGGTGGTCATGGCGGCACGTAGAGTTTCAATCACTCGCAAAAAGCAGTAATCTGCTGTCACTAAAAGACACAATGTCCAATCTCTCCCAAAGGTCGCAGGTGTGATGAGACTCGAGCTTGGAAATGTTTGTTATGCTATTTGTCAATAATGGTTAGAGCGCCACCTAGTGGCATGACTATAATCCTGGTTGAATAAGATGAAATGTTAGCTGGTGATTAAAAGCATGAAATCCATCAATGTGACATCACATCGGACGTGCCGGTTTGAGGTGTTGGCAGTGGCTCGACGTGCCGGGGGTGCGAGGGCCCTCATAACGCTGCTTGCAGCTTTAATTATTATTATTATTATTCCGGCAAATGAATTGGCCGTTTGAGGGCCTAAACATGCTCGAAAACTCATGAAATTTTGCACACGCGTCAGGTCTGGTGAAAATTTACGTATTTTAATGTTCTCAGACATGGCCAGGGAAAATTAGCTCAGTAGCGCCACCTAGAAAAATGAAAAACGCGAGCCCCCGGTATGGGTATGACCTACATGTTTGAAAGTCGGTACACCTATATAACGTTCAGAGTCGAACAAAAAAGTCTATTATGGCAATGTCCTAAACCCAACAGGAAGTCCGCCATTTTGGATTGAAGGTGACATTTTGGGTCTGATTTTACCGTTTCCATGCCTTGTACTTTAACGAACTCCTCCTTGGGATTTGGTCCTATAAACTTCAAATTTGGACAGTGTCAACTACACCCTTGTGCCATGTTAAATTGCGGAGCTTTTGAGTTTTCACAATACTATGAGGCCGTGGCGCCATGGCGAATTTTGATGACTCGCCATGAAAATCTTATTGCCTCTCATTCTGTCATACATGTTCCGATCTGGACCAAAGAGCACACATATGATAAGGCTCCACCCCTGAACATATTTCAACTGCCATATTTGACATCAAGGACAGCGCCACCTAGTGGGAACAGGAAATGTCATGTTTTACACTTTGGGGTACAGTATAGTGATGGGTGACATCTGCAGCCTCAAATTTCTCCAGGAAAGCCTTAAGGAGTTGGTCTTGGGTTACAGTGAAAACTGTGACTTTTCGCAAAAGGGTGTGACCCCAGCGGCGTGGCGAACTTTGATGTCACGCCATGAAGAAACAAATTAGTATAACTCAATGAAATCCAGTCTGATCAGTACCAGACTTTACAGGCATGATGTCAGACCCGCCCTGAACAGATTGATGTGCCCATTGTCGGAAATACGGACAGCGCCACCTAGTGGCAACAGGAAATGTCATGGCTTTAATTTTGTTGTACTGATTTTCACAGGTTCATCTTGGCCACCTCAAAAGCGGTGAATATCACCATCAGTCCCTCGTGATGCTTCAGTGCAAAAATTGTGAGTTTAAACTGAACGGCGCACCCTGGTGGCAACGCTGTTCAACATGAAAGATGAAGTGGCTTTTGAGGGTCTTGGCAAGTTTATAGAGGCTTGAAATTTGGCACACACCTCCAAATGGATGAAGGCTTTGTTGGCATGTGATCATTTTCATTGAATAGCGCGAAATTGCTCCACAGCGCCCCCTACAAAATTTCAAAACCACAGCCCCTGCTCTGTGTTCTATGTATGATTCTGAAACCTGGTAAGCTTATAGGAGATATCAAGATGTACAAAAAAGTCTCTTGGTGCAATATCCCAAATCCAACAGGAAGTCAGCCATTTTAAAATTAATGTGTAATTTTGGCAACATTTTCCCCTCTTTCCAGGCACCGTTCTTTGACGAACTCCTCCAAGGGATTTCATCATATTGAACCAATCTCCAGTGTGTGGAATCTAAAGACCTTTGTGATGTTAAATTGCGAAGGTTTTTACGTTCAGTGAAACGGGGTGGTTATGGTGGCACTTAGAGTTTGAATCACTCGCCAAAAAGCAGTAATCTGCTGTCACTCAAAAACACAATGTCCAATCTCTCCCAAAGCTCATAGGCGTGATGAGACTCGAGCTCGGAAATGTTTGTTATGCCATTTGTGCATAAGGGTTAGAGCGCCACCTAGTGGAACGACTAACTAATCATGAATGAATGAGTTGAAATGTTAGCTGGTGGTTAAATGCATGAATTCCATCAATGTGACATCAGATCGGAGGTGCTGGTTTTAGGTGTTGGGCGTGGCTCGACGCGCCGGGGGTGCGAGGGCCCTCATAACGCTGCTTGCAGCTTTAATTATTATTATTATTTCGGCAAATGAATTGGCCGTTTGAGGGCCTAAACATGCTCGAAAACTCATGAAATTTTGCACACGCGTCAGGTCTGGTGAAAATTTACGTATTTTAATGTTCTCAGACATGGCCAGGGAAAATTAGCTCAGTAGCGCCACCTAGAAAAATGAAAAACGCGAGCCCCCGATATGGGTATGACCTACATGTTTGAAAGTCGGTACACCTATATAACGTTCAGAGTCGAACAAAAAAGTCTATTATGGCAATGTCCTAAACCCAACAGGAAGTCCGCCATTTTGGATTGAAGGTGACATTTTGGCTCTGATTTTACCGTTTCCATGCCTCGAACTTTAACGAACTCCTCCTTGGGGTTTGATTTCATAACCTTCATATTTGGTCAGTGCCAACTACACCCTTGTGCCATGTTAAATTGCGGAGCTTTTGAGTTTTCACAATACTATGAGGCCGTGGCGCCATGGCGAATTTCGATGACTCGCCATGAAAATCTTATTGCCTCTCATTTTGTCATACATTTTCTGACCTTGACCAAAGTGAACACATATGATAAGGCTCCACCCCTGAACATATTTCAAATGCCATATTTGACATCAAGGACAGCGCCACCTAGTGGGAACAGGAAATGTCATGTTTTACACTTTGGGGTACAGTATAGTGATGGGTGACATCTGCAGCCTCAAATTTCTCCAGGAAAGCCTTAAGGAGTTGGTCTTGAGGTACAGTGAAAACTGTGGCTTTTCACGAAAGGGTGTGACCTCAGCAGCATGGCGAACTTTGATATCTCGCCATGAAGAAACAAATTAGTATAACTCCATGAAATCCAGTCTGATTAGTACCAGACTTTACAGGCATGATGTCACACCCGCCCTGAACAGATCGATGTGCCCATTGTCAGGAATATGAAGAGCGCCACCTAGTGGGAACAGGAAATGTCATGTCTTACACTTTGTTGTACTGATTTTCACAGGTTCATAGTGGCCACCTCAAAAGCGGTGAATATCACCATCAGTCCTTGATGATGCTTTAGTGCAAAAATTGTGACTTTAAACTGAACGGCGCACCCTGGTGGCAACGCTGTTCACCATGAAAAATGAAGTGGCTTTTGAGGGGCTTGGAAAGTTTATAGAGGCTTGAAATTTGGCGCACACCTCCATTGTGCTTAAGGCTTTGTTGTTATGTGATCATTTTCATTGAATAGCGCAAAATGGCTCCACAGCGCCCCCTACAATATTTCAAAACATCAGCCCCAGCTCTGTGTTTTATGTATGAGTCTGAAACCTGGTAAGCTTATAGGAGATATCAAGATGTACAAAAAAGTCTCTTCGAGCAATATCCCAAATACAACAGGAAGTCAGCCATTTTAAAATTAATGTGTAATTTTTGTGACATTTTCCCCTCTTTCCAGGCACCGTTCTTTGACGAACTCCTCCAAGGGATTTCATCATATTGAACCAATCTCCAGTGTGTGGAATTTAAAGACCTTTGTGATGTTAAATTGCGAAGGTTTTTACGTTCAGGGAAACGGGGTGGTCATGGCGGCATGTGGAGTTTCAGTCACTCGCCAAAAAGCAGTAATCTGCTGTCACTCAAAGACACAATGTCCAATCTCTCCCAAACATCGCAGGCATGAGTCGAGAGTCAAGCTCAGAAATATTTGATATGCCATTTGTCAGTAATGTTAGAGCGCCACCTAGTGGGACAAAAATAATCATTGTTGAATGAGATTAAATGTTAGCTAGTGGTTTGGCCATGGTGCCACAGTGAGTTTTGATATATTGCCATAAAAATTATCTGTTTTCCTATTTTATTCATGTTTTATGGTCAATGTCATGGATCAATGCAAACATTTTTGCATGTTTTTGACTTTAAATTGTGATTCTTGCAGCATTCTGTTTCACATTTTAGGCCTTCCATTTGGAATTATTTTGGTCATTATGACACATTTTTGCAATTTCCAGGTTGTATACTTTTGTACTCATTGTAGAGGTCTGCGAGTCACATGGAATTCCTTTCCCTTTCAGCTGTGGCTTCTACAAGAATTGGGTGAAAAACATAAAAACAAATAAAAAACAAATTAATTAATAGCCTTGAAACATAATATAATCTGTGCCACAGGTTCAATGTGGTAGAGAAGACAAGGACAACCTCTCTTTGTGTGGTGTTTGCACATTAGCGAGTGAGAGTTTGCAGTTAAAGTTTACAGAGAGTGACAAAAAGAAAAGGTACTGTAGAGTTTCTCAAGAGCCCGTTTTGGGTGAAATATTAGTGTTCAGCTGTATATTGTGTTCACTGCCTCCAGAGGAATAAAGTTCTGCTGGTGCATTCTTACGTCATCCCTCTCCATCTGTCTGCTAAGGTTCGCAATTCGATGATATGGGCGATTTATTTATTTGCCCATAAGTAAGTTTGCTAATAATGATGGAGCTAATAGAAGCAGTTAAGAGGATAGAAATTACAGCACTGTTTGAACACCACCTTTTTTGCACTCTCCTCAGAGTGTGCCGAAGTGCAGTGATTCAATTACTGAAATTCAAAACAGACACAAAGAAAGGCACGAGCCTATGTTAGAAAAAATGTTTGGATGGTGGACACATACATGCTCATGCAAGTTAGTCGTGTTTGATTCCTTTGCTTGCATTATACATCTGCACAAGTAGCACACTGTTTTGGTAGTCAAATAAAATCCTAAATTGGTGACTTTATTTTTTATGGCAATTAGTTTGGACTTCTTTGTTGTAAACGTTCAAATCAGTCTGTGCATGATTACATTGCCCCGCCCATCAAAAAGTATGCACATGCATGTATATATATTTTATATTGTTGATTGTTGGACTTAAAATTGTTGGTTGGCAAATCTTTACATATCACTTAACCCTACTTTACACTTTGCTATTAGACTTTATTTGCCCAGACCAGAAAGCTAATTACAAGCTACAAACCAAACTCGAAGCACTAATCATCAATCAGAAGCACCCTCGATATAGATGTAACTGGATCGACATGGTTGTTTATTACTTTAATGTAAATGTAATGGTCAATAGCATGTATTAGTCCGTTATAGCCATAAGCAAGGACACCACAGGGAGTCGAACCCTATCCCAGTAAACCAGGAGTACCATTACCAGTGTCTTTTTGCTTTTTAAGGCTAAGTGGATAAAGCAAAACCTGCATTAACAACATGTGAGCATGACTACTCTGTTTGATAGCACAACTGTACTATGTGCTATTTAAAAGTGAATACTTACTGCTATCTTTAGCAAATTGTACATTTTATTTTTCTATGTGTGATGCATACATTGTATCTGAAAGATGAATGAAAAAACAGTTACAGTTATTTAGAAGTCTATGGACAGAATTTCCTCATGTGCACAAGAACCCAGTAAATTATTGTGAAATACCCAAAGATATCTACAAAAAACTTTAAAATATTGCGTTTATTAATTAATGGTAAAGTCACTTAATGCAGGAAAAAAAAACCACTGTAATAGCAATTGGCTGAGGTTAGTCATTAAGAATGAGTGTGCACAGAATTGGGCTGACTAACATATAAAGCATAGCTAGAAGTGAGGTGTAACCTTTCCACTTCCCTCCCTTACTCAGCCATTGTGATTCAGTTAAAGGACTAGATATTACAGTCCCTGATAATGCATTGCTTTAGGATAGGAGAGAGCAGAGAGGAGAGCTAGAAGGGGGGCTGCACCAAGACACCAGACGTTCAACCTCCCTCCTGTAGGCAGACTCGTCCCCGTCCGAGATGAGTCCAATAACGGTGGTGTCATCTGCAAACTTGATTAGCTTGACAGACTGGTGGGTGGAGGTGCAGCAGTTGGTGTACAGGGAGAAGAGCAGAGGAGAAAGAACACAGCCCTGAGGGGAGCCGGTGCTGATGGTCCGGGAGTCCGAGACATTCTTTCCCAGCCTCACATGCTGCTTCCTGTCCGTCAGGAAGTCAGTGATCCACCGGCAGATGGGATCAGGCACATTCATCTGGGAAAGCTTGTCTCGGAGATGGTCTGGAAGGATGGTGTTGAAGGCAGAGCTGAAGTCCACAAACAGGATCCTGGCGTAGGTTCCTGGGGAGTCCAGATGCTGCAGGATGAAGTGTAGGGCCATGTTGATGGCGTCGTCTACAGACCTGTTGGCTCTATATGCAAACTGCAGGGGGTCCAGGAGGGGGGCCGTGAGGGTCTTGAGATGGGAGAGAACTAGGCGCTCAAATGACTTCATGACCACAGATGTCAGAGCCACGGGTCTGTAGTCATTTAGTCCAGTGATCCTAGGTTTCTTGGGGACAGGGATTATGGTAGAGGACTTGAAGCAGGCAGGCACATGACATGCCTGCAGTGAGGAGTTGAAGATGCCATGAGTCCACAGAGGTGATGGGGGTGTCAGTCAGGATGATGGGGGGGAGTGGGGCTGTGTGCTTCCTGAAGTCCACAATAATCTCCACTGTCTTCTGGGCATTCAGCACCAGGTTGTTGTGGCTGCACCAAGACACCAGACGTTCAACCTCCCTCCTGTAGGCAGACTCGTCCCCGTCCGAGATGAGTCCAATAACGGTGGTGTCATCTGCAAACTTGATTAGCTTGACAGACTGGTGGGTGGTGGTGTCATCTGCAAACTTGATTAGCTTGACAGACTGGTGGGTGGAGGTGCAGCAGTTGGTGTACAGGGAGAAGAGCAGAGGAGAAAGAACACAGCCCTGAGGGGAGCCGGTGCTGATGGTCCGGGAGTCCGAGACATTCTTTCCCAGCCTCACATGCTGCTTCCTGTCCGTCAGGAAGTCAGTGATCCACCGGCAGATGGGATCAGGCACATTCATCTGGGAAAGCTTGTCTCGGAGATGGTCTGGAAGGATGGTGTTGAAGGCAGAGCTGAAGTCCACAAACAGGATCCTGGCGTAGGTTCCTGGGGAGTCCAGATGCTGCAGGATGAAGTGTAGGGCCATGTTGATGGCGTCGTCTACAGACCTGTTGGCTCTATATGCAAACTGCAGGGGGTCCAGGAGGGGGGCGTCCGAGATGAGTCCAATAACGGTGGTGTCATCTGCAAACTTGATTAGCTTGACAGACTGGTGGGTGGTGGTGTCATCTGCAAACTTGATTAGCTTGACAGACTGGTGGGTGGAGGTGCAGCAGTTGGTGTACAGGGAGAAGAGCAGAGGAGAAAGAACACAGCCCTGAGGGGAGCCGGTGCTGATGGTCCGGGAGTCCGAGACATTCTTTCCCAGCCTCACATGCTGCTTCCTGTCCGTCAGGAAGTCAGTGATCCACCGGCAGATGGGATCAGGCACATTCATCTGGGAAAGCTTGTCTCGGAGATGGTCTGGAAGGATGGTGTTGAAGGCAGAGCTGAAGTCCACAAACAGGATCCTGGCGTAGGTTCCTGGGGAGTCCAGATGCTGCAGGATGAAGTGTAGGGCCATGTTGATGGCGTCGTCTACAGACCTGTTGGCTCTATATGCAAACTGCAGGGGGTCCAGGAGGGGGGCGTCCGAGATGAGTCCAATAACGGTGGTGTCATCTGCAAACTTGATTAGCTTGACAGACTGGTGGGTGGTGGTGTCATCTGCAAACTTGATTAGCTTGACAGACTGGTGGGTGGAGGTGCAGCAGTTGGTGTACAGGGAGAAGAGCAGAGGAGAAAGAACACAGCCCTGAGGGGAGCCGGTGCTGATGGTCCGGGAGTCCGAGACATTCTTTCCCAGCCTCACATGCTGCTTCCTGTCCGTCAGGAAGTCAGTGATCCACCGGCAGATGGGATCAGGCACATTCATCTGGGAAAGCTTGTCTCGGAGATGGTCTGGAAGGATGGTGTTGAAGGCAGAGCTGAAGTCCACAAACAGGATCCTGGCGTAGGTTCCTGGGGAGTCCAGATGCTGCAGGATGAAGTGTAGGGCCATGTTGATGGCGTCGTCTACAGACCTGTTGGCTCTATATGCAAACTGCAGGGGGTCCAGGAGGGGGGCCGTGAGGGTCTTGAGATGGGAGAGAACTAGGCGCTCAAATGACTTCATGACCACAGATGTCAGAGCCACGGGTCTGTAGTCATTTAGTCCAGTGATCCTAGGTTTCTTGGGGACAGGGATTATGGTAGAGGACTTGAAGCAGGCAGGCACATGACATGCCTGCAGTGAGGAGTTGAAGATGCCAGAAAACACTGGGGCCAGCTCGTTTGCACAGTGTCTGAGGGTGGCAGGAGACACACCGTCTGGGCCGGGAGCTTTCCGAGCATTCAGACTCTTAAACTGCTTCCTCACATCTGCTTCATGATTTACGGAGGATTTACGGAGGATAACTTCTTCAACGGGATAGAATAGGTGATAGAGAGAAGTAAGACAAAAGGGACAAGATAGGAGAGAGCAGAGAGGAGAGCTAGAAGGGGGGCGCCTGGTCTGGCTTCCCACACCTCCCCGCCGGTTTAGGCTGTACGCTCTACCTCCCCACTGCGTTCCAGAAAAGGGAAGAAGAGAAGAGAGGAGAAGAGCGGAATATTTCTTTTCTCTCATGGTTAGCTGTGCTTTTTGTACTTTTAGGTCATTATTTACATAAATTTACACACACACACACACACACACACACACTGCTGCTCACTGCCCTTTTGTCATGTAGGAGTCTTGGATTTAAACGTACAAAAAATCCCTTCATGGTCACTAAAATATGTTGGAAAGACTACAGCTTTTACATTATAATGTGTTGTTTTAACATACACATGATCAATTAATGTGCCCTTCTCTGTGGTGGGCTGTGTTACATGTTGAATGAATCCTTTGTCTGTGACAAACTTGCAAATACTTGAAGATTTTAGAACATTGTCATTAAAATCTCCCATTACTACTACTGTATTACTTTTTTTATCTAGCCAATCAAGTAACTTTCCTAGGTTTTGTTTAAACAGTGCCATGGTATAAGAAGGAGGCCGATAAATAACTGCTATTAAAATGTTCAATGTACAATAGTTGCAAAGTAAACATTCTAAATTGGCATCTGGTATAGCTATAATTTCAGATGTCAAACTGTCTGCAGTATACATGCCAACGCCACCATGCTGTTGGCTTTGTATTTCAATAAATGTTGGGTTACTTCTAGTGTAAGATGCACTTCGTGGATTATGCTGAAACCCATAACCGTCAATTTTTACAGTGTCTAATGAAGAATCGGCAGACATCCATGTCTCTGTAACAGCAATACAGTTAGGCTGCAAATGCTGTGTGCACAATACCAGATCAGCTACATGTAGAGTTAAATTCTGCACATTCATTAACACTACTGTGAAATCACGTGTCTTAGTACATGCTGTATTTTCAGACAAAAATTGGGGCATTCTTTCGATTACATCCTTTACACCACCTTTAGAGTAAATAGCTTTTTCATTGAAATCTTGAATTATTAAACCTGACAGACTCCTAACACGACTTAAGGCAACATATGCCTGTCCTGGAGCAAACACATTTTTAAGAGACACTACTGCATCATCAACAGTAACTCCTTGTACCTTATGTACTGTACAAGCCCATGCAAGTTTCAGTGGAAACTGCCGTCGCAATCCACCTTTCTCAGTTACCTTTTCTTCTTCTGCTTCAATACCTGTAGAGCCTATTTCAACTGCTGGGTAATACACACAGTTTTTCCTCCTTTGTGCACCTATATGATTGTCATCAAATTTTACATAAATGGTTTTGGGAAGCTTCTTGTCCTCAGTAACATAAACTATGTGTGTTACCGTACCACATACACCATTAACAAGACCATCCATTACATCTACATTTTTACACAACATTACACGGGCACCTTTCCCCAAGAGAAGCTTTTCATTCAAACACGTGTTATATGTTTTGGCATGATGTCCAGTTTTTAACTCCAGTTTCCCTGTTTTCTTACTATTGACAAAATCCTGAGCAGGTATCTCAACATAATCAGGACACAACTTAAACAACTGCTGCATATTATGCTCATTTACTTGTTTGTTTGTTGGAAAAATGTGTAAAGCTGAGCTAACTTCACCAGTTTCACAATGCTTCAAGCTTTTAATGTCCTTTTCTAATAATGGAGCCCCTTTAATGTGAGTTCTTAACCTGTTTAATAATTCTGCAAACCCAACATCGCTCTGCCTTACTATTTTATTTAGTTCAACAACCCTAAATAGACTAGACCACAAGTTCATACCAACATCCTCAACATACAGGGGTTTTCCTTTTACTGGAGGCAACTGAAAAAAGTCTCCAACAGTAATAACACTAACATTTCCAAAAGGCGAAAAATCTCCAATTTGTTTAATCTGTCTTAATCTACCATGGATGTAAGCCATTAGTCTCTGATCAACCATGGAGATTTCATCAATTATCAGGATCTGCAGATCACAATATTTAGCACGTAGGCAATTTAACTTTTCTTCACCCAGAGGGGTGTAAGGTAAGCGGACATCTTTACCAATGCTAAATGTGTTGTGGATTGTTGTTGCATGTAAGTTATATGCAGCAATCCCAGTAGGCGCAGTTAATAAAACACAAACATTTTCAGGATGACGACACATTGGTGACAATAACCTTGCTGCTTCATAGTGAATTGCTTTAATCAAATGGCTTTTCCCTGTTCCTGCACCTCCAGTAATAAATACATGCAATGGATCTGGGTTTTTGCCTACTGTCTTATCCAAGCACCACTGCCTAATCTGATAAAAGACTGAAAGCTGTGTCTCATTTAGAGATCTAATTAAAGCCAAACCGTCTCTTCTGGGCATAATGTCATTTCTCTTTTCTAAATGTGAAACCTGTTGGCTGCACACAGCTAAATCTGGAATATTCTCATTGTCTTCTTCCCCTATTTGCTCTTTATCTTTCCATTCCTGCTCACACTCTAAACGCTCCAACTCCTGTTCTGGACAAAGCTCACACCAGGCATCTTCTGTTACACCATCCAAATCAATTGTATTTTGAATGTTATCCAGTTTATCTGCGTTTATTTCAAACTTACGTCTATTTGCATCAACAACTGATTTCACTGAATGCAGAAATCCATCGCTAAACTTCACAATGCCATTCTTGTAAAACTGTTCAAATGTTGTATAGTTTGAAGGCTTTAGTTCCTGATCTACACGATATGGCAAAAACAACTGCATGATACTATGATAAAACAATTCAGCATTTTTAGTCTCTGAAAATCGCGCATAACGAACAACTGCAGGTTGTGATCGTGTTCTCTTAGTAACAAAACCACATCTATTGTTCAACTGTATTGGCTTAGTGGATTTTTCACTTTTACTCAAAACACGATATTCGGAGGCAAATGTGGCCATACACATATCATTAAAATCAATGTTTTTTGGTCTATTCTTATACCGGTCTACAATACTAGTCATCCACATGTCCTCTGCTGTTAAATCCTGTGATGTTGCTTTTTGTCTTAACACTTTTAAGGGCAAACTCATTTTAACTACATTGTCCCCTGTTGGCACAAACACAACTTTCCTAGAACATTCTTTTAGATGCATATTTGTTAATCTATACACAGCCTCCTGAGCACTAACATCTCTGTTATGAAGGTATACACTGCCTAATGACTTCAAAGCCTCCCTTGCACTAACATTTCCATCTTTATATGCTTCCTTCTGAGTATTACTTAACAACAAACCCATCTCTTTTTCAGATTTTGACATGTAAGAAATTATATAAACACAGCAGGCATAAGCATCAATTACAAATTGAATATCCAAATTAGCATTGTAACATTTCAACAGTGGCTTATTATATTGATTTATCCAAACCTCGTTTAACTTCCTTTTCAACACAACATGTGTATTTCGACTAAAGCATTTGTATGCCTCCTCAAAAGTTGCCTGATTCATACCTAAACTCTGAAACAAATGCTCCACACTTTCAAAACTCCTACTCTCATCTGAAAGAGCCTTCTTGATTGTTGTTAAGATATCACTTGCCTGCTTTCTTCTCATCTTAATAGAGTCTTGCTGACGCTGACTTTCACAGGCACATTGTTGTAAATCATCTTCTCTCTTATCGACTTGACACTTGCATTTTTGCTCGGAAACATCACTTTTCCTACGACATATAAATGTTCGACTAGATGGTGGCCTGGGAAAATTAAACCGGCAAACTGTGTTCTTTTTTTTGCAAGTTTTAGAATGCCGCTTTGAATGCTGTTGTACAGATGAGACAATGTCCAATAAAGTCTCATCTTGTGAAGGCAATTCACATGTTACATATTCATCTATAAACTGAATCACCTCTTCATCTGTATTTTTATCAATCTGCGGAGCATTCTCTATCCAAAACAGACAGTGCACATGTGGTGAACCTCGCTGTTGAAATTCCACTCTGTAAAAGTAATCCTTAATCTTACCAATCGGATGCAATGGAGACATGAGTACCTCCTTCAGAAAACAATGCCACCGAAAGTCAAACATCCTTGCTGCAGTCACAGGATTTCGACGCAGCAAATCACACCTGTCTGCCCACTCTAACTGTTCAACTGTTTCTGTTCTACCTTGCTGATTCAAAATACTATAAAGAAGATTTGTCCATCGCATGTCAGCTGACGAAAATGAACAAAACCATGTGGGGATACCAAGCTGACGAACACAAGCTAAGAGGTCACGCTGTGCTGCCTGCCAAAAAGCTGGAGTACCTCTAATAGGCTTAAGAAAACGGTACCCATCATCAAACTCCAACAACTTCTTCAAAGACTCTTCATCTTTCAACAACTCATGGCTAACATTCTGATATGTACAATCACCTTTTCCTTTTCGCAATGCTATTGAAACATTTGAGATAACCTGTTCAATCTCAGACATATACTGAGCAAAAAAGATATATTCGACATTTTGTGCAAACCTACCATCAGCATGTAAAATCCGGTTATTAAAATAACGGGACAATGTCAAACGCTTCTCTCTGTTTTCATGATACGCATTCAACCCATTTGGAAACAACACTGGGAAACATTTGGCTTCATTTGCATGATCTGAAAGTAATTTTACAGGATTATTCCCTTCTGCTGGAGCTAGATTTAATATGTTAGTAAAATATTGATCTAGTGCTTCCTGTCCAATATCAACAGGCATGAGACATGTGTCCTGAAACATACAGTGCTGCTGTCTGTCATGCAAAAGCTCATCATCAACATTTGAAGATGCAACACCGCTTACTGCATTTTTATCACTCTCCTCTTCCACAGCTTCCTCTTGCTGCATACAAAACTGATTTTGCCAACTTTCATTGAACTCTACATCTTTATAATGCACATTTGACCCTTTTAAATATTGCAAAGCCTGTCTTATGTGGATAGTGTCAACAAACTGGTATTGATAATGGCCTTTATAAGTTAACTTGCGCTTTAGTTTTACTGGTAATAAAGAGCCTTCCATGCTAGAACGGGGTAAGACATTGGTGGTTTCTACAATGTTTGCTGGAACACATGTCACGGGTCCATGTACTCCATTTTGTCCACCCTTAGGTAAGGCTAGCATTTTCATAAATGGTATGTGTAAAGCTATTAAATGTTGTTCTAAGCTATTTAAACATGCCAATTCAGGTGGAATTGGATGCAATTCTAAATTATTTTTTACAGACTCTGGAGGCACTTCATTTTTATTAATTTTATAATGGCATGTATAACAGATCCACAGTTTAGCTTTAGCTGTGTCCAACCAGTGACATGGATTTATACAATCTTTATTACATTTGTGTAAATAGTCTTCAGT
The DNA here is from genome assembly GCF_057382185.1 of Mchenga conophoros. Taxonomy (NCBI): domain Eukaryota; kingdom Metazoa; phylum Chordata; class Actinopteri; order Cichliformes; family Cichlidae; genus Mchenga; species Mchenga conophoros. Next base: position 32,357,891 of record NC_140536.1, read on the forward strand.
TATACATTTTTCTGCAATCATTACTGCAGTTTTAGTTTTGTTATAATAGTTTTTTTGACAATGTAACACCTGATGTCTAAATAACAACCTATGGCAGACACAGCAAACAAAATCTAGTCCATCTTTTACTTTATCTAAAAAAAATTCCATCACAAAATCAGACTGCTCTGCCTTTTCTTTCATTTGCTGCCTTTTTAATTTGACACCAGCAATAACACGCATCTTATGTTCTGGATTTCCATGATACTTTCTAGCTGCCATTGCATTTATTTTTTTCCTGTGCAACTCATTTGATCTGTATTTACTAATGCTCATTTGTTTTACCTTTTCTTTATGCGACACATTTTGTTGATATTTACTAATGCTCATTTGCCTTACCTTTTCTTTATGCGACACATTTTGTTGATATTTACTAATGCTCATTTGCCTTACCTTTTCTTTATGCGACACATTTTGTTGATATTTACTAATGCTCATTTGTTTGACCTTTTCTTTATGCGACACATTTTGTTGATATTTACTAATGCTCATTTGTTTGACCTTTTCTTTATGCGACACATTTTGTTGATATTTACTAATGCTCATTTGCCTTACCTTTTCTTTATGCGACATGTTTTGTTGATATTTACTAATGCTCATTTGTTTGACCTTTTCTTTATGCGACATGTTTTGTTTATATTTACTAATGCTTATTTGTTTTAATCTTGCTTTACGCATGACATGTTCATTATAGGTCATTTGACTGTGTAAACATCGTTTAGTTTTTAAATACTTTGAAAAACAATAGTTAGTATTTGAACTAAAGGTATCTGAATTATCCTTTGCTTGTTCTTTTGTTTTTATTCTACACATATTCTGTTGTGCAGATGAATTAGTCTTGCTACATAAACCAAAACAAACAGCCTTATGAACATCTTGCACACAAATTACTGGCTCAAAATGACCATTTTGACACGTTAAATATATCCCTTCATTTATGACAACAGGAGTCGTGCAGCTGTACTTTTTCCATTTGTCACCATTATATATTAATATGTCCAATCCACAAGCATTTGCTGCAGCCTGAAATTCTGTGTCAGTAGCAGAATGTCCAACATACTTTATCTTTGACTTTAAAATATACTCTGATATTGAAGCATAATCTTTTCCCACAAACTTCATGTACTTTTCACCATTATTCTCTATATACTTTACAACAGCAAGCCTTATCTTCCTGTGACTCTTCTGAGAACCACTGATTATATGAGACAAAGCCCTGAAGAAACTATTTCCATCCTCTACAACCTTATCTGTTTCACAAACAACACCTAAAGGACCATACACAGAATGAACATTTTTATCCTGCTTCTCAAATTCAACATTAAATTTGCAGCATAAAGTATGTGCAACTCCATTAGAAAGAGGACTAAAGCTAATCTTTTTCTGACCTTCATCATTCAAAACCTCAACATCAGCATCTGTATCTAGTACTACTGCATCTGCACAAAATGTGTGATCCTGTGTTTTCTCAAAAGTACTTTTATCCTTACTGTGAGACCTAGTGCTGTATCTTCCGATAACAGATGGACTGGTTTTGCAGTAGCCATAACAGGTCTGCTCTTCGGGCTTAAGAACACAAACCACCGTCTCATAATGATTCCCATGACGATTTTCTAAATAGATTCCCTTTTCTGACAAAAGCTTGCCATTACAGCCATATTTTAGCCAACGCTCATCATGAAATGTAAATACATCAACTCCTAAACAATTAGCAGTTGCTTGGATTTCAACTTCTGTAGCCCAGCTGTTAACATTTCTCATTTTAGATTTCTGAATGTAGTCTGCAACTGTTGAATACTCTGATCTTAAAATATTTCTATATATTGCAGCATTCCTCTCCAACTCTTTCACAATGGCAAGTCTTATCTTGCGATGGTGCTTTTGTGTGCCAGTCACAACCTGAGAAATAGCTCTGAAGAAACAGTTCCCATCAGCCACTATACTTTCATTTTTGCATGGAACACCTAACAAACCAACACATGTAGACGCTGGTACACTAATTTTTTCAAACTCCACATTTAACTGTGTGCACAAAGCCTGACAAACCCACTCAGAAATGGGACTAAACACCAGCTTGTTGTTTGTCACTTCACTAACAAATTCAACATCTGAATTCACCTGAAACACATCATACTGTTTTAACTTCTTAGCTTCACTGTGACCCACTGAAATCTTGCGCTTTCTTGTTGCATCATTACATAATAACCCCAAATTATACTCAGAACAACTCAAGGTCTTTCCAGACATTTTGCAACTCTCTGCCTCTATTAAAGACTCCACGATGATAACATCTCTGATGTTTGGTTCATTCTGGATTGAATCACAACTTGATTCTGGTGTAAAGGTTTTGCACCTTTTTTCACAACTGTCTTTGGGTGTGGCACTATCAGACACCATAAGGTACCTAACACAAACACCAGCTACTTCAAAAGGCTTTTGCTTCTGACTCAGGCCCGTTGCCAGCTGGCAGATGTGTCTGACCACATCTTCAAGTGACCTGAAGCACAAAACAACACTTCTTCCCTGCTCACTGACCAAACCCACAGCACTGCGTGCATGAGAATCAACTAGTGCATATTGTCCATTCTCAGAAATGACTGCACATGTACTGCCACACAATGTCAGAAGACATGTATTATACATGGCACAGATCTTTTGCAGCCCAGTCTGCAGGGTAGTGTAGACACCACTCTCAATGAGTTCCCCTTCAAGCACATCAATATCCCCACTGACAAAATCTCCATACTCAAACTCAAAGTTTTGCCCATCAATACAATACTTTTTAGGCAAATCAGGGACACACAACACACTGGATGAGTTGCTTATCATGTTGCAGTCTCTCAAATTGGTGTACAAAAGGTCACCTAAAACTACAACTCTGTCAAGAACTTTTGTCTCCCATGAAAAGACGCTATCAACTTTATGTTTTGCCAGGCTAACCAGACCTATAGCCATACACTGAACTCCTCCATATTTAAATCGATCATCAGCCTGGTGAAATGATCCTCTCACACTCTTTATAATGCAACAGCTATCCTCTGCTCCAACTCCTGTGACAGCATTAACAGTTTCAAGGTTGACAGAAGTGTTATCAACTTTAGCTGTAAGATTCGTGTCAACATCCCTGTCCACAAACACTGCACTGCTCTCCACGTCAACATCAACTTGACCTGCCTGCACAGAAATGCTGCTAACAGCATACCATTGTGCATCTAAAGACATCTGTAAATTTCTGATGTGAAGCATCAGGTCGTCAAGGCATGTGTTAAAAACAGCCACAGCTGTGCCAATCTCAGATGCCAGCCCAGCTGCATTACGTGTGCCACAATCAACAACAACAAAATAATTCTTGTGATGAATGATGACACTAACTGCAGTGTGAAGATCCAACAGACACATGCCATCCCTCAACAGATGTTCCTGCAGCTTTTCATACAACACAGCCTCCCCTTCCGACAGCCCAAAATCTATGTAAACTGGCGGGCCAATATCAACTTTCCATTTTTGGCCAAACACAGTGTGCTGTCCAATCAGCCTGCAAACGCTATGCTTGCTGCCAATGTCCTGTCTTGCCTTAGCTATATACCTAACTAATTGGCACCCCTCTACACATATATCATCAACATCCTCCGGTTTCCATGTACACACTGGAGCTATCATATGCTTGATTGCAGCCACAACACTGCAGGCAATTAAGGCATTCACATCTGAAGTGGATGGTGCACATTGAACAGCAGTCCCAGCAACAATGGATGCTTGCAACTTCTCTGCACAAATGCAAACATTTGGGTTAGCATTGGACTTACCAGAGGGGATTCTTGGTGTGCGCCGCATGCGAAAACCCTTTTTTCTTGGCATCTACAATAAAAAGAGAAAAAAAATATATTAAACAAACATCCACACTCCAGCTCACATGTTAGTTTGCTCCAAGCATTTACACAAAGGTCAGTGTTTTGTAGTAGCTAATATGTCATTCTTCATAACAGAATTGTTGATATAGGTTACAAGCAAGTCTGGCGCTGAACAGAAATTGTCGCGCTATGCGCCTGTGTTTATTGTGCATAAATACTGAATTGTCCTGACACAATATTGCGTTTCGTTTCTTTTATTACCATGGTACATTAACAAAAACATATACTTTTATTCACAGGATAAAACTTTTTTTTTGTATCACTAATTGCCCAGTACGATTACAGCATACAATATTATTGTCACTGCTACATTTCTGTAATGAACCAGAAAATATTTCCACTACTAATTAATTACCGTTGAGCTTAAAGGTCCTATTAATAAATGGTTAACGAATGTGTATTTATGAAGACGATTTGTGAGACTGGTAAACTTATGATAGGTACGATGGTCTTTCATTCTACACGGTGCATTTCAAGGTCCTGTACCCATCTGTCGGTAAACTAGACCTGGGCTTGTTAAAGTGACCTGAAGTTACTAAAAACTTCATGAGTGTATGCACTCACTCCAAGAACCGTATGATTATCAATTTGAGCGTGGTGAAAGTTGGGCTCTCGCTAACTCTTTTGTCCACTCTGTGTGCTCGTAAGGGTCTAACCCTTTCACTCTTTTGATTTTTTTCCTCGTATCTTTTCTTTGACTTTTCATCAAGTTTGTCTTTGTACGGAGCGGTATTGTTCTCCTTCGTTTTTGTACATACCTCTTTTGGGGGGCAAAGTAAAAGCAAGAAGGTATTAGAACCGGAGAATGAACGTTTTGCGGTGCTGCAAATGCTTGCATTTGATGCATTGCTTTAATTGTTTTGCCACTAGTGCCCGGCATGCAATGCATGAAAGTCATGTGGTCTGTCAATCTCTATTATGACTACGAACACTAAAGTAAGGGGGTGGAACATGTCACGGCTCAACGGCACGAGGGAACAGGGATGGACACAGGCGCAGAACCCAACCCGGAAGCGAGGTGACAGAAAACAAATGATTTATTTCCGCCCACAGGGAAAACAAAGGTGAAACACAAAGCGACGCCACCACACTAGTGGCGCGTAGGATTCGTCTGTGAAACTGAGGGCGACCTAGACACCTCTAGGAGACGGCTGAACAGCGGGGACAGCGGGGAGGTAGAAACAGGACTAGGTAGGGGCCGGGGCATTGGTTTCAGATGGAGGGGACAGGTGGAGCGGAAAACCCGGAAGCGGTCGAGGCGTGGGGAGGCAGGCAGGTGAGCAGTGGGTCGGCAGGCCACGTTGTGTGAGCAGCTGGCGGCCCAGGTCCAGGAGGACGGGAGCGAGGGGAACAAGATCTCCACTCCGGGTGCTATCGATGGGAATAGCAGATACTCAGGCGATGAGTGGTTGAGAGCGCAGGTCTGATATACCGCTGGCACGATTGCTCACAGGTGGTCAGCCAGGGAGGGGCAACCGGACTCCGCCTAAAGGAGGAGGAGCCGCTGTCTGAGACCTGCAGGTGCCCAACCAGACCATGACAGAACATGACCTTCCAGTCATGTTCAAATCAAACCTGACCATTTTAAAACTTAAGACACTCATAAATATTGTCATTTACATTTGATTGCCTAAAGGCTTTATGAGATTCTCCACACTATTAACTTATACAAGTGATGTGGGGGGGGGGGGGGGGGGTGAGTGCATTGAGATTAGAATCTCACCCCCCCTGCCATTGACTGAACAAACGACTGAATAGCCCACTGAACGACTACTTAACGACCCACTGAACAATACTGGAGAACATTTTTTAAACCTTCTCTTTCCACTTTTTGCTCTTAACAGGAAGCATCAAAAAACGTCAAAAAACCCTTGTTAAAACCTCAAGCATGTAAGGCTATAGTCAGCATTTTTAATAACTTACCTTGGTTCACACCAAATCCAGCTGTTCTGCTGAAAGTTCACAGCAAGCCTTCTGAAGTATCTGTACGTGATGTCCCTTAGGAAGTTTGATCTCCTAATACAAAAAAGATATTGTACAATTAAACATTATTGACATAAGATCAGAAAAAGGTCATTTTCAGACTGAAACAGAAATAAAGAAACCTTAACCCTAGCAATTAAAATTGTGACAAAGACAAAACCCCACCCATAAATGGCATGGTTTTTTTAATGACCAGTTATGCTCAGGTTAAAATCTATACCTGTGCACCTACCAAAAATAATTAAACATCAGATTCACAAGGCTAAAATAAATGTGAGACAATAACAAAATTTTCTCAATACCTGCATAATTAGCATGATGCAAATTTAACAACTCACAATGAACGCACAACAAATCACAGCTATGTGAAAAATTACAATTATCCTCTTACGCTCTATAGCCACCAGTACTGTGGCTCAAGAGTTATGCAAAAACCTCCATGCAAATATCACGTAGTATCCACAGAAGCCTTATAATTTTAGCTAAATGGTCATATAAACCATTTCTAAAACTACCAAAGACAGCAGAAACAAGCATGATTGAAATAGCAGTTACTAAACTGCTTAAAATCTGCTAAACACACATAAACCAGCCAAAAATGTTCCACACTTCATGTATTTCATTATATTCATGTTGTGCTTTACTTGTAATAAGAAATCAGTGGCTAATTACCCGGCCTAGCTTTCACAGATTTCAGTCTTTCAAAAAAGACCACAAAATGGCTTAATGGCCCAAATTCACTAAAACAGAAAACCAAACCAAAGACTTTTCACCGGTACCCCTCCCACAAACAATAAAAAAATAACTTAAATACAAAGTAAATTCTGTTACTGAAATTTAAAATGTGGTTTTACACCAAAAATAAAATTCAATTTACAACAAATAAAACTTACCAAGAATTGCACAAGGGCAGGGTTTTTCAAAAATAATCTCTTGTGATGTTTGTTATAGTGGTCTAAAATAATGTCCTCGAATCCTCAGAATGTTAAAATCCAAAGCTCTCCTCTTCTCGTTTGCTAAAAGCAAAGTGGCTTACAAACCAGTGGCACAGGTATTTATTGAAATCATGAGGGACATTCAAAAAACTTCAAATGATCCAATCACAGAAGCCAACAGGGGAGGGACTGTCACAAAGTAACCAGTGAAGTTACAATGCAATAAACAGTACTCAACACCTTTTTTCCCTTGAGTAGTTAAAACCTTTATTCAGCAGTACACTAATTTTCATAGCTGTTGTCCACAACCTTGGCTTTGCCAAAAGACACAATTCAATCTTTTGTCTCAGTCTAACCTTTTCAACAGTGTCACTTGCCCCCCCTTGCTTGCCCTTCACACATGAAAACAAAAGACAGCCATTGATAGTCTCTGCCACCAACTGTCTCACCACACCTAATTCTGAATTAACAATTACTCAAAGTGACCTAAAACTTTTGGGTCACTTTAGGTCACAGTCCCAGTGGGTGACAGCATATAAAAGTAAGAAAGCTTAGCAAGTACCTGATGCTGTCAAATCATAAGAAATTAGCAGAAATATCGTAAAACCAAAACAGTCAAATGAAAAAGCAGCATAAGCCAAAGTTCCTTCAGAAGTACAGTATCAGAGAATGGTGAAAGACTGTTGGAATAATTGGCAGTGGATTTTATCGTGTGGTCTCTGTGTTTTTCTGTCAGTTAATCAGGCTGAATCTGCCAAACTGCTAGATCATTGAAAGGCCCACAACGAATAGACACAACGAAGGTTAAATCAATTTGGTAGCAAAAGACTGTTATTTAGCATCTTCATTGATGTCAATGACAAACAAAGAAGAATAGTTCATTCTGGTGAAAAACCAGCACGAGTTATCTACACAAATCTTCCATAGCTCTAAGGATTAACGGCAAGTCTTGTTCCTTACTGTTCATATTGAGCTTCTGTTTAATACATTGGCAGTGCAATAGCATAGTGTTTAGGTTTATATCAACAAAATACAGGAATCTTAATAGAACAACTAGAGAACGAGAAGAATACATAAATATGAAAAAATATATTTCAGCTTCTCCTCTCTGTTGTGTTGCAACATAGCCATTCGACATGGAAAATGAAGTAGCTTTCAAGAAAGAGAAAGCTTGAAAAACTTACAAACACTGACAATCAACTAGTGTACAGCTTTCAAGTGTAATTTATACATTTTAATAGTAATGTCTTTAAAACTATCAGTGACATTGAAAGGAGTTATTAGTTATTATCAAAACATCAAATTGTTCATAAAACATAAGGTCGCTTTTTTTTATTTTAAAGCCAAAATGACACCAGTGACACCACTAGTGTTTTATAAATCTTGATTCATAAACAATTATGTTAGAAACTTATTTCCTATTCACAATACTTGTTATTATTAAACATTTAATGTGAAAAAGTTTCATCCTCCTCTTAGTCTTCATACATCTCTTTTTTTTAAACTTGTAGAGTTGTAGAATTTAAACTAATAACACATATACCATAAGGATGAATAAACAGTCAAAGAAAACCAAAATTTAAAACAGGAACATTTATTATAAAATATTTACACATCTGTCACAACTCTTTGTCTGTCTGACTGGAGTCCTCTGTCACATATGTACAAAACAAACCAAAACAATATTTTTCACAGTTGAGTATTCACAGTATTTATAAAGCAATTGTAAAAGAATTGAGTAGTTAAAATCTTTATTCAGCAGTACACTAATTTCCATAGCTGTTGTCCACACCCTTGGCCTTGCCAAAAGATGGCCTTGCCAAAAGAAACCAAGGTGAGACTCAGTCTCACCTTGGTTTCACAGCCTTACAACTTATTCATTCAACAGTGTGACCTCAAGTTTGCCCCCCCCCGCTTCCCCTTCACACATGAAAACAAAAGACAGCCATTGATAGTCTTTACCACTAACTGTCTCACCACACCTATTTCTGAATTAAAAATTACCCAAAGTGACCTAAAACATGCCACTTTGGGTCAAATGTGAAAAAATATATTAATCTAAGAAAACTTAGCATTATTATAAAACATCTGTCACAAGTCTTCGTCTGTCTGAGTGGTGGCCTCTGTCACATCTGAACAAAACAAAAACAAATAATATTTTTTGACAGTTAGTATTTATAAACAACTTTAACAAATATACATGGGTAAAACAGACATTTGCATATATCTAATCCTTATAAAATCACAAATGAAGAAAACAAAACATGATACTAATCATGGATTTAATATTTTCTCCAAATGATTTATCATAAACTAAAATAAATAATTCGCATTCATGTTTATTTGTATGTAGACAGTCGTTCAATAGTAATTCATAGAGTATTTTTTCTAAGTCCCATTTCTTAAAATAAGACACTGAAGCCAACATTCACTGTTTATACCATCCAAACAATACATTAAGACTTACCATCACGTGCGAATGTAATCGAAGCTTGCAATGCATCCAGCTCCTGGGCAGTGTTATTCAGCATTTCTTTTTCAGCATCCAGCTGTTCTTTTAAAACAGAAATCTTTCTTTCGGCTGCACGCCTGAGCCGCACCTGCCGAACCAAGAGGTCCATTGCCTTGGCATGAAGTTGCAAGCACCTTGTATATAGATCCTCTCTGCTGACCCCTGGATCCAAGCAGGCATACTGAAATTACAAAATATTTTGGATCATAACAAAATTAGAAAACAGTTATTCGCTTCAATCTATGCTGCCGCTACAATGTAATGTTTGTAGTGCCAGATCACAACAACAGCTGTATAAAAGTCTCAGCTTAACCTTGTGCCATCCTTTAAAAAACTTACGTTGATCACCCTGGGGACCCAAAAAGGCCCCAGTATGGCACAAGGGTTAACAGTGACTTATATGAAAGAGCAAACAAACAAACAAACAAACACAAGAAACACTAAACACAGCATCCTGCCCAGCTCTGTAACAGGTAATGTAGCGTAAAAACAAATTTTTCTACACTATAAATAAAATTTAAGAAATATTTGTTACTTACAGTTGATAGTTGAAATTCTTGACGCAATGATTCAACTTCAGGATCATTAATCCCAGCAAACTTCGTTGGGGAAGCATATGCCATTCTCTATTTATGATAAAGTATGAGGTTAATTAGTTACATTTTACACAACATTCAAACAATATACAAACATGAGAGCATCAAAGAGACTTTACTTACACATAAACATGTAGTTAGTTCACAATAATGATCAGTAATGCAATTACATTCATTCAAAAAACACAAAACATATATATAAATGGTAAATGGCCTGTATTTCTATATCGCTTTACTAGTCCCTAAGGACCCCAAAGCGCTTTACACATCCAGAATGAAGGTGTAAATTAGTCAATGTATGACATTAAGATAATGCTCACCAACTCTTGCTGTCTGCTGCTCAAATTTGCTTAAAGAAAAGGATTGAACGCACAACAAATCACAGCTATGTGAAAAATTACAATTATCCTCTTACGCTCTATAGCCACCAGTACTGTGGCTCAAGAGTTATGCAAAAACCTCCATGCAAATATCACGTAGTATCCACAGAAGCCTTATAATTTTAGCTAAATGGTCATATAAACCATTTCTAAAACTACCAAAGACAGCAGAAACAAGCATGATTGAAATAGCAGTTACTAAACTGCTTAAAATCTGCTAAACACACATAAACCAGCCAAAAATGTTCCACACTTCATGTATTTCATTATATTCATGTTGTGCTTTACTTGTAATAAGAAATCAGTGGCTAATTACCCGGCCTAGCTTTCACAGATTTCAGTCTTTCAAAAAAGACCACAAAATGGCTTAATGGCCCAAATTCACTAAAACAGAAAACCAAACCAAAGACTTTTCACCGGTACCCCTCCCACAAACAATAAAAAAATAACTTAAATACAAAGTAAATTCTGTTACTGAAATTTAAAATGTGGTTTTACACCAAAAATAAAATTCAATTTACAACAAATAAAACTTACCAAGAATTGCACAAGGGCAGGGTTTTTCAAAAATAATATCTTGTGATGTTTGTTATAGTGGTCTAAAATAATGTCCTCGAATCCTCAGAATGTTAAAATCCAAAGCTCTCCTCTTCTCGTTTGCTAAAAGCAAAGTGGCTTACAAACCAGTGGCACAGGTATTTATTGAAATCATGAGGGACATTCAAAAAACTTCAAATGATCTTTTGTCTCAGTCTAACCTTTTCAACAGTGTCACTTGCCCCCCCCGTTCAGGGAAAGTGGCACGTGGAGTTTCAATCACTCGCCAAAAAGCAGTAATCTGCTGTCACTCAAAATCAAAATGTCCAATATGTCCCAAAGGTCGCAGGCGTGATGAGACTCGAGCTCGGAAATGTTTGTTATGCCATTTGTCAGTAATGGTTAGAGTGCCACCTAGTGGAACGACTATAATCATGATTGAATGAGATGAAATGTTAGCTGGTGGTTGAATGCATGAATTCCATCAATGTGACATGAGATCGGAGGTGCTGGTTGTAGGTGTTGGGCGTAGCTCGACGCGATGGGGTGCGAGGGACCTCATAACGCTGCTTGCAGCTTTAATTAGGGCCCGAGCACTGACAGTGCGAAGGCCCTATTGTATCTGCTCCGTTTCTTATTATTATTATTATTATTATTATTATTATTATTATTATTATTATTCACCCCAAACAAGGGCCTTTTTGAGGGCCTAAACATGCTCAAAAACTCATGAAATTTTGCACACATGCCAGGTCTGGTGAAAAATTTTGTATTTTAATGGTTTTACATATGAGCACTGGGAAATGGCTCTACAGCGCCACCTATGCCTTGTTAAATGCAGCCCTACGACCACATGGTTTGAGCTACATGTATGAAATTTGGCACACATGTGTATCATGCCAAGACGAACAAAAAAGTCTGTGGGCCTATTGACGCAAACCCAACAGGAAGTCCGCCATTTGGAAGAGAAGGTGACATTTTGGCTCTAATTTTGCCATTTCCATGCCTCGAACTTTTTCGAACTCCTCCTTGGGATTTGGTTGTATAAGCTTCATCTTTGGACAGTGTCAACTACACACCTGGGCCATGTTAAATTGCGGAGCTTTTGAGTTTTCACAATACGGTGACGCCGTGGCGCCATGGCGAATTTCGATGACTCGCCATGAAAATCTTATTGCCTCTCATTTTGTCATACATTTTTTGACCTTGACCAAAGTGAACACATATGATAAGGCTCCACCCCTGAACATATTTCAACTGCCATATTTGACATCAAGGACAGCGCCACCTAGTGGGAACAGGAAATGTCATGTTTTACACTTTGGGGTACAGTATAGTGATGGGTGACATCTGCAGCCTCAAATTTCTCCAGGAAAGCCTTAAGGAGTTGGTCTTGGGTTACAGTGAAAACTGTGAGTTTTCGCGAAAGGGTGTGACCCCAGCAGCATGGCGAACTTTGATGTCACGCCATGAAGAAACAAATTAGTATAACTCAATGAAATCCAGTCTGATCAGTACCAGACTTTACAGGCATGATGTCAGACCCGCCCTGAACAGATTGACGTGCCCATTGTCGGAAATACGGACAGCGCCACCTAGTGGCAACAGGAAATGTCATGGCTTTAATTTTGTTGTACTGATTTTCACAGGTTCATCGTGGCCACCTCAAAAGCGGTGAATATCCCCATCAGTCCCTCGTGATGCTTCAGTGCAAAAATTGTGACTTTAAACTGAACGGCGCACCCTGGTGGCAACGCTGTTCAACATGAAAGATGAAGTGGCTTTTGAGGGTCTTGGCAAGTTTATAGAGGCTTGAAATTTGGCACACACCTCCAAATGGATGGAGGCTTTGTTGGCATGTGATCATTTTCATTGAATAGTGCGAAATGGCTCCACAGCGCCCCCTACAAAATTTCAAAACCACAGCCCCAGCTCTGTGTTTTATGTATGAATCTGAAACCTGGTAGGCTTATAGGAGATATCAAGATGTACAAAAAAGTCTCTTGGAGCAATATCCCAAATCCAACAGGAAGTCAGCCATTTTAAAATTAATGTGTAATTTTGGCGACATTTTCCCCTCTTTTCAGGCTTGATACTTTGACGAACTCCTCCAAGGGATTTCATCAGATTGGACCGATCTGAAGTTTGTGGAATCTAAAGACCTTTGTGATGTTAAATTGCGAAGCTTTTTACGTTCAGGGAAACGGGGTGGTCATGGCGGCACTTAGAGTTTCAATCACTCACCAAAAAGCAGTAATCTGCTGTCACTCAAAAACACAATATCCAATCTCTCCCAAAGGTCGCAGGTGTGATGAGACTCGAGCTCGGAAATGTTTGTTATGCCATTTGTCGGTAATAGTTAGAGCGCCACCTAGTGGGACGACTATAATCATGGTTCAATGAGATGAAATGTTAGCTGGTGGTTAAATGCATGAATTCCATCAATGTGACATCACATCGGACGTGCTGGTTTTAGGTGTTGGGCGTGGCTCGACACGCCAGGGTGCGAGGGCCCTCATAACGCTGCTTGCAGCTTTAATTATTATTATTATTATTATTATTCACCCCAAACAAGGGCCTTTTTGAGGCCCTAAACATGCTCAAAAACTCATGAAATTTTGCACACATGCCAGGTCTGGTGAAAAATTTTGTATTTTAATGGTTTTACATATGAGCACTGGGAAATGGCTCTACAGCGCCACCTATGCCTTGTAAAATGCAGCCCTACGACCACATCGTTTGAGCTACATGTATGAAATTTGGCACACATGTGTATCATGCCAAGACGAACAAAAAAGTCTGTGGACCCATTGACGCAAACCCAACAGGAAGTCCGCCATTTGGAAGAGAAGGTGACATTTTGGCTCTAATTTTGCCATTTCCATGCCTCGAACTTTAACGAACTCCTCCTTGGGATTTGGTCCTATAAGCTTCAAATTTGGACAGTGTCAACTACACCCTTGTGGCATGTTAAATTGCGGAGCTTTTGAGTTTTCACAATAGTATGAGGCCGTGGCGCCATGGCGAATTTTGATGACTCGCCATGAAAATCTTATTGCCTCTCATTCTGTCATACATGTTCCGATCTGGACCAAAGAGCACACATATGATAAGGCTCCACCCCTGAACATATTTCAACTGCCATATTTGACATCAAGGACAGCGCCACCTAGTGGGAACAGGAAATGTCATGTTTTACACTTTGGGGTACAGTATAGTGATGGGTGACATCTGCAGCCTCAAATTTCTCCAGGAAAGCCTTAAGGAGTTGGTCTTGGGTTACAGTGAAAACTGTGAGTTTTCGCGAAAGGGTGTGACCCCAGCAGCATGGCGAACTTTGATGTCACGCCATGAAGAAACAAATTAGTATAACTCAATGAAATCCAGTCTGATCAGTACCAGACTTTACAGGCATGATGTCAGACCCGCCCTGAACAGATTGATGTGCCCATTGTCGGAAATACGGACAGCGCCACCTAGTGGCAACAGGAAATGTCATGGCTTTAATTTTGTTGTACTGATTTTCACAGGTTCATCTTGGCCACCTCAAAAGCGGTGAATATCACCATCAGTCCCTCGTGATGCTTCAGTGCAAAAATTGTGACTTTAAACTGAACGGCGCACCCTGGTGGCAACGCTGTTCAACATGAAAGATGAAGTGGCTTTTGAGGGTCTTGGCAAGTTTATAGAGGCTTGAAATTTGGCACACACCTCCAAATGGATGAAGGCTTTGTTGGCATGTGATCATTTTCATTAAATAGCGCGAAATTGCTCCACAGCGCCCCCTACAAAATTTCAAAACCACAGCCCCTGCTCTGTGTTTCATCTATGAGTCTGACACTTGGTAAGCTTGTGTAAGATATCAAGATGTACAAAAAAGTCTCTTGGAGCAATATCCCAAATCCAACAGGAAGTCAGCCATTTTAAAATTAATGTGTAATTTTGATGACATTTTCCCCTCTTTTCAGGCTTCATACTTTGACGAACTCCTCCAAGGGATTTCATCATATTGAAGCATTCTTCAGTGTGAAGAATCTAAAGACCTTTGTGATGTTAAATTGCGAAGCTTTTTCCGTTCAGGGAAACGGGGTGGTCATGGCGGCACGTAGAGTTTCAATCACTCGCAAAAAGCAGTAATCTGCTGTCACTAAAAAACACAATGTCCAATCTCTCCCAAAGGTCGCAGGTGTGATGAGACTCGAGCTTGGAAATGTTTGTTATGCTATTTGTCAATAATGGTTAGAGCGCCACCTAGTGGCATGACTATAATCCTGGTTGAATAAGATGAAATGTTAGCTGGTGATTAAAAGCATGAAATCCATCAATGTGACATCACATCGGACGTGCCGGTTTGAGGTGTTGGCAGTGGCTCGACGTGCCGGGGGTGCGAGGGCCCTCATAACGCTGCTTGCAGCTTTAATTATTATTATTATTATTATTATTATTATTCCGGCAAATGAATTGGCCGTTTGAGGGCCTAAACATGCTCGAAAACTCATGAAATTTTGCACACGCGTCAGGTCTGGTGAAAATTTACGTATTTTAATGTTCTCAGACATGGCCAGGGAAAATTAGCTCAGTAGCGCCACCTAGAAAAATGAAAAACGCGAGCCCCCGATATGGGTATGACCTATAAGTTTGAAAGTCGGTACACCTATATAACGTTCAGATTAGAACAAAAAAGTCTATTATGGCAATGTCCTAAACCCAACAGGGAGTCCGCCATTTTGGATTGAAGTTGACATTTTGGCTCTGATTTTACCGTTTCCATGCCTCGAACTTTAACGAACTCCTCCTTGGGGTTTGATTTCATAACCTTCATATTTGGTCAGTGTCGACTACACCCTTGTGCCATGTTAAATTGCGGAGCTTTTGAGTTTTCACAATACTATGAGGCCGTGGCGCCATGGCGAATTTCGATGACTCGCCATGAAAATCTTATTGCCTCTCATTTTGTCATACATTTTCTGACCTTGACCAAAGTGAACACATATGATAAGGCTCCACCCCTGAACATATTTCAACTGCCATATTTGACATCAAGGACAGCGCCACCTAGTGGGAACAGGAAATGTCATGTTTTACACTTTGGGGTACAGTATAGTGATGGGTGACATCTGCAGCCTCAAATTTCTCCAGGAAAGCCTTAAGGAGTTGGTCTTGGGTTACAGTGAAAACTGTGAGTTTTCGCGAAAGGGTGTGACCCCAGCAGCATGGCGAACTTTGATGTCACGCCATGAAGAAACAAATTAGTATAACTCAATGAAATCCAGTCTGATCAGTACCAGACTTTACAGGCATGATGTCAGACCCGCCCTGAACAGATTGACGTGCCCATTGTCGGAAATACGGACAGCGCCACCTAGTGGCAACAGGAAATGTCATGGCTTTAATTTTGTTGTACTGATTTTCACAGGTTCATCGTGGCCACATCAAAAGCGGTGAATATCACCATCAGTCCCTCGTGATGCTTCAGTGCAAAAATTGTGACTTTAAACTGAACGGCGCACCCTGGTGGCAACGCTGTTCATGATGAAAGATGAAGTGGCTTTTGAGGGTCTTGGCAAGTTTATAGAGGCTTGAAATTTGGCACACACCTCCAATGTGACGAAGGCTTTGTTGTTATGTGATCATTTTCATTGAATATCCCAAAATGGCTCCACAGCGCCCCCTACAAAATTTCAAAATCACAGCCCCTGCTCTGTGTTTTATGTATGAATCTGAAACCTGGTAGGCTTATAGGAGATATCAAGATGTACAAAAAAGTCTCTTGGAGCAATATCCCAAATCCAACAGGAAGTCAGCCATTTTAAAATTAATGTGCAATTTTGGCAACATTTTCCCCTCTTTTCAGGCACCGTTCTTTGACGTACTCCTCCAAGGGATTTCATCAGATTGATGCAATCTCCTGTGTGTGGAATCTAAAGACCTTTGTGATGTTAAATTGCGAAGCTTTTTACATTAAGGGAAATGGGGTGGTCATGGCGGCACGTGGAGTTTCAATCACTCGCCAAAAAGCAGTAATCTGCTGTCACTCAAAATCAAAATGTTCAATCTCTCCCAAAGGTCACAGGCGTGATGAGACTCGAGCTAGGAAATGTTTGTTATGCCATTTGTCGGTAATAGTTAGAGCGCCACCTAGTGGGACGACTAACTAATCATGATTGAATGAGATGAATTGTTAGCTGGTGGTTAAATGCATGAATTCCATCAATGTGACATCAGATCGGAGGTGCTGGTTTTAGGTGTTGGGCGTGGCTCGACGTGCTGGGGGTGCGAGGGCCCTCATAACGCTGCTTGCAGCTTTAATTATTATTATTATTATTATTATTCACCCCAAACAAGGGCCTTTTTGAGGGCCTAAACATGCTCAAAAACTCATGAAATTTTGCACACATGCCAGGTCTGGTGAAAAATTTTGTATTTTAATGGTTTTACATATGAGCACTGGGAAATGGCTCTACAGCGCCACCTATGCCTTGTAAAATGCAGCCCTACGACCACATCGTTTGGGCTACATGTATGAAATTTGGCACACATGTGTATCATGCCAAGACGAACAAAAAAGTCTGTGGGCCCATTGACGCAAACCCAACAGGAAGTCCGCCATTTGGAAGAGAAGGTGACATTTTGGCTCTAATTTTGCCATTTCCATGCCTCGAACTTTTGCGAACTCCTCCTTGGGATTTGGTTGTATAAGCTTCATCTTTGGTCAGTGTCAACTACACACCTGGGCCATGTTAAATTGCGGAGCTTTTGAGTTTTCACAATACTATGAGGCCGTGGCGCCATGGCGAATTTCGATGACTCGCCATGAAAATCTTATTGCCTCTCACTTTGTCATACATTTTCTGACCTTGACCAAAGTGAACACATATGATAAGGCTCCACCCCTGAACATATTTCAACTGCCATATTTGACACCAGGGACAGCGCCACCTAGTGGGAACAGGAAATGTCATGTTTTACACTTTGGGGTACAGTATAGTGATGGGTGACACCTGCAGCCTCAAATTTCTCCAGGAAAGCCTTAAGGAGTTGGTCTTGGGTTACAGTGAAAACTGTGACTTTTCGCAAAAGGGTGTGACCCCAGCAGCATGGCGAACTTTGATGTCACGCCATGAAGAAACAAATTAGTATAACTCAATGAAATCCAGTCTGTTCAGTACCAGACTTTACAGGCATGATGTCAGACCCGCCCTGAACAGATTGATGTGCCCATTGTCGGGAATACGTACAGCGCCACCTAGTGGCAACAGGAAATGTCATGGCTTTAATTTTGTTGTACTGATTTTCACAGGTTGATCGTGGCCACCTCAAAAGCGGTGAATATCACCATCAGTCCCTCGTGATGCTTCAGTGCAAAAATTGTGACTTTAAACTGAACGGCGCACCCTGGTGGCAACGTGGTCCACCATGAAAGATGAAGTGGCTTTTGAGGGGCTTGCAAAGTTTATAGAGGCTTTAAATTTAGCACACACCTCCAAATGCATGTAGGCTTTGTTGTCATGTGATCATTTTCATTGAATAGCTCGAAATTGCTCCACAGCGCCCCCTACAAAATTTCAAAACCACAGCCCCTGCTCTGTGTTTTATGTATGAGTCTGAAACCTGGTAAGATTATAGGAGATATCAAGATGTACAAAAAAGTCTCTTGGAGCAATATCCCAAATCCAACAGGAAGTCAGCCATTTTAAAATTAATGTGCAATTTTGGCAACATTTTGCCTTCTTTCCAGGCACTCTTCTTTGACGAACTCCTCCAAGGGATTTCATCATATTGAACCATTCTCCAGTGTGAGGAATCTAAAGACCTTTGTGATGTTAAATTGCGAAGGTTTTTACGTTCAGGGAAACGGGGTTGTCATGGCGGCACGTGGAGTTTCAATCACTCGCCAAAAAGCAGTAATCTGCTGTCACTCAAAGTCACAATGTCCAATCTCTCCCAAAGCTCATAGGAGTGATGAGACTCGAGCTCGGAAATGTTTGTTATGCCATTTGTACATAATGGTTAGAGCGCTACCTGGTGGAACGACTAACTAATCATGAATGAATGAGTTGAAATGTTAGCTGGTGGTTAAATGCATGAATTCCATCAATGTGACATCAGATCGGAGATGCTGGTTTTACGTTTTCGGCGTGGCTCGATGCGCCGGGGGTGCGAGGGCCCTCATAACGCTGCTTGCAGCTTTAATTAGGGCCCGAGCACTGACAGTGCGAAGGCCCTATTGTAATTGCTCTGTTTATTATTATTATTATTAGGGCCCGAGCACTGACAGTGCGAAGGCCCTATTGTAATTGCTCTGTTTATTATTATTATTATTATTATTATTATTATTATTATTATTATTATTATTATTATTTCGGCAAATGAATTGGCCGTTTGAGGGCCTAAACATGCTCGAAAACTCATGAAATTTTGCACACGCGTCAGGTCTGGTGAAAATTTACGTATTTTAATGTTCTCAGACATGGCCAGGGAAAATTAGCTCAGTAGCGCCACCTAGAAAAATGAAAAACGCGAGCCCCCGGTATGGGTATGGCCTACAAGTTTGAAAGTCGGTACACCTATATAACGTTCAGAGTCGAACAAAAAAGTCTATTATGGCAATGTCCTAAACCCAACAGGAAGTCCGCCATTTTGGATTGAAGGTGACATTTTGGCTCTGATTTTACCGTTTCCATGCCTCGTACTTTAACGAACTCCTCCTTGGGATTTGGTCCTATAAACTTCAAATTTGGACAGTGTCAACTACACCCTTGTGCCATGTTAAATTGCGGAGCTTTTGAGTTTTCACAATACTATGAGGCCGTGGCGCCACGGCGAATTTCGATGACTCGCCATGAAAATCTTATTGCCTCTCATTTTGTCATACATTTTCTGACCTTGACCAAAGTGAACACATATGATAAAGCTCCACCCCTGAACATATTTCAACTGCCATATTTGACATCAAGGACAGCGCCACCTAGTGGGAACAGGAAATGTCATGTTTTACACTTTGGGGTACAGTATAGTGATGGGTGACATCTGCAGCCTCAAATTTCTCCAGGAAAGGCATAAAGAGTTGGTCTTGGGGTACAGTGAAAACTGTGGCTTTTCACAAAAGGGTGTGACCTCAGCAGCATGGCGAACTTTGATATCTCGCCATGAAGAAACAAATTAGTATAACTCCATGAAATCCAGTCTGATTAGTACCAGACTTTACAGGCATGATGTCAGACCCGCCCTGAACAGATTGATGTGCCCATTGTCAGGAATATGAAGAGCGCCACCTAGTGGCAACAGGAAATGTCACGTCTTACACTTTGTTGTACTGATTTTCACAGGTTCATAGTGGCCACCTCAAAAGCGGTGAATATCACCATCAGTCCTTGATGATGCTTTAGTGCAAAAATTGTGACTTTAAACTGAATGGCGCACCCTGGTGGCAACGCTGTTCACCATGAAAAATGAAGTGGCTTTTGAGGGGCTTGGAAAGTTTATAGAGGCTTGAAATTTGGCACACACCTCCATTGTGCTTAAGGCTTTGTTGTCATGTGATCATTTTCATTGAATAGCGCGAAATGGCTCCACAGCGCCCCCTACAAAATTTCAAAACCACAGCCCCTGCTCTGTGTTTTATGTATGAGTCTGAAACCTGGTAAGCTTATAGGAGATATCAAGATGTACAAAAAAGTCTCTTGGAGCAATATCCCAAATCCAACAGGAAGTCAGCCATTTTAAAATGAATGTGGAATTTTGGCAACATTTTGCCCTCTTTCCAGGCACCGTTCTTTGACGAACTCCTCCAAGGGATTTCATCAGATTGAACCAATCTCCAGTGTGTGGAATCTAAAGACCTTTGTGATGTTAAATTGCGAAGCTTTTTACGTTCACGGAAACGGGGTGGTCATGGCGGCACGTAGAGTTTTAATCACTCGCCAAAAAGCAGTAATCTGCTGTCACTCAAAAACACCATATCCAATCTCTCCCAAAGCTCATAGGCATGATGAGACTCGAGCTCGGAAATGTTTGTTACGCTATTTGTCAGTAATGGTTAGAGCGCCACCTAGTGGAATGACTAACTAATCATGAATGAATGAGTTGAAATGTTAGCTGGTGGTTAAATGCATGAATTCCATCAATGTGACATCAGAACGGAGGTGCTGGTTTTTTGTGTTGGGCGTGGCTCGACGCGCCGGGGTGCGAGGGCCCTTATAACGCTGCTTGCAGCTTTAATTAGGGCCCGAGCACTGACTGTGCGAAGGCCCTATTGTATCTGCTCTGTTTCTTATTATTATTATTATTCAGGCAAAACAAGGGCCTTTTTGAGGGCCTAAACATGCTCAAAAACTCGTGAAATTTTGCACACATGCCAGGTCTGGTGAAAAATTTTGTATTTTAATGGTTTTACATATGAGCACTGGGAAATGGCTCTACAGCGCCACCTATGCCTTGTAAAATGCAGCCCTACGACCACATCGTTTGGGCTACATGTATGAAATTTGGCACACATGTGTATCATGCCAAGACGAACAAAAAAGTCAGTGGGCCCATTGACGCAAACCCAACAGGAAGTCCGCCATTTGGACGTGAAGGTGACATTTTGGCTCTAATTTTGCCGTTTCCATGCCTCGAACTTTTTCGAACTCCTCCTTGGGATTTGGTCGTATAAGCTTCATCTTTGGTCAGTTTCAACTACACACCTGGGCCATGTTAAATTGCGGAGCTTTTGAGTTTTCACAATACCATGAGGCCGTGGCGCCACGGCGAATTTCGATGACTCGCCATGAAAATCTTATTGCCTCTCATTTTGTCATACATTTTCTGACCTTGACCAAAGTGAACACATATGATAAGGCTCCACCCCTGAACATATTTCAACTGCCATATTTGACACCAGGGACAGCGCCACCTAGTGGGAACAGGAAATGTCATGTTTTACACTTTGGGGTACAGTATAGTGATGGGTGACATCTGCAGCCTCAAATTTCTCCAGGAAAGCCTTAAGGAGTTGGTCTTGGGTTACAGTGAAAACTGTGACTTTTCGCAAAAGGGTGTGACCCCAGCGGCATGGCGAACTTTGATGTCACGCCATGAAGAAACAAATTAGTATAACTCAATGAAATCCAGTCTGATCAGTACCAGACTTTACAGGCATGATGTCAGACCCGCCCTGAACAGATTGATGTGCCCATTGTCGGGAATACGGACAGCGCCACCTAGTGGGAACAGGAAATGTCATGGCTTTAATTTTGTTGTACTGATTTTCACAGGTTCATCGTGGCCACCTCAAAAGCGGTGAATATCACCATCAGTCCCTTGTGATGCTTCAGTGCAAAAATTGTGACTTTAAACTGAACGCCGCACCCTGGTGGCAACGCGGTTCACCATGAAAGATGAAGTGGCTTTTGAGGGGCTTGGAAAGTTTAAAAAGTCTTGAAATTTGGCGCACACCTCCAATGTGGTTAAGGCTTTGTTGTTATGTGATCATTTTCATTGAATATCCCAAAATGGCTCCACAGCGCCCCCTACAAAATTTCAAAATCACAGCCCCTGCTCTGTGTTTTATGTATGAGTCTGAAACCTGGTAAGCTTATAGGAGATATCAAGATGTACAAAAAAGTCTCTTGGAGCAATATCCCAAATCCAACAGGAAGTCAGCCATTTTAAAATTAATGTGCAATTTTGGCAACATTTTCCCCTCTTTTCAGGCATCGTTCTTTGACGAACTCCTCCAAGGGATTTCATCATATTGCACTATTCTTCAGTGTGTGGAATCCAAAGACCTTTGTGTTGTTAAATTGCGAAGCTTTTTACGTTCAGGGAAACGGGGTGGTTATGGCGGCACGTAGACTCTCAATCACTCGCCAAAACGCAGTAATCTGCTGTTACTCAAAAACACAATGTCCAATCTCACCCAAAGGTCGCAGGCATAATGAGACTTGAGTTCGGAAATGTTTGTTATGCCATTTGTACATAATGGTTAGAGCGCCACCTAGTGGAACGACTAGCTAATCATGAATGAATGAGTTGAAATGTTAGCTGGTGGTTAAATGCATGAATTCCATCAATGTGACATCGATCGGACGTGCTGGTTTTAGGTGTTGGGCGTGGCTCGACGCGCCGGGGGTGCGAGGGCCCTCATAACGCTGCTTGTTATTATTATTATTATTATTATTATTATTATTCCGGCAAATGAATTGGCCGTTTGAGGGCCTAAACATGCTCGAAAACTCATGAAATTTTGCACACGCGTCAGGTCTGGTGAAAATTTACGTATTTTAATGTTCTCAGACATGGCCAGGGAAAATTAGCTCAGTAGCGCCATCTAGAAAAATGAAAAACGCGAGCCCCCGATATGGGTATGACCTACATGTTTGAAAGTCGGTACACCTATATAACGTTCAGAGTCGAACAAAAAAGTCTATTATGGCAATTTCCTAAACCCAACAGGAAGTCCGCCATTTTGGATTGAAGGTGACATTTTGGCTCTGATTTTACCGTTTCCATGCCTCGAACTTTAACGAACTCCTCCTTGGGGTTTGATTTCATAACCTTCATATTTGGTCAGTGCCAACTACACCCTTGTGCCATGTTAAATTGCGGAGCTTTTGAGTTTTCACAATACTATGAGGCCGTGGCGCCATGGCGAATTTCGATGACTCGCCATGAAAATCTTATTGCCTCTCATTTTGTCATACATTTTCTGACCTTGACCAAAGAGCACACATATGATAAGGCTCCACCCCTGAACATATTTCAACTGCCATATTTGACACCAGGGACAGCGCCACCTAGTGGGAACAGGAAATGTCATGTTTTACACTTTGGGGTACAGTATTGTGATGGGTGACATCTGCAGCCTCAAATTTCTCCAGGAAAGCCTTAAGGAGTTGGTCTTGGGTTACAGTGAAAACTGTGAGTTTTCGCGAAAGGGTGTGACCCCAGCAGCATGGCGAACTTTGATGTCACGCCATGAAGAAACAAATTAGTATAACTCAATGAAATCCAGTCTGATCAGTACCAGACTTTACAGGCATGATGTCAGACCCGCCCTGAACAGATTGATGTGCCCATTGTCGGAAATACGGACAGCGCCACCTAGTGGCAACAGGAAATGTCATGGCTTTAACTTTGTTGTACTGATTTTCACAGGTTGATCGTGGCCACCTCAAAAGCGGTGACTATCACCATCAGTCCCTCGTGATGCTTCAGTGCAAAAATTGTGACTTTAAACTGAACGGCGCACCCTGGTGGCAACGCGGTTCATCATGAAAGATGAAGTGGCTTTTGAGGGGCTTGGAAAGTTTATAGAGGCTTGAAATTTGGCACACACCTCCAAATGGATGAAGGCTTTGTTGTTATGTAACCATTTTCCTTGAATAGCGCAAAATGGCTCCACAGCGCCCCCTACAATATTTCAAAACATCAGCCCCTGCTCTGTGTTTAATCTATGAGTCTGACACTTGGTAAGCTCATGGAAGATATTAAGATGTACAAAAAAGTCTCTTGGTGCAATATCCCAAATCCAACAGGAAGTCAGCCATTTTAAAATTAATGTGTAATTTTGATGACATTTTCCCCCCTTTTCAGGCCTCATAGTTTGACGAACTCCTCCAAGGGATTTCATCATATTGAAGCATTCTTCAGTGTGTAGAATCTAAAGACCTTTGTGATGTTAAATTGCGAAGCTTTTTCCGTTCAGGGAAACGGGGTGGTCATGGCGGCACGTAGAGTTTCAATCACTCGCAAAAAGCAGTAATCTGCTGTCACTAAAAAACACAATGTCCAATCTCTCCCAAAGGTCGCAGGTGTGATGAGACTCGAGCTTGGAAATGTTTGTTATGCTATTTGTCAATAATGGTTAGAGCGCCACCTAGTGGCATGACTATAATCCTGGTTGAATAAGATGAAATGTTAGCTGGTGATTAAAAGCATGAAATCCATCAATGTGACATCACATCGGACGTGCCGGATTGAGGTGTTGGCAGTGGCTCGACGTGCCGGGGGTGCGAGGGCCCTCATAACGCTGCTTGCAGCTTTAATTATTATTATTATTATTCACCCCAAACAAGGGCCTTTTTGAGGGCCTAAACATGCTCAAAAACTCATGAAATTTTGCACACATGCCAGGTCTGGTGAAAAATTTTGTATTTTAATGGTTTTACATATGAGCACTGGGAAATGGCTCTACAGCGCCACCTATGCCTTGTTAAATGCAGCCCTACGACCACATCGTTTGAGCTACATGTATGAAATTTGGCACACATGTGTATCATGCCAAGACGAACAAAAAAGTCTGTGGGCCCATTGACGCAAACCCAACAGGAAGTCCGCCATTTGGAAGAGAAGGTGACATTTTGGCTCTAATTTTGCCATTTCCATGCCTCGAACTTTTGCGAACTCCTCCTTGGGGTTTCATTTCATAACCTTCAAATTTGGACAGTGTCAACTACACCCTTGTGCCATGTTAAATTGCGGAGCTTTTGAGTTTTCACAATACTATGAGGCCGTGGCGCCATGGCGAATTTCGATGACTCGCCATGAAAATCTTATTGCCTCTCATTTTGTCATACATTTTCTGACCTTGACCAAAGTGAACACATATGATAAGGCTCCACCCCTGAACATATTTCAACTGCCATATTTGACATCAAGGACAGCGCCACCTAGTGGGAACAGGAAATGTCATGTTTTACACTTTGGGGTACAGTATAGTGATGGGTGACATCTGCAGCCTCAAATTTCTCCAGGAAAGCCTTAAGGAGTTGGTCTTGGGTTACAGTGAAAACTGTGAGTTTTCGCGAAAGGGTGTGACCCCAGCAGCATGGCGAACTTTGATGTCACGCCATGAAGAAACAAATTAGTATAACTCAATGAAATCCAGTCTGATCAGTACCAGACTTTACAGGCATGATGACAGACCCGCCCTGAACAGATTGATGTGCCCATTGTCGGAAATACGGACAGCGCCACCTAGTGGGAACAGGAAATGTCATGGCTTTAATTTTGTTGTACTGATTTTCACAGGTTCATCGTGGCCACCTCAAAAGCGGTGAATATCACCATCAGTCCCTTGTGATGCTTCAGTGCAAAAATTGTGACTTTAAACTGAACGGCGCACCCTGGTGGCAACGCGGTCCACCATGAAAGATGAAGTGGCTTTTGAGGGGCTTGGAAAGTTTATAGAGGCTTGAAATTTGGCACACACCTCCAATGTGATGAAGGCTTTGTTGTTATGTGATCATTTTCATTGAATAGCGCGAAATGGCTCCACAGCGCCCCCTACAATATTTCAAAATATCAGCCCCTGCTCTGTGTTTATGTATGAATCTGAAACCTGGTAGGCTTATAGGAGATATCAAGATGTACAAAAAAGTCTCTTGGAGCAATATCCCAAATCCAACAGGAAGTCAGCCATTTTAAAATTAATGTGCAATTTTGGCGACATTTTCCCCTCTTTTCAGGCTTCATACTTTGACGAACTCCTCCAAGGGATTTCATCATATTGAACCATTCTCCAGTGTGTGGAATCTAAAGACCTTTGTGATGTTAAATTGCGAAGCTTTTTACGTCCAGGGAAACGGGGTGGTTATGGCGGCACTTAGAGTTTGAATCACTCGCCAAAAAGCAGTAATATGCTGTCACTCAAAAACACAATGTCCAATCTCTCCCAAACGTCTCAGGTGTGATTAGACTCGAGCTCGGAAGTGTTTGTTATGCCATTTGTACATAATGGTTAGAGCGCCACCTAGTGGAACGACTAACTAATCATGAATGAATGAGTTGAAATGTTAGCTGGTGGTTAAATGCATGAATTCCATCAATGTGACATCAGATCGGACGTGCTGGTTTTAGGTGTTGGGCGTGGCTCGACGCGCCGGGGGTGCGAGGGCCCTCATAACGCTGCTTGCAGCTTTAATTAAGTGTGCCTATGCGAAGGCACACTTATTACTATTGCTCGGATTTATTATTATTATTATTATTATTATTATTCTTTTTCCGCCTGAAATTTTGGACCTTAACTCGCCCCACAGTTTTGAGACAAGGTTCACATATGATATATCATTGTGTGCGGCTGGAGCTGGAATGAGTTGCTATGACTTTTGGTGTTTATTACTTCTATAGTTTTTTAAATATGAATATTTTAATGCAAGTTTTTTCCCATTGAAATGAATGGAGAACAAGAAAACTTCATTTGTGGTGTGCTGGCTCACTCTAGTGGTATGTCGGGAGTAATGCGAGGCGGCCGCTGTGTCCCTGTGGACGCTTTTATTTTGTATAACTACCGGAAGTAGTTCCTGTGTAGCTGGGTAGCTAGCGCCGCGTCGCTTAAAAAGCAGCCGGGCTTGTCTTAAACTTAAGAGGCTGACACTCGCTAAACCACCCGATCGCTCGCCAAGCGACTGTTTCACACTGGACTTATTTTTCGTTTATATGGGCCGATGATGAAAAACTAACTGAGTTGTTTGGTGGTGGCTAACGCGGAGCTAGCTAGCCACCGGTATGTCTCTCTTTCCCCTCATATGTGGGGAAAGAAACATGTGAGGCGGCCGCCGATCGACCGGTTTTCAGGTGAGAATGTAGGTGTGTAAACGTCAAATATCTGCTCGTTTTGTCAAAACATCCCATATTAGCAACAGATTTCTCACGATGTTGCTGCTAGCCGGCTAGCTAGTTTGGCCGGCCGGCTAGCCGGCTAGCTAGCGCCGCTTCGCTCCGCTCAAAAGCACCCAGGCTTGGCTTTCAGTGAGGCGTCTCTAACTCCTTTCACCCCCGATCGCTCCGCAAACAGTCTTTGTCTTAGCTGGACTTATTTTTCGTTTATATGGGCCGATGATGCTGGTCGATGTGGAAAAAATAACTGAGTTGTTCATATACCGGTGGCTAGCTAGCTCCGCGTTAGCCACCGGTATGTGTCTCTTCCCCTCGTATGCGGGGAAAGAAACACCGATCGACCGGTGGTGGCTAACGCGGAGCTCAATCGTGGATAAGGGAAACCCAATGCAGGAGAAGCAGGCGGCTGGTGAACTGAATTTCAGGTAAGACGTTATTAACTGCACTCTATTTGGGTCAGATATAAACCGAGTTTAGGTGTAGTTTATTTTCGTTGTGCTGACAGTTACAATAACTGTACTGCGTGCTAGCTAGCACGACGGAGTTTCTATACAGCTGTGCGCGCTAAGTTACTGATTTTGAACTTTATGACAGCCTCCCCTATTTTCAGGCGAGAATGTAGG
Organism: Mchenga conophoros; assembly: GCF_057382185.1. Lineage (NCBI taxonomy): Eukaryota > Metazoa > Chordata > Actinopteri > Cichliformes > Cichlidae > Mchenga > Mchenga conophoros. The sequence continues at coordinate 32,386,009 of NC_140536.1, forward strand.
GGTGTAAACTTCAAATATCTGCTCGTTTTATCAAGAAGTCCCATATTTTATCAAGAAGTCCCATATCTCTCACGATGTTACTGCTAGCGCCGCATGGCAGCTAGCTGGCTAGGGCGGCTTGGCTGACACCTAGGTCGGGCTGACTGACACCCAGGCTGGGCTGGCTGACACCCAGGCCCGCTCACGCTGTCGTGTCACCCCTAGTCTTTCGTGATGACTCTTGGTTGGCTGCTGGACTTATTTTTCATTTATATGGGCTGGTGATTCAGTATGAGTGTCCGGTGAACTGAATGTCAGGTAAGACGTTATGTATATGTAAGGTAGTGACTGGAATAAGTCACAAGGTGTCGCTGTTGAGCTGCATATATGTTGTAAATTTTAGCAATTTTGACCATTTGTCCTCTGCAGGACACCGTAGTTCAGATTTCTCGTTCGCGTGGGCGCCATCTTGGTTCAGTGTTTACTGTGATGTGCAAAGGTAAGCACTGTCAGTGGCGAACTGCATTGGTTTTGTTTAAAAATAAGTGTTCCACTGTGTAAAATAGCGGTTTGTCATTTAAGCTGAGCATATATTTTGTTTATTGAGAGGTTCATGTATTGTCTGATGAGAGTATGAGACAAAGATATACTTTTCTTTCTTACTCTCATATAAAATATTTAGCTTTTATTAAATAGTTATCTGAATCTTACAACCAAAGTTTGTATAATAATACACAAGATTGGCTGTAGACCATTGTTAATCATTCAGAACACTGTGTAAAAATAACAAAAAACAAAAAGTGAATGAAAAGTGCATAAATATTTATTTTACGTGTTTGATGTGTGTGGCAGGGCGTGGTCTGCAGTGCCGCTGCAGGGGAGGTGGACCCACCTCAGCGGCATCTGCAATCACGCCTCTCAGGTGTAAAGTCTGTGCTCTCTCTGCTTTTTTTTTTTTTTTTTTTTTTTTTTTTTGTGTGTATGTGTCGGGCTATGAGATGAAAAGCTACAGCCGGCTGTGTAGGTACAGCAACTATGTGTGAAAAGTGGTCCATAACGTAATGCTTCAAAGTGTGTTCATGCAAACATTGTTGGGTCTGCTTATGAACCTCTGCGCACAGCGTCTACAAATTGGGGCTGTACGAAGTCACCTCATCTTTACACAAAACCGTAAGCTGTCATCTGTGAGGCGCGAGCGGTGTTTGGTTTTACCATAGTTCATGGTGGAGAATGGCTGCTCTGCTGAGTTTTGCTCTCTGTAGCCGTTTGAATGGCAAACTATACTGATTAGCGGCGGCATAGGCACACTTAAAATTTCTTCAGAAATTTTCGCTTTCTAGTTAGGGCCCGAGCACCGAGAGTGCGAAGGCCCTATTGTATCTGCTCCGTTTCTTATTATTATTATTATTATTATTATTATTATTAGGGCCCGAGCACTGACAGTGCGAAGGCCCTATTGTAATTGCTCTGTTTATTATTATTATTATTATTATTATTATTATTATTATTATTATTATTATTATTATTATTATTTCGGCAAATGAATTGGCCGTTTGAGGGCCTAAACATGCTCGAAAACTCATGAAATTTTGCACACGCGTCAGGTCTGGTGAAAATTTACGTATTTTAATGTTCTCAGACATGGCCAGGGAAAATTAGCTCAGTAGCGCCACCTAGAAAAATGAAAAACGCGAGCCCCCGGTATGGGTATGGCCTACAAGTTTGAAAGTTGGTACACCTATATAACGTTCAGAGTCGAACAAAAAAGTCTATTATGGCAATGTCCTAAACCCAACAGGAAGTCCGCCATTTTGGATTGAAGGTGACATTTTGGCTCTGATTTTACCGTTTCCATGCCTTGTACTTTAACGAACTCCTCCTTGGGATTTGGTCCTATGTACTTCAAATTTGGACAGTGTCAACTACACCCTTGTGCCATGTTAAATTGCGGAGCTTTTGAGTTTTCACAATACTATGAGGCCGTGGCGCCATGGCGAATTTCGATGACTCGCCATGAAAATCTTATTGCCTCTCATTTTGTCATACATTTTCTGACCTTGACGAAAGTGAACACATATGATAAGGCTCCACCCCTGAACATATTTCAACTGCCATATTTGACATCAAGGACAGCGCCACCTAGTGGGAACAGGAAATGTCATGTTTTACACTTTGGGGTACAGTATAGTGATGGGTGACATCTGCAGCCTCAAATTTCTCCAGGAAAGCCTTAAGGAGTTGGTCTTGGGTTACAGTGAAAACTGTGACTTTTCGCAAAAGGGTGTGACCCCAGCAGCATGGCGAACTTTGATGTCACGCCATGAAGAAACAAATTAGTATAACTCAATGAAATCCAGTCTGATCAGTACCAGACTTTACACGCATGATGTCAGACCCACCCTGAACAGATTGATGTGCCCATTGTCGGAAATACGGACAGCGCCACCTAGTGGCAACAGGAAATGTCATGGCTTTAATTTTGTTGTACTGGTTTTCACAGGTTCATCGTGGCCACCTCAAAAGCGGTGAATATCACCATCAGTCCCTCGTGATGCTTCAGTGCAAAAATTGTGACTTTAAACTGAACGGCGCACCCTGGTGGCAACGCTGTTCACCATGAAAAATGAAGTGGCTTTTGAGGGGCTTGGAAAGTTTATAGAGGCTTGAAATTTGGCGCACACCTCCATTGTGCTTAAGGCTTTGTTGTTATGTGATCATTTTCATTGAATAGCGCAAAATGGCTCCACAGCGCCCCCTACAAAATTTCAAAACCACAGCCCCAGCTCTGTGTTTTATGTATGAGTCTGAAACCTGGTAAGCTTATAGGAGATATCAAGATGTACAAAAAAGTCTCTTGGAGCAATATCCCAAATCTAACAGGAAGTCAGCCATTTTAAAATTAATGTGTAATTTTTGTGACATTTTCCCCTCTTTTCAGGCACCGTTCTTTGACGAACTCCTCCAAGGGATTTCATCATATTGAACCAATCTCCAGTGTGTGGAATCTAAAGACCTTTGTGATGTTAAATTGCGAAGGTTTTTACGTTCAGGGAAACGGGGTGGTCATGGTGGCATGTGGAGTTTCAGTCACTCGCCAAAAAGCAGTAATCTGCTGTCACTCAAAATCAAAATGTCCAATATGTCCCAAAGGTCGCAGGCGTGATGAGACTCGAGCTCGGAAATGTTTGTTATGCCATTTGTCAGTAATGGTTAGAGCGCCACCTAGTGGGACGACTATAATCATGATTGAATGAGATGAAATGTTAGCTGGTGGTTGAATGCATGAATGTCATTAATGTGACATCAGATCGGAGGTGCTGGTTGTAGGTGTTGGGCGTAGCTCGACGCGATGGGGTGCGAGGGCCCTCATAACGCTGCTTGCAGCTTTAATTAGGGCCCGAGCACCGAGAGTGCGAAGGCCCTATTGTATCTGCTCCGTTTCTTATTATTATTATTATTATTATTATTATTATTATTATTCACCCCAAACAAGGGCCTTTTTGAGGGCCTAAACATGCTCAAAAACTCATGAAATTTTGCACACATGCCAGGTCTGGTGAAAAATTTTGTATTTTAATGGTTTTACATATGAGCACTGGGAAATGGCTCTACAGCGCCACCTATGCCTTGTTAAATGCAGCCCTACGACCACATCGTTTGAGCTACATGTATGAAATTTGGCACACATGTGTATCATGCCAAGACGAACAAAAAAGTCAGTGGGCCCATTGACGCAAACCCAACAGGAAGTCCGCCATTTGGAAGAGAAGGTGACATTTTGGCTCTAATTTTGCCATTTCCATGCCTCGAACTTTTGCGAACTCCTCCTTGGGATTTGGTTGTATAAGCTTCATCTTTGGTCAGTGCCAACTACACCCTTGTGCCATGTTAAATTGCGGAGCTTTTGAGTTTTCACAATACTATGAGGCCGTGGCGCCATGGCGAATTTCGATGACTCGCCATGAAAATCTTATTGCCTCTCATTTTGTCATACATTTTCTGACCTTGACCAAAGTGAACACATATGATAAGGCTCCACCCCTGAACATATTTCAACTGCCATATTTGACATCAAGGACAGCGCCACCTAGTGGCAACAGGAAATGTCATGTTTTAAACTTTGGGGTACAGTATAGTGATGGGTGACATCTGCAGTCTCAAATTTCTCCAGAAAAGCCTTAAGGAGTTGGTCTTGGGTTACAGTGAAAACTGTGACTTTTCGCAAAAGGGTGTGACCCCAGCAGCATGGCGAACTTTGATGTCACGCCATGAAGAAACAAATTAGTATAACTCAATGAAATCCAGTCTGATCAGTACCAGACTTTACAGGCATGATGTCAGACCCGCCCTGAACAGATTGATGTGCCCATTGTCGGGAATACGTACAGCGCCACCTAGTGGCAACAGGAAATGTCATGGCTTTAATTTTGTTGTACTGATTTTCACAGGTTCATCGTGGCCACCTCAAAAGCGGTGAATAGCAACATCAGTCCCTCGTGATGCGTCAGTGCAAAAATTGTGACTTTAAACTGAACGGCGCACCCTGGTGGCAACGCGGTCCACCATGAAAGATGAAGTGGCTTTTGAGGGGCTTGGAAAGTTTATAGAGGCTTGAAATTTGGCACACACCTCCAAATGGATGTAGGCTTTGTTGTCATGTGATCATTTTCATTGAATAGCGCGAAATTGCTCCACAGCGCCCCCTACAAAATTTCAAAACATCAGCCCCAGCTCTGTGTTTCATCTATGAGTCTGAAACTTGGTAAGCTTATGGAAAATATCAAGATGTACAAAAAAGTCTCTTGGAGCAATATCCCAAATCCAACAGGAAGTCAGCCATTTTAAAATTAATGTGTAATTTTGGCGACATTTTCCCCTCTTTTCAGGCTTCATACTTTGACGAACTCCTCCAAGGGATTTCATCATATTGAACCATTCTCCAGTGTGTGGAATCTAAAGACCTTTGTGATGTTAAATTGCGAAGCTTTTTACGTTCAAGGAAACGGGGTGGTCATGGCGGCACGTGGAGTTTCAATCACTCGCCAAAAAGCAGTAATATGCTGTCACTCAAAGACACAAAGTCCAATCTCTCCCAAAGGTCGCAGGCGTGATGAGACTCGAGCTCGGAAATGTTTGTTATGCCCTTTGTCTATAATGGTTAGAGCGCCACCTAGTGGGACGACTATACTCATGGTTGAACCAAATGAAATGTTAACTGGTGGTTAAATGCATGAATTCCATCAATGTGACATCAGATCGGACGTGCTGGTTTCAGGTGTTGGGCGTGGCTCGACGCGCCGGGGGTGCGAGGGCCCTCATAACGCTGCTTGCAGCTTTAATTATTATTATTATTATTCACCCCAAACAAGGGCCTTTTTGAGGGCCTAAACATGCTCAAAAACTCATGAAATTTTGCACACATGCCAGGTCTGGTGAAAAATTTTGTATTTTAATGGTTTTACATATGAGCACTGGGAAATGGCTCTACAGCGCCACCTATGCCTTGTAAAATGCAGCCCTACGACCACATCGTTTGGGCTACATGTATGAAATTTGGCACACATGTGTATCATGCCAAGACGAACAAAAAAGTCAGTGGGCCCATTGACGCAAACCCAACAGGAAGTCCGCCATTTGGAAGAGAAGGTGACATTTTGGCTCTAATTTTGCCATTTCCATGCCTCGAACTTTAACGAACTCCTCCTTGGGATTTGGTCGTATAAGCTTCATATTTGGTCAGTGTCAACTACACACCTGGGCCATGTTAAATTGCGGAGCTTTTGAGTTTTCACAATACTATGAGGCCGTGGCGCCATGGCGAATTTCGATGACTCGCCATGAAAATCTTATTGCCTCTCATTTTGTCATACATTTTCTGACCTTGACCAAAGTGAACACATATGATAAGGCTCCACCCCTGAACATATTTCAACTGCCATATTTCACATCAAGGACAGCGCCACCTAGTGGGAACAGGAAATGTCATGTTTTACACTTTGGGGTACAGTATAGTGATGGGTGACATCTGCAGCCTCAAATTTCTCCAGGAAAGCCTTAAGGAGTTGGTCTTGGGTTACAGTGAAAACTGTGAGTTTTCGCGAAAGGGTGTGACCCCAGCAGCATGGCGAACTTTGATGTCACGCCATGAAGAAACAAATTAGTATAACTCAATGAAATCCAGTCTGATCAGTACCAGACTTTACAGGCATGATGTCAGACCCGCCCTGAACAGATTGATGTGCCCATTGTCGGAAATACGGACAGCGCCACCTAGTGGAAACAGGAAATGTCATGGCTTTAACTTTGTTGTACTGATTTTCACAGGTTGATCGTGGCCACCTCAAAAGCGGTGAATATCACCATCAGTCCCTCGTGATGCTTCAGTGCAAAAATTGTGACTTTAAACTGAACGGCGCACCCTGGTGGCAACGCGGTTCATCATGAAAGATGAAGTGGCTTTTGAGGGGCTTGGAAAGTTTATAGAGGCTTGAAATTTGGCACACACCTCCAAATGGATGAAGGCATTGTTGTTATGTAACCATTTTCCTTGAATAGCGCAAAATGGCTCCACAGCGCCCCCTACAATATTTCAAAACATCAGCCCCTGCTCTGTGTTTCATCTATGAGTCTGACACTTGGTAAGCTTGTGTAAGATATCAAGATGTACAAAAAAGTCTCTTGGAGCAATATCCCAAATCCAACAGGAAGTCAGCCATTTTAAAATTAATGTGTAATTTTGATGACATTTTCCCCCCTTTTCAGGCCTCATACTTTGACGAACTCCTCCAAGGGATTTCATCATATTGAAGCATTCTTCAGTGTGTAGAATCTAAAGACCTTTGTGATGTTAAATTGCGAAGCTTTTTCCGTTCAGGGAAACGGGGTGGTCATGGCGGCACGTAGAGTTTCAATCACTCGCAAAAAGCAGTAATCTGCTGTCACTAAAAAACACAATGTCCAATCTCTCCCAAAGGTCGCAGGTGTGATGAGACTCGAGCTTGGAAATGTTTGTTATGCTATTTGTCAATAATGGTTAGAGCGCCACCTAGTGGCATGACTATAATCCTGGTTGAATAAGATGAAATGTTAGCTGGTGATTAAAAGCATGAAATCCATCAATGTGACATCACATCGGACGTGCCGGTTTGAGGTGTTGGCAGTGGCTCGACGTGCCGGGGGTGCGAGGGCCCTCATAACGCTGCTTGCAGCTTTAATTATTATTATTATTATTATTATTATTCAGGCAAAACAAGGGCCTTTTTGAGGGCCTAAACATGCTCAAAAACTCATGAAATTTTGCACACATGCCAGGTCTGGTGAAAAATTTTGTATTTTAATGGTTTTACATATGAGCACTGGGAAATGGCTCTACAGCGCCACCTATGCCTTGTTAAATGCAGCCCTACGACCACATCGTTTGAGCTACATGTATGAAATTTGGCACACATATGTATCATGCCAAGACGAACAAAAAAGTCTGTGGGCCCATTGACACAAACCCAACAGGAAGTCCGCCATTTGGAAGAGAAGGTGACATTTTGGCTCTAATTTTGCCATTTCCATGCCTCGAACTTTAACGAACTCCTCCTTGGGATTTGGTTGTATAAGCTTCATCTTTGGACAGTGTCAACTACACACCTGGGCCATGTTAAATTGCGGAGCTTTTGAGTTTTCACAATACGGTGAGGCCGTGGCGCCATGGCGAATTTCGATGACTCGCCATGAAAATCTTATTGCCTCTCATTTTGTCATACATTTTTTGACCTTGACCAAAGTGAACACATATGATAAGGCTCCACCCCTGAACATATTTCAACTGCCATATTTGACATCAGCGACAGCGCCACCCAGTGGGAACAGGAAATGTCATGTTTTACACTTTGGGGTACAGTATAGTGATGGGTGACATCTGCAGCCTCAAATTTCTCCAGGAAAGGCGTAAGGAGTTGGTCTTGGGGTACAGTGAAAACTGTGACTTTTCGCAAAAGGGTGTGACCTCAGCAGCATGGCGAACTTTGATATCTCGCCATGAAGAAACAAATTAGTATAATTCAATGAAATCCAGTCTGATCAGTACCAGACTTTACAGGCATGATGTCAGACCCGCCCTGAACAGATTGATGTGCCCATTGTCAGGAATATGAAGAGCGCCACCTAGTGGGAACAGGAAATGTCATGTCTTACACTTTGTTGTACTGATTTTCACAGGTTCATTGTGGACACCTCAAAAGCGGTGAATATCACCGTCAGTCCCTCGTGATGCTGCAGTGCGAATATTTTGACTTTATACTGAACGGCGCACCCTGGTGGCAACGCTGTTCACCATGAAAAATGAAGTGGCTTTTGAGGGGCTTGGAAAGTTTAAAAAGTCTTGAAATTTGGTGCACACCTCCAATGTCCATAAGGCTTTGTTGTTATGTGATCATTTTCATTGAATATCCCAAAATGGCTCCACAGCGCCCCCTACGAAATTTCAAAACATCAGCCCCAGCTCTGTGTTTTATGTATGAGTCTTAAACCTGGTAAGCTTATAGGAGATATCAAGATGTACAAAAAAGTCTCTTGGAGCAATATCCCAAATCCAACAGGAAGTCAGCCATTTTAAAATTAATGTGTAATTTTGGCAACATTTTCCCCTCTTTCCAGGCACCGTTCTTTGACGTACTCCTCCAAGGGATTTCATCATATTGAACCAATCTCCAGTGTGTGGAATCTAAAGACCTTTGTGATGTTAAATTGCGAAGCTTTTTACGTTCAGGGAAACGGGGTGGTCATGGTGGCACGTGGAGTTTCAATCACTCGCCAAAAAGCAGTAATCTGCTGTCACTCAAAATCTAAATGTCCAAATTCTCCCAAAGGTCGCAGGCGTGATGAGACTCGAGCTTGGAAATGTTTGTTATGCCATTTGTCAGTAATGGTTAGAGCGCCACCTAGTGGGACGACTATAATGATGATTGAATGAGATGAAATGTTAGCTGGTGGTTAAATGCATGAATTCCATCAATGTGACATCAGATCGGAGGTGCTGGTTGTAGGTGTTGGGCGTGGCTCGACGCGATGGGGTGCGAGGGCCCTCATAACGCTGCTTGCAGCTTTAATTATTATTATTATTATTATTATTCACCCCAAACAAGGGCCTTTTTGAGGGCCTAAACATGCTCAAAAACTCATGAAATTTTGCACACATGCCAGGTCTGGTGAAAAATTTTGTATTTTAATGGTTTTACATATGAGCACTGGGAAATGGCTCTACAGCGCCACCTATGCCTTGTTAAATGCAGCCCTACGACCACATCGTTTGAGCTACATGTATGAAATTTGGCACACATGTGTATCATGCCAAGACGAACAAAAAAGTCTGTGGGCCCATTGACGCAAACCCAACAGGAAGTCCGCCATTTGGAAGAGAAGTTGACATTTTGGCTCTAATTTTGCCATTTCCATGCCTCGAACTTTAACGAACTCCTCCTTGGGATTTGGTCGTATAATCTTCATATTTGGTCAGTGTCAACTACACACCTGGGCCATGTTAAATTGCGGAGCTTTTGAGTTTTCACAATACTATGAGGCCGTGGCGCCATGGCGAATTTCGATGACTCGCCATGAAAATCTTATTGCCTCTCATTTTGTCATACATTTTCTGACCTTGACCAAAGTGAACACATATGATAAGGCTCCACCCCTGAACATATTTCAACTGCCATATTTGACATGAAGGACAGCGCCACCTAGTGGGAACAGGAAATGTCATGTTTTACACTTTGGGGTACAGTATAGTGATGGGTGACATCTGCAGCCTCAAATTTCTCCAGGAAAGCCTTAAGGAGTTGGTCTTGGGTTACAGTGAAAACTGTGAGTTTTCGCGAAAGGGTGTGACCCCAGCAGCATGGCGAACTTTGATGTCACGCCATGAAGAAACAAATTAGTATAACTCAATGAAATCCAGTCTGATCAGTACCAGACTTTACAGGCATGATGTCAGACCCGCCCTGAACAGATTGATGTGCCCATTGTCGGAAATACGGACAGCGCCACCTAGTGGCAACAGGAAATGTCATGGCTTTAACTTTGTTGTACTGATTTTCACAGGTTGATCGTGGCCACCTCAAAAGCGGTGAATATCACCATCAGTCCCTCGTGATGCTTCAGTGCAAAAATTGTGACTTTAAACTGAACGGCGCACCCTGGTGGCAACGCGGTTCATCATGAAAGATGAAGTGGCTTTTGAGGGGCTTGGAAAGTTTATAGAGGCTTGAAATTTGGCACACACCTCCAAATGGATGAAGGCATTGTTGTTATGTAACCATTTTCCTTGAATAGCGCAAAATGGCTCCACAGCGCCCCCTACAATATTTCAAAACATCAGCCCCTGCTCTGTGTTTCATCTATGAGTCTGACACTTGGTAAGCTTGTGTAAGATATCAAGATGTACAAAAAAGTCTCTTGGAGCAATATCCCAAATCCAACAGGAAGTCAGCCATTTTAAAATTAATGTGTAATTTTGATGACATTTTCCCCCCTTTTCAGGCCTCATACTTTGACGAACTCCTCCAAGGGATTTCATCATATTGAAGCATTCTTCAGTGTGTAGAATCTAAAGACCTTTGTGATGTTAAATTGCGAAGCTTTTTCCGTTCAGGGAAACGGGGTGGTCATGGCGGCACGTAGAGTTTCAATCACTCGCAAAAAGCAGTAATCTGCTGTCACTAAAAAACACAATGTCCAATCTCTCCCAAAGGTCGCAGGTGTGATGAGACTCGAGCTTGGAAATGTTTGTTATGCTATTTGTCAATAATGGTTAGAGCGCCACCTAGTGGCATGACTATAATCCTGGTTGAATAAGATGAAATGTTAGCTGGTGATTAAAAGCATGAAATCCATCAATGTGACATCACATCGGACGTGCCGGTTTGAGGTGTTGGCAGTGGCTCGACGTGCCGGGGGTGCGAGGGCCCTCATAACGCTGCTTGCAGCTTTAATTATTATTATTATTATTATTCCGGCAAATGAATCGGCCTTTTGAGGGCCTAAACATGCTCGAAAACTCTTGAAATTTTGCGCACGCGTCAGGTCTGGTGAAAATTTACGTATTTTAATGGTTTTACATATGAGCACTGGGAAATGGCTCTAGAGCGCCACCTATGCCCTGTTAAATGCAGCGCTACGACCACATCGTTTGAGCTACATGTATGAAATTTGGCACACATGTGTATCATGCCAAGACGAACAAAAAAGTCTGTGGGCCCATTGACGCAAACCTAACAGGAAGTCCGCCATTTTGGATTGAAGGTGACATTTTGGCTCTGATTTTACCGTTTCCATGCCTTGTACTTTAACGAACTCCTCCTTGGGATTTGGTCCTATAAACTTCAAATTTGGACAGTGTCAACTACACCCTTGTGCCATGTTAAATTGCGGAGCTTTTGAGTTTTCACAATACTATGAGGCCGTGGCGCCATGGCGAATTTCGATGACTCGCCATGAAAATCTTATTGCCTCTCATTCTGTCATACATGTTCCGATCTGGACCAAAGAGCACACATATGATAAGGCTCCACCCCTGAACATATTTCAACTGCCATATTTGACATCAAGGACAGCGCCACCTAGTGGGAACAGGAAATGTCATGTTTTACACTTTGGGGTACAGTATAGTGATGGGTGACATCTGCAGCCTCAAATTTCTCCAGGAAAGCCTTAAGGAGTTGGTCTTGGGTTACAGTGAAAACTGTGAGTTTTCGCAAAAGGGTGTGACCCCAGCAGCATGGCGAACTTTGATGTCACACCATGAAGAAACAAATTAGTATAACTCAATGAAATCCAGTCTGATCAGTACCAGACTTTACAGGCATGATGTCAGACCCGCCCTGAACAGATTGATGTGCCCATTGTCGGAAATACGGACAGCGCCACCTAGTGGCAACAGGAAATGTCATGGCTTTAATTTTGTTGTACTGATTTTCACAGGTTCATCGTGGCCACCTCAAAAGCGGTGAATATCACCATCAGTCCCTCGTGATGCTTCAGTGCAAAAATTGTGACTTTAAACTGAACGGCGCACCCTGGTGGCAACGCGGTTCATCATGAAAGATGAAGTGGCTTTTGAGGGGCTTGGAAAGTATATAGAGGCTTGAAATTTGGCACACACCTCCAAATGGATGAAGGCTTTGTTGTCATGTGATCATTTTCATTGAATAGCGCGAAATGGCTCCACAGCGCCCCCTACGAAATTTCAAAACCACAGCCCCAGCTCTGTGTTTCATCTATGAGTCTGAAACCTGGTAAGCTTATAGGAGATATCAAGATGTACAAAAAAGTCTCTTGGAGCAATATCCCAAATCCAACAGGAAGTCAGCCATTTTAAAATTAATGTGCAATTTTGGCAACATTTTCCCATCTTTTCAGGCATCGTTCTTTGACGAACTCCTCCAAGGGATTTCATCAGATTGCACTATTCTTCAGTGTGTGGAATCCAAAGACCTTTGTGTTGTTAAATTGCGAAGCTTTTTACGTTCAGGGAAACGGGGTGGTTATGGCGGCACGTAGACTCTCAATCACTCGCCAAAACGCATTAATCTGCTGTTACTCAAAAACACAATGTCCAATCTTACCCAAAGGTCGCAGGCATAATGAGACTCGAGTTCGGAAATGTTTGTTATGCCATTTGTACATAATGGTTAGAGTGCCACCTAGTGGAACGACTAGCTAATCATGAATGAATGAGTTGAAATGTTAGCTGGTGGTTAAATGCATGAATTCCATCAATGTGACATCAGATTGGACGTGCTGGTTTTAGGTGTTGGCAGTGGCTCGACGTGCCGGGGGTGCGAGGGCCCTCATAACGCTGCTTGCAGCTTTAATTATTATTATTATTATTATTATTATTCACCCCAAACAAGGGCCTTTTTGAGGGCCTAAACATGCTCAAAAACTCATGAAATTTTGCACACATGCCAGGTTTGGTGAAAAATTTTGTATTTTAATGGTTTTACATATGAGCACTGGGAAATGGCTCTAGAGCGCCACCTATGCCTTGTTAAATGCAGCCCTACGACCACATGGTTTGAGCTACATGTATGAAATTTGGCACACATGTGTATCATGCCAAGACGAACAAAAAAGTCTGTGGGCCCATTGACGCAAACCCAACAGGAAGTCCGCCATTTGGAAGAGAAGGTGACATTTTGGCTCTAATTTTGCCATTTCCATGCCTCGAACTTTTGCGAACTCCTCCTTGGGGTTTCATTTCATAACCTTCAAATTTGGACAGTGTCAACTACACCCTTGTGCCATGTTAAATTGCGGAGCTTTTGAGTTTTCACAATACTATGAGGCCGTGGCGCCATGGCGAATTTCGATGACTCGCCATGAAAATCTTATTGCCTCTCATTCTGTCATACATGTTCCGATCTGGACCAAAGAGCACACATATGATAAGGCTCCACCCCTGAACATATTTCAACTGCCATACTTGACATCAAGGACAGCGCCACCTAGTGGGAACAGGAAATGTCATGTTTTACACTTTGGGGTACAGTATAGTGATGGGTGACATCTGCAGCCTCAAATTTCTCCAGGAAAGCCTTAAGGAGTTGGTCTTGGGTTACAGTGAAAACTGTGAGTTTTCGCAAAAGGGTGTGACCCCAGCAGCATGGCGAACTTTGATGTCACGCCATGAAGAAACAAATTAGTATAACTCAATGAAATCCAGTCTGATCAGTACCAGACTTTACAGGCATGATGTCAGACCCGCCCTGAACAGATTGATGTGCCCATTGTCGGAAATACGGAGAGCGCCACCTAGTGGCCACAGGAAATGTCATGGCTTTAATTTTGTTGTACTGATTTTCACAGGTTGATCGTGGCCACCTCAAAAGCGGTGAATATCACCATCAGTCCCTCGTGATGCTTCAGTGCAAAAATTGTGACTTTAAACTGAACGGCGCACCCTGGTGGCAACGCGGTTCACCATGAAAGATGAAGTGGCTTTTGAGGGGCTTGGAAAGTTTATAGAGGCTTGAAATTTGGCACACACCTCCAAATGGATGTAGGCTTTGTTGTCATATGATCATTTTCATTGAATAGCGCGAAATTACTCCACAGCGCCCCCTACAAAATTTCAAAACATCAGCCCCAGCTCTGTGTTTTATGTATGAGTCTGAAACCTGGTAAGCTTATAGGAGATATCAAGATGTACAAAAAAGTCTCTTGGAGCAATATCCCAAATCCAACAGGAAGTCAGCCATTTTAAAATTAATGTGTAATTTTGGCGACATTTTCCCCTCTTTTCAGGCTTCATACTTTAACGAACTCCTCCAAGGGATTTCATCATATTGAACCATTCTCCAGTGTGTGGAATCTAAAGACCTTTGTGATGTTAAATTGCGAAGCTTTTTACGTTCAAGGAAACGGGGTGGTCATGGCGGCACGTGGAGTTTCAATCACTCGCCAAAAAGCAGTAATCTGCTGTCACTCAAAGACACAAAGTCCAATCTCTCCCAAAGGTCGCAGGCGTGATGAGACTCGAGCTCGGAAATGTTTGTTATGCCCTTTGTCTATAATGGTTAGAGCGCCACCTAGTGGAACGACTAACTAATCATGAATGAATGAGTTGAAATGTTAGCTGGTGGTTAAATGCATGAATTCCATCAATGTGACATCAGATCGGACGTGCTGGTTTCAGGTGTTGGGCATGGCTCGACACGCCGGGGGTGCGAGGGCCCTCATAACGCTGCTTGCAGCTTTAATTAGGGCCCGAGCACTGAGAGTGCGAAGGCCCTATTGTATCTGCTCCGTTTCTTATTATTATTATTATTATTATTCACCCCAAACAAGGGCCTTTTTGAGGGCCTAAACATGCTCAAAAACTCATGAAATTTTGCACACATGCCAGGTTTGGTGAAAAATTTTGTATTTTAATGGTTTTACATATGAGCACTGGGAAATGGCTCTAGAGCGCCACCTATGCCTTGTTAAATGCAGCCCTACGACCACATCGTTTGAGCTACATGTATGAAATTTGGCACACATGTGTATCATGCCAAGACGAACAAAAAAGTCTGTGGGCCCATTGACGCAAACCTAACAGGAAGTCCGCCATTTGGAAGAGAAGGTGACATTTTGGCTCTAATTTTGCCATTTCCATGCCTCGAACTTTTTCGAACTCCTCCTTGGGATTTGGTCGTATAAGCTTCAAATTTGGACAGTGTCAACTACACCCTTGTGCCATGTTAAATTGCGGAGCTTTTGAGTTTTCACAATACTATGAGGCCGTGGCGCCATGGCGAATTTCGATGACTCGCCATGAAAATCTTATTGCCTCTCATTTTGTCATACATTTTCTGACCTTGACCAAAGAGCACACATATGATAAGGCTCCACCCCTGAACATATTTCAACTGCCATATTTGACCTCAAGGACAGCGCCACCTAGTGGGAACAGGAAATGTTATGTTTTACACTTTGGGGTACAGTATAGTGATGGGTGACATCTGCAGCCTCAAATTTCTCCAGAAAAGCCTTAAGGAGTTGGTCTTGGGTTACAGTGAAAACTGTGAGTTTTCGCGAAAGGGTGTGACCCCAGCAGCATGGCGAACTTTGACGTCACGCCATGAAGAAACAAATTAGTATAACTCAATGAAATCCAGTCTGATCAGTACCAGACTTTACAGGCATGATGTCAGACCCGCCCTGAACAGATTGATGTGCCCATTGTCGGAAATACGGACAGCGCCACCTAGTGGCAACAGGAAATGTCATGGCTTTAATTTTGTTGTACTGATTTTCACAGGTTCATCGTGGCCACCTCAAAAGCGGTGAATATCACCATCAGTCCCTCGTGATGCTTCAGTGCAAAAATTGTGACTTTAAACTGAACGGCGCACCCTGGTGGCAACACGGTTCAACATGAAAGATGAAGTGGCTTTTGAGGGGCTTGGAAAGTTTATAGAGGCTTGAAATTTGGCACACACCCCCAAATGGAGGAAAGCTTTGTTGTCATGTGATCATTTTCATTGAATAGCGCGAAATGGCTCCACAGCGCCCCCTACAATATTTCAAAATATCAGCCCCTGCTCTGTGTTTTATGTATGATTCTGAAACCTGGTAAGCTTATAGGAGATATCAAGATGTACAAAAAAGTCTCTTGGAGCAATATCCCAAATCCAACAGGAAGTCAGCCATTTTAAAATTAATGTGCAATTTTGGCAACATTTTCCCCTCTTTTCAGGCATCGTTCTTTGACGAACTCCTCCAAGGGATTTCATCAGATTGCACTATTCTTCAGTGTGTGGAATCCAAAGACCTTTGTGTTGTTAAATTGCGAAGCTTTTTACATTCAGGGAAACGGGGTGGTTATGGCGGCACGTAGACTCTCAATCACTCGCCAAAACGCAGTAATCTGCTGTTACTCAAAAACACAATGTCCAATCTCACCCAAAGGTCGCAGGCATAATGAGACTCGAGTTCGGAAATGTTTGTTATGCCATTTGTACATAATGGTTAGAGTGCCACCTAGTGGAACGACTAGCTAATCATGAATGAATGAGTTGAAATGTTAGCTGGTGGTTAAATGCATGAATTCCATCAATGTGACATCGATCGGACGTGCTGGTTTTAGGTGTTGGGCGTGGCTCGACGCGCCGGGGGTGCGAGGGCCCTCATAACGCTGCTTGCAGCTTTAATTATTATTATTATTATTATTATTCAGGCGAAACAAGGGCCTTTTTGCGGGCCTAAACATGCTCAAAAACTCATGAAATTTTGCACACATGCCAGGTCTGGTGAAAAATTTTGTATTTTAATGGTTTTACATATGAGCACTGGGAAATGGCTCTACAGCGCCACCTATGCCTTGTAAAATGCAGCCCTACGACCACATCGTTTGAGCTACATGTATGAAATTTGGCACACATGTGTATCATGCCAAGACGAACAAAAAAGTCAGTGGGCCCATTGACGCAAACCCAACAGGAAGTCCGCCATTTGGAAGAGAAGGTGACATTTTGGCTCTAATTTTGCCATTTCCATGCCTCGAACTTTTGCGAACTCCTCCTTGGGGTTTCATTTCATAACCTTCATATTTGGTCAGTGTCAACTACACCCTTGTGCCATGTTAAATTGCGGAGCTTTTGAGTTTTCACAATACCATGAGGCCGTGGCGCCATGGCGAATTTCGATGACTCGCCATGAAAATCTTATTGCCTCTCATTTTGTCATACATTTTCTGACCTTGACCAAAGTGAACACATATGATAAGGCTCCACCCCTGAACATATTTCAACTGCCATATTTGACACCAGGGACAGCGCCACCTAGTGGGAACAGGAAATGTCATGTTTTACACTTTGGGGTACAGTATTGTGATGGGTGACATCTGCAGCCTCAAATTTCTCCAGGAAAGCCTTAAGGAGTTGGTCTTGGGTTACAGTGAAAACTGTGACTTTTCACGAAAGGGTGTGACCCCAGCAGCATGGCGAACTTTGATGTCACGCCATGAAGAAACAAATTAGTATAACTCAATGAAATCCAGTCTGATCAGTACCAGACTTTACAGGCATGATGTCAGACCCGCCCTGAACAAATTGATATGCCCATTGTCGGAAATACGGACAGCGCCACCTAGTGGCAACAGGAAATGTCATGGCTTTAACTTTGTTGTACTGATTTTCACAGGTTGATCGTGGCCACCTCAAAAGCGGTGAATATCACCATCAGTCCCTCGTGATGCTTCAGTGCAAAAATTGTGACTTTAAACTGAACGGCGCACCCTGGTGGCAACGCAGTTCATCATGAAAGATGAAGTGGCTTTTGAGGGGCTTGGAAAGTTTATAGAGGCTTGAAATTTGGCACACACCTCCAAATGGATGAAAGCATTGTTGTTATGTAACCATTTTCCTTGAATAGCGCAAAATGGCTCCACAGCGCCCCCTAATATATTTCAAAACATCAGCCCCTGCTCTGTGTTTCATCTATGAGTCTGACACTTGGTAAGCTTGTGTAAGATATCAAGATGTACAAAAAAGTCTCTTGGAGCAATATCCCAAATCCAACAGGAAGTCAGCCATTTTAAAATTAATGTGTAATTTTGATGACATTTTCCCCTCTTTTCAGGCTTCATACTTTGACGAACTCCTCCAAGGGATTTCATCATATTGAAGCATTCTTCAGTGTGTAGAATCTAAAGACCTTTGTGATGTTAAATTGCGAAGCTTTTTCCTTTCAGGGAAACGGGGTGGTCATGGCGGCACGTAGAGTTTCAATCACTCGCAAAAAGCAGTAATCTGCTGTCACTAAAAAACACAATGTCCAATCTCTCCCAAAGGTCGCAGGTGTGATGAGACTCGAGCTTGGAAATGTTTGTTATGCTATTTGTCAATAATGGTTAGAGCGCCACCTAGTGGCATGACTATAATCCTGGTTGAATAAGATGAAATGTTAGCTGGTGATTAAAAGCATGAAATCCATCAATGTGACATCACATCGGACGTGCCGGTTTGAGGTGTTGGCAGTGGCTCGACGTGCCGGGGGTGCGAGGGCCCTCATAACGCTGCTTGCAGCTTTAATTATTATTATTATTATTATTCCGGCAAATGAATTGGCCGTTTGAGGGCCTAAACATGCTCGAAAACTCATGAAATTTTGCACACGCGTCAGGTCTGGTGAAAATTTACGTATTTTAATGTTCTCAGACATGGCCAGGGAAAATTAGCTCAGTAGCGCCACCTAGAAAAATGAAAAACGCGAGCCCCCGATATGGGTATGACCTACATGTTTGAAAGTCGGTACACCTATATAACGTTCAGATTCGAACAAAAAAGTCTATTATGGCAATGTCCTAAACCCAACAGGAAGTCCGCCATTTTGGATTGAAGGTGACATTTTGGCTCTGATTTTACCGTTTCCATGCCTCGAACTTTAACGAACTCCTCCTTGGGGTTTGATTTCATAACCTTCATATTTGGTCAGTGCCAACTACACCCTTGTGCCATGTTAAATTGCGGAGCTTTTGAGTTTTCACAATACTATGAGGCCGTGGCGCCATGGCGAATTTCGATGACTCGCCATGAAAATCTTATTGCCTCTCATTTTGTCATACATTTTCTGACCTTGACCAAAGTGAACACATATGATAAGGCTCCACCCCTGAACATATTTCAACTGCCATATTTGACATCAAGGACAGCGCCACCTAGTGGGAACAGGAAATGTCATGTTTTACACTTTGGGGTACAGTATAGTGATGGGTGACATCTGCAGCCTCAAATTTCTCCAGGAAAGCCTTAAGGAGTTGGTCTTGGGTTACAGTGAAAACTGTGAGTTTTCGCGAAAGGGTGTGACCCCAGCAGCATGGCGAACTTTGATGTCACGCCATGAAGAAACAAATTAGTATAACTCAATGAAATCCAGTCTGATCAGTACCAGACTTTACAGGCATGATGTCAGACCCGCCCTGAACAGATTGATGTGCCCATTGTCGGAAATACGGACAGCGCCACCTAGTGGCAACAGGAAATGTCATGGCTTTAACTTTGTTGTACTGATTTTCACAGGTTGATCGTGGCCACCTCAAAAGCGGTGAATATCACCATCAGTCCCTCGTGATGCTTCAGTAGAAAAATTGTGACTTTAAACTGAACGGCGCACCCTGGTGGCAACGCGGTTCATCATGAAAGATGAAGTGGCTTTTGAGGGGCTTGGAAAGTTTATAGAGGCTTGAAATTTGGCACACACCTCCAAATGGATGAAGGCATTGTTGTTATGTAACCATTTTCCTTGAATAGCGCAAAATGGCTCCACAGCGCCCCCTACAATATTTCAAAACATCAGCCCCTGCTCTGTGTTTCATCTATGAGTCTGACACTTGGTAAGCTTGTGTAAGATATCAAGATGTACAAAAAAGTCTCTTGGAGCAATATCCCAAATCCAACAGGAAGTCAGCCATTTTAAAATTAATGTGTAATTTTGGCGACATTTTCCCCCCTTTTCAGGCCTCATACTTTGACGAACTCCTCCAAGGGATTTCATCATATTGAACCATTCTTCAGTGTGTAGAATCTAAAGACCTTTGTGATGTTAAATTGCGAAGCTTTTTCCGTTCAGGGAAACGGGGTGGTCATGGCGGCACGTAGAGTTTCAATCACTCGCAAAAAGCAGTAATCTGCTGTCACTAAAAAACACAATGTCCAATCTCTCCCAAAGGTCGCAGGTGTGATGAGACTCGAGCTTGGAAATGTTTGTTATGCTATTTGTCAATAATGGTTAGAGCGCCACCTAGTGGCATGACTATAATCCTGGTTGAATAAAATGAAATGTTAGCTGGTGATTAAAAGCATGAAATCCATCAATGTGACATCACATCGGACGTGCTGGTTTGAGGTGTTGGCAGTGGCTCGACGTGCCGGGGGTGCGAGGGCCCTCATAACGCTGCTTGCAGCTTTAATTAGGGCCCGAGCACCGAGAGTGCGAAGGCCCTATTGTATCTGCTCCGTTTCTTATTATTAGGGCCCGAGCACTGACAGTGCGAAGGCCCTATTGTAATTGCTCTGTTTATTATTAGGGCCCGAGCACTGACAGTGCGAAGGCCCTATTGTAATTGCTCTGTTTATTAGGGCCCGAGCACCGAGAGTGCGAAGGCCCTATTGTATCTGCTCCGTTTCTTATTATTATTATTATTATTATTAGGGCCCGAGCACCGAGAGTGCGAAGGCCCTATTGTATCTGCTCCGTTTCTTATTATTATTATTATTATTATTATTATTATTATTATTATTATTATTCAGGCGAAACAAGGGCCTTTTTGAGGGCCTAAACATGCTCAAAAACTCATGAAATTTTGCACACATGCCAGGTCTGGTGAAAAATTTTGTATTTCAATGGTTTTACATATGAGCACTGGGAAATGGCTCTAGAGCGCCACCTATGCCTTGTTAAATGCATCCCTACGACCACATCGTTTGAGCTACATGTATGAAATTTGGCACACATGTGTATCATGCCAAGACGAACAAAAAAGTCTGTGGGCCCATTGACACAAACCCAACAGGAAGTCCGCCATTTGAAAGAGAATGTGACATTTTGGCTCTAATTTTGCCATTTCCATGCCTCGAACTTTTGCGAACTCCTCCTTGGGGTTTGATTTCATAACCTTCATATTTGGTCAGTGTCAACTACACCCTTGTGCCATGTTAAATTGCGGAGCTTTTGAGTTTTCACAATACTATGAGGCCGTGGCGCCATGGCGAATTTCGATGACTCGCCATCAAAATCTTATTGCCTCTCATTTTGTCATACATTTTCTGACCTTGACCAAAGTGAACACATATGATAAGGCTCCACCCCTGAACATATTTCAACTGCCATATTTGACCTCAAGGACAGCGCCACCTAGTGGGAACAGGAAATGTCATGTTTTACACTTTGGGGTACAGTATAGTGAAGGGTGACATCTGCAGCCTCAAATTTCTCCAGGAAAGCCTTAAGGAGTTGGTCTTGGGTTACAGTGAAAACTGTGAGTTTTCGCGAAAGGGTGTGACCCCAGCAGCATGGCGAACTTTGATGTCACGCCATGAAGAAACAAATTAGTATAACTCAATGAAATCCAGTCTGATCAGTACCAGACTTTACAGGCATGATGTCAGACCCACCCTGAACAGATTGATGTGCCCATTGTCGGTAATACGGACAGCGCCACCTAGTGGCAACAGGAAATGTCATGGCTTTAATTTTGTTGTACTGATTTTCACAGGTTCATCGTGGCCACCTCAAAAGCGGTGAATATCACCATCAGTCCCTCGTGATGCTTCAGTGCAAAAATTGTGACTTTAAACTGAACGGCGCACCCTGGTGGCAACGCTGTTCACGATGAAAGATGAAGTGGCTTTTGAGGGTCTTGGCAGGTTTATAGAGGCTTGAAATTTGGCACACACCTCCAATGTTACGAAGGCTTTGTTGTTATGTGATCATTTTCATTGAAAATCCCAAAATGGCTCCACAGCGCCCCCTACAAAATTTCAAAACCACAGCCCCAGCTCTGTGTTTTATGTATGAATCTGAAACCTGGTAGGCTTATAGGAGATATCAAGATGTACAAAAAAGTCTCTTGGAGCAATATCCCAAATCCAACAGGAAGTCAGCCATTTTAAAATTAATGTGCAATTTTGGCAACATTTTCCCATCTTTTCAGGCACCGTGCTTTGACGTACTCCTCCAAGGGATTTCATCAGATTGATGCAATCTCCTGTGTGTGGAATCTTAAGACCTTTGTGATGTTAAATTGCGAAGCTTTTTACATTCAGGGAAATGGGGTGGTCATGGCGGCACGTGGAGTTTCAATCACTCGCCAAAAAGCAGTAATCTGTGGTCACTCAAAATCAAAATATTCAATCTCTCCCAAAGGTCGCAGGCGTGATGAGACTCGAGCTCGGAAATGTTTGTTATGCCATTTGTACATAATGGTTAGAGCGCCACCTAGTGGAACGACTAACTAATCATGAATGAATGAGTTGAAATGTTAGCTGGTGGTTAAATGCATGAATTCCATCAATGTGACATCAGATCGGAGGTGCTGGTTTTAGGTGTTGGGCGTGGCTCGACGTGCCGGGGGTGCGAGGGCCCTCATAATGCTGCTTGCAGCTTTAATTATTAGGGCCCGAGCACCGAGAGTGCGAAGGCCCTATTGTATCTGCTCCGTTTCTTATTATTATTAGGGCCCGAGCACCGAGAGTGCGAAGGCCCTATTGTATCTGCTCCGTTTCTTATTATTATTATTATTAGGGCCCGAGCACTGAGAGTGCGAAGGCCCTATTGTATCTGCTCCGTTTCTTATTATTATTATTATTATTATTATTATTATTATTCACCCCAAACAAGGGCCTTTTTGAGGGCCTAAACATGCTCAAAAACTCATGAAATTTTGCACACATGCCAGGTCTGGTGAAAAATTTTGTATTTTAATGGTTTTACTTATGAGCACTGGGAAATGGCTCTAGAGCGCCACCTATGCCTTGTTAAATGCAGCCCTACGACCACATGGTTTGAGCTACATGTATGAAATTTGGCACACATGTGTATCATTCCAAGACGAACAAAAAAGTCTATGGGCCCATTGACGCAAACCCAACAGGAAGTCCGCCATTTGGAAGAGAAGGTGACATTTTGGCTCTAATTTTGCCATTTCCATGCCTCGAACTTTAACGAACTCCTCCTTGGGATTTGGTCCTATATACTTCAAATTTGGACAGTGTCAACTACACCCTTGTGCCATGTTAAATTGCGGAGCTTTTGAGTTTTCACAATACTATGAGGCCGTGGCGCCATGGCGAATTTCGATGACTCGCCATGAAAATCTTATTGCCTCTCATTTTGTCATACATTTTCTGACCTTGACCAAAGTGAACACATATGATAAGGCTCCACCCCTGAACATATTTCAACTGCCATATTTGACACCAGGGACAGCGCCACCTAGTGGGAACAGGAAATGTCATGTTTTACACTTTGGGGTACAGTATAGTGATGGGTGACACCTGCAGCCTCAAATTTCTCCAGGAAAGCCTTAAGGAGTTGGTCTTGGGTTACAGTGAAAACTGTGAGTTTTCGCAAAAGGGTGTGACCCCAGCAGCATGGCGAACTTTGATGTCACGCCATGAAGAAACAAATTAGTATAACTCAATGAAATCCAGTCTGTTCAGTACCAGACTTTACAGGCATGATGTCAGACCCGCCCTGAACAGATTGATGTGCCCATTGTCGGGAATACGTACAGCGCCATCTAGTGGCAACAGGAAATGTCATGGCTTTAATTTTGTTGTACTGATTTTCACAGGTTCATCGTGGCCACCTCAAAAGCGGTGAATATCAACATCAGTCCCTCGTGATGCTTCAGTGCAAAAATTGTGACTTTAAACTGAACGGCGCACCCTGGTGGCAACGCGGTCCACCATGAAAGATGAAGTGGCTTTTGAGGGGCTTGGATAGTATATAGAGGCTTTAAATTTAGCACACCCCTCCAAATTGATGAAGGCTTTGTTGTCATGTGATCATTTTTATTGAACAGCGCGAAATGGCTCCACAGCGCCCCCTACAAAATTTCAAAACCACAGCCCCAGCTCTGTGTTTTATGTATGAGTCTGAAACCTGGTAAGCCTATAGGAGATATCAAGATGTACAAAAAAGTCTCTTGGAGCAATATCCAAAATCCAACAGGAAGTCAGCCATTTTAAA
This sequence comes from Mchenga conophoros, assembly GCF_057382185.1. Lineage (NCBI taxonomy): Eukaryota > Metazoa > Chordata > Actinopteri > Cichliformes > Cichlidae > Mchenga > Mchenga conophoros. Next base: position 32,410,210 of record NC_140536.1, read on the forward strand.
ATTAATGTGCAATTTTGGCAACATTTTCCCCTCTTTCCAGGCACCGTTCTTTGACGAACTCCTCCAAGGGATTTCATCATATTGAACCAATCTCCAGTGTGTGGAATCTAAAGACCTTTGTGATGTTAAATTGCGAAGCTTTTTACGTTCAGTGAAACGGGGTGGTTATGGTGGCACTTAGAGTTTGAATCACTCGCCAAAAAGCAGTAATCTGCTGTCACTCAAAAACACAATGTCCAATCTCTCCCAAAGCTCATAGGCGTGATGAGACTCGAGCTCGGAAATGTTTGTTATGCCATTTGTGCATAAGGGTTAGAGCGCCACCTAGTGGAACGACTAACAAATCATGAATGAATGAGTTGAAATGTTAGCTGGTGGTTAAATGCATGAATTCCATCAATGTGACATCAGATCGGAGGTGCTGGTTTTAGGTGTTGGGCGTGGCTCGACGCGCCGGGGGTGCGAGGGCCCTCATAACGCTGCTTGCAGCTTTAATTATTATTATTATTATTATTATTATTATTATTCAGGCGAAACAAGGGCCTTTTTGAGGGCCTAAACATTCTCAAAAACTCATGAAATTTTGCACACATGCCAGGTCTGGTGAAAAATTTTGTATTTTAATGGTTTTACATATGAGCACTGGGAAATGGCTCTAGAGCGCCACCTATGCCTTGTTAAATGCAGCCCTACGACCACATCGTTTGATCTACATGTATGAAATTTGGCACACATGTGTATCATGCCAAGACGAACAAAAAAGTCAGTGGGCCCATTGACGCAAACCCAACAGGAAGTCCGCCATTTGGAAGAGAAGGTGACATTTTGGCTCTGATTTTGCCATTTCCATGCCTCGAACTTTTGCGAACTCCTCCTTGGGGTTTGATTTCATAACCTTCATATTTGGTCAGTGTCAACTACACCCTTGTGCCATGTTAAATTGCGGAGCTTTTGAGTTTTCACAATACTATGAGGCCGTGGCGCCATGGCGAATTTCGATGACTCGCCATGAAAATCTTATTGCCTCTCATTTTGTCATACATTTTCTGACCTTGACCAAAGTGAACACATATGATAAGGCTCCACCCCTAAACATATTTCAACTGCCATATTTGACATCAAGGACAGCGCCACCTAGTGGGAACAGGAAATGTCATGTTTTACACTTTGGGGTACAGTATAGTGATGGGTGACATCTGCAGCCTCAAATTTCTCCAGAAAAGCCTTAAGGAGTTGGTCTTGGGTTACAGTGAAAACTGTGAGTTTTCGCAAAAGGGTGTGACCCCAGCAGCATGGCGAACTTTGATGTCACGCCATGAAGAAACAAATTAGTATAACTCAATGAAATCCAGTCTGATCAGTACCAGACTTTACAGGCATGATGACAGACCCGCCCTGAACAGATTGATGTGCCCATTGTCGGGAATACGGACAGCGCCACCTAGTGGCAACAGGAAATGTCATGGCTTTAATTTTGTTGTACTGATTTTCACAGGTTCATCGTGGCCACCTCAAAAGCGGTGAATATCACCATCAGTCCCTTGTCATGCTTCAGTGCAAAAATTGTGACTTTAAACTGAACGCCGCACCCTGGTGGCAACGCGGTTCAACATGAAAGATGAAGTGGCTTTTGAGGGGCTTGGAAAGTTTAAAAAGTCTTGAAATTTGGCGCACACCTCCAATGTGGTTAAGGCTTTGTTGTTATGTGATCATTTTCCTTGAATATCCCAAAATGGCTCCACAGCGCCCCCTACAAAATTTCAAAATCACAGCCCCTGCTCTGTGTTTTATGTATGAGTCTGAAACCTGGTAAGCTTATAGGAGATATCAAGATGTACAAAAAAGTCTCTTGGAGCAATATCCCAAATCCAACAGGAAGTCAGCCATTTTAAAATTAATGTGCAATTTTGGCAACATTTTCCCCTCTTTTCAGGCATCGTTCTTTGACGAACTCCTCCAAGGGATTTCATCAGATTGGACCGATCTGCAGTTTGTGGAATCTAAAGACCTTTGTGATGTTAAATTGCGAAGCTTTTTACGTCCAGGGAAACGGGGTGGTTATGGCGGCACGTGGAGTTTCAATCACTCGCCAAAAAGCAGTAATCTGCTGTCACTCAAAAACACAATGTCCAATCTCTCCCAAAGGTCTCAGGCGTGATGAGACTCGAGCTTGGAAGTGTTTGTTATGCCATTTGTACATAATGGTTAGAGCGCCACCTAGTGGAACGACTAACTAATCATGAATGAATGAGTTGAAATGTTAGCTGGTGGTTAAATGCATGAATTCCATCAATGTGACATCAGATCGGACGTGCTGGTTTTAGGTGTTGGGCGTGGCTCGACGCGCCGGGGGTGCGAGGGCCCTCATAACGCTGCTTGCAGCTTTAATTATTATTATTATTATTAGGGCCCGAGCACTGAGAGTGCGAAGGCCCTATTGTATCTGCTCCGTTTCTTATTATTATTATTATTATTATTATTATTATTATTATTATTATTCACCCCAAACAAGGGCCTTTTTGAGGGCCTAAACATGCTCAAAAACTCATGAAATTTTGCACACATGCCAGGTCTGGTGAAAAATTTTGTATTTTAATGGTTTTACATATGAGCACTGGGAAATGGCTCTACAGCGCCACCTATGCCTTGTTAAATGCAGCCCTACGACCACATGGTTTGAGCTACATGTATGAAATTTGGCACACATGTGTATCATGCCAAGACGAACAAAAAAGTCTGTGGGCCCATTGACGCAAACCCAACAGGAAGTCCGCCATTTGGAAGAGAAGGTGACATTTTGGCTCTAATTTTGCCATTTCCATGCCTCGAACTTTTGCGAACTCCTCCTTGGGGTTTCATTTCATAACCTTCAAATTTGGACAGTGTCAACTACACCCTTGTGCCATGTTAAATTGCGGAGCTTTTGAGTTTTCACAATACTATGAGGCCGTGGCGCCATGGCGAATTTCGATGACTCGCCATGAAAATCTTATTGCCTCTCATTTTGTCATACATTTTCTGACCTTGACCAAAGTGAACACATATGATAAGGCTCCACCCCTGAACATATTTCAACTGCCATATTTGACATCAAGGACAGCGCCACCTAGTGGGAACAGGAAATGTCATGTTTTACACTTTGGGGTACAGTATAGTGATGGGTGACATCTGCAGACTCAAATTTCTCAAGGAAAGCCTTAAGGAGTTGGTCTTGGGTTACAGTGAAAACTGTGAGTTTTCGCAAAAGGGTGTGACCCCAGCAGCATGGCGAACTTTGATGTCACGCCATGATGAAACAAATTAGTATAACTCAATGAAATCCAGTCTGATCAGTACCAGACTTTACAGGCATGATGTCAGACCCCCCCTGAACAGATTGATGTGCCCATTGTCAGGAATATGAAGAGCGCCACCTAGTGGGAACAGGAAATGTCATGTCTTACACTTTGTTGTACTGATTTTCACAGGTTCATTGTGGACACCTCAAAAGCGGTGAATATCACCATCAGTCCTTCATGATGCTGCAGTGCGAATATTGTGACTTTATACTGAACGGCGCACCCTGGTGGCAACGCTGTTCACCATGAAAGATGAAGTGGCTTTTGAGGGGCTTGGAAAGTTTAAAAAGTCTTGAAATTTGGCGCACACCTCCAATGTGCATAAGGCTTTGTTGTCATGTGATCATTTTCATTGAATAGCGCAAAATGGCTCCACAGCGCCCCCTACAAAATTTCAAAACATCAGCCCCAGCTCTGTGTTTTATGTATGAGTCTGAAACCTGGTAAGCTTATAGGAGATATCAAGATGGACAAAAAAGTCTCTTGGAGCAATATCCCAAATCTAACAGGAAGTCAGCCATTTTAAAATTAATGTGTAATTTTTGTGACATTTTCCCCTCTTTCCAGGCATTGTTCTTTGACGAACTCCTCCAAGGGATTTCATCATATTGAACCAATCTCCAGTGTGTGGAATCTAAAGACCTTTGTGATGTTAAATTGCGAAGCTTTTTACGTTCAGGGAAACGGGGTGGTCATGGCGGCATGTGGAGTTTCAGTCACTCGCCAAAAAGCAGTAATCTGCTGTCACTCAAAATCAAAATGTCCAATATGTCCCAAAGGTCGCAGGCGTGATGAGACTCGAGCTCGGAAATGTTTGTTATGCCATTTGTCAGTAATGGTTAGAGCGCCACCTAGTGGGACGACTATAATCATGATTGAATGAGATGAAATGTTAGCTGGTGGTTGAATGCATGAATTTCATCAATGTGACATCAGATCGGAGGTGCTGGTTGTAGGTGTTGGGTGTAGCTCGACGCGATGGGGTGCGAGGGCCCTCATAACGCTGCTTGCAACTTTAATTATTATTATTATTATTATTCACCCCAAACAAGGGCCTTTTTGAGGGCCTAAACATGCTCAAAAAGTCATGAAATTTTGCACACATGCCAGGTCTGGTGAAAAATTTTGTATTTTAATGGTTTTACATATGAGCACTGGGAAATGGCTCTAGAGCGCCACCTATGCCTTGTTAAATGCAGCCCTACGACCACATGGTTTGAGCTACATGTATGAAATTTGGCACACATGTGTATCATGCCAAGACGAACAAAAAAGTCTGTGGGCCCATTGACGCAAACCCAACAGGAAGTCCGCCATTTGGAAGAGAAGGTGACATTTTGGCTCTAATTTTGCCATTTCCATGCCTCGAACTTTTGCGAACTCCTCCTTGGGGTTTCATTTCATAACCTTCAAATTTGGACAGTGTCAACTACACCCTTGTGCCATGTTAAATTGCGGAGCTTTTGAGTTTTCACAATACTATGAGGCCGTGGCGCCATGGCGAATTTCGATGACTCGCCATGAAAATCTTATTGCCTCTCATTTTGTCATACATTTTCTGACCTTGACCAAAGTGAACACATATGATAAGGCTCCACCCCTGAACATATTTCAACTGCCATATTTGACATCAAGGACAGCGCCACCTAGTGGGAACAGGAAATGTCATGTTTTACACTTTGGGGTACAGTATAGTGATGGGTGACATCTGCAGCCTCAAATTTCTCCAGAAAAGCCTTAAGGAGTTGGTCTTGGGTTACAGTGAAAACTGTGACTTTTCGCAAAAGGGTGTGACCCCAGCAGCATGGCGAACTTTGATGTCACGCCATGAAGAAACAAATTAGTATAACTCAATGAAATCCAGTCTGATCAGTACCAGACTTTACAGGCATGATGTCAGACCCGCCCTGAACAGATTGATGTGCCCATTGTCGGGAATACGGACAGCGCCACCTAGTGGCAACAGGAAATGTCATGGCTTTAATTTTGTTGTACTGATTTTCACAGGTTCATCGTGGCCACCTCAAAAGCGGTGAATATCACCATCAGTCCCTTGTGATGCTTCAGTGCAAAAATTGTGACTTTAAACTGAACGGCGCACCCTGGTGGCAACGCGGTTCACCATGAAAGATGAAGTGGCTTTTGAGGGGCTTGGAAAGTTTAAAAAGTCTTGAAATTTGGCGCACACCTCCAATGTGGTTAAGGCTTTGTTGTTATGTGATCATTTTCATTGAATATCCCAAAATGGCTCCACAGCGCCCCCTACAAAATTTCAAAATCACAGCCCCTGCTCTGTGTTTTATGTATGAGTCTGAAACCTGGTAAGCTTATAGGAGATATCAAGATGTACAAAAAAGTCTCTTGGAGCAATATCCCAAATCCAACAGGAAGTCAGCCATTTTAAAATTAATGTGCAATTTTTGTGACATTTTCCCCTCTTTTCAGGCATCGTTCTTTGACGAACTCCTCCAAGGGATTTCATCATATTGCACTATTCTTCAGTGTGTGGAATCCAAAGACCTTTGTGTTGTTAAATTGCGAAGCTTTTTACGTTCAGGGAAACGGGGTGGTTATGGCGGCACGTAGACTCTCAATCACTCGCCAAAACGCAGTAATCTGCTGTTACTCAAAAACACAATGTCCAATCTCACCCAAAGGTCGCAGGCATAATGAGACTCGAGTTCGGAAATGTTTGTTATGCCATTTGTACATAATGGTTAGAGTGCCACCTAGTGGAACGACTAGCTAATCATGAATGAATGAGTTGAAATGTTAGCTGGTGGTTAAATGCATGAATTCCATCAATGTGACATCGATCGGACGTGCTGGTTTTAGGTGTTGGGCGTGGCTCGACGCGCCGGGGGTGCGAGGGCCCTCATAACGCTGCTTGCAGCTTTAATTAGGGCCCGAGCACTGATAGTGCGAAGGCCCTATTGTAATTGCTCTGTTTATTATTAGGGCCCGAGCACTGAGAGTGCGAAGGCCCTATTGTATCTGCTCCGTTTCTTATTATTATTATTAGGGCCCGAGCACCGAGAGTGCGAAGGCCCTATTGTATCTGCTCCGTTTCTTATTATTATTATTATTATTATTCAGGCAAAACAAGGGCCTTTTTGAGGGCCTAAACATGCTCAAAAACTCATGAAATTTTGCACACATGCCAGGTCTGGTGAAAAATTTTGTATTTTAATGGTTTTACATATGAGCACTGGGAAATGGCTCTAGAGCGCCACCTATGCCTTGTTAAATGCAGCCCTACGACCACATCGTTTCAGCTACATGTATGAAATTTGGCACACATGTGTATCATGCCGAGTCGAACAAAAAAGTCTGTGGGCCCATTGATGCAAACCCAACAGGAAGTCCGCCATTTGGAAGAGAAGGTGACATTTTGGCTCTAATTTTGCCATTTCCATGCCTCGAACTTTTGCGAACTCCTCCTTGGGATTTGGTTGTATAAGCTTCATCTTTGGTCAGTGTCAACTACACACCTGGGCCATGTTAAATTGCGGAGCTTTTGAGTTTTCACAATACTATGAGGCCATGGCGCCATGGCGAATTTCGATGACTCGCCATGAAAATCTTATTGCCTCTCATTTTGTCATACATTTTCTGACCTTGACCAAAGTGAACACATATGATAAGGCTCCACCCCTGAACATATTTCAACTGCCATATTTGACACCAGGGACAGCGCCACCTAGTGGGAACAGGAAATGTCATGTTTTACACTTTGGGGTACAGTATAGTGATGGGTGACACCTGCAGCCTCAAATTTCTCCAGGAAAGCCTTAAGGAGTTGGTCTTGGGTTACAGTGAAAACTGTGAGTTTTCGCAAAAGGGTGTGACCCCAGCAGCATGGCGAACTTTGATGTCACGCCATGAAGAAACAAATTAGTATAACTCAATGAAATCCAGTCTGATCAGTACCAGACTTTACAGGCATGATGTCAGACCCGCCCTGAACAGATTGACGTGCCCATTGTCGGAAATACGGACAGCGCCACCTAGTGGCCACAGGAAATGTCATGGCTTTAATTTTGTTGTACTGATTTTCACAGGTTCATCGTGGCCACCTCAAAAGCGGTGAATATCACCATCAGTCCCTCGTGATGCTTCAGTGCAAAAATTGTGACTTTACACTGAACGGCGCACCCTGGTGGCAACGCGGTTCAACATGAAAGATGAAGTGGCTTTTGAGGGGCTTGGAAAGTTTATAGAGGCTTGAAATTTGGCACACACCCCCAAATGGATGAAGGCTTTGTTGTCATGTGATCATTTTCATTGAATAGCGCGAAATTGCTCCACAGCGCCCCCTACAAAGTTTCAAAATATCAGCCCCTGCTCTGTGTTTTATCTATGAGTCTGAAACTTGGTAAGCTCATGGAAGATATTAAGATGTACAAAAAAGTCTCTTGGAGCAATATCCCAAATCCAACAGGAAGTCAGCCATTTTAAAATTCATGTGTAATTTTGGCGACATTTTCCCCTCTTTTCAGGCTTCATACTTTGACGAACTCCTCCAAGGGATTTCATCAGATTGGACCGATCTGAAGTTTGTGGAATCTAAAGACCTTTGTGATGTTAAATTGCGAAGCTTTTTACGTTCAGGGAAACGGGGTGGTCATGGCGGCACTTAGAGTTTCAATCACTCGCCAAAAAGCAGTAATCTGCTGTCACTCAAAAACACAATATCCAATCTCTCCCAAACGTCGCAGGTGTGATGAGACTCGAGCTCGGAAATGTTTGTTATGCCATTTGTCAGTAATAGTTAGAGCGCCACCTAGTGGGACGACTATAATCATGGTTCAATGAGATGAAATGTTAGCTGGTGGTTAAATGCATGAATTCCATCAATGTGACATCACATTGGACGTGCTGGTTTTAGGTGTTGGGCGTGGCTCGACACGCCAGGGTGCGAGGGCCCTCATAACGCTGCTTGCAGCTTTAATTATTATTATTATTATTATTCACCCCAAACAAGGGCCTTTTTGAGGGCCTAAACATGCTCAAAAACTCATGAAATTTTGCACACATGCCAGGTCTGGTGAAAAATTTTGTATTTTAATGGTTTTACATATGAGCACTGGGAAATGGCTCTAGAGCGCCACCTATGCCTTGTTAAATGCAGCCCTACGACCACATCGTTTGAGCTACATGTATGAAATTTGGCACACATGTGTATCATGCCAAGACGAACAAAAAAGTCTGTGGGCCCATTGACGCAAACCCAACAGGAAGTCCGCCATTTGGAAGAGAAGGTGACATTTTGGCTCTAATTTTGCCATTTCCATGCCTCGAACTTTTGCGAACTCCTCCTTGGGGTTTCATTTCATAACCTTCAAATTTGGACAGTGTCAACTGCACCCTTGTGCCATGTTAAATTGCGGAGCTTTTGAGTTTTCACAATACTATGAGGCCGTGGCGCCATGGCGAATTTCGATGACTCGCCATGAAAATCTTATTGCCTCTCATTTTGTCATACATTTTCTGACCTTGACCAAAGTGAACACATATGATAAGGCTCCACCCCTGAACATATTTCAACTGCCATATTTGACACCAGGGACAGCGCCACCTAGTGGGAACAGGAAATGTCATGTTTTACACTTTGGGGTACAGTATAGTGATGGGTGACACCTGCAGCCTCAAATTTCTCCAGGAAAGCCTTAAGGAGTTGGTCTTGGGTTACAGTGAAAACTGTGACTTTTCGCAAAAGGGTGTGACCCCAGCAGCATGGCGAACTTTGATGTCACGCCATGAAGAAACAAATTAGTATAACTCAATGAAATCCAGTCTGATCAGTACCAGACTTTACAGGCATGATGTCAGACCCGCCCTGAACAGATTGACGTGCCCATTGTCGGAAATACGGACAGCGCCACCTAGTGGCCACAGGAAATGTCATGGCTTTAATTTTGTTGTACTGATTTTCACAGGTTCATCGTGGCCACCTCAAAAGCGGTGAATATCACCATCAGTCCCTCGTGATGCTTCAGTGCAAAAATTGTGACTTTACACTGAACGGCGCACCCTGGTGGCAACGCGGTTCAACATGAAAGATGAAGTGGCTTTTGAGGGGCTTGGAAAGTTTATAGAGGCTTTAAATTTGGCACACACCCCCAAATGGATGAAGGCTTTGTTGTCATGTGATCATTTTCATTGAATAGCGCGAAATTGCTCCACAGCGCCCCCTACAAAGTTTCAAAATATCAGCCCCTGCTCTGTGTTTTATCTATGAGTCTGAAACTTGGTAAGCTCATGGAAGATATTAAGATGTACAAAAAAGTCTCTTGGAGCAATATCCCAAATCCAACAGGAAGTCAGCCATTTTAAAATTAATGTGTAATTTTGGCGACATTTTCCCCTCTTTTCAGGCTTCATACTTTGACGAACTCCTCCAAGGGATTTCATCAGATTGGACCGATCTGAAGTTTGTGGAATCTAAAGACCTTTGTGATGTTAAATTGCGAAGCTTTTTACGTTCAGGGAAACGGGGTGGTCATGGCGGCACTTAGAGTTTCAATCACTCGCCAAAAAGCAGTAATCTGCTGTCACTCAAAAACACAATATCCAATCTCTCCCAAACGTCGCAGGTGTGATGAGACTCGAGCTCGGAAATGTTTGTTATGCCATTTGTCAGTAATAGTTAGAGCGCCACCTAGTGGGACGACTATAATCATGGTTCAATGAGATGAAATGTTAGCTGGTGGTTAAATGCATGAATTCCATCAATGTGACATCACATTGGACGTGCTGGTTTTAGGTGTTGGGCGTGGCTCGACACGCCAGGGTGCGAGGGCCCTCATAACGCTGCTTGCAGCTTTAATTATTATTATTATTATTATTCCGGCAAATGAATTGGCCGTTTGAGGGCCTAAACATGCTCGAAAACTCATGAAATTTTGCACACGCGTCAGGTCTGGTGAAAATTTACGTATTTTAATGTTCCCAGACATGGCCAGGGAAAATTAGCTCAGTAGCGCCACCTAGAAAAATGAAAAACGCGAGCCCCCGGTATGGGTATGACCTACACGTTTGAAAGTCGGTACACCTATATAACGTTCAGAGTCGAACAAAAAAGTCTATTATGGCAATGTCCTAAACCCAACAGGAAGTCCGCCATTTTGGATTGAAGGTGACATTTTGGGTCTGATTTTACCGTTTCCATGCCTTGTACTTTAACGAACTCCTCCTTGGGATTTGGTCCTATAAACTTCAAATTTGGACAGTGTCAACTACACCCTTGTGCCATGTTAAATTGCGGAGCTTTTGAGTTTTCACAATACTATGAGGCCGTGGCGCCATGGCGAATTTCGATGACTCGCCATGAAAATCTTATTGCCTCTCATTCTGTCATACATGTTCCGATCTGGACCAAAGAGCACACATATGATAAGGCTCCACCCCTGAACATATTTCAACTGCCATATTTGACATCAAGGACAGCGCCACCTAGTGGGAACAGGAAATGTCATGTTTTACACTTTGGGGTACAGTATAGTGATGGGTGACATCTGCAGCCTCAAATTTCTCCAGAAAACCCTTAAGGAGTTGGTCTTGGGTTACAGTGAAAACTGTGAGTTTTCGCGAAAGGGTGTGACCCCAGCAGCATGGCGAACTTTGATGTCACGCCATGAAGAAACAAATTAGTATAACTCAATGAAATCCAGTCTGATCAGTACCAGACTTTACAGGCATGATGTCAGACCCGCCCTGAACAGATTGATGTGCCCATTGTCGGAAATACGGACAGCGCCACCTAGTGGCAACAGGAAATGTCATGGCTTTAATTTTGTTGTACTGATTTTCACAGGTTCATCGTGGCCACCTCAAAAGCGGTGAATATCACCATCAGTCCGTCATGATGCTTTAGTGCAAAAATTGTGACTTTAAACTGAACGGCGCACCCTGGTGGCAACGCTGTTCACGGTGAAAAATGAAGTGGCTTTTGAGGGACTTGGAAAGTTTATAGAGGCTTGAAATTTGGCACACACCTCCAAATGGATGTAGGCTTTGTTGTCATGTGATCATTTTCATTGAATAGCGCGAAATTGCTCCACAGCGCCCCCTACAAAATTTCAAAACAACAGCCCCTGCTCTGTGTTTCATCTATGAGTCTGAAACCTGGTAAGCTTATGGAAAATATCAAGATGTACAAAAAAGTCTCTTGGAGCAATATCCCAAATCCAACAGGAAGTCAGCCATTTTAAAATTAATGTGTAATTTTGGCGACATTTTCCCCTCTTTTCAGGCTTCATACTTTGACGAACTCCTCCAAGGGATTTCATCATATTGAACCATTCTCCAGTGTGTGGAATCTAAAGACCTTTGTGATGTTAAATTGCGAAGCTTTTTACGTTCAAGGAAACGGGGTGGTCATGGCGGCACGTGGAGTTTCAATCACTGGCCAAAAAGCAGTAATATGCTGTCACTCAAAGACACAAAGTCCAATCTCTCCCAAAGGTCGCAGGCGTGATGAGACTCGAGCTTGGAAATGTTTGTTATTCCCTTTGTCTATAATGGTTAGAGCGCCACCTAGTGGGACGACTATACTCATGGTTGAACCAAATGAAATGTTAACTGGTGGTTAAATGCATGAATTCCATCAATGTGACATCAGATCGGAGGTGCTGGTTTCAGGTGTTGGGCATGGCTCGACACGCCGGGGGTGCGAGGGCCCTCATAACGCTGCTTGCAGCTTTAATTATTATTATTATTATTATTTCGGCAAATGAATCGGCCTTTTGAGGACCTAAACATGCTCGAAAACTCATGAAATTTTGCACACGCGTCAGGTCTGGTGAAAATTTACGTATTTTAATGTTCTCAGACATGGCCAGGGAAAATTAGCTCAGTAGCGCCACCTAGAAAAATGAAAAATGCGAGCCCCCGGTATGGGTATCACCTACATGTTTGAAAGTCGGTACACCTATATAACGTTCAGAGTCGAACAAAAAAGTCTATTATGGCAATGTCCTAAACCCAACAGGAAGTCCGCCATTTTGGATTGAATGTGACATTTTGGCTCTGATTTTACCGTTTCCATGCCTCGAACTTTAACGAACTCCTCCTTGGGGTTTGATTTCATAACCTTCATATTTGGTCAGTGCCAACTACACCCTTATGCCATGTTAAATTGCGGAGCTTTTGAGTTTTCACAATACCATGAGGCCGTGGCGCCACGGCGAATTTCGATGACTCGCCATGAAAATCTTATTGCCTCTCATTCTGTCATACATTTTCTGACCTTGACCAAAGTGAACACATATGATAAGGCTCCACCCCTGAACATATTACAACTGCCATATTTTACATCAGGGACAGCGCCACCTAGTGGGAACAGGAAATGTCATGTTTTACACTTTGGGGTACAGTATTGTGATGGGTGACATCTGCAGCCTCAAATTTCTCCAGGAAAGCCTTAAGGAGTTGGTCTTGGGTTACAGTGAAAACTGTGACTTTTCGCGAAAGGGTGTGACCCCAGCAGCATGGCGAACTTTGATGTCACGCCATGAAGAAAGAAATTAGTATAACTCAATGAAATCCAGTCTGATCAGTACCAGACTTTACAGGCATGATGTCAGACCCACCCTGAACAGATTGATGTGCCCATTGTCGGAAATACGGACAGCGCCACCTAGTGGCAACAGGAAATGTCATGGCTTTAATTTTGTTGTACTGATTTTCACAGGTTCATCGTGGCCACCTCAAAAGCGGTGAATATCAACATCAGTCCCTCGTGATGCTTCAGTGCAAAAATTGTGACTTTAAAGTGAACGGCGCACTCTGGTGGTAACGCGGTTCACCATGAAAGATGAAGTGGCTTTTGAGGGGCTTGGAAAGTTTATAGAGGCTTGGAATTTGGCACACACCTCCAAATGGATGAAGGCTTTGTTGTCATGTGATCATTTTCATTGAATAGCGCGAAATTGCTCCACAGCGCCCCCTACAAAATTTCAAAACAACAGCCCCTGCTCTGTGTTTCATCTATGAGTCTGAAACCTGGTAAGCTTATGGAAAATATCAAGATGTACAAAAAAGTCTCTTGGAGCAATATCCCAAATCCAACAGGAAGTCAGCCATTTTAAAATTAATGTGTAATTTTGGCAACATTTTCCCCTCTTTTCAGGCTTCATACTTTGACGAACTCCTCCAAGGGATTTCATCATATTGAACCATTCTCCAGTGTGTGGAATCTAAAGACCTTTGTGATGTTAAATTGCGAAGCTTTTTACGTTCAGGGAAACGGGGTGGTCATGGCGGCACGTAGAGTTTCAATCACTCGCCAAAAAGCAGTAATCTGCTGTCACTCAAAAACACAATGTCCAATCTCTCCCAAAGCTCATAGGCGTGATGAGACTCGAGCTCGGAAATGTTTGTTATGCCATTTTTACATAATGGTTAGAGCCCCACCTAGTGGAACGACTAACTAATCATGAATGAATGAGTTGAAATGTTAGCTGGTGGTTAAATGCATGAATTCCATCAATGTGACATCAGATCGGACGTGCTGGTTTTAGGTGTTGGGCGTGGCTCGACGCGCCGGGGGTGCGAGGGCCCTCATAACGCTGCTTGCAGCTTTAATTATTATTATTATTAGGGCCCGAGCACCGAGAGTGCGAAGGCCCTATTGTATCTGCTCCGTTTCTTATTATTATTATTATTATTATTATTATTATTATTATTATTATTATTCAGGCGAAACAAGGGCCTTTTTGAGGGCCTAAACATGCTCAAAAACTCATGAAATTTTGCACACATGCCAGGTCTGGTGAAAAATTTTGTATTTTAATGGTTTTACATATGAGCACTGGGAAATGGCTCTAGAGCGCCACCTATGCCTTGTTAAATGCAGCCCTACGACCACATCGTTTGAGCTACATGTATGAAATTTGGCACACATGTGTATCATGCCAAGACGAACAAAAAAGTTAGTGGGCCCATTGACGCAAACCAAACAGGAAGTCCGCCATTTGGAAGAGAAGGTGACATTTTGGCTCTAATTTTGCCATTTCCATGCCTCGAACTTTTTCGAACTCCTCCTTGGGGTTTCATTTCATAACCTTCATATTTGGTCAGTGTCAACTACACCCTTGTGCCATGTTAAATTGCGGAGCTTTTGAGTTTTCACAATACTATGAGGCCGTGGCGCCATGGCGAATTTCGATGACTCGCCATGAAAATCTTATTGCCTCTCATTTTGTCATACATTTTCTGACCTTGACCAAAGTGAACACATATGATAAGGCTCCACCCCTGAACATATTTCAACTGCCATATTTGACACCAGGGACAGCGCCACCTAGTGGGAACAGGAAATGTCATGTTTTACACTTTGGGGTACAGTATTGTGATGGGTGACATCTGCAGCCTCAAATTTCTCCAGGAAAGCCTTAAGGAGTTGGTCTTGGGTTACAGTGAAAACTGTGACTTTTCACGAAAGGGTGTGACCCCAGCAGCATGGCGAACTTTGATGTCACGCCATGAAGAAACAAATTAGTATAACTCAATGAAATCCAGTCTGATCAGTACCAGACTTTACAGGCATGATGTCAGACCCGCCCTGAACAGATTGATATGCCCATTGTCGGAAATACGGACAGCGCCACCTAGTGGCAACAGGAAATGTCATGGCTTTAACTTTGTTGTACTGATTTTCACAGGTTGATCGTGGCCACCTCAAAAGCGGTGAATATCACCATCAGTCCCTCGTGATGCTTCAGTGCAAAAATTGTGACTTTAAACTGAACGGCGCACCCTGGTGGCAACGCGGTTCATCATGAAAGATGAAGTGGCTTTTGAGGGGCTTGGAAAGTTTATAGAGGCTTGAAATTTGGCGCACACCTCCAAATGGATGAAGGCATTGTTGTTATGTAACCATTTTCCTTGAATAGCGCAAAATGGCTCCACAGCGCCCCCTACAATATTTCAAAACATCAGCCCCTGCTCTGTGTTTCATCTATGAGTCTGACACTTGGTAAGCTTGTGTAAGATATCAAGATGTACAAAAAAGTCTCTTGGAGCAATATCCCAAATCCAACAGGAAGTCAGCCATTTTAAAATTAATGTGTAATTTTGATGACATTTTCCCCCCTTTTCAGGCCTCATACTTTGACGAACTCCTCCAAGGGATTTCATCATATTGAAGCATTCTTCGGTGTGTAGAATCTAAAGACCTTTGTGATGTTAAATTGCGAAGCTTTTTCCGTTCAGGGAAACGGGGTGGTCATGGCGGCACGTAGAGTTTCAATCACTCGCAAAAAGCAGTAATCTGCTGTCACTAAAAAACACAATGTCCAATCTCTCCCAAAGGTCGCAGGTGTGATGAGACTCGAGCTTGGAAATGTTTGTTATGCTATTTGTCAATAATGGTTAGAGCGCCACCTAGTGGCATGACTATAATCCTGGTTGAATAAAATGAAATGTTAGCTGGTGATTAAAAGCATGAAATCCATCAATGTGACATCACATCGGACGTGCCGGTTTGAGGTGTTGGCAGTGGCTCGACGTGCCGGGGGTGCGAGGGCCCTCATAACGCTGCTTGCAGCTTTAATTATTATTATTATTATTATTCAGGCGAAACAAGGGCCTTTTTGAGGGCCTAAACATGCTCAAAAACTCATGAAATTTTGCACACATGCCAGGTCTGGTGAAAAATTTTGTATTTTAATGGTTTTACATATGAGCACTGGGAAATGGCTCTAGAGCGCCACCTATGCCTTGTTAAATGCAGCCCTACGACCACATCGTTTGAGCTACATGTATGAAATTTGGCACACATGTGTATCATGCCAAGACGAACAAAAAAGTCATTGGGCCCATTGACGCAAACCCAACAGGAAGTCCGCCATTTGGAAGAGAAGGTGACATTTTGGCTCTAATTTTGCCATTTCCATGCCTCGAACTTTAACGAACTCCTCCTTGGAAATTGGTCGTATAAGCTTCATATTTGGTCAGTGCCAACTACACCCTTGTGCCATGTTAAATTGCGGAGCTTTTGAGTTTTCACACTACGGTGAGGCCGTGGCGCCACGGCGAATTTCGATGACTCGCCATGAAAATCTTATTGCCTCTCATTCTGTCATACATTGTCCGATCTGGACCAAAGAGCACACATATGATAAGGCTCCAGCCCTGAACATATTTCAACTGCCATATTTGACGTCAGCAACAGCGCCACCTAGTGGGAACAGGAAATGTCATGTTTTACACTTTGGGGTACAGTATAGTGATGGGTGACATCTGCAGCCTCAAATTTCTCCAGAAAAGCCTTAAGGAGTTGGTCTTGGGTTACAGTGAAAACTGTGACTTTTCGCAAAAGGGTGTGACCCCAGCAGCATGGCGAACTTTGATGTCACGCCATGAAGAAAGAAATTAGTATAACTCAATGAAATCCAGTCTGATCAGTACCAGACTTTACAGGCATGATGTCAGACCCGCCCTGAACAGATTGATGTGCCCATTGTCGGAAATACGGACAGCGCCACCTAGTGGCAACAGGAAATGTCATGGCTTTAATTTTGTTGTACTGATTTTCACAGGTTCATCGTGGCCACCTCAAAAGCGGTGAATATCCCCATCAGTCCCTTGTGATGCTTCAGTGCAAAAATTGTGACTTTAAACTGAACGGCGCACCCTGGTGGCAACGCTGTTCAACATGAAAGATGAAGTGGCTTTTGAGGGTCTTGGCAAGTTTATAGAGGCTTGAAATTTGGCACACACCTCCAAATGGATGAAGGCTTTGTTGGCATGTGATCATTTTCATTGAATAGTGCGAAATGGCTCCACAGCGCCCCCTACAAACATTCAAAACCACAGCCCCTGCTCTGTGTTTTATGTATGAGTCTGAAACCTGGTAAGCTTATAGGAGATATCAAGATGTACAAAAAAGTCTCTTGGAGCAATATCCCAAATCCAACAGGAAGTCAGCCATTTTAAAATTAATGTGCAATTTTGGCAACATTTTCCCCTCTTTTCAGGCATCGTTCTTTGACGAACTCCTCCAAGGGATTTCATCAGATTGCACTATTCTTCAGTGTGTGGAATCCAAAGACCTTTATGTTGTTAAATTGCGAAGCTTTTTACGTTCAGGGAAACGGGGTGGTTATGGCGGCACGTAGACTCTCAATCACTCGCCAAAACGCAGTAATCTGCTGTTACTCAAAAACACAATGTCCAATCTCACCCAAAGGTCGCAGGCATAATGAGACTCGAGTTCGGAAATGTTTGTTATGCCATTTGTACATAATGGTTAGAGTGCCACCTAGTGGAACGACTAGCTAATCATGAATGAATGAGTTGAAATGTTAGCTGGTGGTTAAATGCATGAATTCCATCAATGTGACATCGATCGGACGTGCTGGTTTTAGGTGTTGGGCGTGGCTCGACGCGCCGGGGGTGCGAGGGCCCTCATAACGCTGCTTGCAGCTTTAATTAGGGCCCGAGCACTGAGAGTGCGAAGGCCCTATTGTATCTGCTCCGTTTCTTATTATTATTATTATTATTATTCACCCCAAACAAGGGCATTTTTGAGGGCCTAAACATGCTCAAAAACTCATGAAATTTTGCACACATGCCAGGTTTGGTGAAAAATTTTGTATTTTAATGGTTTTACATATGAGCACTGGGAAATGGCTCTACAGCGCCACCTATGCCTTGTTAAATGCAGCCCTACGACCACATCGTTTGAGCTACATGTATGAAATTTGGCACACATGTGTATCATGGCAAGACGAACAAAAAAGTCTGTGGGCCCATTGACGCAAACCCAACAGGAAGTCCGCCATTTGGAAGAGAAGGTGACATTTTGGCTCTAATTTTGCCATTTCCATGCCTCGAACTTTAACGAACTCCTCCTTGGGATTTGGTCCTATAAGCTTCAAATTTGGACAGTGTCAACTACACCCTTGTGCCATGTTAAATTGCGGAGCTTTTGAGTTTTCACAATAGTATGAGGCCGTGGCGCCATGGCGAATTTTGATGACTCGCCATGAAAATCTTATTGCCTCTCATTCTGTCATACATGTTCCGATCTGGACCAAAGAGCACACATATGATAAGGCTCCACCCCTGAACATATTTCAACTGCCATATTTGACATCAAGGACAGCGCCACCTAGTGGGAACAGGAAATGTCATGTTTTACACTTTGGGGTACAGTATAGTGATGGGTGACATCTGCAGCCTCAAATTTCTCCAGGAAAGCCTTAAGGAGTTGGTCTTGGGTTACAGTGAAAACTGTGAGTTTTCACGAAAGGGTGTGACCCCAGCAGCATGGCGAACTTTGATGTCACGCCATGAAGAAACAAATTAGTATAACTCAATGAAATCCAGTCTGATCAGTACCAGACTTTACAGGCATGATGTCAGACCCGCCCTGAACAGATTGATATGCCCATTGTTGGAAATACGGACAGCGCCACCTAGTGGCAACAGGAAATGTCATGGCTTTAACTTTGTTGTACTGATTTTCACAGGTTGATCGTGGCCACCTCAAAAGCGGTGAATATCACCATCAGTCCCTCGTGATGCTTCAGTGCAAAAATTGTGACTTTAAACTGAACGGCGCACCCTGGTGGCAACGCGGTTCATCATGAAAGATGAAGTGGCTTTTGAGGGGCTTGGAAAGTTTATAGAGGCTTGAAATTTGGCACACACCTCCAAATGGATGAAGGCATTGTTGTTATGTAACCATTTTCCTTGAATAGCGCAAAATGGCTCCACAGCGCCCCCTACAATATTTCAAAACATCAGCCCCTGCTCTGTGTTTCATCTATGAGTCTGACACTTGGTAAGCTTGTGTAAGATATCAAGATGTACAAAAAAGTCTCTTGGAGCAATATCCCAAATCCAACAGGAAGTCAGCCATTTTAAAATTAATGTGTAATTTTGATGACATTTTCCCCCCTTTTCAGGCCTCATACTTTGACGAACTCCTCCAAGGGATTTCATCATATTGAAGCATTCTTCATTGTGTAGAATCTAAAGACGTTTGTGATGTTAAATTGCGAAGCTTTTTCCGTTCAGGGAAACGGGGTGGTCATGGCGGCACGTAGAGTTTCAATCACTCGCAAAAAGCAGTAATCTGCTGTCACTAAAAAACACAATGTCCAATCTCTCCCAAAGGTCGCAGGTGTGATGAGACTCGAGCTTGGAAATGTTTGTTATGCTATTTGTCAATAATGGTTAGAGCGCCACCTAGTGGCATGACTATAATCCTGGTTGAATAAGATGAAATGTTAGCTGGTGATTAAAAGCATGAAATCCATCAATGTGACATCACATCGGACGTGCCGGTTTGAGGTGTTGGCAGTGGCTCGACGTGCCGGGGGTGCGAGGGCCCTCATAACGCTGCTTGCAGCTTTAATATTATTAGGGCCCGAGCACCGAGAGTGCGAAGGCCCTATTGTATCTGCTCCGTTTCTTATTATTATTATTATTATTATTATTAGGGCCCGAGCACTGAGAGTGCGAAGGCCCTATTGTATCTGCTCCGTTTCTTATTATTATTATTATTATTATTATTATTATTATTATTATTATTATTATTATTATTATTATTCACCCCAAACAAGGGCCTTTTTGAGGGCCTAAACATGCTCAAAAACTCATGAAATTTTGCACACATGCCAGGTCTGGTGAAAAATTTTGTATTTTAATGGTTTTACTTATGAGCACTGGGAAATGGCTCTAGAGCGCCACCTATGCCTTGTTAAATGCAGCCCTACGACCACATGGTTTGAGCTACATGTATGAAATTTGGCACACATGTGTATCATTCCAAGACGAACAAAAAAGTCTGTGGGCCCATTGACGCAAACCCAACAGGAAGTCCGCCATTTGGAAGAGAAGGTGACATTTTGGCTCTAATTTTGCCATTTCCATGCCTCGAACTTTAACGAACTCCTCCTTGGGATTTGGTCCTATAAACTTCAAATTTGGACAGTGTCAACTACACCCTTGTGCCATGTTAAATTGCGGAGCTTTTGAGTTTTCACAATACTATGAGGCCGTGGCGCCATGGCGAATTTCGATGACTCGCCATCAAAATCTTATTGCCTCTCATTTTGTCATACATCTTCTGACCTTGACCAAAGTGAACACATATGATAAGGCTCCACCCCTGAACATATTTCAACTGCCATATTTGACCTCAAGGACAGCGCCACCTAGTGGGAACAGGAAATGTCATGTTTTACACTTTGGGGTACAGTATAGTGATGGGTGACATCTGCAGCCTCAAATTTCTCCAGGAAAGCCTTAAGGAGTTGGTCTTGG
Source organism: Mchenga conophoros (assembly GCF_057382185.1). NCBI lineage: Eukaryota > Metazoa > Chordata > Actinopteri > Cichliformes > Cichlidae > Mchenga > Mchenga conophoros. The sequence continues at coordinate 32,430,828 of NC_140536.1, forward strand.
GTTACAGTGAAAACTGTGAGTTTTCGCGAAAGGGTGTGACCCCAGCAGCATGGCGAACTTTGATGTCACGCCATGAAGAAACAAATTAGTATAACTCAATGAAATCCAGTCTGATCAGTACCAGACTTTACAGGCATGATGTCAGACCCGCCCTGAAAAGATTGACGTGCCCATTGTCGGAAATACGGACAGCGCCACCTAGTGGCAACAGGAAATGTCATGGCTTTAACTTTGTTGTACTGATTTTCACAGGTTGATCGTGGCCACCTCAAAAGCGGTGAATATCACCATCAGTCCCTCGTGATGCTTCAGTGCAAAAATTGTGACTTTAAACTGTACGGCGCACCCTGGTGGCAACGCGGTTCATCATGAAAGATGAAGTGGCTTTTGAGGGGCTTGGAAAGTTTATAGAGGCTTGAAATTTGGCCCACACCTCCAAATGGATGAAGGCATTGTTGTTATGTAACCATTTTCCTTGAATAGCGCAAAATGGCTCCACAGCGCCCCCTACAATATTTCAAAACATCAGCCCCTGCTCTGTGTTTCATCTATGAGTCTGACACTTGGTAAGCTTGTGTAAGATATCAAGATGTACAAAAAAGTCTCTTGGAGCAATATCCCAAATCCAACAGGAAGTCAGCCATTTTAAAATTAATGTGTAATTTTGATGACATTTTCCCCCCCTTTTCAGGCCTCATACTTTGACGAACTCCTCCAAGGGATTTCATCATATTGAAGCATTCTTCAGTGTGTAGAATCTAAAGACCTTTGTGATGTTAAATTGCGAAGCTTTTTCCGTTCAGGGAAACGGGGTGGTCATGGCGGCACGTAGAGTTTCAATCACTCGCAAAAAGCAGTAATCTGCTGTCACTAAAAAACACAATGTCCAATCTCTCCCAAAGGTCGCAGGTGTGATGAGACTCAAGCTCGGAAATGTTTGTTATGCTATTTGTCAATAATGGTTAGAGCGCCACCTAGTGGCATGACTATAATCCTGGTTGAATAAGATGAAATGTTAGCTGATGATTAAAAGCATGAAATCCATCAATGTGACATCACATCGGACGTGCCGGTTTGAGGTGTTGGCAGTGGCTCGACGTGCCGGGGGTGCGAGGGCCCTCATAACGCTGCTTGCAGCTTTAATTATTATTATTATTATTATTATTCACCCCAAACAAGGGCCTTTTTGAGGGCCTAAACATGCTCAAAAACTCATGAAATTTTGCACACATGCCAGGTCTGGTGAAAAATTTTGTATTTTAATGGTTTTACTTATGAGCACTGGGAAATGGCTCTAGAGCGCCACCTATGCCTTGTTAAATGCAGCCCTACGACCACATGGTTTGAGCTACATGTATGAAATTTGGCACACATGTGTATCATTCCAAGACGAACAAAAAAGTCTGTGGGCCCATTGACGCAAACCCAACAGGAAGTCCGCCATTTGGAAGAGAAGGTGACATTTTGGCTCTAATTTTGCCATTTCCATGCCTCGAACTTTAACGAACTCCTCCTTGGGATTTGGTCCTATAAACTTCAAATTTGGACAGTGTCAACTACACCCTTGTGCCATGTTAAATTGCGGAGCTTTTGAGTTTTCACAATACCATGAGGCCGTGGCGCCATGGCGAATTTCGATGACTCGCCATGAAAATCTTATTGCCTCTCATTTTGTCATACATTTTCTGACCTTGACCAAAGTGAACACATATGATAAGGCTCCACCCCTGAACATATTTCAACTGCCATATTTGACATCAAGGACAGCGCCACCTAGTGGGAACAGGAAATGTCATGTTTTACACTTTGGGGTACAGTATAGTGATGGGTGACATCTGCAGCCTCAAATTTCTCCAGGAAAGCCTTAAGGAGTTGGTCTTGGGTTACAGTGAAAACTGTGACTTTTCGCGAAAGGGTGTGACCCCAGCAGCATGGCGAACTTTGATGTCACGCCATGAAGAAACAAATTAGTATAACTCAATGAAATCCAGTCTGATCAGTACCAGACTTTACAGGCATGATGTCAGACCCGCCCTGAACAGATTGATGTGCCCATTGTCGGAAATACGGACAGCGCCACCTAGTGGCAACAGGAAATGTCATGGCTTTAATTTTGTTGTACTGATTTTCACAGGTTCATCGTGGCCACCTCAAAAGCGGTGAATATCACCATCAGTCCCTCGTGATGCTTCAGTGCAAAAAATGTGACTTTAAACTGAACGGCGCACCCTGGTGGCAACGCTGTTCAACATGAAAGATGAAGTTACTTTTGAGGGGCTTGGAAAGTTTATAGAGGCTTTAAACTTGGCCCACGCCTCCAATGTGATGAAGGCTTTGTTGTTATGTAACCATTTTCCTTGAATAGCGCAAAATGGCTCCACAGCGCCCCCTACAAAATTCCAAAATATCAGCCCCTGCTCTGTGTTTTATCTATGAGTCTGAAACTTGGTAAGCTTATGGAAGATCTTAAGATGTACAAAAAAGTCTCTTGGAGCAATATCCCAAATCCAACAGGAAGTCAGCCATTTTAAAGTTAATGTGTAATTTTGGCGACATTTTCCCATCTTTTCAGGCACCGTACTTTGACGAACTCCTCCAAGGGATTTCATCAGATTGGACCGATCTGAAGTTTGTGGAATCTAAAGACCTTTGTGATGTTAAATTGCGAAGCTTTTTACATTCAGGGAAACGGGGTGGTCATGGCGGCACGTAGAGTTTCAATCACTCGCCAAAAAGCAGTAATCTGCTGTCACTCCAAAACAAAATGTCCAATCTCTCCCAAACATCGCAGGCATGAGTCGAGAGTCAAGCTCAGAAATTTTTGATATGCCATTTATCAGTAATGTTAGAGCGCCACCTAGTGGGACAAAAATAATGATTGTTGAATGAGATTAAATGTTAGCTAGTTGTTTGGCCATGGTGCCACAGTGAGTTTTGATATATTGCCATAAAAATTATCTGATTTCCTATTTTATTCATGTTTTATGGTCAGTGTCATGGATCAATGCAAACATTTTTGCATGTTTTTGACTTTAAAATGTGATTCTTGCAGCATTCTGTTTCACATTTTAGGCCTTGTAATTTCCCTCATGTAACATCCTAACACATATACAAAATTGTGTTAGAAATGTGCCCTCAACCAGAATTTAGTGTTCCATTTGGAATTTTTTTGGTCATTATGACACATTTTTGCAATTTCCAGATTGTATACTTTTGTACTCATTGTAGAGGTCTGCGAGTCACATGGAGTTCCTTTCCCTTTCAGCTGTGGCTTCTACAAGAATTGGGTGAAAAACATAAAAACAAATAAAAAACAAATTAATTAATAGCCTTGAAACATAATATAATCTGTGCCACAGGTTCAATGTGGTAGAGAAGACAAGGACAACCTCTCTTTGTGTGGTGTTTGCACATTAGTGAGTGAGAGTTTGAAGTTAAAGTTTACAGAGAGTGACAAAAAGAAAAGTTACTGTAGAGTTTCTCAAGAGCCCGTTTTGGGTGAAATATTAGTGTTCAGCTGTATATTGTGTTCACTGCCTCCACAGGAATAAAGTTCTGCTGGTGCATTCTTACGTCATCCCTCTCCATCTGTCTGCTAAGGTTTCGCAATTCGATGATATGGGCGATTTATTTATTTGCCCATAAGTAAGTTTGCTAACAATGATGGAGCTAATAGAAGCAGTTAACAGGATAGAAATTACAGCACTGTTTGAACACCACCTTTTTTGCACTCTCCTCAGAGTGTGCCGAAGTGCAGTGATTTAATTACTGAAATTCAAAACAGACACAAAGAAAGGCACGAGCCTATGTTAGAAAAAATGTTTGGATGGTGGACACATACATGCTCATGCAAGTTAGTCGTGTTTGATTCCTTTGCTTGCATTATACATCTGCACAAGTAGCACACTGTTTTGGTAGTCAAATAAAATCCTAAATTGGTGACTTTATTTTTTATGGCAATTAGTTTGGACTTCTTTGTTGTAAACGTTCAAATCAGTCTGTGCATGATTACATTGCCCCGCCCATCAAAAAGTATGCACATGCATGTATATATATCTTATATTGTTGATTGTTGGACTTAAAATTGTTGGTTGGCAAATTTTTACATATCACTTAACCCTACTTTACACTTTGCTATTAGACTTTATTTGCCCAGGCCAGAAAGCTAATTACAAGCTACAAACCAAACTCGAAGCACTAATCATCAATCAGAAGCACCCTCGATATAGATGTAACTGGATTGACATGGTTGTTTATTACTTTAATGTAAATGTAATGGTCAATAGCATGTATTAGTCCGTTATAGCCATAAGCAAGGACACCACAGGGAGTCGAACCCTATCCCAGTAAACCAGGAGTACCATTACCAGTGTCTTTTTGCTTTTTAAGGCTAAGTGGATAAAGCAAAACCTGCATTAACAACATGTGAGCATGACTACTCTGTTTGATAGCACAACTATACTATGTGCTATTTAAAAGTGAATACTTACTGCTATCTTTAGCAAATTGTACATTTTATTTTTCTATGTGTGATGCATACATTGTATCTGAAAGATGAATGAAAAAACAGTTACAGTTATTTAGAAGTCTATGGACAGAATTTCCTCATGTGCACAACCCAGTAAATTTTTGTGAAATACCCAAAGATATCTACAAAAAACTTTAAAATATTGCGTTTATTAATTAATGGTAAAGTCACTTAATGCAGGAAAAAAAAACCACTGTAATAGCAATTGGCTGAGGTTAGTCATTAAGAATGAGTGTGCACAGAATTGGGCTGACTAACATATAAAGCATAGCTAGAAGTGAGGTGTAACCTTTCCACTTCCCTCCCTTACTCAGCCATTGTGATTCAGTTAAAGGACTAGATATTACAGTCCCTGATAATGCATTGCTTTAGGATAGGAGAGAGCAGAGAGGAGAGCTAGAAGGGGGGCTGCACCAAGACACCAGACGTTCAACCTCCCTCCTGTAGGCAGACTCGTCCCCGTCCGAGATGAGTCCAATAACGGTGGTGTCATCTGCAAACTTGATTAGCTTGACAGACTGGTGGGTGGAGGTGCAGCAGTTGGTGTACAGGGAGAAGAGCAGAGGAGAAAGAACACAGCCCTGAGGGGAGCCGGTGCTGATGGTCCGGGAGTCCGAGACATTCTTTCCCAGCCTCACATGCTGCTTCCTGTCCGTCAGGAAGTCAGTGATCCACCGGCAGATGGGATCAGGCACATTCATCTGGGAAAGCTTGTCTCGGAGATGGTCTGGAAGGATGGTGTTGAAGGCAGAGCTGAAGTCCACAAACAGGATCCTGGCGTAGGTTCCTGGGGAGTCCAGATGCTGCAGGATGAAGTGTAGGGCCATGTTGATGGCGTCGTCTACAGACCTGTTGGCTCTATATGCAAACTGCAGGGGGTCCAGGAGGGGGGCGTCCGAGATGAGTCCAATAACGGTGGTGTCATCTGCAAACTTGATTAGCTTGACAGACTGGTGGGTGGTGGTGTCATCTGCAAACTTGATTAGCTTGACAGACTGGTGGGTGGAGGTGCAGCAGTTGGTGTACAGGGAGAAGAGCAGAGGAGAAAGAACACAGCCCTGAGGGGAGCCGGTGCTGATGGTCCGGGAGTCCGAGACATTCTTTCCCAGCCTCACATGCTGCTTCCTGTCCGTCAGGAAGTCAGTGATCCACCGGCAGATGGGATCAGGCACATTCATCTGGGAAAGCTTGTCTCGGAGATGGTCTGGAAGGATGGTGTTGAAGGCAGAGCTGAAGTCCACAAACAGGATCCTGGCGTAGGTTCCTGGGGAGTCCAGATGCTGCAGGATGAAGTGTAGGGCCATGTTGATGGCGTCGTCTACAGACCTGTTGGCTCTATATGCAAACTGCAGGGGGTCCAGGAGGGGGGCGTCCGAGATGAGTCCAATAACGGTGGTGTCATCTGCAAACTTGATTAGCTTGACAGACTGGTGGGTGGTGGTGTCATCTGCAAACTTGATTAGCTTGACAGACTGGTGGGTGGAGGTGCAGCAGTTGGTGTACAGGGAGAAGAGCAGAGGAGAAAGAACACAGCCCTGAGGGGAGCCGGTGCTGATGGTCCGGGAGTCCGAGACATTCTTTCCCAGCCTCACATGCTGCTTCCTGTCCGTCAGGAAGTCAGTGATCCACCGGCAGATGGGATCAGGCACATTCATCTGGGAAAGCTTGTCTCGGAGATGGTCTGGAAGGATGGTGTTGAAGGCAGAGCTGAAGTCCACAAACAGGATCCTGGCGTAGGTTCCTGGGGAGTCCAGATGCTGCAGGATGAAGTGTAAGGCCATGTTGATGGCGTCGTCTACAGACCTGTTGGCTCTATATGCAAACTGCAGGGGGTCCAGGAGGGGGGCGTCCGAGATGAGTCCAATAACGGTGGTGTCATCTGCAAACTTGATTAGCTTGACAGACTGGTGGGTGGTGGTGTCATCTGCAAACTTGATTAGCTTGACAGACTGGTGGGTGGTGGTGTCATCTGCAAACTTGATTAGCTTGACAGACTGGTGGGTGGAGGTGCAGCAGTTGGTGTACAGGGAGAAGAGCAGAGGAGAAAGAACACAGCCCTGAGGGGAGCCGGTGCTGATGGTCCGGGAGTCCGAGACATTCTTTCCCAGCCTCACATGCTGCTTCCTGTCCGTCAGGAAGTCAGTGATCCACCGGCAGATGGGATCAGGCACATTCATCTGGGAAAGCTTGTCTCGGAGATGGTCTGGAAGGATGGTGTTGAAGGCAGAGCTGAAGTCCACAAACAGGATCCTGGCGTAGGTTCCTGGGGAGTCCAGATGCTGCAGGATGAAGTGTAGGGCCATGTTGATGGCGTCGTCTACAGACCTGTTGGCTCTATATGCAAACTGCAGGGGGTCCAGGAGGGGGGCCGTGAGGGTCTTGAGATGGGAGAGAACTAGGCGCTCAAATGACTTCATGACCACAGATGTCAGAGCCACGGGTCTGTAGTCATTTAGTCCAGTGATCCTAGGTTTCTTGGGGACAGGGATTATGGTAGAGGACTTGAAGCAGGCAGGCACATGACATGCCTGCAGTGAGGAGTTGAAGATGCCAGAAAACACTGGGGCCAGCTCGTTTGCACAGTGTCTGAGGGTGGCAGGAGACACACCGTCTGGGCCGGGAGCTTTCCGAGCATTCAGACTCTTAAACTGCTTCCTCACATCTGCTTCATGATTTACGGAGGATTTACGGAGGATAACTTCTTCAACGGGATAGAATAGGTGATAGAGAGAAGTAAGACAAAAGGGACAAGATAGGAGAGAGCAGAGAGGGAGCTAGAAGGGGGGCGCCTGGTCTGGCTTCCCACACCTCCCCGCCGGTTTAGGCTGTACGCTCTACCTCCCCACTGCGTTCCAGAAAAGGGAAGAAGAGTAGAGAGGAGAAGAGCGGAATATTTCTTTTCTCTCATGGTTAGCTGTGCTTTTTGTACTTTTAGGTCATTATTTACATAAATTTACACACACACACACACATACACTGCTGCTCACTGCCCTTTTGTCATGTAGGAGTCTTGGATTTAAACGTACAAAAAATCCCTTCATGGTCACTAAAATATGTTGGAAAGACTACAGCTTTTACATCATAATGTGTTGTTTTAACATACACATGATCAATTAATGTGCCCTTCTCCGTGGTGGGCTGTGTTACATGTTGAATGAATCCTTTGTCTGTGACAAACTTGCAAATACTTGAAGATTTTAGAACATTGTCATTAAAATCTCCCATTACTACTACTGTATTACTTTTTTTATCTAGCCAATCAAGTAACTTTCCTAGGTTTTGTTTAAACAGTGCCATGGTATAAGAAGGAGGCCGATAAATAACTGCTATTAAAATGTTCCATGTACAATAGTTGCAAAGTAAACATTCTAAATTGGCATCTGGTATAGCTATAATTTCAGATGTCAAACTGTCTGCAGTATACATGCCAACGCCACCATGCTGTTGGCTTTGTATTTCAATAAATGTTGGGTTACTTCTAGTGTAAGATGCACTTCGTGGATTATGCTGAAACCCATAACCGTCAATTTTTACAGTGTCTAATGAAGAATCGGCAGACATCCATGTCTCTGTAACAGCAATACAGTTAGGCTGCAAATGCTGTGTGCACAATACCAGATCAGCTACATGTAGAGTTAAATTCTGCACATTCATTAACACTACTGTGAAATCGTGTGTCTTAGTACATGCTGTATTTTCAGACAAAAATTGGGGCATTCTTTCGATTACATCCTTTACACCACCTTTAGAGTAAATAGCTTTTTCATTGAAATCTTGAATTATTAAACCTGACAAACTCCTAACACGACTTAAGGCAACATATGCCTGTCCTGGAGCAAACACATTTTTAAGAGACACTACTGCATCATCAACAGTAACTCCTTGTACCTTATGTACTGTACAAGCCCATGCAAGTTTCAGTGGAAACTGCCGCCGCAATCCACCTTTCTCAGTTACCTTTTCTTCTTCTGCTTCAATACCTGTAGAGCCTATTTCAAGTGCTGGGTAATACACACAGTTTTTCCTCCTTTGTGCACCTATATGATTGTCATCGAATTTTACGTAAATGGTTTTGGGAAGCTTCTTGTCCTCAGTAAGATAAACTATGTGTGTTACCGTACCACATACACCATTAACAAGACCATCCATTACATCTACATTTTTACACAACATTACGCGGGCACCTTTCCCCAAGAGAAGCTTTTCATTCAAACATGTGTTATATGTTTTGGCATGATGTCCAGTTTTTAACTCCAGTTTCCCTGTTTTCCTACTATTGACAAAATCCTGAGCAGGTATCTCAACATAATCAGGACACATCTTAAACAACTGCTGCATATTATGCTCATTTACTTGTTTGTTTGTTGGAAAAATGTGTAAAGCTGAGCTAACTTCACCAGTTTCACAATGCTTTAAGCTTTTAATGTCCTTTTCTAATAATGGAGCCCCTTTAATGTGAGTTCTTAACCTGTTTAATAATTCTGCAAACCCAACATCGCTCTGCCTTACTATTTTATTTAGTTCAACAACCCTAAATAGACTAGACCACAAGTTCATACCAACATCCTCAACATACAGGGGTTTTCCTTTTACTGGAGGCAACTGAAAAAAGTCTCCAACAGTAATAACACTAACATTTCCAAAAGGCGAAAAATCTCCAATTTGTTTAATCTGTCTTAATCTACCATGGATGTAAGCCATTAGTCTCTGATCAACCATGGAGATTTCATCAATTATCAGGATCTGCAGATCACAATATTTAGCACGTAGGCAATTTAACTTTTCCTCACCCAGAGGGGTGTAAGGTAAGCGGACATCTTTACCAATGCTAAATGTGTTGTGGATTGTTGTTGCATGTAAATTATATGCAGCAATCCCAGTAGGCGCAGTTAATAAAACACAAACATTTTCAGGATGACGACACATTGGTGACAATAACCTTGCTGCTTCATAGTGAATTGCTTTAATCAAATGGCTTTTCCCTGTTCCTGCACCTCCAGTAATAAATACATGCAATGGATCTGGGTTTTTGCCTACTGTCTTATCCAAGCACCACTGCCTAATCTGATAAAAGACTGAAAGCTGTGTCTCATTTAGAGATCTAATTAAAGCCAAACCGTCTCTTCTGGGCATAATGTCATTTCTCTTTTCTAAATGTGAAACCTGTTGGCTGCACACAGCTAAATCTGGAATATTCTCATTGTCTTCTTCCCCTATTTGCTCTTTATCTTTCCATTCCTGCTCACACTCTAAACGCTCCAACTCCTGTTCTGGACAAAGCTCACACCAGGCATCTTCTGTTACACCATCCAAATCAATTGTATTTTGAACATTATCCAGTTTATCTGCGTTTATTTCAAACTTACGTCTATTTGCATCAACAACTGATTTCACTGAATGCAGAAATCCATCGCTAAACTTCACAACACCATTCTTGTAAAACTGTTCAAATGTTGTATAGTTTGAAGGCTTTAGTTCCTGATCTACACGATATGGCAAAAACAACTGCATAATACTCTGATAAAACAATTCAGTATTTTTAGTCTCTGAAAATCGTGCATAACGAACAACTGCAGGTTGTGACCGTGTTCTCTTAGTAACAAAACCACATCTATTGTTCAACTGTATTGGCTTAGTGGATTTTTCATTTTTACTCAAAACACGATATTCGGAGGCAAATGTGGCCATACACATATCATTAAAATCACTGCTTTTTGGTCTATTTGTATACCGGTCTACAATACTAGTCATCCACATGTCCTCTGCTGTTAAATCCTGTGATGTTGCTTTTTGTCTTAACACTTTTAAGGGCAAACTCATTTTAACTACATTGTCCCCTGTTGGCACAAACACAACTTTCCTAGAACATTCTTTTAGATGCATATTTGTTAGCCTATACACAGCCTCCTGAGCACTAACATCTCTGTTATGAAGGTATACGCTGCCTAATGACTTCAAAGCCTCCCTTGCACTAACATTTCCATCTTTATATGCTTCCTTCTGAGCATTACCTAACAACAAACCCATCTCTTTTTCAGATTTTGACATGTAAGAAATTATGTAAACACAGCAGGCATAAGCATCAATTACAAATTGAATATCCAAATTAGCATTGTAACATTTCAACAGTGGCTTACTGTATTGATTTATCCAAACCTCGTTTACCTGCCTTTTCAACACAACATGTGTATTTCGACTAAAGCATTTGTATGCCTCCTCAAAAGTTGCCTGATTCATACCTAAACTCTGAAACAAATGCTCCACACTTTCAAAACTCCTACTCTCATCTGAAAGAGCTTTCTTGATTGTTGTTAAGATATCACTTGCCTGCTTTCTTCTCATCTTAAAAGAGTCTTGCTGACGCTGACTTTCACAGGCACATTGTTGTAAATCATCTTCTCTCTTATCCACTTGACACTTGCATATTTGCTCGGAAATATCACTTTTCCTATGACATATAAATGTTCGACTGGATGGTGGCCTGGGAAAATTAAACCGGCAAACTGTGTTTTTTTTTTTGCAAGTTTTAGAATGCCGCTTTGAATGCTGTTGTACAGATGAGACAATGTCCAATAAAGTCTCATCTTGTGAAGGCAATTCACAAGTTACATATTCATCAATAAACTGAATCACCTCTTCATCTGTATTTTTATCAATCTGTGGAGCATTCTCAATCCAAAACAGACAGTGCACATGAGGTGAACCTCGCTGTTGAAATTCCACTCTGTAAAAGTAATCCTTAATTTTACCAATCGGATGCAATGGAGACATGAGTACCTCCTTCAAAAAACAATGCCACCGAAAGTCAAACATCCTTGCTGCAGTCACAGGATTTCGACGCAGCAGATCACACCTGTCTGCCCACTCTAACTGTTCAACTGTTTCTGTTCTACCTTGCTGTTTCAAAATACTATAAAGAAGATTTGTCCATCGCATGTCAGCTGACGAAAATGAACAAAACCAAGTGGGTATACCAAGCTGACGAACACAAGCTAAGAGGTCACGCTGTGCTGCCTGCCAAAAAGCTGGAGTACCTCTAATAGGTTTAAGAAAACGGTACCCATCATCAAACTCCAACAACTTCTTCAAAGACTCTTCATCTTTCAACAACTCATGGCTAACATTCTGATATGTACAATCACCTTTTCCTTTTCGCAATGCTATTGACACATTAGAGATAACCTGTTCAATCTCAGACATATACTGAGCAAAAAAGATATATTCAACATTTTGTGCAAACCTGCCATCAGCATGTAAAATCCGGTTATTAAAATAACGGGACAGTGTCAAACGCTTCTCTCTGTTTTCATGATATGTATTCACCCCCTTTGGAAACAACACTGGGAAACATTTGGCTTCATTTGCATGATCAGAAAGTAATTTTACAGGATTATTCCCTTCTGCTGGAGCTAGATTCAATATGTTAGTAAAATATTGATCTAGTGCTTCCTGACCAATATCAACAGGCATGAGACATGTGTCCTGAAACATACAGTGCTGCTGTCTGTCATGTAAAAGCTCGTCATCAACATTTGAAGATATAAGACCGCTTACTGCATTTTTATCACTCTCCTCTTCCACAGCTTCCTCTTGATGCATACAAAACTGATTTTGCCAACTTTCATTGAATTCTACATCTTTATAATGCACATTTGACTCTTTTAAATATTGTAAAGCCTGTCTTATGTGGATAGTGTCAACAAACTGGTATTGATAGTGGCCTTTGTAAGTTAACTTGCGCTTTAGCTTTACTGGTAATAAAGATCCTTCCATGCTAGAACGGGGTAAGACATTGGTGGTTTCCACAATGTTTGCTGGTACACATGTCACTGGTCCATGTACTCCATTTTGTCCACCCTTAGGTAAGGCTAGCATTTTCATAAATGGTATATGTAAAGCTATTAAATGTTGTTCTAAGCTATTTAAACATGCCAATTCAGGTGGAATGGGATGAACTTCTAAATGGTTTTTTACAGATTCTGGAGGAACTTCATTTTTATTAATTTTATAATGGCATGTATAACAGATCCATAGTTTAGCTTTAACTGTTTCCAACCAGTGACATGGATTTGTACAATCTTTATTACATTTGTGTAAATAGTCTTCAGTTAAACATTTTTCTGCAATCAGTGCTGCAGTTTTAGTTTTGTTATAATAGTTTTTTTTACAATGTAACACCTGATGTCTAAATAACAACCTATGGCAGACACAGCAAACAAAATCTGGTCCATCTTTTATTTTATCTAAAAAATTTGTCATCACAAAATCAAACTGCTCTCCCTTTTCTTTCCTTTGCTGCCTTTTCAAGCTGACACCAGCAATAGCACGCCTTTTATATTCTAGATTTCCATGATACTTTTTAAAACTTACTGCTTTTAAATTTTGCCTATGCAGCTCATTTAATTTGTATTTCCTTATATTGATTTCTTTTAGCTTTTCTTTATGAGATATATTTTGCTCATATTTCCTGATGCTCATTTCTTTAACCTTTTCTTTATGAGATATATTTTGCTCATATTTCCTGATGCTCATTTCTTTAACCTTTTCTTTATGAGATACATTTTGCTTGTATTTTCTGATGCTCATTTCTTTAACCTTTTCTTTATGAGATACATTTTGCTTGTATTTCCTGATGCTCATTTCTTTAACCTTTTCTTTATGAGATACATTTTGCTTGTATTTTCCGATGCTCATTTCTTTAACCTTTTCTTTATGAGATACATTTTGCTTGTATTTTCTGATGCTCATTTCTTTAACCTTTTCTTTATGAGATACATTTTGCTTGTATTTTCTGATGCTCATTTCTTTAACCTTTTCTTTATGAGATACATTTTGCTTGTATTTCCTGATGCTTATTTCTTTAACCTTTTCTTTATGAGATACATTTTGCTTGTATTTTCTGATGCTCATTTCTTTAACGTTTTCTTTATGAGATACATTTTGCTTGTATTTCCCGATGCTCATTTCTTTAACCTTTTCTTTATGAGATACATTTTGCTTGTATTTTCTGATGCTCATTTCTTTAACCTTTTCTTTATGAGATACATTTTGCTTGTATTTTCTGATGCTCATTTCTTTAACCTTTTCTTTATGAGATACATTTTGCTTGTATTTCCTGATGCTCATTTCTTTAACCTTTTCTTTATGAGATACATTTTGCTTGTATTTCCTGATGCTCATTTCTTTAACCTTTTCTTTATGAGATACATTTTGCTTGTATTTCCAGGTGCTTATTTCTTTTACCTTTTGCCTATGCAACAAATCTTTTTGATATTTTTTTATGCTCCTTGCCTTCACCTTTTCCTTATGTAATGCATTTACTTGGTATGCAATTTGTTTTTTAAAATACTTTTTCTTTTTTGAATGCTTAGAAACCATATGTTTAGTTGATGAACTACATATATTTAATGTATCCTTCATTGCTTCTTTTGTTTTTCCTCTACACATGTGCTGTGGTGTAGATAAATTAGTCGCTCTGCATAAACCAAAACAACCCTCCTTATTAAAATGTTGCACACAAATTACTGGCACAAAATGACTATTTTCACATTTCAAGTATATCCCTTCATTTGTGGTATCTGTACTTGTGCAGCTATACTTGTGCCATTTATCTCCATTAAACATAAATATGTCCAATCCAAAAGCATTTGCTGCAGCCTGAAATTCTGTGTCAGTAGCAGGATTCCCAACATACTTCATTTGTGACTTTGAAATATACTCAGATATTGAAACATAATCTTTTACCACGAACTTCATGTGCTCTTCACCATTGTTTTCCATATACTTCAAAACAGCAAGCCTTATTTTTCTATGACTTTTCTCAGAACCACTGATTACTTCAGATAAAGCCCTAAAGAAACTATTGCTGTCCTCTATAACCTTATTTGTTTTACAAACAACACCTAAATGACCATAAACAGTGTGAACTTTGTTATCCTGCTTCTGAAAGTCAACATTAAATTTATAGCATAAACTTTGTGCAACTCCATTGGAAATGGGACTGAAGCTAAACTGACTTGCGTCATTCAAAACCTCACCATCAGCATGTGTATCTAACACTACTTCATCTGCACAAAATGTGTGATCCTGTGTTTTGTCAAAAAAAAAACTATCCTTACTCTTTAACCTAGTGCTGTATCCTTTGATAACAGATGCACTGATTTTGCAGTAGCCATAACAGGTCTGCAGTTGAGGCTTATGAACACAGACCACTGTCTCATAATGATTCCCATGACGATTTTCTAAATAGATTCCCTTTTCTGACAAAAGCTTGCCATTACAGCCGTATTTTAGCCAACGCTCATCATGAAATGTAAATACATCAACTCCTAAACAATTAGCAGTTGCTTGGATTTCAACTTCTGTAGCCCAGCTGTTAACATTTCTCATTTTAGATTTCTGAATGTAGTCTGCAACTGTTGAATACTCTGATCTTAAAATATTTCTATATATTGCAGCATTCCTCTCCAACTCTTTCACAATGGCAAGTCTTATCTTGCGATGGTGCTTTTGTGTGCCAGTCACAACCTGAGAAATAGCTCTGAAGAAACAGTTCCCATCAGCCACTATACTTTCATTTTTGCATGGAACACCTAACAAACCAACACATGTAGACGCTGGTACACTAATTTTTTCAAACTCCACATTTAACTGTGTGCACAAAGCCTGACAAACCCACTCAGAAATGGGACTAAACACCAGCTTGTTGTTTGTCACTTCACTAACAAATTCAACATCTGAATTCACCTGAGACACATCATACTGTTTTAACTTCTTAGCTTCACTGTGACCCACTGAAATCTTGCGCTTTCTTGTTGCATCATTACATAATAACCCCAAATTATACTCAGAACAACTCAAGGTCTTTCCAGACATTTTGCAACTCTCTGCCTCTATTAAAGACTCCACGATGATAACATCTCTGATGTTTGGTTCATTCTGGATTGAATCACAACTTGATTCTGGTGTAAAGGTTTTGCACCTTTTTTCACAACTGTCTTTGGGTGTGGCACTATCAGACACCATAAGGTACCTAACACAAACACCAGCTACTTCAAAAGGCTTTTGCTTCTGACTCAGGCCCGTTGCCAGCTGGCAGATGTGTCTGACCACATCTTCAAGTGACCTGAAGCACAAAACAACACTTCTTCCCTGCTCACTGACCAAACCCACAGCACTGCGTGCATGAGAATCAACTAGTGCATATTGTCCATTCTCAGAAATGACTGCACATGTACTGCCACACAATGTCAGAAGACATGTATTATACATGGCACAGATCTTTTGCAGCCCAGTCTGCAGGGTAGTGTAGACACCACTCTCAATGAGTTCCCCTTCAAGCACATCAATATCCCCACTGACAAAATCTCCATACTCAAACTCAAAGTTTTGCCCATCAATACAATACTTTTTAGGCAAATCAGGGACACACAACACACTGGATGAGTTGCTTATCATGTTGCAGTCTCTCAAATTGGTGTACAAAAGGTCACCTAAAACTACAACTCTGTCAAGAACTTTTGTCTCCCATGAAAAGACGCTATCAACTTTATGTTTTGCCAGGCTAACCAGACCTATAGCCATACACTGAACTCCTCCATATTTAAATCGATCATCAGCCTGGTGAAATGATCCTCTCACACTCTTTATAATGCAACAGCTATCCTCTGCTCCAACTCCTGTGACAGCATTAACAGTTTCAAGGTTGACAGAAGTGTTATCAACTTTAGCTGTAAGATTCGTGTCAACATCCCTGTCCACAAACACTGCACTGCTCTCCACGTCAACATCAACTTGACCTGCCTGCACAGAAATGCTGCTAACAGCATACCATTGTGCATCTAAAGACGTCTGTAAATTTCTGATGTGAAGCATCAGGTCGTCAAGGCATGTGTTAAAAACAGCCACAGCTGTGCCAATCTCAGATGCCAGCCCAGCTGCATTACGTGTGCCACAATCAACAACAACAAAATAATTCTTGTGATGAATGATGACACTAACTGCAGTGTGAAGATCCAACAGACACATGCCATCCCTCAACAGATGTTCCTGCAGCTTTTCATACAACACAGCCTCCCCTTCCGACAGCCCAAAATCTATGTAAACTGGCGGGCCAATATCAACTTTCCATTTTTGGCCAAACACAGTGTGCTGTCCAATCAGCCTGCAAACGCTATGCTTGCTGCCAATGTCCTGTCTTGCCTTAGCTATATACCTAACTAATTGGCACCCCTCTACACATATATCATCAACATCCTCCGGTTTCCATGTACACACTGGAGCTATCATATGCTTGATTGCAGCCACAACACTGCAGGCAATTAAGGCATTCACATCTGAAGTGGATGGTGCACATTGAACAGCAGTCCCAGCAACAATGGATGCTTGCAACTTCTCTGCACAAATGCAAACATTTGGGTTAGCATTGGACTTACCAGAGGGGATTCTTGGTGTGCGCCG
The DNA here is from genome assembly GCF_057382185.1 of Mchenga conophoros. Taxonomy (NCBI): domain Eukaryota; kingdom Metazoa; phylum Chordata; class Actinopteri; order Cichliformes; family Cichlidae; genus Mchenga; species Mchenga conophoros. The sequence goes on from NC_140536.1 coordinate 32,447,815, forward strand.
CATGCGAAAACCCTTTTTTCTTGGCATCTACAATAAAAAGAGAAAAAAAATATATTAAACAAACATCCACACTCCAGCTCACATGTTAGTTTGCTCCAAGCATTTACACAAAGGTCAGTGTTTTGTAGTAGCTAATATGTCATTCTTCATAACAGAATTGTTGATATAGGTTACAAGCAAGTCTGGCGCTGAACAGAAATTGTCGCGCTATGCGCCTGTGTTTATTGTGCATAAATACTGAATTGTCCTGACACAATATTGCGTTTCGTTTCTTTTATTACCATGGTACATTAACAAAAACATATACTTTTATTCACAGGATAAAACTTTTTTTTTGTATCACTAATTGCCCAGTACGATTACAGCATACAATATTATTGTCACTGCTACATTTCTGTAATGAACCAGAAAATATTTCCACTACTAATTAATTACCGTTGAGCTTAAAGGTCCTATTAATAAATGGTTAACGAATGTGTATTTATGAAGACGATTTGTGAGACTGGTAAACTTATGATAGGTACGATGGTCTTTCGTTCTACACGGTGCATTTCAAGGTCCTGTACCCATCTGTCGGTAAACTAGACCTGGGCTTGTTAAAGTGACCTGAAGTTACTAAAAACTTCATGAGTGTATGCACTCACTCCAAGAACCGTATGATTATCAATTTGAGCGTGGTGAAAGTTGGGCTCTCGCTAACTCTTTTGTCCACTCTGTGTGCTCGTAAGGGTCTAACCCTTTCACTCTTTTGATTTTTTTCCTCGTATCTTTTCTTTGACTTTTCATCAAGTTTGTCTTTGTACGGAGCGGTATTGTTCTCCTTCGTTTTTGTACATACCTCTTTTGGGGGGCAAAGTAAAAGCAAGAAGGTATTAGAACCGGAGAATGAACGTTTTGCGGTGCTGCAAATGCTTGCATTTGATGCATTGCTTTAATTGTTTTGCCACTAGTGCCCGGCATGCAATGCATGAAAGTCATGTGGTCTGTCAATCTCTATTATGACTACGAACACTAAAGTAAGGGGGTGGAACATGACCTTCCAGTCATGTTCAAATCAAACCTGACCATTTTAAAACTTAAGACACTCATAAATATTGTCATTTACATTTGATTGCCTAAAGGCTTTATGAGATTCTCCACACTATTAACTTATACAAGTGATGTGGGGGGGGGGGGGGGGGGGGGGTGAGTGCATTGAGATTAGAATCTCACCCCCCCTGCCATTGACTGAACAAACGACTGAATAGCCCACTGAACGACTACTTAACGACCCACTGAACAATACTGGAGAACATTTTTTAAACCTTCTCTTTCCACTTTTTGCTCTTAACAGGAAGCATCAAAAAACGTCAAAAAACCCTTGTTAAAACCTCAAGCATGTAAGGCTATAGTCAGCATTTTTAATAACTTACCTTGGTTCACACCAAATCCAGCTGTTCTGCTGAAAGTTCACAGCAAGCCTTCTGAAGTATCTGTACGTGATGTCCCTTAGGAAGTTTGATCTCCTAATACAAAAAAGATATTGTACAATTAAACATTATTGACATAAGATCAGAAAAAGGTCATTTTCAGACTGAAACAGAAATAAAGAAACCTTAACCCTAGCAATTAAAATTGTGACAAAGACAAAACCCCACCCATAAATGGCATGGTTTTTTTAATGACCAGTTATGCTCAGGTTAAAATCTATACCTGTGCACCTACCAAAAATAATTAAACATCAGATTCACAAGGCTAAAATAAATGTGAGACAATAACAAAATTTTCTCAATACCTGCATAATTAGCATGATGCAAATTTAACAACTCACAATGAACGCACAACAAATCACAGCTATGTGAAAAATTACAATTATCCTCTTACGCTCTATAGCCACCAGTACTGTGGCTCAAGAGTTATGCAAAAACCTCCATGCAAATATCACGTAGTATCCACAGAAGCCTTATAATTTTAGCTAAATGGTCATATAAACCATTTCTAAAACTACCAAAGACAGCAGAAACAAGCATGATTGAAATAGCAGTTACTAAACTGCTTAAAATCTGCTAAACACACATAAACCAGCCAAAAATGTTCCACACTTCATGTATTTCATTATATTCATGTTGTGCTTTACTTGTAATAAGAAATCAGTGGCTAATTACCCGGCCTAGCTTTCACAGATTTCAGTCTTTCAAAAAAGACCACAAAATGGCTTAATGGCCCAAATTCACTAAAACAGAAAACCAAACCAAAGACTTTTCACCGGTACCCCTCCCACAAACAATAAAAAAATAACTTAAATACAAAGTAAATTCTGTTACTGAAATTTAAAATGTGGTTTTACACCAAAAATAAAATTCAATTTACAACAAATAAAACTTACCAAGAATTGCACAAGGGCAGGGTTTTTCAAAAATAATCTCTTGTGATGTTTGTTATAGTGGTCTAAAATAATGTCCTCGAATCCTCAGAATGTTAAAATCCAAAGCTCTCCTCTTCTCGTTTGCTAAAAGCAAAGTGGCTTACAAACCAGTGGCACAGGTATTTATTGAAATCATGAGGGACATTCAAAAAACTTCAAATGATCCAATCACAGAAGCCAACAGGGGAGGGACTGTCACAAAGTAACCAGTGAAGTTACAATGCAATAAACAGTACTCAACACCTTTTTTCCCTTGAGTAGTTAAAACCTTTATTCAGCAGTACACTAATTTTCATAGCTGTTGTCCACACCCTTGGCTTTGCCAAAAGACACAATTCAATCTTTTGTCTCAGTCTAACCTTTTCAACAGTGTCACTTGCCCCCCCCCCCCCCCCCCCTTGCTTGCCCTTCACACATGAAAACAAAAGACAGCCATTGATAGTCTCTGCCACCAACTGTCTCACCACACCTAATTCTGAATTAACAATTACTCAAAGTGACCTAAAACTTTTGGGTCACTTTAGGTCACAGTCCCAGTGGGTGACAGCATATAAAAGTAAGAAAGCTTAGCAAGTACCTGATGCTGTCAAATCATAAGAAATTAGCAGAAATATCGTAAAACCAAAACAGTCAAATGAAAAAGCAGCATAAGCCAAAGTTCCTTCAGAAGTACAGTATCAGAGAATGGTGAAAGACTGTTGGAATAATTGGCAGTGGATTTTATCGTGTGGTCTCTGTGTTTTTCTGTCAGTTAATCAGGCTGAATCTGCCAAACTGCTAGATCATTGAAAGGCCCACAACGAATAGACACAACGAAGGTTAAATCAATTTGGTAGCAAAAGACTGTTATTTAGCATCTTCATTGATGTCAATGACAAACAAAGAAGAATAGTTCATTCTGGTGAAAAACCAGCACGAGTTATCTACACAAATCTTCCATAGCTCTAAGGATTAACGGCAAGTCTTGTTCCTTACTGTTCATATTGAGCTTCTGTTTAATACATTGGCAGTGCAATAGCATAGTGTTTAGGTTTATATCAACAAAATACAGGAATCTTAATAGAACAACTAGAGAATGAGAAGAATACATAAATATGAAAAAATATATTTCAGCTTCTCCTCTCTGTTGTGTTGCAACATAGCCATTCGACATGGAAAATGAAGTAGCTTTCAAGAAAGAGAAAGCTTGAAAAACTTACAAACACTGACAATCAACTAGTGTACAGCTTTCAAGTGTAATTTATACATTTTAATAGTAATGTCTTTAAAACTATCAGTGACATTGAAAGGAGTTATTAGTTATTATCAAAACATCAAATTGTTCATAAAACATAAGTTCGCTTTTTTTTATTTTAAAGCCAAAATGACACCAGTGACACCACTAGTGTTTTATAAATCTTGATTCATAAACAATTATGTTAGAAACTTATTTCCTATTCACAATACTTGTTATTATTAAACATTTAATGTGAAAAAGTTTCATCCTCCTCTTAGTCTTCATACATCTCTTTTTTTTAAACTTGTAGAGTTGTAGAATTTAAACTAATAACACATATACCATAAGGATGAATAAACAGTCAAAGAAAACCAAAATTTAAAACAGGAACATTTATTATAAAATATTTACACATCTGTCACAACTCTTTGTCTGTCTGACTGGAGTCCTCTGTCACATATGTACAAAACAAACCAAAACAATATTTTTCACAGTTGAGTATTCACAGTATTTATAAAGCAATTGTAAAAGAATTGAGTAGTTAAAATCTTTATTCAGCAGTACACTAATTTCCATAGCTGTTGTCCACACCCTTGGCCTTGCCAAAAGATGGCCTTGCCAAAAGAAACCAAGGTGAGACTGAGTCTCACCTTGGTTTCACAGCCTTACAACTTATTCATTCAACAGTGTGACCTCAAGTTTGCCCCCCCCCGCTTCCCCTTCACACATGAAAACAAAAGACAGCCATTGATAGTCTTTACCACTAACTGTCTCACCACACCTATTTCTGAATTAAAAATTACCCAAAGTGACCTAAAACATGCCACTTTGGGTCAAATGTGAAAAAATATATTAATCTAAGAAAACTTAGCATTATTATAAAACATCTGTCACAAGTCTTCGTCTGTCTGAGTGGTGGCCTCTGTCACATCTGAACAAAACAAAAACAAATAATATTTTTTGACAGTTAGTATTTATAAACAACTTTAACAAATATACATGGGTAAAACAGACATTTGCATATATCTAATCCTTATAAAATCACAAATGAAGAAAACAAAACATGATACTAATCATGGATTTAATATTTTCTCCAAATGATTTATCATAAACTAAAATAAATAATTCGCATTCATGTTTATTTGTATGTAGACAGTCGTTCAATAGTAATTCATAGAGTATTTTTTCTAAGTCCCATTTCTTAAAATAAGACACTGAAGCCAACATTCACTGTTTATACCATCCAAACAATACATTAAGACTTACCATCACGTGCGAATGTAATCGAAGCTTGCAATGCATCCAGCTCCTGGGCAGTGTTATTCAGCATTTCTTTTTCAGCATCCAGCTGTTCTTTTAAAACAGAAATCTTTCTTTCGGCTGCACGCCTGAGCCGCACCTGCCGAACCAAGAGGTCCATTGCCTTGGCATGAAGTTGCAAGCACCTTGTATATAGATCCTCTCTGCTGACCCCTGGGTCCAAGCAGGCATACTGAAATTACAAAATATTTTGGATCATAACAAAATTAGAAAACAGTTATTCGCTTCAATCTATGCTGCCGCTACAATGTAATGTTTGTAGTGCCAGATCACAACAACAGCTGTATAAAAGTCTCAGCTTAACCTTGTGCCATCCTTTAAAAAACTTACGTTGATCACCCTGGGGACCCAAAAAGGCCCCAGTATGGCACAAGGGTTAACAGTGACTTATATGAAAGAGCAAACAAACAAACAAACACAAGAAACACTAAACACAGCATCCTTCCCAGCTCTGTAACAGGTAATGTAGCGTAAAAACAAATTTTTCTACACTATAAATAAAATTTAAGAAATATTTGTTACTTACAGTTGATAGTTGAAATTCTTGACGCAATGATTCAACTTCAGGATCATTAATCCCAGCAAACTTCGTTGGGGAAGCATATGCCATTCTCTATTTATGATAAAGTATGAGGTTAATTAGTTACATTTTACACAACATTCAAACAATATACAAACATGAGAGCATCAAAGAGACTTTACTTACACATAAACATGTAGTTAGTTCACAATAATGATCAGTAATGCAATTACATTCATTCAAAAAACACAAAACATATATATAAATGGTAAATGGCCTGTATTTCTATATCGCTTTACTAGTCCCTAAGGACCCCAAAGCGCTTTACACATCCAGAATGAAGGTGTAAATTAGTCAATGTATGACATTAAGATAATGCTCACCAACTCTTGCTGTCTGCTGCTCAAATTTGCTTAAAGAAAAGGATTGAACGCACAACAAATCACAGCTATGTGAAAAATTACAATTATCCTCTTACGCTCTATAGCCACCAGTACTGTGGCTCAAGAGTTATGCAAAAACCTCCATGCAAATATCACGTAGTATCCACAGAAGCCTTATAATTTTAGCTAAATGGTCATATAAACCATTTCTAAAACTACCAAAGACAGCAGAAACAAGCATGATTGAAATAGCAGTTACTAAACTGCTTAAAATCTGCTAAACACACATAAACCAGCCAAAAATGTTCCACACTTCATGTATTTCATTATATTCATGTTGTGCTTTACTTGTAATAAGAAATCAGTGGCTAATTACCCGGCCTAGCTTTCACAGATTTCAGTCTTTCAAAAAAGACCACAAAATGGCTTAATGGCCCAAATTCACTAAAACAGAAAACCAAACCAAAGACTTTTCACCGGTACCCCTCCCACAAACAATAAAAAAATAACTTAAATACAAAGTAAATTCTGTTACTGAAATTTAAAATGTGGTTTTACACCAAAAATAAAATTCAATTTACAACAAATAAAACTTACCAAGAATTGCACAAGGGCAGGGTTTTTCAAAAATAATATCTTGTGATGTTTGTTATAGTGGTCTAAAATAATGTCCTCGAATCCTCAGAATGTTAAAATCCAAAGCTCTCCTCTTCTCGTTTGCTAAAAGCAAAGTGGCTTACAAACCAGTGGCACAGGTATTTATTGAAATCATGAGGGACATTCAAAAAACTTCAAATGATCTTTTGTCTCAGTCTAACCTTTTCAACAGTGTCACTTGCCCCCCCCCCCCCCGTTCAGGGAAACGGGGTTGTCATGGTGGCACGTGGAGTTTCAATCACTCGCCAAAAAGCAGTAATCTGCTGTCACTCAAAATCAAAATGTCCAATATGTCCCAAAGGTCGCAGGCGTGATGAGACTCGAGCTCGGAAATGTTTGTTATGCCATTTGTCAGTAATGGTTAGAGTGCCACCTAGTGGAACGACTATAATCATGATTGAATGAGATGAAATGTTAGCTGGTGGTTGAATGCATGAATTCCATCAATGTGACATGAGATCGGAGGTGCTGGTTGTAGGTGTTGGGCGTAGCTCGACGCGATGGGGTGCGAGGGACCTCATAACGCTGCTTGCAGCTTTAATTATTATTATTAGGGCCCGAGCACCGAGAGTGCGAAGGCCCTATTGTATCTGCTCCGTTTCTTATTATTATTATTATTATTATTAGGGCCCGAGCACTGAGAGTGCGAAGGCCCTATTGTAATTGCTCTGTTTCTTATTATTATTATTATTATTTCGGCAAATGAATCGGCCTTTTGAGGACCTAAACATGCTCTAAAACTCATGAAATTTTGCACACGCGTCAGGTCTGGTGAAAATTTACGTATTTTAATGTTCTCAGACATGACCAGGGAAAATTAGCTCAGTAGCGCCACCTAGAAAAATGAAAAACGCGAGCCCCCAGTATGAGTATGACCTACATGTATGAAATTTGGCACACATATGTATCATGCCAAGACGAACAAAAAAGTCTGTGGGCCCATTGACGCAAACCCAACAGGAAGTCCGCCATTTGGAAGAGAAGGTGACATTTTGGCTCTAATTTTGCCATTTCCATGCCTCGAACTTTTGCGAACTCCTCCTTGGGGTTTGATTTCATAACCTTCATATTTGGTCAGTGTCAACTACACCCTTGTGCCATGTTAAATTGCGGAGCTTTTGAGTTTTCACAATACTATGAGGCCGTGGCGCCATGGCGAATTTCGATGACTCGCCATGAAAATCTTATTGCCTCTCATTTTGTCATACATTTTCTGACCTTGACCAAAGTGAACACATATGATAAGGCTCCACCCCTGAACATATTTCAACTGCCATATTTGACACCAGGGACAGCGCCACCTAGTGGGAACAGGAAATGTCATGTTTTACACTTTGGGGTACAGTATTGTGATGGGTGACATCTGCAGCCTCAAATTTCTCCAGGAAAGCCTTAAGGAGTTGGTCTTGGGTTACAGTGAAAACTGTGACTTTTCACGAAAGGGTGTGACCCCAGCAGCATGGCGAACTTTGATGTCACGCCATGAAGAAACAAATTAGTATAACTCAATGAAATCCAGTCTGATCAGTACCAGACTTTACAGGCATGATGTCAGACCCGCCCTGAACAGATTGATGTGCCCATTGTCGGAAATACGGACAGCGCCACCTAGTGGCAACAGGAAATGTCATGGCTTTAATTTTGTTGTACTGATTTTCACAGGTTGATCGTGGCCACCTCAAAAGCGGTGAATATCAACATCAGTCCCTCGTGATGCTTCAGTGCAAAAATTGTGACTTTAAACTGAACGGCGCACCCTGGTGGTAACGCGGTTCACCATGAAAGATGAAGTGGCTTTTGAGGGGCTTGGAAAGTTTATAGAGGCTTGAAATTTGGCACACACCTCCAAATGGATGAAGGCTTTGTTGGCATGTGATCATTTTCATTAAACAGCGCGAAATTGCTCCACAGCGCCCCCTACAAAATTTCAAAACCACAGCCCCTGCTCTGTGTTCTATGTATGATTCTGAAACCTGGTAAGCTTATAGGAGATATCAAGATGTACAAAAAAGTCTCTTGGAGCAATATCCCAAATCCAACAGGAAGTCAGCCATTTTAAAATTAATGTGTAATTTTGATGACATTTTCCCCCCTTTTCAGGCCTCATACTTTGACGAACTCCTCCAAGGGATTTCATCATATTGAAGCATTCTTCAGTGTGTAGAATCTAAAGACCTTTGTGATGTTAAATTGCGAAGCCTTTTCCGTTCAGGGAAACGGGGTGGTCATGGCGGCACGTAGAGTTTCAATCACTCGCAAAAAGCAGTAATCTGCTGTCACTAAAAAACACAATGTCCAATCTCTCCCAAAGGTCGCAGGTGTGATGAGACTCGAGCTTGGAAATGTTTGTTATGCTATTTGTCAATAATGGTTAGAGCGCCACCTAGTGGCATGACTATAATCCTGGTTGAATAAGATGAAATGTTAGCTGGTGATTAAAAGCATGAAATCCATCAATGTGACATCACATCGGACGTGCCGGTTTGAGGTGTTGGCAGTGGCTCGACGTGCCGGGGGTGCGAGGGCCCTCATAACGCTGCTTGTTATTATTATTATTATTATTATTCAGGCAAAACAAGGGCCTTTTTGAGGGCCTAAACATGCTCAAAAACTCATGAAATTTTGCACACATGCCAGGTCTGGTGAAAAATTTTGTATTTTAATGGTTTTACATATGAGCACTGGGAAATGGCTCTACAGCGCCACCTATGCCTTGTTAAATGCAGCCCTACGACCACATCGTTTCAGCTACATGTATGAAATTTGGCACACATGTGTATCATTCCAAGACGAACAAAAAAGTCTGTGGGCCCATTGACGCAAACCCAACAGGAAGTCCGCCATTTGGAAGAGAAGGTGACATTTTGGCTCTAATTTTGCCATTTCCATGCCTCGAACTTTTGCGAACTCCTCCTTGGGGTTTCATTTCATAACCTTCAAATTTGGACAGTGTCAACTACACCCTTGTGCCATGTTAAATTGCGGAGCTTTTGAGTTTTCACAATACTATGAGGCCGTGGCGCCATGGCGAATTTCGATGACTCGCCATGAAAATCTTATTGCCTCTCATTTTGTCATACATTTTCTGACCTTGACCAAAGTGAACACATATGATAAGGCTCCACCCCTAAACATATTTCAACTGCCATATTTGACATGAAGGACAGCGCCACCTAGTGGGAACAGGAAATGTCATGTTTTACACTTTGGGGTACAGTATAGTGATGGGTGACATCTGCAGCCTCAAATTTCTCCAGAAAACCCTTAAGGAGTTGGTCTTGGGTTACAGTGAAAACTGTGACTTTTCGCAAAAGGGTGTGACCCCAGCAGCATGGCGAACTTTGATGTCACGCCATGAAGAAACAAATTAGTATAACTCCATGAAATCCAGTCTGATCAGTACCAGACTTTACAGGCATGAAGTCAGACCCGCCCTGAACAGATTGATGTGCCCATTGTCGGGAATACGGACAGCGCCACCTAGTGGGAACAGGAAATGTCATGGCTTTAATTTTGTTGTACTGATTTTCACAGGTTGATCGTGGCCACCTCAAAAGCGGTGAATATCACCATCAGTCCCTTGTGATGCTTCAGTGCAAAAATTGTGACTTTAAACTGAACGCCGCACCCTGGTGGCAACGCAGTTCACCATGAAAGATGAAGTGGCTTTTGAGGGGCTTGGAAAGTTTAAAAAGTCTTGAAATTTGGCGCACACCTCCAATGTGGTTAAGGCTTTGTTGTTATGTGATCATTTTCATTGAATATCCCAAAATGGCTCCACAGCGCCCCCTACAAAATTTCAAAATCACAGCCCCTGCTCTGTGTTTTATGTATGAGTCTGAAACCTGGTAAGCTTATAGGAGATATCAAGATGTACAAAAAAGTCTCTTGGAGCAATATCCCAAATCCAACAGGAAGTCAGCCATTTTAAAATTAATGTGCAATTTTGGCAACATTTTCCCCTCTTTTCAGGCATCGTTCTTTGACGAACTCCTCCAAGGGATTTCATCATATTGCACTATTCTTCAGTGTGTGGAATCCAAAGACCTTTGTGTTGTTAAATTGCGAAGCTTTTTACGTTCAGGGAAACGGGGTGGTTATGGCGGCACGTAGACTCTCAATCACTCGCCAAAACGCAGTAATCTGCTGTTACTCAAAAACACAATGTCCAATCTCACCCAAAGGTCGCAGGCATAATGAGACTCGAGTTCGGAAATGTTTGTTATGCCATTTGTACATAATGGTTAGAGTGCCACCTAGTGGAACGACTAGCTAATCATGAATGAATGAGTTGAAATGTTAGCTGGTGGTTAAATGCATGAATTCCATCAATGTGACATCGATCGGACGTGCTGGTTTTAGGTGTTGGGCGTGGCTCGACGCGCCGGGGGTGCGAGGGCCCTCATAACGCTGCTTGCAGCTTTAATTATTATTATTATTATTATTATTATTATTATTCACCCCAAACAAGGGCCTTTTTGAGGGCCTAAACATGCTCAAAAACTCATGAAATTTTGCACACATGCCAGGTCTGGTGAAAAATTTTGTATTTTAATGGTTTTACATATGAGCACTGGGAAATGGCTCTACAGCGCCACCTATGCCTTGTTAAATGCAGCCCTACGACCACATCGTTTGAGCTACATGTATGAAATTTGGCACACATGTGTATCATGCCAAGACGAACAAAAAAGTCTGTGGGCCCATTGACGCAAACCCAACAGGAAGTCCGCCATTTGGAAGAGAAGTTGACATTTTGGCTCTAATTTTGCCATTTCCATGCCTCGAACTTTAACGAACTCCTCCTTGGGATTTGGTCGTATAATCTTCATATTTGGTCAGTGTCAACTACACACCTGGGCCATGTTAAATTGCGGAGCTTTTGAGTTTTCACAATACTATGAGGCCGTGGCGCCATGGCGAATTTCGATGACTCGCCATGAAAATCTTATTGCCTCTCATTTTGTCATACATTTTCTGACCTTGACCAAAGTGAACACATATGATAAGGCTCCACCCCTGAACATATTTCAACTGCCATATTTGACATGAAGGACAGCGCCACCTAGTGGGAACAGGAAATGTCATGTTTTACACTTTGGGGTACAGTATAGTGATGGGTGACATCTGCAGCCTCAAATTTCTCCAGGAAAGCCTTAAGGAGTTGGTCTTGGGTTACAGTGAAAACTGTGAGTTTTCGCGAAAGGGTGTGACCCCAGCAGCATGGCGAACTTTGATGTCACGCCATGAAGAAACAAATTAGTATAACTCAATGAAATCCAGTCTGATCAGTACCAGACTTTACAGGCATGATGTCAGACCCGCCCTGAACAGATTGATGTGCCCATTGTCGGAAATACGGACAGCGCCACCTAGTGGCAACAGGAAATGTCATGGCTTTAACTTTGTTGTACTGATTTTCACAGGTTGATCGTGGCCACCTCAAAAGCGGTGAATATCACCATCAGTCCCTCGTGATGCTTCAGTGCAAAAATTGTGACTTTAAACTGAACGGCGCACCCTGGTGGCAACGCGGTTCATCATGAAAGATGAAGTGGCTTTTGAGGGGCTTGGAAAGTTTATAGAGGCTTGAAATTTGGCACACACCTCCAAATGGATGAAGGCATTGTTGTTATGTAACCATTTTCCTTGAATAGCGCAAAATGGCTCCACAGCGCCCCCTACAATATTTCAAAACATCAGCCCCTGCTCTGTGTTTCATCTATGAGTCTGACACTTGGTAAGCTTGTGTAAGATATCAAGATGTACAAAAAAGTCTCTTGGAGCAATATCCCAAATCCAACAGGAAGTCAGCCATTTTAAAATTAATGTGTAATTTTGATGACATTTTCCCCCCTTTTCAGGCCTCATACTTTGACGAACTCCTCCAAGGGATTTCATCATATTGAAGCATTCTTCAGTGTGTAGAATCTAAAGACCTTTGTGATGTTAAATTGCGAAGCTTTTTCCGTTCAGGGAAACGGGGTGGTCATGGCGGCACGTAGAGTTTCAATCACTCGCAAAAAGCAGTAATCTGCTGTCACTAAAAAACACAATGTCCAATCTCTCCCAAAGGTCGCAGGTGTGATGAGACTCGAGCTTGGAAATGTTTGTTATGCTATTTGTCAATAATGGTTAGAGCGCCACCTAGTGGCATGACTATAATCCTGGTTGAATAAGATGAAATGTTAGCTGGTGATTAAAAGCATGAAATCCATCAATGTGACATCACATCGGACGTGCCGGTTTGAGGTGTTGGCAGTGGCTCGACGTGCCGGGGGTGCGAGGGCCCTCATAACGCTGCTTGCAGCTTTAATTATTATTATTATTATTATTCACCCCAAACAAGGGCCTTTTTGAGGGCCTAAACATGCTCAAAAACTCATGAAATTTTGCACACATGCCAGGTCTGGTGAAAAATTTTGTATTTTAATGGTTTTACTTATGAGCACTGGGAAATGGCTCTAGAGCGCCACCTATGCCTTGTTAAATGCAGCCCTACGACCACATGGTTTGAGCTACATGTATGAAATTTGGCACACATGTGTATCATTCCAAGACGAACAAAAAAGTCTATGGGCCCATTGACGCAAACCCAACAGGAAGTCCGCCATTTGGAAGAGAAGGTGACATTTTGGCTCTAATTTTGCCATTTCCATGCCTCGAACTTTAACGAACTCCTCCTTGGGATTTGGTCCTATAAACTTCAAATTTGGACAGTGTCAACTACACCCTTGTGCCATGTTAAATTGCGGAGCTTTTGAGTTTTCACAATACCATGAGGCCGTGGCGCCATGGCGAATTTCGATGACTCGCCAAGAAAATCTTATTGCCTCTCATTTTGTCATACATTTTCTGACCTTGACCAAAGAGCACACATATGATAAGGCTCCACCCCTGAACATATTTCAAGTGCCATATTTGACATAAGGGCCAGCGCCACCTAGTGGGAACAGGAAATGTCATGTTTTACACTTTGGGGTACAGTATTGTGATGGGTGACATCTGCAGCCTCATATTTCTCCAGGAAAGCCTTAAGGAGTTGGTCTTGGGGTACAGTGAAAACTGTGAGTTTTTGCGAAAGGGTGTGACCCCAGCAGCATGGCGAACTTTGATGTCTCGCCATGAAGAAACAAATTAGTATAACTCCATGAAATCCAGTCTGATCAGTACCAGACTTTACAGGCATGATGTCACACCGGCCCTGAACAGATTGATGTGCCCATTGTCAGGAATATGAAGAGCGCCACCTAGTGGGAACAGGAAATGTCATGTCTTACACTTTGTTGTACTGATTTTCACAGGTTCATAGTGGCCACCTCAAAAGCGGTGAATATCACCATCAGTCCCTCGTGATGCTTCAGTGCAAAAATTGTGACTTTAAACTGAACGGCGCACCCTGGTGGCAACGCTGTTCACCATGAAAGATGAAGTGGCTTTTGAGGGTCTTGGCAAGTTTATAGAGGCTTGAAATTTGGCACACACCTCCAATGTGATGAAGGCTTGGTTGTCATGTGATCATGTTTATTGAATATCCCAAAATGGCTCCACAGCGCCCCCTACAAAATTTCAAAACCACAGCCCCTGCTCTGTGTTTTATGTATGAATCTGAAACCTGGTAGGCTTATAGGAGATATCAAGATGTACAAAAAAGTCTCTTGGAGCAATATCCCAAATCCAACAGGAAGTCAGCCATTTTAAAATTAATGTGCAATTTTGGCAACATTTTGCCCTCTTTTCAGGCACCGTGCTTTGACGTACTCCTCCAAGGGATTTCATCAGATTGATGCAATCTCCTGTGTGTGGAATCTAAAGACCTTTGTGATGTTAAATTGCGAAGCTTTTTACATTCAGGGAAACGGGGTGGTCATGGCGGCACGTAGAGTTTCAGTCACTCGCCAAAAAGCACTAATCTGCTGTCACTCAAAAACACAATGTCCAATCTCTCCCAAAGCTCATAGGCGTGATGAGACTCGAGCTCGGAAATGTTTGTTATGCCATTTGTACATAATGGTTAGAGCGCCACCTAGTGTAACGACTAACTAATCACGAATGAATGAGTTGAAATGTTAGCTGGTGGTTAAATGCATGAATTCCATCAATGTGACATCAGATCGGACGTGCTGGTTTTAGGTGTTGGGCGTGGCTCGACGCGCCGGGGGTGCGAGGGCCCTCATAACGCTGCTTGCAGCTTTAATTATTATTATTATTATTATTATTCACCCCAAACAAGGGCCTTTTTGAGGGCCTAAACATGCTCAAAAACTCATGAAATTTTGCACACATGCCAGGTCTGGTGAAAAATTTTGTATTTTAATGGTTTTACTTATGAGCACTGGGAAATGGCTCTAGAGCGCCACCTATGCCTTGTTAAATGCAGCCCTACGACCACATGGTTTGAGCTACATGTATGAAATTTGGCACACATGTGTATCATTCCAAGACGAACAAAAAAGTCAGTGGGCCCATTGACGCAAACCCAACAGGAAGTCCGCCATTTGGAAGAGAAGGTGACATTTTGGCTCTAATTTTGCCATTTCCATGCCTCGAACTTTAACGAACTCCTCCTTGGGATTTGGTCGTATAAGCTTCAAATTTGGACAGTGTCAACTACACCCTTGTGCCATGTTAAATTGCGGAGCTTTTGAGTTTTCACAATACTATGAGGCCGTGGCGCCATGGCGAATTTCAATGACTCGCCATGAAAATCTTATTGCCTCTCATTTTGTCATACATTTTCTGACCTTGACCAAAGAGCACACATATGATAAGGCTCCACCCCTGAACATATTTCAACTGCCATATTTGACATCAAGGACAGCGCCACCTAGTGGGAACAGGAAATGTCATGTTTTACACTTTGGGGTACAGTATAGTGATGGGTGACATCTGCAGCCTCAAATTTCTCCAGGAAAGCCTTAAGGAGTTGGTCTTGGGTTACAGTGAAAACTGTGAGTTTTCGCAAAAGGGTGTGACCCCAGCAGCATGGCGAACTTTGATGTCACGCCATGAAGAAACAAATTAGTATAACTCAATGAAATCCAGTCTGATCAGTACCAGACTTTACAGGCATGATGTCAGACCCGCCCTGAACAGATTGATGTGCCCATTGTCGGAAATACGGACAGCGCCACCTAGTGGCAACAGGAAATGTCATGGCTTTAACTTTGTTGTACTGATTTTCACAGGTTGATCGTGGCCACCTCAAAAGCGGTGAATATCACCATCAGTCCCTCGTGATGCTTCAGTGCAAAAATTGTGAGTTTAAACTGAACGGCGCACCCTGGTGGCAACGCGGTTCATCATGAAAGATGAAGTGGCTTTTGAGGGGCTTGGAAAGTTTATAGAGGCTTGAAATTTGGCACACACCTCCAAATGGATGAAGGCTTTGTTGTCATGTAACCATTTTCCTTGAATAGCCCAAAATGGCTCCACAGCGCCCCCTACAATATTTCAAAACATCAGCCCCTGCTCTGTGTTTTATCTATGAGTCTGACACTTGGTAAGCTTGTGTAAGATATCAAGATGTACAAAAAAGTCTCTTGGAGCAATATCCCAAATCCAACAGGAAGTCAGCCATTTTAAAATTAATGTGCAATTTTGGCGACATTTTCCCCTCTTTTCAGGCTTCATACTTTGACGAACTCCTCCAAGGGATTTCATCATATTGAACCATTCTCCAGTGTGTGGAATCTAAAGACCTTTGTGATGTTAAATTGCGAAGCTTTTTACGTTCAAGGAAACGGGGTGGTCATGGCGGCACGTGGAGTTTCAATCACTCGCCAAAAAGCAGTAATCTGCTGTCACTCAAAGACACAAAGTCCAATCTCTCCCAAAGGTCGCAGGCGTGATGAGACTCGAGCTCGGAAATGTTTGTTATGCCCTTTGTCTATAATGGTTAGAGCGCCACCTAGTGGAACGACTAACTAATCATGAATGAATGAGTTGAAATGTTAGCTGGTGGTTAAATGCATGAATTCCATCAATGTGACATCAGATCGGACGTGCTGGTTTCAGGTGTTGGGCATGGCTCGACACGCCGGGGGTGCGAGGGCCCTCATAACGCTGCTTGCAGCTTTAATTAGGGCCCGAGCACCGAGAGTGCGAAGGCCCTATTGTATCTGCTCCGTTTCTTATTAGGGCCCGAGCACCGAGAGTGCGAAGGCCCTATTGTATCTGCTTCGTTTCTTATTATTATTATTATTATTATTATTATTATTAGGGCCCGAGCACCGAGAGTGCGAAGGCCCTATTGTATCTGCTCCGTTTCTTATTATTATTATTATTATTATTATTATTATTATTATTATTATTATTATTATTATTCACCCCAAACAAGGGCCTTTTTGAGGGCCTAAACATGCTCAAAAACTCATGAAATTTTGCACACATGCCAGGTCTGGTGAAAAATTTTGTATTTTAATGGTTTTACATATGAGCACTGGGAAATGGCTCTACAGCGCCACCTATGCCTTGTTAAATGCAGCCCTACGACCACATCGTTTGAGCTACATGTATGAAATTTGGCACACATGTGTATCATGCCAAGACGAACAAAAAAGTCTGTGGGCCCATTGACGCAAACCCAACAGGAAGTCCGCCATTTGGAAGAGAAGTTGACATTTTGGCTCTAATTTTGCCATTTCCATGCCTCGAACTTTAACGAACTCCTCCTTGGGATTTGGTCGTATAATCTTCATATTTGGTCAGTGTCAACTACACACCTGGGCCATGTTAAATTGCGGAGCTTTTGAGTTTTCACAATACTATGAGGCCGTGGCGCCATGGCGAATTTCGATGACTCGCCATGAAAATCTTATTGCCTCTCATTTTGTCATACATTTTCTGACCTTGACCAAAGTGAACACATATGATAAGGCTCCACCCCTGAACATATTTCAACTGCCATATTTGACATGAAGGACAGCGCCACCTAGTGGGAACAGGAAATGTCATGTTTTACACTTTGGGGTACAGTATAGTGATGGGTGACATCTGCAGCCTCAAATTTCTCCAGGAAAGCCTTAAGGAGTTGGTCTTGGGTTACAGTGAAAACTGTGAGTTTTCGCGAAAGGGTGTGACCCCAGCAGCATGGCGAACTTTGATGTCACGCCATGAAGAAACAAATTAGTATAACTCAATGAAATCCAGTCTGATCAGTACCAGACTTTACAGGCATGATGTCAGACCCGCCCTGAACAGATTGATGTGCCCATTGTCGGAAATACGGACAGCGCCACCTAGTGGCAACAGGAAATGTCATGGCTTTAACTTTGTTGTACTGATTTTCACAGGTTGATCGTGGCCACCTCAAAAGCGGTGAATATCACCATCAGTCCCTCGTGATGCTTCAGTGCAAAAATTGTGACTTTAAACTGAACGGCGCACCCTGGTGGCAACGCGGTTCATCATGAAAGATGAAGTGGCTTTTGAGGGGCTTGGAAAGTTTATAGAGGCTTGAAATTTGGCACACACCTCCAAATGGATGAAGGCATTGTTGTTATGTAACCATTTTCCTTGAATAGCGCAAAATGGCTCCACAGCGCCCCCTACAATATTTCAAAACATCAGCCCCTGCTCTGTGTTTCATCTATGAGTCTGACACTTGGTAAGCTTGTGTAAGATATCAAGATGTACAAAAAAGTCTCTTGGAGCAATATCCCAAATCCAACAGGAAGTCAGCCATTTTAAAATTAATGTGTAATTTTGATGACATTTTCCCCCCTTTTCAGGCCTCATACTTTGACGAACTCCTCCAAGGGATTTCATCATATTGAAGCATTCTTCAGTGTGTAGAATCTAAAGACCTTTGTGATGTTAAATTGCGAAGCTTTTTCCGTTCAGGGAAACGGGGTGGTCATGGCGGCACGTAGAGTTTCAATCACTCGCAAAAAGCAGTAATCTGCTGTCACTAAAAAACACAATGTCCAATCTCTCCCAAAGGTCGCAGGTGTGATGAGACTCGAGCTTGGAAATGTTTGTTATGCTATTTGTCAATAATGGTTAGAGCGCCACCTAGTGGCATGACTATAATCCTGGTTGAATAAGATGAAATGTTAGCTGGTGATTAAAAGCATGAAATCCATCAATGTGACATCACATCGGACGTGCCGGTTTGAGGTGTTGGCAGTGGCTCGACGTGCCGGGGGTGCGAGGGCCCTCATAACGCTGCTTGCAGCTTTAATTATTATTATTATTATTATTATTCACCCCAAACAAGGGCCTTTTTGAGGGCCTAAACATGCTCAAAAACTCATGAAATTTTGCACACATGCCAGGTTTGGTGAAAAATTTTGTATTTTAATGGTTTTACATATGAGCACTGGGAAATGGCTCTACAGCGCCACCTATGCCTTGTAAAATGCAGCCCTACGACCACATCGTTTGAGCTACATGTATGAAATTTGGCACACATGTGTATCATGCCAAGACGAACAAAAAAGTCTGTGGGCCCATTGACGCAAACCCAACAGGAAGTCCGCCATTTGGAAGAGAAGGTGACATTTTGGCTCTAATTTTGCCATTTCCATGCCTCGAACTTTAACGAACTCCTCCTTGGGATTTGGTCCTATAAGCTTCAAATTTGGACAGTGTCAACTACACCCTTGTGGCATGTTAAATTGCGGAGCTTTTGAGTTTTCACAATAGTATGAGGCCGTGGCGCCATGGCGAATTTTGATGACTCGCCATGAAAATCTTATTGCCTCTCATTCTGTCATACATGTTCCGATCTGGACCAAAGAGCACACATATGATAAGGCTCCACCCCTGAACATATTTCAACTGCCATATTTGACATCAAGGACAGCGCCACCTAGTGGGAACAGGAAATGTCATGTTTTACACTTTGGGGTACAGTATAGTGATGGGTGACATCTGCAGCCTCAAATTTCTCCAGGAAAGCCTTAAGGAGTTGGTCTTGGGTTACAGTGAAAACTGTGAGTTTTCGCGAAAGGGTGTGACCCCAGCAGCATGGCGAACTTTGATGTCACGCCATGAAGAAACAAATTAGTATAACTCAATGAAATCCAGTCTGATCAGTACCAGACTTTACAGGCATGATGTCAGACCCGCCCTGAACAGATTGATGTGCCCATTGTCGGAAATACGGACAGCGCCACCTAGTGGCAACAGGAAATGTCATGGCTTTAATTTTGTTGTACTGATTTTCACAGGTTCATCTTGGCCACCTCAAAAGCGGTGAATATCACCATCAGTCCCTCGTGATGCTTCAGTGCAAAAATTGTGACTTTAAACTGAACGGCGCACCCTGGTGGCAACGCTGTTCAACATGAAAGATGAAGTGGCTTTTGAGGGTCTTGGCAAGTTTATAGAGGCTTGAAATTTGGCACACACCTCCAAATGGATGAAGGCTTTGTTGGCATGTGATCATTTTCATTAAATAGCGCGAAATTGCTCCACAGCGCCCCCTACAAAATTTCAAAACCACAGCCCCTGCTCTGTGTTTCATCTATGAGTCTGACACTTGGTAAGCTTGTGTAAGATATCAAGATGTACAAAAAAGTCTCTTGGAGCAATATCCCAAATCCAACAGGAAGTCAGCCATTTTAAAATTAATGTGTAATTTTGATGACATTTTCCCCTCTTTTCAGGCTTCATACTTTGACGAACTCCTCCAAGGGATTTCATCATATTGAAGCATTCTTCAGTGTGAAGAATCTAAAGACCTTTGTGATGTTAAATTGCGAAGCTTTTTCCGTTCAGGGAAACGGGGTGGTCATGGCGGCACGTAGAGTTTCAATCACTCGCAAAAAGCAGTAATCTGCTGTCACTAAAAAACACAATGTCCAATCTCTCCCAAAGGTCGCAGGTGTGATGAGACTCGAGCTTGGAAATGTTTGTTATGCTATTTGTCAATAATGGTTAGAGCGCCACCTAGTGGCATGACTATAATCCTGGTTGAATAAGATGAAATGTTAGCTGGTGATTAAAAGCATGAAATCCATCAATGTGACATCACATCGGACGTGCCGGTTTGAGGTGTTGGCAGTGGCTCGACGTGCCGGGGGTGCGAGGGCCCTCATAACGCTGCTTGCAGCTTTAATTAGGGCCCGAGCACCGAGAGTGCGAAGGCCCTATTGTATCTGCTCCGTTTCTTATTATTATTATTATTATTATTATTATTATTATTATTATTCAGGCGAAACAAGGGCCTTTTTGAGGGCCTAAACATGCTCAAAAACTCATGAAATTTTGCACACATGCCAGGTCTGGTGAAAAATTTTGTATTTTAATGGTTTTACATATGAGCACTGGGAAATGGCTCTACAGCGCCACCTATGCCTTGTTAAATGCAGCCCTGCGACCACATCGTTTGAGCTACATGTATGAAATTTGGCACACATGTGTATCATGCCAAGACGAACAAAAAAGTCTGGGGGCCCATTGACGCAAACCCAACAGGAAGTCCGCCATTTGGAAGAGAAGGTGACATTTTGGCTCTAATTTTGCCATTTCCATGCCTCGAACTTTTGCGAACTCCTTCTTGGGGTTTCATTTCATAACCTTCAAATTTGGACAGTGTCAACTACACCCTTGTGCCATGTTAAATTGCGGAGCTTTTGAGTTTTCACAATACTATGAGGCCGTGGCGCCATGGCGAATTTCGATGACTCGCCATGAAAATCTTATTGCCTCTCATTTTGTCATACATTTTCTGACCTTGACCAAAGTGAACACATATGATAAGGCTCCACCCCTGAACATATTTCAACTGCCATATTTGACATCAAGGACAGCGCCACCTAGTGGGAACAGGAAATGTCATGTTTTACACTTTGGGGTACAGTATAGTGATGGGTGACATCTGCAGCCTCAAATTTCTCCAGGAAAGCCTTAAGGAGTTGGTCTTGGGTTACAGTGAAAACTGTGACTTTTCGCAAAAGGGTGTGACCCCAGCGGCGTGGCGAACTTTGATGTCACGCCATGAAGAAACAAATTAGTATAACTCAATGAAATCCAGTCTGATCAGTACCAGACTTTACAGGCATGATGTCAGACCCGCCCTGAACAGATTGATGTGCTTATTGTCGGAGATACGGACAGCGCCACCTAGTGGCAACAGGAAATGTCATGGCTTTAATTTTGTTGTACTGATTTTCACAGGTTCATCTTGGCCACCTCAAAAGCGGTGAATATCACCATCAGTCCCTCGTGATGCTTCAGTGCAAAAATTGTGACTTTAAACTGAACGGCGCACCCTGGTGGCAATGCTGTTCAACATGAAAGATGAAGTGGCTTTTGAGGGGCTTGGAAAGTTTATAGAGGCTTGAAATTTGGCACACACCCCCAAATGGATGAAGGCTTTGTTGTCATATGATCATTTTCATTGAATAGCGCGAAATTGCTCCACAGCGCCCCCTACAAAGTTTCAAAATATCAGCCCCTGCTCTGTGTTTTATCTATGAGTCTGAAACTTGGTAAGCTCATGGAAGATATTAAGATGTACAAAAAAGTCTCTTGGAGCAATATCCCAAATCCAACAGGAAGTCAGCCATTTTAAAATTCATGTGTAATTTTGGCGACATTTTCCCCTCTTTTCAGGCTTCATACTTTGACGAACTCCTCCAAGGGATTTCATCAGATTGGACCGATCTGAAGTTTGTGGAATCTAAAGACCTTTGTGATGTTAAATTGCGAAGCTTTTTACGTTCAGGGAAACGGGGTGGTCATGGCGGCACTTAGAGTTTCAATCACTCGCCAAAAAGCAGTAATCTGCTGTCACTCAAAAACACAATATCCAATCTCTCCCAAACGTCGCAGGTGTGATGAGACTCGAGCTCGGAAATGTTTGTTATGCCATTTGTCAGTAATAGTTAGAGCGCCACCTAGTGGGACGACTATAATCATGGTTCAATGAGATGAAATGTTAGCTGGTGGTTAAATGCATGAATTCCATCAATGTGACATCACATTGGACATGCTGGTTTTAGGTGTTGGGCGTGGCTCGACACGCCAGGGTGCGAGGGCCCTCATAACGCTGCTTGCAGCTTTAATTAGGGCCCGAGCACCGAGAGTGCGAAGGCCCTATTGTATCTGCTCCGTTTCTTATTATTATTATTATTATTATTATTATTATTATTATTATTCAGGCAAAACAAGGGCCTTTTTGAGGGCCTAAACATGCTCAAAAACTCATGAAATTTTGCACATATGCCAGGTCTGGTGAAAAATTTTGTATTTTAATGGTTTTACATATGAGCACTAGGAAATGGCTCTAGAGCGCCACCTATGCCTTGTTAAATGCAGCCCTACGACCACATCGTTTGAGCTACATGTATGAAATTTGGCACACATGTGTATCATGCCAAGACGAACAAAAAAGTCTGTGGGCCCATTGACGCAAACCCAACAGGAAGTCCGCCATTTGGAAGAGAAGGTGACATTTTGGCTCTAATTTTGCCATTTCCATGCCTCGAACTTTTGCGAACTCCTCCTTGGGGTTTCATTTCATAACCTTCATATTTGGTCAGTGTCAACTACACCCTTGTGCCATGTTAAATTGCAGAGCTTTTGAGTTTTCACAATACTATGAGGCCGTGGCGCCATGGCGAATTTCGATGACTCGCCATGAAAATCTTATTGCCTCTCATTTTGTCATACATTTTCTGACCTTGACCAAAGTGAACACATATGATAAGGCTCCACCCCTGAACATATTTCAACTGCCATATTTGACATCAAGGACAGCGCCACCTAGTGGGAACAGGAAATGTCATGTTTTACACTTTGGGGTACAGTATTGTGATGGGTGACATCTGCAGCCTCAAATTTCTCCAGGAAAGCCTTAAGGAGTTGGTCTTGGGTTACAGTGAAAACTGTGACTTTTCGCGAAAGGGTGTGACCCCAGCAGCATGGCGAACTTTGATGTCACGCCATGAAGAAACAAATTAGTATAACTCAATGAAATCCAGTCTGATCAGTACCAGACTTTACAGTCATGATGTCAGACCCGCCCTGAACAGATTGATGTGCCCATTGTCGGAAATACGGACAGCGCCACCTAGTGGCAACAGGAAATGTCATGGCTTTAATTTTGTTGTACTGATTTTCACAGGTTCATCGTGGCCACCTCAAAAGCGGTGAATATCACCATCAGTCCCTCGTGATGCTTCAGTGCAAAGATTGTGACTTTAAACTGAACGGCGCACCCTGGTGGCAACGCTGTTCACCATGAAAGATGAAGTGGCTTTTGAGGGGCTTGGAAAGTTTAAAGAGGCTTGAAATTTGGCACACACCTCCAAATGGATGAAGGCTTTGTTGTCATGTGATCATTTTCATTGAATATCCCAAAATGGCTCCACAGCGCCCCCTACAAAATTTCAAAACCACAGCCCCTGCTCTGTGTTTTATCTATGAGTCTGAAACTTGGTAAGCTAATGGAAGATATTAAGATGTACAAAAAAGTCTCCTGGAGCAATATCGCAAATCCAACAGGAAGTAAGCCATTTTAAAATTAATCTGTAATTTTGGCGACATTTTCCCATCTTTTCAGGCACCGTACTTTGACGAACTCCTCCAAGGGATTTCATCAGATTGAACTATTCTTCAGTGTGCGGAATCTAAAGACCTTTGTGATGTTAAATTGCGAAGCTTTTTACGTCCAGGGAAACGGGGTGGTTATGGCGGCACTTAGAGTTTGAATCACTCGCCAAAAAGCAGTAATCTGCTGTCACTCAAAAACACAATGTCCAATCTCTCCCAAACGTCTCAGGTGTGATGAGACTCGAGCTTGGAAGTGTTTGTTATGCCATTTGTACATAATGGTTAGAGCGCCACCTAGTGGAACGACTAACTAATCATGAATGAATGAGTTGAAATGTTAGCTGGTGGTTAAATGCATGAATTCCATCAATGTGACATCAGATCGGACGTGCTGGTTTTAGGTGTTGGGCGTGGCTCGACGCGCCGGGGGTGCGAGGGCCCTCATAACGCTGCTTGCAGCTTTAATTATTATTATTATTATTATTCACCCCAAACAAGGGCCTTTTTGAGGGCCTAAACATGCTCAAAAACTCATGAAATTTTGCACACATGCCAGGTCTGGTGAAAAATTTTGTATTTTAATGGTTTTACATATGAGCACTGGGAAATGGCTCTACAGCGCCACCTATGCCTTGTAAAATGCAGCCCTACGACCACATCGTTTGAGCTACATGTATGAAATTTGGCACACATGTGTATCATGCCAAGACGAACAAAAAAGTCAGTGGGCCCATTGACGCAAACCCAACAGGAAGTCCGCCATTTGGAAGTGAAGCTGACATTTTGGCTCTAATTTTGCCATTTCCATGCCTCGAACTTTAACGAACTCCTCCTTGGGATTTGGTCGTATAAGCTTCATATTTGGTCAGTGCCAACTACACCCTTGTGCCATGTTAAATTGCGGAGCTTTTGAGTTTTCACAATACTATGAGGCCGTGGCGCCATGGCGAATTTCGATGACTCGCCATGAAAATCTTATTGCCTCTCATTTTGTCATACAATTTCTGACCTTGACCAAAGTGAACACATATGATAAGGCTCCAGCCCTGAACATATTTCAACTGCCATATTTGACATCAAGGACAGCGCCACCTAGTGGGAACAGGAAATGTCATGTTTTACACTTTGGGGTACAGTATAGTGATGGGTGACATCTGCAGCCTCAAATTTCTCCAGGAAAGCCTTAAGGAGTTGGTCTTGGGTTACAGTGAAAACTGTGAGTTTTCGCGAAAGGGTGTGACCCCAGCAGCATGGCGAACTTTGATGTCACGCCATGAAGAAACTAATTAGTATAACTCAATGAAATCCAGTCTGATCAGTACCAGACTTTACAGGCATGATGTCAGACGCGCCCTGAACAGATTGATGTGCCCATTGTCAGGAATATGAAGAGCGCCACCTAGTGGGAACAGGAAATGTCATGTCTTACACTTTGTTGTACTGATTTTCACAGGTTCATTGTGGCCACCTCAAAAGCGGTGAATATCACCATCAGTCCCGAGCACCGAGAGTGCGAAGGCCCTATTGTATCTGCTCCGTTTCTTATTATTATTATTATTATTATTATTATTATTATTATTATTCAGGCAAAACAAGGGCCTTTTTGAGGGCCTAAACATGCTCAAAAACTCATGAAATTTTGCACATATGCCAGGTCTGGTGAAAAATTTTGTATTTTAATGGTTTTACATATGAGCACTAGGAAATGGCTCTAGAGCGCCACCTATGCCTTGTTAAATGCAGCCCTACGACCACATCGTTTGAGCTACATGTATGAAATTTGGCACACATGTGTATCATGCCAAGACGAACAAAAAAGTCTGTGGGCCCATTGACGCAAACCCAACAGGAAGTCCGCCATTTGGAAGAGAAGGTGACATTTTGGCTCTAATTTTGCCATTTCCATGCCTCGAACTTTTGCGAACTCCTCCTTGGGGTTTCATTTCATAACCTTCATATTTGGTCAGTGTCAACTACACCCTTGTGCCATGTTAAATTGCAGAGCTTTTGAGTTTTCACAATACTATGAGGCCGTGGCGCCATGGCGAATTTCGATGACTCGCCATGAAAATCTTATTGCCTCTCATTTTGTCATACATTTTCTGACCTTGACCAAAGTGAACACATATGATAAGGCTCCACCCCTGAACATATTTCAACTGCCATATTTGACATCAAGGACAGCGCCACCTAGTGGGAACAGGAAATGTCATGTTTTACACTTTGGGGTACAGTATTGTGATGGGTGACATCTGCAGCCTCAAATTTCTCCAGGAAAGCCTTAAGGAGTTGGTCTTGGGTTACAGTGAAAACTGTGACTTTTCGCGAAAGGGTGTGACCCCAGCAGCATGGCGAACTTTGATGTCACGCCATGAAGAAACAAATTAGTATAACTCAATGAAATCCAGTCTGATCAGTACCAGACTTTACAGTCATGATGTCAGACCCGCCCTGAACAGATTGATGTGCCCATTGTCGGAAATACGGACAGCGCCACCTAGTGGCAACAGGAAATGTCATGGCTTTAATTTTGTTGTACTGATTTTCACAGGTTCATCGTGGCCACCTCAAAAGCGGTGAATATCACCATCAGTCCCTCGTGATGCTTCAGTGCAAAGATTGTGACTTTAAACTGAACGGCGCACCCTGGTGGCAACGCTGTTCACCATGAAAGATGAAGTGGCTTTTGAGGGGCTTGGAAAGTTTAAAGAGGCTTGAAATTTGGCACACACCTCCAAATGGATGAAGGCTTTGTTGTCATGTGATCATTTTCATTGAATATCCCAAAATGGCTCCACAGCGCCCCCTACAAAATTTCAAAACCACAGCCCCTGCTCTGTGTTTTATCTATGAGTCTGAAACTTGGTAAGCTAATGGAAGATATTAAGATGTACAAAAAAGTCTCCTGGAGCAATATCGCAAATCCAACAGGAAGTAAGCCATTTTAAAATTAATCTGTAATTTTGGCGACATTTTCCCATCTTTTCAGGCACCGTACTTTGACGAACTCCTCCAAGGGATTTCATCAGATTGAACTATTCTTCAGTGTGCGGAATCTAAAGACCTTTGTGATGTTAAATTGCGAAGCTTTTTACGTCCAGGGAAACGGGGTGGTTATGGCGGCACTTAGAGTTTGAATCACTCGCCAAAAAGCAGTAATCTGCTGTCACTCAAAAACACAATGTCCAATCTCTCCCAAACGTCTCAGGTGTGATGAGACTCGAGCTTGGAAGTGTTTGTTATGCCATTTGTACATAATGGTTAGAGCGCCACCTAGTGGAACGACTAACTAATCATGAATGAATGAGTTGAAATGTTAGCTGGTGGTTAAATGCATGAATTCCATCAATGTGACATCAGATCGGACGTGCTGGTTTTAGGTGTTGGGCGTGGCTCGACGCGCCGGGGGTGCGAGGGCCCTCATAACGCTGCTTGCAGCTTTAATTATTATTAGGGCCCGAGCACCGAGAGTGCGAAGGCCCTATTGTATCTGCTCCGTTTCTTATTATTATTATTATTATTATTATTATTATTATTATTCACCCCAAACAAGGGCCTTTTTGAGGGCCTAAACATGCTCAAAAACTCATGAAATTTTGCACACATGCCAGGTCTGGTGAAAAATTTTGTATTTTAATGGTTTTACATATGAGCACTGGGAAATGGCTCTACAGCGCCACCTATGCCTTGTTAAATGCAGCCCTACGACCACATCGTTTGAGCTACATGTATGAAATTTGGCACACATGTGTATCATGCCAAGACGAACAAAAAAGTCAGTGGGCCCATTGACGCAAACCCAACAGGAAGTCCGCCATTTGGAAGAGAAGGTGACATTTTGGCTCTAATTTTGCCATTTCCATGCCTCGAACTTTTGCGAACTCCTCCTTGGGATTTGGTTGTATAAGCTTCATCTTTGGTCAGTGCCAACTACACCCTTGTGCCATGTTAAATTGCGGAGCTTTTGAGTTTTCACAATACTATGAGGCCGTGGCGCCATGGCGAATTTCGATGACTCGCCATGAAAATCTTATTGCCTCTCATTTTGTCATACATTTTCTGACCTTGACCAAAGTGAACACATATGATAAGGCTCCACCCCTGAACATATTTCAACTGCCATATTTGACATCAAGGACAGCGCCACCTAGTGGGAACAGGAAATGTCATGTTTTAAACTTTGGGGTACAGTATAGTGATGGGTGACATCTGCAGTCTCAAATTTCTCCAGAAAAGCCTTAAGGAGTTGGTCTTGGGTTACAGTGAAAACTGTGACTTTTCGCAAAAGGGTGTGACCCCAGCAGCATGGCGAACTTTGATGTCACGCCATGAAGAAACAAATTAGTATAACTCAATGAAATCCAGTCTGATCAGTACCAGACTTTACAGGCATGATGTCAGACCCGCCCTGAACAGATTGATGTGCCCATTGTCGGGAATACGTACAGCGCCACCTAGTGGCAACAGGAAATGTCATGGCTTTAATTTTGTTGTACTGATTTTCACAGGTTCATCGTGGCCACCTCAAAAGCGGTGAATAGCAACATCAGTCCCTCGTGATGCGTCAGTGCAAAAATTGTGACTTTAAACTGAACGGCGCACCCTGGTGGCAACGCGGTCCACCATGAAAGATGAAGTGGCTTTTGAGGGGCTTGGAAAGTTTATAGAGGCTTGAAATTTGGCACACACCTCCAAATGGATGTAGGCTTTGTTGTCATGTGATCATTTTCATTGAATAGCGCGAAATTGCTCCACAGCGCCCCCTACAAAATTTCAAAACATCAGCCCCAGCTCTGTGTTTCATCTATGAGTCTGAAACTTGGTAAGCTTATGGAAAATATCAAGATGTACAAAAAAGTCTCTTGGAGCAATATCCCAAATCCAACAGGAAGTCAGCCATTTTAAAATTAATGTGTAATTTTGGCGACATTTTCCCCTCTTTTCAGGCTTCATACTTTGACGAACTCCTCCAAGGGATTTCATCATATTGAACCATTCTCCAGTGTGTGGAATCTAAAGACCTTTGTGATGTTAAATTGCGAAGCTTTTTACGTTCAAGGAAACGGGGTGGTCATGGCGGCACGTGGAGTTTCAATCACTCGCCAAAAAGCAGTAATCTGCTGTCACTCAAAGACACAAAGTCCAATCTCTCCCAAAGGTCGCAGGCGTGATGAGACTCGAGCTCGGAAATGTTTGTTATGCCCTTTGTCTATAATGGTTAGAGCGCCACCTAGTGGGACGACTATACTCATGGTTGAACCAAATGAAATGTTAACTGGTGGTTAAATGCATGAATTCCATCAATGTGACATCAGATCGGACGTGCTGGTTTCAGGTGTTGGGCGTGGCTCGACGCGCCGGGGGTGCGAGGGCCCTCATAACGCTGCTTGCAGCTTTAATTATTATTATTATTCACCCCAAACAAGGGCCTTTTTGAGGGCCTAAACATGCTCAAAAACTCATGAAATTTTGCACACATGCCAGGTCTGGTGAAAAATTTTGTATTTTAATGGTTTTACATATGAGCACTGGGAAATGGCTCTACAGCGCCACCTATGCCTTGTTAAATGCAGCCCTACGACCACATCGTTTGAGCTACATGTATGAAATTTGGCACACATGTGTATCATGCCAAGACGAACAAAAAAGTCAGTGGGCCCATTGACGCAAACCCAACAGGAAGTCCGCCATTTGGAAGTGAAGCTGACATTTTGGCTCTAATTTTGCCATTTCCATGCCTCGAACTTTAACGAACTCCTCCTTGGGATTTGGTCGTATAAGCTTCATATTTGGTCAGTGCCAACTACACCCTTGTGCCATGTTAAATTGCGGAGCTTTTGAGTTTTCACAATACTATGAGGCCGTGGCGCCATGGCGAATTTCGATGACTCGCCATGAAAATCTTATTGCCTCTCATTTTGTCATACAATTTCTGACCTTGACCAAAGTGAACACATATGATAAGGCTCCAGCCCTGAACATATTTCAACTGCCATATTTGACATCAAGGACAGCGCCACCTAGTGGGAACAGGAAATGTCATGTTTTACACTTTGGGGTACAGTATAGTGATGGGTGACATCTGCAGCCTCAAATTTCTCCAGGAAAGCCTTAAGGAGTTGGTCTTGGGTTACAGTGAAAACTGTGAGTTTTCGCGAAAGGGTGTGACCCCAGCAGCATGGCGAACTTTGATGTCACGCCATGAAGAAACTAATTAGTATAACTCAATGAAATCCAGTCTGATCAGTACCAGACTTTACAGGCATGATGTCAGACGCGCCCTGAACAGATTGATGTGCCCATTGTCAGGAATATGAAGAGCGCCACCTAGTGGGAACAGGAAATGTCATGTCTTACACTTTGTTGTACTGATTTTCACAGGTTCATTGTGGCCACCTCAAAAGCGGTGAATATCACCATCAGTCCTTCATGATGCTTTAGTGCAAAAATTGTGAGTTTAAACTGAACGGCGCACCCTGGTGGCAACGCTGTTCACCATGAAAAATGAAGTGGCTTTTGAGGGGCTTGGAAAGTTTAAAAAGTCTTGAAATTTGGCGCACACCTCCAATGTGCATAAGGCTTTGTTGTTATGTGATCATTTTCATTGAATAGCGCAAAATGGCTCCACAGCGCCCCCTACGAAATTTCAAAACATCAGCCCCAGCTCTGTGTTTTATGTATGAGTCTTAAACCTGGTAAGCTTATAGGAGATATCAAGATGTACAAAAAAGTCTCTTGGAGCAATATCCCAAATCCAACAGGAAGTCAGCCATTTTAAAATTCATGTGTAATTTTGATGACATTTTCCCCCTTTTCAGGCCTCATACTTTGACGAACTCCTCCAAGGGATTTCATCAGATTGGACCGATCTGCAGTTTGTGGAATCTAAAGACCTTTGTGATGTTAAATTGCGAAGCTTTTTACGTCCAGGGAAACGGGGTGGTTATGGCGGCACTTAGAGTTTGAATCACTCGCCAAAAAGCAGTAATCTGCTGTCACTCAAAAACACAATGTCCAATCTCTCCCAAACGTCTCAGGTGTGATGAGACTCGAGCTTGGAAGTGTTTGTTATGCCATTTGTACATAATGGTTAGAGCGCCACCTAGTGGAACGACTAACTAATCATGAATGAATGAGTTGAAATGTTAGCTGGTGGTTAAATGCATGAATTCCATCAATGTGACATCAGATCGGACGTGCTGGTTTTAGGTGTTGGGCGTGGCTCGACGCGCCGGGGGTGCGAGGGCCCTCATAACGCTGCTTGCAGCTTTAATTATTATTATTATTATTATTATTCACCCCAAACAAGGGCCTTTTTGAGGGCCTAAACATGCTCAAAAACTCATGAAATTTTGCACACATGCCAGGTCTGGTGAAAAATTTTGTATTTTAATGGTTTTACATATGAGCACTGGGAAATGGCTCTACAGCGCCACCTATGCCTTGTTAAATGCAGCCCTACGACCACATCGTTTGAGCTACATGTATGAAATTTGGCACACATGTGTATCATGCCAAGACGAACAAAAAAGTCTGTGGGCCCATTGACGCAAACCCAACAGGAAGTCCGCCATTTGGAAGAGAAGGTGACATTTTGGCTCTAATTTTGCCATTTCCATGCCTCGAACTTTTGCGAACTCCTCCTTGGGGTTTCATTTCATAACCTTCAAATTTGGACAGTGTCAACTACACCCTTGTGCCATGTTAAATTGCGGAGCTTTTGAGTTTTCACAATACTATGAGGCCGTGGCGCCATGGCGAATTTCGATGACTCGCCATGAAAATCTTATTGCCTCTCATTTTGTCATACATTTTCTGACCTTGACCAAAGTGAACACATATGATAAGGCTCCACCCCTGAACATATTTCAACTGCCATATTTGACATCAAGGAGAGCGCCACCTAGTGGGAACAGGAAATGTCATGTTTTACACTTTGGGGTACAGTATAGTGATGGGTGACATCTGCAGCCTCAAATTTCTCCAGGAAAGCCTTAAGGAGTTGGTCTTGGGTTACAGTGAAAACTGTGAGTTTTCGCGAAAGGGTGTGACCCCAGCGGCATGGTGAACTTTGATGTCACGCCATGAAGAAACAAATTAGTATAACTCAATGAAATCCAGTCTGATCAGTACCAGACTTTACAGGCATGATGACAGACCCGCCCTGAACAGATTGATGTGCCCATTGTCGGAAATACGGACAGCGCCACCTAGTGGGAACAGGAAATGTCATGGCTTTAATTTTGTTGTACTGATTTTCACAGGTTCATCGTGGCCACCTCAAAAGCGGTGAATATCACCATCAGTCCCTTGTGATGCTTCAGTGCAAAAATTGTGACTTTAAACTGAACGGCGCACCCTGATGGCAACGCGGTCCACCATGAAAGATGAAGTGGCTTTTGAGGGGCTTGGAAAGTTTATAGAGGCTTGAAATTTGGCACACACCTCCAATGTGATGAAGGCTTTGTTGTTATGTGATCATTTTCATTGAATAGCGCGAAATGGCTCCACAGCGCCCCCTACAATATTTCAAAATATCAGCCCCTGCTCTGTGGTTTATGTATGAATCTGAAACCTGGTAGGCTTATAGGAGATATCAAGATGTACAAAAAAGTCTCTTGGAGCAATATCCCAAATCCAACAGGAAGTCAGCCATTTTAAAATTAATGTGCAATTTTGGCGACATTTTCCCCTCTTTTCAGGCTTCATACTTTGACGAACTCCTCCAAGGGATTTCATCATATTGAACCATTCTCCAGTGTGTGGAATCTAAAGACCTTTGTGATGTTAAATTGCGAAGCTTTTTACGTCCAGGGAAACGGGGTGGTTATGGCGGCACTTAGAGTTTGAATCACTCGCCAAAAAGCAGTAATATGCTGTCACTCAAAAACACAATGTCCAATCTCTCCCAAACGTCTCAGGTGTGATTAGACTCGAGCTCGGAAGTGTTTGTTATGCCATTTGTACATAATGGTTAGAGCGCCACCTAGTGGAACGACTAACTAATCATGAATGAATGAGTTGAAATGTTAGCTGGTGGTTAAATGCATGAATTCCATCAATGTGACATCAGATCGGACGTGCTGGTTTTAGGTGTTGGGCGTGGCTCGACGCGCCGGGGGTGCGAGGGCCCTCATAACGCTGCTTGCAGCTTTAATTATTATTATTATTATTATTATTCCGGCAAATGAATTGGCCTTTTGAGGGCCTAAACATGCTCGAAAACTCATGAAATTTTGCACACGCGTCAGGTCTGGTGAAAATTTACGTATTTTAATGTTCTCAGACATGGCCAGGGAAAATTAGCTCAGTAGCGCCACCTAGAAAAATGAAAAATGCGAGCCCCCGGTATGGGTATGACCTACATATTTGAAAGTCAGTACACCTATATAACGTTGAGAGTCGAACAAAAAAGTCTATTATGGCAATGTCCTAAACCCAACAGGAAGTCCGCCATTTTGGATTGAAGGTGACATTTTGGGTCTGATTTTACCGTTTCCATGCGTTGTACTTTAACGAACTCCTCCTTGGGATTTGGTCCTATAAGCTTCAAATTTGGACAGTGTCAACTACACCCTTGTGCCATGTTAAATTGCGGAGCTTTTGAGTTTTCACAATAGTATGAGGCCGTGGCGCCATGGCGAATTTTGATGACTCGCCATCAAAATCTTATTGCCTCTCATTCTGTCATACATGTTCCGATCTGGACCAAAGAGCACACATATGATAAGGCTCCACCCCTGAACATATTTCAACTGCCATATTTGACATCAAGGACAGCGCCACCTAGTGGGAACAGGAAATGTCATGTTTTACACTTTGGGGTACAGTATAGTGATGGGTGACATCTGCAGCCTCAAATTTCTCCAGGAAAGCCTTAAGGAGTTGGTCTTGGGTTACAGTGAAAACTGTGAGTTTTCGCGAAAGGGTGTGACCCCAGCAGCATGGCGAACTTTGATGTCACGCCATGAAGAAACAAATTAGTATAACTCAATGAAATCCAGTCTGATCAGTACCAGACTTTACAGGCATGATGTCAGACCCGCCCTGAACAGATTGATGTGCCCATTGTCGGAAATACGGACAGCGCCACCTAGTGGCAACAGGAAATGTCATGGCTTTAATTTTGTTGTACTGATTTTCACAGGTTCATCTTGGCCACCTCAAAAGCGGTGAATATCACCATCAGTCCCTCGTGATGCTTCAGTGCAAAAATTGTGAGTTTAAACTGAACGGCGCACCCTGGTGGCAACGCTGTTCAACATGAAAGATGAAGTGGCTTTTGAGGGGCTTGGAAAGTTTATAGAGGCTTGAAATTTGGCACACACCTCCAATGTGATGAAGGCTTTGTTGGCATGTGATCATTTTCATTGAATAGCGCGAAATTGCTCCACAGCGCCCCCTACAAAATTTCAAAACCACAGCCCCTGCTCTGTGTTCTATGTATGATTCTGAAACCTGGTAAGCTTATAGGAGATATCAAGATGTACAAAAAAGTCTCTTGGTGCAATATCCCAAATCCAACAGGAAGTCAGCCATTTTAAAATTAATGTGTAATTTTGGCAACATTTTCCCCTCTTTCCAGGCACCGTTCTTTGACGAACTCCTCCAAGGGATTTCATCATATTGAACCAATCTCCAGTGTGTGGAATCTAAAGACCTTTGTGATATTAAATTGCGAAGCTTTTTACTTTCAGGGAAACGGGGTGGTCATGGCGGCATGTAGAGTTTCTATCACTCGCCAAAAAGCAGTAATCTGCTGTCACTCAAAGACACAATGTCCAATCTCTCCCAAAGCTCATAGGCGTGATGAGACTCCAGCTCGGAAATGTTTGTTATGCCATTTATACATAATGGTTAGAGCGCCACCTAGTGGAATGACTAACTAATCATGAATGAATGAGTTGAAATGTTAGCTGGTGGTTAAATGCATGAATTTCATCAATGTGACATCAGATCGGACGTGCTGGTTTTAGGTGTTGGGCGTGGCTCGACGCGCCGGGGTGCGAGGGCCCTCATAACGCTGCTTGCAGCTTTAATTATTATTAGGGCCCGAGCACTGAGAGTGCGAAGGCCCTATTGTATCTGCTCCGTTTCTTATTATTATTATTATTATTATTATTATTATTATTATTATTATTATTCACCCCAAACAAGGGCCTTTTTGAGGGCCTAAACATGCTCAAAAACTCATGAAATTTTGCACACATGCCAGGTCTGGTGAAAAATTTTGTATTTTAATGGTTTTACTTATGAGCACTGGGAAATGGCTCTAGAGCGCCACCTATGCCTTGTTAAATGCAGCCCTACGACCACATGGTTTGAGCTACATGTATGAAATTTGGCACACATGTGTATCATTCCAAGACGAACAAAAAAGTCAGTGGGCCCATTGACGCAAACCCAACAGGAAGTCCGCCATTTGGAAGAGAAGGTGACATTTTGGCTCTAATTTTGCCATTTCCATGCCTCGAACTTTAACGAACTCCTCCTTGGGATTTGGTCGTATAAGCTTCAAATTTGGACAGTGTCAACTACACCCTTGTGCCATGTTAAATTGCGGAGCTTTTGAGTTTTCACAATACTATGAGGCCGTGGCGCCATGGCGAATT
This sequence comes from Mchenga conophoros, assembly GCF_057382185.1. Lineage (NCBI taxonomy): Eukaryota > Metazoa > Chordata > Actinopteri > Cichliformes > Cichlidae > Mchenga > Mchenga conophoros. Next base: position 32,483,432 of record NC_140536.1, read on the forward strand.
TCAATGACTCGCCATGAAAATCTTATTGCCTCTCATTTTGTCATACATTTTCTGACCTTGACCAAAGAGCACACATATGATAAGGCTCCACCCCTGAACATATTTCAACTGCCATATTTGACATCAAGGACAGCGCCACCTAGTGGGAACAGGAAATGTCATGTTTTACACTTTGGGGTACAGTATAGTGATGGGTGACATCTGCAGCCTCAAATTTCTCCAGGAAAGCCTTAAGGAGTTGGTCTTGGGTTACAGTGAAAACTGTGAGTTTTCGCAAAAGGGTGTGACCCCAGCAGCATGGCGAACTTTGATGTCACGCCATGAAGAAACAAATTAGTATAACTCAATGAAATCCAGTCTGATCAGTACCAGACTTTACAGGCATGATGTCAGACCCGCCCTGAACAGATTGATGTGCCCATTGTCGGAAATACGGACAGCGCCACCTAGTGGCAACAGGAAATGTCATGGCTTTAACTTTGTTGTACTGATTTTCACAGGTTGATCGTGGCCACCTCAAAAGCGGTGAATATCACCATCAGTCCCTCGTGATGCTTCAGTGCAAAAATTGTGAGTTTAAACTAACGGCGCACCCTGGTGGCAACGCGGTTCATCATGAAAGATGAAGTGGCTTTTGAGGGGCTTGGAAAGTTTATAGAGGCTTGAAATTTGGCACACACCTCCAAATGGATGAAGGCTTTGTTGTCATGTAACCATTTTCCTTGAATAGCCCAAAATGGCTCCACAGCGCCCCCTACAATATTTCAAAACATCAGCCCCTGCTCTGTGTTTTATCTATGAGTCTGACACTTGGTAAGCTTGTGTAAGATATCAAGATGTACAAAAAAGTCTCTTGGAGCAATATCCCAAATCCAACAGGAAGTCAGCCATTTTAAAATTAATGTGCAATTTTGGCGACATTTTCCCCTCTTTTCAGGCTTCATACTTTGACGAACTCCTCCAAGGGATTTCATCATATTGAACCATTCTCCAGTGTGTGGAATCTAAAGACCTTTGTGATGTTAAATTGCGAAGCTTTTTACGTTCAAGGAAACGGGGTGGTCATGGCGGCACGTGGAGTTTCAATCACTCGCCAAAAAGCAGTAATCTGCTGTCACTCAAAGACACAAAGTCCAATCTCTCCCAAAGGTCGCAGGCGTGATGAGACTCGAGCTCGGAAATGTTTGTTATGCCCTTTGTCTATAATGGTTAGAGCGCCACCTAGTGGAACGACTAACTAATCATGAATGAATGAGTTGAAATGTTAGCTGGTGGTTAAATGCATGAATTCCATCAATGTGACATCAGATCGGACGTGCTGGTTTCAGGTGTTGGGCATGGCTCGACACGCCGGGGGTGCGAGGGCCCTCATAACGCTGCTTGCAGCTTTAATTATTATTATTATTATTATTCAGGCAAAACAAGGGCCTTTTTGAGGGCCTAAACATGCTCAAAAACTCATGAAATTTTGCACACATGCCAGGTCTGGTGAAACATTTTGTATTTTAATGGTTTTACATATGAGCACTTGGAAATGGCTCTACAGCGCCACCTATGCCTTGTAAAATGCAGCCCTACGACCACATCGTTTGTGCTACATGTATGAAATTTGGCACACATGTGTATCATGCCAAGACGAACAAAAAAGTCAGTGGGCCCATTGACGCAAACCCAACAGGAAGTCCGCCATTTGGAAGAGAAGGTGACATTTTGGCTCTAATTTTGCCGTTTCCATGCCTCGAACTTTTTCGAACTCCTCCTTGGGATTTGGTCGTATAAGCTTCATCTTTGGTCAGTGTCAACTACACACCTGGGCCATGTTAAATTGCGGAGCTTTTGAGTTTTCACAATACTATGAGGCCGTGGCGCCATGGCGAATTTCGATGACTCGCCATGAAAATCTTATTGCCTCTCATTTTGTCATACATTTTCTGACCTTGACCAAAGTGAACACATATGATAAGGCTCCACCCCTGAACATATTTCAACTGCCATATTTGACACCAGGGACAGCGCCACCTAGTGGGAACAGGAAATGTCATGTTTTACACTTTGGGGTACAGTATTGTGATGGGTGACATCTGTAGCCTCAAATTTCTCCAGGAAAGCCTTAAGGAGTTGGTCTTGGGTTACAGTGAAAACTGTGACTTTTCGCAAAAGGGTGTGACCCCAGCGGCATGGCGAACTTTGATGTCACGCCATGAAGAAACAAATTAGTATAACTCAATGAAATCCAGTCTGATCAGTACCAGACTTTACAGGCATGATGTCACACCCGCCCTGAACAGATTGATGTGCCCATTGTCGGAAATACGGACAGCGCCACCTAGTGGCAACAGGAAATGTCATGGCTTTAATTTTGTTGTACTGATTTTCACAGGTTCATCGTGGCCACCTCAAAAGCGGTGAATATCACCATCAGTCCCTCGTGATGCTTCAGTGCAAAAATTGTGAGTTTAAACTGAACGGCGCACCCTGGTGGCAACGCGGTTCAACATGAAAGATGAAGTGGCTTTTGAGGGTCTTGGCAAGTTTATAGAGGCTTGAAATTTGGCACACACCTCCAAATGGATGAAGGCTTTGTTGTTATGTGATCATTTTCATTGAATAGCGCGAAATTGCTCCACAGCGCCCCCTACAAAATTTCAAAACCACAGCCCCTGCTCTGTGTTCTATGTATGATTCTGAAACCTGGTAAGCTTATAGGAGATATCAAGATGTACAAAAAAGTCTCATGGTGCAATATCCCAAATCCAACAGGAAGTCAGCCATTTTAAAATTAATGTGTAATTTTGGCAAAATTTTCCCCTCTTTCCAGGCACCGTTCTTTGACGAACTCCTCCAAGGGATTTCATCATATTGAACCAATCTCCAGTGTGTGGAATCTAAAGACCTTTGTGATGTTAAATTGCGAAGGTTTTTACGTTCAGTGAAACGGGGTGGTTATGGTGGAACTTAGAGTTTGAATCACTCGCCAAAAAGCAGTAATCTGCTGTCACTCAAAAACACAATGTCCAATCTCTCCCAAACGTCAGATCGGAGGTGCTGGTTTTAGGTGTTGGGCTTGGCTCGACGCGCTGGGGGTGCGAGGGCCCTCATAACGCTGCTTGCAGCTTTAATTATTATTATTATTATTATTATTATTATTATTATTCAGGCGAAACAAGGGCCTTTTTGAGGGCCTAAACATGCTCAAAAACTCATGAAATTTTGCACACATGCCAGGTCTGGTGAAAAATTTTGTATTTTAATGGTTTTACATATGAGCACTGGGAAATGGCTCTAGAGCGCCACCTATGCCTTGTTAAATGCAGCCCTACGACCACATCGTTTCAGCTACATGTATGAAATTTGGCACACATATGTATCATGCCAAGACGAACAAAAAAGTCTGTGGGCCCATTGACGCAAACCCAACAGGAAGTCCGCCATTTGGAAGAGAAGGTGACATTTTGGCTCTAATTTTGCCATTTCCATGCCTCGAACTTTTGCGAACTCCTCCTTGGGGTTTCATTTCATAACCTTCAAATTTGGACAGTGTCAACTACACCCTTGTGCCATGTTAAATTGCGGAGCTTTTGAGTTTTCACAATACTATGAGGCCGTGGCGCCATGGCGAATTTCGATGACTCGCCATGAAAATCTTATTGCCTCTCATTTTGTCATACATTTTCTGACCTTGACCAAAGTGAACACATATGATAAGGCTCCACCCCTGAACATATTTCAACTGCCATATTTGACACCAGGGACAGCGCCACCTAGTGGGAACAGGAAATGTCATGTTTTACACTTTGGGGTACAGTATAGTGATGGGTGACACCTGCAGCCTCAAATTTCTCCAGAAAAGCCTTAAGGAGTTGGTCTTGGGTTACAGTGAAAACTGTGACTTTTCGCAAAAGGGTGTGACCCCAGCGGCATGGCGAACTTTGATGTCACGCCATGAAGAAACAAATTAGTATAACTCAATGAAATCCAGTCTGATCAGTACCAGACTTTACAGGCATGATGTCAGACCCACCCTGAACAGATTGATGTGCCCATTGTCAGGAATATGAAGAGCGCCACCTAGTGGCAACAGGAAATGTTATGTCTTACACTTTGTTGTACTGATTTTCACAGGTTCATTGTGGCCACCTCAAAAGCGATGAATATCACCATCAGTCCTTCTTGATGCTGCAGTGCGAAAATTGTGACTTTAAACTGAACGGCGCACCCTGGTGGCAACGCTGTTCACCATGAAAAATGAAGTGGCTTTTAAGGGGCTTGGAAAGTTTAAAAAGTCTTGAAATTTGGCGCACACCTCCAATGTGCATAAGGCTTTGTTGTTATGTGATCATTTTCATTGAATAGCGCAAAATGGCTCCACAGCGCCCCCTACAAAATTTCAAAACATCAGCCCCTTCTCTGTGTTTTATGTATGAGTCTGAAACCTGGTAAGCTTATAGGAGATATCAAGATGTACAAAAAAGTCTCCTGGAGCAATATCCCAAATCCAACAGGAAGTCAGCCATTTTAAAATTAATGTGTAATTTTGGCGACATTTTCCCCTCTTTCCAGGCATTGTTCTTTGACGAACTCCTCCAAGGGATTTCATCATATTGAACCAATCTCCAGTGTGTGGAATCTAAAGACCTTTGTGATGTTAAATTGCGAAGGTTTTTACGTTCAGGGAAACGGTCTGGTCATGGCGGCACGTGGAGTTTGAATCACTCTCCAAAAAGCAGTAATCTGCTGTCACTGAAAAACACAATGTCCAATCTCTCCCAAACGTCTCAGGTGTGATGAGACTCGAGCTCGGAAATGTTTGGTATGCCATTTGTCGGTAATAGTTAGAGCGCCACCTATTGGGACGACTATAATCATGGTTCAATGAGATGAAATGTTAGCTGGTGGTTAAATGCATGAATTCCATCAATGTGACATCACATCGGACGTGCTGGTTTTAGGTGTTGGGCGTGGCTCGACGCGCCGGGGGTGCGAGGGCCCTCATAACGCTGCTTGCAGCTTTAATTATTATTATTATTATTATTATTATTATTCCGGCAAATGAATCGGCCTTTTGAGGGCCTAAACATGCTCGAAAACTCATGAAATTTTGCACACGCATCAGGTCTGGTGAAAATTTACGTATTTTAATGTTCCCAGACATGGCCAGGGAAAATTAGCTCAGTAGCGCCACCTAGAAAAATGAAAAACGCGAGCCCCCGGTATGGGTATGACCTACATGTTTGAAAGTCGGTACACCTATATAACGTTCAGAGTCGAACAAAAAAGTCTATTATGGCAATGTCCTAAACCCAACAGGAAGTCCGCCATTTTGGATTGAAGGTGACATTTTGGGTCTGATTTTACCGTTTCCATGCCTTGTACTTTAACGAACTCCTCCTTGGGATTTGGTCCTATAAACTTCAAATTTGGACAGTGTCAACTACACCCTTGTGCCATGTTAAATTGCGGAGCTTTTGAGTTTTCACAATAGTATGAGGCCGTGGCGCCATGGCGAATTATGATGACTCGCCATCAAAATCTTATTGCCTCTCATTCTGTCATACATGTTCCGATCTGGACCAAAGAGCACACATATGATAAGGCTCCACCCCTGAACATATTTCAACTGCCATATTTGACATCAAGGACAGCGCCACCTAGTGGGAACAGGAAATGTCATGTTTTACACTTTGGGGTACAGTATAGTGATGGGTGACATCTGCAGCCTCAAATTTCTCCAGGAAAGCCTTAAGGAGTTGGTCTTGGGTTACAGTGAAAACTGTGACTTTTCGCAAAAGGGTGTGACCCCAGCGGCGTGGCGAACTTTGATGTCACGCCATGAAGAAACAAATTAGTATAACTCAATGAAATCCAGTCTGATCAGTACCAGACTTTACAGGCATGATGTCAGACCCGCCCTGAACAGATTGATATGCCCATTGTCGGAAATACGGACAGCGCCACCTAGTGGCAACAGGAAATGTCATGGCTTTAATTTTGTTGTACTGATTTTCACAGGTTCATCTTGGCCACCTCAAAAGCGGTGAATATCACCATCAGTCCCTCGTGATGCTTCAGTGCAAAAATTGTGACTTTAAACTGAACGGCGCACCCTGGTGGCAACGCTGTTCAACATGAAAGATGAAGTGGCTTTTGAGGGTCTTGGCAAGTTTATAGAGGCTTGAAATTTGGCACACACCTCCAAATGGATGAAGGCTTTGTGGGCATGTGATCATTTTCATTGAATAGCGCGAAATTGCTCCACAGCGCCCCCTACAATATTTCAAAACAACAGCCCCTGCTCTGTGTTCTATGTGTGATTCTGAAACCTGGTAAGCTTATAGGAGATATCAAGATGTACAAAAAAGTCTCTTGGTGCAATATCCCAAATCCAACAGGAAGTCAGCCATTTTAAAATTAATGTGTAATTTTGGCAACATTTTCCCCTCTTTCCAGGCACCGTTCTTTGACGAACTCCTCCAAGGGATTTCATCATATTGAACCAACCTCCAGTGTGTGGAATCTAAAGACCTTTGTGATGTTAAATTGCGAAGCTTTTTACGTTCAGTGAAACGGGGTGGTTATGGCGGCACTTAGAGTTTGAATCACTCGCCAAAAAGCAGTAATCTGCTGTCACTCAAAAACACAATGTCCAATCTCTCCCAAACGTCTCAGGTGTGATGAGACTCGAGCTTGGAAGTGTTTGTTATGCCATTTGTACATAATGGTTAGAGCGCCACCTAGTGGAACGACTTACTAATCATGAATGAATGAGTTGAAATGTTAGCTGGTGGTTAAATGCATGAATTCCATCAATGTGACATCAGATCGGACGTGCTGGTTTTAGGTGTTGGGCGTGGCTCGACGTGCCGGGGGTGCGAGGGCCCTCATAACGCTGCTTGCAGCTTTAATTATTATTATTATTCACCCCAAACAAGGGCCTTTTTGAGGGCCTAAACATGCTCAAAAACTCATGAAATTTTGCACACATGCCAGGTTTGGTGAAAAATTTTGTATTTTAATGGTTTTACATATGAGCACTGGGAAATGGCTCTACAGCGCCACCTATGCCTTGTTAAATGCAGCCCTACGACCACATCGTTTCAGCTACATGTATGAAATTTGGCACACATGTGTATCATGCCAAGACGAACAAAAAAGTCTGGGGGCCCATTGACGCAAACCCAACAGGAAGTCCGCCATTTGGAAGAGAAGGTGACATTTTGGCTCTAATTTTGCCATTTCCATGCCTCGAACTTTAACGAACTCCTCCTTGGGATTTGGTCCTATAAGCTTCAAATTTGGACAGTGTCAACTACCCCCTTGTGCCATGTTAAATTGCGGAGCTTTTGAGTTTTCACAATAGTATGAGGCCGTGGCGCCATGGCGAATTTTGATGACTCGCCATGAAAATCTTATTGCCTCTCATTCTGTCATACATGTTCCGATCTGGACCAAAGAGCACACATATGATAAGGCTCCACCCCTGAACATATTTCAACTGCCATATTTGACATCAAGGACAGCGCCACCTAGTGGGAACAGGAAATGTCATGTTTTACACTTTGGGGTACAGTATTGTGATGGGTGACATCTGCAGCCTCAAATTTCTCCAGGAAAGCCTTAAGGAGTTGGTCTTGGGTTACAGTGAAAACTGTGACTTTTCACGAAAGGGTGTGACCCCAGCAGCATGGCGAACTTTGATGTCACGCCATGAAGAAACAAATTAGTATAACTCAATGAAATCCAGTCTGATCAGTACCAGACTTTACAGGCATGATGTCAGACCCGCCCTGAACAGATTGATATGCCCATTGTCGGAAATACGGACAGCGCCACCTAGTGGCAACAGGAAATGTCATGGCTTTAACTTTGTTGTACTGATTTTCACAGGTTCATCGTGGCCACCTCAAAAGCGGTGAATATCACCATCAGTCCCTCGTGATGCTTCAGTGCAAAAATGGTGACTTTAAACTGAACGGCGCACCCTGGTGGCAACGCTGTTCATCATGAAAGATGAAGTGGCTTTTGAGGGGCTTGAAAAGTTTATAGAGGCTTGAAATTTGGCACACACCTCCAAATGGATGAAGGCATTGTTGTTATGTAACCATTTTCCTTGAATAGCGCAAAATGGCTCCACAGCGCCCCCTACAATATTTCAAAACATCAGCCCCTGCTCTGTGTTTCATCTATGAGTCTGACACTTGGTAAGCTTGTGTAAGATATCAAGATGTACAAAAAAGTCTCTTGGAGCAATATCCCAAATCCAACAGGAAGTCAGCCATTTTAAAATTAATGTGTAATTTTGATGACATTTTCCCCCCTTTTCAGGCCTCATACTTTGACGAACTCCTCCAAGGGATTTCATCATATTGAAGCATTCTTCAGTGTGTAGAATCTAAAGACCTTTGTGATGTTAAATTGCGAAGCTTTTTCCGTTCAGGGAAACGGGGTGGTCATGGCGGCACGTAGAGTTTCAATCACTCGCAAAAAGCAGTAATCTGCTGTCACTAAAAAACACAATGTCCAATCTCTCCCAAAGGTCGCAGGTGTGATGAGACTCGAGCTTGGAAATGTTTGTTATGCTATTTGTCAATAATGGTTAGAGCGCCACCTAGTGGCATGACTATAATCCTGGTTGAATAAGATGAAATGTTAGCTGGTGATTAAAAGCATGAAATCCATCAATGTGACATCACATCGGACGTGCCGGTTTGAGGTGTTGGCAGTAGCTCGACGTGCCGGGGGTGCGAGGGCCCTCATAACGCTGCTTGCAGCTTTAATTATTATTATTATTATTATTCACCCCAAACAAGGGCCTTTTTGAGGGCCTAAACATGCTCAAAAACTCATGAAATTTTGCACACATGCCAGGTCTGGTGAAAAATTTTGTATTTTAATGGTTTTACATATGAGCACTGGGAAATGGCTCTAGAGCGCCACCTATGCCTTGTTAAATGCAGCCCTACGACCACATGGTTTGAGCTACATGTATGAAATTTGGCACACATGTGTATCATGCCAAGACGAACAAAAAAGTCTGTGGGCCCATTGACGCAAACCCAACAGGAAGTCCGCCATTTGGAAGAGAAGGTGACATTTTGGCTCTAATTTTGCCATTTCCATGCCTCGAACTTTTGCGAACTCCTCCTTGGTGTTTCATTTCATAACCTTCAAATTTGGACAGTGTCAACTACACCCTTGTGCCATGTTAAATTGCGGAGCTTTTGAGTTTTCACAATACTATGAGGCCGTGGCGCCATGGCGAATTTCGATGACTCGCCATGAAAATCTTATTGCCTCTCATTTTGTCATACATTTTCTGACCTTGACCAAAGTGAACACATATGATAAGGCTCCACCCCTGAACATATTTCAACTGCCATATTTGACATCAAGGACAGCGCCACCTAGTGGGAACAGGAAATGTCATGTTTTACACTTTGGGGTACAGTATAGTGATGGGTGACATCTGCAGCCTCAAATTTCTCCAGGAAAGCCTTAAGGAGTTGGTCTTGGGTTACAGTGAAAACTGTGAGTTTTCGCGAAAGGGTGTGACCCCAGCAGCATGGCGAACTTTGATGTCACGCCATGAAGAAACAAATTAGTATAACTCAATGAAATCCAGTCTGATCAGTACCAGACTTTACAGGCATGATGTCAGACCCGCCCTGAACAGATTGAACTACCCATTGTCGGGAATACGGACAGCGCCACCTAGTGGGAACAGGAAATGTCATGGCTTTAATTTTGTTGTACTGATTTTCACAGGTTCATCTTGGCCACCTCAAAAGCGGTGAATATCACCATCAGTCCCTCGTGATGCTTCAGTGCAAAAATTGTGACTTTAAACTGAACGGCGCACCCTGGTGGCAACGCTGTTCACCATGAAAAATGAAGTGGCTTTTGAGGGGCTTGGAAAGTTTATAGAGGCTTGAAATTTGGCGCCCACCTCCATTGTGCTTAAGGCTTTGTTGTTATGTAATCATTTTCATTGAATAGCGCAAAATGGCTCCACAGCGCCCCCTACAAAATTTCAAAACATCAGCCCCAGCTCTGTGTTTTATGTATGAGTCTGAAACCTGGTAAGCTTATAGGAGATATCAAGATGTACAAAAACGTCTCTTGGAGCAATATCCCAAATCTAACAGGAAGTCAGCCATTTTAAAATTAATGTGTAATTTTTGTGACATTTTCCCCTCTTTCCAGGCACCGTTCTTTGACGAACTCCTCCAAGGGATTTCATCATATTGAACCAATCTCCAGTGTGTGGAATCTAAAGACCTTTGTGATGTTAAATTGCGAAGCTTTTTACGTCCAGGGAAACGGGGTGGTTATGGCGGCACTTAGAGTTTGAATCACTTGCCAAAAAGCAGTAATCTGCTGTCACTCAAAAACACCATGTCCAATCTCTCCCAAACGTCTCAGGTGTGATGAGACTCGAGCTTGGAAGTGTTTGTTATGCCATTTGTACATAATGGTTAGAGCGCCACCTAGTGGAACGACTAACTAATCATGAATGAATGAGTTGAAATGTTAGCTGGTGGTTAAATGCATGAATTCCATCAATGTGACATCAGATCGGACGTGCTGGTTTTAGGTGTTGGGCGTGGCTCGACGCGCCGGGGGTGCGAGGGCCCTCATAACGCTGCTTGCAGCTTTAATTAGGGCCCGAGCACTGAGAGTGCGAAGGCCCTATTGTATCTGCTCCGTTTCTTATTATTATTATTATTATTATTAGGGCCCGAGCACCGAGAGTGCGAAGGCCCTATTGTATCTGCTCCGTTTCTTATTATTATTATTATTATTATTATTATTATTATTCAGGCGAAACAAGGGCCTTTTTGAGGGCCTAAACATGCTCAAAAACTCATGAAATTTTGCACACCTGCCAGGTCTGGTGAAAAATTTTGTATTTTAATGGTTTTACATATGAGCACTGGGAAATGGCTCTACAGCGCCACCTATGCCTTGTTAAATGCAGCCCTACGACCACATCGTTTGAGCTACATGTATGAAATTTGGCACACATGTGTATCATGCCAAGACGAACAAAAAAGTCTGTGGGCCCATTGACGCAAACCCAACAGGAAGTCCGCCATTTGGAAGAGAAGGTGACATTTTGGCTCTAATTTTGCCATTTCCATGTCTCGAACTTTTGCGAACTCCTCCTTGGGGTTTCATTTCATAACCTTCAAATTTGGACAGTGTCAACTACACCCTTGTGCCATGTTAAATTGCGGAGCTTTTGAGTTTTCACAATACTATGAGGCCGTGGCGCCATGGCGAATTTCGATGACTCGCCATGAAAATCTTATTGCCTCTCATTTTGTCATACATTTTCTGACCTTGACCAAAGTGAACACATATGATAAGGCTCCACCCCTAAACATATTTCAACTGCCATATTTGACATCAAGGACAGCGCCACCTAGTGGGAACAGGAAATGTCATGTTTTACACTTTGGGGTACAGTATAGTGATGGGTGACATCTGCAGCCTCAAATTTCTCCAGAAAACCCTTAAGGAGTTGGTCTTGGGTTACAGTGAAAACTGTGACTTTTCGCAAAAGGGTGTGACCCCAGCAGCATGGCGAACTTTGATGTCACGCCATGAAGAAACAAATTAGTATAACTCAATGAAATCCAGTCTGATCAGTACCAGACTTTACAGGCATGAAGTCAGACCCGCCCTGAACAGATTGATGTGCCCATTGTCGGGAATACGGACAGCGCCACCTAGTGGGAACAGGAAATGTCATGGCTTTAATTTTGTTGTACTGATTTTCACAGGTTCATCGTGGCCACCTCAAAAGCGGTGAATATCACCATCAGTCCCTCGTGATGCTTCAGTGCAAAAATTGTGACTTTAAACTGAACGCCGCACCCTGGTGGCAACGCGGTTCACCATGAAAGATGAAGTGGCTTTTGAGGGGCTTGGAAAGTTTAAAAAGTCTTGAAATTTGGCGCACACCTCCAATGTGGTTAAGGCTTTGTTGTTATGTGATCATTTTCATTGAATATCCCAAAATGGCTCCACAGCGCCCCCTACAAAATTTCAAAACCACAGCCCCTGCTCTGTGTTTTATGTATGAGTCTGAAACCTGGTAAGCTTATAGGAGATATCAAGATGTACAAAAAAGTCTCTTGGAGCAATATCCCAAATCCAACAGGAAGTCAGCCATTTTAAAATTAATGTGCAATTTTGGCAACATTTTCCCCTCTTTTCAGGCATCGTTCTTTGCCGAACTCCTCCAAGGGATTTCATCAGATTGCACTATTCTTCAGTGTGTGGAATCCAAAGACCTTTGTGTTGTTAAATTGCGAAGCTTTTTACGTTCAGGGAAACGGGGTGGTTATGGCGGCACGTAGACTCTCAATCACTCGCCAAAACGCAGTAATCTGCTGTTACTCAAAAACACAATGTCCAATCTCACCCAAAGGTCGCAGGCATAATGAGACTCGAGTTCGGAAATGTTTGTTATGCCATTTGTACATAATGGTTAGAGTGCCACCTAGTGGAACGTCTAGCTAATCATGAATGAATGAGTTGAAATGTTAGCTGGTGGTTAAATGCATGAATTCCATCAATGTGACATCGATCGGAAGTGCTGGTTTTAGGTGTTGGGCGTGGCTCGACGCGCCGGGGGTGCGAGGGCCCTCATAACGCTGCTTGCAGCTTTAATTATTATTATTATTATTATTCACCCCAAACAAGGGCCTTTTTGAGGGCCTAAACATGCTCAAAAACTCATGAAATTTTGCACACATGCCAGGTCTGGTGAAAAATTTTGTATTTTAATGGTTTTACATATGAGCACTGGGAAATGGCTCTACAGCGCCACCTATGCCTTGTAAAATGCAGCCCTACGACCACATCGTTTGGGCTACATGTATGAAATTTGGCGCACATGTGTATCATGCCAAGACGAACAAAAAAGTCAGTGGGCCCATTGACGCAAACCCAACAGGAAGTCCGCCATTTGGAAGAGAAGGTGACATTTTGGCTCTAATTTTGCCGTTTCCATGCCTCGAACTTTTTCGAACTCCTCCTTGGGATTTGGTCGTATAAGCTTCATCTTTGGTCAGTGTCAACTACACACCTGGGCCATGTTAAATTGCGGAGCTTTTGAGTTTTCACAATACCATGAGGCCGTGGCGCCACGGCGAATTTCGATGACTCGCCATGAAAATCTTATTGCCTCTCATTTTGTCATACATTTTCTGACCTTGACCAAAGTGAACACATATGATAAGGCTCCACCCCTGAACATATTTCAACTGCCATATTTGACACCAGGGACAGCGCCACCTAGTGGGAACAGGAAATGTCATGTTTTACACTTTGGGGTACAGTATTGTGATGGGTGACATCTGCAGCCTCAAATTTCTCCAGGAAAGCCTTAAGGAGTTGGTCTTGGGTTACAGTGAAAACTGTGACTTTTCGCAAAAGGGTGTGACCCCAGCGGCATGGCGAACTTTGATGTCACGCCATGAAGAAACAAATTAGTATAACTCAATGAAATCCAGTCTGATCAGTACCAGACTTTACAGGCATGATGTCAGACCCACCCTGAACAGATTGATGTGCCCATTGTCAGGAATATGAAGAGCGCCACCTAGTGGCAACAGGAAATGTTATGTCTTACACTTTGTTGTACTGATTTTCACAGGTTCATTGTGGCCACCTCAAAAGCGATGAATATCACCATCAGTCCTTCTTGATGCTGCAGTGCGAAAATTGTGACTTTAAACTGAACGGCGCACCCTGGTGGCAACGCTGTTCACCATGAAAAATGAAGTGGCTTTTAAGGGGCTTGGAAAGTTTAAAAAGTCTTGAAATTTGGCGCACACCTCCAATGTGCATAAGGCTTTGTTGTTATGTGATCATTTTCATTGAATAGCGCAAAATGGCTCCACAGCGCCCCCTACAAAATTTCAAAACATCAGCCCCTTCTCTGTGTTTTATGTATGAGTCTGAAACCTGGTAAGCTTATAGGAGATATCAAGATGTACAAAAAAGTCTCCTGGAGCAATATCCCAAATCCAACAGGAAGTCAGCCATTTTAAAATTAATGTGTAATTTTGGCGACATTTTCCCCTCTTTCCAGGCATTGTTCTTTGACGAACTCCTCCAAGGGATTTCATCATATTGAACCAATCTCCAGTGTGTGGAATCTAAAGACCTTTGTGATGTTAAATTGCGAAGGTTTTTACGTTCAGGGAAACGGTCTGGTCATGGCGGCACGTGGAGTTTGAATCACTCTCCAAAAAGCAGTAATCTGCTGTCACTGAAAAACACAATGTCCAATCTCTCCCAAACGTCTCAGGTGTGATGAGACTCGAGCTCGGAAATGTTTGGTATGCCATTTGTCGGTAATAGTTAGAGCGCCACCTATTGGGACGACTATAATCATGGTTCAATGAGATGAAATGTTAGCTGGTGGTTAAATGCATGAATTCCATCAATGTGACATCACATCGGACGTGCTGGTTTTAGGTGTTGGGCGTGGCTCGACGCGCCGGGGGTGCGAGGGCCCTCATAACGCTGCTTGCAGCTTTAATTATTATTATTATTATTAGGGCCCGAGCACTGACAGTGCGAAGGCCCTATTGTAATTGCTCCGTTTATTAGGGCCCGAGCACCGAGAGTGCGAAGGCCCTATTGTATCTGCTCCGTTTCTTATTATTATTATTATTATTATTATTATTATTCAGGCGAAACAAGGGCCTTTTTGAGGGCCTAAACATGCTCAAAAACTCATGAAATTTTGCACACATGCCAGGTCTGGTGAAAAATTTTGTATTTTAATGGTTTTACATATGAGCACTGGGAAATGGCTCTAGAGCGCCACCTATGCCTTGTTAAATGCAGCCCTACGACCACATCGTTTGAGCTACATGTATGAAATTTGGCACACATGTGTATCATGCCAAGACGAACAAAAAAGTCTGTGGGCCCATTGACGCAAACCCAACAGGAAGTCCGCCATTTTGAAGAGAAGGTGACATTTTGGCTCTAATTTTGCCATTTCCATGCCTCGAACTTTTGCAAACTCCTCCTTGGGGTTTCATTTCATAACCTTCAAATTTGGACAGTGTCAACTACACCCTTGTGCCATGTTAAATTGCGGAGCTTTTGAGTTTTCACAATACTATGAGGCCGTGGCGCCATGGCGAATTTCGATGACTCGCCATGAAAATCTTATTGCCTCTCATTTTGTCATACATTTTCTGACCTTGACCAAAGTGAACACATATGATAAGGCTCCACCCCTGAACATATTTCAACTGCCATATTTGACACCAGGGACAGCGCCACCTAGTGGGAACAGGAAATGTCATGTTTTACACTTTGGGGTACAGTATAGTGATGGGTGACATCTGCAGCCTCAAATTTCTCCAGGAAAGCCTTAAGGAGTTGGTCTTGGGTTACAGTGAAAACTGTGACTTTTTGCAAAAGGGTGTGACCCCAGCAGCATGGCGAACTTTGATGTCACGCCATGAAGAAACAAATTAGTATAACTCAATGAAATCCAGTCTGATCAGTACCAGACTTTACAGGCATGATGTCAGACCCGCCCTGAACAGATTGACGTGCCCATTATCGGAAATACGGACAGCGCCACCTAGTGGCCACAGGAAATGTCATGGCTTTAATTTTGTTGTACTGATTTTCACAGGTTCATCGTGGCCACCTCAAAAGCGGTGAATATCACCATCAGTCCCTCGTGATGCTTCAGTGCAAAAATTGTGACTTTACACTGAACGGCGCACCCTGGTGGCAACGCGGTTCAACATGAAAGATGAAGTGGCTTTTGAGGGGCTTGGAAAGTTTATAGAGGCTTTAAATTTGGCACACACCCCCAAATGGATGAAGGCTTTGTTGTCATATGATCATTTTCATTGAATAGCGCGAAATTGCTCCACAGCGCCCCCTACAAAGTTTCAAAATATCAGCCCCTGCTCTGTGTTTTATCTATGAGTCTGAAACTTGGTAAGCTCATGGAAGATATTAAGATGTACAAAAAAGTCTCTTGGAGCAATATCCCAAATCCAACAGGAAGTCAGCCATTTTAAAATTCATGTGTAATTTTGGCGACATTTTCCCCTCTTTTCAGGCTTCATACTTTGACGAACTCCTCCAAGGGATTTCATCAGATTGGACCGATCTGAAGTTTGTGGAATCTAAAGACCTTTGTGATGTTAAATTGCGAAGCTTTTTACGTTCAGGGAAACGGGGTGGTCATGGCGGCACTTAGAGTTTCAATCACTCGCCAAAACGCAGTAATCTGCTGTCACTCAAAAACACAATATCCAATCTCTCCCAAACGTCGCAGGTGTGATGAGACTCGAGTTCGGAAATGTTTGTTATGCCATTTGTCAGTAATAGTTAGAGCGCCACCTAGTGGGACGACTATAATCATGGTTCAATGAGATGAAATGTTAGCTGGTGGTTAAATGCATGAATTCCATCAATGTGACATCACATTGGATGTGCTGGTTTTAGGTGTTGGGCGTGGCTCGACACGCCAGGGTGCGAGGGCCCTCATAACGCTGCTTGCAGCTTTAATTATTATTATTATTATTATTATTATTATTATTCCGGCAAATGAATCGGCCTTTTGAGGGCCTAAACATGCTCGAAAACTCATGAAATTTTGCACACGCGTCAGGTCTGGTGAAAATTTACGTATTTTAATGTTCCCAGACATGGCCAGGGAAAATTAGCTCAGTAGCGCCACCTAGAAAAATGAAAAACGCGAGCCCCCGGTATGGGTATCACCTACATGTTTGAAAGTCGGTACACCTATATAACGTTCAGAGTCGAACAAAAAAGTCTATTATGGCAATGTCCTAAACCCAACAGGAAGTCCGCCATTTTGGATTGAAGGTGACATTTTGGGTCTGATTTTACCGTTTCCATGCCTTGTACTTTAACGAACTCCTCCTTGGGATTTGGTCCTATAAACTTCAAATTTGGACAGTGTCAACTACACCCTTGTGCCATGTTAAATTGCGGAGCTTTTGAGTTTTCACAATAGTATGAGGCCGTGGCGCCATGGCGAATTATGATGACTCGCCATCAAAATCTTATTGCCTCTCATTCTGTCATACATGTTCCGATCTGGACCAAAGAGCACACATATGATAAGGCTCCACCCCTGAACATATTTCAACTGCCATATTTGACATCAAGGACAGCGCCACCTAGTGGGAACAGGAAATGTCATGTTTTACACTTTGGGGTACAGTATAGTGATGGGTGACATCTGCAGCCTCAAATTTCTCCAGGAAAGCCTTAAGGAGTTGGTCTTGGGTTACAGTGAAAACTGTGACTTTTCGCAAAAGGGTGTGACCCCAGCGGCGTGGCGAACTTTGATGTCACGCCATGAAGAAACAAATTAGTATAACTCAATGAAATCCAGTCTGATCAGTACCAGACTTTACAGGCATGATGTCAGACCCGCCCTGAACAGATGATGTGCCCATTGTCGGAAATACGGACAGCGCCACCTAGTGGCAACAGGAAATGTCATGGCTTTAATTTTGTTGTACTGATTTTCACAGGTTCATCTTGGCCACCTCAAAAGCGGTGAATATCACCATCAGTCCCTCGTGATGCTTCAGTGCAAAAATTGTGACTTTAAACTGAACGGCGCACCCTGGTGGCAACGCTGTTCAACATGAAAGATGAAGTGGCTTTTGAGGGTCTTGGCAAGTTTATAGAGGCTTGAAATTTGGCACACACCTCCAAATGGATGAAGGCTTTGTGGGCATGTGATCATTTTCATTGAATAGCGCGAAATTGCTCCACAGCGCCCCCTACAAAATTTCAAAACCACAGCCCCTGCTCTGTGTTCTATGTGTGATTCTGAAACCTGGTAAGCTTATAGGAGATATCAAGATGTACAAAAAAGTCTCTTGGTGCAATATCCCAAATCCAACAGGAAGTCAGCCATTTTAAAATTAATGTGTAATTTTGGCAACATTTTCCCCTCTTTCCAGGCACCGTTCTTTGACGAACTCCTCCAAGGGATTTCATCATATTGAACCAACCTCCAGTGTGTGGAATCTAAAGACCTTTGTGATGTTAAATTGCGAAGCTTTTTACGTTCAGTGAAACGGGGTGGTTATGGCGGCACTTAGAGTTTGAATCACTCGCCAAAAAGCAGTAATCTGCTGTCACTCAAAAACACAATGTCCAATCTCTCCCAAACGTCTCAGGTGTGATGAGACTCGAGCTTGGAAGTGTTTGTTATGCCATTTGTACATAATGGTTAGAGCGCCACCTAGTGGAACGACTTACTAATCATGAATGAATGAGTTGAAATGTTAGCTGGTGGTTAAATGCATGAATTCCATCAATGTGACATCAGATCGGACGTGCTGGTTTTAGGTGTTGGGCGTGGCTCGACGCGCCGGGGGTGCGAGGGCCCTCATAACGCTGCTTGCAGCTTTAATTATTATTATTATTATTATTCACCCCAAACAAGGGCCTTTTTGAGGGCCTAAACATGCTCAAAAACTCATGAAATTTTGCACACATGCCAGGTCTGGTGAAAAATTTTGTATTTTAATGGTTTTACATATGAGCACTGGGAAATGGCTCTACAGCGCCACCTATGCCTTGTTAAATGCAGCCCTACGACCACATCGTTTGAGCTACATGTATGAAATTTGGCACACATGTGTATCATGCCAAGACGAACAAAAAAGTCTGTGGGCCCATTGACGCAAACCCAACAGGAAGTCCGCCATTTGGAAGTGAAGCTGACATTTTGGCTCTAATTTTGCCATTTCCATGCCTCGAACTTTAACGAACTCCTCCTTGGGATTTGGTCGTATAAGCTTCATATTTGGTCAGTGCCAACTACACCCTTGTGCCATGTTAAATTGCGGAGCTTTTGAGTTTTCACAATACTATGAGGCCGTGGCGCCATGGCGAATTTCGATGACTCGCCATGAAAATCTTATTGCCTCTCATTTTGTCATACAATTTCTGACCTTGACCAAAGTGAACACATATGATAAGGCTCCAGCCCTGAACATATTTCAACTGCCATATTTGACATCAAGGACAGCGCCACCTAGTGGGAACAGGAAATGTCATGTTTTACACTTTGGGGTACAGTATAGTGATGGGTGACATCTGCAGCCTCAAATTTCTCCAGGAAAGCCTTAAGGAGTTGGTCTTGGGTTACAGTGAAAACTGTGAGTTTTCGCGAAAGGGTGTGACCCCAGCAGCATGGCGAACTTTGATGTCACGCCATGAAGAAACAAATTAGTATAACTCAATGAAATCCAGTCTGATCAGTACCAGACTTTACAGGCATGATGTCAGACGCGCCCTGAACAGATTGATGTGCCCATTGTCGGGAATACGGACAGCGCCACCTAGTGGCAACAGGAAATGTCATGGCTTTAATTTTGTTGTACTGATTTTCACAGGTTCATCGTGGCCACCTCAAAAGCGGAGAATATCACCATCAGTCCCTCATGATGCTTCAGTGCAAAAATTGTGACTTTAAACTGAACGGCGCACCCTGGTGGCAACGCGGTCCACCATGAAAGATGAAGTGGCTTTTGAGGGGCTTGGAAAGTTTATAGAGGCTTGAAATTTGGCACACACCTCCAATGTGATGAAGGCTTTGTTGTTATGTGATCATTTTCATTGAATAGCGCGAAATGGCTCCACAGCGCCCCCTACAATATTTCAAAATATCAGCCCCTGCTCTGTGTTTTATGTATGACTCTGAAACCTGGTAAGCTTATAGGAGATATCAAGATGTACAAAAAAGTCTCTTGGAGCAATATCCCAAATCCAACAGGAAGTCAGCCATTTTAAAATTAATGTGCAATTTTGGCAACATTTTCCCCTCTTTCCAGGCACCCTTCTTTGACGAACTCCTCCAAGGGATTTCATCAGATTGATCCGATCTCCTGTGTGTGGAATCTAAAGACCTTTGTGATGTTAAATTGCGAAGCTTTTTCCGTTCAGGGAAACGGGGTGGTCATGGCGGCACTTAGAGTTTGAATCACTCGCCAAAAAGC
Source organism: Mchenga conophoros (assembly GCF_057382185.1). NCBI lineage: Eukaryota > Metazoa > Chordata > Actinopteri > Cichliformes > Cichlidae > Mchenga > Mchenga conophoros. The sequence continues at coordinate 32,503,477 of NC_140536.1, forward strand.
AGTAATCTGCTGTCACTCAAAGACACAATGTCCAATCTCTCCCAAAGCTCATAGGCGTGATGAGACTCGAGCTCGGAAATGTTTGTTATGCCATTTGTACATGATGGTTAGAGCGCCACCTAGTGGAACGACTAACTAATCATGAATGAATGAGTTGAAATGTTAGCTGGTGGTTAAATGCATGAATCCCATCAATGTGACATCAGATCGGACGTGCTGGTTTTAGGTGTTGGGCGTGGCTCGACGCGCCGGGGGTGCGAGGGCCCTCATAACGCTGCTTGCAGCTTTAATTAGGGCCCGAGCACTGATAGTGCGAAGGCCCTATTGTAATTGCTCTGTTTATTATTATTATTATTATTATTATTTCGGCAAATGAATTGGCCGTTTGAGGGCCTAAACATGCTCGAAAACTCATGAAATTTTGCACACGCGTCAGGTCTGGTGAAAATTTACGTATTTTAATGTTCTCAGACATGGCCAGGGAAAATTAGCTCAGTAGCGCCACCTAGAAAAATGAAAAACGCGAGCCCCCGGTATGGGTATGGCCTACAAGTTTGAAAGTCGGTACACCTATATAACGTTCAGAGTCGAACAAAAAAGTCTATTATGGCAATGTCCTAAACCCAACAGGAAGTCCGCCATTTTGGATTGAAGGTGACATTTTGGCTCTGATTTTACCGTTTCCATGCCTTGTACTTTAACGAACTCCTCCTTGGGATTTGGTCCTATGAACTTCAAATTTGGACAGTGTCAACTACACCCTTGTGCCATGTTAAATTGCGGAGCTTTTGAGTTTTCACAATACTATGAGGCCGTGGCGCCATGGCGAATTTCGATGACTCGCCATCAAAATCTTATTGCCTCTCATTTTTTCATACATTTTCTGACCTTGACCAAAGTGAACACATATGATAAGGCTCCACCCCTGAACATATTACAACTGCCATATTTTACATCAAGGACAGCGCCACCTAGTGGGAACAGGAAATGTCATGTTTTACACTTTGGGGTACAGTATAGTGATGGGTGACATCTGCAGCCTCAAATTTCTCCAGAAAAGCCTTAAGGAGTTGGTCTTGGGTTACAGTGAAAACTGTGACTTTTCGCAAAAGGGTGTGACCCCAGCAGCATGGTGAACTTTGATGTCACGCCATGAAGAAACAAATTAGTATAACTCAATGAAATCCAGTCTGATCAGTACCAGACTTTACAGGCATGATGTCAGACCCGCCCTGAACAGATTGATGTGCCCATTGTCGGAAATACGGACAGCGCCACCTAGTGGCAACAGGAAATGTCATGGCTTTAATTTTGTTGTACTGATTTTCACAGGTTCATCGTGGCCACCTCAAAAGCGGTGAATATCAACATCAGTCCCTCGTGATGCTTCAGTGCAAAAATTGTGACTTTAAACTGAACGGCGCACCCTGGTGGCAACGCGGTTCACCATGAAATATGAAGTGGCTTTTGAGGGGCTTGGAAAGTTTATAGAGGCTTGAAATTTGGCACACACCTCCAAATGGATGTAGGCTTTGTTGTCATGTGATCATTTTCATTGAATAGCGCGAAATTGCTCCACAGCGCCCCCTACAAAATTTCAAAACATCAGCCCCAGCTCTGTGTTTCATCTATGAGTCTGAAACCTGGTAAGCTTATGGAAAATATCAAGATGTACAAAAAAGTCTCTTGGAGCAATATCCCAAATCCAACAGGAAGTCAGCCATTTTAAAATTAATGTGTAATTTTGGCGGCATTTTCCCCTCTTTTCAGGCTTCATACTTTGACGAACTCCTCCAAGGGATTTTATCATATTGAACCATTCTCCAGTGTGTGGAATCTAAAGACCTTTGTGATGTTAAATTGCGAAGCTTTTTACGTTCAAGGAAACGGGGTGGTCATGGCGGCACGTGGAGTTTCAATCACTCGCCAAAAAGCAGTAATATGCTGTCACTCAAAGACACAAAGTCCAATCTCTCCCAAAGGTCGCAGGCGTGATGAGACTCGAGCTCGGAAATGTTTGTTATGCCATTTGTCTATAATGGTTAGAGCGCCACCTAGTGGGACGACTATACTCATGGTTGAACCAAATGAAATGTTAACTGGTGGTTAAATGCATGAATTCCATCAATGTGACATCAGATCGGACGTGCTGGTTTTAGGTGTTGGGCGTGGCTCGACGCGCCGGGGGTGCGAGGGCCCTCATAACGCTGCTTGCAGCTTTAATTAGGGCCCGAGCACTGACAGTGCGAAGGCCCTATTGTAATTGCTCTGTTTATTATTATTATTATTATTATTATTATTATTATTATTATTATTATTCCGGCAAATGAATTGGCCTTTTGAGGGCCTAAACATGCTCGAAAACTCATGAAATTTTGCACACGCGTCAGGTCTGGTGAAAATTTACGTATTTTAATGTTCTCAGACATGGCCAGGGAAAATTAGCTCAGTAGCGCCACCTAGAAAAATGAAAAATGCGAGCCCCCGGTATGGGTATGACCTACATATTTGAAAGTCGGTACACCTATATAACGTTGAGAGTCGAACAAAAAAGTCTATTATGGCAATGTCCTAAACCCAACAGGAAGTCCGCCATTTTGGATTGAAGGTGACATTTTGGGTCTGATTTTACCGTTTCCATGCCTTGTACTTTAACGAACTCCTCCTTGGGATTTGGTCCTATAAACTTCAAATTTGGACAGTGTCAACTACACCCTTGTGCCATGTTAAATTGCGGAGCTTTTGAGTTTTCACAATAGTATGAGGCCGTGGCGCCATGGCGAATTTTGATGACTCGCCATGAAAATCTTATTGCCTCTCATTCTGTCATACATGTTCCGATCTGGACCAAAGAGCACACATATGATAAGGCTCCACCCCTGAACATATTTCAACTGCCATATTTGACATCAAGGACAGCGCCACCTAGTGGGAACAGGAAATGTCATGTTTTACACTTTGGGGTACAGTATAGTGATGGGTGACATCTGCAGCCTCAAATTTCTCCAGGAAAGCCTTAAGGAGTTGGTCTTGGGTTACAGTGAAAACTGTGACTTTTCGCAAAAGGGTGTGACCCCAGCGGCGTGGCGAACTTTGATGTCACGCCATGAAGAAACAAATTAGTATAACTCAATGAAATCCAGTCTGATCAGTACCAGACTTTACAGGCATGATGTCAGACCCGCCCTGAACAGATTGATGTGCCCATTGTCGGAAATACGGACAGCGCCACCTAGTGGCAACAGAAAATGTCATGGCTTTAATTTTGTTGTACTGATTTTCACAGGTTCATCTTGGCCACCTCAAAAGCGGTGAATATCACCATCAGTCCCTCGTGATGCTTCAGTGCAAAAATTGTGACTTTAAACTGAACGGCGCACCCTGGTGGCAACGCTGTTCAACATGAAAGATGAAGTGGCTTTTGAGGGTCTTGGCAAGTTTATAGAGGCTTGAAATTTGGCACACACCTCCAAATGGATGAAGGCTTTGTTGGCATGTGATCATTTTCATTGAATAGCGCGAAATTGCTCCACAGCGCCCCCTACAAAATTTCAAAACCACAGCCCCTGCTCTGTGTTCTATGTATGATTCTGAAACCTGGTAAGCTTATAGGAGATATCAAGATGTACAAAAAAGTCTCTTGGTGCAATATCCCAAATCCAACAGGAAGTCAGCCATTTTAAAATTAATGTGTAATTTTGGCAACATTTTCCCCTCTTTCCAGGCACCGTTCTTTGACGAACTCCTCCAAGGGATTTCATCATATTGAACCAATCTCCAGTGTGTGGAATCTAAAGACCTTTGTGATGTTAAATTGCGAAGCTTTTTACGTTCAGTGAAACGGGGTGGTTATGGTGGCACTTAGAGTTTGAATCACTCGCCAAAAAGCAGTAATCTGCTGTCACTCAAAAACACAATGTCCAATCTCTCCCAAACGTCTCAGGTGTGATGAGACTCGAGCTCGGAAGTGTTTGTTATGCCATTTGTACATAATGGTTAGAGCGCCACCTAGTGGAACGACTAACTAATCATGAATGAATGAGTTGAAATGTTAGCTGGTGGTTAAATGCATGAATTCCATCAATGTGACATCAGATCGGAGGTGCTGGTTTTAGGTGTTGGGCTTGGCTCGACGCGCCGGGGGTGCTCGGGCCCTCATAACGCTGCTTGCAGCTTTAATTATTATTATTATTCACCCCAAACAAGGGCCTTTTTGAGGGCCTAAACATGCTCAAAAACTCATGAAATTTTGCACACATGCCAGGTCTGGTGAAAAATTTTGTATTTTAATGGTTTTACATATGAGCACTGGGAAATGGCTCTACAGCGCCACCTATGCCTTGTTAAATGCAGCCCTACGACCACATCGTTTCAGCTACATGTATGAAATTTGGCACACATGTGTATCATGCCGAGTCGAACAAAAAAGTCTGTGGGCCCATTGATGCAAACCCAACAGGAAGTCCGCCATTTGGAAGAGAAGGTGACATTTTGGCTCTAATTTTGCCATTTCCATGCCTCGAACTTTTGCGAACTCCTCCTTGGGATTTGGTTGTATAAGCTTCATCTTTGGTCAGTGTCAACTACACACCTGGGCCATGTTAAATTGCGGAGCTTTTGAGTTTTCACAATACTATGAGGCCGTGGCGCCATGGCGAATTTCGATGACTCGCCATGAAAATCTTATTGCCTCTCATTTTGTCATACATTTTCTGACCTTGACCAAAGTGAACACATATGATAAGGCTCCACCCCTGAACATATTTCAACTGCCATATTTGACACCAGGGACAGCGCCACCTAGTGGGAACAGGAAATGTCATGTTTTACACTTTGGGGTACAGTATAGTGATGGGTGACATCTGCAGCCTCAAATTTCTCCAGGAAAGCCTTAAGGAGTTGGTCTTGGGTTACAGTGAAAACTGTGAGTTTTCGCAAAAGGGTGTGACCCCAGCAGCATGGCGAACTTTGATGTCACGCCATGAAGAAACAAATTAGTATAACTCAATGAAATCCAGTCTGTTCAGTACCAGACTTTACAGGCATGATGTCAGACCCGCCCTGAACAGATTGATGTGCCCATTGTCGGGAATACGTACAGCGCCACCTAGTGGCAACAGGAAATGTCATGGCTTTAATTTTGTTGTACTGATTTTCACAGGTTCATCGTGGCCACCTCAAAAGCGGTGAATATCAACATCAGTCCCTCGTGATGCTTCAGTGCAAAAATTGTGACTTTAAACTGAACGGCGCACCCTGGTGGCAACGCGGTCCACCATGAAAGATGAAGTGGCTTTTGAGGGGCTTGGAAAGTATATAGAGGCTTGAAATTTAGCACACCCCTCCAAATGCATGAAGGCTTTGTTGTCATGTGATCATTTTTATTGAATAGCGCGAAATGGCTCCACAGCGCCCCCTACAAAATTTCAAAACCACAGCCCCAGCTCTGTGTTTTATGTATGAGTCTGAAACCTGGTAAGCTTATAGGAGATATCAAGATGTACAAAAAAGTCTCTTGGAGCAATATCCAAAATCCAACAGGAAGTCAGCCATTTTAAAATTAATGTGCAATTTTGGCAACATTTTCCCCTCTTTCCAGGCACCGTTCTTTGACGAACTCCTCAAAGGGATTTCATCAGATTGATGCGATCTCCTGTGTGTGGAATCTAAAGACCTTTGTGATGTTAAATTGCGAAGCTTTTTACATTCAGGGAAACGGGGTGGTCATGGCGGCACGTGGAGTTTCAATCACTCGCCAAAAAGCAGTAATCTGCTGTCACTCAAAAACACAATGTCCAATCTCTCCCAAAGCTCATAGGCGTGATGAGACTCGAGCTCGGAAATGTTTGTTATGCCATTTGTGCATAAGGGTTAGAGTGCCACCTAGTGGAACGACTAACTAATCATGAATGAATGAGTTGAAATGTTAGCTGGTGGTTAAATGCATGAATTCCATCAATGTGACATCAGATCGGACGTGCTGGTTTTAGGTGTTGGGCGTGGCTCGACGCGCCGGGGGTGCGAGGGCCCTCATAACGCTGCTTGCAGCTTTAATGTTTCATTGTTACTATGTTTAATGTTATTGAAAAGAAAAGTTAAAAGGGAGAAAAGTCGCACTGGTCACATTTTGCAAAAAATGTCCTTAATATATCCTTGAAAATTATGTCCTGAGCAGAGACATGACACTGATTTGGATTTGGCTAAAGAAACAAATGTCTTTAGTTCCTGAAAGATTTGAATTAATGAGATATGAAAAGGAGAGCAAGCGAGAGCCATTAGAAAAGTAATGATCCTTGAGAGATCATTTTCAAAACACATTAGGTAAATCTGTCACAGTACTAATTCCTTCTTGTTGAAGAGCTGAAATTGTTGGGTAGGGCATCACCCCATATCATAAATATTGGGACATCGACACAATTCTAACATTTCTGGCTCCATACACCACCACAATGGATTCCAAATGAAACGAACAAGATGTGCTTTAACTGCAGACTGTTGGCTTTTATTTGAGGGCATTTACATTGGGAAGATGGCCCCAACTGACCGAGTGCTCAGTGAATACCTCAGGCAGCAGAAACCCAAGAAAGAGGAGGTAGACGAGGAACCATCATGGAAGGACAGGGCCCTGCACGGTATGTACCACCGGCAGATAGAGGAGGTGGCTGATATCCAGAAATCCTACCAGTGGCTGGACAAAGCTGGACTGAAAGACAGCACAGAGGCACTAATCATGGCAGCACAAGAACAAGCTCTGAGTACAAGATCCATAGAGGCTGGGGTCTATCACACCAGGCAAGACCCCAGGTGCAGGCTGTGTAAAGATGCCCCAGAGACAATCCAGCACATAACAGCAGGGTGCAAGATGCTAGCAGGCAAGGCATACATGGAACGCCATAACCAAGTGGCCGGCATAGTGTACAGGAACATCTGTGCCGAGTATAACCTGGAAGTCCCGAGGTCAAAATGGGAGATGCCCCCAAGGGTGGTGGAGAATGACCGAGCTAAGATCCTGTGGGACTTCCAGATACAGACGGACAAAATGGTGGTGGCTAACCAACCGGACATAGTGGTGGTAGACAAACAGAAGAAGACGGCCGTAGTGATCGATGTAGCGGTTCCGAATGACAGCAATATCAGGAAGAAGGAACACAAGAAGCTGGAGAAATACCAAGGGCTCAGAGAAGAGCTCGAGAGGATGTGGAGGGTGAAGGTAACGGTGGTCCCCGTGGTAATCAGAGCACTAGGTGCGGTGACTCCCAAGCTAGGCGAGTGGCTCCAGCAGATCCCGGGAATAACATCGGAGATCTCTGTCCAGAAGAGCGCAGTCCTGGGAACAGCTAAGATACTGCGCAGGACCCTCAAGCTCCCAGGCCTCTGGTAGAGGACCCGAACTTGAAGGATAAACCGCCCGCAGGGGCGTGCTGGGTGTTTTTGGTTTTTTTATATATATATACACACACACATATTGTATGTAGGAAGTAAGACAAAGCACAAAGCAAAAATGAAAACCAGCTCAAAGAGTTTTCAAAGTTATCTCCACTTTATAAACATGAACAGGGTTGTATTATTGTACATTAAGGGTCTTTACCTTACCATATAAAGCACTTTGAGACAGCTGTTGTTGTGATTTGGTGCTATATAAAAATATAAATAATATTACAAAAAAACAGGTAGAAACAGGGCTGCAGCCTGACTGCTCAGCCGCTTGTTACCTAATGAAGTCCAGTGGCAGCTGGCTTCACTGCAGCTCACAAATGATGGCCTAATTTGACTGCAGTTCTGGGCTGGGATCTGCATTCATTCAGCTTCAATGTCACTCTGGGTTCTTGGATAATGGAGCAGGTGATGCAAAGAACTGAAATTGTGTTAGCAGCACAACGCAGCTCTTTCTGTCATAAATGCAGTTTGCACTTCCCCATTGAACTCTTGTTTTTGTGCAATATAAATAAAAAAACTAAAATTAGCTAATTGAAGTGCAAGTGCAAGAAGCAGGATCGATAGGCAAGCAGACTAACAATTTCAAGGAATTCTCGAATTCTACACAGATGAGTGTATACCGATCTTTCTTATTGGCACATAAGCTTCATTATATATAGGCAGATGACAGTTAAACTTCAATGTCACCAGTAGAATTCACTTTTTAGTTGATTTGCCAGAGTTGAGTCACACACTTGCATTTTTTGTTTCAAATTTGTTGTAATATGCCTGGCCGGTCGACTGGATATTACAGTGAAGGGATGTAAAAATAAAAAACAATAAGTAAAACTTGATGAAATGTGAATTGTATCTGTGTATCTGACTAGATAAATACAAATAAAATATTTTTGTTTTCTGATGTCTACCCCTTAGTCAAAGCCATGCTGTATATATAAATGGCTGTTTTTAAAATAGAACTGGTGTCACGAGTTATCAAGAGTTTAACATAAGACTTGCATATCATAAGAGTTGCTTTAAAACAGACCTTCCCAAAGTGTGTGTGTGTGTGTGTGGGGGGGGGGGGGGGGCATGAAAAGGGGGAAAAAAAACAAAACAATGCTTGGACACTGCTAGCACAGGGCGCCCACACAAACGCAAAGCAGGAGATGAAGCATCTCTGTATATGTTTCCAAACCAACTTCATTCTAAGCCAAAGACTAGAAAATACGGTGAAGCATATCTTCCCTTTGGTTTCACCTGCACAAGTGCCGAGGTAGGTCTCCCCTGCTTAATTGGTTTTCCCTTTGTCGGGAGCAGCGCTGGGCTCTCCAGATCACGGACAAACAGTATCCCACATTCTTGATTTTTAGTTCACAAACTAAATATTTTTCTTGTAAAACAAAGGGGGGCCCAGCAAAAAAAGTTTGGGAACCACTGCTTTAAGCAGTCTTTATCTAGGCTAGTTTAAGTTTCACATTGTTACATATTGTTTCATTGTTACTATGTTTAATGTTATTGAAAAGAAAAGTTAAAAGGGGGAAAAGTCGCACTGGTCACATTTTGCAAAAAATGTCCTTAATATATCCTTGAAAATTATGTCCTGAGCAGAGACATGACACTGATTTGGATTTGGCTAAAGAAACAAATGTCTTTAGTTCCTGAAAGATTTGAATTAATGAGATATGAAAAGGAGAGCAAGCGAGAGCCATTAGAAAAGTAATGATCCTTGAGAGATCATTTTCAAAACACATTAGGTAAATCTGTCACAGTACTAATTCCTTCTTGTTGAAGAGCTGAAATTGTTGGGTAGGGCATCACCCCATATCTCACTTAAAAAGAAAATAGTTTAATATTTGAAGATTTCTTTCTCTTTTCCTTTCCTTTTTTTTTTTTTTTACTATTTTAATTATTTATGCTAATTTGATTATAATTGTTTAATTTGCTATTTTGTATTCATTATACATAAAATAAATATCTCAGGCCTTTTCTGGCTTTGAATTATTTGATTTACAAATAGTTCGTTTTTAATGGTATGGACTAATTCTGTCTGAAATAAATAAAGTGATAAATCTTTTTTTTAGTACATTTGTAAATAATTAAACAGTCATAATCTGCATAGTGTGATCACAACAGGCTAAAGACTGAAAAGAAGCCAGCATCACTAAGAGAACAAGCTTTTCGGCCTAAGTGCCCAGGTCCCCTGGGTGTGCAGCTGCTCTGAGCGGAGGTTTTCCCCTCATAGCGGAAAGATTTCTTTGAAAAGGACCCAAGGCAAAATAGTCAGTGACGAGTGGGATCTGGAAGTGTTATTATTAATAACACTCAATTGTAGGTGAAATCTTAAGCGTGTGGGGTGAAGGTACAGACGACACAGGAGCTCTAGCTTTTTTCTCCGACTTTATTCACCACCAGACATGAACCCAACATCGTCATTGAACACGCGTCAGTGGTCAATGCGTACTCCGCTGACGGAAATGGGTGGGCCAGCAGGGCAGCATTGGCCAGCACCTACTTCGCCACGGTCCCATTCCTCAATGAACGTAACAGTTCCGCAACAACAAGGAGAACCAAAACTCTCTCATTCCTCCTTTCATTTAACCTCACTCTCTGCTGCTCTTCAACCAAGCCAACCCATCTCATCTTGTTCCGCAACATCAAAAACATTGATATGGGCATTCTCACTATCAGATTGGATAATAGTCAGATTCCAGACTTCTATTCTCCTCCTGATGATTTAGTATTATATTATAATAATTGTCTACTCTATTTCCTAGATTCTCTGGCTCCTGTATAAACCCACTGTTTCCTTCGCTCGTTCTGCTCCATGGTGTACCTCTGATCTCCCAGCATTGAGGGCAAAAGCTTGGCAACTAGAGCGTAAATATAAATGCAGAAATCTATAAATGTCATGTTCTACAGTATAAAGATCCCATCAATTAGGCCAAACAAAACTTTTACTCAGGTATTTTCGGTTTTTATGAGGGTAACACCAGGATCCTGTTTTTGCCTCTCAACAAACTTCTTCAACCCTTTGACACTTTACCACCACACTAATCACAGTACAGAAAATTCTTTAGTGTAGGTCACAAATAATGGCTTATTATAATAATAGATTAATTATGGCCTCTGGCAGTGGACTCATCTCTTTGCTTGTTGTTTTAGACCTAGGACTTCCAGATACAGACTGGTAATGGCTACCAGACATAGTAGTGGTGGAGAAGCAGAGGAAGACGGCGATAGTGATAGAAGTGGCTATACCGAGTGATAGGAAGAAGGACCACGAGAAGCTTGAGAAGTACCAGCTTGAGAAGGATGCTGTCTCATGGTGATGATGAAAAACTAGTTCAATTTATTAAATCTAGACTGGACTACTACAATATATTCACACAATATCTCCGTTCGTTAAGTTGACAACTGAAGCCTATATTATAGCCTATATTTTGTCTGCTTTGGCTTCAAATTGCACTGTAAATAAAGTTATTTTGGCTGTATTACTAATTTGAGTTGGTTAGTTTGTATCAGCCTTAATAAACTGCTTGCTTATGTTAACTAGTTCCTGCCCTCCTGCGTCCTTTGCATTTGGGTCCTCTTTCTGCTTCAAGTTATCTGCGGTCTGCAAATGCTGACACTTTTCAAATGACTAAAGTTATTAATTGATGTCATTATGCATCCAGAAATTAAGTGTGTACCTGGTTTTATAGTATGCCATTCTGCCAGACAAACACCATCTAGGAATCATACTTTTGTACTGACAATGTAAAATTATTTACTAAATTAACATATTTCCACATAGTATGTTATTAGTATTATCATTTAATATAGTAGTATATAGTCTTCATAAAATTCTCCAGTGAGGGAAGGAAATTAGATGAATGCTAAACGATAATTTTTTGTGAACTGGTAGCATCAGTGACAAAAGCTCCGCCCTTTGTCACTGATGGGGACACTGCAATTACCTTGACATAAACAAAGAAAACAAGGTTGTTTTACATTCTGTATGAGTAACATTTACATGATCAGGATCTGGAAAGCAAAAGCGCGTAACTAATATAGTATCTAGTGCAGAGAAAATGACAGAAACCTCAGCAGAATACTTTTCAGGAGAATGGCAACTATGGCAACTCCTCCATCTAATGTACACAGTGCAATAGTTAGACCCTTCTGCACATGCTCTACAGTGCAAATAACAAAGTTTCATATTTTACAGTTTAGAGTAAAATGCACCATATATATCTCTGTAATATTCAATTATACTTTATAATTGAGTTGTTTATATATATTAGAGCAATTTCTTATATTTTGTAAACTTTGTATTATGTTGTATTATTTAATTAAACTCAGTCTGTTACTATTTCTATTGTCTTGAAGCAACTATAACCACATAATTTCCTTAGGGAAGAATAAATTATCCTTATTCTGATTTTGTAGTATGAACCTATGTACTATAAGTCCTGCTGCATTAACACCATCTGGGAATCCTAGTTATGTACTGAAAATTAAAAAGTTTAATGAATTAGCATGTTAGCATGTAATACAGTATTAGTATAGTAATGTATGGTATTTAAATAAAATCCTCCAATGAGAGAAAGAAAAATATATTCTTGGTGAACTAGGAGCATTGCCATCAGTAACAAAGTCTCCACCCTGTATAATGCTGTAATTACCTTGACATTAAATTAACCAAAGAACAGGGTTGTTTTGCATTCTAGATGAGAAACATTTACATGATCAGGATCAGAAATGCAAACCAGCACAAAGAATGTAGTATCTGGTGGAAACATATATATACATATAACAGGAACCTTCAGCAGAACTTTGTCAGAAGAATAGCAACTATGGCGGGGATCATGCATCTTCTGCTGCTGTCAGGTTAGTGTTGTAAAATAATGTTAAAAGTTTTGTCAACCTTTCAAACATCTTTAGCTTAGTGTATAGTGCATTTCAGTAAAAGTAGCTTTTTTTTTTCTTTTTTTTTTTAGCATTTTCTATTAAAGCTCAGTAATGAAGTGGTAATAGTAGGGTAACACGGCAGAAACAAGACCGTACAAACAAACGTACCACGTAATAACCTGTTAATATCCAAGAAATATCATGGTAGCAGCAGTGGTTACACTGTGAAGAGGTTGCTGTGAAACTGACAGGAGCTACTTGTAACGTAGTGCCAGTAACGTAATGTAAATACAAATTTCAGTAATCTTACTGTATATTTTATTTACAGTATTGTTTTACTTTCCTTTACAGTATCTTCACTGTTTTTCCATTTACAGCATTACTGTAGTTCCTTTTACAGTAGTTCTACTGTGATCTCATTCACTTAATTTTTACTGGAATGTCTTGCGCCGCACTTTTTCTGTATTATCCATTTACAGTATTACTGTAACATCCTTTGTGGTATTTCTACTGTTATTGTTTATGGTACTTAGATTGTAGTCTTGCTTAAAGTGCTTTTGTTGTATATTCATTTACAGTACAGTATTTTCATTAAATACTGTAAAACTGTGACACACTGTGAACAGTACTGTAAACCTACAACGTAACTGTAAAAGTGAGATACTCAATTAAGTTTGGCCTTTAAAAATGCCTTAAATTGATTGTAGAACATTAAAATGAAAACTTTTTTGGAAATTCAGTCTTCAACTTGTGGGTCTCAATAGTCTATTATATTAAAGCACTTTAAAAAGAAAACTATTACAAATTTTATAATATACCAAACTGACTCTGGAAATCACAACATCTGACATTAACCTCTGTGAAAATCTTGCCTTGTGAAAGCTAAAAAAAACCTGGGCATCAAGAAAAATAAAAATACAATTTTGGCAAAAATATAATTTAATATTTAATAAATATAATTAAATATAATTAATTCAGCCTGCTGGTCTTCCTCTGGACCCTCTTTACAGACTTTTGGCTGATCTGTGACTTTGACGGGCATTTGGTTCCATCAGTATTCGTATGATTTGTAGAAGATACAGACAGAATGATAGAATGAACCTGCTATCATCTCTCTTCTTCTCCCCCCTTCCTCTCCTGTTGCTACTTCAATCATGAAACTGATCAATGATCAGCTGATCGGCTTTTCTCTCTTGTTTGTTTATCAGCGGATGTCGCGCTAAACAACAGCAGCACGTTTAAGCTTGATCAGCTGTTGTTAGAATTTATTTAATATTAATTTCTAGTATCAGCTGATGTTTGCTGGAGCCACAGCCGTAAAAGCTGCTGGTCATGATATCGGTTTGGATATGTTGTGAGAGGGAAACATGCAGATGAAACCAGGAGATGTCCTTACTGGATCATCAGAGCTGAACAGGTGATGGAGAAACAGGTTTACCTTTTAGGTGACATGAATGAATTGAAGGGAAGTTATCAACTGTTTCTGAGAGACAAATAACACCAGGATCCTTTTCTAAGTAGCTGACAGCTGGTAACAAAGTTTTGCCAGGGGGGCAGGTAGGGCATTAACAGGGAAAGGGGGGCACAAGGAAATACCTTTCTTTCTTATTCTCATTTAAAATATTTAGCTTTTATTAAATAACTTTCTGAATCTTGCGAACAAAGTTTTTATCTGACGTAAAATGAATAGAAATCATACATATACCAAAAAGACTGTACATCACTGTCACAACAGCGTTTGTTTTCATTCAAAGGCTTTATGGCTTTAATACCTGGTGGGCTGGTCTGTAGTCAAAATGCCCAATTTTTTGTCCCAGTCCAGCCCTGCAGGTTAGTACTGGCAGTGTCACCATGCCAGCTGACTGTATTTCATCATCAGCCAGTGTTGTTCTTTATACATCAATATTACCAAAGTTTATCATAACGCAGCATAGAAAGTATTTACTTGCTTTCAGGTTTCATTCAAATGACTTTTTTCCTGTTTCAAAATTAAAAAACGGTTTGTAAGAAGATTATCTTCTTTTTTAACAGGCAGATAAAGTTTTGCATTGGCATTGGCTAATTTGCCAATTGTATGTTAAAAATGTTCGTATTTTAATATTCAAAAATGTTTTTGCCCAAAACATATGTGCACTATATGTCAGTAAAAATACTATGCAAATATTGATGTCCTCGAATGCTGAATAAACATTGACAAGCACTGATTGTATCTCTTGTACTTTATCAACACAGTATCTAAATACTTTGCACCATAGTGGTTAAAACCTCATTCTAATAAGAGTTAAAAGCGTTTTCGGTTATTAGGTTTATAGGATTATTGAATTATGGTTAACAGTTGGTAGAATTTTTTTCTTTTTAACATTATCTGCCAATTACATCTGCCACCCTTCTCCAAATCTGTGCCCCTACCTGGCCCCCCAACAAAAATTTTCTAGACCCGCCACTGCATCTGTGAGGCGTGAGCGGTGTTTGTTTTTAACATAGTTCACGGAGGAGAATAGCTGCTGACATAATGTGGATCCGAAAATCCCTAATTGGCCTACCTGGGGTTGAAAGTCTCGATAAATGCACGGCATTTCGGCGGGTACATCGGCTTCCGCGAGTGTGACGCTTATTCTGTGCAATGAAAAATAATAAAATATAATTTTATTTTTGTATTTCAATATCACAATAATCTTCCAATTTAGAACTACAAGTTAAAAATAAAAGAACTAAACACAAATAAAATACACTTCAGCTAAATACTTCTAATTTATTTTCCCAAACCACCTGGAGCTGCAGTATAAGTAAAAAGAGCCGCATGCGGCTCCGGAGCCGCAGGTTGCCGACCCCTGCCCTAGGCCATCTGACCTCAGGAAATCACATGATAGGGTGGGGCTAGGTTTCACAATGAGCTCACCCAAAACTCTTTGGGGGGAATGCTCCTACAGGGTCTTTCAGTCAGTAGTTCCCCTATTCACTCCCATTCCACTGCTGTGAAAAAAAAGAAGCACACCATTTATTTAGGTTTAATATGGATTTAGATGAAATTAAAAATAGTTAGGACAATTGTAATATGTTTTTCCTACACTTGTGGAAAACATAGTGTGCATTACTTTAAATTGTCCCCTTTAACACAAGGCACTGCTGGAAAGAGCCAACTGCCACAATTGATATTACCTGGATAATAACATAATATCTAATGATGTAAATATATTGCGACTATCTGACAAATTCTGATAATTAAGCTCATGGTTTTTCTATTGTTTTTAGGTTTAACATATTGTTTGAATCTTCTACCTTAAAGTGTTTGTTAAGCAGATCTGCAGTGTTCATAAACCCACTTTATTTTTGTTCTAGACTTAATTTTCAGTGGTACACATGTTGCTGAAATGTTGACAAATTTTACAGTAAACATCTTTAATTACATTCTAAGTAAAGTTTTGAAATATCAGTTTTTGTGTGTGATTTTTAAAGATCTGACTACTGACAGTAGTGGGTTTTATAATGGCTTGTCATTAAGTATTTCATATATTTCTGTTCCACAGGCCTGTCTTTTCAATTTTCACATGGCCTCCAGCCCCAGTTTGTCTTCTTTCAAACACCAAAGACCTGGTCTGAAGCCCAGAGCATCTGTAGGGAGCAATGTTTCGACCTGGCCACCATTAATGACATGAGAGAGATGGAAATTGTACTTGAAGCTGTCAAAGATAAATATGCTGATGCTGTGTGGACTGGCCTTTCAAAAGGCACGACCTTCAGGTGGCACTGGTCTCTGGCAGACGACGACTTCTACAAAGAGGGAGAAAGAAACTACTTGTTGTGGAGCTCAGTAACGAATAACAACTGTGCAGTTTCCAGCAACGGGAAACTGAATATTTTGTCCTGTACCAACCAAAAATATTCAGTTTGCTTTGATGGTGAGTCATTTTAAATAGTTGTTTTTGCCATACTCTCATCATGTGTGCATTATGTTCTGTTTTGCTTCCTCTGTCTCTTTGTCCTCTTGTTATCGTGTGTGTGTGTGTGTGTGTGTGTGTGCGTGCGTGCGTGTGTGTGTGTGTGTATTTAAGTCCTCAGTTTTCCCTTTTCCTTGTCACATCGTTGTTGTTTACCTGACTGTGTGTGCGCTCTTCTAGAGTCTTAGTGTTGCCTAGTGTTTCCTGGTCGCTGAGTATCAGAAATAAAGCGACTGTTTCAGTTGAGCCTCATATATGAGTCCTGCATTTGTGTCCTTCCCTTGCCTGCAACCCAGCAAATCCTGGCAAATTCATGGTTACCTGTTAGAATGTGTCTCTGATATTTAATGGAAATCCATCAAATAGGTAAATTTTCAGAGGGAGGAAGGAGACAAGACAAGACAAAAGACAGGCTGTGGAAAAGAGTTAGTGTTTAATAATAAGTAATAATTAAATGAAAAGTGGTGTATACAGTGATTGCATCAAGCTCGTGCCAAACACTCAAACTGGTTTTCACTAAATGTAATGGCACTTTTTTATTTTCAAATCTTATTTATCCTTCTTTGATTAGTACTGTAATATTTGTAAATAGGTTTAAAGTTAAATTAAAAAAAAACCTGTCTCTTTATTTTGATCAGTAGTTTGTCAGTACATAAAAACTGTCTTGCTTTGATTCTCTGGAATACTACAGAACACACTGCACACTCTCTTGGCTGAAACCTGAGGACCATTGCTACATAGTAAATGTTTTAACTGTGAATTTTGTGGAAATGAAAAGTCAGTGAAGCTCATTTTATTTTACTTTGCAGCAACAAAACAAGGTGCAGATCAATACATCCTTAACACACAAAACATGGTTTGGACTGCTGCTCGGGATTATTGCAGAACACACTACACAGACCTGACCAGTCTAAGGAATGATGCTGAGTACCAGATAGTCCAGCAAGTAGCCAATGGCAGTGAAGTGTATGTTGGCCTTTTCAGAGACCCCTGGGAGTGGTCAGACCAGACTGACTCCTCATTTAGATACTGGAACCCAGACATGCTTGTCCGGACTGATAGCACTCAAACCTGTGTTGCTATGTTGAAGGTAAACTCTGGTAAATGGGGAGACAGGGCATGCACAGAAACACATCCATTCGTTTGTAACTGCAGTGAGTAAAACTCTTTACTAACACATTTAGTTTTACTTTTTTTTTTTCAAATAGCAAAAACTATTGTTATCTTCATTTTTCTCAGTGACAGAAATGTGTAAAATGAAGGAGAGTGTTGCAAATACGATTCAGACTAACTCTGTTCACATCTGTTTATAGTAGTCAAAAAACTGAGTTTCATTAAACTGAGGATCAGCCCACAGGACTCAATGCTGGATCTAAGTAATCCTTCGGTGCAAGCAGACATCCTGGAGCAAGTAAGTGATGCAGATCTTTGTTAATGATGAGCAGTTAAATTTGAGTATATCATATATATGTTTATTTAGATTGCGACATGAAATAACTACTTCATCGCATTAGGACCTTCATGGTTTTGCTATAGTAAATGGAAACATGAATATTCTCTGTTTAATAGATGAACCAGAAGCTAAGGAGTTATAACACGACTGCTGTTTTTCATCTAACGTGGAGAAAACAATCTGATGGAAGAGTTTTTACCAAGGAGCCTTGAAGAAGTGGCTGACGAGAGAAAAATCAGGGGAAGTGATTAATATGGATGATAAATGTACTTTAACAGACTAGCACAGAGCAATGTGAACATAGAATAGACACAGTTTTACAGATTAGAATATTTTGGCGCGTAACAGCAAAGCCAGATTACAGACATTTGCCAACGAAACTATGTGTAAGAAAAAGTACACTATGATAATGAAAAGTTATACACCGTCTCTCTCTCTCTCTACATATATATATATATATATATATATATATATATATATATATATATATATATATATGAATATATATTTGTGTATCTTTTTTCTGTCCTTACGTGTGCATTTATGACTGTTTTGCATTGGAAAGTTTTTAAATTTGTTTTTGAGAAAACAACATCTAGCACTTGCTTGGATTAACTCGTTGCAATTCAAGGCAGTACGACTCGGCTCAACAATTTTTCAGTCGAGTTCCACCTAAGGCTGTTTTTATGCTCGCCACGTGGCTTGTGTCATGGGTGTCTCACGTATCACATAACATCCTGTGTTGTGCGACACAGTTTTTATTGTGTGTTGCCCAGTCATGCACCTCTTGATTTTTTTTTAACTTGTGTCAGATCATGCCTGTTTATACCTCCATCACTGAAACTCAGGGACATACAGACACACAGAGTGAGATGTTGCAACTGTTGTGGAAAGAAAGGATGCAAAAAAAAAAAGCTTCCAGTTGTGACTTCTTCTTGTTCATATCAGCGAGTATGACATGCATTTCATTGCCTTGTACATATGGCGTGTGCAGTGACAATAAAGATGAATTCTATTCTATTCTATTCTATTCTTCTATATTGTCTTAGTAGTGACACCTATTTTTTTGGTGAATACTGCAACAGCTTCTTACGTCTTAACAGCAGGTATGAATGGTTGGATCTGTGTGATGATGGCATGGCAGTGAGTAAAATATGATCACCCTATGTTTGCTGAATGATAGGTACCACAGGCCTTCAAGCTTGCAGTATTTACACCGTTATTTACAAAGCCATCACTTGACAAAGCTGTCTTAGGTGGGTCCTCTGTAGAGGAATGATTTCAGTCGGGCTTCAGAGTTAATCACATCACAAATACAGCTTTAGTGAAGGTTATAAATGATCTTCTTATGGCCTCTGACAGAGGACTAATCACTGTTCTTGTCCTGTTAGTGCAGGTACTGGTCAATACTACTGAAAATAACATTTTGTTACAGTGATTAGAGCTTGCTGTAGGTATTATAGGTACAGCACTACTGGAGTTTGAATAATATCAATCTAATAGACTCAAATGAGTTCATGTAAATGAAGAGTACTCTTTACACTAAGGTTAATTATGGAGGTCCACAGGGTTCCATAAGACCCTGTGGACCTCCATAAATGTAGACCTTATAAATGTAGAAACTTAAAATAATCTGCAAAGCTCTCTCAAAGAGACTAGAGAAAATAACCCCCCTCTTAATTCATCCTGACCAAACTGGTTTCATAAAAGGTAGGCACTCATCAACAAATACATGTAGATTACTTAATTTGATAGACTACTCATACAGTAAAAACCTTGAAACTCCAATATTTTCTTTAGATGCAGAAAAAGCATTTGACAGAGTTAACTGGAAATTTCTATTTGCAACTTTACACAAATTTGGTTTTGGATCCTCTTTCATTAACTGGGTAAAAATATTATACAATTCCCCAACAGCTTGTGTCAAACCATATGACCAAACATCCTCCAGCTTCTGTCTCTTGAGGGGCACCAGGCAGGGATGCCCACTCTCCCCTTCACTGTTTGTAATTTTTATTGAACCACTAGCAGCAGCAATTAGACAGAATTAAGTAATTAAGGGCATAAAATGCAAGAACGTGGAACATAAAATCAGCCTTTATGCGGATGATGTGTTACTTTTTCTCCAAAACTCACAAACCAATATCTCTGGGGTGATTGAATTGATAAACTCTTTTGCAAGAATATCAGATTACTCAATTAACTGGTCAAAATCTACAGTCCTCCTGATTAATGGCTCCTTCCATAATTCTTCTACACAACTGCAATCGGGAAATATAAAATATTTAGGTATTAATGTTTCTACCAAGCTTGCAGATCTAACTAAATTAAACCATATCCCACTTTTAAAGAAAGTAGAAGGTGATCTGGCTACATGGAAATGTCTACCCATATCACTCATGGGAAGGGTTGCCGCTATAAAAATGATGGTCTTACCAAAAATAAATTATTTATTCTCAATGATCCCAACTAAACCGCCACAAGATTGGTTCAGATCTCTAGATTCATGTATGTCCAAATTCCTTTGGAAAAATAAACCCCCACGTATAAGCTTAAAAACACTACAAAAGACCAAGGATAAAGGAGGACTAGAACTGCCTAACTTTCAGCACTACTTCTTAGCCAACAGGCTTCAGTTTATCTCAGGATGGCTAAAACATACCCTCTTAGATGAACCTTGGCTAGATGTAGAACAAGCACTTTGCAATAATCTATAGATTTCAGACCTACCATTTATCAGCTCAAACATCCAACGATATGAATGCTTCAAAAGCGTCCCACCATGCTGCTCTGGTGGGACGCTTGGTGGGAGTTTCTAAAATTGACGGCGTCTTCATTAATCCCATGCAAACGTACACCTATCTGGAACAACCCTGACATATTACAAAACAATAATATGATAAACTTTCCAGGTTGGAGTGGTAAAGGAATCAAATATTTAGAACATATATTAGAAGGAACAGAATTTATTTCATTTGACAGACTAGTTACACAATATGGGATCAACAAGAAAAGATTTTTAGAATATCGACAAATTAAATCCATAGTAAAAAAAAGAAATTTAAACCGGGTCAAGTTGAACTACAAACACCACCAAGTGTGGTACAATTTCTTACTCTTAAAACCCCAAAATTACTTTCCAAAATATACAGAATGCTTTCTAAAACAGATGAATCAATATCACTTCCTATTGCAAAATGGGAAGCGGACTTATCAGTTAACTTAGACCAAAACTTCTGGTCTCAGATTTGCTTAAAAACCTTTCATCTAATTAGAAATCCCAGTCTTCAATTAATTCAATACAAAATATTACATAGAGTGCACTATACCTGTCATTGGATGTTCAAGATGGGCTTTACGTCTACCAACAACTGCTCACACTGCCAAACCAATACACCGGACAATTATATCCACGCTCTTTGGTTCTGTCCACCAGTTCAGAAGTTTTGGCGCGAGATATGTGAAGACTTATCAAAGTGTCTGAAATTTAACATTCCAACTTCCCCCTTAGTGTGTTTGTTGGGCAGCTTAGATAATGTCACTACAGAAAAGAATATAGCCCATATGATTTTCACTGCCCTATGCATAGCCAAGAAAACAGTCCTCATGAACTGGAAAAATAAAAATAATCTTAATTCTAACCAATATAGAAATTATCTATATTGGTCTTAGTCTTGATACAGCCTCTGCCACCACATCAGATCAATTGCTCTGGGCTCCTTTGATCAGCTCCATCACCTAGTGGAGGAGGGGGGGGGTCATAGTTTGGTCCCACCTTCGCTGTTGTGATTGGTGTAGGGGTAGGGACAGGCTTGGGGCGTCGGGGGATTCCCCAGGAGCATCTTCCTTGGAGGGCTCCTTCTCTGGGCTGGAGCCTTGGCTGGGCCTTGGGGGCTTGGGTCCTGGTTGTTGTGTCGCTGGGGTTGCAGGCGGGTGGGTGTATGGGGGCCCAGCCCTGGCGCAGGGTACCGCCAGTGCATCGAGCCATCTGGGGGGCTCTTCAACTGGTGGGGGAGGCTGTTACATCTTGCAAGAGGTCTCCTCTCTTCAGGAACTCACTCTGCAGAAGGGAGAGATATAGGAGAGGTGGAGGAAGATCTCAGCCTGGGCGTCTATTGTCTTGTGTAGTCTGGAAGATGAGTGGATGACAGGGTGGGTGCAGTTTTCTCTGTGAGCTGTCCCAGGCTCTGTGGGGCCGGGCACGGGCACGTCACTGCAACTCCCCCTGGCTTCTGCTCCGCGGCTGCTGAGTGACCCCTCATCTGGGGCTCTCCTCAGCTCTTTCTGGAATAGTGGCGCAGCTGCCCCTCTGTTGGTCTTCCTTGGTCTCTTGTGTGCTGAGGGCCTCTGGATGTCTGGAGTCTTGATCTCCTCCATACCTGCTTCAAGCCCTGGAGGACGGGGCTGTGGCTCCCCACATCCTCTAGCAGATCATTACATGAAGGAACCTTTTAAATACAAGCGCGTTCATGCTCACAGGTGTACACACGGGTGCTCACACACACAAACTACACCCTTTTTGGCTTCTACCTCAAAGCACACTGTGCGCTGTCGATCTTACGTGCTGCACAATAATGTTTAATATTTACTGTTATATTCCCATAGATCATCGTAATGATGTTGTTTATTATATTTGCTCTTTTTTTCTGCTTGTTTTCTCTTTTTTCTTTCTCAACAGGTGATCCAGGTGACCGATATATGTATTCTCTGTCTGCTTATTTTGTTGGTTTTTGGTTTTTTGCCCTTTATCACCATTCCTCTTCCCCGCTGTTTTTCTTTCCCTCTTTCTTTCTCCCCTTTCTTTTCCCCAGTCAAGTCTGTCCCATATTTAGCAGGTTAAAATAAAATAAACAATAAAATTGGTCTTAGGTCATGTCTCTTGTTTAGTATAGGTTCAGTTTAGTGCCTGGTCTATGCCTGTTTCTTGTTTTATTGTGAAATGTTGTGCCTCATGTCAGTGTGTCTAACTTTGCTCCCCATGTCTCGTTAGCCCAAACCCTCCCCGTTGTGTCTCCCTCCTATTTTCCATTCCCTGATTACTCCCCTGTGTAAGCCCTGTGTTTTCCTCTGTTCCCTGTCGCGTCGTATCTTCAACTTGCTGTGTGTTCGTGATTTCCAGTCCTCCAGCACCTCAGTTTGCATCGAGCCCGGGAGGCAATACAAGTTCGGGACCGAGCCGGCTTCGCCGCTGCTGTATCGCAGTGGCCTCGGCTCATTCTAAGACATGTAGTGACAATATTGTCGAGGCTGAGAAATCATTAACTCAACCACAAGTTGCAACTTCACCACAAACGTTGTTGCAGCCAGCCACTCCGGCTCTTTTTCAATCACCCACTCAGCCCTTAGCTGCACCCCTTTTAGCTGCCCAGCCAGAGGCCCGTTTAGCTGCTCATTCACTCAATCATCAACTCCACCTTCACCACAACTGCCACTACAAACTGCAGCTCAGGCATCAGCTCTCCCACCAGTTCATACTTCAGTACAACATCCAGTAGCTCAGCTCCCAGTGTCCCCTGTAGCTCAGCTCCCGGTGTCACCTGTAGCGATTTAGTCCCCTAGTCAGCTGGTACTCTACACACTCACTCACCTGGTCATCTACACATTCAGCCAGGGGTCCCTATACCCTCTGGCTCTACATCAGCTCCTGCTGGAAGCTCGGATGAGTCCATCCAGCCCTCCGCGGCTCCCACCCCGCCACCTGCCTCATCCGCTGGGGTTTCTGGAGAGCCCGGCCAGCACATCCTCATCTCCGCTGGAGGGTCCGAGGGGCCGCTTCAGCCTCCTGTATCCGCTGGAATGCCTGAGGAGCCCGTCCAGCCTCCTGTCTCCGCTGGAGGGGCCGAGGAGCCCGTCCAGCCTCCTGCCTCGTCAGCTGGAGGGCCCGAGGAGCCCGTCCAGTCTCTTGCCTCATCAGCTGGGGATCCGGGAGGACCCAGCCAGCACGTCCTCATGTCTGCTGACGGTTCTGGCGAGACCGTTCAGCCACCACCGGCTCCACCACCTGCAACCTACACTCCACCACCTGCGACCTCCACACCACCACCTGCAGCAGCAGCTTCATCCACGCCGCCTGCAGCAGCAGCAGCTTCATCCACGCCTGGTCCAACCTCCGCTTCAGCTTCTGCCTCGCCTGGTCCAGCTTCTGTGTCTTCGTCAGCCTCGCCAGTGACTGCCACTTCACCGCTGTCCGACCCAGCTTGGCCTGAAATACCTCGCTTTTGCCGGCCACTTTACAGGCCTTTGGTTGGACGTCTTCGCCGTTGAGGGCGGCCCCGAGACCGAGGTCGTTGCCGCCGCTGGCTTCGCGGCCGGCCTCCAGACCTGCTTTATTGCCGCCACTGCCTTCCGCGTGGCCGGCCTCCTGATGTGTCTCGTCTGCGTTGCCACCATTGCCGTCTGCGCGGTCGGCCCCCTGAACTGTTCCCACGTCGCTGCCGCTGCCTTTCATGCGGCCGGCCCCCTGAGTACCTTGTGTTTGACTTTTGTGCTGTCAGCCTCCGGGTTGGCTTCCTGAACTTTTTGCTTAGTGGACTCATGGTTGACCCAGTGGGATTTGTTTTGAGTTATTCCGGTATCTCGGTTCTTGGGCTCCTTATGTTTTGTTTTGTTTGTGACAAGAAACGGGGAGATGGAGGACTTAAATACACAGGCAGGATGACAAAAGGATGGGGAACAGGTGGACACACAGCTGCAACTAATCAGACATAACAAGCCAAAGGGGAAGCCAAACTGAAAACGCTCAACACAGGACATGAGACAATCAAAGTAAAACAGAAAACCAGAGACATTAACAAAGACGCGGACCTGACACTGAGACATAAAGACATGACTGACTTAGGAACCGAGACAGGGGAAGACTAAGAAAAATACAAAGGAAGGAAAAACTAAAATCACTAAGCACAAAGGAAAGATAGCCAAAACCAGAAATAACAATAGCCAAAGTATATGAAATCAAGATCTGAAACATAAATACTGGGTTGCAGACCCAGTACCGTAACACTATGTTTGTGCTCTGTCTGTTTTGCATGTCTTTGTTAATTTGTTCAAGCGCCTGGTTAGTTTAGGTTCTGTGGATTCTTGCAAAGTTCTGTAATAAAGTTGCTTTGCGTTCAAACCTGCTTCTGAGTTCTGCATTTTATGTCCCAAAACCCCCAGGAAATCAAAAAGGGCCACAGTCCAACACAAAACGCGGCCTGACCGCAATTCAAACAGCAACAGCAAAACAGTTCTGGAGGCCAACTTGGTGGGCGGTGACAAAGGCAGGACCACTCAGCTGACCAACCTCGGGTAAAGCAGAGGCAAAGAAACAGTTTGGGCGGCCTGCCACGGGTCCGGCGTCGGCAGGGAAATGGTTCTGGTGGCCGACCCGGCGGTGGCGACAAAATAGCTTAAGTGGATGGCGACACAGCACAGCAGGCGATCTGGGACGTGCTGGACATGGACGTGCAGGCCATACTAGATGTGCTGGACACGGACGTGCCAGAAAACTCACAGGAAGCTTGGCAGACAGCCGGCGTGCAAGGTCAGACAAAGCAGGACAAGGTGGCGCGACGACCTCAAGGGCAGGTGTGGCAGGTCCGGGCGGCTCACAGACCCTTGGTGCGGACTGAGCGGGTCCCCCAGGCATGCTGACGTCTGGCATGGGTAGAGTGAGTCCAAATGGTACAGGGACCTCTGGCTCGGGTAGGACAGTGGTTGGGCCTGCTGGTGATGTAAAAGGTAGTGCAGATGGTAGAGCTGAGGGCGGCGTACCTGCCACAGACGATGGTGATTGTGGAGAAGGTGGTAGCGTGGCAGCTGTGAGCTGTTGAGCAAGTGTGGAGACAACTAGCAGAGGCAAAGCAGGTCCAGCCGATGTGATGACCTCTGGCTTAGATGAGGCTAACTGTAGCTGCGCAGGGCAAACAGCCGGCTCAGAATGCAGCGGCTGGGGCTGCACAGTGCAGTCAGTCTGTTCAGGCAGTGCCCGCGAAATAAGGTCCATAAATGGCTGAGTGAACTCACCTGAGCACTCAGCCGATGACGGAGAAGGCTTTATCAACCTGAATAGGTGATAAAGTGATAGGTCTTTCAGCCCAATTCTACTTTTTCTACATAATCCATCATACAAAATGTAATCAAATGGAAAAGTCCCTTTTTAAAACTTGTTTTATTAGTTTTAATCTTTTAACTTTATGCATCATGCATTCTCTGACTGGAAGAAATTTGTTTAATATTTAAACCTATTTTCTGCACATTCCAGCACATAAAATAATTTTTTTTGTGTGTGTTTACACTCACTCTTTCAAATAGATGCAAGTAAAACACAGTAGAAAATAAATAAAGTCAAAGACTAGCGGTCCTGTTGCTCTATTTTCACCTGTAAAGCAGGAGTGGGGTAGGCGGAGGTTTACCCTGGTGAAGGTGTGCCGCAGCGGTCAGTGGAAGAATCCGCGAGTTTCTCTGTGAATTTCCCATTATGTCGTAGCACACTCGGTGCTTGCTCGGAAGTTTAGGGGGTTTTTTCGCTGTAAAAAGAAGTTTTCTTCCCACGCACTAATGTTTTTGTCACTTTTTATGGAATCAAACTCAAAGTAAGGTCAGTACTTCCACGCTTTAAACGCTGCACGCTCATACTCTCTCCCGTACTCGATATATTATCCATTGTTGATCTGCACACAGCTGTTGTCACGAACGTCGCACTTGTTTACGTCACTGTCATTAGACATTCTCGCAAAAAAAATCACGGTTTTAGTAACGCAGTAACGCAGCGTTCCTACGGGAAAGTAAAGGTAATCTAATTACCGTTTTTGCAATAGTAATCCCTTACTTTACTCGTTACTTGAAAAAAGTAATCGGATTACCCATCTCTGGCAACATCACAACTAATCTTGATCTAAAAAGATCAGACCAACTTTCAGAGAGGTGAGAACATGACCAGAGGGGACCACACCGTTTCTGCAAGATTGCTTTGAATGCACAGACTGGGATATGTTAGAGAAGCTGCTACAGTACACAACCTTAGTGACCAACTACATCAGAAAAAGAATTGAGGATGTCACTGTCTCCAAGACCATCATCACCTATGCAAACCATAAACCCTGGTTCTCTGCAAAGCTATGAAAATCACAGACTCTGAATTTAATTCCAACAATAGAGAAGCTTACACTACAGCCAGAGCAGACCTGTCACAGGCCATTAGAGGCAAAGTGGGAGTATGCAGAAAAGATCAATACACACTTCACAAGTTCAAAGGACAGATGGTGCATGTGGCAGGGCAAACAATCACAGGCTACAATACAACACCTCTGGCATGCAGCAGTGATCCCTCCCTGCCTGACAAACTAAAGGACTTATTTGCACATTTTGAGGCAGAGAGCCAGCAAGAAAATGCCCCCCTCCCCCACAGACCAAGTACTCTGCCTGTCCACAGCAGATGTTAGGATAACAATTCGCAGAGCAAACCCATGAAGGGTTGCAGGACCTGACAACATATCTGGCCAGGTGCTTCGGGAGTGTGCTGACCAGCTCGCAGGCATCTTCTCGGACATCTTAAATACACCACTTAGCTCAGCTGTGGTACCTGCATGTCTCAAACCCACAAAAATCATCCCTGTGCCAAAGTCCACTGTGTCCTGCCTCAATGACTACTGGCTGGTGGCACTTACGCCCATCATCACAAAGTGCTTTGAGAGGCTGGTGTTGAGGCACATAATAACTCAGCTTCCACAGAATCTGGACCCGTTACAGTTTGCTTACTGCTCAAACTGCTCCACAAATGATGCCATCTTGTCTGCTCTTCACCTTTCTCTCTCCCATCTCGACAAAAAGGACACTTATGTCAGAATGCGGTTTATTGACTTCAGCTCAGCATTCAACACAGTCATTCCCCAGAAGCTGGTGAAGAAGTTGGACCTACTAGGAATAAACACCACTCTCTGCAATTGGATCTTTGACTTCCTAACTGACAGACCCCAGGTCTTTCTTCATAGGAAATACCACCTCCAAAGTCCTCAGAGTGAGTACAGGATCGTGGCAGGGCTGTGTGCTTGGTCCACTGCTGTTCACCCTGCTAACATGTGACTGTACTGCAGAGTACAGCTCAGCAGTCGGGACTCAGCACTCAGGAGCTGTGGGAGGCACCTTGGCAGCAGAAAATGATGGAACTCTGCAAATATGAAATAATTTTGTCTGTAATGTTTGGAAATATAATTACAAGGGTAAAGGATTACAACGTGATCATTTTAAAAAAGAATTACTATAAAGTGTTTTCCTTATAATGCTGTGACTAACTCCAGTAAACACGGACTAATGCTGTTTTGCATTCTGAGTGGGAAGCATTTGCATGACCGGCATATGGGAATCACAGTTCATATTTTAAAAAAAAGTAGAAAGGAGCAAGTGATATCACTCTGGCACATCCATCCTAGACAGACACTGAGGGCTCTCCAGCTCTCCCATATTTGCCACAAATTGACAAGTACGGCAAGGATCATGCATCTAATTCTGCTCCTGTCAGGTCAGTGTTGCTAACTGTCAAAACAGTGATCCTTTTTTACTCTTTAGCTGGGCATACCTGTGCATTTTAAAAGACAAAAACAAAATAATAAATAAATAAATAAAACTTTAATAATACTGTTTGCTTAAAGAAAGCCTAAAGGTTAGGGTTTAGGGTTTATATTTAAATGATGCTTTCTCTTTGTGGTTAATGAATGGTGAAATAATATAGGCTTTTATAACTCAACAAGTGCAAAAAAAAAAAAGATGTTTGGTCGCCCTATCTAAAAAAGCCTGAGCTTTAAAGCTCATAAGTTGTCCTATTTTGTCCCTTTGTTTGTATATTTTTAAAATATTATTTTGAACCTTGTACTTCGTTTTGCAAATTAATTATTTATATTTCAGCTGTTTTTTCTTATTCGTAATAGTTGTTTCAATGACCTTAAATTGTTTGTTAGGCAACCCTGCTGTGCTAAACTGTTTTATACAAATGAACTCACTTTATTTTTGTCCTAGATTTCTTTTTGACTGGTACATATGCTGCTAAAATTTCAACAAATCTAACAGTGAACACTTTTAATTAAATTTTAAGTAAAATATTAACACATCATTTTTTGGTTATCAAAGACTTACTTACAGATTGCAGATCTTACAATGGCGATTGACTATTTAATTTGTGGATTATATTTATTCCACAGGCTTGTCTTTTCAATTTTCACATGGTCTCCAGCCACAGTTTGTCTTCTTTCAAACACCAAAGACCTGGTCTGAAGCCCAGAACATCTGCAGGGAGCAATGTTTTGACCTGGCCACCACTCATGACATGAGAGAGATGGAAACTCTCCTTGAAGTTGTCAAAGATAAATATGATGATGCTGTGTGGATTGGCCTTTCAAAAGGCAAGACACGCAGGTGGCGCTGGTCTCTGGCAGATGATGATTTCTACAAAGAGGGAGAAAGAAGTTATTTGTTGTGGCGCTCAATAACTGATGACAACTGTGCAGTTTTCAGCAACGGGAAACTGAATATGTATTCCTGTGAGACCAATAAATATTCGGTTTGCTTTGATGGTGAGTCTTTCTTTTACATACTGTATGACCAGTGTTGGGAAGGTTACTTTTAAAATGTATTCCGTTACAGAATACAGAATACATGCCCCAAAATGTATTCTGTAACTTATTCCGTTACGTTACTCAATGAGAGTAACGTATTCTGAATACTTTGGATTACTTAATATATTATCGTGCTTTTTACAACAACGTGAATGTACTATTGCTGTGTGATTTATTACTATTACTGAAGGTCCGCGACTCCGAACTGTAGTAAAGGGACCTCTGACTAATACGGCGGGGTCCCTGTCGGCTCATAGCCGAAAAATAGCTTTACTTTGTTGTGTGGGTCAATTTTTCTTGCGAGAGACAGAGAGAGGCGTTGAAAGACTGCTCCAACGGAACTTATTGTTTTCGGAGGAAAACACGAACACGGTGTACAGTCGAGTCTTAATAGCTTACTTACAACTGGGCTCGTCAGGCACTCTTCTTGGCTGCAGTGGTTATTATTATATTTACATGCTTCCAGCTCCCGTTTTTCCTCGACGGCAGCTCGTATCTTTCCACTCGCCTTTTTCTCCCTCCTCGCGCTCACAGACACATAACGTGTATGGCAGTGCATTCTCCCTGCAACACGGACTATACTGCCCATGATGCTACATTCTTTAGAGCTATGCTTGTAGCATTCTGCCTGTTAGCTTAGCACAACAACGAAAAGGCGCTCTCTCACCCAGGAAACACACAGTCGCAGAGAGAGAGAGAGCGTCGCCCTGTAACCATGGCAACCGTAACGCTGCCGCCTGGAACGAAAGAACGTAGCTGTCAAACAAAACCCAAACAGTCCTGACCCGCGACAAAATGAAACAGGAAAGTACCGCAGTGTAATCCATTTATTTCAACAAAGTAACTGTATTCTGAATACCACCTTTTTAAACGGTAACTGTAACGGAATACAGTTACTCATATTTTGTATTCTAAATACGTAACGGCGGTACATGTATTCCGTTACTCCCCAACACTGTGTATGACACAAGCATACTAATACTCATTAGACAAATTGGATGTGTTATGTCGTGAGGCATTCATTCAGAAAGTTTATTCTGTTCATTAGTGATGTGCGGATCGATCCTAAAATATCGATTCCTTCGATACCAGTCATTTATGTTCTAGAATCGATCCAAGTTACATGGTTTATTAAAATAATCAAATTACAGCATTTACATTTATGTTAGACTACTTTTAATTAACTGCTTGTTAACACAATGTTACAGTGTCTATCAAATAGACACTGTAACATTTCGGACTCGAACATAGTCAACTTTGAACTGTTCACCACTCTTCTAACAATTCAGTTTAAATGAATTGAATTCAATTTCATTCAGCACCAGATCACACCAACAGTCATCTTGAGGTGCTTTATATTGTATGGTAAAGATCCTACTAATCTACAGAGAAAACCTAACAAACAGATGATGCCCTGTAAGCAAGAACTTTATGATGAATTGAAGGAAAAACTCTCTTTAAACAAGAGGAAACCTCCAGCAGAACCAGGTTCATGGAGGAGCCGCCCTCTACTGCAACCACATGAAGGTGAAAGAAAGGAAATAAGACAAAAGTCAATGTTTAATAATAAAATGTAAAGTGGTGTTTACAGTGACTGTATCAAGCTCATGTCAAACAAATTAGTCTTTTAGTAAATGTAATGCTACTAAAATTCTCAAATCTTGATTATCCTTCTTTGTTTTGTACTGTAATCTCTCTGAAATTTTTTAAAATTGTCTCTTTATTTTGAGAATAAAAGATGCAGATCAGTAGTTTGCCAATACATAAAAAATGTCTTACTTGGATTCTCAGGAATACTACAGCAGCAGTCCTCAACCTTTTTTGCACCACGGACCGGTTTATGTCTGACAATATTTAAAAAACTGTAAATTTTGTGGAAATGAAAATTCAGTGAAGCTAATTTTACTTTACTTTGCAGCAACAAAACAAGGTGCAGATCAATACATCCTTAACACACAACGCATGGTTTGGACTGCTGCTCGGGATTTCTGCAGAGCACACTACACAGACCTGACCAGTCTAAGGAATGATGCTGAGTACCAGATAGTCCAGCAAGTAGCCAATGGCAGTGAAGTGTATGTTGGCCTTTTCAGAGACCCCTGGGAGTGGTCAGACCAGACTGACTCCTCATTTAGATACTGGAACCCAGACATGCTTGTCCGGACTGATAGCACTCAAACCTGTGTTGCTATGTTGAAGGTAAACTCTGGTAAATGGGGAGACAGGGCATGCACAGAAACACATCCATTCGTTTGTAACTGCAGTGAGTAAAACTCTTTACTAACACATTTAGTTTTACTTTTTTTTTTTTCAAATAGCAAAAACTATTGTTATCTTCATTTTTCTCAGTGACAGAAATGTGTAAAATGAAGGAGAGTGTTGCAAATACGATTCAGACTAACTCTGTTCACATCTGTTTATAGTAGTCAAAAAACTGAGTTTCATTAAACTGAGGATCAGCCCACAGGACTCAATGCTGGATCTAAGTAATCCTTCGGTGCAAGCAGACATCCTGGAGCAAGTAAGTGATGCAGATCTTTGTTAATGATGAGCAGTTAAATTTGAGTATATTATATATATATATGTTAATTTAGATTGTGACATGAAATAAGTATTTAATCACATTAGGACCTTCATGGTTTTGCAATGATAAATGGAAACATGGGTATTTTCTGTCTAATAGATGAGCCAGAAGCTACGGAGTTATAACAAGACTGCTGGTTTCCATCTAAAGTGGAGAAAACAATCTGATGGAAGAGTTTTTACCAAGGAGCCTTGAAGAAGTGGCTGAAGAGAAAAGAATCAGCGGAACAAGTTAATATGGATGATAAATGTACTTTAACAGAGTAGCATAGAGCAATGTGAACATAGTATAGACACAGTGTGTGTGTATCAGCCTTAACCTTCGTATATATTTCCCCAGCCCAAGTGTACTCGTGTAGTGTTCGTGCGTAGTTAACATAACCACAGTTTTCACTTAGCCACTACTGCACCCCACCTGTATATAGCCACTAAACTCCACTGTGTATTCACATTTTGCCACTTGCTGTAATAAATTCTTGTCACGCTCATACGGTGTCTGTGTTGAATCTGTCCAATCCGCCCTATATGACCCACGCCGTGACAGTTACATGCTTAAATATAAAGTTGAAAAAATGTAAGTGCAACCAGGCTATGGATCAAGTAATTGCGATTAATTACAGAAAACTGTGAGATGAATAGGTTAATTTTTTTAAAATCTATTCACAGCACTAATCTCTCTCTCTCTCTCTCTCTATATATATATATATATATATATATATATATATATATATATATATATATATATATATATATATATATAAACACCCAGCACGCCCCTGCGGGCGGTTTATCCTTCAAGCTCGGGTCCTCTACCAGAGGCCTGGGAGCTTGAGGGTCCTGCGCAGTATCTTAGCTGTTCCCAGGACTGCGCTCTTCTGGACAGAGATCTCCGATGTTATTCCCGGGATCTGCTGGAGCCACTCGCCTAGCTTGGGAGTCACCGCACCTAGTGCTCCGATTACCACGGGGACCACCCTTACCTTCACCCTCCACATCCTCTCGAGCTCTTGTCTGAGCCCTTGGTATTTCTCCAGCTTCTCGTGTTCCTTCTTCCTGATATTGCTGTCATTCGGAACCGCTACATCGATCACTACGGCCGTCTTCTTCTGTTTGTCTACCACCACTATGTCCGGTTGGTTAGCCACCACCATTTTGTCCGTCTGTATCTGGAAGTCCCACAGGATCTTAGCTCGGTCATTCTCCACCACCCTTGGGGGCATCTCCCATTTTGACCTCGGGACTTCCAGGTTATACTCGGCACAGATGTTCCTGTACACTATGCCGGCCACTTGGTTATGGCGTTCCATGTATGCCTTGCCTGCTAGCATCTTGCACCCTGCTGTTATGTGCTGGATTGTCTCTGGGGCATCTTTACACAGCCTGCACCTGGGGTCTTGCCTGGTGTGATAGACCCCAGCCTCTATGGATCTTGTACTCAGAGCTTGTTCTTGTGCTGCCATGATTAGTGCCTCTGTGCTGTCTTTCAGTCCAGCTTTGTCCAGCCACTGGTAGGATTTCTGGATATCAGCCACCTCCTCTATCTGCCGGTGGTACATACCGTGCAGGGGCCTGTCCTTCCATGATGGTTCCTCGTCTCCCTCCTCTTTCTTGGGTTTCTGCTGCCTGAGGTATTCACTGAGCACTCGGTCAGTTGGGGCCATCTTCCCAATGTATTCTTGGATGTTCCTTGTCTCATCCTGGACCGTGGTGCTGACACTCACCAGTCCCCGGCCCCCTTCCTTCCGCTTAGCGTACAGCCTCAGGGTGCTGGACTTGGGGTGAAACCCTCCATGCATGGTAAGGAGCTTTCTTGTCTTTATGTCAGTGGCTTCTATCTCCTCCTTTGGCCAGCCTATTACCCCAGCAGGGTACCTGATCACGGGCAGGGCGTACGTGTTGATGGCCCGGATCTTGTTCTTTCCATTCAGCTGACTCCTCAGGACTTGCCTGACCCTCTGCAGGTACTTGGTGGTTGCAGCCTTTCTAGCGGCCTCTTCATGGTTCCCATTTGCCTGCGGGATCCCCAGGTACTTGTAACTGTCCTCTATGTCTGCAATGTTGCCTTCTGGTAGTTCAATCCCCTCAGTTCTGACTACCTTCCCTCTCTTTGATACCATCCGACTACACTTCTCCAGTCCGAACGACATTCCAATGTCATTGCTGTATAGCCTGGTAGTGTGGATCAGTGAATCGATGTCTCGTTCACTCTTGGCATACAGCTTGATGTCATCCATGTACAGGAGGTGGCTGACAACTGCTCCGTTCCGTAGTCGGTATCCTCCACAAAGTGCTGCCATGTGTCTGGCCAGAGAGAGAGGACCAGTTTGTTTATTTGGTAGTTCAACGAAAGGCTTCAGTTAGTTAAGAGTGAGAAAAATACAGTTTGGAGTTTTGTCTTGTTATACAATATTTGAAATTTAAAAACAAACAAAGAAAACACTACATTTTTGGAAATATTTGCGGGTGCTTTCTTGTTTGCTTGTTTTGTACTACTTGACCACTAAAGTGGCCCTCCAATGAGATGCCAGTGCCAGCAGTGGCCCACAGCTCATTTAAGTTTGAGACCCTGGCTAGAGGCAAACATTCCAAACCACACAAGGTTGTTGGAAAATGTCTGTAATCTGATCTCCAAAAGTTGATTCTGTTCATCTGGACATACCGTTTTCAGTGTGAAAAACCCTTCTCACATCACTTAGTAATGACAACAACATTATTATCCTTCCGGCAGATAAGGGTAGGTGCACATTATTGCTAAACCAGAAAGACTATCATGAGAAATTTTTGTCACTGCACAGTGACCAAAATACTTTGAGCCCCTGAAACAAAATCCAGGAAGTGGTTACAGGAAGAGGGTGATAGACTGTCTGAAGCAGTTAGAACAAGACAAGGCTATTGACCGGACCTCATACCACAGGCTGTACCCGGGGAGTCTACACCAAGTCTGTATAGTTTACCGAAGATACATAAACAGGGTGCACCTTTAAGACCGATTGTCTGCATGATCAACTCTGTCACCTATAACATCTCAAAGTTTCTGGCTTCAATCCTCAACCTGCTGGTGGGCAGCTCTGAACACCACATCCAGAACACGTTGGATTTTGTTGAGAAGGTGAGAGATGTCATTATGGAGGCAGATGAAACTATGATCTCGTACGATGTTAGATCTCTCTTCACTTGCATCCCAGTCATGGAAGCGTTGGAGGTAGTTCGTAAGATATTACAGGATGACCCCAACCTCAGCAACAGGACCACTCTTAGCATCGACCAAGTGTGTTTGCTTTTGGAACTGTGTCTTCATTCCACCTACTTCACATACAAGGGTCAGTTCTACAGGCAGAAACATGGGTGTGCCATGTGCTCCCCAGTTTCACCCATCGTGGCCAATTTGTACATGGAAGAAGTGGAAAAGAGGGCTTTGCTATCCTACCTTGGAACACAGCCAAGTCATTGGTTCAGGTACGTGGATGACACCTGGGTGAAAATCAAATCTCAGGACGTACTACACACTGCCCTGTCACACCTGGAGAAGAGAGACACGTATGTGAGGATGCTGTTTGTAGATTACAGCTCAGCATTCAATACCATCGTTCCCTCGAAGCTGGACAGGAAACTGCAGGATCTAGGACTGAGCAGCTCCCTCTGCAGCTGGATCCTTAGCTTCCTGTCTGACAGACGCCAGGTGGTCAGACTGGGCAGCATCACCTCATCCCCCATCACACTGAACACTGGTGCTCCACAGGGGTGTGTACTGAGCCCTCTCCTGTACTCACTCTACACCTACGACTGCACAGCCACTAACAGCTCCAACATCATTGTGAAGTTTGCGGACGACACTACAGTGGTGGGTCTTATCACCAACGGTGATGAGACGGCTTACAGGGAGGAGGTCAGCGCCCTGACCCACTGGTGTCAAGACAACCATCTCACCATCAACGGCGCTGCTGTGGAGAGAGTGAGCAGCTTCCGGTTCCTTGGTGTACATCTGGCTGAGGATCTTACGTGGTCAGTACACACAAACAAAACAGTGAAGAAGGCGCAGCAGCGCCTCTTCTTTCTCAGGAGACTGAAAAGATTCGGCATGAGCCCCCGCATCCTCAGGACCTTCTATCACTGTGCCATTGAGAGCATCCTCACTGGATGCATCACCACCTGGTATGGCAACAGCACCGCCTACAACTGCAAAGCTCTCCAGCGAGTAGTGCTGGATATATCAGATATATATATATATCAGATATACATATATATATCATATATATATATATATATATATATCAGATATATATATATATATATATATATATATATATATATATATATCAGATATGTTATTAATAATAATAATAATAATAATAATAATAATAATTATATTATTATTTATTTTTTTATTTTTGTGTTTTATTTGATTTAATTTTCATATTTTTTTCCTGTCCTAATATTAAGCATTTAGGTGAGCACTTGCTGTTTTTAAAGCACTTTATCCAATTTCCCATTTTTCAGTTTCATTGTACTATTATAATATGTATGATTGTGCGACGACTATAAAGAGTTATCTTATCTAAAAATAAACTTTGCTTGGCCTATATAGCACTACATAACACCTACAGTCAACTTAAGACATTCATATTGTATGACCCAACAATAACACAGAGAAAAGACCAACATACAGATGAACCACTATGCGAAAAGCATTTGGCAAAAGTTGGAAGGAAAAACTCCCTTTAAACAAGAAGAAACCTCCAGACAACTTTTTTTTTATTGTCAAAGCTTAATTATCCTTTTTAGTCAGCTCCCTGTAGATAGGCTTAAAATTTAATCTAAAAATAATTATTTTTATCAATATAAGCTGTAGTTCAGTACCTTGCCAGTACATAAAAACTGTCTTGCTTTGATTCTCGGGAATACTACAGGACACACTGCACACTCTCTTGGCTGAAACCCGAGGACCATTGCTACATAGCAAATGTTTTAACTGTTTTGTGGAAATCAAAAGTCAATTAAGCTAATTTTACTTTACTTTGCAGCGAGACAACAAGGTGCAGATCGGTACATCCTTAACACACGACGCATGGTTTGGACTGCTACCCGTGATTTCTGCAGAGCACACTACACAGACCTGACCAGTCTAAGGAATGATGCTGAGTACCAGATAGTCCAGCAAGTAGCCAATGGCAGTGAAGTGTATGTTGGCCTCTTCAGAGACCCCTGGGAGTGGTCAGACCAGACTGACTCCTCATTTAGATACTGGAACCCAGACGAGCCTGTCTGGACTGATGGCACTCAAACCTGTGTTGCTATGTTGAAGGTAAACTCTGGTAAATGGGGAGACAGGGCATGTACAGAAACACATCCTTTCGTCTGTGATTGCAGTGAGTAAAACTCTTTACTAGAAAATTTATAAAACATTTATATTTCAAATAGAAAAAAAAATATCTGTCTTTCTCCATGACAGAAATGTGTAAAATGAAGGATCCAGACTAACTCTGTTTACATGTGTTTATATTAGGGAACAAGCTGAGTTTCATTAAACTGAGGATCAGCCCACCTTTCTTAGACTGCTCTTGATGGCTTGGTCCTGGTGTTGTCTCTTCTTCCAAGAGTGACATCTGGGAGTGCGTGATCTGCCAATGTCACAATCTGAACGATATCCTTCATATTCATCACAGAGATGTTTACGTCCCCTGATAAGCTGAGTGGGCCGTGGAATGGGGTCTTCACACCCACTTCTGTCCTCCTCACTGCTGCTTAGCCCCTGTCGTGGGGGTTGATATTCAGCATCCCCCACGGGATCGTCAATGTCTAACAAGTTGTCCACCACAGTAACTCCATTGCTCTTGTGAGAGAATAACACTCTGGGAAAAAAAACTATGGAGATTTTATTTATAAAGCATGCTATATCTGCTTGAACTGTAGTAACCTGTTGTTTTCTACCTAAATCAACCAAAAATACAATTTCATTATCACATGTTGTTAGCAACATAACTCCCTCTGTCCACACAACAAAGCTAACAAGACTAAGTCCCTCTGTCCACATACGCGTACCACATGTTTAGCAACTTTAGTAACGTTTGTAAAATTTGACTTCCATAACACACATTAAACACTTTTGTACATATCTGAACAAGAATCAGCCAAGAAATGTGATTGGATTTTTTTACCTGGTTGAAGTGTGGCTCAGGAGTTGCCATCTGAACTTCTGGGTGTGTTGTTGGCCATCTTGAATCTAACGTGTAATGAGAAATACTCTTCTGCCATCACCAGGTGGCAGTATAATGTCCTCATAAGTGGATATCAGGCCCTTATAGAATAAAATTTAGTATTGTGGTCTAAACAACACAAAATGTGACGTCGGCATACGTGGACATCAGGTCCTAGAAGGTTAAAAAAGCATTTTCTAATAACTATAAACATCCCAAATATTGACAGGTCACAGCAAAGTCACGCTACAGACATTTGCCAACTACCTTGCATGACTTGGAATTAAAGCTTTTTAACTTTCGTCTTATTCAGCAGTATATTCTGTGGCTTACATTTGGTGTTTTGATTTTTTTGTTTTGGTGCTGGGTTTTTTGTCAGAAACTGTGTGTTAGAAAAAGTGCATTATGATGATGAAAGTTATACAACAGCTCTCTCTCATTATCTTTTTTTCTGTCCGTGTGTGCATTCACAAGTGTTTTACAATGAAAGGTTTTAAGAGTGTCAGAGATATAGGTGCACTTATTCTTTGTTGTGGTACTTTAGTGTTCCAATGAAAAGAGCCCAAATGAGCTCATTTTAACGTACATTTTTTGCCATCCTGCACTCAAAAAAATCAACTAGGGCATGTGTTTGATTAACAAAGTAGTAATATGTTTACATCACATGAAGAAATCATTTTTATGCTCATTAAATGATTCATTCTTTTTTGTTGAATATAAATCAAAGAAAACTTTGATGAGTTAAATTCGTTCATGGCAATCCAATGAGAATGAGGTCCATCAAACCAACGGCTCTGATAGCGTCATGTATTGCGCATGCTCCACGCCCACCGGATGCGGAAAGGTCCGTTGAGAAGTTAACGAACGCACGTGGAGTTACTTCTTTGGCATACCTGATAGTGAGGTGAGTAATATTTCTTGATATATTTATTTAGGTTAGTGGAGTGAGAGATAAATACTATTAGTTAAAAAATTTTACCTGTGTAGTGTGGAGATTTAGAGGAGTTTTATATATAGCAGGGAGGTTGTAGACCCAAACATTTTTCAAATGTAAGTCGGTGAATTTAATGTTTTTTTAAAAACTTAACCGGAGTCGCTAATTGTTGCAACAGAGCAAAAACTGATGAGGTTATTTTGGTAAGTTCGTTTTTTTTTTGTTTCTGTCGACTTTGAATGAGGTTTGTTTCATGGTTATCTGCGTTGGTAGGACTGTTTTTCTTCTCTGGAGTTAGCTAACTTTGAAGAGCGGGAAAGCCGCGTAGAGCCGTTACGTCTTCGCATATAGCTCCGTGAATGACAGGTTACTTTCTGCTTAACCGGAGTTGGTGATTGTTGGTAGTAGTGGTAAGACTGACCGACATGGTTTTGGTGATTTTATGAGTGTTTTATGATGCTCTATCTAAAA
Organism: Mchenga conophoros; assembly: GCF_057382185.1. Taxonomy (NCBI): domain Eukaryota; kingdom Metazoa; phylum Chordata; class Actinopteri; order Cichliformes; family Cichlidae; genus Mchenga; species Mchenga conophoros. The sequence continues at coordinate 32,542,944 of NC_140536.1, forward strand.
TTCCTGTTTTTGTCAGTGGAGTTTAGTCGCGGGCAACCGCATTAACTGGATTGATGAAAGGTTTAATTCAACTAAACCAGCGTTTAGGGGAGTTAATAACAAGGAGTAAGATAAAATCTGTCACAATAATTGCATGTGCATTTTCTTTTTTTGTAATATATTCACTTAGTTTTCGAATTCAGAATGATTTAGGTGGATAATTGTTCGGGTTATAGTTTCTCTGGTGCTCTGCATTAGGCTGACTAACGGTGCGTTCACACCGAACGCGATAGACGCCCCTAGCTGATCGCGTGCACATTTGCACCTCGAAGCGCGTCCAGCATGAACTGGTCGAGCTTTATATGCAATTTTCACGCGTATGAAGAAGAGATCTGGGAGGAAGTAGTGCCAGACGGTATGTTATTAAAATGGCAGCTGTCAATCTAGCGTTTGAAGAAAGAGTCTCCCTTCTCTATTTGCTGTGGAGAGCAGAGCAGTGCCTAAAGGACGTCCTCACCGTACCTGGGTCCATCAGGTCTTCCACAAGCATGAGCAGTTTGGTGAGTTTCACCACTTGCTCCAGAAGCTCCGTCTGGATGACGGCCGCTTTCAGCTGTACCACCTTCTGTCCCTTGCCGAGTTTGAGGAGCTGCTGTCCCGCAGATTTTACCAACTCGAGCGGTAGACGTGATAAGCGCGAATGCACAAAATGCACCACACAAACTGCAGCGCGTATTTTACTTCGCGCTTCAAAGGCGTCAGTCGTGTGAAGTAGGCAGAAAAGCGTTTTCTCAATGCAAATCTGCTTCCGAAGTTTAGCTGGACCCCCAGTCGCGCTTCATCGTGCTCCTCCATTGACTTTACATGTAAACCTGAAGCTCTGGTCGCGTCTATCGCGTTCGGTGCACACCGTAACAGTCTTCACATTTCACAGTATGTAGATATTAACACAAATTTGTCAGAGTAATAACTTTGTTTTAATTAATTTCTCTCCCCAGAAATACATCACAAAATAAAGCCACATTCCCATGCTCTGAGATTCTTATGCACCTCCTCAACAATACATGGTAAGTTCATGTTTGCCTTATTATTATTATTATTATTATGTTATTTATTTTTTTTGGATGATGCAGAAGTTTAATCTCCTTGACGTTTTCTAATGCATATTTCATTTTTTATCAGTGACGTGTATGTGGCAGTGCAAGCATTGTGTTACCAGAGAGAGCAGCAGGTACAAATTACTTCAACATTATAAACTACATCATCATTACGGAATAGGTCAACATTATCTGTGCATATATGTTAATTGTCCGTGCACATTTAAGACTTGGAGTGGACTGAACACTCATGTCTATAAAGCTCATTCATCTCAGTTTACACTAGGGCTGCTCGATTATGGCAAAAATGATAATCACGATTATTTTCACTGAAATTGAGATCACGATTATTTGACGATATTTATTTAACCCTTTAAGACCTACTATAGAACCAAGTCCACCAGAGCTTATATTATTTTTTTTACATGCTGTAGTGCCATTTGTGGGAGCATTTCAAGTTGCTATACATCAATACAACTGTTATAGCCCATATTTTAATAATATGTATGCATTAAGTCCATAGTAATTACATAAATTGCAAAAAAGTGCAATAAACTACAAAAAAAATTGAAAATCGCTTTTGTTTTGTTTACATATATTTCTACTTGGAGAAATTTAAGAGGCTTATCCCTCAAAACTTTAAATACAATAAAGTTGCAAAAAATAGTTTACAACAGCAGGAAATTTATTTTGAGTGTCTTCATAGTTTTATTTTGGAGATACAGCAATTTTTATATACTGCAGGAAAAACAAAAAACAATCCTATGATGCAAATTTGCAAAGAAAACAGCATGTGCATCATTTCACTGTGGGAAGTGTTACGAACAGCTGATGGATCGGCAAAGCGTGTTTCTGGAATATTATGTTTTTGTTCCTGCAAGCGCTTTTTATGCAATTTTTGCAAAGCTATATGTGGAACGAAACCGTGACCGAGGACAAGCTGATGGCATCAGATGTAAGTACAACTCCTCCGGTTTCATATGCAAAACAAATTATTGCGCTAGCTTACACGGTTCAGGTTCTACAGGGATTTAACAATAGTTACGCAAAACGGAGCGTGCTGCTCTGACTGGCTTTAAAGGGTTAACAATGACTTTAAAAAAATAATATAAAATAGTGTGCAACCCCACTGAAGTTTTTTTTTTTTAAACTCTCTTTTCAACCAACGGCAGTCACTCTCCAAATAACTTCTGCTTAGCTTTCCGAGCTTCCCTCGGGTCCTCTTACCAACCTTTTTTGCGCCACGGACCAGTTTATGCCCGACAATATTTTCACGGACCGGCCTTTAAGGTGTCGCGGATAAATTAGGGAGGGGCTAATAATCGGCTCAGTCATTTTTAATGATCGTTGAAAGCCCAGATCGTAATCGTGATTAAAATTCGATTAATTGAGCAGCCCTAGTTTACACAGACAGCTTCAAGTTCAGTAACTTTTAAATGTGAGTTATGTGACTGCAGTGACGTCTTCTCTGAGAGAGATTTTTTTGTCCATATTGGAACACATCTGCGAAGTAACGAGACAGTTAGTTGTGTGTTTCTTGGTTGCCCTTTCAAGACAAATATTTACAATACATTTTATACACACAAAAAGAGGAAGCATCATCCACACACACTTAAAGATTTTAAAGACAGGGTAGTTACACGTGTGGACCCAGTTCAAGTGATAGTCCTCTGATAATGTAAGGGCTAGCTGTTCTGAAGATGTATCCTATGGTGAATTTGAAAGTGAGTCAGTGACAGAATGTGATAATAGTGCTGTTGAAAATCAGCCCGAACTAATTGAACGGAAATTAGCAGTAATATTGTTGAAATTGGAACACATATTTCATGTTCCAGCAAAAGGATTAGATGAGTTCTTAGAGGAGTTAGTTTTTCTGTTGAGTTCAGCTAGTGTACCTCTGACAAAGCGTACAATTAGAGAAATTTTTAAGAGCCTTAACCTCCATATTAGTCAGGCTGTTATTGAAGAGCTTGCAAATTCTGTATGTGTTTCTAACCCTGTGGCTAAAATATTGGGAAAGTGTGGCCCTCTTGCCACTCCTTATAAAAGAAAACTATACTACATACAAAATTTTAGGGTTGTAGAGCCTGTTGAGTATTTTTTATCGATAGACCAAAGGAAGTCATTTCAGTACAAACGCTATATAAGAACCAGTCTATTTACCATGTGGCCTTTTGGACTCTTCCAAACTAAGTATTCCTTTTTCAAACTGCTGCCTAAAAGCTAAATATTGTCATTATGGATTCCCTTTTTTCTTAGGATGACACAATACATGCAAGACGAGCATGCATCCTGAAGTCCTTGTGTGTCTACCTGAATGAAGACCATGAGAAACTTGTGAAGGAATATACGGTCAGTTACATTCACAAGTTGTTCTGTGTTATGTAATTTGCTCCAGGAGTTATGGGTAATTTCGATATATGAAATGGTAAAATGTGACACCACGTGTGAATAAAAGATATTGCAATTGGTCCTTGTTTTGTTTCATGTCAAATTTCTGAGGTGTGAAACCAGAGACATAGAATTTAGTAAATATATCAGCATATTCACGCTGATTGCTGAATTCCTTTATTTTTTTCATATGTAGACTCAAACAAATGTATTATTGTATTTTACGTCACAGAACACTGAGGCCAACACTGAAGCCATGGAACAAACTGTGATGGGAGTGTATGTCATACATCAGGAGGGTGCGGAGCCTGGAGATGACCCAGAGAACATCGGTGTCCTGATTGAAGGCGTGGAGGTTCTCACTGGTTTGAGGAGCATTGCAATTGCTTGTGCTCTGTTATTTGGACTGATATACTGTCTGAACCTAAGCTACCCACCGGAGCTCAAATGCACTTTTGAAGTCTTGCAAAAGATTATCATGAAGCTGGATGGACAGAGGTTGTCATCCAAGGCACAGTTTCTAAAAAACAAGCTAATGGGGTGAATGAGCTTGAAACAGACTCATGCAAGCCAGATATTTTTTTTTCAAGGTTTTTGCAATGCAAATATGTGTTTACTGTTTTAAAGTTTAAAATTGTAAGTTATAAAATGTTCATATAAACTATGTGGTTTGCTCTGCGGCTATTATACAAAGATTGTTTGTTCATAACTTAAAGTCTTATACAGTTTAAGTGTAAACACTGATTTTTGCCAGATGGCAATTGTTACAAAGGCAAATGCACACTGGTTTTCACAAATTGTTTGAGTGGAGCAGTTATACTCAAAATTGAATGTTTTCTCCACACGTTAAATAGCATAAAGTCACTATTAATGGATACAGCCTGATTAAATGGAGGACTAATGTATGCAAGCAACATAGTAATGTTGAATGTTATGTCTGAGCTTTAAATTGTGTTAAAATTCATATTGTTGTTTGCAATGCATATTTTACTACATTTTACGAAAGTTGCTTTGGGGATAATATTTTTTGTCTGCAAACTATTCAACAGACTTATTTCATTTTTATTATTAGGGTTATGGTTATTTTATTGTATTTTTTCTTTCAGTCAGCATGTCTTGATCTGGAAGTTCTGTGGTCTTAGTATGAGATGGTTAAAGGGGAGAAAGCTAGGCTGAACTGGGATCCTGCCAACTGTTTTAAGAATGTTCAAGCAAAATAAAAGAGATGGTTTTGCAAGTTATCATTTATGTATGTTTCATTAATTTAATTAAAAGTAATGTTTACATAAGCAATACAAACACTAACTGAAACATGATTGGTGTAAGTACTACAGACATAAATTACATTTGTTCATTCAACAAGATTAACATTGGTGTAACAAACAAATATTTTACTAGTTCATGTAACAAGACTGACTTTTGATGTGCCAAAGTGTTTAAACAATATAACATGAATTTAAATTAATTAGACTAACTTGGTACAAACATGTTAACTGAATAAAAATCAAATTAACTGAATGTTAATGTTTAAATTATGTTACACTTACAAACATATTTAGTGTTGAAACAACACAATCAAGATGGATTGATATAACATGATTTGTTTAGATGGAATATAGGTGGCAAGATGAAATTAAGTTCATCCAATGAATTATTTTTTTGAGTGTGTGATCTCATGTGACATATTCTCTTAATATCTAAGAGCTATTTCCAGGGGGAGAATGTTTATGTTAGATCCTGTTTCAAATCAGGTTGTGATCGTAAAGTCACGTACATAGCACTGATTTTAGAGTAATGTACAACAATTGTAATCTCATTTAAATTTCCAAACTGCCTTTCGCCATTAAGGGTTATGGTGAAATGTCATTATTTGTGTGTCATTGCACACTGTACATGAGAGGACCCCTTATCAGGTTTATATGTATAGTGCCAAATTACAGAGTCACCTGAAAGTGAGTCTGTTAATCACTGTTAAACAGTGTCATCTACGCCAGGCCTGGCCCATATATGGATGACATACCATTTACCATGCCAGAAGTCAGCCAGCGGTGCCGGCTTGACACCAGATCCAGCCCAGACCTGTCTGCTATGTGGGTAATTATTCTTTTGTAGTCTGTGCCCTAATCTCTGTTGATAGATTTTAAAATCAATTTAAAAATAATTTTATTTTTAACAATAAGCTGTAGTCAAATAGCTCGTCAATACATAAAAATTGTCTTGCGTTGATTCTGGGGAATACTACAGGACATACTCTTGGCTGAAACCCGAGGACCACTGCTACATAGCAAATGTTTTAACTGTTAATATTGTGGAAATGCAGTGAAGCTAATTTTACTTTACTTTGCAGCAACAAAACAAGGGGCAGATCAGTACATCCTTAAAACACAAAGCATGTTTTGGGCTGCTGCTCGGGATCACTGCTGTGGAATAAAATGAGGCGCAGGTAGCCAGGATGGGACAGAACAGTTTTTTCATATAATTTACATTCTCAGGAAAAGTTATTTACATAGTTGCAACAAACACACACCCAAGCTGCCTGAACTTTTTTGGAATTAGAAACCTAGACTAAAAGCGAAAGAATAAAGCAAACCATCCTTCCAGAGTTGTTTAATGGTTTCATTGCTTGAAGAGAAAACATAGCAAATTCGGTAGTTCACAGACACCAATTTAAAAGACACCAACATGTTAAGTAGGTTTTTAACCTTGTACACTTTCTTTGTTATTGCTTTGATCGTGGCTGTGTATTGTTATTCCAGTTCTACTGAAGGGCTGATTGTTAAATGAATAAATGTAAAAATATATGAAGTTTGTCTTGTTTCTTTAGCCTTCAGTCATCAATCAACCAAAGTTTTTAATTGGTGCCACTCACATACTCAACTCTGCTGCTCAACCCAGCAAACCTTGTTTACAGAAACCTGGAAAAGCAGGATGATTATGTTAGTTTAAATGAGTCACAATCTCAGATTCACAATAACTGTCACAATCCCCAAAGCACAGGCTGAGGAGGGGCCATTGCAGCATCTTTCACTCCAACATATTAATCAATCATAGACCCAGACAGTTTTAATTAATTTAAAAGCCTGACTCTTAGCCTTTTTCACCATAATCAGCAAACTGAGAAAACAGTTTTGTTATTTATCACCTCTTACTTAGAGACTCTCTCAGATTTCAGTTTTTACATTTTGTTTTTTATCTGATTTAGTGCTCAGCTCAGATAAAATAAATTGGGGTGATTTTAACATCCATATAGATGCTGAAAGTAAAATTACAGACCAGTTGGGAATGCATTTCATTACAGTAGTGTCACGGGGATGGAATGGACTCAGACACAGACCAATGCGTTCAGAATAAAAAGTCAATAGTTTATTTTAGAGATGGCACGATACCACTTTTTTATGTCCGATACCGATACCGATATCATAAATTTGGATATCTGCCGATACCGATATGAATCCGATATAGTGTTTTTTAATCAACAAAACTGTTTTTTTAAATATCTTGCTGCATTTTGTATAAGTTCATACTCAAGTTTAAAACAACAACTACACTAAAGCTATTCTGTTATACCTGTATGCAAAAAAAAAATTTCATAGTTCAGCAATACTGATCAATCTAATAAACTTAAACCTACACCATCCTCCCTATTCTGGTATTTTAAAGAGTACTTAGCATAAATATTAAGCAACCTAACTAATAGGGTTCCAACTCCCAGCAACAACAAAAATAAATAAATAAAAAATAGGGAACCACCCCTCACGCTCCACCTCATGATGCTCCTGAAGAAATTCTATGACTCTGTTGTGGCTTCTGCTATCTTTTATGGCGTGGTCTGCTGGGGCGGCAGCATCTCTGCTGGGGACAGGAAGAGACTGAACAGGGTGATCCGAAGGGCCAGCTAGGATGCCCTCTGGACCCAGTGGAGGTGGTGAGTGACAGGAGAACGGCGTCCTTAAAACACAAAGCATGTTTTGGGCTGCTGCTCGGGATCACTGCTGTGGAATAAAATGAGGCGCAGGTAGCCAGGATGGGACAGAACAGTTTTTTCATATAATTTACATTCTCAGGAAAAGTTATTTACATAGTTGCAACAAACACACACCCAAGCTGCCTGAACTTTTTTGGAATTAGAAACCTAGACTAAAAGCGAAAGAATAAAGCAAACCATCCTTCCAGAGTTGTTTAATGGTTTCATTGCTTGAAGAGAAAACATAGCAAATTCGGTAGTTCACAGACACCAATTTAAAAGACACCAACATGTTAAGTAGGTTTTTAACCTTGTACACTCTCTTTGTTATTGCTTTGATCGTGGCTGTGTATTGTTATTCCAGTTCTACTGAAGGGCTGATTGTTAAATGAATAAATGTAAAAATATATGAAGTTTGTCTTGTTTCTTTAGCCTTCAGTCATCAATCAACCAAAGTTTTTAATTGGTGCCACTCACATACTCAACTCTGCTGCTCAACCCAGCAAACCTTGTTTACAGAAACCTGGAAAAGCAGGATGATTATGTTAGTTTAAATGAGTCACAATCTCAGATTCACAATAACTGTCACAATCCCCAAAGCACAGGCTGAGGAGGGGCCATTGCAGCATCTTTCACTCCAACATATTAATCAATCATAGACCCAGACAGTTTTAATTAATTTAAAAGCCTGACTCTTAGCCTTTTTCACCATAATCAGCAAACTGAGAAAACAGTTTTGTTATTTATCACCTCTTACTTAGAGACTCTCTCAGATTTCAGTTTTTACATTTTGTTTTTTATCTGATTTAGTGCTCAGCTCAGATAAAATAAATTGGGGTGATTTTAACATCCATATAGATGCTGAAAGTAAAATTACAGACCAGTTGGGAATGCATTTCATTACAGTAGTGTCACGGGGATGGAATGGACTCAGACACAGACCAATGCGTTCAGAATAAAAAGTCAATAGTTTATTTTAGAGATGGCACGATACCACTTTTTTATGTCCGATACCGATACCGATATCATAAATTTGGATATCTGCCGATACCGATATGAATCCGATATAGTGTTTTTTAATCAACAAAACTGTTTTTTTAAATATCTTGCTGCATTTTGTATAAGTTCATACTCAAGTTTAAAACAACAACTACACTAAAGCTATTCTGTTATACCTGTATGCAAAAAAAAAATTTCATAGTTCAGCAATACTGATCAATCTAATAAACTTAAACCTACACCATCCTCCCTATTCTGGTATTTTAAAGAGTACTTAGCATAAATATTAAGCAACCTAACTAATAGGGTTCCAACTCCCAGCAACAACAAAAATAAATAAATAAAAAATAGGGAACCACCCCTCACGCTCCACCTCATGATGCTCCTGAAGAAATTCTATGACTCTGTTGTGGCTTCTGCTATCTTTTATGGCGTGGTCTGCTGGGGCGGCAGCATCTCTGCTGGGGACAGGAAGAGACTGAACAGGGTGATCCAAAGGGCCAGCTCTGTTCTAGGATGCCCTCTGGACCCAGTGGAGGTGGTGAGTGACAGGAGAACGGCGGCTAAGCTGTCATCCCTGATGGACAACATCTCCCACCCCATGCAGCAGACTGTGACAGCACTGAGCAGCTCCTTCAGTGGGAGACTGCGGCACCCACGGTGTGGGACGGAGAGATTTCGCAGGTCTTTCCTCCCCACTGCTGTCAGACTCCATAATAAAGACTTTAACTGATCAAGCACACACATCCATACATATGCAATAATACTAAGTGCAATCATCCTTTCTGTCATCGTTGTATTTTTACTCAGTTGTATATAGTATTTGTATTTGTATTCTATTTTTATCTTATTGTATATTTATTCTATTTTATTCTACTGTATATAGTATTTTATTTTATTCTATTCTGTACAGTTGTGTACTGTATTTATTCTTATTGTATTCTAATTTTTGCCTCATAACTTTTGCACTGTCCACTTCCTGCTGTGACAAAACAAATTTCCCACGTGTGGGACTAATAAAGGTTATCTTATCTTATCTTATCTTAATCGACGTAATCAACCTTAATTTGATGCAGTGTGAAAAAAAATGCACAGAAATCAATTATTTTTCAAGAATAATTAAATAGATTCAACATCTTTCTTCAACAGAATTGCAGACTGCACAGATGGTACCTTCCCAAAGGAAAAAGTACTATAGCTTACTAGGGTATATATATTAGACTTTTTTTTTTTTTTTTTTTTTTTTTTTTTTTAATAAATAGGACAGGGGGAATGAATGAGAGAAAGAGGGGGAGAGAAAGAAAGAAAACCAAAGGGGAGAAGAGACGGTGAGAAGGGGGGGGAAGAGAGAGAAAAAAAAAAAAAAAAGAACTCCTGGGTCACCTGTATGGAGAAAAAAAACAAACAAAAAAAACAAACAGAGGAGACAGCAAACAACAAAGAGCAACATAATAATAGAGAAAACAAAGCACCATCACAATAAACTAGCTAGCCATAGATATCAATATTTACTAAATAATAAACGATATTGTGCAGCACGCAAGATAGACAGCGCACAGTGTGCTTTGAGGTAGCAGCCAAGAAAGCTTTAGTCCGCGTCTGTGAATACCCATGTGTGCATACCTGTGTGGATCAGCATGCTTGCATTCCAAAGGTTTCTCCATGTAATGATCTGCTAGGGAGTGTGGGGGGGCCACAGCCCCGTCCTCCAGGGTGTGAAGCGGGTATGGAGGAGATCAAAACTCCAGACATCCAGAGGCCCCCAGAACACAAGAGACCATGGAAGACCAACAGAGGGGCAGCCGCGCCACTGTTCCAGTAAGAGCTGAGGAGAGTCCCAGATGAGGGCTCGCCCAGCAGCCGCGGAGCAGAAGTCAGGGGGAGTTGCAGTGACGCGCCCGTGAGCTCCGCCGGCCCCCAGCTGCGCCTGAGTGACCGAGCCCCAGGCCGAGAGGCCGGGGGCACCCCACCTCCAAAGGGGCCCGAGCGAGCCCCAGGCCCCAGGCCCTGACAAGCGGCCGCCAAGGAGTGAGCCGGTGTGTACCCGGACGCCCACCCCCAGACACAAAGAACCACCAACACACCGACACCTGAGGGAGTCCGCCACCGGCAGGGGAAGTGGTGGTGGGTGGAGATAGGCCTCCAAACCTTGGAGGGCCTGAGGTGTCCCCAGAGAGGTGGCGTCTGATACCCAACCTGACATATAGACACAGACATACAGGCACACACAGACACAAACATCCATTCCCACCCTCATGCTCTCATATGCACTCACTCCACACTCAACCAACGTGGAGACAGACATAAAGAGACGCTGTACACACGATCACACTCCCCAAGCGTACTCTACAAACCGGGTCTAGGTACCCTTGCCCCTGGAGGGGGGAATTGCACCCAGACCCAGGTGGTGTTACCCTTTTCCCTGCGGTGGGGAAATATATATATTAGACTTAATAGTTACTATATACAGTAATGGACTTCTATTCATTTTGCATCAAATTAAAACTTTGGGTGTCAGATAATTATTTATTAAAAGCTAGACATTTTAAATGAGAATAAGAAAGAAAAGTATGTCTTTGTGCCCCCTTTTCCCTGTTAATGCCCTATCGGCCCCCCTGGCTAAACTTTGCTAGATCCGCCCCTGCACAGTTACCAGCCGTCAGCTACGTAGAAAAAGATCCTGGAGTAGAAAGTAATATTAAATACATTCTAACAACAGCTTATCAAGCTTAAACGTGCTGCTGCTGTTCAGCCGCTGGTTTCCTCTTTCTGGTGCAAAGTGGGCCAAAAGCAAACTAGAGACACGGACTCGCAACAGAAAAGCCGATCAGCTGATCGTTAAGCAGTTTCATGATTGAAGTAGCAGCAAGAAGAGGCAGTCGCTCCATATATCGCTTGTTAAGCTTAACGCAGGAATGCTTTACAAACATTCAGAGATGGACTTACACACTTGCTTTACTTCTCTCGGGATAACTTTGTCGGAGATGAAATGCCGGGTTGCTAGCGAAGCTCCAAATGCTATCCAGACCACCGACAGGTCCCGCATGCCACAGCCGCTCTATCACGTGATGCATACTGCTCCGACGTGCTAACGTTCTGAGGTGAGTTACGGCGTGTTGCAAGTTTTGTGAGGTGCTTTCATGATATTTAATGGATCGGATTACATTTTTTATTTTTCTCCGATATCCAATCCAGTAATTTAGGTCAGTATCGGACCGATACCGATACGTAATATCGGATCGGTCCATCTCTAGTTTATTTATACAGAAACACCAGATGAAGATATATACAGTGCGAGGGATCAGGGGCTCCAGGGATGCAGGGAAGGAAGGTGTTAGAGTGAATTGTTAAATGTTGTCATTTTATGCATGCCAACTCTGATGAAAGGAATTCCACTGCCCCCCTCCCCAGATCTCGAGGTTCTGGGTGGGGGGGTTGTAGTCCTTTATTACAGACACATCCTTGTGCTTTTTGATGTAAGCTTCCTGTGTTTACGACCCTTTGGTCAGCAGGACGACACACGCACATTCTTACTTAGATACAGAAGTTCACACATATACATACAATGCCTTGTCTTAGAACCATGTGGGCGTTGCTTTGCTGTGATGTGTTTTGTGTGAACTGTTTCTCAATAAAAGGCAGCGAGAGGAGGCCGGATTTGGGGTCATTTCATGGTAGACATCAACGAGGCCTTTGCAAGTGAAACGATCGATCGCTGTTGCCTTGTTTTTCTTTCACGGGAATAAGTCCTGGATACAGCGGGGTCTGAGTTTAGACCCAACAGAAGGGAAACAGGTCCAAAATACACACTCCTCTCCAGTGTTGGTCAAGTTACTTGAAAAAAGTAATCAGTAACTAATTACTGATTACTTCCCCAAAAAAGTAATCCCGTTACTTTACTGATTACTTATTTTCAAAAGTAATTAATTACTTAGTTACTTTTTAAAAACCCGATTTACAACCTGAATAGGTGATAAAGCGATAGATCTCTCAGCCCAATTCTACTTTTTCTACATAATCCATCATACAAAATGTAATCAAATGGAAAAGTATCTTTTTTTTAACTTGTTTTATCAGTTTTAATCTTTTAACTTTATGCATCAAGCAAAACTTAATTATATGCAACATTCTCTGACTTGACTAAATTAGTTTAACATTTAAACCTATTTTCTGCACATTCCAGCACATAAAATAAAATATTTTTTGTGTTTACACTCACTCTTTCAAATAGATGCAAGTAAAACACAGCAGAAAATAAATAAAGTCAAAGACTCAGCGGTCCTGTTGCTCTATTTTCACCTGTAAACCAGGACTGCGGTAGGCGGAGGTTTACCCTGGTGCAGGTGTGCCCCGGTCAGTTGAAGAATCCGCGAGTTTCTCTGTGAATTTCCCATTACGTCGTTGCGCACTCGGTGCTTGCTTGGAAGTTTAGGGGGTTTTTTTCGCTGTAAAAATAAGTTTTCTTCCCACGCACAACGGACACTAATGTTTTTGTCACTTTTTATGGAATCAAACTCAAAGTAAGGTCAGTACTTCCACGCTTTAAACGCTGCACGCTCATACTCTCTCCCACAATCGATATGTGATCCATTGTTGATCTGCACACAGCTGTTGTGACGGTTTTAGTAACGCAGTAACGCAGCGTTACTACGGGAAAGTAACGGTAATCTAATTACCGTTTTTGCAATAGTAATCCCTTACTTTACTCGTTACTTGAAAAAAGTAATCAGATTACAGTAACGCGTTACAAGTAACGCGTTACTGCCCATCTCTGCTCCTCTCCAAACTCCTCTTCACGCACTCGTGCTCACACTCCAAAAAACTCCACACCAGACTTCCAGACTCTCAGATAGGACAGGAAACAGGGATAAGTCCAGGATTATTGTGCAGCACGTAGGATTGACAGGGCACTGTGTGCTTTGAGGTGGGAGCCAAAAAGGGTGTAGTTTGTGTGTGTGAGCACCTGTGTGTACACCTGTGAGCATGAGCGCACTTGTATTTAAAAGGTTCCTTCATGTAATGATCTGCTAGAGGGTGTGGGGGGCCATAGTCCCGCCCTCCAGGGCATGAAGCAGGTATGGAGGAGATCCAGGCTCCAGACATCCAGAGGCCCTCACAAGAGACCAAGGAAGATCAATGGAGGGGCAACCAAGTCACTATCCCGGAAAGAGCTGAGGAGAGCCCCAGATGAGGGGTCACTCAATAGCCGCGGGGCAGAAGCCAGGGGGGGTTGCTGTGACGTGCCCGTGAGCTCCGCCGTCAACCAGCTGTGCCAGAGTGACCGAGCCCCAGGAGCTCCACCTCTTCAGTGCAAATCTCCTTACTTATCCAGTCCAAGAACAACTAGTTGTAGATTCTGGTGAGGTGGATCTGTGAGCTGGTGTGTCATTCACTCATGGCATACAGTGTGCCGTCATCCATGTACGGGAGGGGACTGACAGTCACTTCACTGCTGAATCAGTATCCATATCTGTTGTTAGTGATGAGCTGGCTTGGGCATAGAGACCCAGCAGAACAGTGGCAAGGACAGTGAATCACCAGCTTAATTAACCTTGCATACACAGCTGTGGTTCTGTGAGCTTTGCAAAGTGTCTTTTTCACTTGTTACTTATTTATTTATTTGCCTGTCCCATTCGGCACTGTAGCAATCAGAATTGTTGTCTGAAAGCCAAGAAAAGATTTTTCCAAATTCTTAATTATTTGTTTGATTTTTTTTTTTTTTTACTTTTAAGTTTTTACAAACGGAACAGACATGGCTGGAGGATAGGACAGGGAAAGATGTAGACAAGAGAAGTTCAAGAAAAGGTCCCAGACATCTAAAGGCCCTCCAGAGCGCGAGAGCCCAAGGAGGACCACTGGAGGGGCGGCCGCGCCACCCTCCTGGAACGGCCTGAGGAGATCCTCAGACTGGGCGTCACCCATCAGCCGCGGCGCTAAAGCTACAGGGAGCTGCGGCAATGTACCCGCAGGCTCTGCCAGCTGCGCCAGAGCGGACTGAGCCCCGGGACCAGAGGCTGAAGGGGCCCCCCACCCTTCAGGAGGGGCCTGACCAAGCCATGAGCGCCAGGCCCCGCCAAGCAGCCACTGCAAGTGAGCCAGCCACCAGCAGGGAGTGTGGTGGCTGGCTCAACGTGGAGACAAACAGAAATGAACACTGTCTTCTTGTCTTTTTCACTTGTTAAATATCAGTGTGGGATTTATTTTCAAGATAGACATCCAACATTTCAGTATAGAGTCATTTGGATTACTGAGCGTATTGCTGCTGTCACTGGGAATAAGAAGCTCAGTCGTCTGAGCAGCAAATATTGGAAAAATCACATTTTATTTTTTACCCTAATTTGTTTTAAGCTACTCACATACCCAATATAAAAGTCTTTATAAAGAAAAGGAAAAGTCTAAAAGAAACAGTTGTCGTCTTGTTAAGGTTCAAATATTTGCACACAACAATCACCCCCTTTATGCACTTTAACATACTTAGATTCAGCATAAGATATTAACCCCCTTACAACAACATATCATCACTAAACTATAAATTTCCTATCCAAATCTGCACTCCTGAACAGTCTGCTATACTTCCTCTCCTGAAAACCTCAGTCACACACACACACACACAGGAAGCTTCTTCGTCACCACTTACTCCAGCTAATTTGCATACTGAGTCATATCTCAAGAAGTTGCCGTAACAAGAGAAACACATGTTTAAACATTACCAACTTATTAAATTATTTTATTTCTTTCTACAGTGATCACTGGTTTTGATCACTCAGTACCAGGGCACTCCTAAGTCACTCTTTTAAAACTACTTCAATCACTTTTCTTTTTTCATAACTCACTCCCTTGTCATAAAGCTTCTTTTGGGCTATTCCTCAACTTCAAACTCAAGTGTATTTTATTAAACTTTCACAGCATTCTGTCACTCATACAAATAGCAAGCTGATCTTCATTGCGTATGTTTGTGTTCTTAGCCAGGTTTAATCAATGTCTATGCATTAATCTTCATGAGCTTGTCCTTGTAAGGTTAATGCATTTTCTGCTTATGTATGTGAATTTCCATATGTTGCTTTTTGCAGTGTTTCAGACTCCTCCACAATTCTCCACTTAAACAGTCAGTTTTCTCTTTCCCAAAATTTGCTAACCCAAATTTTAAGTTCCCACCTTAAATAACAGCATTCCTGGTCCTCAAACATAGGTCAGAGTTTGATTGTGAGGTTCAGGGACAGGGACACATGGCGCTGTGAACAATTCAACCAGAAACTTGCCTTAACATGTCCAGTCATGTTAACCTATAAGTTTCTTCCGACCACTGCATGTGGAGAATTGATCCAGGTCTGTTTCGCCCCTGAAGAAACACAACTGAGACATTTTCATTATTATCATGAGGCATCTGAATGCAATATCAATGCTGTAGATTATATTATTAATGCAATGGTAATGATGATGATTATTAACAATAGCAGCAAAATAATTTCCCTGATCTCCACACTCTTCAGTGAATAATGCTCATAACTATATCTTGTGACATGAGCTGTGTGTAGTGATGGTAAATTCGATTCTTTTTACTGAATCGAGTTTTAATGAGTCACTCACCAAAGTGAATCGGGGTTTTTGAGTCATTTGATTCACTGAGTCAGTTGACCAGAGAGTGCAAAAAATTTACATTTTCACTCAAACTTAATTTGTTTCTCTTTTCATGTAAATCCCACTGCTAAGATGAATGATTCTAAAAAAAACCCAACTATTTTATAGAGCAAAAAAAGAGCAAAAACATTTCTAAAATTAAGCAATTTCCTATCAAAATTGCTTAATAAACATTTATTTTGTTTATTTTTATTTTATTAGTATTTTCCTTAAATGTGTTAAATATATATTTTCTCATCGAAATGTCCACTGAGCTGCCAGGGGGCGGTAATGCACCTTAATATTGGTTGCCAACCAAGAAGAAGAAGAAGAAGAAGCTGTTTTTTTTTTGTTTTTTTTTTCCAAAAATTTTAACTTTATTAAGAAACAGTATACAGAACATGTATACAATCAGAACAAAATTAACATATGCCAGGGGGTGTAATACAAAGAATTACAAACATTCAAATAATTTGTAATTACTACAAATAGTAATAGTTTTCATAGCCTTTTTGTTAAGTGATCCACTAATCAATTTTATGTAACATAAAACATCATTATAGTAATGTTTAAAATTAGGTTTTTTGTTACTGTATTTGCATTTGTGAAAATAAAATTTAGCTAAGATAACTAACAAGTTTATTATAAAGTAAACGTCTTCTTTTTTTTGCCTTCGAAAGAAACAAAATACAACATTTTCCCATTTCACAGTAAAGTCTTTGTAGAGATGTCCAGCAATGAATCTACTGAAGTCTTTCCAAAATGTTCTAGCGTATGAACAGATCCAGAAGAGGTGTTGCACAGTCTCAGGATGGGTAGTGACAGGGTGAGAGTGATTCGTTCGTTCGCTCTATGTTTCAGCACAGGAGGGAGGGGGTGAGTGAGTGAGTGATTCTTTCGCTCGCTCTATGATTCAGCACAGGAGGGAGGGGGTGAGCGAGTGAGTGATTCGTTTGTTCGCTCTATGATTCAGCACAGGAGGGAGGGGGTTAGTGAGTGAGTGAGTGAGTGAGTGATTCGTTCGCTCTATGATTCAGCACAGGAGGGAGGGGGTGAGCGAGTGAGTGATTCGTTCGTTCGCTCTATGATTCAGCACAGGAGGGAGGGGGTTAGTGAGTGAGTGAGTGAGTGAGTGAGTGATTCGTTCGCTCTATGATTCAGCACAGGAGGGAGGGGGTGAGCGAGTCCTGAGTGATTTGCTTACGCTTACGATTCAACACAGGAAGGGAGCGAGTGAGTAGCTCAAATGTGCTGTTAGCATGTTAGCAGAGCGATGCTACTGTGAACCGAGGAGCTATTTTCTTGATGTGAGCTTCTACTCAGGGTTTTTTCTTCCAGTTCAGAGCAGAAATGCTTTTGTTAAGAAACTGGCTGTTGTGTCCCCCCCCCCCACACACACACACACAATTTTAATTATAAGCTAGATATATTTCTACTAAGCGAATTAGTTTGCTAACAAAAACAGGGATGAGTCAGTGAGTCAGTTGGGCTTGTGAATCATGATTCACGAGTCAGTAAAGTGATTCTCGAGTATTGAACGATTCGTTCACGAATCGAACATCACTAGCTGTGTGCAGCAGTCAGGAATGGAGGACCCAAATGCAGACTCCAGGACGCAGAAGGTGAACTCAAACAGCCTTTTTGCTGGACCCAGTGAAAACTAACCTAACTGAGGAACACAAAGGCAGACATAAAACACAGCCTGATGAGGGTACAACATAACACTGACGAAGAGAAACACACTTTTTTAAATACACTGAAAAGCCGGCGATTGAGACACAGGAGAAGAGCACAGCTGGGAGCACAGCTGGGAGCAAAGCAAAACTAGAAACACTAACATGAGACATGGACTTTCAAAGTAAAACAGGAGTGACACAGAGACGCAGACTTGACTGAACTGAACTTGAATGAACATGACACATGGAACACAGGGAAGGTACAGATACTGAAACTAGAAACTACTACAACGAAATAACCCAAAAAGAACTAAAACCACGAATAACAATAATCAAGAAATATAAATAAAACACAAAACACACCCAGGACCATGACAGGTTAATGCCTAAAGCATATAAACTTAGCACAAAAAGTAAGGAAATTTATTTCGTTTGCTTATTTCTTTGTTGTTCATGTTGGCCATAAATCTTATACTGTTGGAAAACTTATTTTCCCTCTGTATGGTGCCATATTTGGAAGTACAATGCATGCAGGTATGTGTCCAGAGGGTATTTGTGGATTGGTACTACCATTATATCTGGCAATATTAAGGGTCAGGTTAAAGCCTTGACTTTGACTTTTCCTTTAAATGGAGAAGAATAATTTGCATTACTTAGTCCAGATTTCCACAGGCTTTGCATACTGAGGAAGAATTATTTGCGCATACAGGTAAATGTGTCAACCACTACCACCTCTTTCTGATAAACCCTTGTCAGTATCACATTTAGGTCCAAAGACTGAATCAGTTCTAGCATAGTAACAACTGCAGTGCAAACTGCAGAAATTTAGGACACATTTGCTCGTAAATGTAATTTTGGGACAGATCATGAAGCAGTTAACATTAGGTAAGATTCTTTCATTATCTTCTTTCATGTCATGTTTACATTACTTTTTGAGAGATAGATAGTTGACTGGCAACCCTTTCCAGGGTGTACCCCTAGGAAAGCTTGGATATTATTTAAGGCAGTACGTAAAGGTTCTGCTTTAAAGGATCTTGATTATTTAAAATATGAGGAAATAAATGTTCTTACATTATTCTTATGAATGTCTTTACAGTCTTGGAAACACACCTAATTCTACTTGCAGGTCAGTGAACTCCCAGTATTTCTGAAAGCCCTGTTTCTCCTCGGGTAGTATCTCCCACAGCAAATCCCTGTCACCTTCTCAAATGATAAAATTTACTATTAGTTGTTGTCTTAATTTCAGAATTAAGTAGCAATGTGTTATGCTGGCGTAAAATTATGACCTTTCTTCCACAGGGATGTGTTTTCTACCTTTGTATCCCTACCAGATCCAAAACGTCTTATTCTATAGTCCAAAAACATGGTATGAGGCACAAAGCTACTGCAGAGAGAAATGCATTGACCTGCTCACCTTTGACAACATGAAACAGATAGAAACAATTGTTAATTTTCTTGAGAACAAATACAATGATGCTGTGTGGTTTGGGCTTTGGAAAGGCAAGACTCAGAGATGGCACTGGTCTATGCCAAGTAACAATTTCTACAATTATTTGCCTTGGGGCTCCAACACAAATTACAACTGTGGTACATATGAAAATAGGAGTTTGTCTTCAGACCCTTGTCATTACGCCAAAAAATTTTTATGCTTTGACGGTAAGAGAGTACCACAGCTACAATATACCAATATACAAATTAAGTATATTAAGTTTGTTTGCTTTTCTTTAATTTTCCTTTCTTTTTATCAGGAAAGAAAAAAGGTGCTGAGCAGTATATTCTCAGTTCAGCAACAATGGGTTGGAGTGAGGCTCAAAACTACTGCAGAACCAACCACACAGACCTGACCAGTGTGAGGAATGATGCAGAGCATCAGATAATTCAGAGTCTAGCTAATGGTATGGATGTTTGGATTGGACTCTTCAAAGACCCCTGGGAGTGGTCTGACCAGAGTAACTCCTCACTGAGATACTGGCCAGTAGAGCAGAAAATTTGGACTGAAGAAACTGAGCACTGTGGTGCTTTGATGAAGAATGAATCTGGTAAATGGGGGCAACTGCCATGTTCTAACAAATACCCATTCTTATGTGTCTGTAAGGTCAAAGGTAGGTACTTAATTTACAGCATCTCTTGTTGTTTTTACTGTGTAAATATCTGAACTAAACACACAGAAATGATGAATGAACAATTTTCTGCTTATATGTTCCTTTCCACTTATAATAGAAACCACAGTCAAAGTGATTAAATTGAGAATCAGCCTGCAAGACTCTGGGCTGGATCTAAATAACCCTACCATACAAGAGAACATCTTGAAGCAAGTAAGTCTTGCAGATCTTTGCTCTAAGTGTTTTGCCTCCTACATTCTGCTCAGAGAATAAGAAAATACAGTATTAATGACCTACTTTAAACCAGGCCAAAACATGTTGTCCAGTCCTACCTGCAAGGTAGTAGCTGGGTTCAATGCAGGCTCCTCCAGTCTGTATGCCAAATATCCTTGGGCAAGAGACTAACCCTATGTTGTTCTCCAATGCATCCATCTGAGTATGAATGTTAGATACTAAGCACTTAACAAAACGTGATTGGGTGAATGAATTAGTTGAATAAAGCGCTTTGAGTGCTCAGATAGAGTAGAAAAGTGCTATGTAAGAACCAGTCCATTTACCATAGCACTCCTTTAATGATAATTTACTTGCTGTTGTTGTTGTTGTTTGGTAACGTGGCAAGTTAAATAGTTGATCACAGAAAATTTGGACATGTGATGTATCTACAAGATCTGAAGATCACATTATGTGCTTTTTGTTGTTCTGTTAGAACATTTTGTGTAAGATGTCAGATCTAAATGATCCTATAAACAGGTCTTGTTTTTTTTCTGTTTTCTAGCTGATGGCTTCAACTGGAGCTAACATAAATCTGAAGTGGAGAAAGCAATCCAGTGGAAAGGTTTTCATCAAAGAGATTCCCTAAAGTGGCTGAGCGCTTAACACCAGTTTTCTTATTTATTGATTGGTTTGATTTGATGATTTTGCCAAACATATAACAGTATGCTAAATCCAACAGCACAGAGGCAGTGTAGAAGCATAACCTACGAGTATAAAACAAATAATCCAAACTGACACTTTTTCCAGGTTTAATAAATATAGGCAACTATCTTACAAGCACCAAAATTAGATCTGTTTGACACTGTCTGAACAGCAAAACATTTCTGGATTTTTATATATATATACATATATATATATATTTATTTATTAGGGGTGCAACGATTCACAAAATTCACGGTTCGATATTTTTTCGATACAAAAAAATGTTCATGCCTTTTTAATTTGTCATTTATTAAAATTATAAATATATATTTTAACTCAAAAGTACAAGATTTCAATTTTATGTTGCTGAAACAACAAAGTAATAAAAAAATTTATCTATCTGATCGACAAATCACTCATCTTTGGAAAAGAGAGTTTATTACAGAGAAATGGCTCTTTCCAAAATAAAAGCTATACTATACGCTTCTTCTGGGCTATATTCTCAGCAGCATATTAAACATATCAGGTCCCCATAAGGACAATCATGTGCTAACTCAGTGAATCTGCGTTCGACTACGCCTAGGCTGCACTGTCGAGCGCAGATCCACTGAGCGCTCAACACAGACAGCATCGTCAGAAGAAAAGTTGATAAAATAAATTAAAATTCTTGTATTGTTCGATACATATGCGTACCAAACCGAAAGCACTGTATCGAACGGTTCAATATCGATACGAGTATTGTTGCACCCCTAATATATATATATATATATTCCTTACTTGGACTGACATTACAGAATGAAATGTCATTCATTTCATCTTCTCCTAATTTACATAATCCACACAGGTATCCATGTCTGCCAACTTCACAGAGTAGTGCAAGGATTCCTGTTTGGAACTCTGCAAGTAAACAACTCATGTTGCTGATAAGAATTCCTGATAAGTTTGCAATAACATACCGTTCAGGACTGTAGTTTTGCTTAATTTGAATATATATTTGTAATTTTGGCTTTCATGATATTTTAATGAAAGTATCTTTCTTTTAATTGTGTTCAAAATGAGTGTGCAGCACTTTTGCTTCCTCAAAAACAGTATAGCCTACAAAGAATTATTATTTATGTATTTATTGATTGTGTTCAGCTTAATTAACATCTTATAGTTAGATTATATTTTTATCGTATTTATCCAAGAATTAACTTTTTCTTAGGAGTCAATCAAGCATCTAATAAGAGTTTATTTTGTCTCCATGTAAACACCCACCAAGCAAGTTCTGTGTAGAATCTGCTGTTGTGGAGATCAGAGAAATATTTTACTGCTATTGTTCATGGTCATCATCATTATCATTGCATTAATAACATAATCTACAGCATTGATATTGTATTCAGATGTTTAAACATATTGGCACCCAATTAGCCTTTATTACAGGTGCAGTTATAACCACTTTAAACTGTTGAGTTAAATCTATAATCTTAAATGCTTTGGAATGCTTTTCATAATCTTAAATGTTTATATGTAGATTACATTGCATTATAAAAAAAGGCCTAACTCTGAGTACACTCTGTGCCAAAGTAGACAGGGATCGCAGGCTTTTGCAGAGCGTGCTTGTGAAAGTGAAACTAAAGCAGAGTCTAAGTGTAAGTTACTTTGAGGAGCTGTTGGGAGGATGCTACTCATTTATAGGTGAGAGGTTAATCATATTTTGCTTGTGACTGCAAAACTGTGCCTGCAAAAGAACAGTTTGTTGCAGAATGTGTGCCTGATGTTCCAGACGATAAGGCAGCATCCGGCAGCGACAGGAAGACACCTGGCATGGAGATGAGGCGATGTTGCTTTTTCAAACTGTGTTAAAAGTCATTGTGGTTTTGAAACTTATGCATGTGATGACCCATGAGGGGGCGTCATAAATTTCCCTGATGATATAAAAACAACTGATTGTGTATTGTTAGAGAGAGATCGATGCTGTCTGCGTACAGTGTTCATCTCCCACACGTGTGTTCATTAAAATCATCGTTTGACTTAACCCGGCCAGACCAGTGTTGTTATTTTGGATTTCCTCCTATATCCCTCCTCAGTATTTGAACCCTTAACACTGTTTTACATCCTTTACATTACCCACACCCTGTATCATAGTTGTATATAAAACAGACACATGTACGATAAAGCTGAAATTAAAACATCCAAGATCTTTTCCTACAGTTTGCTTTCCCAGTCAAATTGAACCATCTGAATTTTCAGTTTCACAGTCCCTCAGAGTCTTAGAATAATAATAATAAGAGTAAATCCTAACTATGTGAACTGATATGTATATTAAAATGTAAAATCTTTAAAAGCCAATGCCCTTTTTTCTTCTTTGATTACCTTTAATATTACCTTAAAAAAACAGAATAAAACAGCTTTCCACTGGAACCTATTTGTGAAAGCTGGTATGTAACTTGTAGCACTACGTAGTCTCTATATATGAAATCTTTGCAAAAATAAATTATTATAAATGCAGCAGGTCAAATCAGAACAGACTTTCCTGTCACTGCATCTACTCAAGTAATTTATTGTATTTATTTTATCTCATTTTATTCTTGTATACCGTGGCACATTTTTATGTTTATTTTATTTTGTTAATTTATGCGCTTGGATGACAATGAAACCTTGAACCTACTGTTCAACATTTGTTTTAAGTCAGTGTTTTTGACCACAAGTTGATGAAGCCTTCTAAATTTATTTCAACCTAGCATATTTGCCATTAACATGACTGTGGCTGAAAAGTAAAATGCCTACAGATTTTGACTTTCTTAAAAAGCTTTCGCATCACAAGTTCATACACCATAAACCTCACTACATCAGTAAACACATACATAATAAATTAAAAATTTAATTCAAATTTAAAAAAGAACACACACATCGGTCTCCTGTCTTTAGTATCTTTATTCTTATTATTTTGTGAAAGCTCATCAAAAAAACATTAATTTGAACTGTGGCTGATCTACGTGGGTTGGAGAATTTAACATCTTAGACAAAAAACTGCCTCAGCACTTGTTTATGACCTCTAAAATAGCCTATTAAATCAGGACTTCCCGAAAAAGAGCTAGGATGTGCCAAGATTTCTCCTGAAGCTCTTTGCATGCTGATGTCACAAACCTAAATCCAGACAGGAGACTTTGCATATAGTCAGGCTTCAATCTCTTCAGAGGAAATTACATGTATTTACTTTCATTCCAGTCGTCTAGCTCTACTTGCCTAAATATGATCATGAGATTTTAAGACAATATTATTTAATGATCAACAAAATGCATATAAAGTGAAATGCAAAGAGAATTCTAATCAAACAGACCAATTCACGTATGTACCGCGGCACAGAGGTTCGGAAACACTGGGCTATAATACATACAAATCTAAAAAATATTTTAATGAGGGGCTACATAAATAATATTTTTGTCACCTCAGACACATCACAGCAAAAACTTTTTTGTGTGATTTTCAGACATTAAGCTTGTTATTGGATTGCATTTAAACATTGATTAATTGAGGTATTTTATTTCCCTTTATCTTGTTTTACTTCTCTCTTTTCTTTTTTTTTCTTTTCTTTTTTGTCTTTTTAATCGTGGTACTTTATTTGTGTAGACTTAGACTTCTTTTTTTTAACTCTTTTGTCTTCTCATTGATTTTTTTTTTAATTTCATTGAACTATATTCTGCTTTTCAGTTATTTAATTTTTTTTTTATTATTTTATCATTTTAAATTAAAATATCAGAGAAAGTTTAAAGGGTAAATTGATTTTTGCTGGAATGGCAAACAGCTGTGAATCAAAGAGTCCCAAAATACACATTTGTAAGATATTATTTTATCTTCGAAGTATATACTAACTATTGTGCTACTTTACATTAAATAAATGTAACATTACATTCAAAATACTAAATTGATTAAAATGCTAAACAAGGTTTTTGTTTTTCTACTTTATATACCCTAAATAAAGGACAAATCTAATAAATGGTTGCTGCATTCCAAAGAATCCCCTGTGCTGAAGTAATATGCCTGTTATCTTATTCATGTTGCTTGAGTGTGTGCAACTTATTTTACGATTTCTTACAATTTGATGAGAACTAGTCTTTTTTTCTTCTTTTATTTGTGTTCTAATTGTACTTCTTCATAAGCACAAAAAAGTAGAAATGTTCAAAAAAGAAAGACAAGAGAAAACAAGAGATAAGACAAAAAACAGCTCACATTGTGTTTATGTAACCAATACGTCTACTCACCAAAGAATGACTGAAGCAATATGGATAACAGCAGAGGACAATTTATTTAGGGTCTGATGCCGATTTACCATCGGTGTCCAGCACTTTAAAGGATTGATGGACTGGAGCACATATCCCTCAAAACATTCTATGTACAGCATATAATCTTTTTCAAAACCCTGACTATAGATCCCCTGACCTCCCTGAACTCTTGGTAAATGGGCATAACATTACAGCTAACAGTCTAAAAAAACTCCCAAATTAGGGAATTATTCACCAATGTTTTTTTCCCTTATAGATCCAATCCAAATTCCATCTCACATCTGTTCCTTGGTGATCAAAAGAAAGAGATCAGAAACAATTACCTAAAACTTCCCATTCCTCAAAGCTAAGGAGGTCCACTACAAAATCCTTTCTGGTATTTACCCTTCCAAAGAATTTCTCAGACGTCGCTTTGCTATTGATAGTAATTCTTGCTCTTTTTGTGATGGGGATATTGAATCAACAGAACATTTATTTTATAATTGTATATTCTGTAAAGCCCTGTGGAACGATGTGCACTACTGGCTCTTCCCAAAGATTCCAAATTTACTTGAATTTTCTAAAAATGATATTATCCTTGGTTCTCTAAGAAAAGAAAAGAAGCTTGAAAGTGTTCTAAATGTAATAATTATTATGGGCAAATTCTTCATTCACAAATGTCGTTTTCTGAAAACAAAGCTGTCCTTTTGTACTTTTCACAAAGAACTCTGCCTCTTCCTCTCATCTGTTAAATTTATGGACAAAAAACAAGCTCTGGTTCTGAATCATATGATTATTGAATTAGATCTGCTAGAAAACCCCTAAGGTATAACGTCTTTTTTTTTTTTTTTTTGCTTGTTTGTTTGCTTTGATTCTGTTTGGGGTTTGTTTTTATTTATTTATTTGTTGTTGTTTGTACTTCCTGTTCATTATCTATCTTCTATATGTTGGAATTCAGCCTGTTCTGATAATATTTCATGTTGGGAAAATAGAATCTTTGTAGAGATTGCCATAATTGTTGTACATTTCTGTGCAATTAAAAAAAAAAAAACAACAACAACTTTCTAGACTTCTGTGGAACTCATCAGTTTTTTTTTCAAAATTAGATCTGTTTGACACTGTCTGAACAGCAAAACATTTCTGGATTTTTATATATATATACATATATATATATATATATATTTATTTATTAGGGGTGCAACGATTCACAAAATTCACGGTTCGATATTTTTTCGATACAAAAAAATGTTCATGCCTTTTTAATTTGTCATTTATTAAAATTATAAATATATATTTTAACTCAAAAGTACAAGATTTTAATTTTATGTTGCTGAAACAACAAAGTAATAAAAAAAATTATCTATCTGATCGACAAATCACTCATCTTTGGAAAAGAGAGTTTATTACAGAGAAATGGCTCTTTCCAAAATAAAAGCTATACTATACGCTTCTTCTGGGCTATATTCTCAGCAGCATATTAAACATATCAGGTCCCCATAAGGACAATCATGTGCTAACTCAGTGAATCTGCGTTCGACTACGCCTAGGCTGCACTGTCGAGCGCAGATCCACTGAGCGCTCAACACAGACAGCATCGTCAGAAGAAAAGTTGATAAAATAAATTAAAATTCTTGTATTGTTCGATACATATGCGTACCAAACCGAAAGCACTGTATCGAACGGTTCAATATCGATACGAGTATTGTTGCACCCCTAATATATATATATATATATTCCTTACTTGGACTGACATTACAGAATGAAATGTCATTCATTTCATCTTCTCCTAATTTACATAATCCACACAGGTATCCATGTCTGCCAACTTCACAGAGTAGTGCAAGGATTCCTGTTTGGAACTCTGCAAGTAAACAACTCATGTTGCTGATAAGAATTCCTGATAAGTTTGCAATAACATACCGTTCAGGACTGTAGTTTTGCTTAATTTGAATATATATTTGTAATTTTGGCTTTCATGATATTTTAATGAAAGTATCTTTCTTTTAATTGTGTTCAAAATGAGTGTGCAGCACTTTTGCTTCCTCAAAAACAGTATAGCCTACAAAGAATTATTATTTATGTATTTATTGATTGTGTTCAGCTTAATTAACATCTTATAGTTAGATTATATTTTTATCGTATTTATCCAAGAATTAACTTTTTCTTAGGAGTCAATCAAGCATCTAATAAGAGTTTATTTTGTCTCCATGTAAACACCCACCAAGCAAGTTCTGTGTAGAATCTGCTGTTGTGGAGATCAGAGAAATATTTTACTGCTATTGTTCATGGTCATCATCATTATCATTGCATTAATAACATAATCTACAGCATTGATATTGTATTCAGATGTTTAAACATATTGGCACCCAATTAGCCTTTATTACAGGTGCAGTTATAACCACTTTAAACTGTTGAGTTAAATCTATAATCTTAAATGCTTTGGAATGCTTTTCATAATCTTAAATGTTTATATGTAGATTACATTGCATTATAAAAAAAGGCCTAACTCTGAGTACACTCTGTGCCAAAGTAGACAGGGATCGCAGGCTTTTGCAGAGCGTGCTTGTGAAAGTGAAACTAAAGCAGAGTCTAAGTGTAAGTTACTTTGAGGAGCTGTTGGGAGGATGCTACTCATTTATAGGTGAGAGGTTAATCATATTTTGCTTGTGACTGCAAAACTGTGCCTGCAAAAGAACAGTTTGTTGCAGAATGTGTGCCTGATGTTCCAGACGATAAGGCAGCATCCGGCAGCGACAGGAAGACACCTGGCATGGAGATGAGGCGATGTTGCTTTTTCAAACTGTGTTAAAAGTCATTGTGGTTTTGAAACTTATGCATGTGATGACCCATGAGGGGGCGTCATAAATTTCCCTGATGATATAAAAACAACTGATTGTGTATTGTTAGAGAGAGATCGATGCTGTCTGCGTACAGTGTTCATCTCCCACACGTGTGTTCATTAAAATCATCGTTTGACTTAACCCGGCCAGACCAGTGTTGTTATTTTGGATTTCCTCCTATATCCCTCCTCAGTATTTGAACCCTTAACACTGTTTTACATCCTTTACATTACCCACACCCTGTATCATAGTTGTATATAAAACAGACACATGTACGATAAAGCTGAAATTAAAACATCCAAGATCTTTTCCTACAGTTTGCTTTCCCAGTCAAATTGAACCATCTGAATTTTCAGTTTCACAGTCCCTCAGAGTCTTAGAATAATAATAATAAGAGTAAATCCTAACTATGTGAACTGATATGTATATTAAAATGTAAAATCTTTAAAAGCCAATGCCCTTTTTTCTTCTTTGATTACCTTTAATATTACCTTAAAAAAACAGAATAAAACAGCTTTCCACTGGAACCTATTTGTGAAAGCTGGTATGTAACTTGTAGCACTACGTAGTCTCTATATATGAAATCTTTGCAAAAATAAATTATTATAAATGCAGCAGGTCAAATCAGAACAGACTTTCCTGTCACTGCATCTACTCAAGTAATTTATTGTATTTATTTTATCTCATTTTATTCTTGTATACCGTGGCACATTTTTATGTTTATTTTATTTTGTTAATTTATGCGCTTGGATGACAATGAAACCTTGAACCTACTGTTCAACATTTGTTTTAAGTCAGTGTTTTTGACCACAAGTTGATGAAGCCTTCTAAATTTATTTCAACCTAGCATATTTGCCATTAACATGACTGTGGCTGAAAAGTAAAATGCCTACAGATTTTGACTTTCTTAAAAAGCTTTCGCATCACAAGTTCATACACCATAAACCTCACTACATCAGTAAACACATACATAATAAATTAAAAATTTAATTCAAATTTAAAAAAGAACACACACATCGGTCTCCTGTCTTTAGTATCTTTATTCTTATTATTTTGTGAAAGCTCATCAAAAAAACATTAATTTGAACTGTGGCTGATCTACGTGGGTTGGAGAATTTAACATCTTAGACAAAAAACTGCCTCAGCACTTGTTTATGACCTCTAAAATAGCCTATTAAATCAGGACTTCCCGAAAAAGAGCTAGGGTGT
This sequence comes from Mchenga conophoros, assembly GCF_057382185.1. Lineage (NCBI taxonomy): Eukaryota > Metazoa > Chordata > Actinopteri > Cichliformes > Cichlidae > Mchenga > Mchenga conophoros. The sequence goes on from NC_140536.1 coordinate 32,571,977, forward strand.
GCCAAGATTTCTCCTGAAGCTCTTTGCATGCTGATGTCACAAACCTAAATCCAGACAGGAGACTTTGCATATAGTCAGGCTTCAATCTCTTCAGAGGAAATTACATGTATTTACTTTCATTCCAGTCGTCTAGCTCTACTTGCCTAAATATGATCATGAGATTTTAAGACAATATTATTTAATGATCAACAAAATGCATATAAAGTGAAATGCAAAGAGAATTCTAATCAAACAGACCAATTCACGTATGTACCGCGGCACAGAGGTTCGGAAACACTGGGCTATAATACATACAAATCTAAAAAATATTTTAATGAGGGGCTACATAAATAATATTTTTGTCACCTCAGACACATCACAGCAAAAACTTTTTTGTGTGATTTTCAGACATTAAGCTTGTTATTGGATTGCATTTAAACATTGATTAATTGAGGTATTTTATTTCCCTTTATCTTGTTTTACTTCTCTCTTTTCTTTTTTTTTCTTTTCTTTTTTGTCTTTTTAATCGTGGTACTTTATTTGTGTAGACTTAGACTTCTTTTTTTTAACTCTTTTGTCTTCTCATTGATTTTTTTTTTAATTTCATTGAACTATATTCTGCTTTTCAGTTATTTAATTTTTTTTTATTATTTTATCATTTTAAATTAAAATATCAGAGAAAGTTTAAAGGGTAAATTGATTTTTGCTGGAATGGCAAACAGCTGTGAATCAAAGAGTCCCAAAATACACATTTGTAAGATATTATTTTATCTTCGAAGTATATACTAACTATTGTGCTACTTTACATTAAATAAATGTAACATTACATTCAAAATACTAAATTGATTAAAATGCTAAACAAGGTTTTTGTTTTTCTACTTTATATACCCTAAATAAAGGACAAATCTAATAAATGGTTGCTGCATTCCAAAGAATCCCCTGTGCTGAAGTAATATGCCTGTTATCTTATTCATGTTGCTTGAGTGTGTTTACGATTTCTTACAATTTGATGAGAACAAGTCTTTTTTTCTTCTTTTATTTGTGTTCTAATTGTACTTCTTCATAAGCACAAAAAAGTAGAAATGTTCAAAAAAGAAAGACAAGAAAAAACAAGAGATAAGACAAAAAACAGCTCACATTGTGTTTATGTAACCAATACGTCTACTCACCAAAGAATGACTGAAGCAATATGGATAACAGCAGAGGACAATTTATTTAGGGTCTGATGCCGATTTACCATCGGTGTCCAGCACTTTAAAGGAATGATGGACTGGAGCACATATCCCTCAAAACATTCTATGTACAGCATATAATCTTTTTCAAAACCCTGACTATAGATCCCCTGACCTCCCTGAACTCTTGGTAAATGGGCATAACATTACAGCTAACAGTCTAAAAAAACTCCCAAATTAGGGAATTATTCACCAATGTTTTTTTCCCTTATAGATCCAATCCAAATTCCATCTCACATCTGTTCCTTGGTGATCAAAAGAAAGAGATCAGAAACAATTACCTAAAACTTCCCATTCCTCAAAGCTAAGGAGGTCCACTACAAAATCCTTTCTGGTATTTACCCTTCCAAAGAATTTCTCAGACGTCGCTTTGCTAGATTAGATTAGATTAGATTAGATTAGATAGAACTTTATTAATCCCTCGGGTGGGTTCCTCTGGGAAATTCGATTTCCAAAAAGCACAGCACCGACAGAAGTTTCAGAGTTACAGAATATTATATATATATATATATATATATATATATATATATATATATATATATATATATATATATACATACACACACACACACACACACACACACACACACACACACACACACACACACACACACACACACATATATAAATACAGAGACAATATAAATAAAATATACGAAGGGGATAAATAGAATAAATAGGAATAAAAAATAAAAATACAAGTGAATGAATTGCACATTTCAAGTATTGAGTCTATTGCACCGTTGACTATTTACAAAAGTATTGCACAAAAGGTATTGCACAGTGAGGTGAAGAGGCACTACAGCTTAGTTGTTCCCTCCTTTGTCCTCCTGTTTCCCCTCCCTCTCCCCTCCAGAGAGGAGTTAAACAGTCTGATGGCGTGTGGGACAAAGGAGTTTTTAAGTCTGTTAGTTCTTGTCTTTGGGAGAAGCAACCTGTCACTGAACAGACTCTTCTGGTTGTTAATGGCCGTGTGCAGAGGATGCCTGGCATTGTCCATAATGTCCATCAGTTTCTTTAGTGTCCTTTTCTCTGCCACTGTCACCAGAGTGTCCAGCTTCATGCCGACCACAGAGCTAGCCCTCCTGATCAGTTTCTCCAGCCTGGATGAGTCCCTCTTTGCTGTGCTGCTCCCCCAGCACACCACAGCATAGAAAAGTACTCCAGCAACCACCGACTGGTAAAACATCCTCAGGAGCTTCCTGCAGATGTTAAAAGACCTCAGCCTCCTGAGGAAGTACAGTCGGCTTTGGGCTTTTTTATACAGGTGCTCTGTGTTGCATGACCAGTCCAGTTTATTGTCCACCCACAGCCCGAGGTACTTGTACTTGTTGACCACCTCCACCTCCTCCCCCTCTATCTGAACCGGCAGTGGACCTGCTCTAGACCTCCCAAAGTCCACAACCAGTTCCTTAGTCTTTGAGGTGTTGAGTTGCAGGTGGTTTGTGTGACTCCATGCGACAAAGTTCCTCACCAGACTTCTGTACTCCTCTTCCTGATCATCCCAGATACACCCCATGATGGCTGTGTCGTCTGCAAACTTCGGAATATGGCATAATTCAGAGTTGTAGCAGAAGTCAGAGGTGTACAGGGTGAAGAGAAGAGGGGACAGCACAGTTCCCTGTGTGCTATTGATAGTAATTCTTGCTCTTTTTGTGATGGGGATATTGAATCAACAGAACATTTATTTTATAATTGTATATTCTGTAAAGCCCTGTGGAACGATGTGCACTACTGGCTCTTCCCAAAGATTCCAAATTTACTTGAATTTTCTAAAAATGATATTATCTTTGGTTCTCTAAGAAAAGAAAAGAAGCTTGAAAGTGTTCTAAATGTAATAATTATTATGGGCAAATTCTTCATTCACAAATGTCGTTTTCTGAAAACAAAGCTGTCCTTTTGTACTTTTCACAAAGAACTCTGCCTCTTCCTCTCATCTGTTAAATTTATGGACAAAAAACAAGCTCTGGTTCTGAATCATATGATTATTGAATTAGATCTGCTAGAAAACCCCTAAGGTATAACGTCTTTTTTTTTTTTTTTTTTTTTTGCTTGTTTGTTTGCTTTGATTCTGTTTGGGGTTTGTTTTTATTTATTTATTTGTTGTTGTTTGTACTTCCTGTTCATTATCTATCTTCTATATGTTGGAATTCAGCCTGTTCTGATAATATTTCATGTTGGGAAAATAGAATCTTTGTAGAGATTGCCATAATTGTTGTACATTTCTGTGCAATTAAAAAAAAAAAAAAAAAAAAACTTTCTAGACTTCTGTGGAACTCATCAGTTTTTTAAAGGGGTGTTATCTCTTGCACTTCACTGTTGTGACATATGATGAGAAAATGTGACATTATATCTAATCCTCATATTTCTTAGATTTTTTTGTTGCATTGTTCTAAAAAGTCAAAAAGTCCAGACGGTGGATTAAACGTTGACGTATTTTTGACTGTGACACATATCCTCCCTACTAGGGGTTGGCAGTGGTACGTTCCAGATGACAGCTCGTTCTGAGCTAGCCTTCATGCCTGAGCATCAGCATACTGTCGGAGCCACGGACAGTGTAGAGTTATTTGAAAACTCGGTGGTTTATTTGTGCCATTATCGTCTCGTTTGAAGCTAATATTGGCCAGAATGTCTGCTTTAAAGAAAGGAGACTTGTCACCAAGTGAAAAGGAGTTGTTTGAGGTTATTACTGCAGGTAAGCTGGCTAACGCTAATCCCTGAAAACACCATACAGCAGTTAGCTCTTGTTAGCTCTTTGGAGAAAATGTGACTGAATTAAATAACTGAACCGCAGTTAAAGCCGTGATGCATGTTTGCAGCTTCTTTATTAATAGCAGTTGACTTTAAAATTAGCTGTGTCAAAGCTTGTGAATAGCTGATGTTAGCTCAAAGCTAATCATTCAGGCTAAAATGTAGTCCCACCTCACTAATGCAAACTTGCAGGATAACATGAGTTTTAAACGTGATCTAAGTGGACCGAACTACATGGTAGATTAGAATGATTATGCAGTGTATAAGTTGGACTATGGCAGACTAATTTAGAAAAAAAATCTTAATTTAATATAGTTTAGTAGCTGTAAATCGTAGTGTTGTGTGTACTGAAATAATACTGAGGGGTTTTTTGTCTTTAGGAAACGTTCAAGAGGCCTCAAGGTTGCTGGGCTGTAAGGATGTTCGAGTCAACTGTTTGGATGAGGTAAAAGAGTATGTCTGATCGCAATATCGAGAAAACAAAACATGCACATGTAACAAAGCACGTTATCTGTCTCGTCTCTTTTACGTATTTAATCGAATGTTGACTTGCAATGATAATTTTTAGTTACGTTTAATTTATATTAACAGCGTATGCACTAATAATTCTTTTTTTGAGTACAGATACTAAATCTGGTGTCATAAATTGACAACTTACTGGACATTTTTCAAAAGCTCCTCTCTACCTCGTTTACAAGGGTCAGGGGGGCGGGGGCATCGATTTATATTATTTCTTGTGTCTTATCCTTGTGACAAAAATCGCATTCATCTCTAATTACGATATAATCATCAGGCCAAAAGGTTCAAATGGTAAAATAACTACATCTGAGACACCATCTGTGGTTTCATCTAAAAAGTAAGTCTTTTCATTTCAGGACTGCAGTGTATTTGTGGAGCACACATGATGAGCTATTTAAGACAAGGTCAAACACATGTGTTGCTGAATAAAAGGACAAATTATAAGTCACCACTCTGAAGGACTTTAGAGGACGTTTGTCCTGTCCACCTGTCAGAAGCAGATGGTTGTAGTTTGATGGTTTTTAACTTTACTGTACCTGTAGCAGATGGTGAAGGTAAGTACAGACAGATAATAAAAACAAGCATTTTAACTGTTTAGAAGCAATTGTAGTAACCTTTTTTTTTAATCTATTAGTTTTGAATTTTTTTTCTGTAAATATTTCCTTATTTCTAATCTTTGCTTAAATGCAATAAATATCAGCAGCTTTTCTTAACTTTTTTGTCTTATCCACAGTATGGGATGACTCCTCTCATGCACGCCGCTTACAAGGGAAAAGCAGACATGTGCAAGTTGTTGCTTCAACACGGTGCAGATGTGAATTGTAATGAGCATGAGCATGGATACACAGCGCTGATGTTTGCTGGCCTGTCAGGTAAAACCTGTGTGTGCATGTTGGTTTTAATCGCTCCAGCAGCATCACTGAAGAATCAGTTGTTTCTTTATGAAGTGTTGTGACTTTCCTTCTTTTGTGCCTGCAGGAAAGACTGATATCACATGGATGATGCTGGACGCAGGGGCAGAAACAGACGTAGTTAACTCTGTCGGAAGGACTGCTGCACAGATGGCAGCTTTTGTTGGTACGTTTGGAGTAACGGTTAGCTTTTAGGTCTAGTGGTCTACACACAAAGACAAAAAGACAGAGACAAAACCTTTTTAGTCAGATTTTTTTTTCTTCTTTTTGCATTGGAAAAAAAACTAGAGATTGGCATTAGCTTCAGTTTTTTTTATGCATTTCTTTTTCTTAACATCCCTTACCTACCTACTTGACCTACATTAGATACAAATTATTGGAACTGACTGATCTTGGGTATGATCACTTTTTTTGATTACATCACTTCATTTTTTGCTAGCTGGTACATTCCACCATCCGTGCCCTCCATACACACTGAAGAAATCTTAGAATTGCCTTTAGTATTTCCGTTTGACTGGTCATTTGTTGTACATGTGCTAAAACAAATGAACAAACTAATTTGTTCTCTCTTTAGGGCAACATGATTGTGTCACAGTGATCAACAACTTCTTCTCCCGTGCCAGACTGGATTACTACACTAAGCCTCAGGGTTTGGAGAAGGAACCCAAGCTACCACCCAAACTTGCTGGACCTTTGCATAAGGTCATCATGAGCACCAACCTGAACCCTGTCAAGGTAAAGCTTCCCTGGTTTCTAAAAGGTCATGATATAAAAATATATAATTGATGCAGCTATTGTTATTACCCACTGATACAGATTAAAGTGCTGTTGCAGTCTTTATTTATTCATTTGCAAATATTACTCTGATTTCTTCTGGTTATGGGCATTGTGCAGCAAACTTTCAAATACATTTTGTCACTGAGCAATGGGGTATAGTTAAAAACAGCCAGATACTGGTTTAGCTCTGATTGACTGGTCAACAGCAGGGATGTCCTGTGGTGCACTTGGAGCTATGAACGGAACTGAAAACAGATTTTTACATCACAGATTATGAGCAAAGACATGTAAACTGCATTTCTTTTACTAAGAAGAACCTCGGTGTTTGATTTGTTTTCCAGATGGTGATGCTGGTGAAGGAGAATCCTTTACTGGCGGAGGTGGAGGCGCTGGACAAATGTCGCCGGGTGATGGAGCTTATCTGTGAGAAGTGCATCAAGCAGCAGGACATGAACGAGGTGTTGGCCATGAAGATGCACTACATCAGCTGTGTGCTGGGAAAATGTGCCTCCTTCCTCAAAGACCGTGAGGACAAGCTAGACGGTCTCCTTAAGAGGTGTGTGATCTAAAAATGATCTTTGTTAGACCTACAATAATCTAGTGTTTACTTTCTGTGCTTTTTGTGTGTGTTAAATAAATGTAATGATAGCACAGGTTAGAATGTGTTCTTAATTAATTTTTTTAATGCTTCTAAGCAGCTTTTCATGGTAGGGCATTTGTTTTTGTCAGTGTTGTGACCAATATGGAGCGTAACAACACTGATGGTGACAGAATTGTTGGTTATTCTACCCACTCTAAGGCTACATTCACACTGCAGGTCTTAATGCTCAATTCCGATTTTTTGATCAAATCCGATTTTTTTGTCTGCTCGTTCACACTACAAATAAAATGCGACAGCAAACGCGCTCTAGTGTGAACGCTCAAAGCGGCCCGCATGCGCAAAAGAAGACGTCACACACAACGCGCTCTGTTTAGACCCAGAGCAAACCGTATTGTTTGACTGCTAGCCCTTAATATAAAGACTTCGGACTTCATGTTTCCCAATTTTTGCTTTAAGTTATTTTGTTATTTACATAATAATGTAGATAACCTAATAATGATCCTTATTGCTGTTTTAGAGGAGCGGTGCTTCAAAGGATAGTTGCAGATTTCTGTCAGAATCTGCAGGTTATGCAGTACAAATAAAATGTTCACGTTTCTCCAACGTTGTCTTCCCAGCAGTCTCACCGGATGGCCAGGAAGCATTCGCAATTTCTTCTCGGGCGCTTCTCCGGCGCTGATAATTGGCGTCTGTCTTGTGTCAGTGACATAAAAGACGGATTTAATGCGACATGACCGTTCACACAGCAGTCGCTTTCTGAAACATCGGATATGTATCAGATTCAGTACCACATACGAAAGTGACCCAGATTGGATTTGAAAATATCGGATTTGTGCCGTTCACACTGTCATACCATGATCGGATATGGGTCGCATAGGGTCAAAAAAATCGGATTTGATGCGCTTTCGCCTGCAGTGTGAACGTAGCCTAACACTCAAGCCTGATCCTGAGTGGAGCTATGTCTGTTAAAACCAAAAATTCCAAAATGCAGTGAATTTTATTATTTTAAGTTATTTTTGAGATGACATCCACTGTACAGTTATAAATGCCTCTAATCCTTGTTTTCCAGCTTGCTGAAGGGTCGGGACTCTGATGGTTTCCCCGTGTATCAAGAGAAGTTTATCAGAGAATGCATTCGCAAATTCCCATATTGTGATGCTACTCTGCTGCAGCAGCTGGTGCGGAGTATCGCTCCTGTAGAGATTGTGAGTTTGCAAATCCAACTCACTGGAAAGCTAAATGGATCAAAAGGCTAAATTAAGCAATGTGTATCTTTTCATGAAAAAAAAAAAAAAGTCAGAACTTTGTTTTGAATAGGTTTCATTCAAGCTTAATGTATTTTGTAATTAGCTGTGTGTGGTGGTTGATTTGTGTCTTTCTTTCTAACATCATTGCAGGGTAACGACCCCACAGCTCTGTCAGTGCTGACTCAGGCCATCACCGGTCAGGTCGGCTTCATGGACGCAGAGTTCTGCACGACCTGTGGAGAGAAAGGAGCCGAGAAGAGATGCTCCATCTGTAAAATGGTGAGCGTCAGAGCTACAACAGATTGTCGGTTTTACCTCAACAATGAAGCCTGTTGTTGTTTCTTTGTTTTAATTTGATGTGAAATTTTTAATTATGACCTTTTCTGAGAGTCCTTTCTTTAACTGACTGCTTGGATTGTTTACCTTTTATGACATAAACGGTGTACAAATAAAGTTGTTGTTTTTTTTTTCTCACCAGGTGATCTACTGTGGCCAAGCTTGCCAAAAGATGCACTGGTTCACCCACAAGAAAGTTTGCAAGAAGCTCCAAGAGCAGAGAGAGAAACAAGAAGCAGAAGCAGCCAAACTGAGGATGCAACAGAACAAAGGTATTTTCTTCATTAGAAAGCTAAAATAAGTCACACAAAATAGTAACGCAAACATTTGTCCCACAGAAGCTACTAAATGTAGCTTCTGTGTTAAATGTTACAAAATGTGTGTAATGACAGCGTTCTATTAAAGTAGAATCAGTTCCATTTTAAGGTCATTTTAACATCAATATCTGACTTTTTACTTAAAATCGTCTGCTTCAGGATCAGTGTGAATAGAGCCATCATGTTTCAATATTTTTCTTTAAATTTCACTTTTGAGAAAACCCTTAAAAGCTCTAATTTTCTGCTTATGGATTTACAACAAAAAATATTTTCAAATTTAAAAAAAAAATTATGCTTTTCTTTTTACATTCTTAAAAAAAGAAAATTAAAAAAAGGGAGGCATACAAAATAACATCACTAATTAAGAGCTCATTTGAATTTTCTCCCATATTTAAATAAACTCACAGTAAAAGCATGCTGTGAAAGACTATATTAAAATATGATCAGTTTAATATAGAATTTTAACTGACGGTCATCAAGAGTTGATCAGGGATAAAACACAAAGCTGCATGTGATTAAAATAGGTTTGAATGACTTGTCTTGTTTGTCTTTCAGAGGAGAGTAAAGCTGTGCAGGATGCCACAGACTCCATGCAGGAGCTTTCAGTAGACACTAGCAGTGAGGTCACCCCTTCAAACACTGCAGCAGAAACGGTAACATCAGACCCTGCAAGCACCCCAGCTGCTGGCAACTGATGAACATCTGACAGTTGAAGACAATGACCATCTTCTCTAGGGTCTATCCACACACCACAGATAGAGAGCAAACTGGCCATAAGAATAAACGCCAGATAAAGACTCGAAGAAGGACTCATATTTATTAACAATCTAAGACTCTCACCATAACGGCAAGACACATCCGAGGAATGCCACAGTCTTTGTGTCCTTTTTCTAAGTTAACTTTTCATATGGAATTGTTATAATATCTGAATGTGAACACTGCATAGGCTAAAGTGTTTTTGGTAGACGTCACTGGGAGGGATTCGTAATGGCTCACATCCATTATGGAAAGCAATTCTGCCTTAAACTGTAGCAAACTGTGGGAATGAAGTAACCAATCAGAGTTGTTTCTTTGCAGTTATTTGATGTATTTCTGGGACGTCTTTTGTACTGAAAACATTATGGGAGCTGTGAGTGAAAGGCATGGCTGAAAAATGTTGACCAAAAATGTATATTTTTAAATATAAATGCCATCAGTTTATTTTTCGTGAATGATGAGATGTGACTTTAATTCTCAGGATTTTCCAAATTCCGACTAAATGGAAACATTTACTCCAGCATCCACTGTTGAACAAGGACATCATGTCAGGATGGCAAGTGTCAGTTTGTCTTGAAAGATCTCACTGTTTTAGTTTTGATGTTCTTTCATTTGTTGTGCACCATGAATTATTAGAGAAGCTGAAGTCAAAATATCAAGTTCATTAATGCTGTGATTGTTCTGAGAGCTGGTGACTTCAAATACATTAAACAGAGACCAACTTCACTGAAATATGCTGTAGATTCTCATTTTTTAAGTGTATTTATTTATGTTTGTTCACTCACTCCTGAAATTATCAGGGTGTGTTTAGTGCAATCGATGGCATGTAAATCCTGTGAAACACACTTGCCCCTGATCACAAATCATCACAAACTGCACATTACTTTTGTGTTTCCAGCTGTGCTCGATGTGCCCTATTGATTTGTTTCGAGTCTTCCTGAGGCCTTGACAAACATATTCAGCATAGCTTTCCTTTATTGTTCAAAATGCCAATTAACACTTTAAACCTTTACCTATAAACATTAAAAGTTACCAAGATGCATTCTGGGACTTGACACCTTTTCATAGTTTAGTAAAGACGTGGAAAATCATTTTGGCATAAGCATAAATGTCAGCGATGGACAAGGAGGCAGAGCGGTTCTGCTAATCAGAAGGTGTTTCGATTTATCCAGTATGCATGCCAAAGTGTCCTTGAGCAAGATACTAAAACTCAAATTCCCCCTAATGCATGGATCTAGGTATGAGTCCATGATGGGGTAAAGACATTCAAGGAATAGAATAATGAGCTGTATTGATGTGCAAATTTGTGAACGGGTGAATTTGAGAAGTTCTTTGAGTGCTGGTATTATTTATCAAGTGTATTACTTTGAGTTTTTTTGGTCAGAATAAAGTGGAAATATGTATTTATGATATATTCTGAGTGATAACTGGACTATAAATCAGTTTTTATTCTGTAATTGTTAGCTTTAACTTTGCTAATTAGGACCAAGCATGAAAACATCAAGTATATATGTGACTCACATTGTTTGTGCTGCTGTAACTTTACTGTATGGTTTCCATTGGTGGTATTTAACATCCAGAAGTGACGCATGTGAAAGAGCATGGAAATATCTTTTACAAGGAATCTGTAGTTCCGAGTATGTTGTCCAGGAAAGAACTGGTTAAAATGCGACGCTTCCTACTGATTTGAAATCAAGTCTGAGTATATCCTGTTCAGCAGACATAAACCACATTCTCCTGTCCATTAACCCATTAAACTCTCTTGTTTAGTGCACACTTAAGATGACTGTACAAACTGTTACTGCCAGTTTGCATCTATCATTTCATTTTGCATTTTATTCTGTTTGACATTTGTTTTAATTTCTTTTCATCTCTGGGGTCATCTGTGGCTCACTTTGTGTCAAATAACATTTTGGGGTATTTCAGATTTATTTTTACGGTCAACTTCTTCCTGTGATTGTTATTGGTCTTGGGGGAAATCTTCAGTTGTAGCTCTTTTTTTTGTCTCAATCCTTCACTGTTTTGGTTTACTGGTACTTTAGGCTATTCAAATTTACGTTTGCAGTGCACCTTTTGCTCTATTTTGAACATATCACAGAAATAATGAGAATGGAGGAGAAACTTTGCACTGTGTAATGACTGAACTTGCATAGGAAGTTAGGAAGCTATCACTGGCATCTTCCAAAAGCCACAGACTGGAGGATGCGGTGACAATCCTGACTGTAAATCTGGAATGACGTCTTCCTCTCTGCTGGCTCCACTTCTAATAACACAACAGAGACAGTTCCTGTGTTTGTAATGACAAACCGCGTGTCCGATATGTCAGAACATTTCAACATCTTTACCTTTTCCATCTAAGATCTGGAGTGAGGGCAGGCGATGGATTACATGTTGGCGATAGCCAAGTTCATGAGAGATGGGATTGAGGAAAAAAGCTGCATTTTAAAATACACAGTATAGTCAAACATCCACATTTGCAAATGGATCTTTAAAGCATGAACAGAATTTCTCAGGCCAGGTTGTTGATCGGTGATGGGTGTGGTTGATGGTTCAGGACTCACTGGCATTTTGGAGCTGCTGCATCCTCCTGAGCTCGTGCATTGTGTCCTCCAACCCTCTGATCAAGTTGTTGTGAAGAAACAGGATTTGCAGGCAGGTCAGATGACTTAGAGCACCTGTGTGGGAGAGAAAGTTTTAAAAAGTCATGACTACATATGTCTTCTTTTCTAGAACTTTTTCTTCAGGTCCCTACAGCATATCTATATGCACAAATGTGCACGTCGAGGTGAAAAATTACTTTTAATAATTAAAAATAATTTAAGCATTAATTCCAGCACATTAGAGTAAAATGTTTTTTTCACCACTTTATATTCATCTGATTTGTGTAGTAACTTTAAAAAAAAAAATCAAATAACTAATCTAAAAATACATAAGTAAGTATATATGAAAGAAAATAAATTGTTAAATGTTAAATCATTAAAAAGATGGGACTGTGTTATAACAGAGGAAACTATGTATTATTTCAAAATAAAAGTACAAAAGTGTTTGCCACAAATGTGTTGTAGCCTCCCCCAGTATTTCAGGGAGTTTCAGAATTTAGTTTAATAAGGACCTTATATACATGATTTTTTCTTGTAATTCAGGTGATGCTCTTTCTTAAAAGAAAGACTGCAGCGCTTGTTTCAACACCTAAAAATTAAAGTACCTAACTAAATATGTTGCAAACTGTGAGTAAAAATAGAAAAATATATTATACGCATATTTTAAAAAAATCTACCATTAGACTTTCTTTTGACCCAGTAAAAATTATGAGTTTGTGTTTCTTTTTGTTGTTGTTGTTGTTTTTTGTTTGTCTCTTTTTTCATTCAGGGGAGAATGAGAGGTTAACCTGAGACAGACTTGATGTTGTTATTTTGAAGGTAAAGCTCAGTCAAGCAACAGTTGACGGAACGGCAGCTCAGCTCTCTAATCTGTAAGAATTAGAGAGAAATAAATTTAATCGTCTGTTCCATCCTGTATGCAAAAAAAAGCTGTAAGTAGATTACCTTGTTGTTGTTCAGCCACAACGTCCTCAGAAAGTGAAATCTTGATAAATCAGGAACACTGGTGAGTTTTCTGTTTAACACAATACAAACCGTCTAAATAATCTCTGGAAATTTTTCCTCTGTAAGTTAAAGATATACATATATTTTAGAAAAGTAAATGCTTTTCTTACTTTGTGGCAAGGCTGAGTTGACAAACATCGCAGTCCCTTCTTATTCCACGCTTCTGGAGAGAGTCTTCGATGACCTGTGGGTAGTAGGAAAAGGAAAAAAAGGGGTAAAACATACATTCATGGCTGTGAAATGGTTGTGAGTGGTGTTGAGGTTAAAGCCGATTCACCTTGCCCACCTCCATCTTCTGCTATATTTCCTGACCAAGGCACACCTGTTGCCAGGATACACCTGTTGAAATCACAACAAACACAAAAGTTGCTCTTCTATTTCAAAAAAAATATGTGATTGTGATATGTGATGTTGTTGGTTTTTCTCTCATAGGGCTGTGGGAGATTTACGCACTTTTTGTTCATTTTTGCACAGGTTAAAGAGTTTATGTTTGTAACATCTGCAGGACAGCCAGAGATCCAGCAGAGGGCAATGCTTCACCAGACCTGAGTGGCAAAGTCAGTAGAATTCATTTAGGTTAACACAGTACATGCAGCAACCTAAATGATTAGTCAGATTTTTCTATTATCGCCAGCTGCATTTCAGCCACTTAGTGCAGTGATTCACATTTAAGTAACAACAGTTTAAGTCTCCATATGTGGAAAGTCATGTTTAAAGTACTTTTTTCCCATTTACTTTATCTGAAATTTGACTGTTTGTTTTTATTAACGTGCTTGCATGAACTATGTGTGCAACAAGGATGGCTTTTTGACCCCAGATACTATGTTTAGTGTCTGTTAGTCATAAGTAGAAACTGTCTCTTATGCTCTCAGACAGTTAACTGTTATTTAATGTGACTGGGCATGAAACAGAGCACTAAAACCCATTTGTGAAACTGACAACGGGAAAATTTGCTAAGTTACTTGTTCTACATTTCTTTCTTTGTCATGGCTCACTCGTCTTCACATTGTTGGAAATAGTTTTACTTGCATAAATGTAAAATCAGGCTACACTGTTACATCTTCAACATTACATAAATATTTTAAATAGAAAATATGTCTATGTAAAGTTTTAATAATCATTTTCATTTACAAATATTTACATTATTATTTTATTTATGTCCTTCATAGACTTCCATACATAAAACTGAAATTATGGCTCTTGAGGAACTTGTGTTTGGTCACATCTATTCTCAATCTAATCTTAATTGACTTAATCGCTTTTGATTAATCAAAGTACTGATATACTGTAAATAGCCTCAGCTTGCGGTCAATTTGATGGGTGTTCAATCACATTTCATAATCTTCTTTATCAGCTGGAACAGGCTGATTGTAAAGTGGTTGCATAAAAATGAAAACTGTCAGTGGGAAGCATGATGATGACAAGAGTGATACCACTCCCCCTCTTTTGTTTGTATTATACATACAGAAGCTGACTAGCTTTGTTTACCACAAATGCTTGAAATGCAAAAACAGCTTGTTATAAATGGTAACTTAAGACAGCTAGCAGCATTTCTAAAACTCACAAATAACAACACATTTATTTGCCTTACATTGGCGTTTTCTACCTTTCCTTTTCACTATAACATTTCAAAAGTGTAAAAAGCAAACTGGCTAAACTCTGTATTGGATTCCACTATGACACCATGAAATCTTGTTGTTCTAAGCACCTCGGAGGACCTGCCAGTGTTCCTCCATAAATTTCGTTTGTCACATTCTCTTTTATCTTTTTGTGTAATCCGGGATTATGATGTTGAAATTTAGGGCTGGATCAGGTGACCCTGAATCCTCCGTTAGTTACACTGCATTAGGCCTAGGCTGCTGGGAGTTCCCATGATGGACTGAGTGCTCACTCAACTCTTTTCATTTCAACATCATTTCATTTAATCATTAGTTATTATTCATCTCTTGCCGTCTTCCAAAGTGTGTGTTTTATGCTGTCTTCCCAGCCGGTCATGGCAGATGACTGCCCCTCCCTGAGCCTGGGTCTTCCGGTTGTTTCTTCCTTTTGAAAGGGAATTTTTTTCTTCCCAGTGTCGCCAAGTGCTTGCTAATAATAACAGTGTAAATACCAGACAGGTAAACTCGGGAGAGAACAGCAGTGACTGAGACACCAGCCACGTTTTGTTCAGCTTCTGCTGAGAACTTTTCCAAACTGTGTTGCCACATTGACCCTTCCTTCTTGGCTTTGTTCCAGGTGTTGTGCATACCTTTTGTACCCCTCCGGTTGCCCTCGCCTCACCTCTCATTACTGCATACGGGCACTTCCTGGTCATGCACACACTCCTGCTTGTCAATATGCTGTTAACCCGGCCACCTTTCATTTCCCATGAGGGTTGGGGGAAGCGTGTTCCTGCTGCTGAGTTAGAGCGTGTGCAGAGAGGGAGTCGCTCTCACCTTTTTTTTTTCTTTTATATGGTGAGGACACAAAAGGTAGAGCCTATCATGTTTACCCTTCGGCTTTCACCCACTCCCATAAGAAGCTCAGAGGGGCGTCAAAGTGTAAATAGTCCTCTGAGAAGAGTTGGCCACGTTGTCCTTTATTTTCTCTCGGAAGTAGAGTGAATGAGCCCCCGGTGTTCCTGTTTGAGGAAAAACAAAAGAGAGAGGAAACAATAACAGAAGCTCAGTGTCAAGCTTAATGACAGAAACCAATCATCTGCGGAAGGGATAGAAAGGAATTACATTTATGCAGGTGTGGTACTACACTGCAAAAACACCACTTATGAATGAAGCTTCCAATTTAATGTCCATCTCCAAAGTCATATTAATCTGTCTTGAGAATTGTATGTAGTCAGTAGCATTGATCATGTTAGAAAATCCTGAAAGGTGTTGAGCAGGCCAGTCAACGTCTTTCTCACAAACTGGGAAAACCATTTCATTATGAACGTTTCTTTCTCTCCTGCACAATTAAATTTTTCTTTTCACTCAAACTTTTTTCTTACTTTCCTCCCTTATTTTGTCTTGTTTCTTTCCTTCATTGTTTTCTCCTTTTATCTTTCCCATTTCTATTTTTCCTTACTTTACTTAATTTGTTTTTCTCAAGTCTCTTGATATTCGTTTCATCCTGCTAATGTTGTTTCTATTTGTTTTTCCTTCTTAATTTCCTTTTTCCTTTCCATTTTATCGTTCTTCTTTCTCTTTCCCTTTTGTTTCTGCCTTTCTGCCTTCTTACATTCTTTAATTTGCCCATCCTAACCCACTTCTTTCCTAAATTTTTGACAATTCTTATTAATTTTTAAACAAATTTGGAAAATTTTGATTTTTAACATCGTAGTCCATCTGAGTATTTCTTCCATCTCACTCAGCAGAAGAATGACATCCTCAGGCTGTCTCTCCTGAAAAGGGAGACCAGCCCTAAAAAGTGTTTGTGTTATAATAAAAGCAAACAGGTAAGAGATCTTGCATATCAACTTTCATTCACATGAGCAACAATTAGTGCCTGTGCATGACACCGCTTTTCATATCTGTAAGACAAGCCTGGATTGAGTGTTCCCCACAAAAGTAATTATATCTCTTGTTGTTTTGTACAGCGAACATACAAAGACTCCAGTTAGTCTGGGCACTTGAATCATTAGACGTGTAACTGACAGGAACTGAGGGGTCGGCAGAGGGAGGATACAGCAAATTACCCACACACAGTATCAGCTTTCATCACTGAATTCAAGGCAAGTCCCAACGTGGAGTATGTCTAATGTGACAAACTGAGCAGGAGGTACAGCTTAACCCGGTGTCTTTAACCGTCAGCCTTGCAGACGTTTGCAGTTAATTTTCTAGTATCACTACTGAAGACGAGCACTTTCATCTGCACTTATAATTATCAGGTTTAGTCATGAGTGATGCATTTTTTTTTTTAAACTTTCTGCGATTGGTCTGGAACACAGAAAGTCAGAGAGGTTAGATTTTTCTTTTATTTTGAAGAACATGCTGTAAAATTGTTCATAGTTCAGTCATATTTACCTTTATTTAGAGTCAAAGAGCATATTATTATAATTAATCCATTATTTTCATTTCCAGCTCAACTCTATTTTTATTCTTGGACTTCATTAGACGAGCATGAGTCACCATTCTTATGTAGCTTATACTGAATGTTGGTTCAGTCCTTAAGTTCATGCACAGTTTGAAGCCAGCTGTTTTAGCTCATGTTTTTTTAAGCCCACCGTTCCTTTAAGCCTGCTTTGGCTACTCCTCACAAAAAAGAAGGTTTGAACAGCAGGTGGGTGAGGCTGTGTGCCTGAGGTTATCATATAAGGGACATCCACTCTTTGACATGATAAATAGCCAAGAGCAATTTTTTTTTAGGGTAAAACTGAGAGTTTAGAGCAGTTTGAATCTCGAGATTCTGGCTCACAGGGACTCTGCACATACACAGACCTCATTATTATGAGGTCCACTTTATAGACTCTACCTATTCTGGACAGAGTATATATTTTTCAGCCGCATGCAGTTTGGATTTGTCTCATGTTTTAAATTTCACTGTAATTTAGGAAATCAAATTCACACGCACATGGATAGATGGATGGATGCCACATTGTGAATTATACTGACTTTGCTTTGCTGACTCCTGCTTCTCTCGTGCCACCATTAAGTTCACAATTGAGGTTGTATGAGTGCCATGAAATAGCATGGAGATGGTGTGATGGTTTGCACTGTTGCCTCACAGCAAGAAGGTTCTGGGTTCAAATCCAGACTGAGCCTTTATGTGTGGAGCCTGGCCAGCCTGTGTTACCTCCAGTTATTTGAACTTCCTCCTTGTATAAAGACATGTAGGTTGAGTAAATCAGTGACCCTAAATTTGCTCTAGGTGTGAATGGTTATCTGTCTCTATGTGAAGGTGGTATACCGTGCAACTTGCCCTATGACAGCTGGGATAGGCTCCAGCTTTCCTGCAACCCTCATTTAATATGCAGAGGCGAACAGATTTAGCACAGACATTTATGATCTTCCCAGGATGAGCCTAAAATTTGATGACCCTAAAACTTTCGCTGTAGTACCATGTGATCAGGTATAATTATTAATTTGTCAAATCAGTAATGATGTTTATAAGCTAATATTTACATTGCCATTGTGTTCACTTGTAATCATCACATTTAGGAGTAATTAGCAACTTTGAGGAAATCACAGGCCATCTTCCCATGAACCTCTACCAAAGAGTCTTTTCATGACTAGATGAGCTGCGCCCTGCTGGCGCAGTTGGAATCAACTGGAATCCACCATTTATGTGTTTGTGTTGAAAACACAGACGTTCCTGAGCCTCCCATAGCTACTATCAAAACTGTTGCTTTTTCTCTTCTTCCATCCTTATACAGACCACTTCGTGTAAGGTACTTTTTTGTACTTGGTAAGAATCAGCAGGTTTGGCCTGAAGTGAAGTCCCGATGGCTTTAGCAGATATCACTTACATTGGGAAGAGGCTCTGCACTGAAGAAATCCACCACTTTCCAAAGAGCTTGGGAAAGCCAATATCAGCTGCCATGACCGCAGTAATGGCACCATATTGGGAGCTGAAAGTTGACCTGGAGAAGCAATTACAGTCAAAGTTGGTAAAACAACTTCAAGGTCAGACATGGCGCTCATTTGTTTCATGAGGAGGATTGTTGTTAATGAGCCAGCCATCCACAGGGGCCAGCAGGCAGGGGCTGTTAAGCTGGGCAGTGTGGTGGCAGAGGTTTTGGTTGGTTCTGGGGAGCCATGAAGCTTCCCAAACACTGTGTGATGATAAAAGATGTGGAACAACCAATGACCCCAGGAAGCACCATATAAGCTGTACAGGTGCATTAAGAGTTTCATGAATTATTTCTACATCTTTTTCAGCTGACATAAAAAAAAGCCTCAGAATTTAAGGTATAAGACTTTCACCCAACAAGGACCATTGCTGCCGATTGCTTTCCAGGATGCATTTCCGCCAACATAAGCAATTACTAACGGTACACTATTTATATGTGTTTTAGAACTTATGTAATGATGCTCACACTTAAGCGCATTTAACCAATTTGGGTTTTCACTGCTCTGTTATGTTGTATATCCAGTGCAGGTCTGGAATATTTTAATATTTGTGTTGCTGAGAAATTATTATCTAGTAAATAATATTTAATTAGAGCAAACAGAAATCAGTCATGGTATTCAGAGTTGAAGTAATCTGGAATAAAATGCAACCACTGATTTAGAAACTATAACTGTACGAATAAGCAGCAAATAATTGACTTTGATTGGTCAAAAATGTTTATTTAAATCAATACTTTGTCCTCCTCTTTGGACTTAAAGTGGCCCATACACCTTTAAAGTGGCCCATACACCTTTTTAAGCACCTTATGCCCCTTCATGCCACTTAAAGGATACACTGAAACAAACCAGCTTTGCTTTTTTATAATATCAACAGCAGGAGTCACTAAAAGCTAATCTGTTTATTATGGGAACCCAGTAGCAGTCAGTCTTATTGTATGACACCTCAGTGAAACTATTACTTCAAAACACTGGCACACAATAGAGCCCTTTTTTTTTTTCTTAAGCAGAGGAACAAATCTGATTTAAGAACGTTTTGGAAGTCAGAATCATTCCTGATCTCTAATAAAAAAGGACTGACTACTCAGCTGCCTTTTCTCGAGAATGGAAAAGTTTTATATGATTTATCTGTTTTGACTTATTCTCTGTATTTAAGATGTATAGCTAAACTATTGCATTCAGCTAACTCAAATTCAGACAAAAAGCTGCAATGGACTTCCAATCTAATCAGCATTTCTTGGCTTTTCTGCCCTCCTGTAGCAGATTAAATTAAAGGTTAAGCTCTCTGATATTTGATTTTGGTACGCCGTCTCCAAAGAATACATGCAAACTTGTAATCTTGTTTCCATTCACTTGATTCTGGTATGACAAATGAGATTATAAAGAATTATTCTGAATCATGATGAAATTTCTTTAATGAAATCCCAAAGATAGTTTTACCCACACTGTGCCTGTAATTGCTGTTCTTATTTGGCTGAGTCAGAAATTAGTTTTTATGCCGATAAAGGTCAGAGCTGTGGAAACTTGGGAGCATTATATTTCTGTTTACTGCTGTTTGTTAATTTAGCCCAAACTGAATCTGAATGTTTAAGTGAATCAGCAAAACCTGTTGATGTGCCAACTGCTCACATAATCCCATCATGCTCATCACCCTTTCTGCATACTGTTTAGCTCTCCAAAATGAAAAATAAAAAACTGGGCGGGGTTGTCTTACTGGGGTATACTTTTGGCGACCAATCAAATCTTCTCGATGAAACGCACCTGAGAAGCTGCCAAAGCGAGAGGCGGGCGGGCTATATAAAACCCACTGCCCTCACATGTGTCCCTCAGCATCGGTTCGCTTATAAGAGGCGACTGCTTCTCGTTTCCAACGTTACACACTCTCTCTGTCCCCAAACGCAGCCATGCATCTCAGCGCGCACGAGTCTTGCCATTCCCTCTTCTTGTTTTGCATCCTGCTGAGGAGTTGCCAAGCCTTCAAGAACGACGCAACGGAGCTCCTGTTCTCTCACGTGAGCGCCCCGGTGCCGGAGGTCCAAAGCAACGTCTCCATGAACCGTCCACGAACCGGCGGGAGAGGAGCGGGCAGCGCGGCGCACGACAGAAGCGGTGAGTGGAGTGAAGGGACGCATCTTGTTTCAGAGGACCAGAGGATGCTCCTCTGCTTTGGCATTTTTGGAGTTTGCAATGAAGTTTATTCTGCTTTAAACTTACTTTAGAGAAAAAGGTTCTGCTTTGTTGCAGAATGTGTGTTTTTTTTTTAAATTGCTTATTGTAAATTTCTGATGTTTGGAGGTGTTTCGCATGATATGCGAATATATCCTACCATGTGTGCCTTTAGCACATTGTAGACTGTTTTTGCATCTTTAGAAGCTTGAACGTTTTTAATTTATCTAGTTATTCTTCTCTATGAAAAGGTGTTTGCAACTACAACTAAAACCAGTTTATGAAGATCAGGTTATAATACTTTTTAAACCACAAAGATCAAATGTCTTTTAATCAGGCACTTAATCCCATCATCACCATACTGTTCCCATTTACACATTCCTACATTCTTAAAAGGGATTATTTTACACTAAATCATCACCAGTTTGCAGACATGACTGGAAGCTTATCGGAGTGTCTAGACTGGAAAGACATGGAGCAAATTTAGGGGTGTTATAAAAGGGAAAGATGGGCAGTGAATGCAGTGAATTTGAGCACACCAACCCCCCCCCCCCCCCCCCCCCCCCCCACCCCCCCTCCCCAGTGATATATTGCTCAGTGTAACACACACCTGATTGGCTGGGGTCCAGACAGGGATGCAAGGCTCTATCAGGCCGAGCAGCGGACTGGATGAAAGTGTTCTCCCATACCATTGTGGCGGATTACTAAACAGGGGGAGGGGGTGAAGTGGCAAAAGGAGGGAGAGATCAGGCTGGAGCCTTCCTTCATTCATCAAACACTGTCACTGAGAAGGGAGGGCATTGTATATGAAGTTGTTTCAATGGACTCAAGCTTGGGTTACAGTGACAGAGGGGAGAGCAGTGGGACACTGTTTGTAGCCTACGGGAGAATAATGTTGCTGTACAGAAGTAGACCCGCTTCCCAGATTTAAAGAAGAGAGTTTTTCTGTTTCACAGTGCTGTAATTACTGAAGTAGAAATGTCAGGGTGCTCCTCTTGTATCGTGTGACTTGCCAGAGGCTGCAAAAGGACTTATGACTAGTACAATGGGGGTAATCTTCAATCAGACCAAAAACTAGAGATGCAAAAACTCTAAGTATAGCACTTGATTGGAGCTTTGCAACTGTGAGAATCTTCTGCTTTTATTTTTCCCTTTCAAAAAGAGTACACAAAGAAATCTGTGAAGTAACTAATAGTCAAATAATTTGTTGCAGCCCAGTTTCTGTCTAGCTGCCTACATATATTTCTTCATATTCTCACACGTCTTTGTTTCTGCCTACAGAGCAAAGTCAAATTGGATGCAGAGAACTGAGGTCCACTAAGTACATCTCTGATGGTCACTGCACCAGCATCAACCCCATCAAGGAGTTGGTGTGTGCAGGCGAGTGTCTCCCAGCTCAGATGCTGGAAAACTGGATTGGCGGAACCCATGGCAGAAGGTTCTGGAATCGACGGAGCAGCAACCAGGACTGGCGGTGCGTCAATGACAAGACCCGTACCCAGCGCATCCAGCTGCAGTGCCAGGATGGCAGCACAAGAACTTACAAGATTACAGTGGTCACCTCCTGCAAGTGCAAGAGGTACTCGAGACAACACAATGAATCCGGAAACAAGTTTGAGGAGTCGGCCCTGTCGCCACCGAGGCTTCTCCACAAACACAAATCTAAGAGCAAGAGAAGGTCGGGGAAGAACAGGCTGAGTGAAAACTGGCACGAGACTGAACCCTGAGAGACACTGAACATGCAGAGTGACTCTAAACCTCAAGAAGTTTTGTCTCAGTGATGTTAAGACACGACATCCAGAAACAGCAGTTGTGGATTATATGTGTGTGACTGGGACTTGATTTATGTGAACTGGTTCCTCACCATGATGAAGAACTCCAAGCAGGACTCTGAGAACTTTTCTTGACATTTTAATCCACATGCTTAAAGCTAATATGACCAGGACTTGTCTGCAGAATGTTCTCCAGCCATGAACCATGCATAGACTGTCCTCTAGCCCTGTGCATGTGTTCATATAGTCATTTGATATGCAGATGGAGATCTTTAACTAACGAAGCGCCAACACCAATAAACACTACCCAACATCTTAAAATAATATTGTGTAAATAGATGTACATATATAAAATTCATGCTTTATAAAGTATGTCCATTTGTATAAAATTTTACCATGTAAGATTTATGATGTAATATATTTTATTTGGCAGCGAACCTGATAAGTGTGGCTTAAGTGCAGTCAGCATGTGGGTGAATCCTCTGGAAAAAGCTTTGTCATCAATCAATCGTGTAAAAATAACATTGTATGAAATAAATATCCTTTTTTTTTTTAATCATATGTGTTGTTTCTAGTAGGAATTTTTGGTTTGATGTGTTTCATCTTCAAGAGGGCTCTCATTAAAACTTAAAGCCTCGGACATAAAATGCACCAATAAATTTATATTTTTCAGGTAAGAAAGCTGGATGGATTCAGCACTGGCATATAGCATGATTTCTGCCATAAACACATTTCCACCTATCTGCAGTGTAAATGGTCTTGAAACATCTCAGGAATTAGGACCTCCCAGTCCTGACCAGTGGTCCTGCGGACAGGAGCAAATATTTCCCATAATTCTTTTTTGGAATTACTACGTTACTAAAATGGGAAATTAAACACCGTAACGTTTAAATTATACTAATACAAACAATAAATGAAAGAACAGTAGATGAAACTGATTATGATGCTTCTGGACTCAATTAAATAGTTTGAGTATTAACATTAGGGAATTACCGGGCTAATTGTGTTAATCAAAAATAAAAATCCCCTGGACTTTTTTGGAAACCAGAAAGACATACGTACAAATGAATGCATAGAATAAAAAGTACATTATAGGTGCACAAATGTAAGTATTTCTAAAAGTTCTCTCTTTTACATCCTGCGTTTTCCTCTTTAAGGACCACATATTAAAGGGAAAACACTGTTTTCTTACTTTTCTTCAAGTCACATAAACTTCACAAAGCGAAGTTCACAAACTGTTACCTTTAATCCTCTGTTGTGAAGTGTAGTTAACTTTTTAAAATCAAAATAAATACTCTACGAGCTGTTGTAAGTTCATAAATTTTACATTTGCAACTTTCAAACGCTTTTATATTTATTTTGAAGCGTTCACCGGAAGTGTTCGCCATCGATAATCTGCCCGCTTCACAGCGGTGGTTCCCCCTTTTCCATCCACGTTTTCGGTATCTTACCCACCCCGCCCATCAGAAGGGAATGGATAGCTTTGGAAAGTAACCTACAGTGAAACCCCTCACACCCCTATCTGTAAACATATTGAGGTCAGTAATATGAACACGCGGGGTGATAACTGTGAACCGCACAGGCCCGCTCATCCCCGGATTTTCACAATGTGCGAGGCCGGGAAGAGCGACCACCACTCGGCAGAACGCTGCGTGGACTTCCCTGTATCGGTGGTTCTTCCTGCCGGAGGCACCGGAGAGAGAACGGGACTACAGACACCAAAACAGTTCTGCACGTTTCTTGGCAGACCGCTCATAAGCTACACTATTCAGGCTTTCGAGAGGTAGGAAACGTCTACGATAGGAGAGGCGACAAGATTCAATCCCCGTTAGTTATTAGGGAGACACGGAAACAGAAGGAAAAATGCCTCAGCTACTACCACCATGGCCGGATTAGTGGCTCGGGTGGCCCATGGGCAATATTTAATCGTTGGGCCCCCGCAGTGCACAGTACAGTCAATATCTGATTGCTCATTAATAATCATATTAAAAATATATATAAATACTGAAATTGGGGGGAATCCTGGTTTCTAATTCAAAAGAAAACAGCTTTGGCAATTTGAGTATTTGCTTTGGCTTCAGCAAATATGGTGGGCATATTCTCCTATTTTGTGACATATGCACAAAAATTGTGGATCATTTCTATTTTCAGTACATTTCCTGGCTTCCATTAGTTATGAAAATAATTTAAAATAGAAAAATATCTCATTCCCACTCATGCATTTTCAGCCCTAATACAGCAGTCACCCCTATCCATTTGAAAAGGAGCTGTACTGAAAAAATCTAAATCTGGTCACTTGTTTTACGCAGTCCTCTATTTGATGTGCAGATGTGGCATACATAAATGTTATGCTTTGCAGGCGACTGAACCCTAAGATCAGGTGTACTGTAGAACTTCTATTTTTACAATAGAAGTTTTTATGTCGTCATCCGATATATATCGTTATATTGAACAGCCCTATGTACTGATGCAGTATGAGGAAAATAATTACTTGGAAATAAGTTGCATAATATTTTTTTTTGTTCCAGAAGATTTTTCTTTGCATGCATATTGGGATTAGCTAAATTTTGCACAACTGGCAGAGGGGGTCAATTGATAACTTTTTCTCTGTCATGCTCCTTCAGCTTTTCTAGCATGTTAATTCTACCTTTCTTTTTCAACCTATAACAGTCCATTAAGTGTTTGTACCCTTTCACATGCTTTGTCCAATTTGGTGCCTCATTCTGATACACCAGAGACATTTTTGTGACTTATTAACCTTTGTAGGAGTAAAATCTGCTCACTCAATTTTTTTATTTTACTCAATTTATGATTGTCAAAGCATTAGGGTATTTTTGTTCAGCAAACAAACATATTTTCTACAGATTTTTGGCTCAATAACTAAAGTGATGAAAAGATGGAGCTACTCTGTGTTGTGATCATTGTTTGACCTCCATTACAACAATACCAAGACAGCTGGTTTTTGAAATCTGATGTGTCTCCTAGCTTGTTGTCAGTTTATGTGCCTGTCAGAAAATTAACAAGCAGAAAAGACACAGCCTGTGTGCCCCTCCTCGAGGTTACAGGGAGGCTGCCAGGGGTCAGGGGCTGCCAGTTTGCTGGTAAAAAGTGGCTTATTTGAACCCAGAACTTTTATTTTGTTCATGTTTTTCATGCATTTTACAATCAGCTACAGCTGCAGGTAGTACCTTATTAGCTTGGTTTAACATTAAGATCCAAAGCTTTTAATTTTCTATAAAAGATGAGATGATACATTATAGTTATAAAACAAAGGTGCTGGCTGGCAGATTTTTGAACTAGTGGACATCCACTAGTCCCCCCACTTCACTTCTCCATGCTAAGCTAACGGTCTCTTGGGGCTACTTTCCTATTTAAGTCAAGTATGTGAATTTAATGTAAACTGTTTGCAAGAGAAACAACTATACTATTTTTTACCCAAATGCATATGTTTTACTAAATAATAAGAGTACTTTAAGCTAAAATAAAATTAAAACAAGCATTTTTAGCGTGTTAATTGTCATATAAATATTATACATATTTATATTATACATGTTTAAGTGGTCAGAAAATGTCATCCAGTGTTTTGGGAACTTTTCAAATCTTTCCTGACTTTTTCCACATTACACAGCCTAAAAAATACTAAATATTTGAGTACTTGCAGTCCCAATTCTCCATCTGAGGGCTCAGTTTACAAATCAGGCATTTCTGAGCTGATGTTTCTTTTTCTTGCAGTATGCCATGGATCCAAAGCATTGTGGTCGCTGTTGCCAAAGAAAACATGGACCTGATGATGGACATCATCCAGCGGTTTAAGCACAGAAAGGTTCGTGCGGTGCCAGGAGGCTCGACGCGTCACAGGTCGATATGTAATGGTGTCCTGGCTCTGGGTGAGGAGGAGAGGCCAGCAGTGGGCAGACCGAAGGTTGTCATCATACATGATGCTGTTCGGCCTTTTGTGGAGGAGGATTTTCTGTGCAAGATAGCAATGGCTGCCAAGGAACAAGGGGTTAGTGTGACTAAAATGATTAATATTTAAAAGATTAATCACGTATTGGAACCTGACCTGAAATCCACCCAACATGTTGTTACATTTGCTGCTTATTTTGTGTGTTGTTTGGAACAGAGTTTTCATCCTTAGATTGTCTTATTTCCAGCACCTCAAATCTGACCTTTCCTGGAGTAATCTGTTACATGGTCATGTAATCATCCTCTGTGTGTATGTTCCTCTTTTGCTTCTGCCTTGTAATGATTGTTCTTAAAATATCTTCAAACGTTAATATGTACACAAGCTGGCTCATAGCCAGTAAAAAAGAGGGAAGACAACATTGGTTGTGATGCCAGTAATACTTTAATTTACAAAAGTAAAAAATAATAAACATGACATCTGAGGAATCAGAGGTATAAGTCGTGGCATGGAGGCATAGATAAGTGAAGTGTAAGTGAGGTGGTCTGGGCATCAAAGCAAACAACAAATGGAAACCTGGAGGTGTCATTCCGAGGAGGTAGAGAGAGATGACGCTCAGGCTTACTTGAGGTATAATGCAAACCCTGCACAGATCAGTCAGTGGAATGACTCTGTCCACCACCGAGCCTCTGCAGGAGAAAACCTGGCAAAGTATACAGGAAAGGTACTCGGCCTAACTCGACTCGCTTATCTATAGGGAAAAGAATACAGAGCTAGGGAGCACACAGCTCGGCAGGAAGACTGTAACAATATATACATGAGAGGTAACGAGGGAAGGAGAAACAGATGGGGAACTAAACACAGCTGAAAGCAATCTAGACAACGAGCAGGGGGAAGGTTAAACACAATACAGTAGATGTACACAAGATACAAACAAACCACTATCAAAATAAAACAGGAAATAAAACAACTAAACATGGAAACAGCAAGGCAGTGGAACACTAAAAGGCAAAAGAAAACAGAGACAAGACTGGAGGAACAGAATGGAAACAGCAACTGTTAAGAATAGTAAAGTATACTAACCCAAACATAGAACCACAAACCTAAACTGCACGTCCTGAATAATCAGCTAAACACAAACAAGAGCCACTGGGAAAGTATAATACATAAAACCAACATATAAACAATGTTATATTTAAAAATAAACATCAGTCAAACATAAATCACATCAAAAAAACAATGACAAAAACAGGATATCTGAAGGTGCTACCGTCAACTAGGAAGGAGTCATTACTTAAAGCTAGGTTCTAAAACAAAACTTCCTCATTTTTCTATGGTGTTTCCATCTTCTCTACCCGTCCTGCCACCACCACTTTTGAGTCTTACACTGCCATTACATTAATAGCAGTGTAAGGTTGGACAGCTCTTTTAAACTCGAGAAACAAATCTCCTCTGTGGTAAAAAGCAGTTTCTACCAGCTGCGTCAGATATCTAAAGCAAAGCCATAACTTCCTTTGAAGGACCTTGAAAAGCTCATTCATGCTCTTATCACTTCCAAATTAGACTACTAATTCTCTCTACTCGGGCCTCCCATCTTCCTCTATTCACCAGCTCCAGTTAGTTCAAAACGCAGCTGTGCGTCTCTTAGCTGGTACTAGAAATTCTGCCCACATCACACCAGTTTTAGCCAACCTACATTGGCCCCCCGTTGATTATCGTATCAATTTCAAAATTCTTTTGCTTACCTTTAAAATTTTAAACAATTTGGCTCCCAGCTATCTATGCGAACTCCTTCATTTGTATATCCCTAACAAGGCACTTAGATCTTCCAATCAAAAGCTCCTGACGCAACCGAGGTCTCGTCTGAAGTCCAGAGGTGATCGGGCCTTTGCAGTCATAGCTCCCAGACTCTGAAATAACCTCCCTCCTTATATTCGTTCTTCCGAGTCTTTTAAATTGCGTCTTAAAACGTATTATTTTAGTCGGGCTTTTGATTCAAACTAGTATGTTATTTCGTGGCTAGTTTTTGTTTCAAACAATTGTCATATTGTTTCCTGCCCTCCTTTTAACTGTTTCTTTTGTATTCTGTCTTATGCTATTGCTCTGACCGACTGTGAAGCACTTTGGTCAACTTTGTTGTATTATTATGTGCTATGGAAATACATTTTGATTTGATTTGAATAATAGTGGCATCATTAGGACAGATGTCATTAGATGTGAAGGTTAAGTACCACATGACTGTAAACGCATACAAAACAGCAGAGTGTATCTAACAGCGATGGCAGGTTGAAGGCAGGATTGGACACCACTGGTGTGTCTGCTATGTGCTCAGCAGACACTGGGTTTGCGGTGAAACCCAGTGTCTGCTGAGCATACACAGTTATTTTCATTACAAACGTGTTCTCTGTTGTCGTAAACAACACACCTAGGGCCTGTTCTTCGTACCTCGCTAAGTAAGTTAGCTGGATTAGATTGTTGACGATTTCGCGTGATCCTGGATCGTTCGGTTCCCCGAAGCTCATCCGGGACTTGCTGTCATAGCAACAGAGCCGTAAGCGTAAACCTGCTCGGGAGCAGGTTCACTTTATGTAAACAGGATTAGATCGCGGCCACGCAGGTATGTCCGCTTCATTTATACGAAAGCAACAGCGATATTCCACCACTGTTTCACCA
This sequence comes from Mchenga conophoros, assembly GCF_057382185.1. Taxonomy (NCBI): domain Eukaryota; kingdom Metazoa; phylum Chordata; class Actinopteri; order Cichliformes; family Cichlidae; genus Mchenga; species Mchenga conophoros. The sequence continues at coordinate 32,601,063 of NC_140536.1, forward strand.
TAAATAAATAACATCAATGTAACTAAAGATAATGCAGCACCTGATCCTTTTATTGATGTCACACAGATACATACAGGTCATTTCCTAAAAAAGGGAAATGTACTATTAACATTCTATTACATGTATGTGATTATTACAGATGTAATTCATATTTCAGAGTAGTAATTGTAAATTACTTCGTGTAATCAAGATGAGAGACCACGGCTATAAAAGCGAAGGTGGATTTGGGAAGCCTGTCGCAGCCATGTCCTGTCCGTTTACGCGAGCCACCCATTGCGGAAGGTGCAAGATTGATAAGGAGAGTCCTCAGAATCCAGCGTATATTGCGGGATAGACAGGATCCTTTAGCTCAGCGCGACAGTGTGCTCATTGAGAGATATCGATTTCCCCGTGAGGGTATTATTTACTTAACCAACTTGTTGACGAGGGGGTGCAGGACCACCACCTGTCTTTTTTTGCTCTGCCCTTTTCTTGGTTGCTGTTATAAACTAACAGATTATTTCAGGGTCTCTTTCCAAGAGACGAAAAGCAATATAAGTGATAAATATTACCATTCTATAGAATAGTCTTATATTTCACTTTTACTTGTTCCCATGTTCTAGTGGGTCCTGTTGTGGCTCTAATGTGAAAGAGGATATAATATAACAATATAATATAATGTAATATAATATTGGATAATATAGTGTAATATAATAAATCTACCCTACCGCCTACTGGTGTTGGCCAGAGGGGCCGATGGCGCGATATGGCAGCCTCGCTTCTGTCAGTCTGCCCCAGGGCAGCTGTGGCTACACCTGTAGCTGCCTCCACCAGTGTGTGAATGTGAGAGTGACTGAATAGTGGCATTGTAAAGCGCTTTGGGTGCCTTGAAAAGCGCTATATAAATCCAATATATTATTATTATTATTATTAAATTACTTACGAGTTTAATTTGTCAGCAACTTTCTGCCAGCCCTCTCTCCTTGCTTTTGCAGCCTTTGCAGTGTTCCCTTGCGTTCTGATTTAACTCTGAAACTCCTGAAATCCCTCACTCAGGAGTTCTTGCTCTGCTGCCGAAAAATACCGAGCCGAGCGCACTCCTTCGACATTTTCGCCGACCAATCAGAGGGTTGCCGATCACTGTTTCTGCTATCGATGCGTATCCCCTTTTACGGCACCCAGTGATCGCACATTACTTCATCCAGCTGTACTAATCGTCAACAGCAGGTGTGTTCGGGGAACCGGATTAGCGCGCTCACGGTTAGCGCGATGGTTTGGTCTTGGATGTTTCATTTGATCTTGGATGTAGTAAGCGACGTACGAAGCACAGGGCCCTAGAAGAAGAACGACTATTAGTGGCTCTAGCTGAATTTCCCATTAATTGAATTCCCCAATGAATGAGGTGAATTTCCCATTGATTTTCTTCACTGAAACATAAAAATTTATAAATCTATGAATTTTAAGTCTTAAACCAAAACAACAACAAAAAACAACTGCAAGGTGACTTATGACTTAAAAAAGACATATTTATGTTTAACAGTAAAGGAACGACACATCCCATAACTCATTACAAATCCCAGCGTCCACAACAAACAACTTCCAACCTTCTCAAATGTAATCCTGTCCATTACTGCAATGTTAATATGGTTAATATTAATGTTGTATAATAAAAATTATTTATATATATATATATATATATATATATATATAGTAAAAGGCAGAATAAAGTCAGAATAAATTAAATAATCTTTATAGTAAGGTAAAACACACAGATTTCTTTCGGCAAGTTTCACTTTGCTGGTGCATAGTTGTGTATTTAAATCTCAGAAATTGTCATATCATGAAAAATCTGGTACGTATTCAGGAAACCTCTGTTTTCATCACAGGAGAGAGAAAGATCTTAATCCTCCTGCAAAAAGAGGAAAAACCACGAAAGCCACTCGTTCCTCACGCTTGGAAAGCGTACCTAAATGAAATTGCAACTTTAGTGCATACTTCATTTTTTCTTGTGCTTTAGCAGAAAACCAGAGAAGGCCAATTAAAGCACATGGTGTAAACACATCAGACATCCTGCTGTTTTATTTTTCTGTGAGGAGTACAAGAAAGTTAGCCACACACTAAAATACAAGAAGTTCAAGTTCTCCCGTCAAAGAAAAACCAAAGTGTTTTTGATTGCACCTTTCACTCACCCCTTTAAAACCAGATGAATCCATCTTCTCATAAACTGTTTATGAGACCGACAGCTCCATTGCTCTTGGCGGTGGTGTTTATGTCACTGGTAACATGCAGAAAACATTTAGGCCGAAGCCACGGCCTCGTTGATGAAGAAACTCACAGATTAGCTCCATTATGAGTCATGATTGAAGAACCCAAACTGAGAGAGGTCACACAGGTTATGAAAAAAGCAAGCGCTCCTTTACACAGGTCAAACATTTGTGGTGTTTCTGAGAGTCCATGCGTGCTATGTGACGTGCATTCACAGCGGGCGATCTGGTCTTCATTATCCTGCCTGTGTCCACGCTCATGATAGAAAGCCAGTCTCTACTAAAACGTAACAGATTAATTTTGATTCTAACAGCGTGTGTAACATGCAGAAACACATGTTTGCTTTCCTTTCATTTGTTTCTTCCACACAGGCTTGCTGAATGCCTACTCCTGGAGTCTGTCTTCAATCTGCCACAGAGAGATGAAAATATTATCGCAGAAGTTGTTATTATTTTAAATATCCAAGGGAGGAAGTGCAGAGTGTGTAGTGCGTACTCTGGCTGTTCTGGTTACGATGGATTTATTGTTACTGTGAAGCTGCCAGCTCATGTGATCAAGGAAATGTTCTGTCCTCGAAATTTTCACTCTTGGCTGAAAAATAATCAGAATTATTTGATGAAAAAATATCTGAAGTGAAGGCCAGTTTACTACTTGTATAGTAATATTTCATGATTCATGTACATGTTTAGTAATATTGTTTTAAAGGTCACACTTTGATCATAAAGGGCAAAAGTTATACTAAAGCGTTGACATTAACTCACTATAGACTTTTGCTTTGATGGAAGGTAACTGCATGTGCTAGAAAAACTCTGGAAATAACTCTGGAAGCAAATGTGATCCTTGTCTTATTGAGGATTTTCCTGTCTAGATATTTTAATTTTTCTGTGTATTTTTGCATGAATATGTTGATAGATATGTATCAGTGTGCTCCCAGTATGCTTTCTCGTAAAAGGCTTTTTGTTTTTTCTCTAGTCTCCCTTCAAAAACTATTAACTCATTCACTGCCAGCCATTGGCAGTGAATGAGTTAAACCCATTGACTCATTCACTGCCATTGACGGCTATAGACGTCAATGGCAGTGAATGAGTTAAAAATTGTTAGAAGCATCTGTGATAGTTTTTACAGCGAGCTTTATGGCAGTCAGGTATATATGTATGCAGAAATGTTCCATACATATGCATGCTAACTGTGAAATTACATTCCAGAGCTCAAGATAACACTGCTTTTATAGCATGAAATTATTTCATGTTCTTTTGAAGATAGTTTGGGACTGACTTCATTGTTTACAGAGCTTTTCTTGTTCTCTTTTTTCTCTTATACATTCTGTCCTTGTGAACTATTGAGCACAAATACGTTAACCTAAATGCTTTGTCTTTTGTCCAAACAGGCAGCGGGAGCTATCCGACCTCTTGTTTCCACAGTAATCGCCACCACATCCGAGGGCTACCTAGACCACTCTTTGGAGAGAGCCAAGTACAGAGCCAGCGAGATGCCTCAAGGATTTACATATGATGTCATCTCTCAGGCCTATCAGAGGGTAGGACCTATACTCTGATGTATCTTTAACAAACAAATGGGCTGTTTGAGGCATCTTGTTTTGGGTCTTTCTGGTTTGATGCAGTTATATGCACGATAAAAAGAAACCTGACATTCTGTATTTAGCTAAGATTTCAGTTTACAAAAAGGAAAATACGAAATACTTGGCTGTCAAGTCTTGCTGTAAACACAGGTCTGTGTGCGACCATTTCTGTAACACCCACTTCACACATTGATTGGTCAAGTGTGGGAGGTGGAAAAACAAGCTGGATTTGAGCTTTTCTTTTTCTTGTAGTTTTGTTTTGTAATTCCTTTCAGGACAGAGCGTCTGTAACTGTGTGCCTTTTTCACCATATTTGGCTCTTTTCTGTGAAGGCTGGCTCCTCACCCCACTTTCAAAGGTGACTGAGGGTACACATCAGTTTAAATATTGATGTTTAACCACAGTTTATCTCTTCCAGTTTTGGTCTTTGTTTTTCCACCTTGTACTTCATACACAACGTTCACATTTTGGACAGAGAAGAAATATGGTTTGAAAGACGAGTGAAAGAAGCCATCTATGTCCACTGTGAACGGCCATCTTTGAACAGAGGCGGTGGTTTACGGCACCAACTGTCTGCCATCTATAATCCAGTTTTGAGATCCCTGCTCAGACCCCTTAATGTCCACTCACATCCTGGGCCTGTTGACCTCAGGAAATCACATGATAGGGTGGGGCTAGACTTCACAATGGGTTCACTTGAAACCCTGGTTGATTGTGATCTTCAGACCTTGGCTTGTGTGTGGTAGAGGATCAATAGGGGGTCCATGACCCTCTCGGGGGACACTCCCATAGGGCTTAAAATCTGGGACTCTTTACCAATTGCTCTTAGAGCTGAAGAAGCTTCTTGGATGAGAGATGAAACGTCTTCAAGAAATCTGAAGAAGTCTAGACACTTTTCTTTCCAAGGTCCTTAGACTGTTTTGCTAAAGATTAATTTTAGCTGTTAGTACAATGGTATTTTCAACCAGAGAAAATATTACTTGATGCCACAGAATTGTCGCAACTTTATAAATAACAATAGAAATTTCCTTAGCCCAACCTCATTGATTTTCCAGTGGATTCCCCTATCTTTTAAGAAACTTCCTTTTGATTTACTGCTGCATGTAAATAGAAAGTAGTGGTCCTTCTATGCTCGCAGTCGGAGCTTGTTGCCTGAGATGAAAAAAGTAAAAGTACATTTTTGTATAAATTTTGTATAAACATATCACAGGATAGATGGTTAAGTCCTGCAGGCATGTGTGACTTATTTGTGGTGTCAAATAATTACTAAAAACCATCTGGGAAATCTTCTAAAATGACATATTGAGATTTATGCACTAAAGCTTACATGAGTTGGATGACAAAGGGCTTTATGATTCCCATACATCATAACGGACCCTTATAGTCCTTCATGGTTCAGCTGATATGCCAGAACCTGCAGGGTTTCACTTTGAAGAGCTTGTGGCATGGGTGCTATCACTTTCTCTTGGCCTCATCTGCATCTAGGAAAGAAATCACACACGATTATATTCTGCCACAGTGCAGAAGATTAGTTTGTGGAACAAAAGTGAACAAAGGCTAAGTTGGAAAAATGGTAACATAGGACTGAAATTACACGGAACGTCTAGGTGGATTCAGATTAATGTTCTCGCATGTATAGGGTGTTTTACTATGTGTACCTGAAAAATGGAAAGAATTATACGCTGACGTAAACTGTAAATGCGTTAATTGTTCTCTGAAAGCAGAAGTTTATTGCTAAAACGTAGTGGGCCAACGAAATGTGAAACTTAAGTCGATGAAGTTGACCTTATTTATTTTTCAGACGCTTCCAGTTTGCTATTTCAACCTTTACTTCATTAGATGGTTCTTCCGATAGCCACTTTTTTCAAGGGCACGGCAAACTTTGAGCTAAGACGTTAAGTATGCCTTAAATTGGAGCGCCGTGTGTCTGCAGTTATTTTTACTCCTGGCACACATGGATCTTCAGATTGCTCTGAGAGGCCTGTTGGCTTTGGCCTTCTCAGAAAATGAGCTCACTTTTCTGCAGTATTTTCAAGGCACACTGGAGAAGGAGGTCAAGTAAGATTGCGTCCCCCTCGCCTCCTTTTCAAACTTTTCAAAAGAAGGGAAAGTGTAAGGTATCTGTCAGGTTAAGACTCTAGGACATGCACATGAAAAATCTCTAGAGCTGCTCATTTGTAGCGTGACATCTATTGAAAGCAGAAGAACTCAGGGCTGAAAAGACAAAAGGGAGGACACTTTATCCAGTCCCCAGCAAGAGCCTTTGTACCAGGAGAAAATGCTAAAGGTTAAATTACCACAAAACCAAGAGCATATTTCTGCTGTAATTTCTCTCTGCAGTTCCATGGTCCCAGATATAAAAGACTCCCCTCTCTTTTATAGCTTGATAAAATATTACCCTGCTATAATCTCAGGTAGCCTGAATTTGTCTTTGTAGTAGAGAAAACCTCATCGCCTCAATCCAAACTTGCATGTGATCTTCAGAAACGGAGCCAGCAAAGCACAAATAAAATATTCATTGGTAAAATTAACTCTAATGAGTTTAGGGAGGGAAATGACACAGAGTAACAAGGACATAAAAACACTAGAACATTAGTCTAATTGCTCTAATCAGCATAGTTTCCAGCAACAGACAGCAAAAAATCTCATATAAACCCATTGCACTTTACCTGCTTTGACCCAAACAGCAAGCAGACACAGTTAGTGAAGAATTTAGCAGCTAAATATGGAAGTATTTTCCTTGGAGTTGATATTGTTATTCAGTGCTGTTTAATGTTGGTTCGTATCTGCTGGATGTGTTCTTAAGCAACTCTTTGCTATAACCCAAGGTCTTTTTTGCCTAATTAAAGCTAAACTTTTTATTTTTTAAACTGAAATAATAAAAACTAAGTAAAACAGTACTGTGTTCTTAAGATAGCTAATTAAAATTAAATGTATGTATAGACAATGACTTGAGTTTTAGTCTCGGTCAATTTAGTCAAAACAAGAAAACCATCCTGAGGAGGCTTTAGTGATTATCTTTATTGCAACTGTGACCTTTACATTACTGTGAGTCGGTCATTTTTAATGTAATCCATGTTTTCAGACACTTAAATTGTGCCGCTGAAAACTACACTACATGGACAAAATTACAGCACCTATTAATCTCTGAATTCAGGTCTTTTCAGTCCCATTGCTGCAGGTGTATACATTCAGTGACCTAGCCATGCAGTCTGGAGGAATAGTAACTGTCAAGGCTCGGCTGTGTGGCAGGCAGGAGGAGGACCCAAAATGCAAAACTCACACACACGGGGATGAACTCAAAAAGCAGCTTTATTGCTGACCAAAGATAATAGGAGATACAAAACTAAACTGGGAAAAACTAACATAAAGCTCACCAGGAAACACGGGGGAATCACACACAGCATGAGGGACGACGTCACGCTGAACAGAGGGAGACGCAGACAGAAATACACAGAGGGTTAACGAGGAAAGTGGGAACACACGGGGAACACAGGTGACACTGATAATCATAACGAGACAGGGCGGGGTGAACTGAACATGACATGTACGGGCGTGAGAGTCACAAAGTAAACAGGAAGTGCACAGAGGTTCAGACAGGAGGAGAGAGAGAGCACGGGGAAAACACAGACATAACGGGCTGGGAAAACATGAAACAACCACAAAGGGAGACGAGGGCTCATAAATACATAGAGGGCACACAGGGGGAAGAGAGAGCACGGGGAGAACTTAGACATAATGGGCAGGGGAAACATGGAATAAAACATAAGGAGAGACGAGGGCTCACAGATACACAGAGGGGCACACAGGGGGTAAAAGCCATGAAGGGAAAACACTTAGGGAACAACACAACAGGGCAACTCAGAAAACATGGCCTAAGCAAGGAACAAAATACAAACATACAAGAAAACTAAGAACACTGGGCCAACATGGCCCAGGACCATGACAGTACCCCCCCCTCAAGGGCTGGCTCCAGACAGCCCAAACACAGAAAAACAAAACCAAACAGAAAACAACCCAGGGCGGGCGGCGGGGGCCCAGGACGGAGGGCTCGGAACAGAAAACAAAAGAAGAGCACAGCAAAAACCGGAGCCCAAGAAAACAACCCAAACACAGAGCAGTTCAGGGGGCCGACCATGCGGAAGGCAACGGCGGAGACGTGGAAACAGTTCAGGAGGCCGGCCGTGCGCAGGGCAACGGCGGCGACGTGGAAACAGTTCAGGAGGCCGGCCGTGCGCAAGGCAGCGGCGGCGGCGAAGGAGACAACGGAGCAGTTCAGGAGGCCGGCCGTGCGCAAGGCAACGGCGGCGGCGAAGGAGACAACGGAGCAGTTCAGGAGGCCGACCGCGCGGAAGGCGGAGGCGGCGGCGAAGGAGCAGTTCAGGGGGCCGACCGCGCGGAAGGCAGTGGCGGCCCTCCAGTCCCAGGCGTGCTGGCCATGGCCTGGTGGGCACAGGACCAGACGAGGCAGGACCAGACGAGGCAGGACCAGACGAGGACGAAGACTCGGAGGCAGGACCAGACGAGGACGAAGACTCGGAGGCAGGACCAGACGAGGACGAAGACTCGGAGGCAGGACCAGGCGGAGCTGCAGAGGCTGAGGCCGGACCAGGCGGAGCTGCAGAGGCTGAGGCTAGACCAGGCGGAGCTGCAGAGGCTGAGGCTAGACCAGGCGGAGCTGCAGAGGCTGAGGCTGGGCCAGGCGGAGCTGCAGAGGCTGAGGCTGGACCAGGCGTAGCAGAAGCACAGGCAGAGGCTGGCCCAGGCGTAGCAGAAGCACAGGCAGAGGCTGGCCCAGGCGATGACGAAGACTCGGATGCAGCTGGACCAGGCGACGACGAGGCGGTCGCAGATGGCGGCTGGACAGGCTCCTCGGGCCCTCCAGCTGATGCGGTGTGAGGCTGAACGGGCCCCTCGGACCCTCCAGCGGAGACAGGAGGCTGAACGGGCCCCTCGGACCCTCCAGCGGAGACAGGAGGCTGAACGGGCCCCTCGGACCCTCCAGCGGAGACAAGGAGGTGCTGGCCGGGCTCACTGGAACCCCCAGCGGACGAGGTAGATGGCGGCGTGGGAGCCGCGGAGTCCTGGATGAGCTCATCCGAGCTTCCAGCAGGAGCTGATGTAGAGCCAGAGAGGTTTGGGACCCCTGGCTGAATGTTAAGCCGAACAGAAGACCGTATTGCTATCGGGGACTGGGCCAATGGTTCAGGTGCGAGGTGAGCTACTGGAGATGCGGATGAGAGTGGGAGCTGAGCTACTGATGGTGGTGAAGTAGATAACTGCACGGGAGACTGAACTGAGGGCGTCTGCACTGGCACAGGGGACTGAACTGATGTCTGTTGTAACGGAGGTGGTGAGAGTGGAGTAGGCAGTGGAGTTGATGACTTCACAGGAGAATGAACCAGAGGTGAGTGCACAGGAGACTGAGCTAGAGGTGGTAGTGATAGTTGAGGGGAAAGTGGAGCTGGTGATTGAGTGGATGACTGTGCTAAGGGATGCTGCACTGGGGACACTGGAGGCTGCACTGGGGACACTGGAGACTGCACTGGGGACACTGGAGACTGCACTGGGGAAAGCAGAGCTGCAGGAGACTGCGCTAGAGACTGCAGTGATGGTTGTAGTGGAGGTGCAACGGGTGGAGGAGTGGCTGAAGTGGCTGTGGGTCGGGCGGCTAGTGGCTCAGCTACAGAGTATAGTAACGGCAGGGCTATGGGTTGAATGTCTGACTGAGTAGCAGCCTGAATGGCTGGGTGTAGTGATGGTTGGGGTGGAAGGGAAACAGGTGGTAGTGTGGATGACGGAACTAAGGGCGACTGAGTGGCAGACCGAACTGATGACTGAAGCGATGGTAGAGGTGAAAATGGAGCGTGTGGTGGAGTTAATGGCTGAGCTAGCGGGGACACAGGAGACTGAACTGAGGGGGACACTGGAGACTGAACTGAGGGGGACACTGGAAACTGAACTGAGGGGGACACGGGAAACTGAACTGAGGGTGGCTGCGAGGGAGCTAACTGAGCTGTGAAGGGCTGCGAGGGAGCTAACTGAGCTGTGAAGGGCTGCGAGGGAGCTGACTGAGCTGTGAAGGGCTGCGAGGGAGCTGACTGAGCTGTGAAGGGCTGCGAGGGAGCTGACTGAGCTGTGAAGGGCTGCGAGGGAGCTGACCGAGCTGGAAGTAGCTGCGAGGGAGCCGACTGAGCTTCTGGTAGCTGCACAGGCGATAAGCAGCTCGCATTGACATCCGCCACACAAAACACAGCCCCTGAATGAACAGTCATAATGTCTGGAAAAGACACAGAGTCCTCACTCACCACAGCAGGTGAATTAGAAGGCCGAATGTCCGGCTGTGGGGTGGCGCGTCGGCGGCGTGAATGCCGTTTTCTTCGGGAAGCCGGAGGTGCGGTGATGGAGGAAACCGGCAACGACGGAGAGATCACGGCCGGCTCCTCATCCTCCGACCACATTGCTACGAGAAAAGCAGCGGGTGAGTGACAGTCAGAGTGGAGGGTGGATGGAGAGGAGTCCAGTGGCAGCAGCGTGGAAACGTTTCCTGATTGTGGCGGTCGCTGTTGCGGTATGACGAGCTCGCGAACTTGTACTGTCTCCTTGGCTTTCTGTAGATTGGACAGTAGGCCCGAAAATCCTGAGAGCTCGTGAAGATGGGGATTCCCCTTGAGAATTGCCTCGATGGCGTTTATCCCAATGGACATTGCTTTACTGTCCGAGGCGTGGGAAACTCGCTCCCACAGGCTGAAGATGCGGGCCAAATCGCTTTCCCGGGAGGAGCCTGCTGGGTCCATGTCTGGTGACGTCGTACTGTCAAGGCTCGGCTGTGTGGCAGGCAGGAGGAGGACCCAAAATGCAAAACTCACACACACGGGGATGAACTCAAAAAGCAGCTTTATTGCTGACCAAAGATAATAGGAGATACAAAACTAAACTGGGAAAAACTAACATAAAGCTCACCAGGAAACACGGGGGAATCACACACAGCATGAGGGACGACGTCACGCTGAACAGAGGGAGACGCAGACAGAAATACACAGAGGGTTAACGAGGAAAGTGGGAACACACGGGGAACACAGGTGACACTGATAATCATAACGAGACAGGGCGGGGTGAACTGAACATGACATGTACGGGCGTGAGAGTCACAAAGTAAACAGGAAGTGCACAGAGGTTCAGACAGGAGGAGAGAGAGAGCACGGGGAAAACACAGACATAACGGGCTGGGAAAACATGAAACAACCACAAAGGGAGACGAGGGCTCATAAATACATAGAGGGCACACAGGGGGAAGAGAGAGCACGGGGAGAACTTAGACATAATGGGCAGGGGAAACATGGAATAAAACATAAGGAGAGACGAGGGCTCACAGATACACAGAGGGGCACACAGGGGGTAAAAGCCATGAAGGGAAAACACTTAGGGAACAACACAACAGGGCAACTCAGAAAACATGGCCTAAGCAAGGAACAAAATACAAACATACAAGAAAACTAAGAACACTGGGCCAACATGGCCCAGGACCATGACAGTAACTGCATGTGTATATAAAACCTGCAGATAGTCAGATTAACAGTATTTTGTCTCTATCTGCCATTCTGCAATTCATCTCATGTAAACAATAACGTGGCGCACAGCGTGACGTGAAAAAAGGCACATACCTTTGACGTTGCGTGATGAACTCTGTATTCCTCGTCCACACGTAAACGCAAAAAATGAGTTTTAAAAAATCTCAGTTTTCAGTGATTCGAAACGCCGTTTACGTGTGGACGAAAGACCCAAACAGCTGCGTTTTTAAAAATACCTATGTAGGTGTGGACGTATTGTAAGAGTTAGTAATGTATTTTATTACTACCTCTAATTTATTGCAGTTTACTTGTATCTGCTTAATTGTTTACTAAATGGTTGAGGTGTGAAATAAACCACAATGGAGTTTGAAAGGTGAGGGGGCGCGAACATTTTTATTTTAAAACCAAGGGGGGCCTAGCAAAAAAAGTTTGGGAACCACTGGTCTACAGAGTTCATGAAATCTGAGTGTGGTACTGTAATATATTGTGTAAGTGAAGTGACAGACCACATAGAGTTACAGAGTGACTGAGTGCTGAAGCATACAGGGAATAAAAGACTTTGGTAACACTGTAATTGCAGAGATCCTGTCCTACACTGGTATTAACATCAGCATAAAACTGTGTGCAGGGACCTTCAAGGCATGGGTTTCCATTGTCAAGCAGCTTCTGTAGGCGTAATGTGTAGATGGCCAATGCTTTTTTCCATGTAGCGTATACTCCAACCTAAACTAAAACTCACGCTGTAACATATAAGAGTAAAACTAAAGCTAAAGTCTTTCAAAACAATGAAAACTAAACTGAAAGCGGGATAATCTCTCTGGAAGCTAAGTTGAATTGCAAACAAAAAATCCCTAAACTATAAAACTCAAACCAAAAAACCCGATTCACTAGGTTACTTTTAAGATCCACCAGTCTTTGAAGTCCTTACACTGCAGTGTAAAAAAGATACAGTTGTGAGACGTACAATTTTGGTCATTCCTTTAACAATTTATTTATTGTTATAGGAATTTCTTTCAGGCGAAAACCTCAGAGCCTGCTAACCTTTTAACCTCGACAAAATAACCAAAAAAAGCTCCTCTAAAACCTCTGTACACCACATCTTCAGCAGCAAATAAAACATTTCACATCTCCCACAACAATGTGGGAAAATGTCTTATGAACCTGATGAAACCAGTGTTGCACATTTTAAATCTTATTTCAGAAAGATAAGAGGGTTACAATTCCAAGAGCGCATTAGCCAATGAAAACAACGTCCTGTGAAGCATCCGTTGAAAAATGTGGTGACGGCAGCTTTGTTTTATGAAACCTTTACTGTGTAAACATTGTCACAGTATGGAGAGTGAAATAAAAGGCTCCAGATATGGAAATCTTTTCAGCTGAACGTCTAACCTGTGTTGCACAAAGCCAACTTATCTGAGGAGCGCCCAGAGGAAAGAAGTACCTTATTTAGCAATTTGCACATCATACCAGCAGTACATAATAAATTAGATTGTACCTGAAGTCTTTTAGTAGTATCTATAAGAACTGTTTCACATTTGGTGCTTCTGCTTAGCGTAGAAATCGTAGAAGTCATCATTTAGTTCGCTAGTTTAAGAATTTGGTGCACAATGAACTTTCTCAACAACTACATGTAAAATCTCTAGGAAATTTGGGTTGGAAATGAAATGTCTCCAGGGGGTTGTTTATTATGATTTTGGTAATTGGTATAATCAAGTTTAGGTTCCCCATAGGCCATGGACAAGCATCTCAAGGTATAATGACCACATGTCCACAAATACTGGGAACAATAGTAGAAGCCAAAAATCAAATTTTCTGGCTGATGTGAAATTTACTGAGTTAATTAATTCTTCACGTTCCTCAGAGGATAAACAGTTTGGATGTGTTTTTGATGTCCCAAGACAATATATTTCTCTCTGGCAGCACATATGATTTAAAACTCCAAACAATACAACAAGTGATTGATTAAGCCACTCAGTGGTTGCTCTTCAAGCTTTTTGTTTTGATTTAGGCAACATTTGTTTTACTGTAGGTGTTGAAGATTGGATCAATGAAGAAAAGTAATGCTGTTTGCTTTCTGCATGGGCTGCTTTTCACAAAGACTGCTTGAAAATGGCTCTTGTCTGGTATAATTCTGATATTAGCTGGCATGGTGAAAACGGTTTTGGCAGTCACTGTCTGAGATTTCACAACAAAGGCATGAATCTAATATTTTTAGCCCCTCTACTATAGATTATGTCTAAAAGATGGATGTAGCCATGATGACTTCATCAAAGGACTGGATAAGTGTGTGTTTTAACAATGCCGTGGGTTTTTTTTTTTTAAGGTAGAGATGACCATATTTTGCTGCTGGCAGTACCTGCTAATTGGTGCAAGATTCGAGCACATACTATTTGGATGCTCTCTACTTCAAAGCGCACTATATTAATTCAATTAAGAAAGCTTCCAAAGGCCCCAGCACCACAAACACAGGCTGAGAGTTGTGGGTACGACTGTTAATCAAAGTGGTCCACACCCTTATCTAACAAAAATAGAGACCTTAACAACATTCAGACTGGTGAGTTATAATTTACTCACTGAAATATTCTTAATGAAATGTTATGAAGTAGGAAACTACCCATACCTACCTGTAAACCTGCTTATTTCTGCTCTAAAGTTGGGCATTTTAACCTGGTAGTTTATGGGAACTAAGTCAGGCAGCCTCAAGTGTCCAGCTGGAGGAATTGCAGTTTTTGACATTTATGTGTTGGATTCATTTTTCAACCCTGAGGTTTCTGCTTGTCCTTTACTGGCTCTTTAAATATGAGTAATCGTCCTGTTACTCAACTCAGATTGTGGTAAAAGGAGGATTACAAAACAGAACATTTTCAAACTTTTGTAAAAATCTGTTAGTAAGAACATATTTTATGTGAAGCAGAGCATACACTGTGGTGGTACCTTCATTCCGCTGAGTTTGATGGAAATACACTGGTGTCAGCGACCGTCCACAGCATCTGCTCTCTCTTGTGTCCCCTCTGCAGTGCAGTGAGTCAGACTTCGAGTTTGGCACAGAGTGTCTCCATCTGGCTCTGCAGTACTGTGGCACCAATGCCAAGCTCATTGAGGGTCCGCCAACACTGTGGAAGGTGAGCTCGCCAGGGGCCTGCTTTGGGTTTGGGATCGAGGATTTTGTGACATTTTGGCTAGCACAACTGCACGCCACTGATTTATCAAATGAGTAAAGATAAATCATGAATTGAAAGTTTGTGGGTGCTGGCAAAAAAGGAAACACACATAAATTGACTGTGACATCCAGGATAAGCATATAGAAATTAGGCTAACTACTGTATTAATGTTTTCTTCTCAGTTTTCTGTGTGATCCATTCTTAATGACGTGTGTTTTTTTAGTTAGACGTAATGTTAACTTGATATGAAGGCAATTTGGTTTTACATGCTGAAGGCTCTGCTCCATTATAACAGGTTGAATTTACTTTGCGGTGCTCAAAGCAGCACAACAGTGACCCACTGAGTCAGAGTTACGATGGATCGCTAACCCTTTTTTTAGCAGGTAGTTTGAATATTTATGGAGTCAAAAACTAAATCAAGAATCGTACATGTGTTATGAAACTGTGAGATAATGCATTACAAAACAGAGTGTAGTCTCAGATGATATTGTTTTTGCACAAGGGATACATTTGTGGTGTTGTTTGAGCACCTCAGTTTTACTTTCAAAGTAGGAACATATTCTATGGCAAACTAACAGAAGTGCTATCTTCTTCAGTCAAATAAATTTTCTAAATACTTAAAATGCTGCTTATTCCACTGGAAGTTACAGAGTTACTATCATATTGTCTCATTTGAATAATCTTTAGAGATGTGAAAGTGCATCATGACATAAAAACTGGAGGAAAGTCCAAATCTGAGGTCCAAATCATTGATTGAAGCTAAACGGGTTGTTGTTGTTTTTGGAAAAACACATGTATGGCTTGTTTTGTATTTGATGAACACATTAATTTTACTCAGAGAATATTTCTAATAATCTGAGAAAACCTTTAAAAAGCAACATAATCAGCTCAATTGTCAGTGTAGCTCACAGATAAGATTCCAGCGAGTTTCTGGGAGCAGATATCCGAAAATCTCTGCACATAAAACTGAAACAATGTGCACAGATCTCCATAAATAAAACGTTCCTTTCTCTCATTTGGGTAAACTGACTGGATAAACCCAAGTTATTTTGTCCTCCAGGTGACCTACAAACGGGATTTGGCTGCCGCAGAGTCCATTATCAAAGGTGAGTTTCTTTTGTGGATATGCTTTCATAGAACTTCCTGTATGTACAGTACAAAGTACAATAGTTTTTCATCCTCTTACTTATATAAAATGTGTATGCTGACAGGTAGACATGAATGGTTGATTCCACTAGGTCTTCTCACACAGGTTAAATGGTCAGAAATAAGCAGTGTAGGAGTGTCTACATTCTTTTTGTGTGGTCTGGAGTTGTGAATAGGTGACATTGAATTAAAATAGGCTATTGTTTTCAAAGGAAGAAATTCTTTGTAGTATTGTTTAGCCTGGGATGAACACTATGGATTTACACAGTCAGTGAGTACTATAGAAAGCAAGTCAGGACAAGGGAGACTATCATAATCAGAGAAATGGAAATAAACACAGCACTATATTTCACCCCGCCAGCACCTGGACCAACAAGTACCTGTTTGATGATGACATAAGTGATTATTCTCAGAGCCTCTGAAGTGAATGAATTCATTGTTTGATTTTTAGAAAGGACGTGGAAAAAAGTTCTCATATCTGTCAGTACAAGAAACTGACGAGAGCTTCAATTTGTGTTTGCATTTCTGTGTGATTGCATAGAGCCACCACAGAGTGTGTGTGTGTTTGTTTGAACATTTATGGCTACTCTACAGAAGGCTTTCAAATAACAACAATATATTTAGTCTTACTTTTTTTTTGCTGCAGCAGTAGTGTGCAATGGGATGAATGTCACAGTGAAATTGTGTTATTTCTATCTATGGACTTTTAATTTTGATTTGTAGTCCTCCTTTGAATCCTCAAAGGGCCCACAACACAGTAGGTGACGCTGTTTGCCATCACTAAAATTAAGATAAAAGTCAAATTGAGGTAGTCATGTTGGACTTGCTGCTGTTCAGTATTTGTTAGCTTTAACTTTAATGAATTCAGGAAAAATAATAAAACTTCACAAATACTTTTTTCTATAAATTAATTGTCATAACTATGAAAAGTAGGAATCAGGCTTTGTCTACAGTGCTATTTTTATAGCTATTTTTAGCATTTTGAGCGTGCAATATAAGTAATATGTTGTTTGCCCCGGGCTGGCAGACCCTTGCGAATAAGGGAGCACTGCATATTACTACCAAACATAAAGTGTCACCTGAAGAAGCGCAGTATTGTGTCAGCGTGTAATGTCATAATTAGCTATGTATTACATTTGGTGCTCGCCTCTCCTGATAAGCTGTTAAAGTAGAACAAGTTTGCAAGTGTATCTTTCATTTTCATACTGAGGAAAGAACTTTGACTTTGAGTAAGTTTATTTTCTTGTTTTGAAACTATGGCAAAGTGTATGGATCCTACCTTATTTTAGTGCAGTTTGATTCAGACAACTCAAGTAGAGGATTTCAGGTATCTTCTGCTTTTCTTTACAAATGAGGGAAGGAGATGAGAAATTGGTGCAATATCTGCAAAAGTGAGGGCTTGGTTTGTTGTAGTGAAGACTTGTTTGATTGTGAAACCTAAAGCTGTCGATTTGCTTGTCAGTCCACATTTCCCCACAGGAATGGCCAAAAGCTGGGGGCGAGTCTCTCTCTGACTGCCGCCTATTTGTAACTGCTGCTTATCCATGTCCAGTGGGTGATGGAGGGTAGCTGAGGGTCTGGGTGTCTATAAGCTACGTTTTCCCACACAAACTGACAACAAAGATGTAAATTTACAGAAATAACTCTCGAGAAAAAATGATCAGTGATGTATATTTTACTACACATCACTGATAACTGTACCGATTGTTTTTTTTGTAGCTACTATTAAGTCAATGCTGTTTTGATAATTTATATTCAATCTCAAATTCTAATTGTTTTCCAGGCAAGCCAGGTTGTGGTGCAGTCATGTTAATTTTTCAAGTGCACCTCTTGTAATGTGCCAAGATTGATTTATTTGTCGTTCAGAGTTTTGCCATTTTTTGTTTATGTGGAGGAGTTTTTAAAATCACACGTCTTCTCTTTCAGAGACTTTATCACGATCAGCATGCGTTATCACAGGTGGATTGGCAGAAGCTGTGAACCTGGCAGATGCTCTTCGGAAGGCTGTTGGAGCTCTGGATATGGTACGTACGGGGCAGTAACAGCTAATTCAAGTGTTGTTTGTGATGACAACAAAACTGTAGAGCCTCACCAGTTTACCATTATGTTTTCCTCTATCTCACCCGTATCCGTCTCCTGTCATATACCTCAAATCTCCCCATAAACTCTATGCGAGCTCCACTTGGGTGGCCCAGTGGTGAAACTTGCCATTTGTGGTCACACCTCTAATGGAGCCTGTCTGGGACTTCCACACCCTGCAACTTTCCTCCCCACAGCCCCAGCCTCCTCCTCTGACTCTGCACGCAGGAGAGCAGATGCCCCTTCTCCTTAACTTGTAGTCACTTTGTGGGCACATCAAATTCCCACGTTGCCTTCAGTCCATATAGCAAACATCCTTTATTTAATTTGTAAAATTGTTCCTGATAGACAATGAGTAAAGTGTCCATGTGCAAAACAGAAAAGAGTGACAATCTGGGACATCTGACAGCACAGACCACATAGAGGCTCCAAATATGAATTACTCTCCTCTTACCTCAACAACCGTTGGGTTTCCTTAGAGGAAGCCACGTAACAGGTAACTCAAACAACCTGGATTTTGAAAAGAAGGCAAATAAACAAATGTGGCAAATTACTTTTAATCAAAATAAACTGTTCTTAGTATCCAGTTAGAGGGATATCCAGTAGGAAACAACTGTAATAAACCTACAGTCAACCATTTTAAACATTTTAAACATTGTTGTACTAATAGGCATAGTTTGCAAATGAGCATAAAACAATTTTAGTTTG
The DNA here is from genome assembly GCF_057382185.1 of Mchenga conophoros. Taxonomy (NCBI): domain Eukaryota; kingdom Metazoa; phylum Chordata; class Actinopteri; order Cichliformes; family Cichlidae; genus Mchenga; species Mchenga conophoros. The sequence goes on from NC_140536.1 coordinate 32,619,551, forward strand.
TTTATTGTACAAAACAATTCAATGAGTTCAGATGAATTTTTGAAGACTTTGACGGTGAACTCAACTTATTGCTTGTCTTCGCCAGCAGTGATATTCAGGGATAAAAAGTAAAAAGTTGATTAGCCTTACCTAACTGTTAAAAAAGCCAAATATTTCGAACTGTATCGTCGGTTATTCGCTGCTTTTTCTTGCCTATAAACAGTAACCTATTTATTATTAATTATCGGGATGTGTTGTCTGCATATAGCCACTGATGACTGTTATTGGTCTGTCGGCAGGTCTGACAGTAATGCAAATTATTTGTCAGCTTCACATTACTAATGAGAAACTGCTTCTCCACCAGTGAGATCTGGTGACTGTGGAGACCATTTGAGTACAGAGAACTTATTGTCATGTTCAAGAAACCAGTTGGAGACTTTTTGAGCTTTGTCCATTATTCTGCTGGAAGCAACCATCAGGAGATGGGTACACCTTGGTCATAAAGGGATGGACACGGACAGCGACGATGCTCAGCTGTGTCATTTAAGCAGTGCTCAGGTGGAACTAAGGGACACAAATTGTACTTAGAAAATATCCCTATGCCTGAGCTGTTGATCCAATTGAGGATAGATCCATGCTTTCATGCTGTTTACATCAAATTCTGACCCTACCACTAGAAATCAAGACTCATCAGAACAAGCAGAGTTTTTCCATTCTTCAATTATTAGAAGTTTTCTGCTCTTAGCTGACAGAAGTCCCACCTGGTGTGGTCTTCTGCTGCTTTAATCCAATTGCTTCACAAATGATATTTTGGATGCCTCGGTTGTAATGAGTGGTTATTTGAGTTACTGTTGCCTTCCCATTAGCTTGAAGTAGTCTGGTCATTCTCCTCTGACTTCTGGCGTCAATATTGTATTTTTATCCAGAGAAGTGGCTTTTTCTGACCATTTTCTCCAGAGATGGATCTGTAGGAAAATCTCAGTAGATCAACTGTTCCTCAGATACTCAGGGCAGCCGCTCTGATACCATCAACTATGCCAGACTCAAGCTCAATTTGAACTTCGGTGGGCCGATTTGACCATGTCCACATGTTTTATTGAACTAACTACACCGACTGGCTTCCATTTTATTGGATGACTAGATATGTCACCCAATAAAATTGAACAATTGAACAAACAATTGAACAGATATATCTAACAAAGTGGTCAGTTAAATAGCTGACTTATTTGATCCCAACAAACACCTTAAATTAACAATTGCAATGGACGACTGTTGATTTGTAAACAAATCATTGTTGCCTAATAAATTAGAAATGTAAATGTCTTCTTAGTAAGCAAGAGTTAATTAACTCAATTTAAAAATAGTCTACATTGTCTGCGTACCATACCTTGTCTTTTTTGTTAATATAGCACAAAATAGTGTTGCGGGAAAAATTGATGCAGCAAAGTAGGTTTCAATTCATTTATTTATTTAAAAGAGGCAATGCACTTTCACATATTCCAGTTTTGAGCATGAAACTGATCTGCGGTCATTAGTTTCTGCACAGTTTAGAGCTGCTGCTAATTTTCAACCCTTGTCTCTTGTGGCTTTTACATTCCCAATACACAAACAAATTTACAACATTCAATTACATGAAACCAAAATACACTATGATTCCAAATCTACAAAGAATTTAGTATAAAATATATTTTGTTTAAAGCAAGAGAAAGATGGAAAAAAACGTATAATTTTAAAAAGTATGAATACTTGTAAAATATAATATGGTATTCTAGTTACATAACTATAGAGCAAAACGGGTGCTGAGGGCAAAAAAATGGCAGACGCGCAGTGAGATTTTAAGTACACAGTGTGAACGCTGATTGAACTGAAGAAGGCCAGGAGAAAGATGATTGGACTAGACTACAACAAATTTGTGACTTTCAAAAATGTATCACAATTAATTGCAATATTATCATAAACAGGCTACAGGTAATTGCCAGCTTTACCCCTTTCAGACACACACTGATATCAGACTGATATGGTTCACAATATCATTTTGTAGCAAAAAAATAACTGAAGTGAAATAAATGTATCTTATTGGATAAAACGGATATTGACAAGTAGAAATATATGTTTTTTCAATACTCGAATATCACAGAATGTTAAAAATCCCAATTATACTGTATCATGAGTGAAGTACTGTATTGGTATTACATCGCAGGGTTTGAGATGATTTCCATCTCTGCCACATAAGCAAATAATTATGGCTCTAACATTGTTTGAGTTGCAGCAGCTGGGAATGAAAAAAATAGTAGTTTTTTAGGATAAAATAATCCATGCGTGCTTTAAGCAGTTGAAGAAGAAGAGTTGACTCATCAGTTCTCTTACACTATGAATCGTGCGTATTTACATCAAATGTATTTTCATAGTGTTTATTATACACTGAAATTTCACATCCATCAGTTATTACACATCTATACATGTTTAGTAATGTTTTTCCTGTATTTTTTGATGTGGTATAGATATTCGCTGGGCATTACTGCAGACAATGGAGTGCAGTGGCACAGCAAGCTGCAAGTCATGATTCCATATTTGTCAGTGATCCAAACTGTTCATCCTCCTTTAAACTTGCTCCAAGTCCCTCCTTAGCTGGTGTCAGAACGAGCGGATCTTGCTGTCTGGTGCTGGAATGGGCCCCAGAGATGGATTTGGGGTCATGTTTTCTCCTCCTTGGATCGGCTGATTAGACCTATTCCAGTCTGTACTTAGGTGGCCGGTGAGGCTGTGTTTTTTTCCGGAACACGTGTTCGGAACCAGATACATCCTTTTCAGGGAGTATGTGAGGGAGGAAGAAAAATGGGGGAGATGAAAGGCAAGTGGAAGAAGCGGAAGATGAAGAATTAGCTTTGTCCCAGTGCCATTGCCTGAATCTAATACAGGGATAAGTGGGATATGTGTGTGCAGGTGGATGATTTGGCAGCATGTGTGCACAAGAGACAAAGACCGTGCAAGTAAAAATATGATTAGAGATTCTTTCAGCAGGATATTATCTAAGAGATCAATTTGATGCAGTTTAAAGGGCCGGTTCACCTCAAAATCACATTTACTGATTTTCCACTGGCCTGTGGTGCTATCTGTCTTTCTAGATTTGTTTTAAGTGTTAGTTGCCCAGTTTTACTGGCTGTAGAGATGTCCAAAACTGAGCATCTCTTAAATATAATGGAGCTCAGTGGTACCTTGTGGTAAACCTTGATGTGAGTAATCTCATGTGGAAACCAAAGAGTGAAGAATGAAGCGTGCACCTAACCATGACGAGAAGCTTGTGGTTGTGACAGTGTGATAGAATGTAAACACTTGCAGTGTACCCCACACCTGAGCCACAGTCTTATCTAGCTGTGGTGGCTGTAGGTAGTATGAAAAATAATTCTCCCATGAACTTGCTCATTGCAATGTTCAGATTTTTATGAGCCACGAGCTCTGAAAAGAGACATTGTTGCTGAGTTTTTCAAAATTAAATTCAGGAAAAGGATTGATATCTCTACAGATGCAAAACTGGGTAGCTCATACCAAAACAGTCTGCATACAATGTATATGTTTTATTGAGGGACACAGGACAATTATGTGCATTCAGTTATGGAGTGAAATATTCCTTTTTAAATTTCTAAAAAAATGTATAAAAGAAGATTCTCTCATGTTAACTCCTAAAAATACCGTACCACCACCAATGTGTGAATATGTTTAAAACCTTAATAGAAGCACTTGCTCTTAAATTCCCAGATATTGTTTTCCATACTAACATTTACCCACGTTTGTGACATTGGATTGGTGAACACTAGTGTGGTTATTTTGGCCAAACAATGTAGCGGTTTTGTCATTATAAATACTTAATACTGTCATTGACATGATATGCAGCGCACACATGTCTTTGTTTAACCTCTTAAGACCCAAACTCTTTCATGGCATGCATTTTTTTTTCTCTTTGCTATTTGGGCTGATTGGGACCTGATGAATGTAAAAGCAAAGAATTACTATTTTTTTTTTTTACCTGATTTTTGTTTCCGAGAAAAATTAGATCCACATATGAGGATGTTCGTTTTAAATTTTGATAGAACAGTGGTAGTATAACGTCCTCGTAAGTGGATATCAGGCCCTTGTAGAGCAAAATTTTGTATTTTGGTCTAGACAACCCAAAATGTGATGTCCACATATGTGGACACCAGGTCCTAGGAGGTTAACCTACTTTACTAAATATGAAACAAATATTTTTGTGTCTAGTATATCCAGTGTTTGTTTCCTTCAAGTGACCACATCTAAATACACTGAAAAAAGTTAACATTGTGATAAAAACCTTAACCTCTTCCAAGAAAATTACTCTGCATTGAACAGTGTCATTAAATACCCGACAATTGCTTTCTTGTTTTATTAAAAACACATTTTCAGTATTTGATTGGAGTAAAATCGAAACAAAGACTGACACAGACAAGTAGATGTTTTATGGGAGGAAAAAACACATTAAACTTTTTTTTTTCAAATCAAATTATCTCCTCTTTCTTCCCCCTGGTATCGTTTAATCTTGACACATGTTGTTATTTTAATATGCTGTGCACATCAAAGGGAATCCTCAGATCCATATCAGCTTAGTGAAGGTTTTTGATAATTACTTTCAACTCAAGAGAATTTGTCATTTAGACAGAAAACAAGTAGTATGATTGGACAGACAGTGTGCCAGCAAATGTGCTTTTTTTGGCTGTCAGCCACAGATAGTTTTAAATAATGGGTTCTAAGCTTTGCTTGCAATTTGCCAACAAGTTGTTTTTTTTAGACTAGATGATTGATCTTTGAATATATTTTAGGGCCAAAGTGTCTGGTAGCTTTAATAAACGTACCATATTCATACTGTCAGCAGTATTTGTAGCTTGCAGATGTTGTTAATGTTTCATCTTGATGCAAACACAAGCTTAAATATGTATATGTATATGTAAGTACCTGTGTCTGATATAATAATTACCTTTCATGCTGGAATCTGGACTTAAAGCACATAAACTTTGTTTAAGAAAAGAAAATGATAAGAGTATGCGATACAAGTCACTTTGGACATATGAGACAAATAATAAATAATGTATTATTCTTACACAAAAAATTATGTAAGAATTGGACATAAGTATCATAAAGACAGTAAAAATAACCAGTCAATAATGTTACAAAGTAAAAGCTTTGTAAAAGAATTCACATTGTAAGTCTGAGTACCTTGTTCTTTTTGTACCTTAGAGAAAAAAACCCAATTCAGGTATTAATTCAAGATGGAGTCCGTTTTATTCATAAAAGTTGGATTCCTCTTTTAAATCTTGGAACTGAGCAATTCTGTGGTCACCATCTTGTTGTTTAAAGGAATAGTGGTGAACCAGTGACAGGCTCATGGGCAGCCAAGGCTCACTGATGCATATCGGAAGTGAAGCATGTGGTCTGATCCAACAGACTAGATACTGTAGCTCAAATTGCGGAAATTAGTTCTGATAGAAAGGTGTCAGAATACACAGTGCATCTCAGCTAGTTGTGTTTATATATATATATATATATATATATATATATATATATATATATATATATATATATATATACACATACAGTGGGGCAAAAAAGTATTTAGTCAGCCACCGATTGTGCAAGTTCCCCCACTTAAAATGATGACAGAGGTCAGTAATTTGCACCAGAGGTACACTTCAACTGTGAGAGACGGAATGTGAAAAAAAAATCCATGAATTCACATGGTAGGATTTGTAAAGAATTTATTCGTAAATCAGGGTGGAAAATAAGTATTTGGTCACCTCAAACAAGGAAAATCTCTGGCTCTCACAGACCTGTAACGTCTTCTGTAAGAAGCTTTTCTGTCCCCCACTCGTTACCTGTATGAATGGCACCTGTTTGAACTCATCATCTGTATAAAAGACACCTGTCCACAGCCTCAAACAGTCAGACTCCAAACTCCGCCATGGCCAAGACCAAAGAGCTTTCGAAGGACACCAGGAAAAGTATTGTAGACCTGCACCAGACTGGGAAGAGTGAATCTACAATAGGCAAGCAGCTTGGTGTGAAAAAATCAACTGTGGGAGCAATCATCAGAAAATGGAAGACATACAAGACCACTGATAATCTCCCTCGATCTGGGGCTCCACGCAAGATCTCATCCCGTGGGGTCAAAATGATCATGAGAACGGTGAGCAAAGATCCCAGAACCACACGGGGGGACCTGGTGAATGACCTGCAGAGAGCTGGGACCAAAGTAACAAAGGTCACCATCAGTAACACACTACAACGGCAGGGAATCAAATCCCGCAGTGCCAGACGTGTTCCGCTGCTGAAGCCAGTGCATGTCCAGGCCCGTCTGAAGTTTGCCAGAGAGCACATGGATGATACAGCAGAGGATTGGGAGAATGTCATGTGGTCAGATGAAACCAAAGTAGAACTTTTTGGTATAAACTCAACTCGTCGTGTTTGGAGGAAGAAGAATACTGAGTTGCATCCCAAGAACACCATACCTACTGTGAAGCATGGGGGTGGAAACATCATGCTATGGGGCTGTTTTTCTGCCAAGGGGACAGGACGACTGATCCGTGTTAAGGACAGAATGAATGGGGCCATGTATCGTGAGATTTTGAGCCAAAACCTCCTTCCATCAGTGGGAACTTTGAAGATGAAACGAGGCTGGGTCTTCCAACATGACAATGATCCAAAACACACCGCCCGGGCAACAAAGGAGTGGCTCCGTAAGAAGCATTTGAAAGTCCTGGAGTGGCCTAGCCAGTCTCCAGACCTCAACCCCATAGAAAATCTGTGGCAGGAGTTGAAAGTCCGTGTTGCTCGGCGACAGCCCCAAAACATCACTGCTCTCGAGAAGATCTGCATGGAGGAATGGGCCAAAATACCAGCTACTGTGTGTGCAAACCTGGTAAAGACCTATAGTAAACGTTTGACCTCTGTTATTGCCAACAAAGGTTATGTTACAAAGTATTGAGTTGTATTTTTGTTATTGACCAAATACTTATTTTCCACCCTGATTTACAAATAAATTCTTTACAAATCCTACTATGTGGATTCATGGATTTTTTTTTCACATTCTGTCTCTCACAGTTGAAGTGTACCTCTGGTGCAAATTACTGACCTCTGTCATCATTTTAGGTGGAGGAACTTGCACAATCAGTGGCTGACTAAATACTTTTTTGCCCCACTGTGTGTGTGTGTGTGTGTATATATATATATATATATATATATATATATATATATATATGTGTGTGTGTGTGTGTGTGTGTATGATATGCCTTATTATTTGTATAAAAATGAGAATAGTTTCTTAACACTTTTAAATTCCGTATTAACCGTATGTCTCCGGTTTGTTTAACTGGTCTTTTTGGTGTTTGGGGTTCTGTGGCTTCTTGGCTCTCTAGGCCTAAACTAAAATAAACACGTCTACTCTGCGATTTCATGGCCAACCTGTTTTAGATCATGTCAGATTTTTTTTTTTAGAACCCTGCAAATCGGCATGTCGGACCAAAAAGATTTTCCTCCTGAAGCTGGGGGCAGTTATCTTTCAAGAACAATTAACCATTGAGCATATGGTTCCCATAACCATTTCACATTCTCATTTACTTTCAGTTACTTTAATGAGGAGAACAGTGACATCTCAATGCCACACATAGATTTTGAATGTTTATTTCTGTGTTTATTTCCTGAATGTTTGACACTATAGTAACAGGTTATATTTTTAAGGGAAAACAACAAAAATGAATTCAAAATGGACATTGTGGGCTATCCAGTTGCCTCAATTTATTTGTGTGCCAGAGCCAAAATTAAAAGATCAGAACGTAAATGTCTCATTTCTCTAAGTAAAAAGGCTTTTACAGTTCTTGGCTGCATGTCGGCTTCAACTCAATTTGCAGCATAATGAAATTTAAGTTGGCTTACGTATGATTGCTGTTCCCGTTTTTTGCGTATGACAGAATTTTTCTGCCAGTTCAGAAGTATAAGAAGCCCAGAAATAGTTTCTTTTTTACCCTGTCTCATTTGTTCTAATAAGTTTCTGACTGCAGTTGATGGAAATAAGCCACTCAGTTATGTGATCTTTAGGCACAAATCTTTTCCTTTTTTTAATAACCTTTTTCTGTAATCATAGAATGATTCATGGCAGAAAAGCAGGTGGATGTACTCTCGCAACAGATGACTGAAATAGTGGCTGAAACAAAAACCAGAAGCCTCTTGACCTTTGAGCGTTGGAGTCGATCAGTCATTCTATATGAAATGCATTAGGACCTTGGCACTGGTGGACCTACCTTAAATCTTATCAGTCAAGCAAGATACATCAGCTGAATATTTAACATGAGGGTATCTCTCATTCACAGGAGTTGGACATCGTCCCAGATCTAATGGGAGACAACGCCAGGTGTCTGTTAAAGGAGTGGAACTTCATCCAAGTTTCTGTAAGTTCTTATTCTATTTTCTACAACTTCTCTGTGAAAGTAAAATATGCCGCTGTAAGTAGTCATGAATTTTTTTGTTTTTGTCTTTGGTCTTTAGGTCAGTCACTCATGCTTGTCTGAAGTGGAGGCGATACTTGTGGCTTTAGAGGCAGAAAATCGAGCTCTTCTCCACCCGGTGGTTGTTATTTGGGTGAGTTGAGATGTAGATTCTATAACCGTACATCTCACAGTTAGAGTGCTAATCCATGTCCATCATCTTAGTGTGGCATTTTTCTAGGTTCCTGGACTGGAAGACAAGTTATGGGGGGTGTAAAAACTGAGATGTAATGAAAAACCCAAGGAGAAATTAAAGCCTCTAAAATTTAATGAAAAATCATCCAAATGTTGTTGACACATTTGACTAAAACCACCCAAGTCAAAGGCTTCGGTGGTTTTAAAGGAAAATGTCAGTAACAATCATCCTCTAGAGCCCACGAGTGTTCATGCCAAATTTCAGGGCATGAACTTATTAACATATTTCAGTCAGGACCCAAGTGGTGCACTCACTGACAGATGCAGCCATCCTTACTGTGATTTCACATACAAATCTACTCTACGTCCCCCACAACTCTGTTTCCATTCCTTGCTGGGACCTCGTGTATTCTTGTTGTTGTCAGATTTGTAAACCATTAAAAGACAAAGAATGTATTGCTGGCAATTACAGGGACAGCACAGCAGCTCTTGCATGCAGTTATGTGGGGAAAACGCATCATTTTTTAAGTCATCATTGCCATTCTCAACTTTTTAACTCCTACAAACTGTGTACCTAAAAAACAAAATACAGTTCAGGAATCTAGTTAACAGAACCTGGAAAACCTGCTCTTGATTCTGTTATGTACAGTCCTGCCTTGAAAGCATCCACAGGAAGTATCCATAAGAAGTGTGCACACTGGCTTAGTTATTGCAATAGACATATAAAATAAATGGGCATAACTTAAAAAAATCCTAGTTGGTTTAACAAGTTATTTTTATTTTATCAATGTCAAGCATTATTTACACAGTCAATTCTGCTGCCTGTATGATTTTTTGCTTCACTGAAACTAGACAATAGTTTCCTTCTCCCATCTCTGCTGCCTCAGATGTTGTAAGCCAGCGAGGCATGAAGAAGGTCTAATGACATTTGGAACAACCATGATTCAGTAACTTTTAGAACCAACTTTAACAGCAACACCTAGAAGTAATCATTTTCTGACTGACTTTATCAGTCTCTCATATTATTTTGGAGGAATTTGTCCCACTTTTTTTTTTTTTATTAATTCATGCACAGCTCTCTTAAGTTCCTATCACAGCATTTCAATCTGGATGAAGTCTGGACTTCAGTGTGATGGACTGAAATCAGCCATTGTGTTGTAGATTGCTGTTGTGCTTGGGATCACTGTACTGTTGGAATGCCAAACCTTAGCTTGGACAGATGGCCTCACGTTTGTTTGTTAAATAATTTGGTAAACAGAGTTTAAGGTCCCCAAGACGTGTTTGTGCTGATATGCTGACTTTTCTCCAAATGTGGCTTTGTGCATCATCTCCACTTTGGTCTTGTCTGTCCAAAGGACATTGTTCCAGAAATCTTGTGCTTTGTTTCGACGCAGCTTTGCAAACCTTAGTTGTGCTACCATGTTCTTTTCTGAGAAAAGAGGCTTAGCAGCCCTTCCAAAAAAGGCATACTTGTTCGTACTTGTCTTTTTTTCTAATTGTTCTGTCATGAACTTTATAATTTAACATGCAAACCAAGGTTTCTAGTGTCTGAAATGTAGCTCTTGAGATTTTTAGCATTTTCTCGGAACATTGTATGATCTGACCTTGGGGAGAATATGCTGAGACGTCCACTCCTTGGAAGATTTTGACATATTGTTATAATATATACCTGAAAGCCCCAGACCAACAAACTGTCAGAACTTGTCCAGTGACATCCATGTTAGGCTACTAAATTGGACAGATGGATGGAGAGAATGAAAGCTATAGGCTATATCATACAAATGTTATAACCAGTGCATTAGTACAATAAAAAGGCTTCTAGGTATACTTAGTTCAGTTTCTTTTTAACAGGAGGGGACCTCTGCCAGCTGTCTACTATGGCTGGATTGAGAGGTAAAGGGAAAAAGAAAGGGGGGGGGGGGGAAGAGTGCATAGAGAGATGAGGACAAAAAACATACTATTCGAACGAGAAGACAAAAGTTAACAGCGTGGATTAGTGTTATATATACACACGCAGTGAATGGAAAGAAGTGAGTACTGAACAAATGCTCTGTGCAACATGTTAAGACCCACAGGAGCCTGAGCCTATTGCAGCATAGCTTTGTGTTGTGTTGACTTACTGTTATCATCATGATTCAATCCAAAATTGATCCAAATGGGACTGAATCATTTTCCTTTTACAAATAACTACTCGCAGTCTCACTTTTTCCCAGCTCACTGAGCTCAGCTTCCTGTCGGACCAGTGGAAACTGCTCCAGTGCCACAATACAGTTTTTCCACACCATTTTAATAAAGCCTGAATCATGAAATTGACAGAAAATAGCATTTTTTTAAAACTGAAGCATTCAAACGTAGCATCTTAACAAGTTTTTTTAAACCCAATTAAATATTAATTTTCATATATGTTTTAATTTGTATCATATTTGCTACATCCAAGAAATGATACCAATGATGTAAAGTCTCAAACTCACAAAAACTGCATACATCAACTGTGATACATTAACATTAGGGGGTTCTGTTTTTTCAAGTACTGAAATTCATACCGTTGGGAGTTTAAACTGTTATAATTGATACTACTCAAGCCTTCTATACATCGCCACTCTCTTTTCTTGGATATCTACATACAGTTCAACTCACTTGTAATTCAAAGCACACAGGTTTGACGTTTCTTTAAGCAAACATTTTTTCTTTTTTATATGTAGTGTATTCAGTATGTACTCTTTTTTTTCTTTCTTAAACGAGCTATTAATACCATTTGAGGACTAAAGGTGTGTTATTTGCAGTTGTGTGTTTGTTAGAGAAGCCACCTAAAGGGTTACAAGTTTGTCTCTTTAATATATAAATAAAAGCTCATAAATCTATAACATGTCCTTAAAGTCATACAGTATATAAACTACTGTATGTCTGTGCATATAATGTCTCAGTGTCATTTCCCCACACAACTGGTGCAGCACAGATTAAGTTTCATTGAGGTACATGTACTGCATAGCATTGAAAACCTTTTCTTTTTTTTTTCTGCTTGTAAAAATCTAACCTGTGGTCCACCTCACGTCCCTTCTGGAGCTCTGTAGCTATTTGGAAACTCTACACCTCCCTTGAAAGCACCTCTGCACGACCTCTCTTACGGCTCGCTTTCCTTCAAACTGTGGCTGATCCCACCAGAGCTACACTAACCTGAGAGCTCACTGAGGGAAAAAAAGAACAAACTGCTTTAATCTGCTCTGGGAAACATTTAAATGTTTGTGAAAGGCTTGTTTACTTTTTTTAATTTGGAAAATGTAACTCTTCATCTAAAACAAAGAGCCAGCATCAAAAACAATGCCAGGTAATGAGAACAACATAAACCCACAGAGGCTGATTTCTGTGACAAAACAAGCCAGATGTCATGCAGAATTGCTCCGCTAAAGCCCCTGTTCTTACTTGTGTTAGTTTTCAATAAAGATTGAAGCACATAGATTCAGATGTGTAAACACACGGTTTGAAGCTGTGGGGTTTAATGGGATTGACTCCCTTCCACATCAGAACAAACCAGGTTCCCACAAAACTCTCACTGGTAAATGTTGCTAGTTCATCCTAATCTTATTCTGTTCTAACATTTATTCCGATCAGCCACAACAATGAAACTGCTGACAGGCGAAGTGAATAACATCGATCATCTTGTTACAATGCAATGTTCTGCTGCGAAGCCTTGGGTCCTGAGATTTATGTGGATGTTACTTTGACGTATACCACCCATATAAAGATTGTTGCGCACCAAACTGCAACCTCCAGGGATGAAAAATTAAGCCAATTAATTAACTGTAGTTCCTTGGGAGGCCACTTGAGGCTATCTCATAAAGAGGTTCAATGCTTGTAGACTGCACTGTTTAAATGCCAAACTTTAAAGCAATTAAAACATTTTTAGATGCATCCATTCTCTGCCACTTATCCTTCTCAGGGGGGGCTGGAACCTATCCCAGCTGTCTTGGGGTGAGAGGCAGGGTACAGCCTGGACAGGTTGCCAGTCTGTCTCAGGGCTAACACATAGACAAAGACAACCATTCGCACTCATATTCACACCTCCATTCACACCTATGGGCAATTTAGAGCTTCCAATTAACGTACCCCCACTAACTGCATGTCCTTGGACTGTGGGAGAAAGCTGAAGTACTCGGAGAGAACCCACATGCAAACTGCACACAGAAAGGCAGGTTTGAACTCAGGTGGAATTGAACTCAGGACTCTATGGATAGGTCTTGATGCATGCTCATTCATCCAGGTAAGTAAATCTCCAAAAGTTGATTTTGTTCATCTGGACGTAGCGTTTTTAGTGGGAGAAACATTTAACTACTCATCCAAGTGACTTCTTCAGTCCCAGCGGACTGCAAGTTTCCCCAATCTTATAAACAGGGAGGAACGCTGTTTTGAGCGCGGAGTCAAGGAGGCCATTTACGTGAAAAGGGAAAGACCATCTTTGAATTGAGGAGGGGGCCTAAGGGTACATCTTTCGCCATCATACAGTGATGTGATTGCAGCCATTGCCCAGCTCTCTGTGAATGGTTCTCATGGCCATTGATCAGTGGTTGTTGATCAATGGTCATGAGAATTTTCATAATTATGATGAAGGAACTGACCTCCCAGCCCTTTGTTCCTTCAGTGGTGCTGGTTTCAGTCATTATGCAAATGTACCGTTTATAAGATTGGGGAAACCTGCAGTCAGCTGAGACTGAAGAAGTCACTTGGTTGAGTGACTAAACGTCTCTCCCACTGAAAACGCTACGTCCAGATGAACAGAATCAACTTTTGGAGACTCTATGGATAGCTTTCACCTTCCAACAACTCTACTGAGGCGGATATTTTTAGTAACGCCATCCATCCATAAACAGCAGTATTGTTTCTTGGTGGTGAAATCGCTGAACTAGATTTCGCCACCATATTTGTGCTGTTTGTGCCTCCTAGGTAGTTTTAGGTTGAATTTTAATTAAACAATTAAGACACAAAGCTTACTGTGTGATATAGCCTGTCCAAGCAGTCTGGGATTTGAAAGAGAAATTCTAGTGTTTTATCAGTTTGTTACTTGTCTGCCTTTCTGCATCTGTTTTTTTTTTTTTTTTTACTGCTGAATGCAATTTGCAAGCTTCTAGCATTAGATGATATGTTAGCACCCCCCCCCCCCCCCTTTGCACAAAAATGGTTAAAAAAAAAAAGACAAAAAACACAACTATGGACAAAAACTAGAGTTAAGGATTGAAATTGTTGAATCCCAAACTAGTCCATCTTTTGTGTTGTGGAGTGACACTCTGTTGCTCCAGCACTGTCGCCCAATGAGAAGGACCTGCAGAACACAAACAACAGCCCAATTTGCTGACTGGGCTCCAAACATCAGAGTTTGTGGTTCAGTAGATCAGAGTTCTGTTGGCAGCTTAAAGGAGCCTGGTTGCTGCATATTTCTGTTGTCACTTTTTTGTCTTTTGTTGTTGTCTTCTATGCTGCTGTATTAATGAGTGGTGTCCTTTTCTTATTACATGAAGAAGATAGAAGTTATTAGAATTTGATTGCTCCTGTAATTGTATTCTATCAGTCTATATAGACCTAGTACTTCCTTATGTAACATGCAGTGATGCTCTGATCTACAGTGAGACTGTGAATTATAAAACCACGCTGGATTTCAGATTATTTTTTGTTACCAAATTGCTATTTAAAGGATTGATTCATTGATTGGAATATAAAAAATGCCTTTAGAAATTTGCAGGGGAAAACCAAAAGGGAGAATTAAAGCGTATTCTATTAAAGTAAATCACATCTGTCATTTTTCCCCCCATCTATGCCTAACCTAATTTCGTCAACATTCAAATGTGCATAAACTCAGCCTGGAAAGTTGAGAATATGGCAAAACATGAGGCAGTCCTCCTAAGCGATTTGATCCTGCACCAGAGTGTCTGGGTTTTTTGGGGGGGGGGGGTTTGCCTGGGGCTATTATTAGATTGCATATGCACCCCGTTATTTATCCCAGGCTTGATCACATGGTAGTGATCACTGAGGGATCATAGAGTTTCAAGTGTTGGTGTTATCCATGTGATGGTGGTAGCCTCAAGGGGAGTAAAGGAGACCGGATAATGGAGGTCACTTTGTTTTACTTAGTCTAAGATGTTATGGCCTTGAGCAAGACATTTCAAAGAAAAAAAATGTTGCTGTTGAGTTTACGCTATAAGAAATCACCAATCTATGATAAACATTTGCCTGAAGTTTATTACCATTAATATCAATAATATTATTATTGTATAATTATCACTCAAGCAGCTTGTACTTGATTGATTGTCAGGTTGTTGGGGGCTCTTCAAGTATATTTTACATCAGCTTAGCATCCCCTCTAAGTCATTATGGAAGGTGCCCAATAACAATAGTGTCTATGTTCAAGTTTTTTTTAATTTCTGGTAAAATCCAGTCTAATAAGGACAAATACTCTCATTCTTCATGAGCTCGCTCACCGTTGAGGATTCTTGGCCCGAATAAGACAATTTGGTGTCCTACCCCTGCGAATGTGCTGAATAATCAGTTTTCAAGTTGGAACTTCAGCTGATGACAACCAACATTTGATTGATATTCAAGGAGAGTGCAATAATTGTACGTTTAAAGCAGATGTCTTGACATTTTTGAAACTATTCTCCTGACTATTGCATCTCACTGCCGCAGTTTTTTACGATATGTGACAGAATAATTGAAAGGAATAAATCTCCATTTAAGTTGCTGTCAGCAGTATGGTTATGGAAATCGACTAAAGTTTAGCTGCTCATAGAGATGACACAGTAACCTGAACCATTGTATCTGGATTATGCTACCCTAATTGAGGAAAATAAACCCCAGAGGTCCATAAGATTTACAACTCAATTAGAGTCATTATATCCTCAGACAGGATTGTGTATCAACCAACCTCTGTTTACTCTAAGCAGACGCTCATGCTTCCTCGAACTTCCCCAAACATAGCCCTAAACAAATAAGCCTATTGAGCTGCAACATGTTTAAACTACTGCTTGAACAATGTCCTGTAATTGCTCCAAAATGGGGCGTAATTGCTATTCTTTATTGGCAGTTGTTTTCTGATTGGGTGCGGTGGTCTTTGTTTTGATAGGTGCACTTCAGCAGGACTGATGAGCTCCCTGTCAGCGAGAGAGCACCCACGGCAATCACGGAGTTGGCCTCAACAGCCAAGCACAGAAATATTCTCATCTATGGCATCCAGCTTAAACAGTCAAAGGTAAGAGTGTTGTCTTTTCTCCATCTTCTCCATTCCTTCCTTTTATTTCTTTTTAAAGTGAACTTAAGAGTTATTGAGAAATGCACAACTAAGAAAGGCCAAATTTAAAGCAGTGGAAAAGTAATTTTTAACTGTGTAGTTCCAATGTCTTGTCTGACTTTTTGTCTTTCAGGTAATGTTGCTGTCTTATATCAGCCATCTGTACATTTTAGGATGCACACACATCCTCATTTGCATTGGAATAAATGTGCCCAGTAGTGCGACTAAGAGGATGGATAGAAACTTTAAATCCTCTGTTATACGAGTTGTTTTTTGAACTGAATGACAGGGATGAAAAATATGCAGAGGTGCTTTAGGTCCAAAGCACTGTGCAGTTCGAATGAAGTACATGTAGGCCAAGTCACAACAGTTAACCTGATGTGGGGATCCTATGTAAGGCCCTCCAAATGTGTACTGGAGTCATTAGGATGGATGTGACTGTCAGACTTGATCTGAAATCCATATCTGACTTCTTACTTATTGCAGGATTATATAAGGAGAAATTATTCTTCCCCCACAGTGAGAAATATCAAGATTCATGCTACTAAATCCATCAAATCAAATCACTGTTTTTGGGCCAGATGTGTAAAGCAAACCTAAGACAATATAAATGAATATTCATGGCGTCATTGGCCTTAAATATGACATTCGTTGTGATTCATGTTCCTGACAAATTGGCAGCTGCATCACTTCACAAATAAATGGTAAAAACCTCTTTGCCTCAGGCAAGAGGATGTTTGAGCATGTCGGGTTTGTTCACATTGGTGAGAGGAAAAAGAAGAAGAAGAAAAATGTGATGGGTGAGCTGGTTTTGTTCGTGGTCAGTGAGATGGTATGTCGCATCAGGTCTTGACACCGCACTGTTGTTTAATTAAAAAGAGATGTTTTGTTTTCTCGGTAGTGAGGCATGCAAAATGTCGCTGCCCCACATGTGAGATTGATTCTACTATCGGATGTTGGATATCATGGTTTTCCTGAGAATTGCGAAGAGTAAAGTTGTTAATTAGTCATCCTGTTTAACTCCTTAGAGAGAAAAGAGGAAAGGGAAAGGGAGTGACAGAGATAATGCGCATTTCGCCATGATAAAGTTCTTATCGTTATGAGATAGTGGAACAACAGAATACAACCTCCTATAAATCACTGATAGCTTTTTGTTATAATGAGGATAATTCTTCCCAGATGTCCTTATTCATACTTGCGGCGATGCCTGCCAACACACGCTCCATCAGCCGTACACCTTATATGAATATTGCTTTTATACCTAAGTTTGCTGCATGTCTTTGACTGAAAGCAGACACCACTATTAACATTGCTGTTAATTTGATTTTAATATTAGTGAAAGATTCATTAGCTCCACGTGGATTATTAGTCTTTAAATAAACAGAGCCATTAAAAAAGAAGCTGGGGTGGCATGAATTCACATGAGTGAACATGTAACTATTGTTAGTATCTTTGCCATGATTTTCAGAAGTTTGTCATCCAGAGAATTATGATGTCTACAGTTTGGTCGCATGAAGACGAACATGTTGTGTTTTCCCCATGACAACATGGTCTGGATTGCATTTTCTGTTCCTTGCAAAGAAAGGTCAAGTTTTCCTGTTTGGATTTCTCAGAATGTCTTTGTAAGGGAAGCCAGTGCAGACTGCAAACATTTAGTTATGCCTCTGTCTACAGCTTTATACATATATCTTCCCTGTGACACTTGATAGCTTGCTCTCTATTATTAAACATAGTTAGTGTGCATTTTTTGCTTTTTATGACTCTGTGTATGTGTAGAAATTTCACCACTACCATGCAATTTCTAAAGAGTTCCCTCCATTCTGTACAAAACAACTCAGTGGTCTAAATTCTATCTCGCTAAGAGAATGCCTGGCTGTCCTGGATCCTAAGATTGGATGGAGGTTATCTTGCTTATTAAACTATTGCCAGTAACCAATAATCAGCTTATTGCAAGTAGGGCTGATGTGCTGATTAAATGTCCAAAGTAAATCACATAAGGACCCAAAAGACTTGTCTCGTCCTTTATTATCTTTAAGATGAACAAAATTAGTATTTCTTCAGCCACTGTCCAAATTGTTATTTTTACACATCCGTATTGATTTCAACCCAAAATTTCACAATTGGTGCTTTCCTGTGCAGTATTATGAGGTCATGTTGTACAAATCAGATACACAATCTGTCACAATTTGAACTATGACTACTGTTAATGTGTGTAACAGTAATGATGAAGGATTATACTCCTGTATTATCAGCACTGAGGTGTTCCTGGAGAAGATGGATAGCTGCTCTAGGGGACAGCAAATCAACCAGAATAAATTATTGTGTAAAAAAAATCATATATACACGGAGGGGAAAAAACTACAAAACTGCTGATGCTTTTTTGCTGACCTGTTGTTTTAAGGTTTGGGCTCATTTTGGTGTCTAAAAACCACTAATTTACTTCATTTTAATTTTGCCTCCTTGTTGTCTTACTGAAAGAAGATCAGCACAAGGGGTGTGTTCAGTCTAAAACTACAGCCAGGAGTAGGTTAGCTTAGCTTACCTAATAGTAGAAATATGACTAAACTCTAAAGCTCAAAGTGCAAAGTCTAAGTTCATAGGTCAACACGTTTCTTTATTCTATGCAAAAATTTGAGTTTTACTTACTTGATAATTAGCCAGGCTAATACTGCAATTAGTAAGGCAAGGCAAGGCAAGGCAAATTTATTTGTATAGCACAATTCAACAACAAGGTGATTCAAAGTGCTTTACAGAGACATTAGAAACAAAAACAAATAAAAAGCATGATTTAAAATTGATTAAAACAAGCAAACAAACAAACTAACTAAACACACACATTTCACACCTGTTTGCGCGATCTGAACCCTTATCGTAAGGGGAGCTACCAGTCCTTCTGTGGACGAGCTACTTTCTATTTTAAATTCCCTGAATTTAAAATACTCTCTAGACCCAGTCTAGACCCAGCTGGGGAGCTACCCAGAGCTCTAAACCCACTTAACAAACAAACAAACAAACAAACAAACAAACAAAACAGTATATAAAATCAAAACAGATAAAATCAGAAATAGATAAGATCAGTAGTTAGTGTAAGTTTTGAAATTTAAGCTTAAAAGTGTGGATTTGGTGCTTTATTCAAATGCAGCTGAGAATAGGTGAGTCTTCAGCCTGGATTTAAATAAACTGAGTGTTTCAGCTGATCTGAGGCTTTCTGGGAGTTTGTTCCAGATATAAGGAGCATAAAAGCTGAATGCAGCTTCTCCGTGTCTGGTTCTGACTCTGGGAACTGATAAAAGACCGGATCCAGATGACCTGAGGGATCTGGAAGGTTCATACTGGGTCAGGAGGTCACTGATGTATTTTGGTCCTAAACCATTCAGAGCTTTATAGGCCAGCATCAGAACTTTAAAGTCTATCCTCTGACGGACAGGCAGCCAGTGTAAAGACCTCAGAGCTGGACTGATGTGGTCCACTTTTTTGGTCTTAGTGAGGACTCGAGCAGCAGAGTTCTGAATGAGCTGTAGTTGTCTGACTGATTTTTTAGGTAGACCTGTAAAGATGCTGTTACAGTAATCAAGCCTACTAAAAATGAATGCATGGACTAGTTTTTCCAGGTCCTGTTGAGACATCAGATCTTTTATCCTTGAAATATTCTTGAGGTGATAGTAAGCTGATTTTGTTATTGTCTTAATGTGTTTTTCTAAGTTTAGGTCTGCATCCATCACTACACCCAAATTTCTCGCCTGGTTTGTGGTTTTTAGATGTATGGATTGAAGTTCTCTGGTGACCTGTAATCGTTTTTCTTTGGCGCCAAAGACTATTACTTCAGTTTTGTTTTTGTTTAGTTGGAGAAAATTGTGGCGCAACCAGTCATTAATTTCCTCAATGCATTATCATTGAGTATCAAAAAAATCCTTTAAAGTAAACAATCTGTAAGGACATAGTGTTAAAACACTAATGCTGGTTTTGAAAATTAAAAATAATAATGAAAATATCAAGGATTCATTATAGAAAAACTGAACAGGTACATTATGAGAATGTGTTTAGTTATAATTTCTCTTCAGTGGAGTTTAACCTTTAGGATGTTACTACAAAGTAACGTGGTGCTGTATACTGCTGACCAGAATACTGTTCTGTGAGAAATGTGAATATTAGAGCCACATTCCAGTGAAAATATTTATATAAACACTTTACAAAAAACGTAACAACGCTTTATAAATTTAAGATGTTGTAGCTTTATTCTCAATTTGCCATCAATAGTAAAAACATGTGTAGCATCACCACAGTGTCTATTTTCCAATTTTTTACACGCATCATTGTTAATCGTCCATAAATTTTGGGTGCCTTTTGTTCCTCCCTAAATGATTTCATCCTTTACTCTGACATGACTGCTCGTTGTCAACTGCACACAAGTGAAAAGCACAACTGGGGAGTGCATTTAAGTGTCCCTCACTTCTCATTATGCATCGCACTGAGGAATTATTGGACGCACCCGCTGCTTTGGAAAAGAAAAGCTGTTTGGCTAATTGAATTTTAACCTTCTGACAGCTAAAATGCATGAGCACATGGAATTGTGCTCGTCCCAGTGAGGTTGGAAAACTGATCCACCTCATTGACCTTCGGTGATGTCTTTTTGGATAAAAAGTGTGTTTTTCTTAAATGAGGCCCGATTGTGGTTTTACTTTATAACACCCAGCCGCTGAAGCACAATGCATCCAGCAGCACGTTGCCATGCATGGTACTTCGCTTTGTCAACAGGAGAGAGTGAAATGGAGTCTTTGGGCAATGAACAGCACTCTCTCTGAAAGGATCAAAGAGCTTCTCTAGAGCTCTTTTCCGTTTGTGCTGTTGCCTCTTTGAAGATGCCCACAAGCCAAACATCAGGTGCAACAATGTGTGAAAACCTCAAACCGATCTGAAGACGTTGGCTGAGAATGCGAAGACACCGGATCCTCATAAACTAACACGATGTTGTGAAAACGGTGACGGTATATGCTATCGGTGTCTGCTGTGTTGATAGGAAGTGTCATTGGATCCTTTCTCGCACAGGGTCCTGGTGACTTGTCATTTGTTGAAAAGGGAGTTGTCTCAGTGATATATGGGTGTTGTAATCCCTGCAGTGAGAGCCCTGATGTTTACCCAACCCCATATTTCCTCCTCCTCAAAGAGCCCGAACCGGGAACCCTAAACCTGAGAAGAGATTAGCCGGCCAGGAAGAAAAGAGAGGGAGAGAAAGGAGAAGAGGGAGGGGAGGGAAGAGGAAAAGAAGAGGACTCTATAGGCCTATTCTCCTCTACCTGTTCAGATCTGGGTCTGAAAGGCAGACAGGTGAAACCGTACACGACCAAGTGAAAATCTTGCTGTGACGCCCGTGGAGTTGTACTCCTGCTGAAGTCGGGGGGAGATTAGGGAAGGCTGCTGTCTCTGTGTTTTCAGCTCACTCCTGACTATTTCACATCCTAAATCCAACAGTTATTCTGTGCCGAATAAAAGAATGGTTTTTCATGGCGATGCAGAGCATTGGATAAAAGGAAACAAGTTCAGTGAACTGGATATCTCTACTAACCACATATCACAAAATCTTTGCGTTCTTAAATGATTTTTTAAAGAAAAAGTCATTTAAGAATGACTGCCGGTAAATTCCGCCAGAGCCACTGCCGCCCCTCAGATAAATCTGAGGGGCGGCAGTGGCTCTGGTATCAAGCCAAAGCGTTTAGGAACTATTATGATTGATGATCGATGCAAACAAGGGTACTTATGCTTGTCAAAAAAATGAAGTAAATGTAGCCAGGAATGTGCAGGGTTGTTTTACTACACAAACGTTCCTACTTTCGCCCATTAGTAACAGTGTCTAAGTTGTTTTTTTTTTAAGGTTTTAAAGATAAAATTGTTTTCTAAAAATCCTGCTATGCTAGATGCCATAATACTACCCAGGACTAATTGACTTGATGAAAAGTTAAGAGATCAGTAAATCACAATATATACCAAATTTTATTATAACTACTTTGGTTCTTACTGGTACTTTTTAGTACAAATACCAGCCTAATAGTAGTCCTACTGAAATAACTGGATGGCAACTACAGCTGATGTTTAAAAAAAGAAGAAGCAAGTGGATCACCAGACATTAGAAACAAACAAGTGAAGCTCTTTTCGTGACATCTCTGTGTTTGCCTGCTGTTAGGGTCAAGAGAAATCAAGGATGGTTGCTGTCTCCGCTCACTGCTAACCTTTCTGTTAGATGTGACTGGTGTCTGGTGTTAATTTTTCTGTTGGAACGTTAATAAATGTATTCAATTATAACCTACGATTGCATGCAGTAGTCTCCTCTGATATTTTAGTCCAGTTGAAAATAAGAGATAAATTGTGAGTTAAAATAATAAACACTAAGTAACATCATATAACTTAATCCAAACAGTGCAGAAAACAACACAGATAAGAAATGACGTGGCATTACACAAATCTGTTTATTGTTACCAAAATGTTTCTGAGACACATTTGGCAGGTCTTTCAGTGGGTTCAGAGAGTAAAAGTTCAGTATCCACCCTGCCCCTTCACATAATTTTTCCCCTGTTGTTGTCTAAGTACTTGGCTTTCTTCTGACAATTATGTCGTTTTTACTTTAAGATCCTTCTGGAAAAGTGGATGAGAGCACTTGGCTCCCTCAGTTGAATCCTGACATCTCCATAAAGACAGAAGCCTGGGATCACTCCCCTCTTAGTAATGTATTTGTAGAGTTAGGGTCGAGCCATTCACTGCCTTGACATGTGCAGAATATCAAGCTTGATCTTCCACGCTGAGTGCTCCAGATGTGTGTTGGTATGTGTGAAACTTGACCGCTGGAGTTTGGCTCAAAGAATTAGACATACCAAAGCGGTGTTTACTCAGCTTTGATTTCATAGATTAAAAAGACCAGCAGCGTTGTGTTTGGGTTGATGTGTCTTGAATCAGGGAGAATCTTGCAGACAATTGGAAAATGACATTCCAAGAGGGAATATATTTGAAACAGAGAGTTTATTCTTATGGAAGATCGGTTTAAGCCAGTTCTTCACAATGAGTTTGTAAACATTCAGTCACGCAGAGAAAGAGCCGAACATACATGTATATTTGTTTTGCCAATTGGTTTTTAGGCCTTTCTGACCACCCACGGTAGTCCTGGTTTCAGTTTACTTCCAGTTATGTGGTAGGGAAGTGCAGCTCTGCTGAAATTATGCTTTCAGTTAACGGACCTCATCAAGGTTTGTTTTTGTGCCACTCACCTTCTTACTCTACTCGTGCTTTTATTTGCAGAGACCTTGGCACACGTGCTTGCGTGGCTGTTTATGGTTGAAAATAGCTGTAGAACAGCACGTAACAAGTTCAGACCAAAAAAAGTAGAGCAGAAAGCCCCAAGAGGTTGGTAAAAATGTGGCCGTCCTCATCAGTCCTTATGGAAAATTAGAAACGAGGATTAAAATCCATATTGCTTTCCTCCGAAAAATAAAAAATACTTTTTCTCATGTAAACTGATATCGATATGTATCCCAATATAAATCAAATCACTATTTCTGTTAACCCTAAAGGTTCCCCTTTAAACCTAATTTGATATATAAACATAAGGTTAATTTTTTTCCTGTCAGAAGTTAAATATGATAAATATACTGCAACATTGTACAACTTATGTTTATATTGCTAGGACCTTTGCATGATAATTATGTTATTGTTTTATTGCCTAGCTCTGTGTGCACCCATGAAGTCAATTGATGCAGTTTTCTTGGTGCTAGCACTGAACCCACTCACCAAAATACGGCCACTTCTGGCTACAAAGCCTCAAGATGACAGTGGCCATTTGAAGCATCAAAATGCAAATCCACAAACTATGATGTTATGTCTCTGGATCTGCAGCCATCCTCTATATACAGTCTATGTGCCCAACCGACGATTTTCCACAGCTGACATGTTGAATTTGCCTGGTTAAAACTGCAAAATGAGTTTTTCCAAGAGTTTTCTCACGAAGCCTTGTGTAAAAACATTTTTCTTAACAGTTTCTTGTAGCAATTCTGTTCACTCTTCATCTCTCAAACCACATGGGTAGCATCCCCCTGTTGTTTAGTCTGCAGCACACTGGTATTTTGACAGGAGTATAAAAACATTGTGTTGCACCTATGTTTGCATGTTTAGCATTAGCGATGGAAGTGAGGGCACCGAGTCTTGGCCAGGATGCTGCTGAAAACCCAGGTAGTAATAAATGTCTTGTTTTCTAAAATCTGCCTGCACCTGCAGCTGACCTCAGATGACCTGCGATATGGAGTGTATTTAGCCTCCCTGGGTTTCTGTAAGTGATACAATGTGATCAGTAAATGAGGCTTCTGTGGCGAGTGTGTGTGCGCTTGTTCTTCTCTCTCAGCGCACGGAGGATTTGGTATGTCCCAGTTCATAACTCCCCACCCATGCCTTCATGCATTCATACCTCCTCAACTAAGGATCCATTGTTCTTGCACACTGTTTTGAGGTCTGTCTTTCGGTGAGTTCAATTCAAACAAAGTCATCTCTCACCAGAGCTTGTTCAAAAAGTTCTCACTGAAGGGCTCCGGTGGAAATACAGACCACCTCAGTGTCCCATTCTTAGCAGAGTTTTCCTTTTCTCTGGAGGGTACACAGAAGGAGAAGTCGCACATGGAACATGACTAACAAACTGCTTTGTTTGCCCGACGGATGCCCCTAGACAGGATATTTTGGAAACCCTTGTTGAAAGAGCTTTTCCAGTGTACCGTGAAAAGGTTGTGTGGCAGCAGTTGTTCTCTCAATGTGATCTCAAAAGGCAGTTATCAGGACAAAAGTTCTTTTTTTTAACCTGTCAGCTCTTTTGGACTTTTGGAAAGTCTGAGGAAGCCTCACAAAAGTAGGGCGGGATACAGACTTATTCATTTTCCTACATTATAGTCCCTTTCAGATGAAGTGAGGCAGAATGGGAATGATGGGAATATCTAAAATACAGACATTCAGGC
Source organism: Mchenga conophoros (assembly GCF_057382185.1). Taxonomy (NCBI): domain Eukaryota; kingdom Metazoa; phylum Chordata; class Actinopteri; order Cichliformes; family Cichlidae; genus Mchenga; species Mchenga conophoros. Next base: position 32,644,465 of record NC_140536.1, read on the forward strand.
AGCAACACTAAATACCTCAGCAAAATTCAATAAAAACACACTCCCTAGAGACGCTTCATCTCTGAGAAGTACGAAATAATACTTATGTCACTGTCATCTCTGTCAGCTTTAGGTCCCAGTCTCTTAGCTTGGATACAGACGGCTTTTAAATTTATGGCTGAACTTTCAGTGTAAGCCTGATATATACTCTGAAAGTTGTTTAGACCTGAAGCTCAGCAGTAAATATTAGCACTGTTTGGATCTAAATCTAATATTTGGATGTATGTGTGTGAGCGTTTTCTTTCTTCTCTGTCTCCTGTCACTTTAATCCAAGTGCCTGACTGAAGTTTGGCAGTTATTGGTCATCTTTTATTCATTCCATCTCAGTAGATTGAAGATAGAGCCTCTGTTCGTTTGTCCCATAATGTGCTGCGGTCAGTATCCCCGTCATTATCATATCTGGAAAGTATGTTTACTGATATGAAATACTTTTATTTTTAGTTTTATTTCCTTTCTTCTTATCTCCTGTCGTTGCATATTTTGTTTTTGTCTTTCAGTTAGATTTACTATCTTTTCTCCAAGCAGCAAAACTGAACATTAGCTTTCACATAAAACTGCACGTCTTGGTACAGATCACAATTATATACATTTCCTTTCCTTGCTCTTTCTTCTATCACTTCCATGTATTATTTCTAACTTCCTGTAGAGCACAAATTTACCATGGATCTGAAATGTTATGTGCAAGAAAATAAATTAATCTTCATAATTGATTTATGTTGTTTTTTTAAGCACAGAATGCAAAAACGATGCCAGGACTTTTAATACTCTCTGTTGTGGGTTATGTTGATCAAACAAAGGGAGTAGTTTAAATGGAAGAAAAAAAGTATGACGTGTAGCCTAAAACTACACTAAAACTACATTTTAATACTGATGCCTGGACTAAAAGTACTCTTAATGCTCCAGCTAGAGCTGAATATAAGTTTACCATTTTGGCAAAACGTTTCAGTTTTCTTCCTGCTTTGTGCACATTCCCATTACATTTCTTTTCTTGAACTGCTCTGTAATCTTCATGCAAATTCTGTAACACAGTTCTTCACTATTACTGTTTTAACTGTTTTAATATTCTCATCTACATCTACTTTTTTTAATCCCAATAACCCACCAGTCTATTGGCTCAATGTGTCGCTAATTATATGCTGCTAAACAAATCCACTAAACCAATCCACAGAAACTTTTGTCAAATTATATCCGAAAAGAAATCCCAAAGTTTCCAAAATTAACTTGACACCAAAGAATAAAAAATAAGATAAAATGTATTGTACTGGTGTATTGCTTGGTGCTGCTTTCAGTAGAGGGAGTTAGTCATTCTGCCACAGCTCCTGATTACATCAATGAATCTCTACAGGACATTGGTGGTGTAACATTCAGGGCTCTAATCAGACTGACCAGTAATTGAACCTGTTATCCCCCTCTCCTTTCTCAGTTTAGCCCCTAGCTACTGCCTGTCTTCAATGATACACGGAGAGGAGGGAGAGCAAGAGGACCACAATACCCACTCAGGGACGAGCTGTCAGAAGCCCTGAAACACTATCCTCTCTGTGTTAAAAGCACTGGGTGTTTTTAGCAGTATTATATCACTGGGATTCAGTAAGGCAGGTCGTTTGGGAAGAGTTTTCCTGAGAAATGACTTCTATTAAAGAGCATTGCTCACCGAGGCTCACATTAGGTGATGGTTTTGACTTTTAAGACTCCCAGAGTGGAGAACGCTGTCTGGCCACAATGCCAGTAATGATACTGCCCTCAAGTGGATCCTACAGCCGTTTGTACTACAGCACTTTTATGTCACAGAGAAAAATGCAGAGACAGTAAAATATTAGGATGATGAAAAGAGGTGATAAAAACTCTCCTGATGTTCTTGGCCACTTTAGCTATGGTAGCTAGTGTGACTCTAACAACTCTTTCCAGTTCTCTTAGCTTGGGGTCAGTGCCAAGCCTTTCCATAAGCTGTTTTTATATTAGGACCTGGTTCTTGGCATTTTATAAAGGGAATATGAGTGGACCAGAGGGCCCAGGTTCTCATGAGAATGACAGAGATGTGCAAATTATCACAGCTAAAAGCCCTAATTGCCTGAAACCTTTCTGCATCAAAGCTGGCCCTTCTTGTGTGGCAGAAGTGCCGCTGCGTGCTCTTTAAGATGGAAAGGTTGATTGCATCAGTGGCATTTAGAAGTAGAGAGTTTGAGGATCGCTTATTGTGTGGTCCACTGATGCTCTCCTCCCCCATTCTTCCCCATGTATTTCAAAGACCTGTCACCTCACGACTTGTCAAAATCTTTCCTTCAAACAGTAAGCAAAAATAGAAGCTAATGATTGAAGTTCCATTCTGTAAACTTGCGGTTGCCGTGTGGAATAACAGGCCTGTTGCATGTGTTGCATTTGTACACATGGGAATGATTGGGAACATTTTCCCTTTAGTTACTGCACCGTCATAGGATTATACAGTAGATCGCATTGTTTATGTGTCAAAACAAAGCTGTAACTTAATTTTCTAATGGGCCTGCTTGCCGCAGCTGAAATCCGCGTTTTTGTAGCACAAGCCTAAAAATTAAAAGAAAACCCTTAAGCTCTCCACAACTCTCTCCAGCTGTGGTTTGTATCCAGTGGTATTTTCCCCTTGATACCAGTTCATATATTGTTTTCTCTCTGTTCTAAAATATAAAATCTGTGAAGAAAAACTACATGAATGCCATTTTGGCCACCGAGAGATTGGACGTGTCACTAATGGATGTAGCAGACAGTGTTGGGGGGAAAAAGTGTTTCAAAATGTAAATGTGTTGCTTTCCTATTTAATATGACATACACTAGCGATCGTCCTTCCACTAATGTGAATAAATGATGATACTTTTGGCTTTAAGTGAGGATTTGTGGCAGTTAATCATTATGAAGTGGAAAGTGAGGTTCCCTCACGAATAATAATAATAAAGTGAATCTCGTAAAATCCAGCCCTTTTAAAATAAAATAAAATACCCTCCTGCTGTCTGCACTTAGACTTTGGCACATGTGGATTTTCTGCCTTTGGAACATCTGATGATTAATTCCACATTGTAAACAGGTGAGGAGTGCCTATTAGCTCATAAAGGACCATCAATCAAACTAATTTGCTTGTGGGTTTCGTCTCACGGGGGCTCAGTTATGCTTTGGCTTGAGGTTTCATCTCATGTCAGTCCAAATGCCCACTCCCAGTCTGTTTATCTCAGCTCTGCCACAGTGAGAAAAATTCAGCTTCGAGTTAACTGGTTTATTCATCTACATACGACTGGAGAGGCCGGGTCTGAAACAGTGGAAAACCATCTCAGTCAACGCTGGAGGACATGGGTTCTGATGATGATGAAGATCTGGAGACATGCAAATCCTCCAGGATCACATTCCACCTCCTAGTGTGTGTGTATGTGGGCGCATGCATAGGCTCATGCACACTAAAGTGTCTATGCGGTCTGTGCATGTGTTCAGTCTTCTGTAGGCATCTGTCCCAACACATGTAATCCCTCTCATGGATGTTTGCGTGCCCATAACAATGAGCCAGTGAGCTGCTTTATTCATCCTGTATGGTCCACAGTGGAAAGAGGAGACACGAGCTGTGGCACCCCCGCCAGCGGCAGCTAAACAGACATACCAGCTCTTGTATGTCAAGAAAATCTACTTGCTGGAGTAAACTGCGGCTCTTCCATCAGTTTGCAAGTTCCTCACACTTAAGTCATATAGATTTCAGCCTGAAAGCAGTTTAATATGCAAATGTCTCTGAGGGCTTGGAGTTTGTTGTTGTAGTAAGTAATTCTACCCTTTTTCTTATGCCTTTTCCTCAACCGCATTTGAAGCCTGAGTGGCAGTTGTGACTACTTAAAGCTGTGCCACGAGTCAGTGAAGAGCTAAAGTCGTATTTGTGTTCCACTGTGCAAGAAAACTACTGGATTTAATAATGATGTTTTATGAAGCGTGATTCATATTTCAAAGGCTGCATATCTGGAGTGGAAATAATTCAGCACTGGGTCTTAGGCAGGCTTAAAACTTTGATCCTCCCTGGTGATCTTGACTTGATTTTTTTCTGTGTGTTTTTGTGTTCAAATTAAAATGTTTGGGTTTTTTTTTGCTTGTCTATTAGAAGACAGACTTCTATAATTGAGCGATTAGTTGTGGTTTAATAGCCGTAGCTGTCTTCCATTTGCAAAGAGACACCCGGCATTCTTGCTACTTTCCCAGGGTCCTCGTCCCGTACACTTGGGTGGTAATCAGCTGATAATCGTGCTCATCACATTTATCATACCCACAGTATTTCAGATCATCCAAACACATGTAGCATTTCAAAAACCTTCCGTGTGAACATGTAATTGGTTTTAGATAACAACTGAAGGAATGCTTTCATCTAATAAACAATGAAAAGACGCAATCACATTTACCAAAACTTTCGGTTTCTCGCACTGATGAACCAGTGCATATTCCTTAGTCTAAATGAGTAACTTTGTGCTATCAGCCACATTCTGTTGACTGCTTACAGATGTACTGCCCAATCTCCTCGTTTCATTGTACCATTGATTAAACCACAGAAGAATGGCTTGGGTACACGATAAAGAAAAATGGCACCCTTGATCTTATTCCTCAGAAAAATCAAAAGGCATACTAAGAAGCGGTGGCATATGACAGAATGGCTCTGGAGCCCATTCATCATATTTTAATTCCATATATTATTTATTTATTTTCTTCCATTTCACCTATGTTACTTTAATCAATGAAGCTAAAATTGGTGATCTGTACTCCAATACCTCAGTTCCCCCTTCAGTTTCTTGGTGTGGAAAATCAATGTCATCTGATTCCTCCTCCTGCTGGTTCTGATTATTGAGGAGTGCTCTAGGAGCTCTGGATCCCAGGTTTTCTTGCTCCCTTTAACCACGGTCAGGCCCAATTCCACGCTCATCGCTCTCACACCTCGTTGCACTCCCATCCAGGCCCTGCACAAGCTGGCTAGTGGAGCTAGGCTTTAAGGTCAAGAAAGGACAGAGTGACAGAAAGCTTATTTTCTGCTCCAGATGCGTTAAACTGCCGACACCAATCTGTAATACTAAATGTATTTAGAAGCCAGGTCCAAATATGTGCTAAACAGGATGTTCCAGATCACAAATCACAGATGATTTGTCATTTTAGCAGGATATATTTTTAATATATTTTTATTTTCCTCTATGTGGGTGTTAGAAAATTAAAAGCTTTGTGAAAAGCCCTCCTAAATGTTTTTATTCCTTTCTAAGAAACCCTTCATTTTGAGAGTTGGCTGATGAAAGCGGCTGCAGACCCAGGAGAATAGCTGTCAGCCTGGTTGGTGTTATTTTGCTGAAATACTGCAAGTCTGATTCAAATCTGTTGTAAGGGATAATTTGCCATTACTAAAACCTGGATTCTGCATTGTAGGTTTGACCATTCTTTTTGTCTGACAGTATTGCACTTTGATAGGTTTGTTTTTGGATCTTAAACAAGACAAGCGAAAGTGGGAATAATGATAAAGACTTCCTGAACAAAGCATGGTGGGTTTCTAAGTGACAATATGTTGAGTGGATTATATAGCTTTTGGTGGTATGTCTTCCACCGCAAACATTGCAAATATGTGCAATGTTTTGGAAAGCTTTACAGACAGTAACTAAAGGTTGAAGGGCTGAGCTAGTGATTACTTATTATAACAAGGGTTGCATACCTCTGCCAAGGCAGAAAATTCCCTCTGCACTATGCATGAGTTGAGTACCAGGATTAAGAAGAACATCTGGACCCAGTATAGTCTCTGATATTTTCTTGGGAACATCCAGGCGATATCTCACAATGTCTTCTTATTGCAATCTCTGTGAGTTCGATGTGCCCACTTCAGGCCAAAAACAAATTTACTGCCACAGCTGGAGGAGTTTAAGTATCACCGGGTCTTGTTCATGAGTGAGAGGAAAGTGAAGCAGGAGATCGACTGATGGATTGGAGCAGTGTCAGCAATGATGTGGACTCTGTAGCGGTGAAGAAAGACCTGAGCACGAACGCAAAACAGTCGATTCATTGGTTGAGCTCTGCTCCTACACTCACCTCGCGGTAGTGTCAGAAAGAATACGATTGTGGATACAAGCATTGGAAATTAGCCTCCTCCTATGGGTGTCTGGGCTCAGAGATGGGATGAGGAGCTGGCCATTTGGGACTCAGAGCTTCCTGGGCACCTCCGAGTATTTGAGATGTTCCAGTCGTGTCCTTTCCAGGAAGAGGACCTGAGACACCCCCAGGATATGCTTTCAGCTGGCTCAGAAGTGCCTTTGTGTCCCCCTAAATGTGCTGGAGGAGGTGGCCGGAAAGCGGAAGGTCTGGATGTCTCTGCTTAGACTGCTGCCCCTAAACCCAGATAAGCAGTGATAGATGGATCTGATATGTATTTGAGAGGTATAGAGATGGTCAGAATCAATTGCACAGATAATAGGGTGCCAAGTGAGGAACTGTGATACTGCACAAGGAAGTCACAGTAAGACAGTGGTGAAGTGTGCAGTAGGAGTGACAGATGGGTTTAAAGTGGGAGTAGGATTCGATCAGGGATCTGCTCTGAGCTCCTTTGCGATGGTGATGGACAGGTGAACAGTTGAGGACAGGTAGGAGTTTCTGTGGACTATGATGTTCATAGACAACATTGTGATCTGAGCAGGTGGAAGAGAACATGGAGGGGTTTATTTATTTATTTATTTATTTAGGACAGTGCAGTTTAATGAACATAAATGTAAAAAAATAAAAAATTACATGAATGTAAACATACCAGATTATAGCCAAGGGCTAATTTCCATCTGTTGTCCTTAAGCATAAAAATAGACATAATAATTCATAAAAATTCATCATTCATTCATAATAAAAACTCCATCACCAAACTTACACATACACACCATTCTGTTCCCAAATAAAACATTAAAACTATACAACTTATACATGATCACACACTTGATTTGTCCATAACCAGTTTTTAACCTTTGCCTTAAACAAATTGAATGTCGAGCATTCTCTAATGGGTTGAGGAAGACTGTTCCACAGATGGCCACCCTGGACAGAAAGGACGTTCTGCCCAAATGCTGTCCGTCTGTGGGGTATAAACAAGTCTCCTCGGATTGTAGCTCGAGTGGTCCTGTCTGAGCTTTCTTTATGCCTAATGAACTGCTTTAGTGGTGGTGGAGCAAGGGAGTGTAAGACTTTATATATTAAACTCACTCTTTTAAGTTTCACTAAGTTATTGAAGTTCAGTAATTTATGTTTTTTTAACACATGACAGTGGTGGTGGGAAGTCAGTTTTTTGTCAAGTAGTTTTAAACTTCTTTTATAAATGTTTTCAATAGTTTTAAGTCTTGTTGGACAAGCAAGTGACCAGGACGTCAAACAATAGTCCATATGAGAGATGATCATTGAGTAAAAATAAGTTTTTGCAACATTCATATTTAAATTATTACGTATATGATTAAAATTTCGATTATTTAATTTAAGTACCTGGGACACTTTATTTATGTGACTCTTGAAGGACAATGTTGGGTCTAGAATGACCCCAAGATATTTAAATTCTGGAGCTAATTCAAGCTCTACTCCATCCAGGAATATGTTTGACTGCTTCAAGTTTAAGGGGCGTTTTGAAAAATACATACCGACAGTTTTTGAGGTGTTCAACATTAGGCATGAGTCCTCCAGCCAGCTATGCATTAATGCTAAAGCAGCTGTAAGATCTTTTGCCACCTGCTGGACACTATTTGCTTGCGTATATATAACTGCATCATCTGCATACATTTGAGTAAATATATTTGGACAGACTTCAGGTAAGTTATTGATAAAAAGAGAGAACAATAAGGGCCCAAGAACAGATCCTTGAGGAACCCCTGTATCACAGTCTAAATATGGAGATTTAACCCCATCCAACACCACACACTGTTTCCTGTGTGAGAGATATGAGGCAAAGCACTGAAGAGCCTGACTGGAGATATTAAACCGAGTCAATCTGGATAACAATATCTGATGGTTTACAGAGTCGAAAGCCTTCCTCAGATCTAAAAATACAGCTCCAACACAGGGACTCTTGTCCAGCAAGCTCTTCAAGTTCTCCACTAACATACACAGGGCAGTATCTGTGGAGTGATGTGCCCGAAAGCCAAACTGCAATGGATGTAATGAGGGTTGGGTGTTTTCTAGGTGAGCAGTGAGGAGTTTAACCACCCACTTCTCAGCTATTTTAGATACGACCGGGAGTATGCTTATGGGGCGATAATTAGCCATGTCAGTCTTCACACCTGCTTTGAAAATTGGTGTAACTGCAGCAATTTTCCAATCTGTTGGAACAATGGAGTGTTTGAAAGACATATTCAAAACATGAGTTGTTGGACGTACAAGAAAATCCATATGTTCCTTTAGGAAGTTTGTGTTAATACCATATACATCAAGTGCTTTTGATTGTTTTAAACCTGTAATTAGTTTAGCAACTTCAGTGTCTGAAATATGAGTGATGGTGAACAAATTTTGACCAACATCATTCACATTATCAGAGCATATGACTGAGTCAAAGCTCTGACTGATCTCCTTAACAGATGAAATAAAGAAAGTGTTTAAGTTACTGGCAATAGATAGAGGCTCTCTAACAATAGAGTTATTTACATAAAGTTCAATTGTGTTTTTACTTTTGTTTGAATGACGGCCAAGTAATTTATTTAAGTGTTGCCAGATAATTTTACCATTACCTTTGGCTCTTTCAATTATATTTATAAAAAATTTTGCTTTGGCCTGTCTCAAACTTCTTGTTACTTTATTCCGCATTGAAGTAAATCTCTGTCTATCCAGAGTTAGACCTGTTTTCAGGAACTGCTTTAGTAATTGATCTCTTGTTTTCATTAAATTCTTGCACTCTTTGTTTAACCAGGGCAAATTAGATGTTGTCTTTATTTTTTGTCGAGCTCTAATGGAGTATGTTGATATAACATCCTTGACAATGTCAGTGAAGTGACTGCTGCAGAATTGTGGATCATCACTACACAATAAAGGCTCCCAGTTAACTGATGCTAATGCTTCTGCTACATTTTGTCGCTGACTTCTTGGTATGAATTCATAAAAGGATCTCCTATTAGATGAACTTTGAAAGTCATTCTTAACCTGTGATTTTATAAGTTTTCTAGAAAATAATATAAAATTGTGGTCTGAAATACCAGTGATAAAATTATAAGATTTAATAATTCGCTCGGGCTTATTACTGAAAACCAGATCTATTTTAGTTTTAGAGTGTCTTGTTATTCTTGTGGGTTGTTCAATGTGTTGAGTAAAGTTCAAAGTCTCCATTATGTCCTTGAGTGTTTTTCTGTCCTTTTCACAGTCCCAGTTGACATTAAAATCTCCCATTACAATTATTTCATTAGACTTATTATTTATAGCATGATATTTAAGTAATATCTGTAGTTGTTCATAAAAAATATTCTTTGCTGAAGGAGGGCGATATAAACAGATCAACGTAAATGACATTTCTGGGGAAAGAGTGATTTTAACAGAAATATGTTCTATTTCGACATCTATTGGTGAACTAAGTAAAGAGCAATCCAGGTGTTTATTTTACATACACAAGTATTCCTCCTCCTCTTGTTCCAATTCTATCCCTTCTGAATACTGTGTACTCTGGAAAGACAACCGCAGACTCAGGAGAAGAACTTGTGAGCCAAGACAGACAGCCTAGGTGGAGGTCCGAGCAGCTGAGGTGGAAGCCCAGGCAGCTGAAGTGTAGGCCCAGCTAGCTGAGGTGGAGGCCCAGGCAGCTGAGGTGGAGGCCCAGGCAGCTGAGGTGGAAGCCCAGGCAGCCGAGGTGGAGGCCCAGGCAGCCGAGGTGGAGGCCCAGTCAGCTGAAATGGAGGCCCAGGAAGCTGAAATGCAGGCCCAGGCAGCTGAGTTGGAGGCCCAGGCAGCTGAGGCGTAAGCCCTGGCAGCCGAGGTGGAGGCCCGAGCAACTGAGGTGAAAGCCCAGCTAGCTGAAATGGAGGCCCAGGCAGCTGAAATGGAGGCCCAGGCAGCTGAAATGGAGGCCCAGGCAGCTGAAATGGAGGCCCAGGCAGCTGAAATGGAGGCCCAGGCAGCTGAGGTGTAAGCCCAGGCAGCCGAGGTGGAGGCCCAGGCAGCCGAGGTGGAGGCCCAGGCAGCTGAAGTGTAAGCCCTGGCAGCCGAGGTGTAAGCCCTGGCAGCCGAGGTGTAAGCCCTGGCAGCCGAGGTGGAGGCCCGAGTAACTGAGGTGAAAGCCCAGCTAGCTGAAATGGAGGCCCAGGCAGCTGAAATGGAGGCCCAGGCAGCTGAGGTGTAAGCCCAGGCAGCCGAGGTGGAGGCCCAGGCAGCTGAAGTGTAAGCCCTGGCAGCCGAGGTGTAAGCCCTGGCAGCCGAGGTGGAGGCCCGAGTAACTGAGGTGAAAGCCCAGCTAGCTGAAATGGAGGCCCAGGAAGCTGAAATGGAGGCCCAGGCAGGCCTAGGCTAACTAGGCTAATTAGTTGTAGCCAGTCCAAATCACTGATGTTTGAATTAGGTCCAGGATTTAGTTCTATATCACCAGCCAAAAGTAGCATCAGAACAAGTTTCAGAATCTCCAGCGACAGTTGTGGTATATCTGATTGTTCATGTTTACCTGGGGGTGGTCTGGCATGACCAAAATCCAAGAATCTTGTGAACAAAAGATGTTGACTCCATTTGGCTGGGAAAGTGGTATAATTATCCAGCTTTCTTGGACATGTCGAACTCCACAGAAGATAAAAATGTATAAAAACAAAAAGACAAGTTGATGTCAAGATCCAGGGGTTTTTAGATGGTTTTTTAGGTGGGTTTTTTGGTAAACGCACAGGACCTGCCAAGCCGTGTGTCTGCACCCTAGCAGCCATCTTGTTCTTTGTTCAATTCATGGTAACATGGTGTATGTAGGTTGAAGGTATGCAATGGAGAGAAGAGGAACAAAAGTAGAAGCAAGACAAAGTACAGTTGGAAAGGTGAAGATGCAAGGAGAAGAGGTAGTCAAGGTAGAGGATGATGCATGGTTTATAGATGGTGGCAATAGTTAAAAAATTCAAAAAAGCTTCATGCAAAGAAAAGAGGAAGACAACAGAGAAGATTAATGCAAAGCATTAGTGTGACAGGAGGTGACGCTTGAGATAATGTTGGTGAAACTAAGGCAGTGGCAGTCCCTAAAGTGAGGAGCTGAAAGATCTCATTACAGTCTAATTATCTGCTGGGAAACACTGGATCCTTTGGGGTCTTGACGTGTGCCTCCACCCCCAGCCTCAACAGTTCAGTGCTGATTTGTCAGCACGAGGGCGAGCTGCGCAATATGAAGGAGGTGGTTTTTAGCCATAAGCTGCAGGTGCTGTAGCAAACAAAAAACATGAATGTTTTTTGGTGTTTGAGTAGAAAACATTTTACTGCATTACAAAAATTTAATCTTTTCCAGACCTTTGCTTTTCTTTTTCTCTCTCTGTGTGTGCTGTTTTGTGTTCTGAGTATACTCTTTGCTGCGTGTTGTTGCACATTTGTCTTTAATGCTTAATGCTACATCAGCTACATCAAAAGCCATAATGAAGTCCACAGTTTCTATATGAAAAAGGGCAGGTTGAGCATGAAGCATAAATCTGTGTAAGGAAACAAGCCATGGTTTTAAAAAAGCGAAGCTCCTTGAACTCCATTCCCTTTGAAAAAATGGAAAACAGGTCACTCACTGACGTCATCAAGAAACTAAATCAAAGTAGGGAGTCAATGCAGCCTAAAAGGAATGAAATCAGGGGAGTGAGAACCATTTAAAGTGCATTGCGCAGGCGGTCTGCATAGAAAAAAGAAACAGATACAGACGAGAGGAATCACGAAAGCAAAACAACCACAACAGTGGAGCCCGCCTTAAAGGGCCAAACTGGTCTCCTTTTGTCTGAACGTGTGGTTTACTGCAGATCTGTCCAATATCATGCACCATAAATATCAAAGGAGATCTTATCGGTTCACATTAAGAGAGCTTGACCACATTTCTGAAAAAAGAAACTGGTTTACTTCTGTTCCGTTCTGATCTTTTCGCCCTTTTTTGAAAATTGCTTTCGGCTGTTGATTGAACAAGCTGTGAAACTGACACGCTAGTCGAGAAAATCCACCACCAGAATTTGCGATTGTTAATATCAAATTAAAGTGGTGAATTCAGAATACCACGCACTTCATGCCGTGTTTAGATTTTTCTCTCGTTAGGGGAATTCTTGTGGATAGCGTGCGTGTAAATTTTAAACATCGAATTTGTCACTCGTGTCTGTGTAGAGCAGAGCACAGCCAAGCCACTGATGTTACAAATCCAACTAACAGATCTGTTTCTTTCTTTTGTCATTACTGCAAGTGGAACAACATGGGTGTGCTTGAACATTGTTTCCAACTGTTTTGAATTGGCTGCTAATGCTCACTGGATGCTTCTGGCTGAAGTTTTGAGGTTACAAACCCTGTGATGACTTAAACACACTCATGTCTCCTGAGAAGAGACATAAAAGTGAACAAATGGTTATTTGAACTGTTATGTTGGGACTTTATTCACACTAGCAGTGTGTTGTTGTCTTGTTTTAATTGAATGTTCTTTAAAAAATGACCTCACTGTCTTTTGTTTTTCTCCTCCTGTTGTCTCTCTGGCACCAAGCACTGGGAGAGGTCAGCGTCGCGGGTCGCCGAGATCGCGTCAGCCTTAATTCGGGAGAGGAGCCCTGCCCTGGTGGGACAGCTTCTGCAGGCATGAAGGAATCAGCACAACTGGAAACCACGCTGTGACTCATGAACACTCCTGGGATGAGATCGTCTGAGACTTTTCTTTGTAACCTTGAATCAATTACTGTAAGGTTAAATGTGTAAATGTATAGATCATCAAGAAGCAGACTGAAAAAGAGACTTTTTTCTCTGTTGTTGGCCTATTTATCTGTGTGTGCGTGTGTGCATGTGTATATAAAAAAAAAACTGTTGTGGTTCATCATAGTAAAAAAGAACCATGTCATCAGTTGGCTTATTTTTTATTTTTCAGAGTTTGTGTTCCCCAGACAAACAGTGTCGCTCTGTCGCACTGATGATTAAGATATGTGGCGCTTTGGCTGCAGATGATTCTTGTTGTCGGATCAGTTCAGTTCTGGTTTTTAATTGCTTTAAGAGTTATTTTGCTGCGGTTGTCACAGATATGCAATAACAGGCCACATCGCTTTGAATTATTACTGTGGAAATGTGAACTGCAGCGCGTATGCCAAAAAAGCTGGGTGTCAAATTCGCTGCCTTTACCACTGGATGAAGCTTTTTATGACTGAAACATGAACACGGAGCTGCTAATATTTTTGTACTTGAATAAAACAATGAATATGTCAAATCTGTGTTGTTCTGTGAGTCTTTCTTGAACATAAGTCATTCAAAGATGTCAGGAAAAAAAATAACATTCGAGAGTAGATATTACTAATACTGTTTTCAGAGAAACTTGATTGGTAATTGAAGTCCGTGAAGTCTGCCTGCGACCACATGCATCAGTGACGCCCTCCGGTGAAGCCGCTTAGTGCAGAAGAAGCTCGTGTTTCCTTCAGTGAGCCAACTCTGGTGAGCTGGTGGAATCCCATGTTCTTCTTGGAGAGACTTTGGAATAATTAGCATTCATTAAAAGTATGTTATTATTATGCAGTGCAGCTTTGTTCTGGAGCTTCCCTGCTCTTCCATGGATATATACAGAAAACTGACAGCAGGGAATAAAGAACAGAGTAGATATCAATGACAGCAGATTGGTATTTCTTTATATTTAACCTTTCATCATCTAAGTATCATACAGGCTGCCTGGATGTATTGTTTTACTGGCTGTAAAAAATAAAAAAAAAAGATCTTACAGGATCCTTTGGATTTTCTCTTTAGCTCAAAATGGTTGAAAAGTTAAGGTAATGTTAATACTGTAGCTGGTAAAATCTTTATGTCTTGATTTCTGTGTTCAGACAGATTGCTTTGTGCATCTGTGAAGGTCCTCTTCTCTCCAAAGCCATTCAATTTGAATTTTGTCTCTTGGACAGAACAGTAATAGAGTCACAGCCTCTTAAGATGTACTGGGATCCCTATCTTGGGGGTTTGTTTGTGCTGCAGTGTTCATGCTGGGCTTCTGTCCTGAAACACCATAAAAATGTTCCCTGACTTTGCTCCATTTTCATTCCATCTTTGCTTTGTTCTTAAATCCATTTGAAATCATACCTTAACAAGATTAACCAGAAACACCGGCCTTTATAGTGAACAGCTTCAGCATTAAAACCACCTGTGGCCCCACCTCACAGCCCTTGTAATAGGTCAGATTTGTTAGGCCATGGACTCCAAATCCTCAGAAGATGACTTTTGATATGAAGCAACAAAAAGTAACCACCAGATCCTTTAAATCCTCTGAGATGCTAGGTATGACTTCCATGGATCAGACATGTTTTTCCAGCATGTTTTCCAAGATGCTTCATCAGATTGATATCGGGGAAATTTGGAGGTTAAGTCGTCACCTTCATTTTTCTGTGTAATGTTTCTCAAACCATTCAAAAGACCAATATTTATAGTGGATCAGAGTGTGTTAGTATTCTGAAGGAGGCTAATTTCACATCAGGATGGTGCACAATTAAAAGAAACATTCAGGTAGCTGGTATGTAAAGTCATAGCCACATGAAAGCCAGAACCCAAAAATTCCCAGCAGGATGTCTTCTATAGTGCATCCTACTGCCTTTCCTTCCCACAGATAAACAAGAGAAAGAAAGAAAAATGCCAGGCTACTTACTTCACCTTTTCACAGTCCAGTTTTAACATTTGTACATCTAATACAGTTACTGTCTATAATACAGTCCCGATCAAACGTTTAAGACCATTTGAAAAATGGCAAAAAATCATATTTTGTATGGTTGGATCTTAAAAAGGCTTGAAGTAGAGCTTCAACATGCAACAAGAAGAAATTGGAATGAGACAAAGAAAATTTTTGAGCATGCAATTTATTGAAAACAACACTTAACCTGAAACAGGCTGTTTTACAGCTGATCGAAAGTTAAGACCACATGTCTTTAAAAGGCCAAATCTGTATAAAAATGTGGATTCATTGTCACTTTCTGCCAGGTAGTCACACTGTCACGACGTTCTGGTGGTAAAGGCAAATAATCTTTCCCTTTTTGAACACAGTTGGGTTGTTGAACTGCATAAGCAGGGTCTCTCGCAGCGCACCATCGCTGCTGAGGTGGGATGCAGTAAGACAGTCATTTGGAATTTCTTTAATGATCCTGAGGGTTACAGAACTAAAAAGTCAAGCAGAAGACCCAAAGAATTTCACCAGCAATGAGCCGGAGGATCCAATTAGCTGTCTGTCAAGACACTGGACGATCCTTGACCCAAATTAAGGCTGTTACTGGTGCCGACCGCAGCCCCATAGCCATCAGACGACATCTGAGACTGAAGGGCTTCAAAACAAAAAATGTCTTCAAAGGCCTCGCCTCCTTGAACGCCACAGAACTGACTGTTTGGACTTTGCAAGAGAGCAGCAAACATGGGACATTGAAAGGTGGCAAAAAGTTTTATTCTCTGATGAGAAAAAAATTAACCTTGATGGTCCTGATGCTTTCCACCATTACTGGCATGACAAGCAGATCCCACCTGAGATGTGCCACAGTGGAGGGGGCGCCGTGATGGTCTGGGGTGCTTTTTCTTTCAGTGGAACAATGGAGCAGGTGCGTCAAACAACCACTGGCGATGCCCAGATGTTGCAGAGAGCATCCCTCATGACTGAGGGCCATCACCTGTGTGGTAATGACTGCATTTTTCAGCAAGACAACGCTACAGTACACACTGCCCGCAGGACAAGGGACTTCTTCCAGGAGAATAACATCAAACTTTTGGACCATCCTGTGTGTTCCCCTGATCTAAATCCAACTGAGAACCTTTGGGGATGGATGGAAAGGGAAGTTTTGAAAAATGGACAACAGCTCCAGACAGTAGAAGCCCTTCGTGCGGCCGTCTTCACCACTTGGAGAAATGTTCCCAGTCACCTCATAGAAACGCTCGCATCAAGCATGCTGCAGCAAATTTTGAAGTGATCAACAATAATGGTGGCGTTACTGAGTTGATGTTTGGAACTTTGGTTTCTGTTTTGGGGGGTTTACGGGGGGTTTTGGAGGTGTGGCCCTAAATTTTTGAACAACTTTCAGTTTAAGGGTTGTTTTCAATAAATTGCATGCTCAAAAAAATGTTCTTCTCACTCCCATTTGTTCTTGTTGCATGTTGAAGGTCTACTTGGAACCGTGTTAAGATCCAACCATGCAAAATCTGATCTTGTGCTTCTTTAATATCTGCATTTAGTTTAACCATCCTGAATTAATTAATTTTTCCACGTGCATGGACTTTTCTCTAAACTAGACACAAAACAGGTGCTGCATCTTCTCGGATCGTGGTTATTAGTGCATACTCCTCATTGGACTTTAAACCCACCTCCACTTAAGACTAGTTGGTTTGGAAGGGCACCTAATGCGGTGGACCCCAAGCAACAGCACAAAAACATTACTAATGAATGTTAAATGGAAAATATTAAACACAGTAACCACAGTTTATATTATTTAATAGATTATTTAACAAATGAGTCATTAAAGTTTTCATGTGCATGTGCTAAAGCACAGAGGATGTTCATGTGTATATAAAATGTGAGTCATTCTCAGGCTCATTCTCTGTCACCAGAGTGGCGAGAAGGAAAAACAACCTTGGACATCAAAGAGCCTTTAAAGACTGTCGAAGCCGGAACATTCCTAAGGTCGTCACAAAGACCTGGCCGTTTTGCATACACTTCTCACACTTCCAGGGCATCTCCAGTTTCCTGCACTTCTCCTTCCTCTACAGCTCGCTGGAATTCCAGCTGTTGATAGAGAGTCGCCTGAGGCGAGAGAAGCCCCGTCTTTGCGTTCAGATCCCTGTAATGAACTCCTCAAAACATATACTTATATTTCAGTTCAGTGGCAACCGTAACCCGCAGTGACATGTGATGAGAGCTGCAAGCTACAATATGTAAAGTGCAAAAAGTACGAAAACCCAGACTTGTCTCTGGAGCTCATATTATGGGATGAACACAAATCTTCTGGCAGATACTCACTTTTTGGTGTTTTGGTGGAGGAGAATGTTTTTAAAGATGCAGAGAGATCATGCATTATTAATGTGTTGAGATCTGGGCCTGATTAGCATTATTTTATGTATGAACAGAAAGAACCCGTTCACAGAGTTTCTCTCCTTATGCCAATTAAAGATTGTTAAAGTGTTGCATGGCTGCACTAACTTGTTTAAACCTTTGTCTAAAGATGTATAATACATGTAAACTGAGGTACCAACCCCTCTTTTTTCTTAAATGTTAATCCTCAAAGAATTTTTACCTTTTTTCTTTTTTTCTTTTGGACCGTTGAGCCTCTTGGAGATTTTTTTTACTTTTTTAATGGCTCATTGTTCTAGTTTTAAATCTCTTAACTCTATTCTGTTGGTTCACTCCAGCTTCCACTCATCAATCAACTTAATATCCACCAGCAGGAGAAGGCAGCCTTTTTCACTGAAAAGCTGAAACCATCAAACTCCATGAAGACAAAATCTGCATCCAGAGAAGCGGCAGAAGTAGAATTGAAATCCCTCTAAGTGCTGGGTGAGTAGAGTAATGGTGCACTCCTGAGTATTCAAGAACTCTCTATCTTCACTTATCTCAGCGTTTCAGACCTGGCAGGTTATCTGCCGGGGGCCTGGATAGGTGCAGCTTTGACTTTGTTGTCATTTTGAATGAGCAGTTTTCAAATGTTGACTAAAGGTTCTTCACCCATGCGTTGCTGCTGTGTGC
This sequence comes from Mchenga conophoros, assembly GCF_057382185.1. Lineage (NCBI taxonomy): Eukaryota > Metazoa > Chordata > Actinopteri > Cichliformes > Cichlidae > Mchenga > Mchenga conophoros. The sequence continues at coordinate 32,662,328 of NC_140536.1, forward strand.
CAGACAAACAAAAAGTATTGCCAGGCTTTTTACCCCAAAGTTTACCAGCACAGCCAAATGCCACTTTCTTACAATAATCTGAACCTAGTTCTAATTTAAACTAATTTAAAAAATGTGGTTAGAACATATGGTTTCCTGTTTCACTTGTGTTGTTTGGGTGAGTATTTTTTGTTGTTGTCTTGTTTGTTGGTGAAATCTGCAGCCCACAATCTTCATGTTTTTAACAGACATAACCACACACACACACACACACACACACACACACACACACACACACACACACACACACACACACACACACGCAAGTGTGTTTTTTTAAAGCTGTCTTGTTTTTTAATTGCTTGCATGTGATGTGTTCATGGGAACGTATATTTCAGTTGTAACAAATAACCTGGGCTACACTTCCTCATAAAGGGCTGTGCATACTATAAATAGTATTTTATTTATAGTTTTTTTTTAATACTTTATTACATGATTATTACCATGTTAGTCTCTCCCTAGTTGTAAAAATCAGTTACCTTTGATCAAGTTCTTCAGTTTTTGTTACAGAAAATGTAAAACATGCATTTTCTGTAATGATGCTTTGATGTGAAGCTGGTGAAACATTTACATCAACTTCAACAACTGACAGCTTTGGCTCCTCCTAATACAGCCACCACTTCCCACCTTCACAGGAGACATGCTGTCCTAATTTCAGTTCAGTCCCTAAACAAAAAGGATACTTTCTTTGTTCTTTTGAAACAGAGACACACAATAGGATCAAACTATTGAGAAAGGCCACATGATTCAGCTGTGGTGAAACATGTGGAAAAAAAGGGGGGGTCTGATCTTACAGTGGGAGGAAGGTGGGTGAGGCCGAGTGTGAAAAATCAGTCTGAATGACTGAAACTGCAGGAGAGAGAAGGCCAAGCTGGATGGGATGACAGAATAACTAATGTGTAAATACTGAATTTGTTTGAGTATGCTGACACCTGGTGGACAGAGCGATTAAACTTGAAGACCAGTTCAGTCTGGGTGTTTAGACATACTTCCATCACTAGAGGGAGACACTGGATTTACTTTTCTGTCTGCAGAAAGGCAGATTGTACCTCCTTCACTGAGAAATGCTGGATTTTTTGGTCAGGCTTGTTACAAACCTGTACTTTTGTGATAGTGAAAGAGGATTTTCTAGTTATTTAAACTTGCAACTGCACATTTTTGTGGCATTTCTGTACTGTACTTTGGTCATTTATCAGATAAAATCTATTATGGTGTTGGAGAGCTGTTGCATATTCTTTTACACCGTTTACTTGGTGAATCTGTCCTGTGTAAATACTTGAATAAATGCCCTTTAAGTGTATCTTTTTACAATAGTAGTTAAAAACCCTGCAGGCTAATTCAGGGTGTTATTTGATGACCACTGTCCCTTTTAATTAAATGGACTATATAAAACATAACCACCCACCCACTCCATGACATGCTGGTCAGTCACAGGAGCACGTTCAGTGAGAGACTGAGATTACCGAAAAGCACCACTGAACGACACAGGAAATCATTCCTGCCTGTGGCCATCTCCCTGTACAACGCATCCACTTAACACACTGTTTGCTGCTACAACTACACATGTTTCTTTTCCAACTATTTATTTATGAGTGACTTATGTATGTATGTATGTATGTATGTATATATATGTATATATTGTACTATTCTTAGTTAGTGTATTGTCTGTCTTGTCTTAATGTTGGTTTAAAATGGAGCACTGTAACAAAAAATAATTTCCCCCAGGGATCAATAAAGTATTCTGATTCTGATTCTGATAACGGCCCATTAAATAACTGCAAATAAGAAGAAGAACAGGCCAATGAAAAATATGTTTCACTACAGTCAAACACAATTACATAGAGATGAATTACTACTAGCAAAACAAGATGCAGACAAGGGATAAGGCAGAAAAACAGAACAAGTTAACAACAGCAGCAGCAATTTAGCATTTAGTATATGACCTAAGTCCCAGTTGTGTTAAGTCTCTCTGACTGGTTTATATTCAATATTTTAATGCTGATATTTGAACTGAAACTCATAAAGATGTTTTACTAAGTGGACAGAAAAGCTATCCTCATTAGCTCTCCCCTCTCTACTTTCAAATCTTTACTGAAAGGCTAAAAACACTTCTTTGAATCGAGATTGTAATAGTTTGATCCATTTAACATTTCCTTTGCATCTTATTTTTTAAAATGAGAAGAAAACATATCCAGTTCTTTAATTTCTTCAGCCTGTGACTAACCTACAGTGTTACGGTTGTAGGTGCTGCCAGACTGGATGAGTTCTGGTTGTTTTAGCTGCTGTAATGTGCTCTGTCTGTGTCCAGTTAACTTAATGCTAACCAGAGACACAAACCTTGGCTGGAGCTGTTTAGATAGCGCCACTGCTGGTGCTACAGAGAGGAAGACCAAATCCAGATCCCACAGTTTGGCTGTCTGTAGGTCAGCCAGCTGAGCCAACCACAGCTCTGATTATTGCCTTGTACCCGTCTGAACAACCAGATTTTTTCCCCCTTAACGCCTGTACAGTGTGTGACAGCAAATAGGACGTCTGTAAATTTAGGTTCCAGGTGTCTCAGTTCATCCCAGTCAAAGGATTCCCAAATCTGGATTAGAGTAAAAGTGACAATTGTATTTCTGCAAATCCAAGCACAGGCCACGGAGACAGAGAGAAAAAGTACAAAAAAAGCTCTCCTTCCTGGATACTCGAAAACAAACAGAGCGAGGAGGTCAAAAGAGCAGACCGAGAATATGAGGGGTTTGGACAGGTCAGGAAGCTCCGTGAGATGAGATGCCAAGTAAAATAATGCAGGCATGAATGTGTTCAAGAACTGGACCTTGTTAAGTCACTGCAAACCCACAATGTCTGGCATCCTGGACTGTAAAGCAAACTCTGATTTGTTGGATTCAACATGTGTTTGTTTTTGCTGTAGTAAAAACCCTAAAGCAGCAGCTGCAGCACTTTGATTTCTTCCCATTAGTTCATGCAACACCAACATTAGAGGCACATGAAGTCACTTCGCATTAGAGCACCTGAACCCTAAGAGGAACATCTGTGGACAATAGTGCCATCTGCTGGATATTATGTTTCAATTTCATGGTGGATTTAAAACAAATGCTCCCTGCTCAAACCGCCAAATGCAAACAACTGCATGCAAGTTTGTTGTGTCACATTCAAGCTGCAATAAAAGGTGCTATAATACTCAGATTATGCTTCCCTTAAAGAGTCATCAGACTACGGTAACAGACGGATGTTGAAACAATCCACCCCTGAGACACTGCAGCGTAAACATCATGGAGAGAGTTTATAAAGAAACCGGGAAGCTAAGCTGTGATTTTGGTGCTCTGAGGGGAGGCTTACAGACATCAAAGAGTCATCTTGGGAAATTCCAGAACGGGGGAATTCAGTGACACTATTGCTGTGCATTTATGTTGCACTTTCAAAGCTGTTTTCAAGTCTTTTGGACATCCTGGTTTAAGTTTTTCCCATTTTTTAAAGCACAAGATGCAAATTCAGCTTTCAGTTAGGGTGTTGTGCAAATTGCCTATATCTGTGCACCCAATGTCCAGCAATGTCTCATATAACAGAAAAATCTGTATTTCATTTGTTAAAATTCACTCTGAAAATGTTTAATGAACGCTGTCTTGTGTTTAACATACCTGTGATTCAGCTGATATCATAATAAAGCATATTACTGTTAAAAAAAAAAGTTGGTTAGGCAATTTTGTTTCATTGTATTTTTCTCCTGTGTATGATAAAATCACCTTTCTGAGTTTATTTTTGCTTTTGTTCAGTGCCACAGTTTCACTTCAAGACATATTTTGATCTCTGTTGAGTTCCTAATTGTAAAAATTGCACATACATTGTTTTCTTGAGGCCAAGAAATCCTTTTAAAAACATGGATGTAGCAATAAAAAAACAAACCCTTAAATATGAGTGAAGAGTAGACGTTTACAGGATCATCAAAACCTTTAACAGAAAAGATAATACTAATTTATTTAGTCTGAGTTTAGTCTAAGTTAATTTATTTTTTTGGTAATTTAGTTTAAAGACTTCAGTAAGCAGAACAGAGGGAAATCTTTGGATCTGTTGGTCACTATAAAAAAATCGAGTTAAGTCTTTTAATGTTTTCTAATCTTCTTCAGCACTTTCACAGGAAATTTATTATCTGTATCTTAATCCTCTTTGTCCTGGAATGCAAACAAGCAAATGCTGCAGCATTAAAAAGTGGTGACAGCGATCAGCATTGCGGGGGAATAACTTCCACTCAGTCTTGCGTCTTTAGTTACCGTACAGTAGAATTTGGCAGGTTTCGCTCTATTGTATTTCTTTTATTGTGCTGTCTTCTCCAGCCCCCGTACCCACTCCTACATATTTTCTCCATCCCTCCAAGATGACTGTTCCTGAGGGCTAGATGAATTCCACATTTCTCCCCCTCCGAGCTGTCACTGCTCCACACACAGCTGAGGCTCGCCTTAAAAATGAGACTCAGCAGGACGTGGGATCTCGCTGACAGCTACGTCTGAAACAACCTGGTGGAAATGGAGATTCAGTCAGTCACTGTGAGGCTTCATCTGATGCTCTGCTCGATGCAGCCTCGAGTAGCTACCCAGGGTGCACGAATGTGGACAGGTCTGGGGGTGCATGGCGGTGCTGTGGTGAACCACTGCACCTGGTGCTGAGTGGCAATATTGTGAAGATCTGCCACAGCTCGCTGCAGATGAAGGGAGCGTTTTACTTAGTATGCTCAAATTAAGGTTTTTTTCTTAGCCACAGAGGTAATGCAGAGCCAAAGTCAAAATTGGATTCACAAGTAGTTCTGAGTCATGTCCTACAGTATTATTACTGGAGCATTCACTCAAAGCCTGCAGTTTAATGTGTGTGATGGCAGAGTGGAAAAACACTTTTTGTAAAATGCTAGGAATAAAATGTACTTGAATGTTCTTTGTAAATTGATGTTTGTTCTATTTGGTATTGTTTCTTTGACATTAGGTGAAGAATGGAAAGAGAGATGATATTAGCCTTTTTTGGTGTGTTTTGAATGTGAAATCCTGAACTCCAACATAAGCAACTTGACTGTGATTGTTTTGTGCTAAATTAAAAACAATTTTTTGAACCATGTTTTACAGGAAAAGTCTTTCAAAAAGGTAATACTAAACTTTATTTCCAGTCTGTACTTAAAGCTGTTTTAAAGGGATTTTTGACTACTAGAGGGCAGAAATATGTCTTGGCCACAAAACCGTATTTACAAGCATAAACTAGGCGTTGGTGTAAAAAAAAGAAAAAAAGAAGTCTTATCTGTTTTAACAAAAAAAGCACAAGGCCAAGATTGTGTGTGAGAGGTAGCAGCTCTGCTACTTTTGTAACTGACCCTGTTGCATATGTATTTTATAGGAGTTCCTTCTCAAGGCTCAGATGGGGAGGAGAATATTTAAATCAAGCGCACAAACTGATTTGCTAATGTTTGCGACACATCATGTACCACTAATGTCAACTATTTGAAGCTGAAAAAAAGCATATCCTATGTTTTGCGCTTGACATTGAGATGAACTGACTCCACCTGTGTTTCTAAAGCAGCATAACGTTTGTAGAGCACCCATAAAACCAACCACAACTATAAGCAAAATTCACCTGGTTCACTTGTTTGTGTGGGTTTTTTTTATGTCCAGTGGATGAAATTCAGTATTTACTTTCTATTTGGCTTCAGTTTTGGCCTCAACCAACTCCTGGAGGGAATATCTGGCTATTTAGCTCGAAGCTGTTGTCAAACACACGTGTATCTAAAAGCTGAGAATCTTCCGTATTTGATGACCTGGAAGCCAAATTTACTAGAAGGACCTGCAGCTAACTTTAGCATATCACCAACATATAAGAAATCGAACCCAAGGATGATGATGAAACTTTTAATGAGACATCAACAGCTTCATTGATATGTTCTTTTGATCATTAATTAGGTAGTTGGAGAGCTTGTCAGAGAAATGAGGCTTTTTCACTGTGTTGTTTGACATTTTAACGTAACATTTTTAGCTGACTGCACTGACATTTCTAGTCAGCACGCCACTTCAGCAAACAAACATTTTCTATCCAAAACCTTAGTAAATAACCATAAAAATTAATCATTTAACATTCCTATTTTATATTGTGTATATTGAAACACAGTGACAGTGACCTCACAGATGTGAGAGAAAAATTACAGGTTTTTATTTGAAAAAAAGCACAAATACTAAATTCCATGACCCGATACTGGTATTGGTTCAAACATCAAGGGCAAAGACGAGTGCCTTTTGCTTTTGTGCAACATTCTGACATAAGTGCACTAGCACATCAGGGCAAAAGAAACATCCATATCAACCACACTTTGTTTTCCATTTCATTTACAGCCAGAAAGTGTGTGTAGACCTGTGCCAGTATGCTTAAAATCCATCCCCAACCATTAGTCCACACCAGCACAGATCAGTACCTTCAAAGGCTGTGATTTGTTACAAATCACAAACCTTCGGTGTCCGCCTGGCTGACAGACCAAATAATATTTGTTGTGAAGCTCATATTTCATGTATAGTAATGTAATCCCATCATCTGAATCTCCTCTGCTCATCACATACCACGGCCATACAAAAACAAAGCAGCAGACACTCAGAAAGAGAAATGGTGCACATGCATTGACTGATTTATTTATTTGACCCAGTAGAAAGTTGCTCTTCAGTCTCTTAATAAACATGGCGAAGGTTATTTGCATGCATGGGCGGCCAGACCAGCTACCAAAACATAGAGAGGCTCAGATTACGGCACAAACAAAGGGAGTGCAACTTCATTTGCTTCTTAGGATGCCATTTCTCCATTTTATATTTGCATATACTCGTGAATAGATTATATTAATCTTCACAATCTTTAGATCCTGTCATTTCTAACTAAACTAAGCAAAAAAACTGGCATTATCCAGTGTTTACTTGTGCTCTTTGCAGACTCTATCAGTCAGCAGGTCTGACATCCAAACATTGTGTATATTACGAGTGCCAGAAAGAGGGATTAGATGTAAGAAAGAGTTTAGCAATAGGGAGAATTGGTCCAAATTAGGTCCAACAATTATCTTCAATTATGGCAGTGGGAGGACGCAATCGCACATCAGCACTGATTATTTGTGTTTGGAGGCGGAGGGTGCTGTGGGATAATGGGTGCTCCATCAGAGGAGGGAATGACTCATCTTCTGTGTACATCTCTGTAGGGTTTCTTCTGGGTCTGATGTTATAAACAAGGATGTCCAGAATGGTGAGCAGGTGAAATGTGACAGATGAAAGAATGTGAAAACTATTTATTTAGAAGAGAGATGAGAGGATTAGGGATTAAAATGAGTGAAGTGAGCAATTGAAGGGTGGAAAAGGAAATAGTGATCGGACAGCAAAGGCTTGGGTAGTGAAAATAATAATAAGCAAGCAGAGTAAACAGAAAGAAACTATAGGCAGAGGAAGAAAGGTTTAATGAACCATAAAAAGACAGAAAGAAGGAAGAAATAACAAGGAAAGGATGGAAGGAAATGAATCAAAAACAAGATTTTGGCAGAAAAGAAAGCAGGGGTGTGGCGCCAAATCCAAGGAGCAAAAAATAAATAAAAGAAAAATGAATAAAGAGATTTCTGAAAAAACGAAAAAGAAGGAAATAAATGTAAAACAAAGAACAAAGGAAAGGAGGCAATGATCTAAAGAAACAAGCCAGGGCAGAACAATAAAGCCTAAACATTTATTGAACAAAAAAACGCTTGACGGGAAGAAAAAGAGACACAAAAGAGAGAAACAAAAGAAAGATGATTAAAAAATGCGAGGAAAGTGGGAACAGAGAAAGAAAGAAAAAACACGAAATACTAATAGTTTGGTGGAGCAGGCAAGAAAGAAAAGCAATAACATTTGGAAGTGAAGACAAAATTAAAAAAAATGAAGGAAAAAAACATATGAGGGTGGCCGCTAAGAGCAACAGTGAAAAAAACAACAAAGGAAAGTAACAAAGTATGATGATAGGAAAGAATGAAGGAAAGAGGGGAAGAAAGAAAGAAGAATGAAAAAAGTAACTGGGAAGAAGGGACAGATAAAAGCAATGAAGGAAAGAAGAAAAGACAAAGAAAGAACAAAAGAATAAAGGGAAGGAAATGATGGGAAGAAAGAAGAGGGAACAAGGAATAAGGGGGGAAAGACAGTGAGGACAGAAAGAAAGAATGAAGGAAGAAACTGATTGTTTATGGTTCAGCTACTGAAACATTTGCTGATACAAGCTCATATTAGAACAGAATTAGAGTTAGCACAAAAAGATGCTTTATCTGGAGTTACGTGATTTCTTGTTGCTTTCGATGCCAGTAAAGTTCAGTGAATGGATCTGAAGCTGAAGCAGAGCCGAGCTAGTTGGAAGCAGCTGTGGATTTGACTTTTGTGATGCGAGCTCAGCCCCCCACCCTTCGATAGGATCTCCATCATGCTGACAGCCATGTTGCAGCTCTGTTCATGATTCAGATGATGAAATATCAGCAGGGCTCGGTGGCTCCTTTCTGCATTCATCTCCTGGGTTGTTTTCTTTGCTCCTCAACTCCTCCGACGGCATTCAATCAAGCCCACCTTCAGTGGGTGAGACAGGACGTCCATCCATTACAGCTCTCTCACACACACACACACATGTGAACACACACTGTAATAATCCACATGGCCATATTAATAAATGTTGGATTGCCTGTTTAATTAGCAGTGGGTAATTTGAATCCAACAAGCACAACTATTAACCTTTTAACAATTCAGCCTTAAGAGGGACTAAAAAAGGTGAACCCATTCATCTTTTAGCAAGTAACTAATTATGACAGGCAGCAAATGTGCAAAAATCTTTTACCGTCACAATATTTTTATAATTAGGAACATCCTGGAGCAGAGTTATGTTGATTGTGGTTATATAACAATAATTATTTTTAAATCAACATATCCTAATGTCTCTGAAACAGCTCAACTTGGTGAAAATGCTGTAGTAAGAAAACTAACAGGAACTAGAAAAAGAAACCATATTAGCTTCACTTTGTTGGTTTTAGAATCCTCATAATCACTCACCTGCTAAATTGAGAGGCCCCGTTGAATTTGTAAATAGCTCAAAGTACCATGTTATTCCAAAAAGAGCACTTTGTTCTTACAGTGTGTTCAGACTGGACACAATTCAATCCAATTCAGTGTCGTTTATTACAATAGTTGCCTCGGGGGGCTTTGTAAAGACACAACAATAACAATCACACAACCTCCTGAGAGCAAGCTCTAGGTGAGCGTGAGAAGATAAAACTTCCTATTAAGAGGAAGAATCCTCCAGCAGAACTATGTTCTGATTGGCGACAGAGGGCATAGTGTTTGCTTTTTTGTGTTATTCATGCAAACAGAGTCACTGAATTTCTTTTGTACCATTTTGGAACCAAATGTTCAGCCCTAACAGCTAAAGCTGACCTACTTCTTTCCAGTGATGGAAAGAATTAAGTAACTGGAATTAAGTAACAATAGCAAACTTTCAGAGTGTCCTACAATTTTGCTCTCTTTTATTCAAATTCTCCCTTTTTTCTCTTATAACAAAGCAAAACTGAATCCAGCAGATCCAGCTGCCAGCAACTGGCAGCAGTTATATAGTCCTCAATTTCTTATTATCAGTAGCATCATAAAAACCCCATAGTCTATGAGAAAATCTCATAGCATCAAGCTATTGTTTCACAATAGTTTTTTGAAATAAATTTTAACATTTTATTCATGACCTTGGGCATAACTTCTAGGTGTAGCCTGTGGGTGGAGGGTATTGGGTTTGGTGGGTTCGAGAGATCATTTCTCCTTTTTTGCAGATGAATATGGTTCTGTTAACTTTATTGAGCCATGACCTCCAGCTTGTGCTGGAGTGGTTTTCAGCGGAGTGTGAAACAGATGGGAGCAAAACCACCTCCGAGTCCGAGGTCACAGTTTTCACTTGGATAAGGCCAGAGTGCCCACCTGGTGGACGAGTTTGTTATCTTGGAGTTTTGTTCATGAGTCAGTGGAGAGTGGAGCACGAGACTAACACATGGATTGATGTAGAGTCAGCAGTGATACAGATGGCGTACCGGTCTGTTGTGGTGAACAGAGAGCTGAGCATGAAAGCGAAGCTGCTGATTTACTGGTTGATCTACGTTCCAACTTTCACCTTTGGCACTCTGGGAGTGATGGAAAGAATGAAATTGCTGATACAAGCAGGCTAAATTAGATTTCTTCATAGGGTGTGAGGCGCTCAGTCATTTGGGAAGGATTCAGAGTAGAACCTGCTACTCCTCCACGTCAAAAGAAGCTACTTGAGGTGGTTCAGGTATCTGATTTGGCTGCCTCTTGTGCGCCTCCTAGGTCAGGTGTTTCAGGGATATCTTAGGGAGAAGAGGCCCCATTTTGGCTCAGGACACGCTGGTGAGATTACACCTCTTGGCTGTCTTGGGAAACCCTTGGTCTCCACCAAGAGAGCTGAAGGACGTGGCAAGAGAGAGAGAGGTCTGAGGGAACTCAAGATCTCTATTCACTTCTGCCGTTGTCACCCAGAGCAACAAAAATACAGCCATATTTGTGTCATCACTGCGCCTTTGCGTGGAATTTGTACCAAAAGAAAACTTCACTTCATGTTTGATCTGAAACAAACCATGAGATTGCAGGCCTGCTTGTTTCCTGTTGAATCAGCTCTTTTGATGTGTTTACTTTTAAGACTAGGAGTAAATCTTTCTTTCCTAACCTCAGTTTCCAGGGGACCTCCAATGATGCACACTACCGTATCATTAACTTTGTGTCTTCTCTCTGTTCTGCTGTTTGTGTTTTTTTTCTTCTTGGTTCTTGCTTTCCATAGCTCTCCACCTCAGAAACGGCATGTTTCTGATCTGTGGTTGGCCCAATCAGTGTGCCCAGTGTTTGTTTATTGTGCCTCAGTGCTTCTCTCTCCATTCTCCCCTCACCCAGAAGCAGACACCCGCTGTCCCTAAGCCTTACTCTACTAGGAATAAAGAGTTTTCCTACTTTTGACAAGAACTGCTAATTTTTGTAAGGCCTTCCAATTTAAATTGCCCCAAAATAGCAGCTTTCAAGATTTGGTCCTACAGGAAAGCCTGAATGAAAGCAGTGGCTGCAGTAATAACATCTGGAAGAAAAGGAATACATATGACATAATGTGACATAGTCATAGTGTTAAAAACTCCATGAAAGGAGGAGATAGGTTTTATTTTTCTCTTTCAGACCATCAGGTGCTTATTTTTGTAACCCCAATAAAAGACGTAAAGACACATATACTGATTTCTTTTTCTTCAAAACCTATCCAAATGAAATTAGATTGGTAAAGGTGCAGTGTCGTTTTGGTAACTTCCCACTAAAAGCATTCAGACTTCTGCCTTTCCAGTGTTCACAATGTCATCAACCATAAAGAGCAGTATATTTCCATTCATCATCCTATCTGGATGCATCCTATCTACTCTGAGCTGTACGGCAATGTCTTTTTGAATTGTCCTGATTAACATTTGCCTGTAAAACTGGCTCTTTCTTCTCCTTGTAATCTGTGCTACCTGGCAAACGACAAGCTTTTACCCGTCCGTCTCAGGGTTGTTCATTTGTGTCTAAATATAGTTTTTTTTCTGCGCTTAAAACAAAACAAAACCCACCACAATATGAAACTTTTATAGAGAGAGAATTTTTTAAAAAGAAGCTAAAACAGAAGCTTGTTGTGAATGGCTGTCCCAAACAAAGAACAAATGATTTGTTTTCAAATTTATCTGAATTACTGCAGCCATAATTTCAAACTCAGCTGCACTCCCACACACATACACACACACACATGCATTCACAGACTAAGTACACCGTAGAGACAAATTCCCCCCTGATCTTTCCCATGAACATGTCTCTCCGACTCAGGACTCCCTCGGCTCCCTCCGGGCCACGGTGAATGACTCTAACTATTTTCTCCACAACGAAAACCTCAAACACAACAACAGCAAGTTAGTCATCGCGACCTGCCATAACATCTTGATTTGTGTTATAGCGTGGGAGCTGCAACATGCACACACAACACCGTTCTGCGCAGCACCTTTTGAGGGATCAACTAATCAGTTGTGCATGAAAAAGACTCCCGGTTTTGGAAGCTCCCTGCATCTCTCCCCAAAAAATGATTTATGAGGCCAAATCATTCACAGCACTCACTTCCTGTCAGTGAAATCTCCAGACGTTCTCTTCTGTTTTATACTGTCACGTCCCATCTAGATGGCTGTCTGTGGAATTTAGTGCACTGCTGGATTAGTCTTGTCCGCACATGTGTTTCGCTGCGGGAAGCTCTGTGCTGTTTGACTGTCCTCGTTCGCTTTTAACAGTTTTCCCCCCTCTTTTTATGCACAGACTCACTTCGTGTTTTCTTTACATTTCTTAATCATCTCCTTTGGCAGTGAGTTAAGCATTCGTACTGACAGAAATACAGTGTCCTGTAAGACTTTCAGGCTCCTAAATTGTTCATACCCTTGGCTTTAACTTTGGCTTCATCATTTGGCTTGACGACTTCCTTTCCGATGCTGCTGTGATATTTTATGGCCTTCTGGTCAGGCACTTGAAGATGCTGAAGCACTTGCGCAAGAGCAGACAGAAAAGACAGACAGAAAGGTAATATTTCAGTGACTTCAGTATTCGTCCTGTCTAAAAGATCCACTTTTGCTTTTCACATGCGAATTGACTGTTCACCTCCAAGTAGCGACATGCTCTGGTGGTATTTATTGATATGCAACAGCTTCTAAGCACCTAATTGGCTATTTTGGAACACACCCGACCTGTGATGGCTCCCTCAGCTGCCAGCTCTCCTCCCAAAATGGCTGTCCCAACCACAAGCCTTCGGTTGGCCCAGCACTTTTCATAGAGCTCGGCTGTAAATCCTTTTTCTTTTCCCTTCTCTCTCCCTTGCCCTCTAACGTCTTCATTACCCAAGTTGTTTTGTCAGCACACCATTGGGTGTAACAGAATACCATACTGACCAACATTTAGGTCATTTCCTCCTCTTAAGAGCAGATATTGCTCCGCCGCAAAGGTAGCCGGATTGCCAGATTGGAGCCCTGGGTTGCCAGATTGGGGACCCGGCTAATCTAATTAGAGAGTGAGGGAAAGAGGCCCATGGGGCCCGCAGGACTGGGACTGTGGTGGAGCCAAGACTGGTTCCCCCTTTTGAAAAACTATGCACTGCAAAATACAATGTGGTAATGTCTGCGGGCCTAATTCTTCCGGAGGGGAGAGAGCCGGACTCTGTGCTGCAGACAGCCACATCCCTCGCTTCAGAGAGAAAGAAGGGGGGCAAAAAAGAAAGAGGGAGCAGAAGAAAGAGAGTCCGAGGATGATTTATGTCCTTCTCTACAGACGCAGGAATAAATCCAGGGAACCTAGTGGGGGGGGGGGGGGGGGGGGGGGGGGGGGCAGGCCGTAAAGCACGAGATCAATTCAGAGCTGGTTCCCTTTTCTGAAAAACCCCAAATGAGCTAAAATCTCCTCCCACGTCAAAGTCAGTCGCTTTGTTTTATGTCATCAAGGCCTTTTATGATAGTGTTCCCATTCTTAAGGGTGGGGGCGTGGTCGCCTGTCTGTTGACATATGAGGTTCAGTATCTGGAGTGAACTCAGGGCTCACGAAGCTGATAATTAGGGTCTTCAGTAGTGAACGTGGTGATAGCTGCGTGGGAGGCCCCTTTAAAAGTGCACCTCTAATTTGAGCCGTAGAAGTTATTGGGGTTATTGCTCCTCGCTTCACCTCCAGCTCTCAGCGGTGTGTGTGTGTAGCCTGCAAGGTGTCTTAGATGTCACTCACGTTTTTATGCATGCGCACGCACACACTCACATGTGTGTGCACCTCCAGGTGGCTGAGCGCTGCGCATATATTTCACACCCACTCTTCTACGATCAATTTCACCTCCTTGCATGCGTCCAGTTAAGTGTGCAACTTTTACAAGTGGGAGAGGGATCAGTTTTCAACTCCCCCAGAAATCCCAGCTTCTTTCCATCTCTATTAAATGGACCTGATGTTGACCAGTAAAATGATCGCTATGCTTATATGTGACCCCTTGAATCTGTCTACAGCACAGAGGCAAAACGCAGCCAGAACATTTCCAAAAGGCAGAATTAAACAAGTGTATATATACAGATTAAGTCAAGATTTTCTTATTTTGCTAAACAGTCTCACTCACAGTTACAAAGAAATGTCATAAAATAAAATGTACTCAGTGGTGCAAATATGCTTTGGTACAAGTGAATTCAAAAAAAGAAACACAACAAAAATTAAATGGTATGATATTGTTTAAAATATTAAATAGCAGCAACACTGTAATACAATTTTAAGGACAACATTGAACTGTTTGTGGGTTTCTTTTGACATCACTTGTTTAATCAGCAAAACTGAATTTTGAGGAGACTGTAAAGAATAAAAATAAGAAATGAATAATAACATCGGACCCGTAACAGAATAACAGAACATTTTTATAGTCAGCTGAGTTTTTTATCTTTCCTTGCAAAGGCTGCATGATTCAACAATAGACAAACAAACTACAGAAAAAAAATATACAGTAAATAATATTGTGAATAAAGGCTTTTCTTTTCCCTCAATCATTTGTTATTATTTATCTCTTTTTGCTTTACTTTGGACTTGTGTCCTGTATTTGATCAAACTTTATATAATACGTAGGTTAATAGCCTAATATTACGAGCTCATTTTCTTTATTACTTCATTTTTTTAAACCTTTCTGTCTATATTTCTTTTTAATCGCTTCTTAAATGAATCAATCATTTTCACTTCAATCTACATGTAAAGTTCTTGATTGAATGAGCTTTTTAATCTTTGTCTCAGCAGCCTGGCTGTACACAATGATATATTTCTGTTTCCACTTTCAGAAGTGTGCGATCAACCTCACACAAGGTGCCTCCAAGACCTACCAAACCTTATGATTATTGATGCACATTGGCCAGTTCAAGCCTTAAACCAGAAAAAACAAAGGACAAAAGGATGTACAAAACCACTTTTGAGATTTTGCAGTCATGTGACCTTGAACTTGTATGTCAACATAAGGTCAGCTTAGGACTAGTAAGGCCACAACTACGCAGGCCTAGAGACTGGTCATTGACACCGGTCATTATGGAAATTTGTATTCCCAAACCAGTTGGTAAAAACCTCCTCGGGACAGCTTTGGTCGCTAGCAGCCACTGCTACACAAGCCAGAAACACAGACTTTTAGTACAAAGTACAAGCTGCAACTTTTGAAAACAGTTGACATCAATGCTTAGGCACAACTTTTATTTTGAAGGCATGAACATTACTCGTCATTGATGAGAGTTTGCAGAAAAATCAGTATTTTCCATGCAAACTGCAGGTGACTATGGCAACCTGCCAGCGACTGAAACAATCGTAAGGAGGTTTTTGGTGCAGCAGTCAGATTTACAGGAACCACTTGCTAACCAGCTGGGAAATACATCCTCGTAATGGCGAACAGCTCTCAGATATGTGACTTAGCTCTAGAGCTGGCTATTCCTGACAAGTTGATAGGCTATCAGATCCAGTATAAATGATGTATAATTAACTGAATACATTTAGTTCATTGGTTAAAGCTTCAACCTTGCTCACGTTCTGGGGATTTTCACGACTAAGATGGTTAACGTGTGATTTAGGGTTTAAATAAATAGCAAATGTTTTGCATAATATTTTCATACGACGTTGAGTCAAATGAGCTGATATCCATCATGCCACACAGCAGACTAAATAATTTGGCACTAGCTGTCATATGACACAACTAAAGAGTCAGAAGTCTTTCTCAGGAGTTGATAGAGACCAAAAGACGGTCACAAGAAAGCTGGATAATTGACTTGGATTCATCAAGTGGCTCCAAACTAAGGCTAATTGTTCCTTTTGTCTGGTGGTTATGTTAAAAGGCGACCATTCACTAATGTGACAGAAGCGGCAAACACTAATAGTGCTGTTTCAATAGAATATGTTTAATTCAGCTGAATTATCAGTGGTTTTCATTTTTAAACAGGAAAAATCATTGTGCAAAATTTTGTTTACCCCTTACGTTTCCCCAGAGCTTTGATTTTGTCACCATGGAAAAAAACGAAGAAAAAAACAGAACATGCCCCTTTTCAAACAGTAAAAAATATTTTGAGTACATTTCACAAACTGTGATTAAAATGATGAATCGATTCCTCAGAACAAATCGCAAACATGCTCCTTTCTGATATTATCATAAACCACACATATCCATTGGTTATGTGTGGAAGCTTTCAGTTTACAGTGGGCTGAACATGAATTTCCCTCATTATAATATAATCGCAGGGATCCCAGAGGAAAACATTTTTTGCTGCAACACAGTTTCTGGCACAACAGCCTGTCTTCCTCTCTCCTTCTTTCTCACACGTTGTAAGTCCCGGACCAAACCCCCTCATCACTCCTCCTCTCAATCTCTCTGACGTTGACTGATTGTGCTTTGTTGTGATTAAAGCGGCCAGATGCTCTGGAGAAACTGGCCAAAACCCCCGTAAACTCACAGCTCTTCTTCTATGCCTGCTCTTTCTTGTGGAGAGCAGCAGGAATGTCGGCCATCTTCCCATCAGCACGGGATGCCACAACACGCTCGCTTTTAAGAGCGTGTTTACAGTGAAACGTTCCGCTGATGTGGGATAGATTTATTACTTATTTACTCTCTGGCTTGGCCCGGCTTTTTGTTGGTCCCACTTCTGATCACTTTCGATGCCTCACGCCAGACCACGAAGTGATGGTGGCATGTAAACACATCCCAGGAGAACTAGAATCAAGGAATGTGTATGTTAGTGTTTGTGTGGGTGTGAGATTGAGGCAGGGAATCAGTGCAAATATATCCATGCAACGTGTGAGTGAGCGCTTGTGCACTTTTCATTATTTGTTAATTCATAAATCTGCGCGCCGGTGTGCGTTTGCACATGCACTTGTGCTTTTGTCTTTAAACTTTGTGTGTGTTTCTGCAAGTTTGAGTGTGAATGTGTGCGATCTGCCTCCCACTCAGCGCTCCCTAATTAGTCGGATGTAATCAGCGCTTTATAAAGGATCAATCAGGTGGAAGATAAACATGGCATGGTTGTGTAACACACTTCATTAGGAGAGAAAATGGAGCCTGTGATCACACAAACAGCTGCACTTTGTGATATTTCTAATGTTCATTTAACTTTCACACTCTGGTTCAGGGGTGAAAATTTTAGCAATTTTCCTAATAGACTGTCTATAATAATAGTTTTGGTTCATTATAAACTGGGTCGTATGTTGTGTTTTCACAGTTTTGGAAACATGGTTTAGCAGGAAAAGAAACACAAACAGACAATCAGGTATGTTGTAATGAATCCAAGTTTAGCTAGAATATCTAAACCACATTTTAACCACATTTGGAGACAGAACAAAAGCAACTGCACTTGTCAGTACGGTCATTCCTTATTATAATACATGATCGTGAAGCAGGAAGTTGGTCTGTAAACTAGGATGGATGTTTACATTGGATAGTTTGGGTAATAATTTAACTGTCCGCCTTTGTTTTTTGCTTTCAGATATGTTTGGTTAACTTTGACGTTTGTCTAACTATCTGACTTTTTGTGTTTCTTTGTTGTTGTATTGTTGGACTTCTTTTTGGCCATTTTCCACGATAACATATATCTGTAAATGACAGGGTAAGTAATCAATAGGAATGGAGACATAAACTAGAAAATTTATAGTGACTTTGTTGCATGAATCTAACCACACAAGTGAGGCGAACCTAGCTCTCGGGTGTTGGAGTTGTGCGTTTTGTATGCCAGCCGTCCGCGCCAACCAAGCCCTTAAAGTTTGATAGTCAAAAGAAGATTGTTTCAATCTACGGCAACATAGCGGGCCTCGGTGACGACAGTGATGACATCTGTTAAGTCGGACACAGCATAAACATGAGGAGCTGGGGTAGCGGTGCAAAGCGGCCTGCAAATGAGCAGAAACGGCTGGTAGGTGCCTTAAATAGTGTCCATTAACTGGATGCAGATCATTTGAGCCATCAGCTGATGTAGAGTGCCCATTTTTTGTGGGGTAGGTAACCTGTCTCTGTGTTGCCCACACTCAAGATTGGATAGCAAACTGATTATGATATTATGTTTTTAGTAAAGGGTTGTAGTTCCCCATCCGTCCATTTCAAGTCAAAATGTCTGTGATAATTAAGTTGGGTCAGAGCAACATTTGAAAAAAGGGAGGACTAACTTCAACTATGGTTTTCTGCATGACAGCCTCTCACTTAACTGAGTTTTGCAGGCATTCACACAACGGTCGAGTCAAACTGCACTGACTTGACTCTTTTCTTTTTCAGCTGTTCTGTTTGCTGCTGTATTAATGCTCATTATTCACTTATAAATCTTTGGCTGTCAAACATATCATCTCAGATTAGACTCTAGAATACGTTCATGATTGACTCAGTGACTGCAATGTGCCCCAGTCGTCATCACCATCATCATCATATGAGGTGTTTGTGTTGATAGGCAGCCTATCAGCTAATATACTGATAGCTTTCACCAGATGTGACGCTGTGCTTTATGTCCAGATATCTCCAGTTTGGTGTTGTGTGCCCAAAGGACATTGTTCCAGAAGTCTTTTGGTTTGCTCAGATGTCACTTTGCAAATCTAAGATGTACTGCTATGTTCTTCTTAGAGAGAAAAGGGCTTTATGTCATGAACTTTAACATTTAGCATGCCAAGTGAGGCCTGTAGAATCTGAGCTGTAGCTCTGGGTTTTTTGCAGTTTCTCTGAGGATTGCACAGTCTGACCTTGGGGTGAAGTATCAGGGACATCCACTCTTAGGAAGACTGGCAACTGTCTTGAATGTTTTCCACTCGTGAATAATCTTTTTTCCCTTCTAGACTTCAAATTCTTGGAAATTTAAACCTTTCCCAGATTGACGAGAAGCAAAAAGCCATACACCTGAATGCTCCAGACCAGCAAAATGCCAAACCTTCTGCTTTTATAGAGCCAGTCACACACATGCTCATGATCAATTAATGAAGATGCATGTGCATCAGCAACCAGCTGCTATGTCTCTTCTTAATTTCCATGGAAACAGTGAGAGTGTACTTCACTTCACATGCAAAGTCAGGTGAACATTTGTTTTCACATTGCATTTAGCACGCTTTTTCATCCACATGGTGTCTTATGGTGTATTAGCACATTATCCTCACAGTATTAGTCAAGTCTATCTTGCATGTGTCGTGTACACCAACATGTAATCTGTACCTCCTCTCTGTGTTTGCACTGTAATAATTTGGTCTTTGTAGAATGTAGCGGAATTTTGGACAAATTGCTGAGAAAGTTATCTGGTGATGGACAAGTAAAAATAAACAGTTACCTCAAAGGGAATTCATTGTATGCAGCTGTTTGTATACTTGGCAAATAGCTGTGAAGCATGCAGCAAACACACATAATGAATTTTAAACTAAAGAGTTTATTTATTCAGAGTTTATTTATTCATTTCACAGAACATCCAAAATTACAGTAACAGTGAGTTTTTGTTCAAGACCAGTCTTTATCCAAATGTTCAATTCTGTCACAGTGATGGGATTTTTTTTTTTTAGGCCTTGATGGTTTTGCAGTGGTTTGCAGGAACATTGTCAGGTCACGGTGGCCGAGGCATTTTACACCCACTGCTTTTAATTTCAGTGTGACTTGTGAACCGTTTTATTTTTCTTGTTACACTTTCTTGACATTGCAGCTTTAAAAATAGAGACGTAAATCAATTTTATGGAAAACTATCTGGGATCCAAAGTGGCAGGCTTCCCACTCTGGTTCCTGAGTGAGTCTGTTGCTTCAGACCGACAACATCCCCATTGTTTCCTGCCGGATGATGAACTGCAGTAACGCAACTGTCAAACCCCAGGTGTTGTTCTCTTCTTCTCTCCCTTTCTGTCTCTCCTCTCCTTTTCACCATTTTCTATCTTAGTATGGAGTCATTTTAAGCTTTGTGTAATCACATTTTGCACAAGCACGCAACATTTTCTGTCTCAAATGTCCTACAAAATATCTGCAGGGAGTATATGTAGTTATCATCACCAGTGAATCATGAAATAATGCTCTGTATTGATGTTTCTGCCTCTCACTTTCTGGCTCATTTTGTTTTGGAAAACAGCAACATGAAATCCCTTTTTGTCCCCCTCAAGCTACTCATCAAGCTATCAAGCTGACATGGTCAATACTGCAGGACAACAAAGCATGAACACCCTCAGAATGCATGTAAAGTGTATAACGGGTAATTATGGTTGGTGAAGGCTTGCAGCTACAGGCTGTTGCACCTGTCTAAGTTGAACCAGCTCACAGTGGAAGGTGGAAAAAAAGCAGAAAGAGAAACTGTTAAAATGTGTGTGTTCCCCTCTGTGCAGCCCTATGTTGTGATACCAAATGCACTGGAACATAAATTATAGGAAATCGCTGGAACAAGGTGACCGCACCCTGCCTGTTCTCATTCATTCTCACACTGTAGTGAACAAAAAGCGAGCTGTAGTGAGGTAGGTAACTCACTCTCTGCTTGTCACTTATGGACGCTTGTACTTTAAAGGATCCCTAGGCATCCCATTTAAATTTGATGGGTACTGATTATTTTTCATCCTGTAGGTTTAATGTTGTGAAGGGCCACACTTTAACTCAACCAATCAAACTAACCAAGTATTTTGTGATACCTAAACATAAACTGCAAGTGATGACAAAAGCAAAAAGCAGTGAAATGAAGTGCAAAACACAAATCATGGTCGCTTAACTCACCAACATTTATCTTAGCCCACATCCACCCCTCTAACAACCGTGCAGGCTGCACCAGACAATGGACTTCAAAGAAGTATAACAGGAATCACTACTCAGCCATCCAGCTGTCTGTGTCCGAGTCCACAACAGAGTAAAATCAAGGCTTAATGTAAATAGACCCAGTATCAATGAGTGTCTACATTTGGCAGAGCACTACTTAACATCTTCTTAGTTTCCCTACAACACCAGGAGCATCTAACAGGATGGCAGAATTTAATGCCCCAGGATTAGAAAGTGTTGCCAAGGGCTTAGTGGAAAACTTAGTGTACTGTCACATTTCACTTGAATTCTACAAAACTCTTTCCAAGACTTGGGCCCAAACAGGATTGTGTTCCAATGGCTGGTTTCATTTTTGGACCTGGCTCCCTGTCTGCAAAATACCAGAATTTATTAGGCTCAGATGCCACTGAGGCAGACTTTTTATCTCTCAAGCAAACAAAGTGTAAACAAAGGCCATGCAATGTTAACAGCATTTCATTAGACAAACGATGACTCTTGTTTATAAAATGACAAACGTTATAGAGGATAATTAGTATCATGTTACTGCTATAACAACTACACTGAAATAAATATTTGCTGTTCAGTGTACTATCTTCAAGCTGATGACTGAATTCTTCCAAAGACTCACAGAGATTGTAAAGAAACGATTAGCTGATTGTGGTTTGTGACACAACAAATAAAGAATGGTCCTTTTTAAGTTTTAAGAGCGGCTATGATGAAGCAGCTTTAAATCAACAAAAAAAGCATGTGAACAGTGTGTGAGCATACAATAAAATAACTGCTAAATAATTTGCAAATATTGTACGACAAAAAGTTTATTAATCAGCCCTGCCTTCAAAGGTGAAAAAAGGTGACGTATGAGTCTGCATGAGGTGCCAGGAGATTACTTTAAAAGGAGAAAGACAGACGATTATGAGCCAACATATATATCCAACACAGCATTTAGTTTATGTATGACTTTAAATTTAGATGAAATAGGTGTAATTGATAATTATGTAATCCTTACTATTCCTCACTAGAGGTCAAAGTTGTTATACTTCTGTATTACAGCAGGTTTGTGCTCAGAGTAGGTATCATTATCTTTAGAGATATATACCATATTACTGTTGAGTGTAGTCCTTCAGTGCACATTAAACATTGCAGTTCCTATGCGGTCATGGTTGGTCTCTTGCATTCCAACAGGAAGTCCCTCCTCCTCCTCCGCCTCCTCCTTTTGTTTTAATGAAGCCCCTGGGAGGTTCTGGAAAGCCCTGGAACTGAATGCAGTCCATCCCGTCCAAACCGCCGCCTCCTCTTCAGTCCCAGCGAGCTTGGACCAAACCCTGCACTACCTCCTGCACACTACCCTGTTTCCACAGCAACTGCAAACAGGACGAGGACAGGGTCCTGTTGAATACAGGGCTATGATTTCAACAGATGTCACGACACGCAGGCAACAGAAAGGCTCAGCTCTGGTCAGTTTATAGCGTGACTCCCCATGGAAACGATCCACGGGCAACACATTTTATATATTATCAGGGTTTCTTTTATGGGTCATCATTTTTAATAGGGCAAAACATGAAGAGGACCTCAGCTGGCTTAAAGTGTCACCACATAAAATTCAGGAAATCGATGCTACGCTGTATGACAACCTATTTAACCCTGCTGGTATTTGCACCCTTACAGCATGCCTCTGTATCCTCCTATTGTCCTGGCCATGCGTCATGTCCACAAAGCTAAAAGGCTGTTTCTCCAGTCTCTTGATTGGGCGACGACTTGGGATTGTTCTGGACCACAGTCAGGGGAAATGCTTGGGAACTCCACTTCCCAGCGTGAGAGGAGACCGAGAGCAGAACGGCTCCCGGGAGGCTCAGCCAGTGACCCCTCTGAGTGCAAAATATGCAGAGGTCACGGGGTTTCTATTGGGCAAGAGTTAAATCAGACTGACACCGAGCAGCAATAACCCTTGACTCAAGAGCTGCTGGGGAGACACGCTATTTATTTGCAGGCAGATAAATGTCAAGCAAACGGTGTTGAATTTTTAAACATGCCTTCAGCAGAAAACAATCTGTGATGTAAACTGAGCAGAGTGAGGAATTTCAGCTCAGTCAGAACACGGAGAGGAGATGCCAGAGGAGGAACGTTTTATATCTCTTCACAATCATCTAACAATTTGCACTTTTAGTGATTGGCAACCTTCACATAAATATTGTATTATAAAAGATCTAATCCAATACATCAAATATATAGTGGAATAAGCCAACGTTTACTTTTAAAATATGGGTTTAAGATTAGGCTTATGATCACATTTTAATTTCACTGATATTATTGTGACAGAGACGACAAGCTCTCACATGCTAAAATATGTAGTAATTATAATGTTTCAGTCTATCTAAACTTCAGTGTCTTCAACAGACACTGGACATGTTGCCTACAGTGGCAGGTATCTATATAAATAATGAACGTAGGATACAGACAAGAATATTTCAACAGTTCCATTCAGGATCAGAACTGAAGAAGCTTCCTGGATGAGAGGTGAAACGTCTTCAAGCAACTTAAAGAAGTCCAGACGCTTTAATGATCGTTATACCCAAAATACAATGAAATTATGTGCTGGGCCATTCAGTGTAAAGAAAAACAAGGAAAGCAATTCAAAAAAACTGAAAACATAAACGAAAGACAAAAGAAACGTCAGCCAGCTTAGTCATTTTCATGGATAATTGCACATTTCAGTAGTAGTTTAAAGTACGGTCCATGACTAATATATTAAAATATATTTACATACAAATACCTATACTTAATACTGGTAGATATACTCAAATAAAGTGGTAACAATTCAGATTTTGCAGACACAAATGAGACTGTCAATAACTTTATAGCATGAGAAATGTCAGATGTTTTATAGGAAAGAAAAAAAAATGTAATGTAAGTAACTTAAGTCATAACTTCCATATGTTTCAGTGTAAAAATCGACAATATTTCCCCGTCACATTGTAGATAAGGTCGTTTTTGTCTTATGGATCGATTTAGCTTCCTACTCTTCCTCTGTAATTATGCATTATTTTGGAATGCATGATTTTTGACTATCCGATTGCACTCTGATAATAACTTTGGGGTAATTTGTTTCTTCTTTCCTGTAAAACACCTGGTTAATGACTTCTTAAAATGAAATGCAGTACAATTATTTATTCTTTCCTGTAAAAACTTGAATTGTTACCCCATTATTCTAGTGTAGCTACTGATAACTCTCTGTAGGTAAATATAATTATATCAGAATTTGACAAAAGTAATAAAATTCCATTTAATTCTAGGGGAATAAGAATCTCAATTGTGGGTCATATATTGCTGTGTTATTGTGTTGAAATATCTTATTCAGTTAACTGTACATGAAAAATAACAGTCTAAATGATAAAATAATGAACTGTAATACTATCAGGGGCTATTGTGCCTGTAGGAACTTTAATTTTGTTGCTATCAAGGTTGAATCTGAGATGAGTGGTGGTGTGTTTTTACTTAAGTAAATGATCTGAATATTTTCCACCACTCCTCAGGGCCAGAAATCGAAATATTGTTCTCTCTAGAGAAGCGTGCATAGTGCACAACAAAAAATACCAGAGCTCACTAGCCGATGCCGCATTTTCTGTCTATTAATTTGGATTAGAAATGAGTTAAGTGTAAATATCAAGACCTAGCTTAAAATTAGAGCCCCTTTCTATATAAACATAAAAGAGTGGTCCAAGTTGATATTCTTTAATGTCTATTTGGATCCATGTGTGTCACTACCAATACAGGTAACTTTTGCAAAGGACTCTGAAGCATGAGCCAGACCACAGACTTTCAAAAAGGTTTCTTTTATTGTAATTCAGATCAGGGGGGGGGGGGGATCTCAGGTGAGCCTCTTTTAACAGAACAGAAATGGTCTTCTTCCAGACAGCAGAGATGAGAAATGGATTAATTATGGCCAGAGTAGTACTGAGGGTTTTTTTTAGCAGCGATTTTGATTTGAGTACTTGAGCTTTTTTCTTTCTTTCTTTTCCCAGAACAGGCAGAATAGGGAGTTTTTTCAGGAAATACAGGAAGCAGTGGAGGGTATGGAGGCTGTTGAGTTTCAGGTAAGTGAAAACATAACATGCCAGCTCAGGATTGCAGGTGAGTATTTTCCAGTAGCCCAGGGAGGTCTCAAAGGGTCTGGTGGCAAAGTAGTAGTAGTATGTTTGGCGCACTTGATCCAGGGTAACTGTGAACTCCAAACAGAAGGATTTAGGAAAAAAACACATTGTAAAGCAGCGTCCAGGTCCTCGCCATTATTTGTAGGATGAAACCCAGAGGTCAAACTCAGAATAGCTCTAAAGGCTAAAGGAAAGATTCTCCACACCTAAGAAATTAACTGAAGTCCTCTAATGTCTATGTAACTGGTAAACATGTTGAACTAGGAAGTTACTCGTTTTAGTGGAGGTTGAAAGTTTATTTAGACCAAAAGATGAGCTGACTTAGAAGATTTGTCCAAGTTTATTTTTATAAACAGCAGTTGCCTCAAGGCATTTTTTTATTTTAAGGTAAAAACACTAAATGAACACAGAGAAAACAGAAGACCCCAACAATCAGATGACCCCCTCAGAACAAGCACTTTGGCGACAGTGGGAATGATGGTAGGATTGCTTTAGGTTCCAAAAGTTTAGCCTCTGGACAAAACTTTCATAAGAGGGCATCAGGTCTAATTCTGCAAGAACCAGGGGAGTAGGTAAGGTTAAACCTGAAGTGACCAAAAAACAGAGACCACCTTGCCTGTCTGGAGTTTAGTTGTCTGGCGGATTGCAGATAGGAACGATTTCAACATTTGACCAATGCCTCCGCTCCACAGCTGACAGCTTGCAGGTCCCAATATTTTTGCTTTGCTCAGCAGAAGTCCGATGTTGTGAAAGGAAAGAGCAGGAATGTAACTTACCGTGTGGGCCTAACCACACCAGAGTCAGAGGCCTCCACCTCCACAATGAACTGTTAAATTAAGCCATTGGTTCCCAAAGTGGGGGGCTGGGCTGGGCTGTCCAAATCACGGACAAACAGTATCCCACAGTTGTTTATGTTTTTAAACCTACTTTGCACAGAGAGACATTTTTTGAAAAAATTGATAGCAATGTGGAATATTATTACACAGTAAAGAAAAAAAAAACTACATGTAAAATATTACACCATAACAATGTTTTTATTTCCTGTTATTTAAAAGAGGTAGCAGTTTATTTTATTGCAACCTGTAAATTATTGCAGTTTACTTTAATTTGTTTAATTGTTTACAGAAAGTTTGAGGTGTGAAATATAATGCAATGGAGTTTGAAAACAACATCTGCTTCAGTGGAAAAGAAAAACGTTTTTGAGGTGATGCGAGTTTTGTGACGGGAGCATCAACCTTACTGTAGTTCATGATGAATCATTGGCAGAAGTAAACAATTCTTAGGAATCAGTGCGAGTGCGATTACTGCACAAATGAACCAGAGTTTGATTAAAATGAACTAAATGCCGTAGGTTCAGGAGTGACACCCACCATGTAAGATATTTTAGTCTGTCATCAGGAAAGGAACAGAAAGACAAAAAAATCCCACCAGTTGCCCGAGTCTCGGGAGTCTCTGGATCAGAGTGATGTAGTTGGTTCTGTTATGGGAGCCTGAGGTAAGTTTGCATGAACTGACTGAACCATGCTACACCACTAACCAAGGTGTTCATGGGTAACTTGGTGCTACCAAAAAGGGCTTGATCATATTGGCCAAGCAACATGCATTGATTAGATATCATATGTGTGGCTGCAGAGTCCGTTTGGTTAGATTGTTCTGTCAAAATCAAACAAACAAGCGAGTTTTTCAAAGGACTCTGAAGCAGGGCTTAGATCACAGTGCTCGGTTTTAAAGGCTTTATTTTACTGAATTCAAATCAACTGAGGGAGACTCTGTAGTTGGAAAAATCTCAGGTGACTGTTCACTTAACTGGAACGTTCTTCTCCCAACGAGGAAAAATAGATTAGTTTTGGCCAGAGTTGCACCAAATAATATTTTCTGCCCTCAGTTAGACCACAAGGTAGAACCAGCCCAGACGCCACCTGAAAGTGCAGAAAAGGGGAAAGGCTACAGAGAGAGAAAAAAAGCCAGCCACCCATGGAGTGTGAGTGCTTACTGCTACTGGGTTCACATTGAAAAGCTCAGTATAAGCAACACATGTTTACACAAACACAGGAAACTAAGACAGTGCTGGTTGTCTTGTTGTTGAAAAAACACATTCATTTATCTTTGTATTGCCATGTTCAACATGAAAATCACATTCATATGTATGCAGATCACTTTCATAACCCACCAGTGGAGGTCACTGTTCTCCTGCTGCACTTCCTGTGACCTTATGGACAGGAAGGCTGCAGGACCTATAGGTCCTCAGGTCACAGTGTGGAGAGATTTGGTAGTAAGGATGGATCAGACACAGTGTGGTCTACACACTGGATATAAAGTCAAACACACCGATAATACAACTACAAGACACGTACGTGTAAGTGAATATAATATGGCTGATAATCACAGCACAAGAAGTGACTGAACTATGTTAGCAACGTATTCAGTTTGGATTTTAAGACTGATGCTATGATTGCAGTCTATCTTGCTATTCTACATGCATTTTTCTATTTCTAGACTAAAACCACTTGAAAGTGTTGCAGATGCTCATGATCAAAAGCTTAAACCAACAAATTTGCTTTGATCATAGTGCAAAGACATGCGGAGCTCTTACTATTCAGACCACCAGTAGAGTGTGCGGCTGTAAAAACATGGCAAAATGGCATTTAATCCCACAGACATCCATTACGTAGTACCTTTGCAACAAACAAACTTACCAAAATCTAATTATTCGACAAAAAAGACAAAGAAAGATAAAAAGAACAACTCATGCAAGGAACAATATGTCAGACATATGTTACATAGATACATGCTAAAGATGAAAGGATTTTCAAAGAGACATATTTTAATCACAATGTACAAATATATTAATGAAATAAGTCTCACTTTTTTTACTTTCTTGTTGTAATTTCTCTGTTCCTAAAGTTGTGCTATTTTCATTGATAAATATCCACCAAAACAAGAACGTGGGGCACTGTCAGGCTGTATAAAATAAAATGCAGCTAATTCCTCTTCAAACTCAAACAGCTGTTTCCAGTTATTTTGATTGATTAGACATCTGGTCAGACTGAAATGTGAAGAAAGAAAAATAATGTGAAGAAAGTGTATTAATGATGATATTGGTGTTATTTGTCCCACCTTAACAGGTGCAACAAAGCTAACAGGAGGGTAAGACATCAGCCAATCACAGCCACACCCACACACCCTACACAAGAGGTTTACTCGGGACAGAACAAAAAAAAATGCTTTAACAGCTGAAATAAAGACAAAATGAAAATTGATGTTGACCTTACACAACTGGAAGTGAAAAAAAGTTGGTTCAAATTCAAATGCAATGTTGCCGTACTTTACACTTTATTATCATTAGCTTCAAAATGTGATCTAAGCCTGCTTTTAGAGCACCAGGTTAAAGTACAAGTATAACCAACCTGGGAGTTGATTCACTGGATGACATTACCAATGCATACATACCCATCCATTTCTGATTTGGTAATAAAGATTAGACTAAAGTTAGGAAAAGATCATCTTTTTGGCTGAAGTTGCTGTGGACATTTTTCCCTGTTAAACCACACTATCCTTCTAATTATATCCAAGAGGTGCCAGTGCCTGAGCACAAAAGTACAAAAGCTGAGTAGTGAAGGATGTTTCACTGGAGGGTATTTTGAAAGAAAGGAAATGAAATCCATCATCCATAAACAAGTTTAACACCAACAGTTTTGCAACTCATTGAACAACATTTCTGCGTTATGTAATAGTTTTTTTCTAAAGCTGTTGCAAATCAGTCCTGTATGAACGTAGCTTCTAAGAGACAGTGTTGTAAATGAAACTATCATTGATCCACTATGAAAATAATGATGATGCTGAGCAGAAATCAGACCGATGGCACTGGATTAGGTGTTAATGAGATTTACCAGCCCTAACACGTTGACTTGCATTAGTCAGAAAACAAGTCGGTCCCCCGTATGGTAAGTCGACGGAACAAATTCTCTGGGAATCGTCCAGAAACCCCCAAGAACCCAAAGGGAGAAGGAAGCCGTTAAATCATAAAAGGTTGACTTCACTTTTCTGAATGATTTGCCTTATTGAAACAGCATGTTGAAGCTAGACCATCAGAGGGATGCTGGAGTGATGCAATACGACCAGAGCTCTTCCACAGCGACTGGACCAGGCCTGCAGCATTATGTGCTATAGTGTGGAGCAGGAAGTGTAGTGTGCAGGGTGGTTTTGGTTGGGCGGTAGGTGGGCAGGCGATCAAATCGAACAAATAAAAAAATCACTAATGGGCCGGTTCACAAATTGAGAAGTCTGGAGTTGTTCCCCGCCTGGCAACCATTCCCACTCGTTTGGAGATGGTGAGGAGTGTGAAGGGGGTGAAATGAAGGAGGGCGTTTACAAATTTAGTCTGGGAGGAAACGAGCTTAGCACTGCGGCTGGCTGAAGCCGGTGCCGCTTTTGGTTTTGGCGGTTGTACTGGGTCCAGATCTAAATGGAGGTTTTAGTGTGGCGACCCCGGGCTGTTTGAGGTGTGGTCTGACTGGGTGCGGGGGCCCTGCACAGCATCACACACGTCTACTCAGGCTCCAATTCCTTCAAGCTGGAGGCAAAGGGGAACCATCACACCAGGCATTTCCAACCAACCCCCCCATTATAGATGATGATCTCACCCCGGCTGTCCACGGCCATTACAGACACAGAAAATGGCCACCTAAGAGCAGCAAGTGAGTTAGATGACACCATTAGAGGAGCATAACAGACTCTAGAGACACATTTTTGGCAGAGGCATTATCATCAGCGCTGTGTTATGTTTGAAATAACACCTTTTCGGGGGGAGAAAATGAGCCTGTTTTTAGCTTGTGTTTTGAATCTATCAGATTAATTTTGTACATTTTTGTCAAAGGAGCCAAATCATTTTTTCAAACAAAACAAAAGTAACAGGAAAAAGTGGAGTGTGCGAATGTTCCCGGCAGCAGTAATATTAAAAAAAATACTTTGAAAGTAAAAAGGTTTATGTTTAACAAGTGCATTTTAAGCAGAAAAACCTTCCTTCTCAGAGTTTAAACAAAACATTCTTTCCCCATCATGTAAACAGAAATGTGTCGAATCTCATGCGAGTAAAAGCACAAATGTACTTTGCCCATCTCAAGCCAGAGTTAGTCAGATGAAAATGACAAAATGATTTTAAAGCCGTCACAGGTTTTTCTTTATGCTGTCTCACTGTCACTCCCTGAGAGGGCTGCCGTTCCCTTTATGCAATTGAGCTGTAAACGGAGACAACTTTTACTGTCTCTCTTCATCATATATCATTGACATCCCGCGATCCTGCATACGGACAATATTCCTGACAACTGCTGTAAATCTGCGGCTGAAGCTTGAAAGGAAATGAGCAGCGACGACAGCTTCCACACCACCCGCATACATTCATCCCGACACAGCCACTGTCCCTGTTCTGTTATTACTCACAAAATCAGCTCAGTGTGATATGGTATTTGTCAACGAAGCTGTAGCACATTTAAGTATTGTCTCCTTATTAAGAATCTGAGTCCTAAAAATATGTTCAAGTTAAGGAGCCGGACAAAAATGAGTAAAAACTACTTGCTGCTACTAATTTTAAAGTGATTTTCTATTGATTACAATCATGAAAATTGCTTGTCTTCTAACACATTTAATGCTTGCAATTGTTTTAAAAGAGATAATAATACAATTTATTTTAAAAAAATCACTGCACTCACTCCATCTTGGGTCAGGAGAAATCAGTGTTCTAACTTCTGCAGGTTTCTACTTATTTACAAAGACACTTCAGTTATCACGTCTGTACTTGGCTGCACGCTTTAGAGGCTCACTGAGTGTTATACACTCTGAAGTGTTTCCATATTAGCCGGAGACTATAACAAGAGGAAAATCTTTAGTACTGATTACGCATACACTGGGCCTTTTTAAATGCTCATATTAGACTCCGAAGCCGAGAGAGCTGGCATCAAAGCTTTTCTGTAGTGAAGCATATTACACATCCGGGCCCGTTAAATTTGGGGATTTGAGTGCAGCAAGTGGCAGCAAGAATAACTGAAAGGATTTAGTTTTATCATAAAGTCTGGTAAGCTGGTGTGCCAGCAGATTTCTTTTTAAATGCAGTGTATAAATATATAGTGTTTTGTAACACACTCTAAAGTTGCTGCATGTGGACATACAGGCAGCAATTATAACTTTTCCTAAAAAAGATATTTTACATTATTACGTCTGTGTTTTTCTAATTCGTGTTTGAACACGTGAGCCCCATAACGACATATTTGTTACATATTAACAAATATATAAACATCTTTGTTCACTTCCAGGTGCCATATAAGGCTAATTTACATGCTGAATAAAGGAAATATGAAAACATACAGTTACCCTTCTCTCATTTTTTCATTTCTTTAATGCGTATAACAAACTTTCAACACATTATTTCTTTTATGGCTCTGTTGGATTTTTGTTGTTAGCTCTGTTTGCTTTTGATCATATCATTGCTTGTGTGCTTATCCGTGTACCTCTGTATTGGCCTATTTACATTTCCAGTTGAGATTTTTCTCTTCCAGGCTCTCAGGGGCTTTTAAATCCAACTACACAACTTCCTTCTATTCTTTTCTTCTAATTTTTGCTCTGTTTTGTATTTTGCCTACAAGAAAAGAAAAAGAAGAAAAAAAGAACCCTTAGAAGTTTTAATAACATGTTAAAGAAATGCAGATATACTTTTTCACTGTTTTATCTTTTGGCTAAAGCCAGAACTTTCACTGTTGCTGGCTGGTAACATTTCAGCAATTAGACAAAGTTTGGTAATTTAGCAGCAAATGACGATGTTAACTTTAAACACCATCACACACTCCTTAAATTAGTGTAAGAAAAGGAGTAAAGTGGTAGTTGCATGTTTGTGTTGGTGACGGTGGCACTGAGCTGTGGTTGCTGTAATCTGTCCTGCCTGTGGGACTGACTGACAGCCACAGGTTGAGCAGCAGGTCTTTTACCTTCAGTTTCTGTCTACTGTAGAGAAAACATGCTGTCCCGAGCCCCGCTTTAAGATCATTGCAAACACAGCCTCTTGGTAGCCTCTTCTTTTGAACTTTTTATGCTTTACACACACACACACTCACCTTAAAACGTCATGTCACATGTCATCACATTAAAAGTCAGACAAACGTGTGCTTTTGGAGGCCAACACAGGTAGCGGTGGATTTACAGCACCACGGTTTGTGCCAGTATTCAGAATATCATCAAATGGGGCCATTTTTATTTCCAAATAAGAGTTAGGTTGTTTTTTTTAATTTCAGAGTTGAAACACATTTGAAAATGCATTTAAACCATCATGCAACACTGAAAATCTTCACTGAATACAAACTAATGACGTTTACTTTTAGGGTTCGGTGCTCTTAAAGGCACAATATGTAACCAGTGTCAGGGATTACATTTAATTTAAAAAAAGAAAAGCTAATTAAATATATATAAATGTCTGAAATATTTAATTGCTTTTATGAGGGCAATAAGACTCTTTGATCCTTCTTTTTTAACAATAAAAGATGTCGGCTTTAACTATGAGTGTATCCCTATTTTACACACCAACACTCTCGCACTTATTCACACACTAGAACATTTTGCCTCATAAAGCTCACAAGGGCCAAAGACTCGGACCGACTGAAAACACCCACACCACAGGCCATCGGTGCAGCGAGACCAGCAATAGGATTGGAAACACGTGTGTATTAATACCTGCTCAAGACCCTGAGCAAATATATAGCCTGGGCTAACCTGCTAATAGCCTTAATTTGTAAGATAAACAGTAGAAGAGTTTGACACTCACTCACCTAAGGTGCCTTTCCTCTGCTGCGCTGCCTCTGCTGCCTTCAGAGGCTTTGGAGGGACTGGGGGGGAGCGACAGCGGCAAAGTTACAGCCTGCCTCCGCCATGCTATCTGTTAAAGTAATTTTCCCTCAAAGAGGAATTAATTTCCTTTCTCAGGCGGCTCACAGAGCCCCATGGCACAGCCTGACTGGATCCCCAGAGCGTGGAGTCATCATGACCGTCTCCCTCTAAAACCTGGCCGAGCCATGAAAGCTCTGAAGCAGCTTTGACTTTTAATTTTGTTTTATAGATTATATTGATTTAATTTATACTGTGTATTCTTTTCATTTATACTGCGGGCAGTGTGCAAGTGTGCTTTTGAGTTTTAGAAAACAGAAGTAGGAAGGAAAGGAGATATCTATCAGATGATTATTCACCTGTATTTCACCGAAAATGTAAAACCCTTAAGTTACAATTTAATTCTATTATATGATTACATTACATAATAGATGTTACATTTTAAATTACATGACTAAGAAAATTTAATTGCATAGAACCATTTTTATAATTCCCCCATTAGGTCAATACCATACAGCTACAAATCATTATTATGTCTCATCTTTTTCTTCCAAGACTTTCTGTCTTAAATGAGGTTGACAGGAGAAAAATAAATGAATTTTATTTGATTTTATTTGAGCTTTAGTTGAGCTCTGGATATGAATAATTAGAGAAAATAAAAGAAACCAGTGACACATTCACAGCTGTTTTCCAGCTGCTATTTTTCCCCTACTTCTCACAAAGAATGACTTTTCTTTTATAGCCAAACAAATTTAAAGAGAGACACTAATGTTAGGAGCAAAGAATTTATGAACAACTTTCCTTCTGTTCATTTCCTTTTCTACACTCGAATACTCTCCACATACTAATATTATACATACACATACACACACACACACATATATATATATATATATATATATATATATATATATATATATATATATATATATATATATATATATATAAATAAAAATAAATGTATGTATATATATATATATATATATATATATATATATAAATAAAAATAAATGTATATATATATAGAGAGAGAGAGAATTTGTTACAAGCATAGTTTATACAAAAACAATGTGTTGGCATCTAAAATTGTATACAATAGCATTTCCACATTTGCCACGGCAATTATTGGTGATAAAAAAATAGTGGAATAAAGTTTGTTATTTCAGGAAGCAGATTCGTGACCTTCATGACCTCGTATCAAAAGTCGAAATGTATCCATATCGGTTTAATGATGTGTTTCATTTCAAAATGAGATAAACACCATTTCCAAAAAAAAGTCACATTCACAAAATGATTGGTTACACTACATTAAAAAGGAACCGTGGTCATTCTAAGTCTAGCATGGGCAAAACGTTAGCCTTCCTTTCACTCAAACACTTATTTTGGAACCAAACTTTTCATATTTGTTGCCAATAAGTTGCAAGTCTGCGTCGCAGTGACAAAATAGCTCTCTTAACATCACATGATCGTGATAGTGATGGTTTAAAGTGACCTTTAATGGATGCTACAAGCATCCTGCCCGCTACCACCAACTTTTGACAAAGATGGGGTGACACGCTGAGTTAACCCCTGACACCTCTCCTTCGATCTCTCTTCACACTCTCTCCCTTCCCCTCATACGACCTCCCTCTCCCTCCCCCAGCCCCACCCATGAACCATTAAGGCTGTTTTCTTGTAGGAAAAAAAGATGGCCACCCGAGGTCAGATCCAAGTCCAAAATAAATTGCCTTCTTTCCTGAGGCTCAGCCATTTTAATAGTACAGATTTATTATGCTGTGCTTTTTGGAGGGTGATCATATGTATGTGGTCAGTAGCGCGTATGCAGTCTATGACCCAGCCTCCCTCTCACGTTACACCCTATTTATAACATCCCCTGCGCTGGCTCCCCTCGTTCTGCAGTTCCTAGGAACCTCCTTCTGCTCCCAGCCTAGAGCTCCAGTCCCGTGTTCCTCCTGACATCTGAGAGGCTCAGCTGCAACTTGTCCTGGGCTAACTGTTTATCCTGTACAGCCGGGCAACTGGCCGCATGCTCTGGATTACCACAGGACACCCATTTCAAAACACATTTTACTTGCTGCTCTGACTATTTTTTTGTAACTGAAGAGAAAAGTTTTGGGATAGTCAAGGGAGAAAGGGAAGCATCTTGGATATGCGCTTGTGATCTTTCTGTTTTTGGTTGATTTAGTAACATTGCCTCTTACGCTTGCCCTTCTCGCCTTTCCTGGAGGGCCGTGTGTGTGTTTGCACACAATGGATCACACACTGTTCGGCTGCCTGCGGAGCCCCCACGCCCCGGCGCAGGCCCTACATCCCGCCTTCACCCAGTCTCCCCTGGCGCTTCACGGACGCTCGGACCACGTCTCCTACCCTGACCTGGCCTCTTCGTCGTCCTCCTCCTCTACCTCCTCACCCTCGCCCTGTATCATCTCCAGCTACCCGGGTGACGACAGCCTGTTTCCTGGGCAGCACCACCACCACCCTCACCGCGGCCACCTGCCCTCCCAGCAGCATCACCACCCACCTCAGCACCATACATCTTGGCATATCCCGCAGATGCCGTCACCTGGCAGCAGTACTCGCCACAGTCTTTGCCACCCACACTCCCACTCATCCCACGACAATGGGCCCACGCCTTCAGACCTGGGCCACCCCGGTGGGCCCAGTATGTGCGCCAGCACCCCCAGTCTAGGCAGTGGCAGCACCCCTACAGGGGCCTCTTGTGTGCCTGCAGACTTTGGCAGACAGACTTTGTCACCTGCTGAGGCCGAGAAGAGAAACGGCAAGAGGAAAAGTGACAGTTCAGGTAAGAGAAGCTGGGATTTTCTGAAGCGAGAAGTGAAGCAGTTCTAAAGGCAGAGATTTCATTCGTGTGTTTTTTAAAGCTGACACATTGCACAACCCGAGACTTCATGTAAAATACATTGGAGGCATTTCTAAAATCTCTTTGTTCATTATTTTACTTGGATAAACATTTTAACATAAATATCAGCGTTTAAGAAATTCCACACAGAGCTCAAGAATAACAGAAACATCTGTACACATCACTCTAAATCATTCAACAGCACGACTGTTGGGAATTCTGCAGCTCTGATACAAAAACAAAAAAACGTCTGGAAAGCAGTTTGTAGGTGCCGGCTGACACGCAGCAAGGCAGGAGGCGACAGGCGGACTGAAGCGTGGAGCAAAGGCCACATCATAAGTGTGCGGGCACATCTGACTACTGGCATGTTTTGTTTAAAAATCACATCTGGTTTGTTGCGACACTTTTTAGAGAGCTGAGAATAAAGAGGGCAGTAAAGAATTAATGTCATGGATTGTAAAAGACTACACCGGTGCCTCATGGCACACTAAACAACCGGGCGGACGCAAATTGTTTTCATTTACTAAAAACTGCAGTTAAAAGAAATCGCAGGTTTACTGAAGTAAAATGAAAGTGAAAATATTTGAGTGTCATGTTTAACAAAGGCCAAGTTTAGATAGGGAACTTCCTACTGTTACAAAATGAATGTAGCTAATCATATTAATATTTGATCTGTTTTCATTGATTTTAAATGATCTTATTATCACAACAAAAAAAAACACCACTTAATTCCTATAAAATTTAAAAGACCATTACAAGTTTCCTTTATTTTTATCTACAGGCAGTTGTATGTTCAGTACAGTAAAGGTCCCGAGGGCAGTGAGCTTTAACAACACCTTTTTGTTAAATTTTACATTTGTGATTCTCCCAAAAATCACCCTTGAACTATGCATGTATAATCATTTTATTGTTCTTAAATCGGGCCTCATTCATACAAATGTATTTAAAAATTCAAAACCACAGATAATTATAAAAAGCACACTTCTCACAAATCATTAATAAATAAACAGCTTTTTAATACAATTTTTAAATTGATGCTAAACCAGCTGATGACCTGCAAAACCTTTGCAACCTGCAGGCACCACAATAATCAATCACACAATGACAAATGGCCGGGGTCGGGTCGCAAGAAATCTCACTAGCAAAGTGATATCAGTGAGAGTTTCTCACAGAAAGTCTGCTTGCCAGTTTGTTTCCATTTGAGGATTGCAGCCTGTCATTGCTAATCCTGCACCCTTTGGATAAGGTCTCTGTACTCACAGTGCATCATCCGCAGTTGACCGGTGATATTCCCACATCTCCACAGGATACTTGGAGAGTGTGTTTTTTCTCCCTCTGACTGGTTGGGTGTTGCTGTAGCTGACAACAAGTTTATATACCAAAAGTTGGGGAAATATAACAGGATTAACTTCAGACTGACTTTAAATAATAATACAAAACAAAACACCACTGGCACTAATTTAGTTTTCAATCCAAATTCTGCGGTGATTATTAGAAACTCCATAAGTGAACTGAAATATTTGCCATTTTACAACATAAAAAGACAAAGATTTCAACGTTTTATTTTCCTTTGCACTAAATGTCCAGTTGTCCACATGCAAAATGTTGAAATAGTACATTTAACCCATTAATTCATTACTCTACCTCCTACTCCCTTTCCTCTTTTGTCAAATCACTGGAAAACTGAGCCCTTGCCTCCAGATCCCACTTCCTCTGCAACAATAGTCACTACTCATTACATGTGCAGTGCATTCTCCCAATGCTAACACCAATCATGCTGATTATTGGGGCTAACTAGGCTGCTGACTCATTCAGCTGTCTAAATATCAGAGCGCTGCCTGTTGCATGAGATAGAGCTCTGATTAGGTTTCACCATCTGGACGAGAAACTTGAGCGAAACCTGAATTTAGATACAGAAATAATAACAAAACCCGAGAGCTCACTTCCATGCTAGAGTTTACCCCCTTTTTTGCTCAAATATGAAGCTTCTCGGCTTTCTGTCTTTAATACCCAACTGTGAATGTTTCCTTAAGGAAGGACGGAGGGTCAGCTAATGAGATGAGTCCGTGTGTCTGGTTTCTGGGGAACCTGCAGCAGACTTTCAGCTGCAGTGACGGCAGAGGGCCTTTGCTGAGTTTCTCAGTCACATTTGCACAGTACTGTCAAGGGAGTGGTCGTCCTTTAAAAGTTACTAGATTTTCTGTGGGGAACAATAAAAGGTGCTTCAAGTCTTATTTTGTTGAGGCAGAGTTGTAAAACAGACGAGTGAAGTGCCGAAGGCGTTTTGCTGGCATTCAAAATTTCTTTTAAAGCAGTTTAAGAAAAACATTGCGGCATCGTTGATGTGTTTGAATCCTTTTTTGTGCATAAAAATAAAATTTAAAAAAATAAATACATTTTTCAGTAAAGGGAAAACAACCAGTGCTTATGTTCCCAGCATAAGAAAAATAACCCGATCATTATTTTATCCATCCAATCTTACATTATTTTTTAAAAGCGTCACTCCTGTAATGCGCTAAGTTCATTTGGGAACCCTCAACGATGTGCCCTGTCTGGGTGCATGTATTTTTCTCATATTATTCCTGCTTTTTTGTGGAGAGATGAAAGTTACAGGGAGAACCTAATTGCTGTGGTGTAGTGGCTGGGTCATAAAAGCTCGCCGCTTGTTTCAGCTCCAGGCCTATTGGTCTGGAGCAGCTGGCTCTGTTATACTTTTATTTCTCTTTACACAATGTCTGTGTTTACCAGAGAGAGTGGATGAACACATCTGAAAGGCCTGCTTCAATAAGACACACACTGTAGCAAAAGGACTGAAATTACAGAGAGGGAAAGGCAAGGTCAAGGGGGAGCTGGACACAAGTTGCGGGTCAAGCAATGATCGGTTTCATTTCATAAAACCCGTGAGGGAATTCTTGCAGTCTTATATATGTTTTGTTTGTCCTTGGCTCTAAAACTGTGTGACTACCATACAAATATAACTTTTGTAGGGCAGTTTCAGTTTACCTCTCATCTTCTCTTCAGACTCAAGGGAGTTATTTTGCTTGAGAAAATATACACTTAATTAGAAGGAAGATTCTCTTTATGACAGGAAAACAGAACCAGCAGGGGTCCCCGATGGGACAAATCTGAGTTAAAGTTGAAGTTTCCTCTCTTATGTGGCTTCACACTTTGCACCGTTTGTGAGTCTGGCTCTGAGCTGCACGCCTATTTACAGTTTGGCTTGACGTAGACCTGCTGGATTAACACACACGACAGAACAGGACCGCAGATGAATTAGCATGCAATCGCTGCTGCCTTCAACTGCAATGTGCAACTGAAGCGTGTCCAACAGAGAAACCACAAAGACTGCTCACAATAGGAAAATTTTGGAGGGCAAATGAGCCGTATGTGTTTTCTTCGGAAAGTTTGTGGAAATACCAAAACAAAAAGTATTTTTCTGGCATGATGAATTAAAGTGGAGATGTCACAAGCTAGGAATTTATATTTTTTTAAGGAAGTGCATAATTTGTTCCAAGTTCCCACTTTGCCCATATTTGTATTACTGATATATGCATTTTTGAAGACGTTCATTTGCAGCTTCCTGGATTTTACATATCTAACATCTGATCTTATGACTGCAGTATATTTGCTTTCTGAAAACTGCAAACTTAATGGCAATCAAAAGACACACAGTTGAAAAATAATAGGATCAAAATAAATGCAAATAGCAGCACTTCAGACACTTTTTCCTTTCCTGATATAAAATTTAAAGCTGGAGCAGCAGACTTCTTCAAGCCAAATTACATCCATGTTGACAGTAAAAGAGCCAGCCTATTGTAATAGCACAGCTGCCGTCGCGCAGACACACATGTGTTGCCGCCCACGAGTCCTTCCAGCCACTTAAAGTATTCATAAACAATGTCTGAACAATAAAGTGTGACTGACAGCTCTCACTGTTTCTCTTACTTTGCCCCTTTTCTCCCCCTGCTGATTTGCACCTGCCACGTAACATTTGCCTTATTTTTATTTTTGCTGCATATAAATCTGCTCTGAGTGCAACACAAACCTGTGTGGTGTTTGGTTTCAGAGTCCCAGGATGGGAATTACAAGTCAGACGTGAGCAGCAAGCCCAGGAAGGAGAGGACGGCATTCACCAAGGAGCAAATCCGAGAGCTGGAGGCAGAGTTCGCCCACCACAACTACCTAACCAGACTAAGGCGCTACGAGATTGCTGTCAACCTCGACCTCACTGAAAGACAAGTATGTTCCTACCCACCACTGTTTGTTTTCCCCTGGGTTTAGACATTATTGAAACCCCCCCCCCACCCCCCATTAGCACATTAATGCCATGTTGTGAAAACAAAGGCGGCCTCGGGACGACGAGGAGGCTTTTCAGCTTGCTACTGTGTTTTTGTAACTTCAGTGTGAGGGCTATTGTACTCCAGATGTGGCTGTATGAAGGGACTATCATATTCCAGATGTTCCTGACTATTCTTTCAGGCCATCCACAGTCAAGACAGGGAGACGGGTTTAAGGAAGTGCTGTCTAGCAAGTCACTTCCTCTCTCCCACTGCCCCTGCAAATACAAATTGGTCTCTGAGCGTGGGCCGATTGCTGTAAAATGCAGGCACATGAAATAAATAACAGGAGACAAATGGTTGAGGGAAGGAAAAAGTGTCGTGTCTGTTGTTCTGTGACACCCGTTTGGAAGCTTTAACTCACACTTAGTTGACCCCATGCCAGCAATATTTTGCGTTGTGATAAGGTGTAGTTTGAATGTAAAAAACAGACGTTTTATGAGATGCTCTTAGAAGCAAATCACCACATTAGACCCACAAATTTTTATACATATACATATATATATATATATATATATATATATATATATATATATATATATATATATATATATATATATGTATATGTGTGTGTGTGTGTGTGTGTGTGTGTGTGTGTGTGTGTGTGTGTGTGTGTGTGTGTGTGTGTGTATCACACCGCATAATATTGCGGGCATGGGGTCAAGTTAGTGCGAGTTAAAGCTTCCAAACGGGTGTCACAGAACAACAGACACGACACTTTTTTCTTCCCTCAACCATTTGTCTCCTGTTATTTATTTCATGTGCCTGCATTTTACATCAATCGGCCCACGCTCAGAGACCAATTTGATAGCATGCATTTATAGCGTGCATGTTGGTTAAATTCCAGAGCTTAGTGGAACACATTAATGATTTTAGTTCCACTTACTCTTACTGCTTTCACATATAAATATGTCAGCTACAAGAAAGTAAAAAAAGTTGCACTAAAATGTATAATAGATTAAGAGGTGATTTGTTAGGGAGGAAAAGAAAAGATTAATCTTAAATTGATTTAAGATTAAATCAAGAAAAAGTCTTGATTTACGA
The DNA here is from genome assembly GCF_057382185.1 of Mchenga conophoros. Lineage (NCBI taxonomy): Eukaryota > Metazoa > Chordata > Actinopteri > Cichliformes > Cichlidae > Mchenga > Mchenga conophoros. Next base: position 32,703,430 of record NC_140536.1, read on the forward strand.
CCCTGTCCCCCCATTTAGAATGTAAATAAATACATAATTAAATGCAAATAATTTAAAAGATATATTTAAATGCTAAGATTACAAAAGCCAATAAATAGGTGTGTCAATCTATTTGAGAATCATACATTTTTAACATATAATTTCATTTTAATTTGATGCCAAAAACACAGTAAGAAACTGGAACTGGGACATGTTTCCCCTTGTTGCATCATCCCTTCATTTAACAACAATTGGTTTGGGAAAAGTGTTTGGGAAAAGGTTTTCACCCTCTTGCTTGTCATAGGATTTCAGCAGTTGAGCCTCAAATTTTTTTTGTTTGCTTTGTAAGCCACCGAATGTTTTAAGTGGGCGACAGGTCAACACTGCAAATAGGCCAGTGTAGCACCAAGGGTCTATTACTGTGCACTGTAAATGTCCTCATTTAAAATTATGTTTTAATAAATTTAACCTAGTTTTTACTGGGCTGTGTGCATTACTTGCATAATAGAACACGTTGTTAAAAAGTTTCTACTTGACTTTTCTGAGAATGGAATATTTCCACGAGTGCAAAGGATCATGGGACTGTTAATGTTTAATTTAGTACTGTAGTGTTGTGATCTTTTTTTCAGTCATGTGTTTAGACTTTGATTCTTGTGGATATCTGATGTGGTTTCCAGGGTTTGTGCTTCAAAGGACAGTGTAAAGGTTTAGCTATTAATAGGATGAGACGGTCAGTGATGCTGTTTAACTGTGCGATTTTGTAACTGTGTGGTGTGGGGCAGAAAAAAACACACTGATATCTTTGTTTCTTAACATGTTATGCAAATAATGTGTAAAAGTACTTTTTTAAAATAAAAGACTTTACAAGTTTTATGAATATGCAAAACTACAGTTGTAAAAAAGTACATTTAACAAAACTGAATAGAGATTTGTTTGGTATATACTCACCAACCACTTTAATAAGCAGAGATTGTGGTCCATACTGACATGAGAGCATTACACAGTTGCTGCAGATTTTTCTGCTCCACATGCATGATGGGAATCTCCCATTCCTTCACATCCAAAAAAGTGCTCTCTTGAACTGAGTTCTGGTGACTATGGAGGCCATTTGAGTACAGTGAACTCACTGATATGTTCAAGAAACCAGTTTGAGATGATCTGTGACATGGCATGTTAGGGGCACGAAGATGGGTACGCTGGGGTCATAAAAGGATGGCCGTGGTCAGCAGCAATACTCGGGCATGTTGTGGTGTTTAGTCGATGCTCACTTGGTATGACGGAACTCCAAGTGTGCCAAGAAAGTTTTCCCTCACACCATTACAACACTACCGCCAGCATGAACTGTTGATGCAAGGGAGGATAAGCCAATCTTTTATGTTGTTTACGACAAATTCTGACCCAACCATCCAAATGTTGCAGCAGAAATTGAGACTCATCAGAACAGCCAATGTTTTTCCAATCCTGTTCTCCAATTTTGTTTCCCGTTCTTTGGTGACTTGTAGTGCATTCAGAGAGGCTCTTCTTCTTGTTCTTCTATCAGCACAAAACTATCTGGCCGTTCTCTTCTGACCTCTGGCATCAACAAGGCAATTTTTGCCAAGAGAACTGCTGCTCTTTGGATAGCTCCTCTTTTTCTGACCATTCTCTGTAAACCCTAGAGATGGTAGTGTGGGAAAATTCCAGCAGATCAGAAGTTTCTGAAATACTCAGACCAACCCATCTGGCAACAATAACCATGCCACATTCTGAGTCACTTAAATCACCTTTCTTTGCCATTCTGATGGTTGGATTTAACTTCAACAGAGCTGCTTGACCACGCCCACAAGTCTAAATATATTGAGTTGTTGCAATGTGATTGGCTGATGAACATTTGCGTTAACAAGCAGTTGAGCTGGTGTACCTAACAAAGTAGACAGCTACAGTGTATATTGAGTTTATATGAAAACGTAGTGAAATCTTTGAATCCCACTAAATGTGGTGACTGTAGACTTTCAGAGTAATGTGCTTCTCAGGCTGAAAGCAAATGTAAATTGTAACATGAATGTGAAATGTACCATGCTCTGCTTTTCCATCACATTTCAAAGTCGCAAAAACTCAAGAAAAGGTCCAACTTTTTTTCAGCCTTCTCCAAGACTATCGCAATTAATCTTTACGTGGCTTTACAGAGCAGGAAATGTGTGTGAAATTTTGTCAGCTTATGCAGCATATGTTGTGTGTGACCTCAGTTTGGTCTGGGAAGTAGAGATAGTGAGGTAAATATTGGCAAAGCAATCAGTTCTTGATTTATGTTGTGTGTGCTGTTTGGGGAAATCTGATGGATGTTTTATGTCTTGCAAAAATAAAAATATTTTCAAAGATGGCAGCTGTAAAGCTCCAACGCCAATGCTTGACTGGGTTTAACAGAGAGTTTATTATAGATTGAGAGTAGATAAGAGAGTAGATTGTAGCTACACACCTAATTGCAGTCATTAAATGTTGTAAACAAAAATGTGATATGAACCTAATCAAACTTTGAAGGTTTTAATCAATATCATTTTTATCCAGATTTGACTTGAAAATTTAAATTGCATGAACCAGTGCGTCTTGTCTTCTTTTGTACGTGTATTACATTAGTGCACCAGAGTGTTTCCAGAGAGGCCATTTCCAGAAAACCAAGTGCCTTATAAGTTCTCCCTATATGCTTGTTTCACACCTGTAGATTGACCTACCCAAACCTGAGTTCAGGGTCTTTGGTATTTTGTATAAAGTGAGTGTCACTTTCAGTGTAATGTTAAGCAGTTCAGGTACACTGCAGGTGAGTCTGAATAGTAATTTTTTCTGATGTCTTGAGAATATTACTAAATAAATGCTGCTCAGCTTCAGTCCTTGTCCCTCTCCTGCTTTTAGCAAAGACCCCAAAGCCTGTGAAGAATCTCAGGTGGTGCTCAGTCCATTGTACACCCTTAACATTTAAGACAAACGTTTGTGCTGTCAACTAACTTCCTGACCATGTGACTGCTCACCCCCCCTGGGAATGACACTCCCCAAAAATAAACCGCTTCCACCCTGCATGACAGGGACAAGCTCGGCTTCCCATCTCATCCTCCCCCTCCCTTCGAGCGCGTGTGTCGACACTAACGGAGCCACTGCTTCTATTTGACGTGTAAACCGTTTTAAGCAACAGCTTAATCATCAGTCTGAGAGACGTAAATACGGTCGGGGCTGTTGAGTCAGGGAAAAACAGGTAGACACCAAGTGCCAGATGTAACCGAACATCCATACATAATTGTTGGTGCAGAAATAGCTGCCAAACTTTAACAGAACGTTGCTGTCGAGAGCATTAAGGCTTCCTAATTACTTTTTGGTGATTTATGTTGAGTTGTGCAACAACATTGATATTTTCTGTCTCTCTGCAGGTGAAGGTGTGGTTCCAGAACAGGAGGATGAAGTGGAAAAGAGTGAAGGGTGGCCAGCAGGGGGCAGCAGCTCGAGAGAAAGAACTGGTGAACGTGAAAAAGGGGACGCTGCTGCCTTCAGAGTTCTCTGGCATTGCGGCGCTCCACCATTCGACGGACTCCTTAGCCAATGAAGACAGTCATGACAGCGACCAGAGCTCTGAGCATGCCCACTTATGATGCACACACATGCAACCCTGTGCCCCCGGAGCCTCCGCCTCAGGACCGTCCTTAGAAGGACTGCTGTTTGCTGATTCGCCATCGTCATACAACGATGCTAAAAAACATGTACAAATGTACAGAGGAATGATGTATAGTAGAGACGGAGTTGTCATGCAGGCAAAATGTAAATTTGATGAACTGAGCACATAAAAGGAGACGGTGCCATTGGTTTAGAAAGTCCTCAATAAATGCCAAAACAGAGAAAAATATTATGAATCTGGAAATGTGAGATCATTGGTTATAGAATTCTTCTGGACAGTACAAACAAATTTGGAAATCATATTCATTTAAACATTCCATGTTTGCCTTGAGAAAAGCAGGCTGTGGCTTTGATTTGCACTGTTAAACATACAGTCTGCTCCTCAATCGGTTTCTACTGTAAAAACTGTAAATTAGAATGTAATGGAGTTATTGGTCAAATCAAGTGCCAGGAAATGAAATTTGCCTAGCTAATATAAATGATTTGTAAATAAATATCAGTATTGTTTTACCTTAACAACGATTCTATACCCAGACTATTCAGCTCGTGCAGTAATAAACACTGATGGTTCTTAAGCTGACACTTTTCTGCCTGGAGATGATGTTTTGCAAACAAATCTGAAACCCCCTTTTCAGGGTCTGTTGCAAATTGAATAAAAATTTAACCAGTGGTAAATGGAATTTCTTATGTACAACTTTTTCCCCCCATTTATGCAGCCATCCACACTTATGAATCCAAGGTGATGAATGTATGTTCCACAAAGTGAAGCCGAAACCAATTAAAAATTGCAGAGTGTGTAGAAAGCCGGTGATGTGGGAGCAAACTAAAATCACCTTTGCCTGGGGGCAGGGTAGGGGCTCCAGCCCGCAAAGGATCGGATTCTGTTACAACATCCAGTTGAAAATAATTTCATGTCTTGATCTCATCTTTCAGCGCGTTGTGATTGTGCATGCTAATTTGTTTAAGAGGCACCACTGCATTTTTTTTCGCTCCCCCAAACCCACAGCATGAGCGTGATTTCTTTTTCCGTTTTCCCTGCCACTTTATTACCATGCATTATTCTTTAGAAAGTATTTACAAATATGAAACACTCACCGTTTCCACAATGTCTTAAATTTTAAGCTGGGAACAGTATCGTCCTCGATGTAACAGACCATATATGTAACTGATAAACAAGTCACAGATATGTTCTTGCCACAACCAGCTTTCCCCTGACCTCTGGAGCTTGGCTGCTGTAATTAAAACAAAAGCAAGTAAGTAAAATTTTCTTTAAGCCTCTAAAGTTTACGTATAAACTCTTGAATAAATATAAAAATTGCCCAACTTCAATCTGCCTGTATATGGCTTTATGTATGCACATAACATCATGCCAAAACCTCTATAAATCAGATCTCGATTTATAGAGGTTTTTGCATGATGTTATGTGCATACAGCTCAAGAGTTGTCTGCCATAGCAGATGTGACACAACCACAGCTACAGAGGGAAAATGTGCATTCCCTGACTGGTTGTCATGTGGTTCCTGGTGGTTGTTTGCTGTCACTAGGCAAAACTGGTTGCCAACAAATTATTGGGGTTGCCCATAGTTTGCATGGAAGATGCAGGCATGTCTGCAAACACTTGCTAACTACTAGCAAAATGGCAGTAAAGCTTGAAAAAGTGCAAAACAAACTATAAATGGAGACTATTTGACGTCAAAGTAAAAGTTGTACCTTAGAGCTGTGGTCAACGTGTTTCAAAAGCCACAGCTTTTACTTTGAAGGCAAATGGTCTTTGTTTCTGCTTTGTATCACACTTTTCACAGTTTCACTACTGCCTTGTAAGTATTTGGTGAGTGTGTTCCATGCAACTTGGAACCAAAGAAATCACAAGGTGGTCTTCTTTAACATGGCAAAGAATGTATATTCTTTGTAACCGTATGTCACAAATGGTCCACAAATTAATGTCATGTGGTTAATGATCATGTGACCACAAAAAAAAAACAACTTAAAATAAGGACTATACACAATTACACTTATTCGTATGCTAAGTATGACAGCATAACATATGCTAATAGCCCGGTGAACAGAAAATGTTAAATATTTTATCCAGCAGTGAGTCTTATTATCAGCTAAGGATAGCTCTGGTTGGCTATCAAGCTTAGTTAGCAAGGCACTCACTAATTGCACATCATGATATAGGATGCAATGCACACATTTGCATGGTCAAAAACAAGTGTAAAACAATAAGTAAGGCTAAATCCTTAGAATTTATTTTAGTTGAATGGAACAAAACCCTTCAAGAATCAAATCCTGTTACTTGGTAGCCATCTTGGGCATTTTCTTAGGTAGCATTAAAAAAGTAACTTTAATTTCAAAACTGCGTATATAAAACTTCAAATCTGACATAAAATGCTTAAACAAAATAAGATTATAAAAACTTTTTTTCTCCTGCATTTAAGGATCAAAAGGCCTAAAAAGTCAATGACAATCAAGGACTTTAGATGATTACAAGCGAAATAACTGCTAGCAACGCTAAGCGGGCGGTGACCGAGTTAATGTTTTATAAACTTTGAGGTAAGGAGTTGAAGTGACTATCAGTGACAGGACATGATACTATTGATTGACTGATAGTAGATACATTATAGGGTTATCAGTTAGCAACCAACAATCTGAGAGAAAGTGGTGCACAAAAAGCAAATTGCCCTAAAGCGGCCCCAATCTTATCAGTGCATTTAAACCTAAACTACATTCAAGGTGTGGTGCTTATAAAAAAATTAATATTCCCTTGTTACCTGATACTGAACAAATAGATGAGTTTAAGTTGTCTTTCTTTAACTTTCAAATAAGCTACATGATTAAAAACAAACAAATAAACAAACAAAAAAAAATCTGTGTACACGATGACGACTGCATAAAACTGTAAAAATTAAACTTTCGTTTTCATTTATACTCACAGTATTTACATAGTGATGCATTTGGGAAAACAGACCCCAAATAATACAATGCTACTGTGAATTTGTCCTTCACATGATCAATGACAGGCCTACAACATGCACAGTATGTGTCTCTATGGTTTAAGTAACGTGTCTCCTGCAAACACAAGATCTCACATTTAGTTTATGACCTTTAAGGGTCCAGGTCTACCCAATAAGTTACTGCTGTTTGAGCTCTGTCTAATCATTCGGTTCACAGTAGTTTGGCACTTCTGCACCAATCATGTACCCAGCTTGACTGAAGAGGACACTGAGCTGATTGTCCATTGCAGGTCAGACTTTGGGAAGTACCCCTCGTGTCTCTTTAAAACCAAAAAAGAAGTCATTCATCAGCTTGTGCAGCTAGTTTTAAAGCATGACCAAGAATAAATGGAAATGTGTTGAGGGAACTGTCAGCTGTTCTAGTGTGTGGTGATCTTATTCACTCACTTCTGTGCTTGGATGCATCTCTCAGTATGCCTCTGTAATCTATATAAACTGTAAACTATATATAATCTATACATATATGCCCCTTGTCTAGTTCATATTGGCTGTAACCCTGTCGAATACTTTGAACAGTTTTACCTGACATTCAGACAAATAGCAACAGTGCGTGAAGATTAAACAGCTGGATAACTTCACTTCAGCTCACAAAAAACATTCTCCACCCTCCAATACACGCAGACAGTAAGCTGCGTAAACAAACTCTCGCGAGATAAAATGACGTCAAATGATACTAATGTATCAGCCTGACCAAAGGTAAACTTTCGTCCTATAAAGGGGATTTAAAGGTAATTGGTCGCAGTAACAGAACCCTGCGGCCACTTTAAACCCGGGCAGAGTCGGTTTCCTCGATGTGAGAAGTTTACTCTTCCGCTTGCACGCTCTCTATTTCGTAAGCGACCTACTTTAGGTGAAAGGGGCAGGGCACTTAGACTGTGAGCAGACGTCTTGAAGTGGTATAGCAGAACTTCGCACCTGCACAGGTAACAGAAACTCACCTGTGTAGCAGCTGTGAGTGATCCGCTGTCAGATCTGAAACCATGGAATACGATTCGGTGTCGAGGGGAGCCCGAGCCATGTTTTTCATGCTCACACCGAATGAATCATCTTTTGAGAAAGTGGAGGATGTCCCTCAGTATGTGCAGCAGGTGGGTGTCGCCTCGTTCTCGTTCACAACTAATACATCTGGTGTTTTAGGGTTATGCTGAACCCGCCCCATTGTCCCCTCACTTTATCAGATACAGTTGACAGAGCCTTTTCACCTGGTCAGCAAAGTATTGATTTGAGTTGAGTCAATCAACTCAAAATCGGCATATTTAAAACCGTTGAAGTATTCGTCAGAAGAAAAAGGGTCAAACAGTCTGTTTTGCTTCTTTCTAAATGAGACTTTTGAACTGAACAGTTTTTATTCAGAGCACTTAGAGCTCTGGGGAGTAAGTGCATGAGTAAATATGAAGTGAAATTTGAAGTTTAACTTAATAAATGTCAACCTATGGAGAATATTGCATTAAGTATGGAAAAGTTACATTTGTATCAACACAGTAACCAATCTGCTTCAAAGGAGCTTGCAAATAAAAGCGTCTGGACTTCTTTAGGTTGCTTGAAGACGTTTCACCTCTCATCCGAGAAGCTTCTTCAGTTCTAAGGTCAAATGGTGCAAGCTCCTTTGACTACGATGACCTGGATGACTGAGAACCTTCACAGACATAACCAATCTGCTCAACTTGTATAAATCTAATTACTTCTGCCTAATGAAAAATTTATAGCAACGTTCTTTCTTTTCTCCTTCTGTCACTTTACAGCATCTCAATTACTCTTTTATTGTGACAAATGGCTGGTGCAGGTTTAACAACACATGTTTGTTATGAGTTTTTATGAGCAAATCAGGGGAGGAGAACAATTACCCTCGCAGCAGGAGTCCTAAAAATCCACTAACAAGTGTGATAAAGCAAATTTGTTGTTGCTGCAGGGCTTACTGGTGATTAATATTTTGCTTGGGCGTGCCTGAGCAGTTTAGTGACTCGGCACTGTTTACAGCATGTCGTTAATTATTCTTCACCACTGTCATTCTGTGATCCCAACAGGCCAAATTAGTAAAAGGGGGGAAAATCACAATGCAATCTTGTGATTTTTGGAGTTATTTGGAATTGTGGGCTGGGTTGTTGCCAGTTCTCTCAGCTGTTTGGTGATTTGAATGCAAACACAAAATTTCTCAGACAGCAGTGATAAAAGTGTTTTGTCAGTCTGCATGTTTTTAGCCAACATCACTCAACTGTGACCTTTTAAAATGGCTGTTTGGGGGGGGACATCTGGTCCACAAATGTCATTTTCCATGTAGGTTTGAATTCAGAAGAAAATAAAATACAATTATTACAACGCCACAACAAACAGTCCACACAAGCTCAAAGTATACTCAAGTTTAAAAGAAAAAAGGCTTGTGCAATTTTTAGTTCAAAATATAATTGCGAACAGTGTGACCGCATGCAAGATCATAAAGAACTGAAAATAAAGAAGGTGATGCAAGTATTAAAAAGACAAAATAATGAAGAGAAGCTTTTTTTTTTTTGATGCGCCGTTTGAGAATCGGCTTGCCTTGCTGAAAAGTCTTGCCGCAAGCTGTCAAGAACTCAGGGGTGCAGCGGTAAAACTATCTGCTAGATAGGAGAGGGGGGTGATGTCGGGGGGTGGGGGTTTTAGGCCAGCGTCCAGAATGATAATCTCTCTCTCAGCGGGTTTGGAGGAGGTCTGCCTACGCAGCGAGCCCATTTGTTTGCTGCAGCTTTGCAGTCTGCTGCCAGATGTTGGAGTGTTGCGTGTGATCACTGGTCTCTGGTGGTGCTCTCGCCTCTGCTTGTGCGCACACATTCACACACACACTTGCATCACACACCTGCATGTTAAAGTTGAATCATTCACATGGGGATTTGTACACGCACACACACTCTCACTTTAATCCACACATGAATACGCACACTTCCTCCCTCCTCACCTGCAGATGTGCTCCTCTGTGGTCTCGTCACGCCTTTCATTCCTTGCTGCTCATGTGGGGGCCGTGTGTCCCCTTTATGACTGCAGTCACTTGGTCAATGAGCACATTTGAGCTAAAGCTAAGCAGCAGGGCTCACATGCTGCCAAAGTCGTTGTTGTGACCCGTTTGCTAACCCCGTTCCTCACTAATTTGTTCCATGTTTGACAAACCCATCAAGAGGTTATTACGGCTTTCCACGACTGTTACAAATAAAGGCATGTCACTGACTGTTTGCTTGGTGCTCACCATTTGTTTTGTCAAAAGCAGTTATTGTCATGTGTTCATGGCAACTTTTTTTGTTTGCTATTTGGTTCTTACAATGTAAGAAGTTATTCTTTTAAAGTAGGTTTTATTCATTTACAGGCATTTTACCCCATGAAACTCTTTCTGCTGTTGTTCGTTTCTCTTTAAGTGTGAACTTTCAGTTTTTAACTATGTATCTTTAAAATGAGTAAAAGTTGGTGCACATCTTTCCAGATGAGTGTTTTCCAACTTGCGAAAACACCAAAAGTTTATGTACAGTCCATTACAATTGAAAAAGATTACTTATTTGACTTATGAGCATTTTAAACTGCTTTTTAAAATTATAAAATTATCAAACATTCATCTGAAAGAAAAAAAAATACTAAAAACCAACTTGCATAGCGGATGAGGCTCTTCTTAAAATATTATTTAAGGTTATGCTAAAAATGCCATATTTGTTTTCCGAGACTTAAAGAATGAATTTCTAGGCACAGCCAAGTGTTGGGGGGTTTCCAGTTTGGTGCTTTTTGCAGATTATGTGGTGGTTCTAGCTGCTTCAAGCAGTGACCTCCAACTCACAAGGTTTGCAGCTGAGTATGAAACAGTGTGATAACAATTAGTCCCAAGTATGAATTTAGTCCCAATTAGTCCCGAGGCAATGCTTCTCAGCCAGAGAAGGGTGGAGTGTGCACTCCATTTCAGGATCAAACTTCTGCTCCAAGTCAAGGAGTTTAAATATATTGGGACCTTCTTGACTTAGTGGAGAGGGTGTAGAGAGCAGCGTCAGTAGTAACATGGCTGCTGTACCATCTGTTGTGGCGAAGAGAGCTAAGAATGAAAGTGAAGCTGGCAATTTACTGGCCAGTGTACTTGTGTACTTGCCTGCCCTCCTCAATGACTGTGAACTGTGAGTATTGAGTGAAAGAATAAGATCATAGATAGAAGTAGTGAATATGAGTTTCTGGGCTCTCCTTTAGAGATAGGCTGAGGAGCTTGGTCATTCAGGAAGGGTTCAGAGTAGAGCTGCTACACATCAAAAGCAGAAACGTTGATGTGCTTTGGGTATCTGACTAGGATGACCCCGCCCCCCCCCCGACACCTAAAACCTTAGACGTCAGTTTGCCTGAAACGCTCAGCTGTCATTGTCTCTTTTTTTCCTACCAGTGTGCCTACCCAATGTCAGCTCAAAGAATTCCATGTTTCATGAAACTGTGGCTCAGAATGTGCATTGAATACAAAGGTGGATGAATCCATGTGTAGATCAGCCAGTTAGAAGAAATTTGACTGTTTAGGGAGAATGGCCTTAAAGTGATAATGAAGTGGGTTGTTTCTAATAGAAGAGGAACTTAAGAATTGCATAAAGGCACAGTATAAGGTGAGTAAGAATTCTACTGAAATGTGAATCATGCAAAGTTGATTTAGTAGAGGTCCATGATGAAATTGTGGAGCTGGAAAAGGGCACATCAGCCCTTTACGTGTTCCTGTAACATAAGATGCGTAGCTTGTTTACCTGCGGTCTCCATCTACTTACGTAGCCTAACAGACTTAATGCGCTCTCTCTGAACATGTATGACTTTATATTATCAGTGAGCGTGAAGACAATTAGGTTTCTTAAAATAAGATCTTGCTCCTCATTCTATTTTGCTTGGGTTCTGCCTGACATCACTGAAATGAAAGCTTGCTGTTGGTTAGCACTGATGTTTAATTCATCCACTGAGATAATTTCTACCTCCACTGCTGCCGTGCTTGGATAAATGTTTTTGTTCACCAATCTGCCAATTGGTTGTGGTTTTATACCCGTTGCTCCAGGCTCATACAGTGAAACAAACATCATGGATCACAAGACATGAAAGTCCTGCAAGCTTTTAGCTCATCTGCCAAAACAAATGCTCAACACAACGGGTAATGGCAACAGAGGACTTGGAACAGTTGTGTTTTCATGGTTTGTAACACTGCTGAATCATGATTTTGTGTCTGTGCAGGCAACTCCTTTCTTTGTGGGACTGATGACTCTGGAGCTGGTGGTGGGCTTTCTGAAGACGGGGGCCCCAGTGATCACAATCAGTGATGGAATCACCTCCCTATCTGCTGGAATGGTCTCCAGACTCCCACTGTGAGTGTTTAGGCAGGTCAGGTCACATAGCAATAGTGCAAGTAAGGCATAATTTGGCTTCTGTTCATTTTAAACACCGTGTTTTTGTTTTTTTTTGGTTTTTTTTTATATGGCTGAGCAATGTGGTTTTTTGTTTGCTTGTTTGTTTGTTTGTTTGTTTGTTTTTTAGTTTAGGTTTTTTAGTTTATTTTTTTAGGTGCTGTAACTCTGGATCTTGTATTAAAGAACCATTACCTGTTAAAAGTGAGTTCATGTGAGGAGGCCAGCAGGGAACAGATAAATTAGGCGATAAAAGCATGCAGTATGGCAGGTTTAGGATGTGCAACAGAACTGAATATAACTATTAAAACTATTAATCAAACAAACTTCAGCTTACTGAAATTGGTTTTAAGGTGGTTCTTCTAAAATGGTTCTTATAGTGGTTCATCTTCAATGTAAATATAACGTTAGTTTCAAAGTTAGTTGAACATAATCTTTTCTAGTTCTGCATCGTTTTAAAATGTGGATTGAAATGGGGAGCAGTAATACGGCTGAATGATGGGAACTCAAACAGGGGAGGCTTTGTAATACCTGATGTACAAAATTACTTACAAATTAAACAAATTTCTGTCAAGGTAGAACACAAGGTGAACAGATGACTATCGTGATCCTTGGAGCGCAGCTGTACATGATCACAAACTGAATGCTGTACTTGCATAAGCACATTTGAGCCGACACTGAGCTTTGACCTTTCCTCTCCACAGCTTGCTGATGAGAGGCTGTGAGCTGAGCGCTTACATGCATGTGTGGAACCACTACCGCTTGGTGGAGCTGCCCTGGGACTCTGCCTGGACCTGGTGGTTCACCTTCTTGGGAGTGGACTTTGGCTACTACTGGGTCCACCGTTTTGCTCACGGTACCAGTCGTACACTCACTCACAGCTGAAGGGAATTTATTGTGCAGATTTTAATTTACAAAAAAAAAATGTTTTGTGTAACAAGCTATGTTAATAGTTGTTGTTTTTTGCGTGTGTTCTGAAAACACAATTGCTCCTTTACCTGAAGGGTGCAGCTAAAAAGTTCTGAGTCCTGCCCAAAAAAAACCAACGACATACCTGATTTTAAATTTGCGTGCTCACCTTCTGTTGTGTTCACCATTGTTAGTCAGTCAATACAAACTATAGCACAGGAAGAGTCTCTTTTGTTACATGCTTGTTTGTTTTTTTTGTTTTAATTACAAGTTTATAGTCATTATTTCTTTGGCTGAAAAATTTGAATGTAGACACATTGTAACATATTAAATGCGAGATTCTATTTATTCAGGAATTTCAACCATAATGAGCACAGTACATTCAAAATATTCTTACCTGTTCCAACAGGTAAGGTTGTTAATTGACAACACATCTTGATTTTGTTTTACTCAACTAAATATCACAACAGGAATAATAGCAAACCAAATCTAAAGTTCAGTTAATTGACTAAAATAGAAATAATAAAAGTTGGATCTTTTTGCCGCTAAGTTGCTCCACGTGGTTTGCGAAGCGTCTTGTTTTCCCTGATATCACACGCAAAATGTTTCCATTCGTCTCTTCGTCCCGTGTTGACATTACTTTTCATTTTCATGGGAAACGGAGCATGGGAGCTAGTTGTACCGTTTCCAAAAAAACCACTGTGTAGTTTCCCAGGGTTGGATTAAATGTGCCCGTCTAACCTTACTGCACAAGAACATTGCTTGTGATTGCATCACTTCCACATTGGTCGCACCTTTCTACACAACTTGATTGGGTCTAGTCTCTCCACAATATTTTCCTTATAGTTGAAGCAAGTGTTCATACATGTCATCATCGTTTTTGTCCTTGTGCATTAGTTTTTATTCATTGTCTGCATTTCTTTAGAAAAAGGTCGTTGACAAATAATTGCTTTACAGAATTATCACTACCTGGCACCATTGCCACTGGCAAAAGCATAGACCTGAGATATTCCGGTCATTCAGTTGGGGCTGATCCTCCATTTCCATGGCTTATTTCTTCAAGATGTGTCTTGTGTTCCATAACTCCAGGTGCACAAGTATCTAGATCCACACTGTTTTGTAACATTGCTTGAAATCAACTTATAAAGAGCATTGTCCTGGTCAAGGTTGGTAACTCCTGTCAGTTTGGATTCATGGTGTTTGTTGTAAAATATTCACAATGAGCAATTTGTCAATAGTAATAAAACCATTTAAAACATGTATCCAGGTTAATGCTGCTGAGTTGTGAATCACTCTGCTGCTTTTGGCTGCTCCCTTATTCACAAGAGGATGTCGTAGCAGGTAGCTCTGCATGTTTGATTGTTAGTAGATTTTATTTCATTTTTTTTAATATACACAGAATGCTCTACCTCACAAAATGGCAAAGGGATTTGTCTCCTCTTGGGATCAAACTGGTGATCTTACGCTTGTTAGGCCAGTATGTAAAGTAATAACAAAAGCTGCAAAGTTAGCTGATGATAAATGGCTGTAAAATATTGATTTAGTTGCCATCCCCACAGGGAGGAGTCGTGAAGATAGGATGCACATCATGCTTTTCTGGACGTTGTAGAGGAAGCAATTATTTTTGAGTTACATCCAGCTGCTTTAGAGCTGTGCAGATGTGAGAGGCCATGGTCTCCAGAGGACTCCGGTCTTAACCCAGAGTTGTTGCAGCAGCAGGGTGTATAAAGTCATGTCTCAGAAGTAGCAACGTCCTTCAGAATATGTCTTAAAAAAAAAGCATATTAAAAAAATGTACATGTCAAAGAATTTTGTAGAGTAGTGGCTCTACAAAAAAAGGCTTCTCCACATGTCTTGTCTGATGTTCATGCCAGATGCTCAGCTGCCACTCAGCACATCGGAAGAGAGCTATTTATCTGTGGCCTGCGCTGATGTTTATTTGTGTCAGAGGCACATCAAGCTGACCGCTGTCTAGTCCACATAGCTTTGGATGAAAGTCCACTGGTTCTGTGTTGATGTTAGAATCTGACTAAACAGAAGCTGTGTTTTTTTTTTTTTTTTTTTTTTTTTTTTAACTTTCTGCCACAGCTGAACTGGCCTCTGTGCTTTTGAGGTGACTGAGAACATCAGCTCAAGATGCTGGTGGTCAGTTTTACTTTGACTTTTACTGTGCACTTTCAGAGTGCAAGGCATATAACCATCATGGTTATGTCTTTGTGTAAGTTGGAGTTTAGGCACTTTGGAATACAGTGTAAGATGGTAAATTACAATCAGACATTCAGTGTCTGGTGTAACTATGAATGATGAACATACAGCATTCAAGTTTTAAAAATCTACACGGCAACCTCTGTAGTGCCTGCAAAGATGAGTAACTTGGATTTTTTTCTTTCAGTACACACTGTTTAATTGAGGAATAGCTTTAGATGCACACATATTACTTTATTATTTTTATAGGGACATGAGGGATCCTCGTTTCTTGTTAGCATCACCTGCACACTAAACCTTTAAATGATCAATGACCTGGTCATGAAAACGAGTGTCAAAGTACAGATGCGAATTACCTCGTCTTACATGGACTGGGACTGCACCACACTTTCCTGGCAGGATGACAGGATGCTCATATTTTTCTGTGAGCTGAGGAACTCATGAGTCCATGTGGCATCTGTTTTAAAAAGCCTGCTTTCCTTTTAAATGGGAAATGCATGAAAGAAGAAAAATGCATTTTTAAAAAAGTTTAATAACTTAAAAGAAGCAAGTGAATCTGCAAAAAGCCAAAGTTGCAACATAAGACTTGGCTAATGAATACAAAAACATCAGCGTGTGTCAATGTATTGCATCATATTTGAAAAATGAGAAAATCTGTGTAGCTGCTCAGCAGCTGTATTGATGATGATAAGCTTTTATGTTGTCTGGATGCTCACCGGTGATTCAAAGTATCTGTAAATCATTGAGGCAGGGATTGGCAGTCCTATTAATTGGGTCTCTTAGTTCAACTGTTGGGACAGAATAAATCCAAACCACTACCTGATCTGGGAAAAAAAAAAAAAAAACTGGGCAAGGATCAACTTTCTGACTGGAAAAGTGCAGAGTCCATCTATCATGTATACAAAGCTCCAGATTTTCGTTTTGACAATCCAAGAAAACTGAGTTAAGTAACATTCACTGATTTTAAGAAGTATTCTGTCTGCTGAATAACATCCAATAACACCTGAAAGGCGATCTCATGACGTTTTCCCACTGTTGTCGTCCTCTTGGTGTCACATGATGCAGAGGAATGTCGCCAATACTGTGACATATCTCTGTGGTGTGTTCGGTTGGAATTATTTTATTTTTGAACTGCAGAATCAGTTTTATGTCTCAAAAATGTTCCACTTACTTTCATTTCCTCTTCCTCCAGCCTCTTTGGGTTGTTATTATGGAAGATTGTGAGGTTGCAGATAGTCATCTGGTGCAGTGCTTGCTCAGGAATATAAGCTTTTTCCCTTGTTACCAAAGGGAAGTGGCTGTCCCTGACCACAGGACAGGGCCGGCACGGTCCTCACTCCTCACTCTGGTCAGGCGAGGTCATCTTGGTCAACCATTTTCTGACCTCCAGCTTCTTCCAGAGGAAGGTTCAACCAAAATGTTCCAATGTGAGTGAGGCATGTTTCCTATAAAGAAGCACTGAAGAATGAAATGGATGTAAGACGAGCACTGTTGCCATTTGTTGCCTCAACAGTCTGAACACTGCAACTGTAATTGTAGTGTCCAAATGAATAAGATAGAACTTGTAATATTGCATAATAAGAAAAAGATCACAATAGAAAAATGCTAGAAGAACCAACTACATGCTTGGAAACGTCAGCCTCAGCATGAAATATCACTTTGTTTGACCAGCTTTATGGATATTTTCATAGTTTCCCCTCTTTGACTTCCACATGAAAAGATGATTCAAAGATAACTGGAAGGGCAGCAGTCGTCTGTGCTGATGCCATCTTTACTAAGGAGACCTTATTAATTTGATGTTGCTCTTTCCAGACACTGATCTTGGGGATAACATCAAATTAAAGAAGACTGAGCGGTCCAATGTCCAGCTCTGTTTTTTAATTTGAGCTGGATGAAACTCGGGATTCTCATTCACAAAAGAAATGGCGAAAGCCTTTTACTACACTGTATTTATGGCCTTTGGCACTTGGTGTGATTCTGCTTAGGAAAACACCCGTTGTGGTTAAAGTTGAGGCAAATCTGGAATTCCAAACATTTGAATGACCTTTGCGCACACACAGGCTCAAATGAAGTGTTTGTTTATGCTAACTCCCGATATCAGTATTTGCTTGATCACATTGCTAATACCAGAATTTTCACGAATCATTGCTGTAACTTTACTTGGTACTGCTTGGTAATGTTTATCTATCTTTTCATGAAAGAAAAGATGTAAGTGTTCAATTGCTGACAGATTTCCAGAAAATTTAACTCCTCTGGCCTCTGAAATAATATGACCCTTGGTAAACATTTAGCCGCTAGTTTATCTATTAGCAGCCATAGAAGCCACCTTCTATAAACGCATTGATTCAATAACCTGATGACTGACAAGAATAGAAAACAGATTCCCATTTTAACCCCGCGCTTTTTTTGGGTTCCTTCTCCCCACAGTTCTTTCAGCAGCAGACGCACTATATATGTTAAAAACGCTGCTATTATGAACCAGCCTGAACGCAGATGGTTTTGGGTGAGCAGCAGGCCAGCTTGATTCAGATGCGGCCATGTTGTTGACAGCACTGTTGATTCTGTTTATTCTAACCTCATATCGCGAGTGCCACTAATAGCAGCTCTGCTCTTGGGCAGCATCTATATCCAGGCATGCCTGCCAGAGTAAAGCCATTAATCAGCTAGTCAGCTGTCTGTACTCTGATTATATGTGAGGTAATGGAGTTATGCTGCAGTTGTCTCACCACAGTAACTGCTGCTGCTCACAGAGCTCAGAAACACCAGAGCATCACTTAAAGGTCCTGTGAGATGGTATCATTACTTCCACAAAGTGATGTATTTTGAGACAAGGGCAGTTTAATCTGATTTTAACAGCACAGAACTGGAATTGGTAAACAGTGTATGTTGGCATTTTTAACTGGATTTTTTTTTTTTTTTTTTTTTTAAATACTGGCTAGTGCATTTCTAGATTAAAGTAGTTTTGGATTATTCATGATGCAAGCTGGAACAGAAATATGATAAGAAGTAGCACTCAAAATTCAGTTGTATATGTTGTAATCCTTATAAAGTAGTGCACTTTACATTTATCCATGATAAAGCAAAGGAACTAAACTATATAAAGTGGACACAGGATTATTTATCTTCTACTTTCGGTGACAATTAGATAGGAGTACTTTAAAAAAATTTTGGTTAATCAATTTTAATGTTTACACACGTAATATTAACCCTGTTAATCATTACTTTTGGTTCAGAGAGGACCATTATAGTTAAAGATGTTTATTTACTCCCTTATATTTGTCATTATGCCTCTAATGTGGGCCCTCTCTGACTTTCTCTGCATGCACAGTAGATCAGAAGCAGCAATATCCAGACAGTGGTGTTGTTTAGTTGGTCAGTGACAACAAATTGTTTTGGTCTGATGCAGCATAGGAGGAGGAGAAGCTGGGTAGAGGTAGGTTTCAACATGGATTGCGGTTTAGCAGCAAATATGATGCAGCTGCACCACTGCAGCTGATACTATGTGACATTTTCCAGTGTCACATATCAGCTGAGGCATCAGCTTGATGGCATTTTATTTTTTATTTTTTTTAAGCATACAAGTTAAAATGATTTAGAGTCAAGGAAATGGATGATTTATTACGCCCACTGTTTTAAAAAGGCCCAAAACAGACACCTCACATCCTGGCCACTCCCTGTTCGAACTGTTGCCCTCAGGCAGACGGTACAGGGCAATCAGAGCAAGGACTAATAGACTCAAACACAGCTGTTATCCAACTGCAATAACACATCTGAATACTACAAAAAAATGTCCATCACGCCACTCTTGTGTTAATCTATGCACGGTCTGAAGCATGTGTGTGGGAATGTATGTGAATGTTTTACTGTTATATCTTATTAGTATTTTAAGTATTCTATCTATTTTATTTATTGAATTTTATTATTTTATTTATATTTTGATATTGCTAGGGATGATGCAATGATCGGGGACCATTCTTAATTTCGTTGTTCTCATGACAATGACAATAAAGTTTCTGATTCTGATTAGTTCATACAGACAATTAAATTTAGCTGCAATCCCAGTAGATAACCTGAACTCAACTCGACAAACAAACCTAACTTTAACTTTCTGCTGGTGTGTCCAAACACCCGCTGTCATTCAGCCCTGCAGACAGCAGCAGTTGTTGAGACAAACAGATGTGCTTATCACTGTCCTCCATCCCAAAGGAGAGCTGGGCGGTGTGGATGTTGTTTAAAGAGAAGCACCTTCTGGCTGTGGGGCAAGGTTGAGAGGGTCTGGGCCTTGAAAAGGCCCCCAGGCAGCCAGGTCTTCATAAATCTTTATTCTGACAGCAAGTTCCTGGCCTAGTGCAGGTTGCAGGGCCAACAGAAGAATCTGGACTCCTGCTTGGTTTGCTGGTTCTGTCTGTACAGTTTGGTCAGGATGTGGGAGTCTCACTCACGCAAGCAGAACAGAGCAAGTGAAAGACCTCATGGGAGGTAAAGATAACATCAACAGTGATCTATAGGCCTCTTTGCTCATACTGTCTGCTCTGTGTGCGTTGAGAGGGAAAGAACTGTAGAATGAGACCAAGAAAAACTGGTCTGATTGAACCTACACATCACAAAGAGATAATATCCACAGTGCCTGTATGTACAGCTTTAACCAAAGTGTGGAAAAGAAGTGTGTGTTATGATCACTGAGAGGGTCGCTGAGCTCAGCAGAGGCCAGAGTCAGGCTGTCTGCTGCCCTCGTGTGCTCTGCTCGCTGCATGGACAGACTTCCCTCTGTCAACAGTTTTGACAGAAGAGGTGATTTCAGCTGCAGACATAGCTGAGGACAAACTTCCACTGAGTGGAGAGATGAAGTGTGAATGTGAAAAATGAATATGAGGATAGATTAGTAAAACTTTTTTTTTTACTTTTGAATTTTAACCAAACCTGCATTTTTACGTAGGATTTTCTCATTTCCTGTTAAATTTTTCACTATTACTACATTGCTTGTTCTTGAGTGGTAAGACATTACTTCAGCAATTATTGTTTTTATTTGATTTGCTGGATATAGTCTTTTTATGTAACATTTAAAATGAAAAATAAAATAATGTCTCTCCTTTTCATGTGAATGGGGTCTGATTACCTGAAACATACACATGCAAAACAGTTATTGAAATTTCTCTTTAAACTTGGACATTATAAATGTCATTTAAACTCTTATTATATACTAAAAACTATAAATGGGTTCAACTGTAAATGTTTTTGTCTTTTCATCATATTATCATAACCCTGCTAGCTGAATAAAATGTAACTAAATATATCTGAACTCTGTATTTAATGGACAGTTTTACAAAGGAAACACATCAAATGCTGAAACCAAAATTAAATTTTTTATAATATACTCAGTTTTAATTTGATGCCACCAAGGCATTTTAATGAAGCTGGGAAAGGTGTATGCTAAACAGTGTTTCACCACTTTTTAAACAGTTCAGTAAACCTCTGGGAACTGAAGAGGTGGATTCTGATGTTGGGTCTGCAACAGAAAGCAATAAAAGGGAGGGCAAAGAACTGGTGCTTTGGATTTCAGCACACTGAAATAATGGACGTGGAAATATGATCAATTAAAGCACAATGTTGATATAACAAAATTAAACAGAAAATCAATTTTATTTCTCCTGTCACTTTCTTTGCATAGTTTTTACACCCTGTTTGTGAGAGCTGCAAGTGGGCCTGACCAGGGTTAGTGTGTTTACTTTAGAGTGTGTGACTGAACTGTGTGGACAGCATGAAGTATGGCAGAGATGGAGGAGAGTTGGCCGACCATCCCACTGAGCCCTGCGTTGCTGTTTGGGTTGGCACCCTATCCAAGAGTCCTCCAATCCAAACACTGGAGAGCTGTTCACAGCCCATTAGTCCTGTGATTGACAGGGCAGCCCACCACTCAGAGGGCTGCACATGATGGCTGAAGGATGTTGCTTATTACTGCCAAGTGTTTGTCTCTGCGGGTGATGATTTAGACATCTAATTGATGTAACTGTAAAAGCATTTTACATGGTTAAGAGTGTCAGTTTGGATCTACTCCTATGGTGATTATTTTTCTTTTATTTAGTCATATTTTCTTCTTATAGAAGCATTATTCAAGGTATAAATTGGCACTTGTAGGGGCTTGGTGGTGGCCTTGACTAGAGCTAAATTTATGGATCTCAATTGGACTTTGGCTCTTGTGTTTACATGACTCTGGTTATATAAACACTGCTCCTGACATGGTTTGGATAGATGTAAACAGGCCGTGTCAAAGTTTAACCTAGTCACATTACATGACTGATTATGATTTCATTATTATGGACCTTGATTACGTGCCAGATAATGATTCTAAAAAAAGTTATAACGTAGACGTCCTGCAATATCTCTTCAATTGAGCCCATGTACTTGGACAGTAAGTTTCTGCTGCTGCAGTGTTTAAAATGTTGCAGAACAAACTGTTCAAAAGATGAATGAAAAGGAAAAACATGAACATTTACAGTAAAGGGATTCTGTGGGTATTTTATCCTGGATGAACCCCCATTTTGTTGCAATTGACTCTAGGTTGTAACAAAAAAAGTGTGTCCACAATATTGAGTTTTAAGTGATTTATTTACAGGAGGAAAAGGAAATCAGTTGTGTGGTATGTGGTGAGTCTGTTCTTTAGCCTAGAAATCTCTCTTTTGTGAACAGAGAAGAACAAGAATAAATCTCCAGGTCACAAATGGTCCCCAGTGACGGCCAGCTGTTCAGGCTTCCTCTGCTCCTGCTCAGGGTCACATGACGTTAGAAGGCAAACTCTGCCATCACACTTTCTTTCCCAAATAAAATGACATGAGTGAGTGTTATTAAAATTGGCTTCATCACACACTGGATTGTTTATGACTTTGAGACCCTGACCCAGGGGAAAATTTCACTTCCTTTAATAATTTCCTAGTTCGAGACTTTCATCCTCAGCAATATTTGGTCTTTAGTGCCCGTTAGTTATTGCACTAATAGGTATAAATATGCCATAGTTGAAACCTTCTTTTTAGCATTTGCTTACCTATTAAACATCACATTTTAAGTGTTTCTATTCTCGGTCTGTTAGCAGGCTTCCATTAGCATGGCAGCAAAGAGCCCAAAATCCATTACCATTTTTAATCTTAAATCGTGAGTTGTTTAAATTAATAAATTTAAGTTAACTAATTAATCAAAAATCTTTTAGAAAAACATTTGAAAGTTCAAAAATGCCTTTATTCCAAGTGAGTCTTTTTTTGGAGGGGGGGTGTTTTGTTGTTTTGTCTGATTTCGTTTTAACGCATATGAACCATGTGCTGTGGCCATACTTATGTGGTAGCAGTGTCTTAGAAAAGAGGAGCGAGCTTCAGGAGAAAGTTGCAAGTTTTGCTTTATCTTTTAGTTTCTTTAGCTTTTCTGCTAGCGGCCACTTTTAAATATCTGCTAGTTTGGGTTCAAGACAGAGATCCCCTTTTTGATTTTTACGATTTGGCTTAAAACCCTTAATAAAGCTTAGTTGGGGTTGAACCAGGTGACCTTGAGCCATCTCTTAGTTGTGCTGCTATAGGTTCAGCCTACTCAGACTTCCAATGTACTGAACACTCATAAGCACACATAAGTGAAACTACGGTTGCATATCACAATCGTAACCTTTTTAAAAAAAAAAAAAAAAAATGCTACGCTTTTATTACCCATCTATTTCACACCTGTGACAGTTGATTGTTTCTCCCTGAAATTGGTTCTGCTGGAGTGGGGGTGGGGGATACTACCACCCTATTTATACCAAGTGCCTTCACATAAGGGATTGTCTGGTTGTTGAGGTTGTTTTTGCTCTAATATTGTACGTTCTGACAATAAATAAAAACTAAATGAACTAAATAAGATTACAACTGCTTTTGGTACCTGCAGTTACACTGATATGCACTAGGGGTTAAACAGTTGAGCAAAGCAGTGGCACATTTAGGTTTCCCAAGTTTACTGGGGAACTGACAGTCACAAACATGTATCTCCTGTGGGTGTGGTAAAAAAGTGTCATAAATGTCCATCACCTGATTAGTATGCACTCATCCTTGTTGTTCCCTAGAAATCCTGATTTAAGGCTCACTGGAGGACAGATGGAAGGGCCGTCCACAGCATTTCTGTGCTCTTGCTGGGAACGTGGGCTCTGTGGCACTGGTTCTCACCATTAACGGGGCTTCCCTCCTGAATAGACCCTGCCAAACTATGCAGTGTCCCGCCGAGTCCAGAGATGAGGACATGGGCTTGCAGTGAAGCTTAGCTGTTCCAACTTCCTATCAATGACAACAAACATCAATCTTAGCCGCCCTTAGTCTTGAACCCCGCCAAGCATGACTCCAGTTAGAAGAAAAAAAGCAAGAGCTTCAGGCTGCTGGAATTGAACAAAGGCTGGCTTATCCTCTGAATATGTCTCTTAGCAGGACAGTTCATCTTTGAATACCCTATGGTTCAGAGCGGAAGAAATATCATAATTTTTGTGCTTGACTGTTGTAGTTCAGTCACTCTCCTTCCTTCTTCCTCTCCTCCCACACTTCTCTCCTCTGCCTCATCAGCAGATTTCAGTGGCACTTAGGTTTAATAAAGTTTGAAACAAAATCCAACCCTGTTGCTTCCATTTTGAGTCAATCCAAAATATGCCATTTAACACGATAAATGACACTTCCAAAAACAGTCTGTGACATTTATTCTCACACCTGCTGAAGTCCAGCAATAACCCTGTTAAATATTAGTGGTGTGGACTTTTGCTCAGGAGCGGTAGTTTTCTGGTTGGTTTTCTGAAACTGAATTCTGCCTCACTGTCACTGATTAGAAATGTGTTAGAACAGATCACCATGCTCCTCCGCTCTCTTACCACTCACCTTAGGTTTTCAGCAGTTTGTTTGTTCAGGTGCAGAGACCCGCGACCCATTTTTGTTTCATGACTGCTGGCCTTAATACAACTCACAGATTTGTGAAATGGAGAGGAAGGAAGAGTTAAACTTGTCAACATTATATATTTGTAATTTTCTTGTTTTTTCTATAAAGGTGTCACTGAGCTGTTCATAAACCATTGTCCTCGAAGTGTCTCTTCCTGTGTAGTGTCCTTCCATTAACAGTGTTCTAATTGGTTTGTACAGTGAACACATGAACATCAATATCAGCAACCTGCAAAACGTGAGGCTCTTGGGTTCTTGTTCACAGCTTTCATCTTTATATGGTGTTCTCATGTATGATCTGGTCCTTGGAAATCCTTAGTAGGCTTCTGTAGCTTCTATGTAATGCTTATTCTTTAGTCATTTGTAAGCAAGACATTGCTAACACCAACCAATCCGTAAATGACAAGAGCAGATTTGTCAAATATTGATTTACAACTTTATGTATTGATGGGTAATTTTACAACCCGTATTTTTAATTTCACTTGGACATGTTAGTATGGAAGTTCTTGTAATTATTATTTTATTTTTATTAAGCCTGGACTGTGATTGATTTTGCTCTTGTCTACAACTGAGATGTGAAAAGAACCTTTTACCATCCTTCACTTCAGGGGTGGTCATGAAGTGGTTGACAAAGTTGCCTGACAACAAGGTTCCTGATTTGAGTTTTCTATTCTGTGTGAAGGTTGCATTGTAGCCACACTAGGGGCATGCTCAGGTTAATTGCTGCTCTAATTTGGCCATCTGCATCAGCTGTGACAGGTTTCAGGCTGTGAAAGTCTTAGATGAAGATTGACTAATCAAATGTAGTCAATGTTGAAGTCCTAGGAATTCCAAAGAGTTGGCGAACCTAGACAGAAAAGATATGGGCATGTCTTGATGAGACAACATTTAGATGAATGAATAATAATAATAATAAAACAATATAAAGTGCCGTTTGAGCCAATTCTAAGCGTAGGTTATTTAATTTTCAACTACCCAATTGTGACCACATTCACACATCCTAATGCCTAATTTAACTCAAATGTAATCGCATTACACAGCAAGGCTGCCATATGAAACTCAAACCTAATTTAATCACTGGGGCTTTTACTATAAGGAATATATTACCATATATAGTCTGCATATAGGGTTATGTGGTTCTGAAGTATTTGAAGGTTACTATTCTCCTTGTACAGCAGCAGAAGCCAAAGTAGCCAGGAGGTGCCAAAAAGCACAGACCAGACGGGGTGGTCCGGAAACGATCTGGAGATCCAGTGAAACTTAACAAGCATGTTCCCTTTGGATGTTAAAATGAAGTGTAACACAGATATTAATGTAGCAAGTATCACAACACAGCAGAGGAATGTAAACTGGAGCACTGGGACATCAAGCTGGATGCTAACCAGCTGCAGCCAAATACCCCCATAGTCATAATAGCCTGAAATCCCTACCCCCTTATGACCAGCAAGGCTCAGGTCTCAGGTTTTCTTCACAGCTGGCCAGAAGCAAGGTTAAAATGGCTCCTCCTGGGGATAAAAGTGTATAGTTGCTTATTTGGGGATTGGGCAGGGTTTGATTGGCATAAATCATTTGTTATACTGAGAGGCTTTAAGGCTAGTGCATGAATTGTATATAGAGGGCTACATGGCTGCTGTCTAATCTTTAACTGTGTGTGTGTGTGTATGATTGCTCTTCAGAGGTTGCTGTCCTTTGGGCTGCTCACCAGGTTCATCACAGTTCAGAGTACTACAACCTTACCACTGCCCTCAGACAATCTGTCACCCAGCCGTTTACCTCATGGGTAAGACAATATTCATTCTTTTAAAGGATGTTTCAAGTGATAGCCTTTGTTTTAAACACACAGATTTTTTTTTTCTAATAGAACAACATGATTGCATTCAAACATAAGTTACAGTATTAGACAGTTGTAATTTGAAAAACGAGATTCGGCTAACTACAGTAACTAGCTATCTCCAAAGAGTCTCTCATTCCACAGTCAAACTCCAAGTCCACTGTAGCAGACTGCATCTTTTACTGCTTGTGGTGTAGAAACCTGCTCTGAGCTGGAGGGCCACTCTAAACAGAACCTGTGCCAGGTGCAGACCTGTACAGCTGCAACGTAGAACATGGACTACCACCAGTGCCAGCAGTAGTTTTAGGTTGATGAGATGATGACTTCACTGAAGAGTCAGTTGATGTCATTGTGACATACGTTTTTAATTTAAGCCTGGGTGCATCAAGTGTCATTGCTAACAACAAGAATACAGTGTAATTTCATGGGAAACATTGGATGATGAACGACTGAAATATTGTCTGCATATCCAAAACTTGATGTTTTTTTTTATTTCTCTGCACCATGGAGCTGCCTCATTGTCCAAAAACAATGAAAAAGAAATCTAGTCACACTTTAGTACTAGATAACTTGATTCTTCTGATCACAGTGGACTTGGAGTTTGACTCGTTTACTCAAGTGCAATCCAACTGCTGTAAAGACTCTTGACCACCAAATCTGCCCAAAATATGTCCCTAACAAATGGACTCCTAATATATAACGTCTAATATAAAACACTTTGAGGCAATTGACTATTGGGATTTGGCGCTGCATTTAAAAATTGAAATAAATGACAATAGATGGAATAGAAATATTAATTTAAAGTGCTTCACTTAAATCTTTGAAAGCTTCAAGACTCAAATCTGACTGTGGAAAGAGTTTTATTCAGTTTTGAATAATAAACACTTAAACCTACAGGACATTGTTACCTGGATTGTTTTACTTTTGTTTAACATAGTCAGTCAGGAAAATAATAAAAGCATCATTTAGCAAAAACAGGCTTGTAGTTCCACCTTATTGGAGCAATAAACCTGTGTTATTGGGACCCTGTCACATTGTACTCTGGTTCCATTAGATTTCTGTTGAAATCTTTCTTTCTTCAGGTTTTCTATTTGCCGATGGCTCTGGCTGTACCTCCATCCATATTCGCTGTTCACATACAATTAAACCTGCTCTACCAGTTCTGGATCCATACTGAGGTAAATGCCAAACAGGCTCATTCAACAGTGTATGTGTTTGGTTTTTTTTGTTTTTTTTTTCTGTGGAAAAATGCCAAAACAAGGACCTGATTTTAATACTAACCCACGGTAGTTTTCCATATTCTTTGCTTACGTTTTCACTAGGTGTGTATTTATAAGAGATTTGGTGTCAGTATATTATAAATATGACACTGTTTCTGTTTAAAGGTTTGGAATGGCATTTTCCTATAAAAACGACTCACTTGTTATGTTTTTATGTATATATATTTTTCCCTTAAACTGAATCTAAATCATTACTGACTCTGGATGTATGTCGTCATCAAACTGCATTTCCTGCCTGGTTGAGTGGTTGCTTGTAGGTTAATAGTCATTTTTCATGGAAGATCTAAAGTTGTCTGCAAACACCTGCTACCTACTTTCTGAGGAGTAGTGAAACTTAAAAAAGTGAAACATTCCCAAAAAGGAGAACGTTTGCCTTCAGAGTTAAAGTTGCAATATTTTTAAATTGTTTTGTTTGCAGCTGTAAGAACAGCTGTTACTTTGAAGCTAAATATTTTAGTGCATATGTAAGAATTCCTTTTCTAACAATAACGAAATTTCAATGAGGTACAATTAAGTGCTGAAATGAAACGTTTTTGCATGTTATATTTGGTTCTACAACAGACTCTAAATGCCTTCAGGCATTTTTGAGCAGTTATTTAGAAGCATTATCTAAATAGACATTAAGTAGTCACCTGGCTATAGACATTGGATGTTGAGAACTGGCAGATAATCACCTTACCGTTGGGGAATTCTTCTGCAGATTTCAATTCAGGGTAGTTTTTCAAAGTTCTGTTTATCTATGGTGACATAATGTCTGGAAAAATGCTTATATGTCAATTATTCAATGGCATAATTCAGTAACATGGCTGCAACTTCATTGTTTAGTCAAAGAGGTATTACACCTCTATGATGCAATTATAAAATATTTTCAGGCAGCATGTAGCACTACCAGATTAGTATTACCTGAATTAATGTGGTTGTTGTTTAAAGAATCAATAGGAAAATAAAATCTGTAAAGTTGTCTGTCTCTCTGTGCCAGTGCTAATCTGTCTGTTAAGCCAGACTTTTGTGGACTCCATGTTGCAGTGGAGCCTGTATTCAATAAAAAATAATGAGATTTTATGAAATATTCCAAACAGAAGCATGACCATTCTGTCTGCCTTTTAAAGTGACTGAGAGTATCACTTTTACAATCCCCACAATCGTTAGAGGGAATGAATGGATTTGGAACGCCCTCGATCTTTTAGTGCGCTATTAGTGAGAACAGTCGTAATAGTCACAATTTTCTGAGGGATGTAATTTATGCCTTCTGTTTTTTTTTTTTTTTTTTTTTGATGTCATAGAATTTACTGGCTCACTATTCGCTGCAGCTTCAGAGCTGGAGTGAAGTGGTGGAGACCCCTTTCATTCAAGATAAAACTCTCACGCTCGGCTGCCAGGCGCAGCCATTATGTGGAAATAATGAATCGCAGAGAAATTCTGTCCAACCACGCACATTTCTCCGTCTGTCATACTGATGTGATCCATCGAAATATGACTTGCAACCAAAAGAGAAACATGAACTGTGTGAAATATGCTCAGTGTGACCTCTTTAATCTATAATGACTCACGGAGGAATCAGTTTGGTACCTTCCAACAAGAAATGAATAAGAAAATGTATTCCTGATGGTTTAAACCTCATGGGTGTTGGACTAGACTGTGTGTGTGTGTGTGTGTGTGTGTGTGTGTGTGTGTGTAACAATGTCTTTAACCATTGTCAGGAGTTTTCTGCTATTGCCACAAAGTCTTTTTTCCAACACTGTAGTTGTTGTGCTAACATCACCATAAATAATATTATTTATTGGAGAAATTAACTCTTTTGAGTGTGTTAATCAGGGCAACAAATGTAATTATGGATGTTATGAATATTTGAAAGTGATTCTGACAGCTATAGTAAGGCTTCCAACAGCAATTTGCTGGAATATTTAACTTTTTTTAGTACTAGTTTAGATTTAAAGTTGCCCAAATTATTTCCATCGGCCAGTCTTGGTAGCTGGGTATCGGCCCGCCAGGACCTCTGCTCCTGGCCGCCGCCTGGCTCACAATGCACCCAACCCCTATGGCACCTCCTGCGGGGTCTCTCTCTTAGAGATACGGTGAGAAGTTCGGCAATTCGGGAGGGGCTCAGAGTAGAGCCGCTGCTCCTCCACGTTGAAAGGAGACAGTTGAGGTGGTTCGGGCATCTGACAAGGATGCCTCCTGGGCGCGGTGTTCCGGGTATGTCCCACCGGGAGGAGGCCCTGGGGCAGAAGGAGGCCCTGGGGCAGACCCAGGACACGCTGGAGAGATTATATCTCTCAGCTGGCCTGTGAAGCCCTTGGTGTTACCCCGGACAAGCTCTAGGAAGTGACTGGGGAGAGGGCGGCCTGGGCTTCTCTGCTTAGGCTGCTGCCCCCGGAACACAGCCCCGGATAAGCGGAAGAAGATGGATGGATGGATATTTCCATTGGTCAGAGAAATGGTTTTGCCAATTGAAAACACTAGGGCAACAGTTTTATTCAAATTCAAATAAAGTTTCATCATTCCACTATTTAATGTTTGTTTCTTAAGCATCCACAGTTTTCAAGAAAATTCATTGTGATCATTGACAGTTTTCTTTGTGGTAGCTACATGAATACTTCTGTGCTGCCACCATCAGACCAGTTATACCAGTTGCCTTCACTTACAGTACTGTAGCATTCCT
Organism: Mchenga conophoros; assembly: GCF_057382185.1. NCBI lineage: Eukaryota > Metazoa > Chordata > Actinopteri > Cichliformes > Cichlidae > Mchenga > Mchenga conophoros. The sequence continues at coordinate 32,733,236 of NC_140536.1, forward strand.
GCTCTCCAGAAGATGAAACTTCGTGAGTTTACCCACTGCAGCAAAAGGGTTTTCTGTCCACTTCATTCCAAGCAGAATTGTTATTGCATGTAAAGTAATATATATTTGGTACTATTGCTCTGTTTTGGGACCCCCTGCGCCCTTCAACATACACACAGGTGTTAATGACTGCAGACATTACATTGAGATGACTGAATGGGACCAGATGGAAGAAGAGTGATTATTCTAGTGTTTCGACAAACAGGCAGTTGGACTAGTGGCAATAACAGCAACAACTGTTTCATTCTGGTTTCTCTGGGAGATGGAAAATAATAAGTTAGGGTTACTGTCTGAATTTTGTCTTTACTGGAGCATAAATGAAGCAAATAGGACAAAAAGAAATTAAACACGTCAATGCTGTCACTGGGAAACCAAGTAAAGACGGTTTATTTGTATTTTAATTTGTATAAGGAAAATGAAACTTTATTACTTTAAAGTTGATTTTATATCTTTCTTCCAGTTAATCAGAGACCTTGGACCTCTGGAGTGGATCTTGAACACTCCAAAACACCACAGAGTTCATCATGGTAAGAGGACGCTAATTTTATCCAACCTTACGCTGTTTACATCAAACATTGCATAAGGACTGAAAGATTGAATGAGTAGACATGTTGGAGATGTTTTATGGATCAGAGTTAATTCTGAAAATGTTTATATCTATCTATCTATCTAAAATGTGAATAAGTAATATAGCAACCTCACGAATGTAAACTCAACAGGGCGGAACCTTTATTGCATTGACAAGAACTATGGTGGTATTCTGATTATTTGGGACAGATTATTTGGTAAGTCATTTGTATTTGCTTCTTATTGTTTTTCTTTTGAATGCAAGTGAATGTACTTTATTTATGACAGTGTAACTTTTAGTCTGTGATGGCATTTGTAGAGTGTGACAGCTGGATCACCACTGAGTTGTATCAACATTTGTATCTGTTCTAAAATAATAAAATTCCTACAATGGGATTAATTCTTAATGCCACCAGTGCTGCCCCCCACATCTGTTTTGTGCAAAAGGCAAATGGTTCTTCTTGCACTGACTATACCATTTATAGCTGCTGTTGACATGCATTATTTTTAGCCACACAGACCTCAAATACACAAAACTGCATAGTAACCCTTGCACGGGAAACTGTATTTCTATAGATTTTTTCTAAAATTTGAAATCTGAACTTTCCCTTCAAAGATTCAAAGCATTCAGGTGAAATACTTTAATTATGATCAAATTTCTGTATGATGGACTTTCTGTACCATGAAAGTCTTCCAGGTGTTGTTAGTTTCTCCTGTCTGTGATGATCTTGATTACTTGAGTTCAGAACAACTGAAATTCTTTGGTTTATGAAGATATTTTACCTCTCATCTGATTTTCTTTAGTTTCAAAAACTATTGGAGACCCCTATTGAGGTTGTCCCTTCGGAGGTGGTCCTGAGAGTGATTGTGAGTCTACATGAGTGAGGCTGTGAACCCAGGCATGGGTCATTATGCTCACAGGAGTAAAGATGTGGAGTCTGAGACATTGCCATGCCACATGGCCATAAAAGTTAAGGTCATCTGGTTCAAGGTTTGAGTGGGGATTGAAATGCCTGCAAAGGGATGTCAAGACTGTGACTTATAGGTGGGGAATATTTGGTGTCGTATGCTTCAATTTGGTGATGATGGCTCACAGTAGAAATAGATGGCCTCCTCTCAAATTGTTGTCATTGTCCAAAATATGAATATTCAGAGGCACTCCTCCTGAAATACCTGGGACTCCATCAGTTTTTAGAACCAAAGAAACATCACAGATGAGAAGTGAAACCTCTTCATGAACTTGAAAAGAAATCCTGTTCCTTTCAACTCAAATGCTTAAGACTACCGTGGCCTACATAACTGAGAACATGCAGACATACCTGTGATGCTTGGGCTTGAAAAATTAAGGTATCACCCAATACTACAGTGATGAAAATAAAACAGTTTGCCACAAATGTCTGTGCAGGGTATCTGTTTAAATCATGAGAAACACACTTCTCTGTAGTTGATGGTGGTTTTATAGATGTTGAATAGATGTTCCTGGTGTTTTTATAGTACCTTATTGTTTTTAGGGTATATGTTCAAAGAAAAGTCAGTTTATGCAAAGGATACTGACTCAAAGGAGCGTTTCTACATTCCCTTAGTAGCATTTTCACTGTTAAACTGGAGGCCGAATTAACCTTTGTTAACCATTGTCTGTCACTAACCCTCTCAGAGTTTTAGCATCTTTTAGTTCATTTTCGTTTTACACTTCAGTTTTATTGTCTTGGTCAAGTGAACAACAGATAAAATCATTGAAAAGCTGGTGAACGTGGAGCATTTAGCAGCTGGGTGGAGGGACAAATAGCTTAAAGATGAAGAAAATGCTAATAACAATAGAAACATGTGATTCATTTCATGTTTGTCTTTCTGGTGACACGTTTTCTTTGTTGGATATTTAAACATCTTAAACTTTTAAACCTTAATGTATTACCTCAGGTTTTAAGAATAAATAACAGGAATAGAAGTTTGAGTCATTTATTCACATCATTTTGTTTTGCACACCGCTATTCATACCATCCCCAGGTACCTTTGCTCAAGAAGCCAACCAAGTCGTGTACGGCCTGGTTTTCCCCATCAAAAGATTTGAAATCCTCTATGTGCAGGTTAGTCTCATCTTTCATCATTGATGTGGCTACCACAAGTTGGCGATTGGTCAAGCAGCTCACCTCCATCTGGGTATAAACACCTTTGGTAGATGAGGTGTGAGCTCATGTTTCCCTCACTGGCCGAGTGTCCATTTTGTAACTATAACATTATGACTCTACTCTAAACAAACTGCCCAGTTGAGGTGAAAGAGGCCAATAAAATGTAATGCCAGGTGGATGTTATGATTATTTTTGCTGCCATCACTGTTGGCAGAGCACTGCATGAGCAATGTTCTGCCCAAAGAAAATAGAAACATTCATTCTAGGATTATTGCTGTTCCTTTGTTAGCATTCATCAGTTAAATGTAGTGTTTGATTATGTATTAATGTCTAATTTGGTTGTATTTTTTTCCCTTTTAGTTGCATTACTACTTGTATTTGTGGAAGAAATCCAAAACCTACAAAACTATCAGCAACAAACTGTCAACTTTCCTCAACGGTCCAAGTTGGAAACCTGGTAAACGTCGGCTGGGTGACCACAATGACAATCCAAAGGTTTGCATCATTTCTAAGGACAAAATGCCCTCATGCTTCATTACCCATCATTTTGACAGACACAACACACAGGCCTAAATGACTCAGAGCATTCCTTATTGAAGGACTCGTATATTCTGCCAGTTTTACAAGAAACTGCCACATCAAATAAAAGCTGCAAAGCCTTTGTAGAGGCGACACAATAAGTTTAGTTTCACTGTCTTTAAACACAGTCTGCGTGAATAAAACCACTTGCAGTTTAGCGTAAATGTGCATGTGTGTGCGTGACTTTGTGTGTATGCAGAAAGAAATACAGGCTCCAGCTGAATGCCCCGGTGGTTAGCTTTGAAATAACGCTGATGGTGTCGCATATTTAGTTCCCTCATGCTTCAGACTGCAAAAAAAAAAAGTCCCCTTTGACTTTACGATTAAATTGGCTCTTTAAACCCAGCAGGGTAATTCTAAACATGGTCAGAGCTGGAACTTAACTGAAATATCTTGAAAGGCTTTATGTAGGCGGCTACTTCTTGATATCTGCTGGTGAAGGAAAGAGGAAAAAGAGGGGAGTGAAAGAGGAAAAAGGGTTCAACGTGTTTCAACTCTGAGAATAAGCAGAGCAGCAGACTGGAATATCTACAGGGTTGGGGATGGGATTTTGAGGGGGAACCCACATGTGATGGTTTGGTTCCTCAAAATCCTGGGAAACCCCCTGAATGAGAAACAGGCATTGCTGATTGGCCAGTTATTTTTCATTCCCATAAAGTCCTCAGGGCTTAATTACTTATTGTCTTGGACAGAAGGGAAAAACAGGTCAAATGACTCAGGGAATTCTTACAGAAGGACTCAGATATTCCTCAGTGTTTAAGGGAAACCGCTGCACCCAATAAATCCTGGATGACTTTGTAAATGGAAAACAACAAGCTAATTTTCACCAGTTCTGAAATTCCACTAGTAGGATGCTAAAGTAAGAAAATGTCTTTTTGAAGAAAGGCACATTGGGTGGGTTTACAAGTTTGTTTGTTTTTTTTTAAATTAAAGTTTAGCATCTTTTCCTCATCTTTATCATACCCTTTTGTTTTGTTTTTTCACCACCAGCATGCAGTGTTTATACATGGCATATTCTCAGAGTTAGCCACTGGGTGCAATTGCATTCTACAAATGGCATTTTCTTTGTTTCTGTTATTACTGGTAGAGAATAATTTTGCCATGCATGACTCAGATGATTTGCTGGAAATGATTCATGCACATATCTGAACATGCTGCAAAATGGTGACATGCATTTAGAGAAGAAAGTTTGGTGGTTGCAGACGGTTTCCTTTAATCCAGTCTGTTAACCTAATATGAGACGACTGGACCGCTTAGCTCGTTATTTGTTCAACAGATTCTGTTGTTGTTTATGTTCTGTTGCATGTCATAGTACCCTTAAAGTCGTCTTTTTCTTTGTCCAATGGGAGCTATGTGTATCATTTTAAGGCAAACTAGCGTGAGGTGTAGCAAATAATAAAACCTATATTGACCTAACACCCTACATCTAATGTTATTAAAAATTAGCATAGCATTGCTGTCAGTACCTGTGTCAAATGTTAAGGAACATGCCTCAAATGCCCAAGCATGCAGTTGTACAGGGGTACGTTGCTTGGGCATGGGTGACTATAACTTTGTTTGTGTAAACATAACATCTGAGAAAATTTATTGATTATCAATCTGAAATTTTTAGACTATTGTGATAATGCCACAATCATAAAGCAGACATGTGTTGTTGTTGTGTGTGTGGACGAAGAAGCCTGTGAATAGTCTTGGTGCATGTTCTATCATCATTTGAACTATTTTAACTATTCACAGGCTTCTGTGAATGTGGGGTAATGTGTCACTGGTTAATGGCTTCAGTTGTTTTTTGAGTCAGAAATAATAGCATACATGATGTTTTTAGAAGATTTTTTTTGTACTAGTTTTGAATTCAAATGACAGCATGACATTAAAACTGTTACCATCAGGGTAAAATTAGTATTTAAGCCTTGTTGGCTGTGAGAAACTGTTCAAAAATATCAGGGTTCGGGGAATTAAACATGTTTATTTTCCATTCACAGGTTACCGGAAAGGAAGTGCCTCATAATCCCAGCTGGTCACTGCCTGTACAAATTTATGCAGTCATACATTTCCTTTTGGTGCTGAAGACTTACCATGATTTGTTTGAAAACAAGATGGTATGTATTTGTCACATTAGACAAAGTGATTGTTATTAAACTTTATTTGGAGGGTGACACTTCAGCTCCCTTCATAGAGTTCTTTAAATTCCCTTTTTTTAGTTGGATTTGTCAGATATATAGGATTAAATCTGGGGTAGCTTAGTCTAGACTAACTACTGATTTGTTTAGGCTACTGTAATCCCTCAAAGTATGACAAGGTGGTCCAGAGTTCCCAATTTAAGACTGAGTTTACGTGTTTGTTTTCCAACACTGATTCATCCAGTTATCCAGTTTGTTGTGGCTGGTCCATAATGGAGCAGAGTCCTCTACTTAGCCAGCAGAAAAAGACTAGCTGTGTCTAACATCATGACAGAATGACGGATCAGCATTCCCCTTTAAAGCAACCTTGTCTATTATTTTCCACCCAACAAGCCAAAAGACCCCCTTCCTCCTCCTTCAGGAAAAAAAAGAAAGAAAAGAACCTCCCCAGCAGTTATCTTTGGAAGGATTTTTTTCCCCCAGGCACAGTTTTGGTTAGCCAGAAAGAGCTGTCACACCCAACCTCTTCAAACTCTAAATAAAATGCCCTGTCTTCTCCCCCCCCCCCGATTGCTACCTCCATTGGGGCTCTGTTAGTTGTGGTCACCTCTCACACACACCTCCTCTCCAGCATCGAGGGATCCCCTCCCTTTTGGCGAACGAAACACCAGCTGGTGGTCCAGCAGTGAACACAAACGCCTTAATTGTGTCGAGTCAACCATTTCCCAAACCAAATAGCCTTCAGGATGCAGCCATCAGACTTGGAGGGAAAATAACAAAGTGAGCTCCTTGGCCCAACAATAAATCATGTCACTCTTATGTATTTATACCCACATGTTCGCTAGCTGCTTATTTAGCTTGACAATTGAAGACACGCTGCCGGACAATTTATGTGCTTTGTGTTAATTCGAAGCCATGAAAACATGGCTATTTCAAACAAGTGAAGCTACTCTTCAATTACATCATCATCAGGCCAGTGTGTATGCTTTACATGTACGTATTTTAAACGGTTATTATTAGAGGCAGTGAGGGAAATTGACCATCAGAACTTTTTCTCATTTAAAGTATGTTTGGGCATTTCTACCCAGCAGACCAAAAGTGAAACACACACACACACACACACACACACATGCACAAACACAGGTTTTGCTTTCACTCTTTTGAAGTTTTTGCAAATTACCGAAAGTACAAAAATATTCACTATTTGAGCAAAAGTACTGAGCTTCACTGGTAATCTCTGAATTAAGGTGTTCTCAATAGCATTGCCACAGGTGTATGAAATAAAGCAATAAGTGCACTGTGACTTTACAAGCAATGTTCTAAAGAGCTCACTGAATTAGTTTGCTAATATAATAGGATTCACTGATGCAACAAGTCAATTTTTGAGATTTTTACTCTGCTAGATATTCCACGATCAGATGGTGGTATTGTGAAGTATTTCAGAACAGCTGCAACGCAGATTGTAAAGTTGAAGAGTGCATATAAGAGTGCATGTAATAGTTACCAATGCTCTCAATAACTGACTTAATAACTACAGACTCCCAAACTGCCAGGCATTAACATCAGCACAAAAGCTGTACGCCAGAAGCTTCATGGCATAAAGTCCCATTTGGAGCCTTATAAGTGAAAGTTTTTTTTTTTCTTTTTTCCCACCACAGTACATTTCAGATTTTTGAAGGTAGACACATGAGCATGGGGGCATTTCTGACTGTAAAATCAAGAGCTACTATAAGCTCATTGGCTAATGAATCACACAGTAGAGCAAGCCCTGCTTTTTTCCCCCCATTTGAATCTAATACAGTAAGAGTGCAATCAGTTCTACAAAATATAAAATGCTGAGACTACTTTACTTTAGAAGAGAGGTTTATTCAGATGTGTGGTCACTTTGGATGATGTCGTTTGTAGAGCTGTCCTTGTTACTTTACATTAACAGGTGTGTTATTTTGTTATCCCATTTAATGGTTTGCTGGAAACACACTCTCCTTAAAATAGTTCAGTATAACAGGAATCATGTTTACTTACCTGATACCTGATTCATTATTACATGTTACTGGCACTGTTTTTTTTTTTTTTTTTTTTTTTTTTTTGGTTTGCTTGTTTTTTCCTGTTTGATCAGTCTTCATCAATAATGGCCTGGGTAATTAGTTAATTTGCTCATCTCAAGAGACAACATAACACAATCAGTCCTTACAGTGTTGCCACCAGATGTTAACTGTCATTTCCGACCTCTGCTGATATTGCTACAAGTTGTCAGTTGATCACTTGAAAAATTACCATGACAAAAGAAGCACAAAGTGTTTCTTTAAAAACTCTTGGAAATGAAATGTGAGTTGATGACACTTAGGGCTTTATGGAGGAATTTCTCTCTAGTGTAGTGTCTCAGCTGCATGCCCCCTGGATGATAGAAAGACAAACAAACAACAACAAGAAATAAAGATTAGGTTACTAAATACATCTGGTCTGCTGAGCCTCTCGGGTTATCAGACACAGAAAAGTTCACATAACCTTTGATATCAAAACAATTCTCCTCTCATTATACGCTTACCAAAAATAATGGTATCCATAGCCCTTGAACTCCATTGCAGTGATTAATCTGCCTTAATAAACTATGAATGAAGGTCACCCTAGACTGTCAGTCCTTCACAGATGGACTGAGCTCAAATTATTTCCTTGTCTGATTCATGGAAAACATTATTGTATCTGTGTTCCTGTAAGAGGCTCCTGGTAATATTGTGCTTATGGCAGCTTATGGGTTATGACTTGGATAAACGTATAGAAATACAGTTTTATTGCATCCTGTTGATGGGTTGATTTTTGTGCTGGCAAGCGCGAGCCCTCTGGGTATTTACAGCATGGGAGCAGTCAGTGAGATTTGGCTGTTAGACTCTGTATTGAGTGTCAGAGAAATATAAACCAAAGCTGACAGCCCACAGCATCCTCAGGAGACAATGGCTTTCCAACGGCTGCCCTTAGCCAAGGCCATAGGTTAGAGAACACAGATTAGAGCGTACGTTACTCTTTGTGTTTATGCAAGTCTGTTTGTGTGTATGTTCCAAATAGCTTGGAAAGGTCAGTGAGAATCTGCATTGGATTTCTCCTCCAAAGTTGGTTGTTTTGGCTCCATTTAGGGGATTCAAACTACAGTCTCTTCAACTGTGGTCAAGTCCCCTGTCAAGACCCATCTGGGATGATTAGAGCGTCTATGTAAACTAGGCATGTCAGTGTAAAGTAAGAGGCAGCATATCGTGTGTGCCAGTACACTTATTCCGAAGGTCAGACATGTTTTGGTTGGCATTACAGCTCTGCGGTTTATGACTGCTCTCCCAGTAAGGTCTCCTGTGATTGTAACTTGACTGGCCATGATATTGATTTAAGGGTTTGAATCTAATGTATTTTTTCCTGACCGCATTTCTCATGGTATGCAAATGTATCTCAATCCTAGATACTGTCCCAGTTAACTATTCTGGGTATGACTGGCTACGTTCTGCTCACTCTCACGTCTCTGGGGTTCCTCATCGACCAGAGGTACAGTACAGATATTTCTTTATGGATTCATTTTCAAAGAGACTTTTAGAGGATTTAAAAATTAGACTAAACAGTTAAAAATGTCTCGGGGAGGTTAGAGAAAAGCAAGACTGAGAACTATTCTGGCTTTGGTAGAGGTTCTCAAGCTTTGAGTGGCAATCATCCAAAGACTGAATTTGAAGGAATACAAAATGTGGAGTGTTAAAATTAGCATTGAAGTAAAAATGCCAAGTTGATTGTACTTATCTGTTTAGATTTCTTCAGTTGTTCTTTATTCTCCTCTGAGCTGCTAATTCCTAATAATGTATTTGCATCTTAAACTCAATGATTCTGAAAATGGCTTGCTTTTAGACAGTCCAACCTCTTTTGGGGTCCAAGAACGAATCAAAGAAAAACTCTCAAAGAATCTCTGGGAGCCATAGGTCTTTGCCAGCCCAGAGTTAAAGGTCTGAACATTAGTATTAATATTACTGTGGGGTGGTCAGCAGTATGTACCCTTGTTTTCAGTAACTAAACTATGAACCTTGCATTGAATCATTTCATTTCTCTTCATTGTTACCAAATAAAACTCTGCATACTTAGCTTGTGAAATTCACTAAAAGAAACAGAAACAAGATAAAGACACACTCCTACTATACATGCTTTGTTGTGAGTGAATATAAGATTAAATTCAGTTGACGCAAGTACCACAACACTGGAGCTGACTTCAAAGTGGGGCGACCGTGGCTCATGGGTTGGGAAGCGCATCTGTAACCGGAAGGTCGCCGGTTCGATCCCCGGGCTCTCTGTCCTGGTCATTGTGTCCTTGGGCAAGACACTTTACCCTACCGCCTACTGGTGTTGGCCAGAGGGGCCGATGGCGCGATATGGCAGCCTCGCTTCTGTCAGTCTGCCCCAGGGCAGCTGTGGCTACAACCGTAGCTTGCCTCCACCAGTGTGTGAATGAATAGTGGCATTGAAAAGCGCTATATAAATCCAATCCATTATTATTATTATTATTATTATTATTATTATTATTATTATTATAATTATTATTATAATTATTATATATCTCAAACCAAATCTCTCCTCATCAACTCTATTTGATCAGCACAGGAAGTTGATATTAGCTCACATTAAAATATAATTATTCCATCTAAGTGATGCGTTGTTGCTTAATGTGTCCTTATATTCAGGCCATCATTGGCTGTCTTGGAGCTATTTCGCTGTGTCGTCATGATGACATTGCTGAGGTACAACTACATGAAGCCCCTTGCACCTTCACTGGCAGTGCCTACAGAGGTAAGTGCAACTGTAATGTGTGGAGTGCAGTTTAAAATAGGCAGCAGGACTTGAGATTTTCTTTTCATTCTACTTAAATAATAAGCAAATATGTGTGCCGTATATGGAAGATGGAATTGGTGTTCATATCTGGAAAGTGAAGCCAGTGCAAAAGTACCTTAAACCTGCATTTAAAAAAATAGATGGGCTGATATTTTATATTATAAATAATAAATATATAAATAATAAATAGGTGCGCAGGGAAGAAAAAAGCCCTTACACTTAAACACATCTGTGAGCTCTGTCTTGAGAATTATTTAATCCATGTTGCTAGTAGTTGCAAGTCTTGTCTTATGCAGCATGATAATGCAATTTAGCAATTCTAAGCACCTATTATTGCTGGTGTACAGCAGGTGACTTGGAATGTAGGACACACATATTAACAAGCATACAGTTCATGGAAAAACTCTGTTCGTTTGCTTTTTTGGCACTTTTTTTATGATTATTAGACATAACTTGTCTAGGACTGCCACGACAGACACTATAGGCAAAAGTATCGGGCCACATCTCTTAATCTCTGAATTCAGGGGATTTCATAGCACCTAGCGAAGAAGTTTGCCTTTGCAAACATTTGTGAGAGAATAGGTTATTTTACGGAGCTCACTGAATTTGAGTGTGGTATTTTTAACAGATGCCACCATTGCAACAAGTCAGTTTGTGAAAAGTCTTTAGATATTCCATGATCAACTCTATGTGGTGCCAGGAAATTGCAGCTCAGCTTTAAAGTGGCAACCAACCTAAAGTTACAGAGTAGGCTCGCCGTGTGCTGAGGCAGACTGTGCATTAGTCGCTAATGCTTTGCTGAGTCGGTCACTGCAGCGCTCATAACTTCCTCTGGTCTTAACATCAACACAAACTGTATGCTGAGGGCTTCGTATTGTTTCCACAAACAAACAGCAAACTGGAACCAACTGAGCCTCAGAAAGAAAGAAACATTTAATAGTCATCGTACTGCGGCTTCAACACGCTTTATGGCTGGCTACTGCTAATGACACGTACTTTTCTGTTTCTGTGGCAACCCCATCAGACCTGCTAAATTGGACTGAGTCAGTTGCATAGATGCAGTTATGTGACAATTCATAAGACAGGTGAACTATGGAGGATTTATATATTTAATTAGCAGTTTATCTGCTCATTCCTGCTGCTTCTCGCTGTTTTCCAAAGTAACACATTGCTTTATTACTAGCTGCATTGTTAAAATGTGCTACTGTGCACCCTGATCTTTAGAGTCACTGCAGTTTCTGCTAAATTTATGATTACAAATACGTATTGCATATTTCAAAGGCTGTTCATTTGCTGGTTTAGCAACATCTTTCTTTAGCATTTTCTTTTAGCAGAATTGATTATTAGTGAATAATGGTCTGTCTTTATGCATTCCTTTGATGGTGTTAATACATCCTGGTAATGATGTTTGCTCTTAGTTGATATGCAAGTTGTAACTGGTTCACATTGCCCATTTGATCCACTAAACAATTTAGTTAAATTTTATCCACTGATTTTGTGATATCATCACTATCTTGAGTTGTTGTGCAACAATAATGGCGGCACCGTTGAATTAACAGCCACCTGTCTAGCTGCCATTTCCCTGTCTCAAAATGAGGTATTCGTCTAGATTACTTACAAAGGTGTTGTCCCTTTCACGAGTTAAACAATCTTTGATGGCGTGTCTACATGCACTGGTCCCAGAGGCCATGTTTACCCATTTTTAAGTTTGTAGTTTGGCCAAGTCTTGGAAATAACATTAATTAGCCACAGTGAAGTTGTTTTTTCAGCTGCAGATATTGGCGGTTACCAGTTAAAACAAAGAATGAAATCTGATGTATTAATCGAGTGCCCGGATCAGCAAAATGCGATGGCCTTATTGCTAAAAGAAAAAAAAAGTAGCACTAAAACATGATGGTAAAATGGATGTTTAAAAGCAGCGCTGTCGACAGAGAAAAATTTAAATTTGGCTAAAATCTTACCTTGAGTTCTCTTTTCACGTGTGTGTGTGCGTGTGTGTGTGAGCTTTTCATCACACGGCATGATGTTGTTCATCCGCAGTCTGATTTTGCTCATTCATCAGGAAATTGTAGCTGTTTGTACTACTATGTTTCTTTTGGCTCAGCAGCCGAGGTTCAAAGATCATGGAAACAGCAGTTGACAAAACAAACTAACCTCAGGTTAGTAGCTGTTCTGGAGCTTCCAGTCATATCGCATGACCTTTTTATTTAGGTTTTTTAAAATACCCCATACCCCATGGAACTTATACCTTTGATATTCACATTCTCAATGTGGTGACCTTCCGAATAATTTCCAAAAACTATTTCATATAATTTTTCAAAGTACCATAATTACATGTGGTGGAAATCCTTTATTCATTTGACTTGATATAGTGTTTGGCTGCATGTGTAATTCCCTCCATCAAAGCATAGTTCAGCTTGAAAACGAGAACCAGTTTTTGTCCAAAATACATTATATGCAACATTGAAACTGTCTAAACACAAAGTCCAACCAACAACACCTAATTAGTCTGTTATTAGGGTGTAGAATAAAGACTGGGTATACAGTGAATCATTGCATGAGCATGTTTTTCTAAGGCTACTTACTAATTGCTTTCTCTGGTGGTAGTATGTTTTCTATCTCTGTGCATGTTGAAACTAGTTTTATTTAGCATCAGTCTGATTATATACTTGGAGCCTAATTCCAGCTTGTTAACTATGGAAAATACTGAAAAAAATGTCTTAAGATGACAGTGGTATGATTTTCACAGTACAGCACTTAGAAATCCTTACTTTATGAAATCATTGAGGAAAAATATGTGAAGCTCTGGTATTAAATGTGCATATGCCTCATGTATCGTGTTTCTTCGGTTTGTGTGTGTCTAGCCTGTTTGCCTGTAATTGTGTGTGTTGTGTGGTCTGTGTTGTGTGTGTGAAATGTGTGAGCTGGGTGCTAAGTCCAGCCTCGCAGCCCTGTGATCTATGAGTCCAGATGCGTCGCCCAATTGACCATAAAATTGGCGTGCCTTTCTGGCTCTGGCAGCTCAACTGTAAGGCGGCTGACCTCTCATTACTTGCCCTCCCTTGCAGCTTTTTTTTTTTTTTTTTTTGTCCTCCCGCTTTCTGCCTCCGCTCACCGCTTGCCGTCTCAGCTAGTGTGAATGAGAGCAACACTTCTGGAACCAATTAACGTCGTCTGCTGCTAACTAGCGCTGGCTGATGAGATTTGCACGTGAGATTTGCAATCGCTGCTTTTATGTCCTCTGACTGCACATCTGTGGCGCTCAGGTGTTCAAATGACAACCCGAGGCTCTCCAACCTTTTCTTTTTCTCACCATAAAATGAAATAAAACTGAATGAATAATAATTCATCTAAAATGAAGCGCGTAACCAATCACCTCGAGAGCAACGAAACGGGGTGATTTATGCTGCACATGCTGCACGGCTGTGTCACTTTGACAGGGCTGTAAGTTTTATGCAGCCGTTTCCTTAAGCAAATCATTAGGCCTCATTTCAAGTCATAGTACATCAGTTTGAGCTGAATGAATGTCTTGCTTGCAGGTGGGGCTCATTGAAAATCCTCACAATTTACTTGAAATGGTTCCTGACATGTTTGTGCCCTTTGTTCAGAAATACAGCAAAGGGGAATATGGTTGAACCACCCCCAGACTTTAAGGTACTCAAGTGATATATGGATCTGACGCGTGAGGCGAACGGCGGGCTCTTTGTTACAGAGGGAGGGCTTGTTTTGAAGTCGAGCCAATCAATTAACAGTCACTCGAAATGTAAAAGGGGTAAATTCCCATTTAATTGTCTTCAGACTCACTGTACATTTGAGAGAGGGGGAGGGGGAAGTACAACAAAAAAAACTAGGTCGGTTTGTGGTCCTTCAAAACCAGTGGTGTGATATACTGCACCCTTAAAACTCACAGTGGTATTTATAGTGGCTCTGGAGATTTCCCTTGTAAAGCTGCAGGCTTGACCTGTAAACCAGGGCTGCCTCTTGCTCCCAGCCGCCCACTCGCCCGCCCAAACCCACGTCTGTGCGGCTCACATGACGGCCTCACTGCTTCAGAGGAGACTAAGCTGGTAACCAGGGCTGATGGAAGCTTTAGCTCTCTGTGCATGTAATATTTATTTGTATTTGTGTGTGCTGTTAGCTTTAATTTGCTTTAATTTATGTCATTTAAATAAAATTTTAATTACATATACATACCACAAAATATTGCAGCTTATAAATATAATCTGTGTCTTTCTGGTGCACAAACTATAGAAGAATAGAAGTTTAAATTACAGTCAATATTTAAGCACTTTATTGTGCGCAACATACTGAGTTTAAGAAATCATTTATACATTAATGTCAGCTTGGATAGCTTATCAGATTTGCATGCATGATAGACAATTTTAAAACATCTAAATAAACAAAGCCTGTTGTGCTGTGGCTGCACAGTTTAATCATTTAGGTTTGAAATGAGTGACATTTATTTAAGAAGGCTATGAATAACTGTACACTGGTCACAGCGCACTTCTGGGTTTTCTGGTCACACCAACACAACCTTTGCTAACCAGCACTACAAACCAGATTTTTCTTCCGATTATTTCCCATTCTCCACACTGAAACATAAGCTAAAGAGTCTGTTTTGATGCAGTGGGCAAGTTTGGGCGTGCATGGGGGTGTGCGAGTTGAAGAGGTCAAAATGAGACTTTCTCAGGGTGAAATAAAAATAGCCGCAGTGCAGGGGTGCACAAGGAGATGGGTCAAGTTAAAATGTTATTTTTCTTTTTTAAGCTTTTGTTCGGGCGGACCTCCTTACACCTCGTAAAGGCAGCTAACCGTGGCAATTGGAGAATATGTAATTTATGCTTAAAAATTGATTTAAATAAACATTTCTTTAAATCAGTAATTTGATTCTAAATAACTAAACATTTAATCGATTTAACCACAACGTTGTGCAGTTGAGGATGTCATCACCTAAAAGCTATATTTTTGCCTATGTTTGACCTCAAACATTTTGTTTTATTCTTTTACCCTTTGCGTCACCTATATTTCTGTGTTTGCAGTGTGGCTGGGTGGGTGGGGCATTTGCACTGTGATGTAACACATGGTTTTATGCTGTGTGGGCCTCTGGTTTTGCCTGAAGGCACAAGAAAACAGGCCACAGAGCAGATCGTAGACACTCTGTATCCCAGAGTAATTATGCAACTATTCTCTCAAAGACCACTAACAGCAATTCAAGAGGAGAGCTCATAAAAATTCACCTGCCAGGCTCAAACCAGTTTTTTGGTTTTAGTAAGAAATAAAAAAACAACAACTTTGTTTACAATTCGTTCCCCCCTCCCCCCCCCTTCCATTATTCTTGATAGCTGCAGATGGATGTAAAATTTAAAAAAGGCATCCAACTAAAATAATTTAAAAAAGCCAGAGATGCTTTTATTATGGTCTGCTTTTCTTTTCATTTACAGTGACTGAATGGTTTCCTTGTAATAAAAGAATTTAAGTAGTTTATTAGCTCATGCGGGTTTGACTCTTGAAGGAAAAATAAATCTGTGTAATGCCTTTGATTCCCAAAACGTATACATGTAAAAAATGTTTTAAACCCTTTAGGATTTTCACTCTCCGTTCTCCTGCTGATACCACTTGCCAATCTCTCAGATCCCTTTTCTGTCAGACTAAACGGGAAGATGAGGTGCTCCACAGCTAAATGAAGAGGTCACAACAATATTATTAAGTTCATGTCAAACACAAAGGCTTCGCCTCAACACACATTCGCTTTATCTTCAACAAATCACCATACTTGTCTTTAAAAATTACAGCTCACACCCCGGCTTTCCCACCATCCCAGCCATGAGTGAGCAGATAAGGCAGTCGGCGGTGAGAGGTCGCTGTGTTGTTTCCACTGGACAAAACTCAGGTGCGAGGGGTTAGCGGTCTCTTCTTTTGAAGCAGGAATGTGTGGTGGCAAGAGGCAGTGCTGAGGTTAACAGGCTTGTTTGGGCCTGTGGAAACTCTGCGAGCATGACATCATCTGAGAGCTCGCAGGAATGGAAAAGGAAAGGAAATCTCCTCCCAGAGAGAAAATGGAGGGATTTGAAAGAGAAATGCTGGGTAGGACTGTTCCATTGGAGTAAACAGCGGGGTGGTCGAGCATACACAGTGTGAAATATTATCACTCAATGTGCAGGGGATCGTGCCCGTCAAAGACTAACCACTTGGTTTATGTTGTCAAACCACTTGCCAGGTAAAGTTATGGAAATCTAACAGAAAGTGGACCTTTGGGAGATTTCTAGGAATATTTAGTTTGGCTTTTGCGGTATCAGGTTTTCTGGTCTACAGTGGCTTTCTTTTAAATTTGTATTCCTATTTGTGCTTTAATTCATGGGTCATTCAGTTTGTGATATAGCTTCCGAGCCAGCGTGTGAACCTGACTGAACCTGACAAAAGCTCTTCTGGTGTGTGCACGTGGTTTCTCTCTATTCTAAAAGGCACCGAAAGCTGATTTCAGAGAACTTGAATGCCGGTTTCCAAAGAAGTCTGCTCGCAAATTCAAAACATTACAAATTATAAAAGGTTTAAAGTTCAGAATAAATTAAAGTTTTATACTGTAAAATGTTTCGATAGTGCTGAATGAAGGCTTAGCATATTAATTTAGCTATCTTTATCGCAGTGCAAGCTTTCATCACTCAGGACTCAGTTTATTAATCTCTCTTTCGAGGCTACGTTCATTGGATTACTGGCTAACAATCACACGTCTGATTTTGTAGTAAAATTCTTTGTGGTGTATTTTTTTCCTTAGTAGTTCAAGCTACAGCTTTTTGCCTGAAGTGAGCTGGAAAATGTCTCCTTCTGCCAGGATTTGTGAGCAGTGGGGGGGTTTCAAGTTTGGAAAGTCTTCAAATCTGAGGCTGTAAAAGTTTGAGTGGCTGCTATCAGAGAAGTGACCACAATAAGCACATTCTCTGCTGTCCGGTCACAAAACAAACTGCATGAACTGAGGCTCAATTAATATTTTCTACCCTGACAATTAAAAAGGTGTTTTAAAAAACAAAAAGGTCTGTTTGCCAACAGCATTTTTCTTCTTGGAACTTCATGTGGAACTTTCAGACTTTGTTTGAGTCCTTATCTACCACTTAAAGCCAAAATCTCCAATCCACATTTTAACACCTGCCACATGTTTCTCATGCCGGGGTCCAAACATTCAAGCATGCACCTGCACTTTTACAATCATATAATTGACATGGACCTGGTTTTGGCCACTCAAAATGTGACACATTGCACTACACAGGCAATGCTGACTGTGTGCAGCAGCTTGTTGATAATGTGGTTCATAGTAACAAAAACCAACCAAAATCTTGTTCCTTTCAATGAGCCATACTTTAATGATGAAGATGATAATAAATATAATAATAATAATAATAATACAGTATATTTTTTGTGACTGTCTTTCAACTTTTCTTTGGATACTAGCTGCTCCCTAACTCCAGTCAGCTCCTTGTACTCGATCATTTTCAAGGGATTTTTTTTTTATTTTTCATTCAAGCATAAAAAGGCACCTAACTCAAACAAATTTCCAATTTTATCTTAAGGCTGTTGCTACATCACATTTGCCAAAGATAACAGTTGGGCAGTCGTAAAATAGCATTTTTTCAACAGCGTGATGATTCCCAAAGAGCTATTTAGATGAAAACTTGGCGTGTCGTTATGTGATGTGCAGCGTGTCCTTTAAGAACATGAGGAAATTGGGCAAATGGAGGAGAAAGACAGTGACGTGTCTTAAAAAATGTACAGCACATAAACGGTATCAGAAAGTTATGTCCTTAAGAAATTCAGCAGTTGCTGTGTACAGAAAAGACCTAATACAGGACCTGAAGTCTGTCTACTGCTTTGGCAAGGTCTCAGCAGTAGCCATAACAAGGCCACTTATCATTCTTAGATAGTTTTTGTTGGACAAATCCTTCTCTGTAAAGACGAAGGTCTTGAAGCTCTGAGACAGTGACTTACTTGCAAAGGTGACCAAACTCACTAATACTTTCCTAAAATGATGGACTTCTTCCTCTGCAGAAGCTAAAGCTTCATTTTTGCTTATGAAAACCAAATTATCATCTTTGCACGGACGTGTCTTACTGGCTCGTGGTAGATTTGTGTCCTTCTTTCATATTGCTGCCAAATTCCTTAATGTTATCTGTGCTGCTGATTTACGTGTTCTTTTGAAGAGGTCTGATTTTTGTTTCAGATTGCCATAGTTAAATAAACTTAAACTGGGCTGTAGATATTTGTAGAGAAGTTTTGCTGCTGTACCAGTGGTTTGGCTCAGGCCTGTAGAGATGCACTTGGCACCAAACTCCACAGTAGGAATGTACAACAGAGACTGTTTTAATTTTTATAAATGTCAGTGGGTGGATTATAGAAATCAGGGTAAAGATACACGTCTTAGAGGCCCTTGGAGGCTCATTCATGTGTACTTCTTCTTAGAGGAATGTATTGAGCTAATCCACAGTGGACCCAAACATCTTCTCTCGGCTTCATAAAAATACAAACGGGGGCTTCATTTTGCAAGAGCATAACCTCCTGTCTGCTCCATACACTGTTTTTGCTTTCATTTCCTTTTCTGGAGTTTTGCCAAATAGCTCGCCTTCTGCTTTCCTGCTGGCTAGTGTGCTCTTTAGCAATTAACCAGCCAATCTGGCCACCCAGGGAACCACGGTTAATACTGAGGTGATGACTTCTTCTCTTATTGAGGCTGAAGCGGTGCCAGGCTGCTGGACTCTGAAGTGTGCTGAAGAGATATGAAAGCTGGTGTCCTCTGGGTTTTCTCGTATGGTCTCAATGAGGCATAGTGGTCTGGATGAGTTGTAGCTGACCTTACATGTGACCTTCGAAGAGACACATGGTAGATGACTGCAGCTCTCCAGATGTGTAAAGTAAAACTTCTAAACAACTGTATCACTCTAAACTAGCATATCATCAGGCCACTTTGTGTTTTGCTACACTTCGCCATGCAGCCACTACTGTTTCACATGTGTTTTGTCTGGCTGTGTTGTGTGTGCGTGGGAGCGTAACGGCGATATTTCTCATGGCAGCGCTACAGAGTAGGCACTACACTCATTCTCTGGTGGGACGTTAAACTGCTCGGCGTATCCTTCCTGAGTCTGCTCAAACAACCAGCACAGAGACTGTATATCTGCTCATAATGAACAGACAGGAAGTCGTGTGTGTGTGTGTGTGTGTGTGTGTGTGTGTGTGTCTCTCTCTCCCTCTCTCTCTCTGTACACATGTTTTGTGTATATGTGCAGGTGTACTTGTGTGGGACTGTGCACAAAAAGCTACCTATGCTCATGTGTCCATACTTCTGTAGATGAAAATGGTGATTAGTTAACTTCCAAGTGTAAATTTCAAACTTCAACTATTATTTACCGCAAGTATGTACAGAGTAAACGCACTACTACAACTGTAAAATTATGTTAAAGCTGTAATGGAAAGTGTGTAAATATTAATAGAAAAAAAGATTTGGTGTTAAAAGAAATGGATAATTAAAACAAAAATCAGATAACACAGAGATGACAAAATGCAAAAACACTGGAACTAAGTGGATGATCTTAAACAAGAGGATATGAAAGAGTAACCTGGGGGGCGGGGGGGGGGGATTATAAAGACGTCAATGTTTGGCATTTTAATTAGTTTTATTACTCATATATTTGGTAAAGGTACTTATGAACTGTATACAAAACCTGTGGGCTAATTGAACCCATGTGAGAGCAACTTTGAACGTTTTTCCTAGTCCCAGAATAGTCCCACCAGAATTTTTAATGGTTAAAGGTCACTGTTAATTTGCATCATTCCACACCATGTGAGCAAGTGACTATTTCCCCTTGATAAAAGTTTATATAAGACAGGCTAAAATCTATAATATTGTGCATGTGTATAATATGTGCACTCTGGTGACAGTGGCAGAGAAAAGGACATTAAAGAAACTGATGGACATTATGGACAATGCCAGGCATCCTCTGCACACGGCCATTAACAACCAGAAGAGTCTGTTCAGTGACAGGTTGCTTCTCCCAAAGACAAGAACTAACAGACTTAAAAACTCCTTTGTCCCACACGCCATCAGACTGTTTAACTCCTCCCTGGAGGGGAGAGGGAGGGGAAACAGGAGGACAAAGGAGGGGGGAACAACTAAGCTGTAGTGCCTCTTCACCTCACTGTGCAATACCTTTTGTACACACACATATATATATATATATATATATATATATATATATATATATATATATATATATATATATATATATATATATATATATATATATATATAAATAAAATATTCTGTAACTTCTGTCGGTGCTGTGCTTTTTTGGAAATCGAATTTCCCAGAGGAACCCACCCGAGGGATTAATAAAGTTCTATCTAATCTAATCTAATGTGTATATTTTATATACATGTATTTAAAAATAAAATGCAGTACATAAATTTGCACAATTTATAAAATCTTTCTTGCCAAAACCCCCGAAACTTAATTTCTCCCATGTTTTTGTTTGAAGTAAAGAATGCAGAAATTCGTGTAACAATATTCAGACTCTTCAAGATGCTTTTTCTGATCTTAGTGGGTGTTCGTGTCAATCTGAAACTCATGTTAATAATTTTTAACACTACATGAACCTCCAGTAATTAACACCTCACCAGTGAACTAATCAGACACCTGTGTCTGCATTTCTGTTTATTAACAAATGCTATCAAATGTGGCGTAGTTGCGTTAGAGCGCTGGTACGTGGCAAGCAGCACAGAGTTGCTATATAAACTTAAAATTAACCAAATTGTTATAACAAATCAAACAGAATGCAAACTGTAATTTCATTTCTCTCAAGTCTTTAGAAATGTGGCGTTTGGATTATTAACAAGAATTTTATATAGTTTATTTTCACCAGTTCAGCAATGTCCTGATGTAGCACGCTACACCCACACAGGCAGTTTCAAACAAAAAAAGCTCCGAATAATTTTCCGATGCAGTTCAGTCCAGGTCTGGTGGACTGTAGGCAGCCATATGGAGAGGGAGCTCTGGAAACATCCCATTACAGGTCATATATCACACGTCTGACAGCAGCCATTCTGCCTTGTTTTCATTTCAATCACGAGTGCAGCTGCATTGGAGAACAGCAAGACTCCGCCATGTTAACCCACTGAAGGCTGGAAGGTTGTTACTGTTATTGTTAGAGGACACTAAGGCGCACCCTGGGGTGTCTAATGTCTCCTTCATGCTTAATATCCATCAGCGGCACCCAAAATGACCCAGCTCAATATGGTGTTGGATGAGTGTGGTTCTCAAGGCCAATACATGTGTGGGAACTGGTCACATTGAAGCGACATTTCACTGAGAGTAAAGCACTAAAATGTTATCCAGGCAGAGATAATTGTTTACTTACAGTAAAGTTGGTTAATCGTGATTAAATGTAGCTTGAAAGAGACACACAATAGGTGTTGCAAGTCTTTAGATGTCAACTAATCTATATGTTTATGCAGACTTGAAATTTATACAAAGAGCCGCCATGCTTCATTTCATCCCTATTTTAGTTTTGTAGTTTTTGAATTTTTAAGCTATTGCCAAAAACAAGTTCTAGCTTAGCCAAGTGAAGAAAACAGTTTTTCAATGAATGCAGTTACATTTCAGGGAGATGCATTTTTATTATTTATCTGATCTCATTGATAATTTAGGTAAACAAAAACATGACATGACAAATGTCTATTTTTGTAACACGGTGCAGTTTATACAAATCAGAAACTACAGCTGAGCATCCTTATTAAGAATATTTAAACATTACCACTATACTACATAACACATTCGACTACGATAGAGTATTACTAGACTATTTTTTGGTATCTAATAAACTGGCATCTTGAAGTAACTGAGCTGCTTTTGAGCAAAACATGTGGTGTGCATCAATTTCTTAGTGGAGCTTGGAGCGTGACTACTTTCTAACCAGACTGGTATTGAAATGGAATAAGCAAAGGTAAACAAAGAAACAAGAAAAAACCTACAGAACCACATGTTAGTGGCTCCTTGAAGCACTACCCTTAACTAAGTGCTTTCTGCCCCAAACTGAGTGAGTGTGAGTCGATCTGCTGAGATGTCTACTTTGGGAGTCAGTGGTGTCTGGCCGTAGTGCTTATTTGTAGATGATCAAACCTGCTTCCTTCCACTATGTAATCTGTCCCACATGGATTTCCTACAGACTCTATATACATGTAGCATAGTGGCTCAAACGGAGAGATGGGAACAGGGAAAAATTGGTGCCCTCAACATGCGGCTTTGATAGAAACCTCTGTCAGGTTTCGGTCCTTAGTTTGAGTGAAATGTGATTTGCGAGGTTCTGCCAATTCTGCATACTGCTCTCGATCTCAATCCATCTTAGACAAACACAATGCAGCTTTACGGATTTGTAATCTTCCATCTGTTTTTCCTTCTGGGAGTTGTTGAAACTATTGAAATACCTCTACCCAATATTTTGCAGAGGCAGATCGCTGATTTAAAATTTGAGTTTCTACATGATTCTCAAGCCTTATCAAAAACACACTGAACCTAACTGAAAACATCTCACTTAGTGATAGTTTGTCTATAGCATGTTTTTGTCTTTTACTTAATAAATGTAGCAGTAAATTTATTTTTATTTTATTTTTTGTGTTGTTATCAGAAAGTGTTTTCTTACAACTTACCAAAATGTGTGTTGTGTTCCTGTTTTGCTAATCTTACCAGACAGCTGATCAGTGTTTGTATATCCGAGGTGAACTACGCTGATCAAAATGCTCACATTAAAAATAAGTATCTGCAGTTTCAAGGAGGTTTTCCTCTGACTTACATTCAGATATTTTTATCAGTTACTCAACTTTATGAAGATAGATATTATAATTAACAGTAACACTTCATTATTATTATTTTTTTGAGTCAGTGACCAATTATTTCTCTTAATTACGTTTTAATGAACTAAATAGAACTAATATTACCAGTGCATTATAAAAAGTTAGTCTTAGGTTCTTAAAAAAATTATAATACCCTTCTTTACAAATGTTCTCCAGAGTAAATCATTCAATTCAAAGTTGTTTGTATGAATGTAGGTATGTTTTTATTTCAGTAGTACTACTCATAAATGTATCAGCAGCATTTTAATGTTAGATGGCAAAACTACAGGTATTTTTATCTACTTTATATACTGTTAGATGGTTTAATCTGTTTGTGTCAAAACACGTTTTGTAGAAAACCCTTGGTGGTGTAGCTGCCAATTAAATGTAGTGTGGAAAAAGTTTGATACCTTCCCTTCAAATCTATTTTCTTTTGTGTATATAAGTACTGGTGTACAGTGTTACAATCAACGTCATTTGAAAAATGAATGAGACTTTGGTTTGATTCTATCATCACATTCCGAGTTCCTTCTTTGCTTTTGTTTCATCCAGTGGTTCATTCAGCAGGGAGGCTGTTCTCAGAGCAGGTAGCGAGAGGTGGAAAAGCAGAGAGAGGTCTGTGCTGTACGTCCTCTCTCTGTCTCTGAGGAGAACAGCTGTCGTGTCCAGGAAGAAATTGGGCTTTTTTTTCCCTATTGGCCTTTTTTGCCTATGATGGACAACGGTCTGATTTTGGCTTGAGTTGTAATGTAGGATGCAGTTTATGAGCCAGAACCCAGTGAGGAGTGGAGGCAAGGGCTGTTTTGGGCAAAGCCCCCCTTCGTTCTCTCTGAATAGCAAGGTTCCCTATGGCTGTGACCCTTGTGACCCTGTTGTGAGAGCATCGGGGGAGAAGCCCTGCTTCTTAACTTCTAAGCCTACTTTCTGCATCATCCTGAGACTGGCTGCATCTGAGGTGTCTGTTTTCTTTCAGTTGCAGCATTGCTTTCACAGTTTAACATCATGTTGTAATAGAAATGTTTTTTTTTATCTATTTTTTTAACTCTTGTGACAGCACAACATTTTATAGGCTACACTTAAGCTTTGTAAATTAAAGAGCATGTATACATACAAAAGTGAGCAAATATACAGCTTATAGTACTTTCAGTGCTCAAATAGTTCTAAGTGGAGGAGACTTTTTTTGTAGCTCATAAACCAAATGAAGAAAACATTTACATAACATACAACGTATTCTCTGTATATTGTCAAGCACCTATAAAATTGTATTACCACTATATTACAAATAAATTAGTTTTCATTCCAAGACCATCATGCCCTATAACTTGTATACATAAACTCAATCCATCCACTAGCGATAACCACATCTTGATCCCAGTCACGTAAAATGTTGCTGTTCTTTGAGGCACAAGAGTTCTGTTGGGCACAATTGTTAATCAAATTTGAATGTGAAAGTTATCAAATGTAAACATTTTCTTAGTCTTACATGATATTAATCACAACAATGGAGTTGTTTTGCAACAAGCTTTGCAGTCTTGTGGCCTGAAAGTGCGACCATATCAATAGTTCACAATTTAAAAAAATTGATCAATGACATAATCTCCCTAAATCATTTGTTACATCCATTTATGTAAATAGAAAGTCAGACTGTGAGCTCAGGAAGTTTTACAGAGTTGTTTTCTAGTCAAAGTTTGAACAGATTTCACTGTGATTTTGATAACACAGCGCTGCAGTTGCAAGTTTTTAGATTTTTAGTTTGTTTTTTAATTTTATCTCCCAGTAATGTTGGTGGTAATGGTAATGTTAACACAAGTATTAACAAACTGCGGTAGTTGTCATTTTGAATGAAATGGATCAACTCGAGTCTTCTGATCCTAACCACCTCTGTCAAACTTGTCCAGGCCTTTGTCTCCCTCTCTCTGCTGTACTGGGCTCTGCACAGCATCGTCTCTCAGCTGCTCGGCATCAAGAAGAAGGCTAACTGATCCAGCTGAAGATGGCACAAAGTGATGGATGGAAAACCTTTGGCATTGTCATTGCTGAAATAATTTCCATATTATCATGATTTTAATCATTTTAAACACTGTGCATCACTTTATGTAGTACTGATATCTATATGTTCAAGATAAAACTATTTTTTGCTTGATTAATTTTTACAAAATTTTATAAGTAACTTCAAGGTTCATCTTAAAGGTTTTTGTCATGTAAAACAGTCACAACCCAAGGCAAAGTGCTCATTATATGTTTTTGTTCTCCAAAACAACTCGTTCTGTTTAATGAAGTCATATTTTTTGCGTTTGCTTAAAATGTGTTCAAGTGGTGCTGCAGTAACTAACTCGCTTAATTTCAAAATAGTCACGTTTATTTTCTGTTGTTTCACATCAGTTACTATGCAACTATATATACTTTTTTAAAACAAATGTTCTCATTGATGAATGTTAATCTTGCATCTGAGTTTCAGTTTTTTGCACAACATTTCACAGTGTTTTTTTTTCTTTGCTCAATTAAATAAAGCATTGTAATTTTTTGCCTTATGTAAGACTCCTTTAATGTCTTAAAGATTCTAGAGGGTGTGCAGCTTGTCAGATTCAACTTAGTTTTGAAACATCAGATTAGTCATGTGAATTATTCTTCCCAACCTCCAGATCTTGTGTGGGAGTGACAAACAGTCCACAGCAGATGGTGCTGTCATCACTCATAGTTGGTTTCTTTTCAATCAAACATCTTGTTCTCAAGAGACACCTGCTCAGCCTTTTAACATTAAGGCATTTATCAAAAGCTTGAGGTTGAGTAAAGGAAAACAAGCCTGATCAAAGAAAGCAACCACCTTATCGGAGTGCTTGTTTGATTTAAAAGACAAAAAAACCCCACATCAGTACAACATTTTCGGCATGGAAATTCAATTTTTTTTTTCATCTGGCTGCTGCTTAAGCTTCATAAGTCACCTTAAAGCCAGAGTCATGAAAGTATCTGGTGATCCAAATGAAAAGTGTGCATTTAAATTAATGTTGAATGAAAGCTGAAGGAGCAAAAGCTAGAAAAAAGGAAAAAATTAGAAAAAGGAAAAAGCGTAAGTGTATGGGAGTCTGACAAGAGCCATATAGTGATGGTTAGATGAGTGGGTCAGAGCTACCCCACAATGGTAGCTCTTGTGAGGTGTTCCTGGTCTGCAGTGGTCAGTATCTATCAAAGGGACCAAGGTAGAAAAAGTGGTAAACCAGCAATGGGTCTTGAGCAGCCAAGGCTCACTGAAGCACGTGTTGAGCAAAGGCTGGCCCATGTGGTGTGATCTTACAGACCAGCTACTGTAGCTCTAATTGCTGAAAAATTTGGGGGGCCTCCATGGTTCTTGTTTCTCTAGCAGATCTCACAGATGCTCGATTAGATTAAGAGCTGAGAGAGCAGGGAAGGGCGACAGGTAAGTGAAGAGAGCGATGTTGGAGTATCGTGAGAGACTGTGAGATCTCTGCATCATTGAACATGGCGCACCACTGAAAACATTTTAGCTACTAATGTTTTTTTCTGCAAGATTATTCATTGAAGGCTTTTAAGGCAACAACAGGAATTACAGTGGCTTGCAAAAGTATTCGGCCCCCTTGAACTTTTCCACATTTTGTCACATTACAGACACAAACATGAATCAATTTTATTGGAATTCCACATGAAAGACCAATACAAAGTGGTGTACACGTGAGAAGTGGAACGAAAATCATACATGATTCCAAACAAACCGTGACACTTGGACACTATTTTGAGTGTGTTGTTTTTGCGAAACCATGTAACAATGTAACTGTATTCGAAACAAAGCCAGCTTCATCACACAACAGCAACGTAGTGGACATGTTGCCATCCAAAAAAAAGAAAAAAAAAACCCTTTCCATCTTTGACGCACGCCTGGCCATCCTCAAAATCCTCCATAAAGATTTTCAGGCATTACGCCTGCAGCAGGTGGAAACATTCAGGTCTGTGAAATTCCTCACTGAGGGTACGGCCCAGACCTCAGAAGAAATTTTTTTTTTTTTTTTTAATCTAAGAAACTGTCATCGAGCACCACATGAAGGACAACTTGGTGTTTTCATGAGTACCAGAGAAGGCAGAAGAGGACCCCAAAACAACAGCGAGTCATTTCATCCAGACTCACCTCAAACTTCGGAATATGTAGTTAAAAACATCAGCTTCCATCGTGTCCATTGTTTGGGAGGTTGACGAGCTGATGCACGCAGAAACAGACCAATTGTGGCTAAATTTGAACACTTTAAACAAAAAGAGCTGGTGAAGAACTGTGGCTGGGAGCCTGTAGGAACGGACTTCAGTTTCAATGACTGGTTTCCCAAAGAGATCCTAGTGCAACACAAGGTCCTGTTCCCAATCCAAGATAAGATTATTCCAGGAGGCTCCTGACTTGTCATCACTAACATCGCGCCATGGCTGTGCCGAGTCAGGCGAAAAAACAATGAAGATTTTGATGTTGTTATTTTTCTTAAGTCACTCAAAATGGTTCTTGGGTGGCTGCACCACCTTATTCCCCTTGTCACCTTTCACATCTCTTCTTGTCTTCTTCTGTACTCAGCATAATTTATGCTATGTCTCCAGTGCTACAATTTACCACATAAACATATGGAAGTCATACAGCCATACCAAAAACACACACATCAATATACACAACAGACATACACAACCATGAACACACCAACATACAGCTATACAAGACAGACAGACACACACCTCTTTAGTAAACATTCAATAGTCTAAACATGACCATAGTGAGGTTTGTCATTACTAATCTACAGTATCTCACAAAAGTGACTACACCCCTCCCATCTTTTCATGGGACAACATTAAAGATTTGGCACTTTGATACAATGTAAAGTAGTCAGTGTACGGCTTGTATAACAGCGTAAATTTACTGTCACCTCAAAATAACTCAACATACAGCCATCAATGTCTAAACCACTGGCAACCAAAGTGAGTGAAAATGTCCAAACTGTGCCCAAAGTGTCAATATTTTGTGCGGCAACCATTATTTTTCAACACTGCCTCAACTCTGTTGGGCATGGAGTTCACTAGAGCTTCACAGGTTGCCACTAGAATCCTCTTCCACTCCTCCATGATGACATCATGGAGCCTGTGGATGTTAGAGACCTTGCGCTCCTCCACCTACCATTTGAGGGTGCCTCACAGATGGTCAATAGGGTTTAAGTCTGGAGACATGCTTGGCCAGTCAAGTACCTTTACCCTCAGTTCATTAAAGCATGTTTGGGGTTGTTATCATGTTGGAATACTGTCCTGTGGCCCAGTTTCTGAAGAGACGGGATCATGCTCTCCTTCAGTGTGTCTTAGCCATATTACTGTATGTCTTGATGCATGCTCAATCATCCAGGTAAGTAAATCCCAAAAAAGTTGATTCTGTTCATGTGCATGTAGGATTTTCAATGGGAGAAACGTTTAACCACTCATCCAAGTGACTTCTTCAGTCCCAGCGGACTGCAGGTTTCTCCAACCTTATAAACAGTACATTTGCACAATTTAAACCAGCCCACTGAAGTCGAGGAGTGTTGCCCCATAGCAACAGAGAACGACCTCTCTGAGAGGTAGGATTTAAACCAAGTTAAAACCGTACCTTTGAGACCAACAACATGTTCCAATCTTGATAGAAGAATGTTGTGGTTAACCGTGTCAAAAACAGCAGTCAAGTCAAGTAAAACTAAAACCAAAGCCAAAGTCATAGCCAAAGTAACCATAGTAATAGCCAAAGTCAACAGTTAAGAGAAGATCATTAAAAACTCTAAGTAAGGCTGTCTCTGCGCTGTGGCGAGGTTTAAAACTAGACTGAAACTTTTCATTAATACCATTTGCATCTAAAAAGGCTTGAAGTTGTTTTAGAACTACCTTTTCCAAAATATTTTGGAATTAAAAGGGAGTTTGGAGATGGGCCTGTAGTTAGTGAGACCATTAGGGTCAAGATTTTTTTTTCATAATAGGTTGCACAACAGCATGCTTAAAGACAGACGGTACACAACCTGATGACAATGATGCATTCAGCAGAAATAAGATACAAGGACAAATAATATGTAAAGCTTCCTTAACGAAACGACAAGGAAGAATATCGTGTAGGGAACCAGAGATTTTGAGATGATCAATTATATCTTTTAAAGCAGAATAAGACACTGGATGGCTGCAAACTTTCTGCTTTTTAATTCAGATAAAACTGAGGTTATTGTACTCGGTCCTGAAAATCTTAGAAATATGGTATCTAAGCAGATTCTTACTCTGGATGGCATTACCTTGGAGTCAGGGACCAAGCAGTAAAGCATAAAGGACACAGGTGGTTTTAATTTAAAAAAAAAACAAGGGGGGTTTTATTGACCCAAAAATATGAAAATAGATTTAACAAAGCCAAAACCTAAACAGGCAGACCAATAAAAGACGTCAACTCAATAGACTAAACTCAAGATAATAATTAACAAAACCTCAAACAAAACCTATGAAAAACTGACCTGCTGAAATGACACACAGGGGAACTTAAATACTGGTTTAGCTAAACCAAATGACACACATGGGGGAAAACAAGATGGCTGCCGTATAACCAACTAATACAAAACAATTAAACAAACATGAAACACCCCCCAGGCAATGAAGCATGTGGTGCAATCCAATTAAGCTGTCAGTGGTACTTCAGGTCTCCCAGCCCTTTGCCACACCTTTTGCCAGACAAGAGGAGAAGCCAACCCCCAGGTAACTTAAACAAAGATGTATTAACATAACATAAAACAGAACTTTGACATTGCAAGGTTAATATGTGTGCACGCCATATAAACATTGGAAGGTGTGATGGAAAAATAAATACATTTAATAAAGAAACAATATTGAACAATAAGTAGAATATTTCAAAGTAGTGACTGTAAATTAAACTAAAGTGAATCAACGGGTGGTGAGGTGTGGAGCTTACCATGTGTGGCATGCCATCTCATACCTCCCCTCTTCAGAGCTCTCGCTGGAACAGCGAGAGAGCTAGTCAGCAGTAAGTTTCTCCTTGCCTGGTACGTGGTGGACAGTGAATCGTAATGGCTGTAAGGCCAGGTACCAGCGGGTAATTCGCCCATTTGTGTCCTTCATCTGCTCAAGCCACTGGAGTGCTTTGTGATCAGTTTCCAAGGTGAAGTCTCTTCCCAGTAGATAGTAGCGGAAGGAGTCCAGGGCCCACTTGATTGCTAAGGTCTCCTTCTCTACTGTGGAATATCGAACTTCCCGTGGAAACAGTTTCCGGCTGATGTAAGCCACTGGATGGCGGCCTTCCATGGTTTCCTGAAAGAGGACAGCTCCCAGGCCCCGATCTGAAGCATCAGTCTGTAATATGAACGGTTCATCAAAGTTGGGACTGTACAAAACCGGTTGCTTACTTAGTGACTGTTGTATGTCATGAAATGCTGCCACTGCCTCCTCTGTCCACTGGATGTGATTGGGGGAACGTGATCCCGTCAGGTCTGTGAGCAGAGCTGCCCTGTTGGAGAACTGAGGGATGAAACGACGGTAGAAACCTGCCATGCCCAAAAAGGATCTCAGCTGCTTCCTTGTTTGGGGCAGGGGGGCTGATTCCATGGCCTCGATTTTGCTGACCTGTGGCCTGATAACCCCCTTGCCGATGACATGCCCCAGGTATTCTGTCTCAGCAGCGGCGAAAACACACTTTGACGGATTCACCGTAACCCAGCTGAGTGCAGGTGGTCCAGAACAGTTCGCAGGTGTTCCACATGCTCCTCCCAGGTGTTGTGTGGATAACAATATCATCCAAGTAAGCAGCAGCAAAGTCAGCGCAGTCATGTAATACCTGATCCATTAGCCGTTGGAAAGTTGCTGGAGCTCCATGTAGTCCAAATGGCAAGACTGTAAATTGGAAAAGCCCCCATGGTGTTCTGAATGCTGTGAACTCTCTGGACCGTTGAGTGAGTGGGACCTGCCAGTAACCCTTACACAGATCTATTGTGGTCAGGTACCTTGCTTTTCCCAGACGTTCAAGTAGATCATCAATTCTTGGTGTCGGGTAGGAGTCAAACATGGATATGGAGTTCAGGTACCTGAAATCAATGCAGAACCTCATACTCTCATCCTTTTTGGGTACCAAGACCACAGGGTTGCACCATTCACTCTTAGATCTTTTGATGATCCCTAGGGATAACATCAAATCAATTTCCTTCTTCAATGAAGGCAACAGACGTTCCGGGATCCTGTAACTTAATCGTCTCACAGAGGCACCTTCTCGTACCACAATATCATGTTCGACAATGTCAGTTCTCCCCGGATTCTCTTGAAAGACTGCTGATTTACACATTTCTCTTACATGCTGCTGCTTGTCCTCTGGGAGATGGCTGAGATCATAATCCAGAGAGCCAGCAGTTGGTAGATATCATCTGCTTCATCTTCTTCAGGCACTCGCCGTAGGAGCATTGCATCTGCCTTGTGTTCAATACGCTCCACCCACTCCTTCAGAAGGTTTATATGCAAGACCTTGCTGGAGCGCAACTGCCCTGGGGTGGACACCTCATATGTGGTGGGTCCCAGCTTCCTCATGACTTCAAATGGCCCCTGCCACTTTGCCAACAATTTGTTGTTGTCACTGGGGAGGAGCACGAGCACCTTTTGTCCTGGCTCAAACGCACGCTGACTAGCAGATTTATCATACCAAGACTTCTGCTGCTGCTGGGCCTCCACCATATGTGATTGAGCAAGTTCACTCATTTTCTCCAACCGTTCTCTCATCTGAATGACATAAGACAAAATGTTCTTGGGTCCCTCCTCCGCCTTGTCTCCCTCCCAGATCTCCTTTAACAGAGTTGGAGGGCCACGAACCTCATAACCATACAACAGCTCAAAAGGGGAAAAACCTGTGGAGGCTTGGGGGACTTCTCTATAAGCAAAGAGTAGATATGGCAGCCATTGATCCCAATCGTTACCACTGTCGTTGACAAACTTCCTGAGCATCTGTTTCAATGTCTGGTTAAACCGTTCTGTCAGCCCATCAGTTTGAGGGTGGTATGGTGAAGTTCTCAGACTCCGGATACCCAACAACTGATAAACTTGCTTTAACAAAGTAGACATGAAGTTAGTGCCTTGATCAGTTAGTATTTCTCGTGGAAACCCAACTCTTGCAAAGAACTGCACTAAACAAAATGCAATGGGCTTGGCCTTTATAGATTTTAAAGGGAACACCTCAGGATATTTTGTGGCATAATCTGTTACAACAAGCATGTAACGATTTCCTGCTTTGCTCCTCCCAACAGGCCCTACAATATCCATTCCAAGATGCTCAAAAGGAGTGCCGATGACAGGGAGAGGTTGGAGTGGAGCTCTATGGGGGATTTTAGCAGATGTTATCTGACACTGTGGGCAACTTTTACAAAACTGAGCCACATCTTTGCTAAGACCAGGCCAGTAGAAATGATGTTTGATGCGAGCTGTGGTCTTGTGTTTACCAAGGTGGCCAGCCCACGGAATAGAATGCCCTAAGGTGAGAATGGCGTTTCTAACCTTCTGGGGAACCACCAGCTGCAGCACCGACCCCTGCTGACAATAGAGAATGTCATTTTGCAAGATGTACTCACTGTTAAGAACCTGCTCCACTCCAGGTTCCTTTTCTTTGGCCTTCCGGAAAAGAGATATTAAAGATTGATCAGATTTTTGGAGTTCAGCGATTTCAGTTGGAATATTAAACCCTAGGGGTGACTGTGTTGGCTCAGCGTCTGTTAGTGTATCCACAAGTGAAAATTTGAATTTCTCCTGCCTTCTTTGTCTGCGGGTCTTCCGTGGCTTCACTACAGTTATCTCAAACTCCTCATTAAAAAAAGGAAGGGCACTCAGGGTCTCAGAGTGGGTACTGACTTGCTTAGCCTGAGCTCTGGTAACGGCTACATTGTACTCCTCAGTCTGCTCACACTCCAACAAATCAAAAAGCACAGGAAGGTCACGCCCTAACACAGCAGAGTAAGGCAAACTGTTCACAACACCCACATTCAGCAGACACATCTGGTCCTGAACTTTAATGTAGATGTCAGCTGTCGGATATCTTTTCTCATCTCCATGGACACAACAGATTGAAATTGTATCACTGGTGCGAACAATATTAGGTGGGGCAAAATCTGAGTGAATAAGAGACCGAGAACTGCCAGAGTTAAGAAGGGCATTGAGTAGAACCCCATTCACTTCAATCTGACTCATTTTGATGGATTTGTCACTCTCCTACTCATGATCAACATTAGAACGGGGGGCAAAGCACATTTGCACCATTTTAACAGAATTTCTTGGGAACATAGGTTTTGTATGGCCCTCAAATCCACAAAGATAACAAATGAGCTTCTTACCGGAGGCCTTTGGTGGTCTAGTGGTAGACTGAGGGGTCTTACTGGTGCTTGTATTTGCTGAATCCAGATGGTTTTGTTGAGGTATCTTCCGGGTGTCCCTCGATGCCTTCCATGCATTATGGCTCCATGCTTGGCCCCTCTTTCTGGCAGCAACAAAAACATCAGCTAACCGGGCCGCTTCCATTGCTGAACCAGGGTTGTGTAAAGAAACAATATGGAACAATAAGTAGAATATTTTAAAGTAGTGACTGTAAATTAAACTAAAGTGAATCAATGGGTGGTGAGGTGTGGAGCTTACCATGTGTGGCATGCCATCACACTTGGCCTCCAGTAACGCTGTGAGGAACCTTGGAGTCATTTTTTACCAAGACATGTCCTTCAACGCACATATTAAACAAATATGTAAGACTGCTTTCTTCCATTTGCGCAACATCTCTAAAATTAGAAATATCCTGTCTCAGAGTGATGCTGAAAAACTAGTTTATGCATTTATTACTTCCAGGCTGGACTACTGTAATTCATTATTATTAGGAAGTCCTAAAAACTCCCTAAAAAGTCTTCAGTTAATCCAAAATGCTGCAGCAAGAGTACTGACAGGGACTTATACAGCCGCATATCACCTAGCACGCAAGTGATCAGCATGGCTGAGGGAATGACATCAATGGAACATCAACAACAAGACTGCAAAAGGAAGCAATTAGGGACATCCGATCTATGAACTGAGCCACTGGAGCATCCGTATCTCACCTTCTATACAGACAGATATTCATACAGGGGAGGAAATTTGCTATGGAGAGATGTGGAACATCGGTACAAGGAAACATCACACAACCTGCCTTAGCTCAGATGGCAGAAATCGTGGCTCTCACCAAAGCTCTACAACTTTCAGAAGGAAAAAGAGTAAAACATCTATACAGACTCAGCAATTCATGTCAATGGACCACAATGGAGACAGTTTTTACAGCCAATATTCCAGTAAAACAGAAAGAACAATTGGAAGAACTGATACAAGCTGCCCAAGGGAAGTGGCAGTGAGGAAATACAAGGACATCAAATGAACCAAACATGGCGGGAAAAGGAAAAGTACCACCTTCTCTCTTCCACACTCTGTTCACCAGCATCTTGTTGTTTTTCTCCCTCTGCATCAGGTTTTCCTTCAGGTGTGACATCCATTATCACTGCATTCAGGGTTGCTGGATGACTGGTGTCCCCAGGTGTGCTGTCAGATTTAGGCAATCTAAAACAGTCAGGTAGTTCAGGGTAGAGTTTAAGCACAGTAGAAACTCCAGGAGTTGTAGTTGGCAGCCCAGTTCTTTGTGATGATGACTGTGATTTTTGGTCTTCCCCTTGTAACTTGCAGTCTGGATCTTGGATTCTTACTCGTCTTCCTTTTCCTCTTAGCATCCAGTAGCACATATCTATTGTCATCATGTGCTCTCGCTTTTTGTCAGTTTCCTTCCTCTTGGAGCCTCCTGATTTCCTTCCTTCTTCCTTCCTTTCTCAGTGTGCTTGCTCATATTCTTCATTAGCTTCTTTCTCTATTTGGAATATGGTTTCACTCCTGGGTATGTAATTTCTTGTTCCATTTGGGCGATCGTGGCTCAAGAGTTGGGAGTTCGCCTTGTAATCGGAGGGTTGCCGGCTTGGACAGTCTCGGTCGTTGTGTCCTTGGGCAAGACACTTCACCCGTTGCCTACTGGTGGTGGTCAGAGGGCCCGGTGGCGCCAGTGTCCGGCAGCCTCGCCTCTGTCAGTGCGCCCCAGGGTGGCTGTGGCTACAATGTAGCTGCCATCACCAGTGTGTGAATGTGTGTGTGAATGGGTGGATGACTGGATATGTAAAGCGCTTTGGGGTCCTTAGGGACTAGTAAAGCGCTATATAAATACAGGCCATTTACCATTTGTTATCCAGTGTAGATCTTGCTTTCTTATCCTTTATACCATCCAGCATCCGGTTGTTGACATATTTCTCTAATTGATCCAAATTCTCCATTCTGGGTGAAATTGCAATGCTCGCCATTACATTTTTATTTAAATTCTCTTTTTATTGTTTTTGTTCAAGTTCCTCCCTTTTTCTTTTTTTCTATCTGGTTTTTGTTTTCTTCTAGGAACAAGGGCTCCCTTACTCCCAGGTCTAATTATTATTACGTCTTTCTTTTATTCTTTGAAACCGAAACCGAAATTCAACTTCACCAATGACTAAGAATTAGACACTCAATGTCTATTTTGAAACGATGACAAAGCAATGGTTTTCTCTTTTCCCAAAACTGCAAATATCAATTTTAACAATAAAATAATACTGAAAATAAAAACTGCAAACTTAATGATTTTAATTCAAAGCAAGCAAAATCACAGCTATTCAACCCAGCTGGTAATTAATTCAAAAAAGAAAAACACTGTGTTGGAGCTATTTGTTCTTTATTTTTTATTATTTTGAAATTAGTTAAAGTTTGTTAGTTTATTTATATTTTGGGGTTTATTTGTTGGTTAATATTTTGTTTTAAATGATTTGTTTTGTTTGTTGTTATTTTGTTAAATTAGTCAGTAAGAGCTGTAGGGCCATTTTGTTTCTATAAATAAAGAGACTGGTATAGGACCAGCATGCATTGGGGTGGGCCTATGGTTTTTTACCAGAGCAGGAGAAGCAGTAGGAAGGATCTTGTTATTGCTTGCCAAATGGATAAATAAACCAAAACCAAAACTCTCAACTAAAAGGTTTGGACAATGGACTTCTTTTGCCTGCGTACGAAATATTACCTCAGTGCAGCAGTGGCTTGTGGACTTTAAGTTGTGGGACGTTTGATCATTCAAAAGTAAAGGAATTGCCACTACACAAAGTAAAAAACCTTCCCGTGGACAAAGGAATAATTCTTCATTAATGGATATAAGGATTTCAAGGATCACCGTCGAACTCGAATAAAAGGTATTGGATCGTCTGGTGAGTAATCCAGACGGATTTGATGTTGAGGCCTGGATCAACATGTCACTCGTTCATCAAAGCTGGTGAGTGATAATATTGTTTAAGCCGTAAAGGAAAACGGTGAAGCTATTGGAGTTTAAAGACATTATTTCACTACAAAGACTGATGAACTGAGTTTTGACGTACTAAATTGGTGCAAAATTGGATCGCTAATTGAAACATGCCAACGCCCTCTGTGGAAATGTTTGTTCGCTGCAAAAGGCAGGTAAATGGATGTCATGTTTGTACTTTAGGCTATAGATTCTCAGTGTGCTGTGTATCTTTATAAAGTTTGAAATAATCCAAGAAGACAATAAAAATGTCGGATATTAAGATTAAACGAGAGGATGACACCAGTGGCGGCTCCTGAAAAAAATCTCAGGGGGGGCAATTTTTATGATATCGACTAAAATGACCCATTTAATGAGTACATCAAACAACACAATTTTAATTTAAATTTAAAATGAACAACCATATTCTGGCCATTTGTATAGATTTGTAAAAATGAACAACCATATTCTGGCCATTTGTATAGATTTGTAAAAATGAACATGAACAGATTTTTTTTTTTTTTTTTGAATGAATGAAAAATAACTATTGAAAACAACAACTGTAAACTGATTGGGGGGGTGGGCTAAAGAGAGAAAGAGAGAGGGATGGAGAAAGAGAGTAAATATGGTTAAGGGTTCTTATTTGTACAAGAACTTTGCTCGTCTGTCTTTCTGAGTGGCAAATTTCTCGATGACCCTGGTGTTGAAATCAGGAAGTTCTTGTGTGAGTTTTTTCTCTATGGACAGCATAGCCAGAGCGTTGAGCCGATCCTGAGCCATATTGTTTCTCAGGAAAGTTTTTATCCTCTTTAAAGTAGAGAAACACCTCTCCGATTCTGATGTTGTCATTGGTGTGGTGATGAGGATGTTAAGAAGACTTACAGTTTCGGTGAATGTGTCTTGAAGGTTGTTTTCCATCAGAACCTGATAGAGCGCCAGCGCACCACTACAACTCTGAAACTCCTCGTTGTCGTAGATCAGGGACAGTTCTGTTTTAAGTCTGGCTTTGTCCAATGAGGGATAGGCTTCCACTGTGGTTTGTAGTGCTGCATCTGGAAAATTTTTGCTGTGTTGTTGGAACAAGTCTCCTTGCAACAGAGTGGCGCTGACAAGGTGCTTGGTGAAAGAAAACCTCTCCTTGGCATGGCTCATAATGGTGTCGCACACCTATCCAATAATATATAATTGGTAAGAGTTAGATTCAGTGGTAAGACTTTGGCACATGTCTCATGTTAATCATTATTCTGAAAAAAAAAATCTGTCCATAACAAAACAAAACAGTCATGACCACTATATCAAATGACATCTGACAGCATCGTCATTAGATTTTATCTGATGATCCGATTTAAATCAGACCAAGCAGCTAGTGCTTACCTCCAGTGCCAAATGGTGTTGCCTGTCTTCCCCCAATGTTCTCCGTCTCTTTGTGGGTGGGTCTTGAACAGGTCCCCTGTACTCCTCATCCACAACCAGATTAGGAAGTGCCTCCCTGATCCAATACATAAGTTTCATTAATGGCTTCTGAAAACTGAATAGGGATATATTAACCAAACACAAACCAAACAAAGGTTGTGTTCTAATTACCGGGAATTACCGGATTTAATTAATAACCGGACCTGGTTTAATGGCTGGGGGAAAACCAGTGCAAGTAAATAAAGGCCCTGGCCATAATTTCAGGAAATAGCCTATGGTATAGGCTACATCAAATCATTACTGGGAATATACTTCATCAAATATACTTAATCAAATATTTTTCATAAAATTACTTCAAAGGCTGATATAAATCAAAATTATCTGAATTCCATTAAACATTTAAGTCACAGAACACAGAATATATGCAGAGAATTTGATAGAATCTATGCATAGATAATTAACATTTATTCTAGGTTACATATTTATGCTTTTATGCCTACCTGATAGCCTGCATGCGGCTGATGAATGTCTGGGTGATCCCTGCGATGGTGACAGAATCGATGTTTCTCTTCTGTAGGTGGTTATACAGCATGTCTACATGTGGCATTATCTTGTGAAACAAGGCCAGGAAAAAACAGAAAGCTTCGTCTTCCAGCATTCTCACGAAACCACCGGCATCTCTCTTTGTAGGGGCATCAAATCCTTCACTGTTACGGATGGTCTGAAAACACCTCACCAGATCGTCTTTATGTTCATACACTGTATTCACAGCACGACTGTTGAAGTTCCAACGGGTTGCCGATGCACTTGGAAGTCGGTGCGCCACCACCTCGTCAAGCACTGCAGTCCTCTTGCTCGATTTAGTAAAAAAAGAAGCGAATCCTGCTATGTCGGAAAAAAAGTGACTGATTTGAGGGATGTGGGAGGTTGCTTGTTGCATTACCAGGTTTAACTGATGGGCATAACAATGTACGTAGTGAGCGTTAGCATAAATGTCCTGTATCTTACGCTGCACTCCTCCAGTGGTACCCCTCATTACAGCGGCCCCATCGTAGGCCTGGGCGATCAACTTTCTCTCTTGTCCCTGGGGGAGGATGAAGCGCAGCCTCTCCGATAAGGCACTGGCTATTGCATCTGCACAAGCATTGGGTAGCTTGATGAATTCAAAAAAACGCTCTTGAATACGGTTTCGTTGGTCAATGTATCTTAGCACCATGACTAACTGACAGTGTGTAGAAATGTCAGTGGTTTCATCAGCTTGAATGGCTAAAAACTTCGCTGCCTTTACTTCTTCCACGATCCTTTCTCTCAGAACTGCCAACATGCAATCCAGGATCTCGTTCTGGACTGTTTTCGAGGTGCCTTTAAATACAGTAGCATTTTCAAGGTGTTGCCTCAAGTCGTGATCAATTGATGCCATCAAGTCGACTAAACCTCTAAAAATCCCTGGATTGTCTGAGGAATCACTTTCATCATGTCCCCGCATTGCTAGCTCAAAAGCACCACAAAACTTAATACAATCGATGATTTTAGATAAAATATGACGGTTTTTATCTACCTCTTCGTTGTGCCTTCTTAAAGCAATCCGATGTCCATCATCTAGCTGCGCCGCTATGCTAGTTTTCCCTAGCACAGCTAGCTTTACACTGTTGTCCATATGAACTCGAGAGCTTTCATGTTTCTTGATTCGTTCGGAGAGGTGCTTTAAGTCGGTTTGTCCAGATTGTGTCCACGTCAAATCACACTTGTCACTTTTGAACAGTATGCACGGGAAACAAAAAAGTGCATTAGCTGTTCCACAGCCTGTCAGCCACGACTTGCGCTGGAACCAACTCCGACAAAAAGTCCTGTTGTATGCTTTTGACTTCTCCTTCGTTGCCTGGGTTAGTTGAATTTCGGGCTTGTCAGGTCCCAACTCTTTAACTTGCAGTTTTTCTGCCATTGTCCTTCTGGCAAAAGGGTAGGTTAGAAGCGATCTAACCGAATTTGGGGGAGGCTGTGCCTCAACCGTTAACAATACCGCTGCCATCGTCTCTCTCTGACCTTATAGCTCACTTAGGCTACTGACTGAGGTAAAATTCTAGAACAGCAAATCTTCGCGCGTTTTCTGCAGGGGCGCAATTTTAAGCGCCCCCAAACCATTTAATTCAGCGACGCTGATAGGTCAGCCTATGGGCCAGCCGCCACTGGATGACACTGAGATGCAAGCAGAGAAAAGAAGCGTTAAATTTACGCCAAAAGGTTTGGATTTGTATATAAAGACATGCCAAGAAAAGTGCAGTTCAATGTGTAAGCAAGCATCTAAGTACATGGGGAAAATTTCCGCTTTAATGACCTCACATGAAAACGTTAAGGAAGTGTCTTCTGAATTTGGGAAGTTTATTAAATGCTATCAAGATGCAAACGCTTTGCAAGAATCCTTTTTAAGTTTGCCACTGCCAGAAGATGAAGTGAAAAGGCAAGTTGCACATTTTCAGTCGAAGGTGACAGCATTCTCTGTTTTTATGGACAAAGTAAAGGTTTGGTTGCAGGAGACGGGCGAGCCGTATACTGAACAAAACAATACTGTTCGCAATGATAAAGCTGTTGAAAGTTTGGATGAAATAAAACCTGAAGACAGTGTCTCTAATATCTCAAGTGTAAAACCACCTTCAAAAACCTTGTCACAGCAAAGTCGAATTTCATCAACATCTTCCGCATGCATTAAAGCTGCGGCTGACAAGGCAGCGCTCATGGAGCGACTCGCTGCATTAAAGAAAAAACATTCTATCGAAGCGCAAGAGGAAAAACTGAGAAAAGAAAAGGAGACATTATCCTTGGAAACAGAGCTGGCAGCCACTAATGCAAAGCTTCGTGTCTTAAAAATAAATTCAGTTTGTAGCTCTGAGCATTCTGATGGAATGAACTCTTATTTTGAAAGAGGGCACGTACAAGAAGCGCCTAGTTTAAATCCTTGTGCCGATACATTTGTTCCAACATCAAGAGATTACTCTGGTATAAATTCTGCATCTGAATCACAAGTAATCGTACCTAGACAAAGTCAAACCCAACATCAGGTTGATGATTCAGCTCAAGTGACGCAGCAAACACAGCCTCAGTCTCCTACTTTGACTGGGAACTGCACGAAGGAGATTGTAAATATTCTGCAAAAACAAAATGACATCACTACTTTGCTTGTAAAACAAAACTTATCTTCTGTCCTCCCCGCCAGAAACATCCCTGTGTTTGATGGAGACCCTTTACAGTACAGATCATTTATGAATGCCTTTGAAAATGGAGTGGAAGTTAAAACTGATAACTGGAGCGACTGTCTGCATTTTTTAGAGCAGTTCACTAGGGGGCAGCCTAGAGATTTGGTGCATAGTTGTCAGCATTTACCTCCTGAGCAGGGCTATTCCACAGCTAAAGATCTTCTTGAAGAACATTTTGGGAACGAAAATAAAATTGCCTCTGCATATATGGAGAGGATTGTGAGTTGGGTACCTATTAAAAGTGAGGATGTGAAAGGTCTACAGTCATTCTCTCTTTTTCTTCAAGGATGTTCGAATCTAATGCAGCAAGTTGTTTATATGAAGGAGTTGGATTTGCCCTCAAATATGAGAATGGTTGTTATGAAACTTCCATACAAATTGAGGGAAAAATGGAGAGTTGTTGCCTATGAACTGCAGGAACAAAATGGTTACAGAGCAGTGTTCACTGATCTGGTTGCCTTTATAATAAAACAGGTAAAAGTAGCATCAGATCCAGTGTTTGGCAACATCCAAGACTCACAATCTGGAAGCAGCTTTAAAGCTTCAAGTTCTACCAAGCAAAGGAGAAAAGGAAGTAGTTTTGCCACTAATGTCAGTACAGTGCCAGGAATCAAAGCTCAATCAACTGGAAGCAGAACAACTTCCGTTGTTCTGCGTAGTTGTTTGTTTTGTTCACACAGCAACCATTTACTAGAGAATTGTAAGCAGTTTAAAGCTAAAACGCATCAGGATAAGTTGACTTTTATCAAGGAAAGGGGAATTTGTTTTGGTTGTTTAAAAGTTGGTCACACAAGCAAAGACTGTAGGAGTCGTTTGGATTGCGACGTGTGTCACCAAAGGCACCCAGGGGTTCTTCATATAGAGCGAAAGGATCCAGGTGCGTCTTCGGAACAAACTCAACAGAGGACAAACTCTAATGTCAACTTTTCAACTGCAACCACTCAGACATGTGGGTATATTGGGGCTGGTCATGAAGTTGATGCAATTTTTTTCTATAGTTCCAGTTCAAGTTAAGAGCCAAAAGAGTAATAAAATTGTGCAAACTTATGCGTTTTTGGATCCTGGAAGTTCAGGTACATTCTGTACAGAAACTTTGGCAAAAAGGCTGAATGTAAAGGGTAAAAAGACCAATATCTTTTTGAGAACAATGAGTCAAGATAGGATTGTTAGTACACAAGTTCTGTCTGGTTTGGAAGTGTCTGGTTTGGAAGCAAATGATTTCATGCCATTGCCAGATGTTTTGACTCAAAAGACTATGCCAGTTTCTACAGTTAATATTCCCCAGCAAAGCGACATCGATCAGTGGCCTCATCTTAAACCTGTTAAACTGTACAACGTTAATGCAGATGTGGAGCTACTGATAGGCACTGATGCTTCCAATGTTTTGGAGCCATGGAAGGTGATAAACAGTGTGGGAGGTGGACCTTATGCTGTAAAAACAAAAGTTGGCTGGGTCATAAATGGTCCCCTGCGCACTGGAAGTAACAGTGGAAATAAAACCAACTGCACTGCTGTAACAGCCAATAGGATTTCTGTTGAGCGTCTTGAAGACATGTTGATTAAACAGTACAATCATGATTTTAATGAAAGATCATCAG
Organism: Mchenga conophoros; assembly: GCF_057382185.1. Lineage (NCBI taxonomy): Eukaryota > Metazoa > Chordata > Actinopteri > Cichliformes > Cichlidae > Mchenga > Mchenga conophoros. The sequence continues at coordinate 32,776,004 of NC_140536.1, forward strand.
CGGAGCAGACTGAAATGTCTAGAGAAGATCTGTGTTTCATGGATATTGTTAGTAGTTCAATAAAGCTTATTGGAAATCATTATCACATTGATTTGCCTTTCAGGAGAGAAGGTTCCAGTTTGCCAAATAACCTCTGTGTCGCGGAGCAGCGTCTCCAGAGTCTCAGACGGAGATTTGAAAAGGATACTCATTATAAGGATGAATACACTAAATGTGTAAACAACATGCTTGAACGAGGATATGCCGAGTTTGTGCCTGTAGATGAGTTGCACAAAGATGATGGAAAGGTGTGGTACATCCCTCATCATGGAGTGTATCATCCCACAAAGGGCAAATTAAGAGTTGTATTTGACTGTGGAACAACTTATAAAGGAGCATCATTGAACAGTCAGCTTCTACAGGGACCTGATCTCACAAACTCGCTGGTTGGGGTTCTGATCAGATTTAGACAAGAGCCTGTTGCATTAATGGCGGACATTGATTCCATGTTTCACCAAGTTCACGTCTCAGAAAAACATGTCAACTTTCTCCGTTTCCTGTGGTGGCAACATGGCAACACTTCAAGATCTGCACAGGAATGCAGGATGAAAGTGCATTTGTTTGGAGCTGTATCTTCGCCAAGTTGTGCAAATTATGCTCTACAGAGAACTGCAGATGATAATGCACAACAGTTTCCAGCTGAAGTGGTTGATACAGTCAAAAGAAACTTTTATGTGGATGATTGTTTGAAATCTGTTGCTTCAGAAGAGGAGGCAGTGCACATGGTGAAGAGGCTGACAGATATCTGCGCTAAAGGAGGATTTAAGCTTTCAAAATGGATCAGCAACAGTCGCACAGTGCTCATGTCAATCCCAGAGGAAAGAAGAGCAAAGGAAATTAAGGATCTGGATTTGCACACAGATCAACTTCCAGTTGAGAGAGCACTGGGTTTACAGTGGTGCATAGCAACAGACAAGTTCCAGTTCAGAACCTCCCTGCAGGACCGTCCAACAACCAGAAGGGGCATTTTGTCTGTGGTCAGCTCACTGTATGATCCTTTGGGAATCTTGTCTCCCTTCAGTATGCCAGCTAAACTGTTGCTACAAGAGCTTTGCCGACAAAATTTGAAGTGGGATGAAGTTATTCCCCACTCTCTTTCCCAGCGGTGGCGTGATTGGCTGGAGGATCTCCAGCTGATTTCAAAGTTTAAAGTGGAACGTTGCATTAAACCAAATTGCTTTGGAAGACCAGATAGGGCACAACTTCATCATTTTTCTGATGCAAGTCAAGATGGGTATGGAACGGTGTCATATTTAAAGTTGGAAAAGAATAACGTCACGCATGTTGCTTTTATCCTGGGAAAGGCTAGAGTTGCTCCTCTCAAGCAAACTACAATTCCCAGGTTGGAATTGACGGCTGCAGTTCGGGTGGACAGGCTTCTGCAAAAGGAGCTGCAAGTCAGGTTGGAAAAATCAGTTTTTTGGACTGATAGCACAACAGTACTGAAATACATCTCCAATGAAACCAGAAGATTCAATACTTTTGTTGCAAACAGAATTGCTGTTATTCGGGAAGCAACAGATGTGAATCAGTGGAGATACGTTTCTTCTAAGGAGAATCCTGCAGATGACGCATCCAGAGGTATGAGAGCTGGGGATCTCCTCAAATGTAGGAGATGGATAAAAGGGCCAGAATTTCTCTATGAGTCAGAAAAGGAATGGCCTAAACTGGATGTGGAGTACAGTGTAATTTCTGCAGATGACCCAGAGGTCAAAAGGGACCTGACAATGAATGCCATTGTGAGAGAATTACAAAATCCTACCAGCTATTTTATCCTCTACTTCTCGTCTTGGGCAAAACTTAAAATCTCTGTAGCCTGGCTTTTAAAGATGAAAGAGGTCTTGGTGTTGTTGGCACAGAAGAGGAAAGAGTTGCTTGCTGCAGGTTTGAATAAGAATGATCCGGAAGGTCAGAAAGAAGTGGAGATAAGAATGGAAAGATTTAAGACCACTTTGAAGAAAGGAAATCTCACTCCAGAAGACTTGGCAAAGGCAGAACAAGCTATTCTTCAATATGCACAACAACAGAAATTTACGACTGAAATGGCTTTAATCTGCAATGGCCTCAAAGGAGTCTCTAAGGGAAATTGTCTCTACAAACTTGATCCAGTGTTGGATGCAGGAATCCTCAGAGTGGGTGGCCGATTGAATAAAGCAGCCATGCCTATGGAATTAAAGCATCCTGTAATTTTGACAAAAGATATGCATGTGTCAACACTGATTTTACGCCATATCCATCAAAGGTTGGGACATGCAGGAAGAGCACACATGTTGTCAAAACTAAGACAAAATTACTGGATATTAAATGCAAATTCTGCTGCCAGGAAAATTATCTCTCGTTGTATCACGTGTAGACGCAACAGAGGAAAGTTTGTTGAACAAAAGATGGCGGATCTGCCTGAAGAGAGAGTCCTGCCAGACATAGCTCCATTCACAAAGGTTGGAGTGGACTATTTTGGACCTATAAGTGTTAAAAGAGGACGAAGTCTCCTTAAAAGGTATGGAGTTCTTTTTACCTGTTTCACCAGTCGTGCAGTACATCTGGAGATTGCATATACACTTGATACGGACTCTTGTATAAATGCTGTGAGGAGGCCCAGTTTCGACCATCAGATCTGATAATGCTACAAATTTTGTTGGGGCGAATCGAGAGTTGAAAGAAAGTTTGACTGAGCTGGACCATGCCAAAATTCAAAAGGCTTTTGTTCAGGATGGCATGAAATGGAACTTCAACATTCCAGCAGCCTCTCACCAAGGTGGTGTGTGTCGTTCAATAAAGAATATTTTAGCCTCAGTTCTTAAGGAGCAAGTTCTGGATGATGAAGGACTCCACACAGTCTTCTGTGAGGTTGAAGCTATAATGAACGACAGACCCATTACTAAAGTTTCAGATGACTCAAATGATCTTGAAGCACTGACACCCAATCACTTGTTGTTGCTGAAAAATAAACCAGTTTTTCCACCAGGACTGTTTCATCCAAGTGATTTGCATGTCAGGAAAAGGTGGAAACAGGTACAGTACATGGCAGAGTTGTTCTGGAAGAGATGGCTTTCTGAGTACCTACCTCTGATGCAAGAAAGACAAAAATGGATGAGGACTAAAAGATGTCTTATACCTGGAGATGTTGTTTTAATTGCAGACGCTACAGCTCCAAGAGGATCATGGATGATGGCGAAAGTCTTAAATGTAAACCAGGATGCAAAAGGCTTGGTGCGTTCTGTGAGACTACAAACAAGGACCAGTGTTTTGGAAAGGCCAGTGACAAAACTTATTTTGCTACTGGAAGCCTCATCGTGAAGAAAATCATCAATGAATAATGTAACTGTCTGGCAGACATCAACCTGGCTGGAGAACCCAAACCGCACAGATCAAAAAGCACCAAACGCTCCGCTGGAGACATGTACAGGTAAGTATCAGCTGCAAACCTGAACAGAAAGCCAGAAATGCCCCCATCACTGTTCTTGATGAGGGCATAAGTGACTTTTGATTTGGCACTAAAGGAAAAACTTGATGTAGTTAGAGAAAAGAAAGAATGCAGTGATACCAGCAAGTCTTCATATTTTTCAACACAAGCTTTCTGTTCTTTTGTTCTTCCACAGCAGCAGCAGCAGCTCCTTTGACCTCGATTATGATTTTCAGAGAGATTATTATGACAGGTGAGTAGATCCCTGATGATGGATGAGTGCTTTACACTCACGCACAGTGCCAATCTTTGTTGTTTGTTCATGCTTTGTTGTTTGTTCAGCAGTTCATGCTTGAAGATGTCACTCAAAAATGGGTATGAATGTTATTTGATTAGAAAAAGCAGTAATGCTTCACTTCTACCACTGCTCTGTTCTCACATTCAGCACAGAGTATGTTTATTCATTTTTAAAAAAAATGTAAAACCTCTTGTTTGATAACAGAATGTACTCGTACCCGTCCCGTGTCCCTGCTCCTCCTCCCCCATTGTCACGGGCTGTGATCCCGTCGAAACGCCCGCGGGTCAGCCTTAGTGGAGGAAGCAGCCGGCGGACCAAAAGCAGCTTTTCCTCTTCATCCAAGAGCAGTCAAAGGACTTCCTCATCCAGAACAAGTGAGTCGGCTACCTGGTCCATGCAGCTGTCTGGAACTTCAGCACAACAGTATATTATCCTAAATTCGATCAGTTTCACTGAATACCAAACTGTTGTTGTTGGTGCTGTTATCATCATCAACATCCTGCATAAATCTGCTTTTGTAAAGATTTACAGAGGGTTATTCAGTCAGGCCTACAGACTGGGCAGTGACTGTATGGCCACACAATAACTAACACATGATGCACCAGCACAACCATAAGTACCGGCAGCAATATCGGCCACTTACAAAGGTCTAAATACATTTAATTAGCATCTGGCTTATCAGACTTATTGCTGGCAATACAAACCAAACCCACTGTGTTGTACATTTTCCTAATTACTTTAAACATTGGACCAAATAATAATCTTTCAGTAACCTTATACACGTCCTTTGATACGGGGGGCAACTGTCAAAATGTACCCTCGTTGTAGAATAAGGCTTTCTAACTCCCCACCCCCATTCCACAGTGAAAGTGGATGAGCTACAGACAATCAAGAGAGAGTTGACGCAGATCAAAAGCAAAGTGGATGACCTCCTGGAGAGCCTGGAGCGTATGGAGAGGGACCATAGCAAGAAGTCAGGTAGGAGGGACACGGCATGTTTTAATGGGGAGTGCTGAGTGAGGTAAAACTCAGCAATAAATGCCTCCGTGTTTAACCAGATGGCCTGTAAATGAAAACCTACAGTACAGAATGATCTCACACATTCTTTTCTCACAGCTGTAATACAGCCTTAATGGCCTGCTTTTGTTGAAAATGAACTATAACAGCCTCTAAAGATTTCTAGCTTTTATTATATTTTTTCCCAGAGTAGCCTTTAAGTTCATTTAATAGAACAGATAACGGGTCATGAATGTACCTTTGTGTTTGGCAGAAGGTAAGAGTATGAAACCAGAGCCAGGAGAGGTGACTTCACCTCCACACCCAAGCAACAAGAAGGATGACAGTTTGAAGAGGGAGAGGGACAACCAGGATATGAATGACTCTGATGAAGAAGAGGACGACGAGGAAGAGGAGGGAGACCTGCTGGAGGAAGAGGAGGTGAGGTTTGCAAATGGTATTCAGAGGGAAAGGAATAAATGAATATGGGTTTTTTAGGGGGAATTTTTATTCAAATTCAAATTTCAAATCCAGCACTGGACAGACCTGCCATGTGCATCGTGTGGTATCAAGCATCAGACACGTTTGGGATGGGTGAGGGTGGCTGAGTGCGTATCTGTGTCAGTGTACATGCGTGTGTGTATCCGGTGTCCTTTCAACCAGTTAAGCGAAAGTCAGCAGTCCGCAGCCTACGCAGGTGGCCTTGGAAGGATATGTGCGCAGAGACTGTTGAAAACACGCAGTTCTTTGAATCTTTGGGCTGAAGGAAGGACAATACTCGGTGTATCAATGCTCAATCAACAATCATTTATTTCCATACAATTCAACAGTCAGAGCATTACAACGTCCGGATGGGAGAGATGCTACCAGAGGGTCAGGCACATGTCTCATTTGTTTAAGGGAATAGCTCCTCCTTTTGGGACTTTAAAGTAATTGTGATAGTATGCACAATTAGGGGCCGGAGTGTTGGAGCTATTTGTTCTTTATTTTTTATTATTTTGAAATTAGTTAAAGTTTGTTAGTTTATTTATATTTTGGGGTTTATTTGTTGGTTAATATTTTGTTTTAAATGATTTGTTTTGTTTGTTGTTATTTTGTTAAATTAGTCAGTAAGAGCTGTAGGGCCATTTTGTTTCTATAAATAAAGAGACTGGTATAGGACCAGCATGCATTGGGGTGGGCCTATGGTTTTTTTACCAGAGCAGGAGAAGCAGTAGGAAGGATCTTGTTATTGCTTGCCAAATGGATAAATAAACCAAAAACAAAACTCTCAACTAAAAGGTTTGGACAATGGACTTCTTTTGCCTGCGTACGAAATATTACCTCAGTGCAGCAGTGGCTTGTGGACTTTAAGTTGTGGGACGTTTGATCATTCAAAAGTAAAGGAATTGCCACTACACACTGTATTAAACTAATAAAAGATGAGATCAACCATGCCAAAATTCAGCTTAGGAATTAACTCAAAAAGAATCTCTAACAAGACTTGATAAGAAATTAATCAAACATAATAAGATTTGATTTATCAATAAACGTAACAGTAATTATTTCAGAATCGAACAAAACAAATATGAGAATGAATTGAGGAATTGATTCACTCAGTTAACTATACATTAAACAGATAAGAGTCAATCAAAGAAAATTATACAGCATAAACAGAATAGCAGTTAATTTAGAACTGTTAACATTTATCAGTCCGACAAAAATCAAATATAAGATCAAATGTAAAAGCAAAAACTAACCCCAAGACTATTAACTTGTCACCAACTGATAATGAAAAATTAATCTCAAGATTAACTGCAAGGATCAGAAACATATACCGGAAATTCTATAGCTTTCAGCTGATTACAGACAGATAACAATATCAAATTAAACTGATCAATATTCAAAAACAGACACGAAAACAAATGCCAAACTTTATAGCTGTTTCCTGATGTCAGAAATCAATTTAAGGGAGAATCAGAATAGAAACCCAATTAGCGGTTAACTCTATAGCTGTTAACTGATAACAACAAATTGCAAATCAGTAGAAGGATCAAAAATTCAAAAAATAAACATAAAACAAATACCAGTTAATTCTTTTAGCTACTGACTGACGATAACAAACAAAACATAAGAGTCAATTTAATATTTATCTTCAGAAACACCAAATTGTTTATCAAACAAAACCAAGTCAGACATTTCACATTTAACCATATCAGATAAAAACAAAACCGTAGGTCAATTTAGTATTTAAGGTTTCAAAATCATTAAACTGTTTATCAAACCATTTAGCCTAATGAGACGAAAGTTAAACTTTCTGGAGATTTTTACTGTGCTATGCAAAAAACAATCACACAGCATTTCATAAAAAGAATATCACATCAAAAAAAGCAGTTGTGGTAGTCTAATGCTTTGGGGCTGCTTTTATGCTTTGGTAACTGGGTGACTTGTCATAGTTTAACATAAAAAATATATATATATTTTTTTCTAAAACATTAGAAAATCCTTCAGGAGAATGTCTGGTCATCAATTTCTGCCCTGAATCTTTAGCACACTTGAGTTATAAGGCTGAGCAATGATCCAAAGCACCCCAAATCTCTCTAAGTTTCACTATTCTCCTCGTTCTCTTGTTTCTTGGGTTGAATGTTCCATTGCAGTTTGATATCAGTCAATCCTTGACTTGTTAGCTTGGCTCTTAGCTGTGATAGAATGGAAAGATAAGTAGGTTGCTCTTTCAGTTTTTGTTTGTTTGTTTGCTTTTTTTTTTTCCACAAGCAAAAACAAGGATTTTACCTGCTGGAGGATCTGGGCATTAGTTGCAGAGTCACTTAAGTCAACATCAGTCACAAACTTCAGCTTCACTGTCGTCCTCAACTTTGCAACTTAGAAGGAGACATGTTGTTATAAAATAACAGTAAGTTTTGACAAATTGAGAAACAGGAGTTAGGGTTAGTCAGGACAAGTTTTCTTTATGTGTGTGTGTGTTATTGAACATTTACCTTGATGGCAAATGAAAACATATTTTATTGTACATATGTCGTCATCCCACACGTGGAGGTTATTCTCCACCACACAATGCTGGTTACCCGGAGGGTTATTTGGGCTGGAACTTCGCCAGTTTTTAAAGGAGCTCTGACTCTTGTCAGACCAGGTCCATGGCACTCGGTACAGACCGATCCAAATGTCATCACTGTTTGGTTTTAATGAACTGACCTCAGCGTTCTCCTCACTGTTTTCGATCACTGCCAAGTTCATGCTTAGTTTTATGCAGTGTTCTCGAGCAGAGGTCCAATTTTTTGTAGTAGAGATGTACATGTAGTTTTTCTTGTTTTGCTCTGTAACTGCAGCAGATAGAAAATGAACCAGTGAGGGGGAAACACACGAAGCAAGTGTTTAAGCATCCATGGCAGATGATAGATGTTCAATTTATTAGGGATATTAATCAGTTAGCATTGCAGTGAATGATTACAAGTTTTGGATAATCAATTTAATGTTTTCAAATAAGTTCAAACTTTTTGAGCTAAGGTTTTTCTTATATTTTATACAGCAAATCTTCAGTGATGCTTTCTGTCAAATCTGCCAGTGAAAAATGCAGGTGAAGTCAGTAGTCAGGTCAGTAGGTGAATGAAAATATTTTCTTACCATTGTAGCAAGCAAAAGCTTTGTTTACACCACAGTTTTTATCGTACCACTTTCCTCCAAGACCCATTATCACACAGGTTTCTTTTGCAAGATAATAATCTGGTTGAGTAGAGTCCCAGTTGTGGTAATCAATTTTGCTCGTTTCACCAGTTATTGCCCATCTCCAGGAGTTGGTGTCATTGCCTAACGTATTCTTCCAGGATTCAGGGTCATCCTGCAGTCCAATCCATGCCCAGTCGTAGGAAAAAGATGAATTTAGCCTGCTTATATCATCCATGCTTTCAATGGTGGCCAGGTCTGTGTACTTCTCTCTGCAGTATTGTTGAGCGTCGTTCCAGCTCATTTTTTTGTCAACGTAGTAGTACTTACGAGGAGGGAACTTTGAGCAGGAGCAGAGACTAAATCCTTAACAATGATAATAGATAGTATAAGTAGTATTAGATTCCTCACAGTACACACAAGAAAAGGGTAAAACAAACATTAAAGATTCTTTTTGCCCTTATAATTTTTTAATTTTTTTTTTGACAGGCTACACAGGGTACCAGTCTACTACTATAAAAACTGCTAAAGGAGGGCAGTAACGTTGCAGTAATGACCAAATGTTATATGATCAATATTGAATTCAGTGTTTGCCATTATATTTGGGATTTAAGTATCTGCATACAGTTTTTGTAATAGAAAACATTTTTATTTTTAAACATATCCCAACAGCATATTTTACTTCGTTGCTGGGGTCATGAATGGGTCATAACTACTCGATTATCTGAAGACGAAACAATAATTCAAGTTTATTTCAACCGTGGCATATTTACCTTTTTAGTCAAAGCTTAGACACAATGTTAGAATTTAGCAACTCAGCGCTGAGTTGCTCCTGAAAGACTTGATTTTGGGCTCTTTTATGGATTCCAGTTCAAATAACAATGGGCAACACTGTAACACTGTCCTTCCAGTATATATCCTTCTGTGTGCATATTAAACAAATATATTGGACTGCTTTTTTGCATTTACACAATATCTGTTTGTGTATGCTCTGCAGCTCTCCATTGAAACAGACACATGGAGCAGAGCAGTTGCTCATAAAAGAGAGACGTGAAGTTCTTGTCCCTGAAAATTTATGAGTGAGAGTTGAGGAAGTGTCTGCATGGGAGTAGTTCATGTTATGCACAGTGTCAAAGGTATAGCTTTAGAAGATCATTTTTAGGGGTTTATATAATGCCTGGAAAAAGAGTATCAAGTTATTGTTTCACCTCTTTGCACCTCCTCAAAGTTTTAATAAAATGAAACATATAATTCTTTTTGACACACTGTTTTCCTTTTCAACTTTACAATTCAAATCACACATTTCCATTATACAAATTTGGGATCTTACCAAAGAGAAGGAGAGTCAGTGTTGGGAAACAGCCCATTTCTGATTTCACTGTAAAGAGAAGGAAATAGGTATAAATAAAACACCAACTTTAGAGCTTTTGCATTACTTTGCATTTGTTTCCAGTTTTCTCTGACTGACGTGTTAATCAGTTAAAGAATGACATAACATGCTTTTGAGAATGAGAATAAGCTCAGAAAATAATGACTTTAAAAGTTTACTTTGGGGATATGTTAAAAAAAAGAAGATTACTATTGTTAATAAATAAATATATATTCTTAGTGCTTATTTGCTGATTATATATTCTTTTATGTATTTTAATAAGAGAGGGCCAGCTCTGAGTGTAAACTAGGTCGCAGGCTGACAGGAAACTGCATGCTTTTGTAGAGCACAGAAGGTGCAGACGGAAAGGTGTGATCTGATATGAGGCGGACACGAGACCGGTCTAAAAAGATTTAAAGGTAAGCACAAGCCTGTTCAAAGAAAATGCAAATTTGTGCACATTGGATGAATTCTAAATTATCTGTTCGCCGAATGGAAGATCTCAACCTTTAAATTGGCTCAGGAGTGGTTAAATTAAAGTAAATTATAAAATCTGGTAAGTAGATTTCGGGTGACATGTCCATGGTAATTTTGGGTAATTTGTGATAAATTAAATTAAAGTTTGGGGATATTTGATGAAAGCTTATTGTTGTTAATGCTGGGGTGAAGTTCAAAGTTGTTGTGACGTGTGTTTTGAAAATATACGACACTAGATATGGTAAATGGCCTGTATTTATATAGCGCTTTACTAGTCCCTAAGGACCCCAAAGCGCTTTACATATCCAGTCATCCACCCATTCACACACACATTCACACACTGGTGATGGCAAGCTACATTGTAGCCACAGCCACCCTGGGGCGCACTGACAGAGGCGATACTGACAGAGGAGATACTTAAATTGTAAGAAATAAATGTATAAAAATTACAGTAAAAATTGTTCTAACAGTCTAATTGCCCAGATAAATTATTTGTTTACTTATTTTACTGTAGACACAAGAGAAAGAAACAGATTTTTTTTTTTATACTACATTATGAAAAAACAGGAACTTTTCTGTCATTTAATTGTTTATCTATTACTTCATCACTTTGATGTAGTTTGAATGGCTCTGGGGGACGTCTTACAGCTAAGACTCCAAAAGTTAAGCCCTCTGTCACATTGTTGAAAGATGTCTTTCATTTTCTTTTTCAGTGTTTATTTTTGGTCAATATTAAACTAAAAAGAGACAAACACTGTTCATTTATTGACATAGAATATATGCAATAGAATGAATACATATTGTTCCATCTGTAATTTCTATGTAAAGAGACAATAAAAAAACATTAACAATAACAAAATCTAAATGTATTATAACACTCAAATGGTGAAAATATAAAGATATACTTACAAGTTTGTTGAATATTGTTTTAAGGTTGAGATCTGAATGCTCCACATATGAATGCAGACGATGAATTGGCCACCCTTCAGTCAGTCAGTCAGTCTTCGACTTTATTTTCATATGTAAATCATAAGACAAATTAGCTGGTAACACGCATCCAATAAGTCACTGTGACATACTTGACTAGAAGACCAACAGTGATGTTGTGTAAAAGAAGGAGATGAGATGAAGCTCAGATCACTTTCTACATGCAGCAAGATGTTAGAAAGCTTCAATCACTTCGCCGGTAGTTGGATGGGGCCGGTCCCTTCTGGGAGTCCTTAAGGATCAGGACTGTCCGGCCTTCTGTTAGCCAGAAGGTTCCACAGAGGCAAGCTCTGAGCACAAGATCTATAAAGGCTGGAGTTCATCACACCAGGCAAGATCCCATGTGCTGTGTAAAGATGCCCCTGAAACAATCCAGCACATAACAGCAGTGTGCAAGATGCTAGCAGGCAGGGCATACATGAAACGCCATAACTAAGCAACATATGTTGTATGTACTTGTGCAAGTAGTTGGACCAGTACATACACTGTAGGCAAATATGTGTTTATGTGCGCTTAACGTATAATGCAAACTTATAGATTACGATCCAGACACAAAAAACTTTGTGTAGTTCATTTTGATGGGGTTGTAATTCACATTACTGCCCCATGAAATCACCAGATTAATTACAGTTTTTGAAAAAAGATCAAAATGAGCAAAATCCCACAGAGCTGGAAACATCTGTTTCTTCTGTTGCAGATAGTGCTGATTTCTGTGGCTTCAAACATTTTAACTGATCTCACTTTAACCTCCAGCAGCTGTTAAAATCAAAACACTTACTGTGACATGACTGCTGAAAGGGATGTGGCCAAGCATTCAACTTGCTGCAAGGGTTGAAACCAAGGTAGGGACCACATAGGACACATTTCACACATTCTTGTCCCTTTTACATTATGGTGGTACCCACAGAACTGTCATGCCTTGTGGTGTTTTCATCTCGCCAGCCTGCTTCACCTACTGAAAACATCATTTAACAACATTTCAGGCAGTCGTAACTAAAATGAACTTTTGTTTTTTCCTCCTCCCCCACATACTTACAAACATCCAAGTAATATTTCTTTGTAGTTGCCTGGTGTTAAAACCTGCAATGCAGAGGCAGTGTTCTGCTCAATGTAATTTAAGGTTGTTTAACATTCCTTTTTTCTAACTTTAAACCTTAGTAAACAAAAATTATTAGATAAACAGCTAATTGCCTCCAACTCTCACACAATGATAAAAGGTTTTTGCAGACTACCCAAACACAAAATGCAGCAATTCTACTTCAACAATTCAACTTTTTTTCAAGATCTATTGAGTCCAGAGTCCAACCTAATATTTCTGGCTCACAGTATTTCTGGTGCATTAACTTAAACATACAGCAAATGTAAATGAAAAAGACAGAAAACCAAAGATGCCAGTCTCAGTTTCCTGAATGAATGTTGTGCATATTCGTGCCTCTCAGTTGAGTCCTGGCAAAGTCTTCATAGCCTGTGTCCTGTTGTTGGGAAGGTTTACAGTAGTGGTGTTGACTTTAATAAATTACAAAATAACACAAGCAAAATAATATAGAGTATTGAAATTACATATTGAAGTATTTGCATTATTTTTTGCAAGGGTTATAACATGAATGTCAGCTGATAATGCCTTCAAATTATGAAGAAGTGCAAACAAGCTAAGTACAGCTCCATAACACTGGTGGTGAGGCCTGTGGAGGAGAATGATGCCTTTAGCTAAAGCTGTCACTCTGAGTGAAATTAAGGAACCTGATTATGTGATGGAGGGGATGCTGCCAATATCAAATATGTAATGACATAAAGTCAATACACTGAGAGGTCGATTTAATGAGCTACCAACTCTCTGAACAATATCACAAACAAATGGAATGGAATAATTATTTGTACAAATTTTGTTTCTGAAAGTAGGGCTATAATGTAATGGATTACTTTTTTGATAGTAGTAATCTTGATGTGGAGTAAAAGAAATTGTCTTTAAAAGTGATATTGCACAATGCTGCATGTGAATTTCTTTCTATGGTTGGAACAATCAATTTCTGACTAAGTCTGAGGACGTTTTTTTGCTATTCTTGATATTATATCTAAGGTTTTGTTACTATTACAGTTATGTTTCAGTTATTTATTTATAGAGCTAGAGTTTTAAAAGTTATATTTAACTTTTAGTTTTTACCTTTTGTTGGAATTCCAATAGAAACTAATTAACATTAAACATGATAAAATTTGTACCTGCTGATGTAATGAACAGTAATAAAAACTATTATGGAAAACAAATGTGTTGCTGACACCTTCAAACTGTTTTTCAAAATCCCGACTCCTCCATGCTACAGAATGGATCAGTCATTAGGCAGTCAATAGTGCAGCTATTTTCTCTATTGTTGACATATTTCTCTAATTGATCCAAATTCTCCATTCTGGGTGAAATTGCAATGCTCGCCATTACATTTTTATTTAAATTCTCTTTTTATTGTTTTTGTTCAAGTTCCTCCCTTTTTCTTTTTTTCTATCTGGTTTTTGTTTTCTTCTAGGAACAAGGGCTCCCTTACTCCCAGGTCTAATTATTATTACGTCTTTCTTTTATTCTTTGAAACCGAAACCGAAATTCAACTTCACCAATGACTAAGAATTAGACACTCAATGTCTATTTTGAAACGATGACAAAGCAATGGTTTTCTCTTTTCCCAAAACTGCAAATATCAATTTTAACAATAAAATAATACTGAAAATAAAAACTGCAAACTTAATGATTTTAATTCAAAGCAAGCAAAATCACAGCTATTCAACCCAGCTGGTAATTAATTCAAAAAAGAAAAACACTGTATTAAACTAATAAAAGATGAGATCAACCATGCCAAAATTCAGCTTAGGAATTAACTCAAAAAGAATCTCTAACAAGACTTGATAAGAAATTAATCAAACATAATAAGATTTGATTTATCAATAAACGTAACAGTAATTATTTCAGAATCGAACAAAACAAATATGAGAATGAATTGAGGAATTGATTCACTCAGTTGACTATACATTAAACAGATAAGAGTCAATCAAAGAAAATTATACAGCATAAACAGAATAGCAGTTAATTTAGAACTGTTAACATTTATCAGTCCGACAAAAATCAAATATAAGATCAAATGTAAAAGCAAAAACTAACCCCAAGACTATTAACTTGTCACCAACTGATAATGAAAAATTAATCTCAAGATTAACTGCAAGGATCAGAAACATATACCGGAAATTCTATAGCTTTCAGCTGATTACAGACAGATAACAATATCAAATTAAACTGATCAATATTCAAAAACAGACACGAAAACAAATGCCAAACTTTATAGCTGTTTCCTCACAGCAAATCCAGCATGTCCAAATTAACACTGTCGGATTTGATTTCAACACTATTAAAGTGTCTATATGGGTCCACACCAGAGAGTGTTAATTTAACTCTTTTTGGAGAGTTGGTACGTTAACTCTGATTTAGTGTTAAACACCAAATCTGTCTGGAGTTGATAATTTAACACTTGGTGTTAAGAGTTTATATATTAACTCTCAAAGAGTATTTTAGTTTAACTACGTAAGAGTTATCTTCTAATTCATTCTAAAAAGCGGGAATTTTACTGTTCTGAACTTCTAGAAATTTCTTTTGGAAATAAACATTTACTAAAAAGATGCAATGGTTTTTGAAAAACATTTATTCTGAACTGTGCACCACAATTTCAAAACATTTTCTGAAAGATGTAACAGTGTACATGGTCTCACTTTCATTAGAATGTTGTTTATCAAAAGGTCTGACATGGTAAATGCAAATAACAGCATTCTCATCACTTATTTCTTCAATACAATATGCATGTCCTTCATTCATCCCTTTGTGGAACTTCAATGCACTTCTGCTCTCCCCCATATTCCATCTTCACAAGCATATCCTGTGCGGAGATTGAATAAAAATTAGTTGACACTAATTAACGGCACAAATAATCCAGTAAACAATTGCAGCACAGTAAAAAAAAAAAAAAAAAAAAAAAAAAGAAATCCTCTTTGAGCCATTACTTGTGTAAAGTATTTTCCCAAAAGACAAAGACACAGGCAACAGGTAATACTGAACTAAATGTAAAACCTCAACCTTTTTAATTTTTACCTAAACCGTGTGCACAAAACTCTGGAGGGATCTATGCTAACGTAGAATCCAGTCAGGACGTCTGCTACTGCTGTTCGCTCTTTTTTTTTTTTTTATGGGCGATCATTTTCAGGCTTCAAGTAGCACCATTATACCAATATTTCACATTCTAGACATTGTTTTAGGTGTATTTGACCAAAGGTTTGACTGAAAATTCACATGCAAGCTTTTTTCAAGGCTGTGGTATTTGCCCGCAAACAATACCTTTCAGCTAGCTAAAACAGAATATTATGCTATCAGCGAGCAACATGGCTAATGCCTTTCACACAGCTTTGTCTCAACTCCAAAGAGCCACAGAAGTAAAAGCTCATAATAATAATTGAAACAATCTTTGAAAAAATGACTTACCAAGCATGGCAAACAACTCAAATATGTAGAGGAAAATGTTCTGAAACGGCTTCACTTCAGCTTCAATTGGAGCCGTGCTGGGGGCGGAGTCTGTGAATTTACTCTATTGGTGTCATAGCCTCTGTAGGAGTTCAGAGTTAAGAGGTCAAGAGTTAATGTTTCCATTGTAACACCTCCAGATTTGACAGAGAAACACTCATTTTTAACACTCGATTTTAACTACTATCATTTTACACCTCAGAGTTACATTAAAAGAATGTGACTCTGCTTAGAGTAAAATTAACTCTACTTTTGCAAGAAGACTATTAACACCAAAACATTTAACACTTTTGAATTTGCTGTGCTGATGTCAGAAATCAATTTAAGGGAGAATCAGAATAGAAACCCAATTAGCGGTTAACTCTATAGCTGTTAACTGATAACAACAAATTGCAAATCAGTAGAAGGATCAAAAATTCAAAAAATAAACATAAAACAAATACCAGTTAATTCTTTTAGCTACTGACTGACGATAACAAACAAAAAATAAGAGTCAATTTAATATTTATCTTCAGAAACACCAAATTGTTTATCAAACAAAACCAAGTCAGACATTTCACATTTAACCATATCAGATAAAAACAAAACCGTAGGTCAATTTAGTATTTAAGGTTTCAAAATCATTAAACTGTTTATCAAACCATTTAGCCTAATGAGACGAAAGTTAAACTTTCTGGAGATTTTTACTGTGCTATGCAAAAAACAATCACACAGCATTTCATAAAAAGAATATCACATCAAAAAAAGCAGTTGTGGTAGTCTAATGCTTTGGGGCTGCTTTTATGCTTTGGTAACTGGGTGACTTGTCATAGTTTAACATAAAAAATATATATATATTTTTTTCTAAAACATTAGAAAATCCTTCAGGAGAATGTCTGGTCATCAATTTCTGCCCTGAATCTTTAGCACACTTGAGTTATAAGGCTGAGCAATGATCCAAAGCACCCCAAATCTCTCTAAGTTTCACTATTCTCCTCGTTCTCTTGTTTCTTGGGTTGAATGTTCCATTGCAGTTTGAAATCAGTCAATCCTTGACTTGTTAGCTTGGCTCTTAGCTGTGATAGAATGGAAAGATAAGTAGGTTGCTCTTTCAGTTTTTGTTTGTTTGTTTGCTTTTTTTTTTTCCACAAGCAAAAACAAGGATTTTACCTGCTGGAGGATCTGGGCATTAGTTGCAGAGTCACTTAAGTCAACATCAGTCACAAACTTCAGCTTCACTGTCGTCCTCAACTTTGCAGCTTAGAAGGAGACATGTTGTTATAAAATAACAGTAAGTTTTGACAAATTGAGAAACAGGAGTTAGGGTTAGTCAGGACAAGTTTTCTTTATGTGTGTGTGTGTGTTATTGAACATTTACCTTGATGGCAAATGAAAACATATTTTATTGTACATATGTCGTCATCCCACACGTGGAGGTTATTCTCCACCACACAATGCTGGTTACCCGGAGGGTTATTTGGGCTGGAACTTTGCCAGTTTTTAAAGGGGCTCTGACTCTTGTCAGACCAGGTCCATGGCACTCGGTACAGACCGATCCAAATGTCATCACTGTTTGGTTTTAATGAACTGACCTCAGCGTTCTCCTCACTGTTTTCGATCACTGCCAAGTTCATGCTTAGTTTTATGCAGTGTTCTCGAGCAGAGGTCCAAGTTTTTGTAGTAGAGATGTACATGTAGTTTTTCTTGTTTTGCTCTGTAACTGCAGCAGATAGAAAATGAACCAGTGAGGGGGAAACACATGAAGCAAGTGTTTAAGCATCCATGGCAGATGATAGATGTTCAATTTATTAGGGATATTAATCAGTTAGCATTGCAGTGAATGATTACAAGTTTTGGATAATCAATTTAATGTTTTCAAATAAGTTCAAACTTTTTGAGCTAAGGTTTTTCTTATATTTTATACAGCAAATCTTCAGTGATGCTTTCTGTCAAATCTGCCAGTGAAAAATGCAGGTGAAGTCAGTAGTCAGGTCAGTAGGTGAAATCCATGAATGAAAATATTTTCTTACCATTGTAGCAAGCAAAAGTTTTCTTTTCACCACAGTTTTTATCGTTCCACTTTCCTCCAAGACCCATTATCACACAGGTTTCTTTTGCAAGATAATAATTTGGCTGAGTAGAGTCCCAGTTGTGGTAATCAATTTTGCTCGTTTCACCAGTTATTGCCCATCTCCAGGAGTTGGTGTCATTGCCTAACGTATTCTTCCAGGATTCAGGGTCATCCTGCAGTCCAATCCATGCCCAGTCGTAGGAAAAAGATGAATTTAGCCTGCTTATATCATCCATGCTTTCAATGGTGGCCAGGTCTGTGTACTTCTCTCTGCAGTATTGTTGAGCATCGTTCCAGCTAATTTTTTTTGTCAACGTAGTAGTACTTACGAGGAGGGAACTTTGAGCAGGAGCAGAGACTAAATCCTTAACAATGATAATAGATAGTATAAGTAGTATTAGATTCCTCACAGTACACACAAGAAAAGGGTAAAACAAACATTAAAGATTCTTTTTGCCCTTATAATTTTTTAATTTTTTTTTTGACAGGCTACACAGGGTACCAGTCTACTACTATAAAAACTGCTAAAGGAGGGCAGTAACGTTGCAGTAATGACCAAATGTTATATGATCAATATTGAATTCAGTGTTTGCCATTATATTTGGGATTTAAGTATCTGCATACAGTTTTTGTAATAGAAAATATTTTTATTTTTAAACATATCCCAACAGCATATTTTACTTCGTTGCTGGGGTCATGAATGGGTCATAACTACTCGATTATCTGAAGACGAAACAATAATTCAAGTTTATTTCAACCGTGGCATATTTACCTTTTTAGTCAGAGCTTAGACACAATGTTAGAATTTAGCAACTCAAATAACAATGGGCAACACTGTAACACTGTAAGGAATCTTGAAATCATTTTATATATGTCCTTCCAGTATATATCCTTCTGTGTGCATATTAAACAAATATATTGGACTGCTTTTTTGCATTTACACAATATCTGTTTGTGTATGCTCTGCAGCTCTCCATTGAAACAGACACATGGAGCAGAGCAGTTGCTCATAAAAGAGAGACGTGAAGTTCTTGTCCCTGAAAATTTATGAGTGAGAGTTGAGGAAGTGTCTGCATGGGAGTAGTTCATGTTATGCACAGTGTCAAAGGTATAGCTTTAGAAGATCATTTTTAGGGGTTTATATAATGCCTGGAAAAGGAGTATCAAGTTATTGTTTCACCTCTTTGCACCTCCTCAAAGTTTTAATAAAATGAAACATATAATTCTTTTTGACACACTGTTTTCCTTTTCAACTTTACAATTCAAATCACACATTTCCATTATACAAATTTGGGATCTTACCAAAGAAGAGGAGAGTCAGTGTTGGGAAACAGCCCATTTCTGATTTCACTGTAAAGAGAAGGAAATGGGTATAAATAAAACACCAACTTTAGAGCTTTTGCATTACTTTGCATTTGTTTCCAGTTTTCTCTGACTGACGTGTTAATCAGTTAAAGAATGACATAACATGCTTTTGAGAATGAGAATAAGCTCAGAAAATAATGACTTTAAAAGTTTACTTTGGGGATATGTTAAAAAAAAGAAGATTACTATTGTTAATAAATAAATATATATTCTTAGTGCTTATTTGCTGATTATATATTCTTTTATGTATTTTAATAAGAGAGGGCCAGCTCTGAGTGTAAACTAGGTCGCAGGCTGACAGGAAACTGCATGCTTTTGCAGAGCACAGAAGGTGCAGACGGAAAGGTGCGATCTGATATGAGGCGGACACGAGACCGGTCTAAAAAGATTTAAAGGTAAGCACAAGCCTGTTCAAAGAAAATGCAAATTTGTGCACATTGGATGAATTCTAAATTATCTGTTCGCCGAATGGAAGATCTCAACCTTTAAATTGGCTCAGGAGTGGTTAAATTAAAGTAAATTATAAAATCTGGTAAGTAGATTTCGGGTGACATGTCCATGGTAATTTTGGGTAATTTGTGATAAATTAAATTAAAGTTTGGGGATATTTGATGAAAGCTTATTGTTGTTAATGCTGGGGTGAAGTTCAAAGTTGTTGTGACGTGTGTTTTGAAAATATACGACACTAGATATGGTAAATGGTAAATGGCCTGTATTTATATAGCGCTTTACTAGTCCCTAAGGACCCCAAAGCGCTTTACATATCCAGTCATCCACCCATTCACACACACATTCACACACTGGTGATGGCAAGCTACATTGTAGCCACAGCCACCCTGGGGCGCACTGACAGAGGCGATACTGACAGAGGAGATACTTAAATTGTAAGAAATAAATGTATAAAAATTACAGTAAAAATTGTTCTAACAGTCTAATTGCCCAGATAAATTATTTGTTTACTTATTTTACTGTAGACACAAGAGAAAGAAACAGATTTTTTTTTATACTACATTATGAAAAAACAGGAACTTTTCTGTCATTTAATTGTTTATCTATTACTTCATCACTTTGATGTAGTTTGAATGGCTCTGGGGGACGTCTTACAGCTAAGAGTCCAAAAGTTAAGCCCTCTGTCACATTGTTGAAAGATGTCTTTCATTTTCTTTTTCAGTGTTTATTTTTGGTCAATATTAAACTAAAAAGAGACAAACACTGTTCATTTATTGACATAGAATATATGCAATAGAATGAATACATATTGTTCCATCTGTAATTTCTATGTAAAGAGACAATAAAAAAACATTAACAATAACAAAATCTAAATGTATTATAACACTCAAATGGTGAAAATATAAAGATATACTTACAAGTTTGTTGAATATTGTTTTAAGGTTGAGATCTGAATGCTCCACATATGAATGCAGACGATGAATTGGCCACCCTTCAGTCAGTCAGTCAGTCTTCGACTTTATTTTCATATGAAAATCATAAGACAAATTAGCTGGTAACACGCATCCAATAAGTCACTGTGACATACTTGACTAGAAGACCAACAGTGATGTTGTGTAAAAGAAGGAGATGAGATGAAGCTCAGATCACTTTCTACATGCAGCAAGATGTTAGAAAGCTTCAATCACTTCGCCGGTAGTTGGATGGGGCCGGTCCCTTCTGGGGGTCCTTAAGGATCAGGACTGTCCGGCCTTCTGTTAGCCAGAAGGTTCCACAGAGGCAAGCTCTGAGCACAAGATCTATAAAGGCTGGAGTTCATCACACCAGGCAAGATCCCATGTGCTGTGTAAAGATGCCCCTGAAACAATCCAGCACATAACAGCAGTGTGCAAGATGCTAGCAGGCAGGGCATACATGAAACGCCATAACTAAGCAACATATGTTGTATGTACTTGTGCAAGTAGTTGGACCAGTACATACACTGTAGGCAAATATGTGTTTATGTGCGCTTAACGTATAATGCAAACTTATAGATTACGATCCAGACACAAAAAACTTTGTGTAGTTCATTTTGATGGGGTTGTAATTCACATTACTGCCCCATGAAATCACCAGATTAATTACAGTTTTTGAAAAAAGAACACACAAACCATGTTTGAAAATTAATATTTCACAAACTAAATGTAAGCGCCTAAAATTTTCCCTGATCTTTCTTGCCATCAAAATAAATCAAGAGCTGTTTTGGGACCATTACATTAAAAATGTTCAATAGTTTAACAGTTTAAATTGATAAAAAACATTTAGATGATATATAGTTACATTTTACAAAATTGCTAAATAAAGCACAAAATACTTTATAGCATGAAATCAATAATCCCAAAAATGAAAAAAAAAAAAAGTCATTCAACTTTCATGCTGCACTGCTCAAATATGAAAAATTGTATTAAAAAATTGTACTTAAAAACAATATTGGTAGATTGTGCTATCCAAATAGATCAAAATTCTGGAGTTTCCAGTTTGTACTTTCATGATAATTGAGAAAATAATTTCGTTAAATAATTCTCATGACCTACAATTAAGTAAAAAATTAAGTGCAATCATGGTCCTATCACATTAGTCTTATTTTTATTCTTGTGAGCCTCTTTTATGACAAATATGATCAAAAAATGTTATTCTTTTATTTGTTTAAGGGAAATATAACTGTCACTCAATAACAATACTAATGTTTAGCAGCTATGAGCTTATGTAATATTTACATGTTCATAATCATAGTTATTATTATAATAACTTGTTTAAACTACAACAAATTCTTAGTTGTTAGTTCTTAGTTTTACGTGTATGTGTAAACAATGGACGGATGCTACTTATGTTAACTAAAAAACTCGGTTGTGACCCCCAAATAATTTTAAAAAACAAACAAACAAATAATAGCAATAATTGTTGAAGTTGATTCAATTTAAAATCCTAATGAAGAAAAAATAATGATGCAAACTCTATTTACAAACCAATTTAATTTAATTTCCTCCAAAATTCCTCACACATCAGGTGATGCTTCTGAAGACTTTTCATATTGTTACATTTCAGCTATCGTATTTGGTAATGTAAAATGGATTTTGTAATAGATTTTTACATTATGTGGTCTGAACATTTGAATGAATCAGTGGAGGTTTGCATGCACAGCCGCACAAGCTTGCAACATTCCTAAAAGTTTTTTCAGTGCTCAATTTCAATAAAATTTTCACGTTATTAAATAGATACAATGTGGAGTTTTACCACTGATGTAATTTACTTTGGTAAAACTCAGTTCAAACAAAAATGTGACTTATGTCGGCGTCACATCTTGCTGTGAATACTTATATTAATCAACTATAACCAATGTGAAAAAGAGAATTCTTTCATAAGAAATCATGGAAGTTGTAAATCTCTAAAGAGAGCACAGTTTATATGGGAGGGTCACGAGAAAGCCTCACAGTGTCATCAAGGGTGTGTCACAAGTGAAATTTAAACTTTCCACTTATTTGCATTATATTATAACAGCAACCTCAGAGAGAAAGGAACACACAGTGACGAGCAGCTGTTCGTGTTTGGTAACTCAAGAAGTGTGGTAAGTTTTTATCTATCTATCTACATATATACAACTTTCTTTTTGAATTTGCTGTAGTAATAGATTTTTATATTAAGGTATAAACATTAACACGAGGCCCTTAACTAAATGCAAAAATATAGAGGAGATTTTTATATTATATATTTAAAGCTAGTTAGTTAGTGTCAGGTTAAACATTCAAGAAAACAAGACACAAAACATTTTGTGGTATGTTTAAATACCTGTAAGAATTTCGGTCCTTTCTAATCGCTTTGTTTTTTAACCACTCTCATTCTAACAGTGAATGTTGTATATTTATTATAGCTTTCAATTTATAAATTCTACTGAACTTCTTTTCTCCACAGTTAATCAAAGTGAACATGGATGTGTTTGTAGTCCTTCTCATGCTTTCAGGTAATATTTCAGGAGTGTGCTGTTTGTTAAATTCTTGTTCAGTATGTAATTATAATTATAATTCACAGTTCTTTTCCAAATAGAAATTGTTTCTACCTTGATTTTTTTTAAAGAGAGGTAATAACTGACCAAATATTGCATAGAGTTTTATGAAATGATATTTGAAGACCGCTGTTGCTCCAACATTATGACTATAATTAAATGAATAAAAAGTAAGGAATTAACTAAATGTAAAAATAAATAAATAATAATACAACACAGGGACAGAAAAGTTGTAGACTGAAATTTTGGCTTAATATATTTATTATTCATATATCTACAACTGCAGTACTGTCCTGCATTTTTTCATAGTGTTGTATGTTTTTCTTGCTTAACTTCACTTCTTTCTCAATGAAAAGCTAATTGTGTTTTCTAATTTGAGAAATCATGGTTTGATAGAATGCTGACTCCACATACCGCAGGAGCGCGTATCAACTTAGAAATGTTCAGATTCACTAACATAAGTACAATTTAAAAAGTGTCTTCTATCCACACCACAAGTTGAACCATCACTGACATATTTCTCCTATTATAGGATCTACTGAGGAAATTATTTACTGTAGAAAGTAACATTTTCTGCAGTACCAAGTATACAAACATTCTGAATAAATATAAACAGTATTTCTTCGTAAAACGTCAAATAAAAATCTATTTTATTCTTCAGGTTTCTGTGTCTCCACTGCTTCCTTTCCAAACATCTATTACTTTATCAGTGAGAATAAGACCTGGGATGAGGCCAACACTTACTGCATCATGAAGTACACTGGACTTGCCCAAATTACTAACCCAGAGAACAACACTGCACTGATGAACACCTCAGCTGGGGGATACACAGGCAAAGCCTGGATAGGACTCGTGGGCCCTTTAGGGTGGGTCTGGCTGGATGGAACACAAGCCACATATTTCATGTGGGCCCGAGAACCACGGGCTGACACTGGGTACTGTGGGCTCACTTACCATGGGTGGTGGTATAGTGAAAAATGTAAATACAAGTATTATTTCATTTGTTTTAATGGTAGGTATCAATCAAGATTATTTGTTGTAAGATTTCACTCCACTATATTAAATTGACCTTGGTACTTATTTTTCAGAAAGAGGCTCAAAACATAAAAATCCAACTTTTTTTTATACTCTAGTTAGAGACTGGAAAAAAGCTCACGGTGAAACTCAAACCTGATGGATATTCATTAAAATAATAATGAAGTATATATGCAGTACTGACATATGATTTATATGGTGTATTTAAATCACAGCTTTTTTTCTGCATAGCCTATTTTTAAAAACATAAATGAAATCATTAATATATGTATAATGTTACTAATGGAATCTATAACTTCTGTTTCTTTAACAGGCAGTGATTACATTGTTAATAAGACAGATGTGACTTGGAATGAGGCCAAAATCAGCTGTGAAAACAAAAATTCAACTCTGGCACAAATCCTTGATGTGGAAACATTTGATAAAGTCAGTCGTGCATTTCGAAATAATAATCTTGAATATGAACCACTGTGGATTGGCCTTAGTTTTTCTCCAGTCTGGTTTTGGTCAGAAACCAAACAAATCAGCACATTCGTGAACTGGAAAACTGGACAACCTAACAATAAGAATAATTGTGCTGCTGTACTGGTGGGAAATGGAACCTGGACCACTGAACCATGTAGTGAGCAACATCCTTTCTTCTGCTATGCAGGTATGAATGATATTTCCCTAGTTTTAATATTCAAGTCAGTTACCACAGATGGTACGACCAGAAAATATTTAAAGCAAGACGTAATGAAAATAATACACTTCTTTGTTTCATTTAATTCTTGAAATCGTAAGCTTCATATTTCAAATATCTAAATTTAGCACAAAGACTAACAAAAAATTGACAAATTTATACGAAAAGAAATTCCAATAATAAAAGCTATGAGGTTCATTCAGGTCAAAGGAGTGCACTGAATTTGTTTTTGTTCTGGAAATTTTAACAAGGTTTTGGTATATGCTGAAGACATTCTATTTTAGTCTAAGAACATCTAATAATATGCTAAAATAGTATTAATAACTTCCTCTAAACCAAGTATTTGTCAAATTTGATCTGATTTATTCTGAAATGATTTGTTTTTGTGTAGTTCACAAATCAAAGAAGACAGTGTTGAGCATGAATATCCAAACTGATGTTGACCTGGAAACTCCAGATAACCAGGCTGCGCTGATGGAGCAGGTATACTGTGTGTGTGTGCCATAAACAACAAAACACGTTAGTCCTGCTTGATCATAAGATTTTGTTACATTCATTTTTGTACTTTGCGCAAATAATTCAATCAAATTAACTTTGAGAATGGAGACACAACAGTGTTGTGTTTATCTGTCTGTGTTTTTATTCTTGTTTTCTTTTTGACACACACACACACACACACACACACACACACACACACACACACACACACACACACACACACACACACACACACACAAAATGTTTCATCTATGTTTATAAGTCTTAAGTCTTCCTGTTATTCACCATTTACTCAGCTAAAAGCTTAATGGAATTAGTGGAAAGGTGAATACAATCACTCACTTGTTGAAAGATGGATTAAGGGAAATTTAATTCAATTCCATTTTATTTAATACCACTAGATAACTAAAGCATCAATCTCACTGTGATTTACACTGTAAACTAAAGGCTAAGGGTGCAGCTTTAAAGTGTTTTAGTAATCGAGTAATCTATCGATTAGGTCATTGCTTAATCAAGTAATTCGATAAGAAATAGTTTTGTCCTATTAATGATCAGCAACAAATATTCAAAAGAGAAAAAATAGAGGTCTTTGAAAATGTACAAAAAACCCCCCAAATCCTTTGTATTTATGTGTCATAATGAATTTTAGTTTTAAAGAAAATGTGAAAAATGTTCTCACCTCTGTTTGCTTCCATGTAAAATAGGACAGCTACCATCACACTTCAGAAAGCTGTATAATTTAAACATGTTTCAACAGTAAGAAAGGATCCAAGCTGAAACACCAAGATTCAGCTTGGATCCTTTCTTACTGTTAATGACCGATAAAAAAATAGCATTATATGGGGAATTTCTCCACTCCTGAAATCATGTATTTTAGAGGTGGCACGAATTATAGTAAGGGTACTGATAAGAAAACAATGTGAGTGTCAAACACAAATATGACAGGCGTAAAAGTGCCCCCTCCAAAAAAGCTACGAAATAAAAAGTAACACAATTTATCTTCTTTCCTCTTATTTAGCTGCAAGCAGCACTCGCTAAGCAGGGTGTGACTGACTTCAAACTGACATGGACGAAACAGCCTGTGCAGAAGAGCAGGAAGAAAACTGATGGTACACACACACACACACACACACACACACACCAAGAATTTCTCTGAATATTTAAATGGGTTTGTCTCATTTCAGATGCTTGTTTGAACGTGTGAGATCAAGTCCCAGAAGACTGTGCTACAACACTGTTCAATCAAAGAGGGATCACTTTAAATTGTTCACTCTTCAAGTTGTTATTAGTTAATTATATTAGTCCAGGTATGAAACTGCATGATTTGTGTGCATAAAGTCTGAATTGTAAACATTTAACTCTTTACCATTTTAGTTTTGCATTTAAAGTTAGTATGTTTGACACCACATGTGTAACTTTGAAGTAATACATCAGGGATCAATTTTCATTCCCCCAAGGCATCAAATAATGCTGTTTTGTTAAAGCTGTTGGGGTATCTCAGTTGTTCACAAAGTGCCCTTTTAGAGAAATGTGACACGCCTGATTAGTGGATTACTGAGACTTGGTTATCAGTCCCAACCTTTCAGCATGTATGGTTCCATACAGTTGTGAGGGTAGAAATTTAGATCATCAGGTAAACTGACAGCTTTGTTTTCACATTATTCTCTCCTCATAGCAACAGAGTCCACATCACTATAGATGCAGCACCAGTACATCTGTCAATTTCCAGCTCCACTCTCCCCGCAGTTGTTAAAAACCCCAGTGCTCCATTTAAATTCTCCAGTCACACTGAATATTGATGTCATTATTTTTTCCATAGTTAACAACGTTGTTACTTATCCTCATGAAAACATAAATAGGTTATCAGGTCTGCATGGCATGTTTGCTACACGGTAGCAAACATGCCATATGCTAACTTTTTTGAGATGTGTCATAATTTTTCATGAAAGAGTGACGTGTCTCAGTTTAAACATTTGATGTGTTTCTATGTTCTGTTGTGAATAAAATATGAGTTTATTACACTGCAAATAATTGAATTTTGTTTTTATTTACCTATTTTAAATTGGGGGTACTTCAATACATGCAAATTGAAGTGAAATGTTTGATGAAAAGGCTACAAGTGAAGGTTTGCCACTGATTAAATTTATTTTGGTAAAAGTAAATGTTTACAGGTTAAACTTATATATTATATCAGCACCAGGTACAAATGACTGTGTACCTTTTCCAGCCCCGAACTGGATAAGCAGTTAATTCAATGGATGGATGGATGTGAGTTACATAAACTAAAACATTCATTTATGATCCAAAATGTTTTACTCACATTTGGAAAAATATCAATCAATCAGGCCCCAGGAGTCTGTTATTTTTAAAAGACTTGAGTAACCTTTAAGAGCTATTCATGCTGAGGATTAATACTTAGATTTTTACCTTTACTGTTTCACAAGGGTTAAAACGGGAATGTCGACAATCTAGACTTTATTGCAGGATATTTTAATAAAGAACTTTAACAGGAGCAGAGCAAAAGCAGTACGAACTGATATTACAGTTTTTTCTGATTGCTTAAGCACATTTTTTGTAACTATTGGCTAATTTTGCAAAACTCTTCACACAAATAAGAAAACCTGTCACCCAATAATCAAAACATTGTAGTTCTCTTGCAAAAGCAAACACAGCTAGATTAACTCTTCACACCTTCGTAAAAATGGTGTTTCCGTATCAAACAGTACACACAAGCCATCATCTACTAAGCACACAATGCGCCAACTGCACACTGATGGTATGAATACAAAACACATCTGGCTTTTGCTTTCTCTGTGCACAAGGTAGGCTATGTCAGTTTGAGCTCATACTTCTGTCATAGATCCATAAGCATAGAGGGATCCAAACTTCAAGTACTGGTGTTTATTCAAACACATCAAAACAAACACAAGTGTTTATTTCCAAGTATAGGATTATTTGCAATCGCCATAATGACTATATGGGTTACTTGGTCTGCAGTGAACATGCTTCCTCTGCCCCCAGCATCTGGTCATCTAGCAATTCTGTAAAGTAACAATTTCAGTATTTTTACATCAATGGTATTGGTGTGTTTCTCATTGGCATATGGCAGTGCTACAAATCTTTGTGCGAAGTGACTGTACTAACCGATTCTCATTTCAAGATGTCCCTATGGTACTTGCTACAGTGTAGCGGCTCGAGTTAGGCTGGACCCGTTGGCCAGCTACCCTCAGGGTCATTCCACGGTTGATTACATGGTCCACTATTGTAGCTCTGATGTCATCAGCAATTCTATTTCTTACTCTTCCTACCCTTCCTCTCCCCCCTCCTCATCTTCCTCTCCCCCCTCCTCGTCTTCCTCTTGCTCCTCCTTGTCCTTGTCGTCCTCTTCATCCTACTTCTTCACCTCCACGTCCTCTTCCTCGGCCTCCTCTACTTCTCACTCTTTCTGCTCCCTCCATTGTACTCCGCACACACAGCTTACCTGTATTATAGTGCTTAGGCTGATTGCAAAGTGAACGAATTATCTAAAAAAGTTTTCACATGTGAAAGTGTGCCAGACAGTTGGCAAATTAGTGTTAATGATAGCCATACATGTGTATACTTTTGCTAGGAGTGTGTTGGAAATTTGGTAATTGAGTGTTGTGCAGTGAATTGTGCCTACAGTTTTGCAAAGTGTGTGTTACAAAATTGCAAACTGAGTGCAAAGCAGTTTTTGTGCTTTTAGTTTTGCACACTCAGTGAGTGGTTTTGCTATAAGTCTGAATAGTTTTAGAGATTGTGCTACAGGAATCACAGTTAGGGTTTAAGCATTCAGAAAAAACTGTAATCACAAAATAATAATCAAATCACCTGAAACTATACTTATCTAATCTAACCTCATGCTGACCTTGTTGTGATCTTTTGCAAGAGGGCTTGAGAAGAGAATGAGCATGTCTTGCTCAACAATATTCTTATATCTTTCATGTAGGTCACCACCGCCAGGCCCTGTCATGGCCTGGGCTTCATTTTGGTCTGTGGCTTCTAATGAATCCAGAAAAGTACAGTCAGATTTTCATCCACAAGAGGAAAACCTCTATAAAGCACCAGATTGGCAGCAACTTCATTTTTCAGAATGACAAAGATCCGAAACACAATGCCAAAAGACTACCTGGATAGAAAACAATCACCATGGATCGCCATTACTAGCCTCCCAAGAGCCTGGACCTCAACATTATTAAAGCAGTGTGGGGTGGAGAAAAGAACTAAAGACATCCAACATTCAAAGAAAAACTTTGAATGTCCTTCAAGAAGCCTGGAGAACTATTCCGAAAGACTACTTAAAGAAAACTAAAGAAAGCTGGTAAAGAGAGTTCAGGCTGTTTTGAAGAGTAAAGGTAGACATGCCAAATTTTGACTTTTAAGAAACTAAAAATAAATACGCTTGAACACAAAGTAGGGGAGACATTTTTGACATTTCTGTCTGTAAATTGGAGCTCTTTTAAGGTAGTGGATTCAAAATGTAATGCAAAGTATTTACATGTCTCGGCTATTAAATAGTGCAGCTCTGCAGCACAATTACCCATTGCATGGTATGGTCTCAAACACAAAGAGTGAAATGTTACAATTAACCCCATAGTCTGGGTTAGTTGTAACATATCCTGGGGTGAAATGTAACACAATGAAATAAGGGTACTAACGAAACATTAACATGTAATCTTTGTTTATTCAACACATGAACGCACTTACATCCATTTATGTAGCTATGTGTGTGTGTGTGTGACAGAATGCAGAAATCTAGCTTTTGAACATATTCCAACCCCCCAAAAAAGACAAATTATGGAATTTTCTGCAACTGAATATTTCATTAATTTTGGTTGGTCTTCCTTGAGTTTGGCCTCATTGGCTCAGTGGGCATTATAACCTACAACTCTTGCACCAATTTTGAACATAACAATGAAGCTGAAAAAATGTAGTTGTTCACCAGCATCGCAATTCCATTACTTTTTATCATGGCTTACCTTGGTGTGGTTTGCAAAGTGCTTCAGAAAGATGAGGAAATCTGTTTCTTGCACCCATCCTGATTTATTTCCACTACCAGTACTTCCTACTGGTCCATCTCTGACACAGAGGTCTGCATAATGTATGTGTGGGAACACAAACAGTGGAGGAATTGTGTTGCCAATGGCATTAACCGCATATACAAAAGTGACCAGTGAACCTCTCTCTGCTGATGTCGTTGCCCCAACTTGTTTAATATAAGTTAAAGTAATAGTGTGGTAAGTTGTAACATCTGCATTATTGTTACAACTAACCCAGACTGTTGCTGTTACAACTGACCCAGACTATAGCCATGAACTAGCTAACATTACAGCCAACGGCTAAAACACTAGCACTAAAGACCTACACAGAATATATCCCCATAGACATACAAATAACATCATTTAAGTTTGATGAGTTTAACTGCAAAGCAGATAATGCTATTAGAAATTGAAATAAAATAGAAAAACTTACTTTTTGGCATACAAATTACTTTTTTTCATGTTAAATTGTCTGTGTTTGACAAAATGTGCTGATTTTTCACATGTGATAGCAGAACTGAATTGGGCATGCACAGGATGAGTCACATCATTTGAAACGTAGCCCTGATTGGAGAAATTGGAAGTGTTACAACTAACCCACGTTACAACTATCCCCGGTCTCCCCTACTGCAGCAGATGTCCACACTGTTGACATTTAAGATGATGACTTCTTTCACGCCTTCTGGCTATGTAGACCATTTCAGGGTTTTTATTCAGAGGTCATGGACACTTGGCTCCATCCAGAACTCCTCTCTGCTCATAAATTTCTGCTCTGAGCGAGCTCTCCACACTTCAAGTCAGACACTAGGCCTAGTTTGCAGTATTTGTTTTTAAAGCTTGAAAATTAGCTAAGACCTTATCTGATTGAAGAGACAGAAACCATCTATCACCCTATAGATGAATTTGCTGACTAAACATCAGTTTCGAGAATCTCCAACAACACGTGCTCTCGCTTCTTACAGTTTTTTGCAGAGTTGATTCCTCCTGCTTTGCACTCAGACAGTTTAATTAAATCAAGCACGTAAATTGATGGATCCTAAATGTATTACTGATCTTGTCATTTGAACTGCAAAAAAATAGAAAATGGTAAATGGAATGAAAATATGAGGTTGGAGAGACGGCGAAGAATGCAGCTCTTATTCTGCTCTGAATGAAGGTAGTGTCATGCCAGTTTGATAACATCGCAGCACTTGTTAGTGTAAGGATGTGTTCTGCTCACTGGGTCGAGGCCGATCACAGCTACAGTACCTGGAACAAACACACACCTGATCATTGTTAATATCGGTGCACAGTGCTGTATCTAAAACCTTTTGTTGCTTTTTGTTTTTGTTTTTTAAATCCACTTTTATTCAAATGAAGCATAAGATTTAGGAGCGCACTTCTGAATCGTTGCCTTGCATTGTTTTTATTTACTACTCAGAAAGTCAGCAGCCATTAAATATTTTGATCCTGGTAAAACAAACATTTGGAAGCAATCCATCATGACTGCTATGGTACTGATTAATAGTATTCAGTCAACCTTTATTATAACCATTATAAATTAATTAATAATCTTAAATTAAACTAATGGAACTTTTAGTTAACTGATTACGTTAATAACTGATACATAAAATAATTTATTACTTCTGTACCTTGTTTAACAAATAATAATTTTATGAATGTTAATATATTTAAAATGGACTCCATAGCTGATAAAAATGACATAATTACAGTGGCTTGCAAAAGTATTCAGCCCCCTTGAACTTTTCTACATTTTGTCACATTACAGCCACAAACATGAATCAATTTTATTGGAATTCCACATGAAAGACCAAAACAAAGTGGTGTACACGTGAGAAGTGGAACGAAAATCATACATGATTCCAAACATTTTTTACAAATAAATAACTGAAAAGTGGGGTGTGCGTAATTATTCAGCCCCCTGAGTCAATACTTTGTAGAACCACCTTTTGCTGCAATTCCAGCTGCCAGTCTTTTAGGGTCTGTCTCTACCAGCTTTGCACATCTAGAGACTGAAAATTTTGCCCATTCTTATTTGCAAAACAGCTCCAGCCCAGTCAGATTAGATGGACAGCATTTGTGAACAGCAGTTTTCAGATCTTGCCACAGATTCTATAGTAACCTCATTAGGTATATGTACAGGCAACAGAAAACTGAATATAGGTTATTTAGAAAGCTTAAGTTTGCAGTGGAAATGATTATATCTACAAATAAAGTCAAGAATTGATTTTTGCTGGTTAAGTATTGGAATTTTGTATTCAAGGATGTGATGAACTTTACATGATTTTTTATGAATAATATCACAAATGATCAGCTGACGGTGAGAGGAATTTATTCCCACATGTGAGGTGTTTTGAACTAAAGTGTGTCGAGTTAGCAAGAAGTAACCATGGCTGTTCTTACAGTACACTAAAAGCAGGGATCACTGTTGTTATGAATTCACACTATTTAAAAACGATAAAATAAAATAGAAATGATACCCAGTAACTTAAACCCTCATTTTTGCTGCCATTATATGAAGAGACACAATAAAACAAAGGCAAAGTTCCATACACACAGAACAGTTGAACTGTATGAATTAAGATCAAGATATTTGATACAGGACTGAGTATAGGGCGACCGTGGCTCAGGGGTTTGGGAAGCGCATCTGACACTTTACCCTATCGCCTACTGGGCCCTATTTCAGGAAGCCGGTTTAGTGGAAAAACTGAGTAAGTATACCCTGAGTTAACAAAAACTCTGGGTTTTCGGTTTCACAAAGCGAGTTCAGCTGAAGCCTGAGTGAGTCACTATGACGACACACTCCGTGAAGCTAACCTGCCCCCTAGCAGGTTTACTACAACTAACCCTGACTGTCTCCGCCCCTTTGTCGGAAACCTGACAGTAGGAAGTGTCAGACATGGCGTGCCCCTTCCTTGAAGAGCCAGTAGATCGTGAAGCCCAAATTCTCCGCAGAGCTCTCCGCCGGGAGAGAGTGATTAGAGCGCGTTTGGACATTTTATCATTTCCTGATGATTTCCTGTGTGAACGTTACCGTTTTTCAGCACAATCTATAAGTTATTTGAATAACATCCTCAGGCCTAATATTGCTCATGTGACACATCGCGGACATCCTCTCAGTTCTGTACATATTATTTGTATTGCACTTCGGTTTTTTGCAAACGGGAGCTTTCTGTATAATATTGGTGACGCTGAGCACGTTTCCAAGGCTACCGTCTGTCGGGCAGTCAGGAATGTTACAGTTGCACTGAAACGTCTCCTGTACACGTTTGTGGTGTTCCCCGGTCATAGACCCACAAGATTTATCAAAGAGGGATGCCACAAAATTGCAGGTATCAGGATGAACAAAACTTAATTTATGATGTGGTGATACTTGAACTACTACTTAAATTTTACATTTATTTTCAGGGTTCCCAGGCGTGATTGGCTGTATAGATGGCACTCACATTCCAATCATTGCTCCTTCAGTAAATGAAGGAGACTATGTGAACAGGAAGTCTTTCCACAGCATTAATGTACAGGTACATAGTTCCCTGTAGCATTTCAAACTAACAGATTATTTCATTATAGTAATGGATGCTAATTTGTGTTCTCTGCACTGTGAAGATCATGATGCTGCCAACATTATCACAAATGTGGAAGCCAAGTGGCCAGGCTCTGTCCATGACTCACAAATATTCCGTGAATGTACACTGAGCACAAAATTTGGACATGGTGAGTTGAGAATACTTTAAAATATATAAAGACCAATTGCTTCAGGGACATTTGAACTGAAGTGTACCCTTCTGTCTTAGGAGAGTTCACTGGCTACTTGCTTGGTGATAGGGGGTATCCATGTTTACCCTATTTGCTTACCCCTTACCCTGACCCTGAACCGGGCCCACAGCAGCGATATAATCTGGCTAATTGCAGGACAAGAGCCAGAATTGAAATGACTATCGGAATGCTTAAGGCCCGGTTCCAGTGCCTGCAAAGACTCAGTCACCCCAGAAAGGGCATGTGACATTATTGTGGCATGTGTGATTCTTCACAACATTGCCACAATTAGAGGAGAACACTGTCCTTCTGAACCAAACAGCAGCAGTGATCCAAACCATGAACATCCTGACCCTCCCACGGACATACAAGATGGAAGCGCAGTCAGAGACACCATATGTCACAATCATTTCTTTTGACCCATCACCTCAACATGTTGAAAGAAGAATAAACTGATTTTTTGTTCAACTGGCTTTATTGGTCGCCTGTGTTTCCTGTACACAAAGTATTAAAAGATGTAAACCTCATAAAGTGTCTCTGTTGCTTCCTCCTCTGTAACAGCTGTCAATGTTTCTTCATTATTTTCCTGTAGTAAAGAAATAAACAACATTGCTGTTCTACTGTAACCTCATATAATCTGTGGAGTATTACTCACAACTGCATGTTGGTCTGGCTCAACAGGAGGCTGCACCAGATGCAGTACACCACCACCATCAACTGATAGAATATGAGGTTTATACAGGTCACTTATAACTTACAAGGGACCAAATGGCAATTAACAAACATATAGCACTCAGCTTACACTTCATTGTCATTATGCTCTCAAAGACAACCAAGACTGAGGGAAGGCAAAATCAGTAGGAAAATAACTTCACTACAAAATACTCCATTATGGTAAAGAGTTTATCAAATGAATGAGCAGCACTGCAAAGGTGACTGTGAAGAAAGGATGTATGCCCATCATGTATTATTTTGAATTCACCCCCTATGTAGGCACTTGTGTCTTGCGGGGTTATTGACTCAGAGGATGTCCCCGCAGAGATGCCTTCAGCCACAGGGCGCCCACTGTTTTGGCTGAGGGCCAACTGCTCAGCCTCTGTGAGTGGTGGTGGTGGAGGACCCCCACCTGTTTTTCGGGCCTCCGCTTTTTTTCTGTTGGCTATAACGGGTCACCTTTGAGCATACAGAGTAAGCAAATATGTACTTGTAATGTGCTCAGATAATTTCAATAAGTGCTTACAGAAAGAAAATTAATGTAGCCTCTAACTGCAATTGATTTACATCGGACAAACAGACCAAGCACTATGGCTCATAATACAATTACACCTTACCTGTTTGGACTATATTTTTATATTTCATTTTTACTTGCTGCCAGGAACGTTTGGGGCCTGTTGGGTTGCACCTGCGCTCACATCACGTCACAAAATAAAATGTATAAAATAACAAATAAAATAACATATGATAAAATAACGTGTTAAATGGGTGGAAATCCCTCGATCAATGTTTATATTAACACTCACGCATTGACTCTGTCGGCTATGTTTTGCCATGCATGCTCTCTTTCTTTTGCAGCTGTGGCTGTGTTACTTTTTTCCGCGGAATTTGCGTGTTATCGGCATATGCTGCCATCAGAATTTCGGCCTCAAGCGCTGTAAGATACATTGACCGCGCCTTCTTTCCCTCCGTCTCCATGGTGACTCGCTTAATCTGTGCTCCACTAATCAGGGCTTTATGTATCCTCGTCCGCGCGCTTCACTTGGGGTTAAAGCAACTCCGCGTTGACTGAACTAATTGTTATCAGCCTTTCTGAAACCGAATATTCCGAGTTGGACAGTTCGGGGTTACTCAACCCTGCGTATCGTTTTTCACTCTGAGTTTTCTAAACCGGCTTCCTGAAACAGGGCCCAGGTGTTGGCCAGAGGGGCTGTTCTGATATCAAAAGTTTTTAAGGTAGACTGTTTTCTTGGATTTGGTAAATGTTTAAATATGCAATTGTAACTCTCTGGTGCCACCTTAAAACCTGTAGTCTGTAATAGGACATGATGTCATTGGTAAACAGGAAGTAAGTCTGTGAATTAAGGAGAAGGCATGTGCAGCATGGTGGCCTTAGCCAGATAAATCCAGTAGCATCCACATACATCCTATGCCTTTGGTAGCATTGTGGGTATGTATAGACTTGTTTTATATTTTATGTGCATGTATAGACCACTTTCTTTCAAGTAAGTTCATTTTTCTGTAAGTTTAATGATAAAACCAATCTTATGCAGTTTAAGCTAGCAATCGCTTATGGAGCTAGTTAACCCTTTAAGACCTACCATAGAACCAAGTCCGCCAGAGCTTATATTATATTTTTACATGCTGTGGAGCCATTTTTGGGAGCATTTCAAGTTGCTATACATCAATACAACTATTATAGCCCAGATTTTAATAATATGTATTCATTAAGTGCATAGTAATTACATAAATTGCAAAAAAGTGCAATAAACTACAAAAAAATTGAAAATCGTTTTTGATTTTTTAACATATATTTGTAGTTAGAGAAATTTAAGAGTCTTATCCCTCAAAACTGTAAATACAAAAAAGTTGCACAAAATAGTTTCCCACCACAGGAAATTTATTTTGAGTGTCTTCATAGTTTTATTTTTGAATTTTTATACACTGCAGGAAAAACGAAAATAAATATTATACTGCAAATTTGCAAAAAAGCAGCATATGCATCAAAATAAACTATTTCCAGCAGTGCAATATGAGTCCTAAGCATCCCAGAAACGACACAGAAAGTCATAAAGTCAAAGATAACTTTTAAAAAGAGCAGTATAGGCCCTGAGGCCCTGATCGCAAAAAAGACTACATTTCCGCGAAAATGACGTCACTTCCGGTTTCGGGCAGGTAATGGCGGAAATGCAAAAGTTCGCGCTGACGTCTATTCCAACGTAGGAAGTGTTTTGAACAGCTGATCAGATCGGTAAAGCGTGTTTCTGGAATATTATGTTTTTGTTCCTGCAAGCGCTTTTTATGCAGTTTTTGCAAAGCTTTATGTGGAAGGAAACCGTGACCTAGGACAAGCTGATGGCATCAGATGTAAGTACAACTCCTCCGGTTTCATATGCAAAAAAAAATTTTTGCGCTAGCTTACGTGGTTGCAGTGCTACTGGGATTTAAAAATAGTTACGCATAACAGAGCGTTCCCGCTCCGATCGGCTCTAAAGGGTTAAAGGGGAATGACAAACGTATTGGATGCATTCATTATAGCAAGACTTGTTAAAATCATAATTTGATGTTTGTATTTGACTTAAAAAGGGAAGTAATTCATATGAACATTGCATGTTGACATATTAAAAAACTGGGTTAATATATTTTCATCGTTATATATGTACATGGTGAATAAGTACAGTGATTATGCCTTGTACTGTTTGTTACAGTTTCACCTTTCCCTGTGTCAATAAACCTGTGAACCGGGAATCGTGTCGTCAGAGTCTTGATGTGGGGAAGGAGTTTAGCTGACTGCCCAACCATAGCAGAGGCAGTACAGTGAAACCACACTTCCTAGCGGGCAAGATAACGTGGAAACGCCGACAGATGGTAGGGAGACCATCATCACAATCAACTAATGGACAATTAGCACATCTAAGCAGAGATTCGCTGAGAAATTGTTCAGTCCACGTCAGAAGAAACAACCATGTCAAAAACGCATTCGCACGCTCCTTCTGTGCACTCCTATGCATCATCAACTGGGTCTGCTGCAGCCAAGGCACGAGCACGTGCAGAAGCAGCAAAGGCTCGTCTTTCTTATGCTGAGGAGGAAATAAACCTAAAACTAGAAAAGGCTAAATTGGAAGCCTCAATGCAAATGCTAGAATATAAGAAAGAAACTGCTGCAGCCATTGCGGAGGCAGAAGTGCTAGAAGCTGCAGCTGATATCAATAGTGAAAGACGTAGTTGTGACCTTGTACTAGATTCTGACCCTCTAGAAACTATTCAACGAACACAACAGTATGTTGCGGACCAAGGCAAAGTATCAGAGACAGAGCATCAGCGGCATGAAAGTGTTACGCCAACAAAATCACAGCCGTTCCCCAGCTCACATGGAGTTCAGATCTGTAAGGAAGAAGATGTTCACGAGCCACGACAAGTAAGATTTGAACACAGTTCTGCTACTCCAACCCAGAATCTCAGATCTCAAAATGACTATAGTGGTGCATTTCCCTCAGCCTATCCCATATCTCCTAACGCCAACTATGGCAGCCCCAACCCAAATGATTTTGTGAGATATCTTGCACGCCGTGAACTTGTGTCTACAGGCTTACTTCAATTTAATGACAAGCCACAGAACTACAGAGCCTGGAAACGCTCATTTCTATCTGCAACCAGTGGCTTAGATTTGACTGCGAGTGAAGAGATGGATCTTCTTTTAAAGTGGCTTGGCAAGGAGTCAAAAGAACACGCAGAGCAGATCAGAGCAATTCATGTTAATCATCCAGGAGCTGGGCTGGATATGATATGGGAAAGACTTGATAGAACCTACGGCTCAACAGAGGCAATAGAGGATTCTCTCTTCAAGCGCATTAACACATTTCCAAAGGTAGGAAATCGAGACTATACTAAGTTAACAAAGTTGAGTGATCTTCTGATGGAACTTCTTTCGGCTAAGGATGAAGGAGACCTACCTGGACTTTCATTCCTCGACACAGCAAGAGGTGTCAACCCAATCGTGCAGAAGCTCCCCTTTCGTCTGCAAGAAAAGTGGGCTTCAGCTGGCGCATCGTACAAGCGGCGAGAGCATGTGCCGTATCCGCCCTTTACCTTTTTTGTAGAGTTTGTTAGCCAGGAGGCTAGCATTGCCAACGATCCAAGCTTCAACTTCATCACTCAGACAGACATCAGCCCCAGGACTGAAAAGTTAGCGTGGCAGCCAAACAAGCATAGAAGAATCTCAGTCTGTAAAACGGACGTATCCTCCAGAGCTAGTTCTGATTCTAGTAAGTTCTCATCAAAGCTTGATGATTGTGATAAAGTATGCCCCATCCATGGGAAACCACACCCATTACGCAAATGTCGTGCATTCAGAGAAAAACCGATTGATGAGCGCAAGATGTTCTTGAAGGAGCACAATTTGTGTTTCAAATGCTGTTCAGCATCATCGCACCTTGCTAGGGATTGCAAGGTCAAAGTGCAGTGTTCTGAGTGCAAAAGTGAAAGGCACAACACAGCTCTACATCCAGGGCCTGCACCTTGGATAGAAGTGAAGGACCCTGCTCCAGACCATGGCGGGGAGGAAGTTGAAACTTTGCCTCAATCGGACATCACAGCCAAATGCACAAAGGTTTGTGGGGGAGATCTGATGGACCGATCCTGTTCCAAAATATGCCTCGTGAAGGTATATCCAGCTGGGAACACAGAAAAAGCAGTGAAGCTGTATGCAATTTTGGATGAGCAAAGCAACAGGTCGTTAGTTCGCTCACAGTTTTTTGAAGTGTTTGGTGACAAAAGCCCATGTGCGCCATACATACTGAGAACATGTGCAGGAGTAAAAGAATCAGCAGGTAGGAGGGCAAGTGGCTATGAGGTGGAATCTCTTGATGGGACTGTCCGCATTCCATTACCCAGTCTCACAGAATGCAATGAAATTCCCAACAACAGGGATGAGATTCCAACCCCTGATGTCGCTATTCATCATGCACATTTAAAGTCACTGGCACACCTCATCCCAGATCTGGACCCAAATACCCAGATCATGCTTCTCCTAGGGCGGGACGTTATCAGACTACATAAAGTCCGCAAACAAGTGAATGGTTCACACAACCAGCCCTATGCTCAGAAGTTAGATCTGGGGTGGGTTGTTGTGGGCAACGTGTGTCTCGGCAGTGTCCATAGGCCATCAGCAGTCAGCTCCTTCTATACAAATACCACAGAGCTGCGAAGGCCATCTATCTTTAACCCATGCCCTAATGTGTTTTGTGTTAAAGAAAGGTACAGCGCCATCCAGGTTGCAGACCATCTTCCAACATGTCCTGAACAAGAGTCCATCTGCGATGTTGACCATCTTGGATGCAATGTGTTCAAGAGGACCAAAGAGGATAACCAAGTTGCTCCTTCAATTCAGGACGCTTCATTCATGAAAATAATGAAGGCTGGACTACAGAAAGACACAAATAACAGCTGGGTAGCCCCTTTACCCTTCAAGAGTCCACGTCAGCAGCTTCCTAACAACAGGCCTCAGGCACTGAAGCGTCTCAAGTCTCTCATTCACAACTTTGAGAGGAAGCCTGAAATGAGGGAACACTTCCTTAGCTTCATGGAACAGATGTTCAAAAATGGTCATGCAGAGTTGGCTCCTCCGTTGGGTGAGGAGGAAGAGCGATGGTATTTACCAACATTCGGTGTGTACCATCCCAAGAAACCAAAGAAGATCAGAATAGTTTTTGACTCCAGTGCTCGATTCAATGGTGTGTCACTCAACGATGTGCTGTTGACGGGGCCTGATCTGAACAACACACTGCTGGGTGTATTGATTCGCTTTAGAAAGGAAGCTGTTGCATTCTCAGCAGACATAGAACAAATGTTCTACTCTTTCTTGGTCAGAGAAGAGGACAGAAACTTCTTGAGGTTTCTATGGTTCCGTGATAATGACCTCTCCAAAGATATCGTGGACTACCGCGTGACAGTCCACGTGTTCGGGAATAGCCCCTCGCCTGCAGTGGCTATTTACGGCCTGCATCAATCCGTTCAAGTCAGTGAGTTCCATGGTGACCCTGATGTAAAGCATTTTGTGATGCGAGACTTTTATGTGGATGATGGACTGAAGTCTCTGCCTACAGTCGAAGCAGCTATCAACTTGTTAAAGAAGACACAGGATGTCCTCTCCAGGTCTAACCTGAGGCTGCATAAGATCGCAGCAAACAAGAAGGAGATCATGAGAGCCTTTCCTTCAAGAGACTATGCAAGTGACCTTAAGCAAGTGCACTGAAGCACCGCAGCAATTTCCTAATGTTGTAAACCTGCTCAACATTTGGCAATAAACCCCTTTCTGATTCTGATTCTGATTCTAAAGATCTTGACCTTGATGCAGACACAGTACCGATGCAGCGCAGTCTCGGGCTCAACTGGAACCTTCAAACAGATTGCTTTGTCTTCAGTGTCTCCCAGGAGACGAAACCTTATACTCGCCGGGGAGTCTTATCTATCATTAACAGTCTCTACGACCCTCTTGGGTTTGTAGCACCAGTTGTCATACAAGGCAAGGCCATTCTGCGAGAGCTCACTGCTGAGAATGGTGACTGGGATGCGCCATTACCTCGAGACAAGGAGGAAGCTTGGGCCTCGTGGAGAGCTTCACTGACAGAGTTGTCAAGTCTGACGATACCCAGACCCTACACTGAAACTTCACCATCGACAGCTGTCAACAGAGAATTGTGTGTTTTCTCTTCTCTGACGCTTCAACAAAAGCTATTGCTGCAGTAGCATATCTTAGAGTCACAGACACTGCTGGAAACCAGCATGTGGGGTTTGTCATGGGAAAGGCCAAGCTGGCTCCTCGTCCAGAGCACACAATCCCGAGATTAGAGCTCTGTGCAGCAGTACTGGCTGTTGAGTTGTCAGACCTGATCTCAGCAGAACTTGATCTTCAGCTTAATGCTGTGACTTATTACACAGATAGTAAGGTGGTTCTGGGCTACATTTGTAGTGAGACCAGGCGTTTTTATGTGTATGTAAGTAATCGGGTCCTGCGCATTCGAAGATCCTCCAGTCCACGCCAGTGGCACTACGTGGCCACAAACCAGAACCCTGCAGACCATGCAACGTGTTCTGTTGCTGCAGGCACTTTAAAAGACACCAACTGGCTTAGTGGACCCAGGTTTCTGTCCAAACCAGAGCAAGAC
Source organism: Mchenga conophoros (assembly GCF_057382185.1). Taxonomy (NCBI): domain Eukaryota; kingdom Metazoa; phylum Chordata; class Actinopteri; order Cichliformes; family Cichlidae; genus Mchenga; species Mchenga conophoros. The sequence goes on from NC_140536.1 coordinate 32,818,090, forward strand.
ATCCCTGACATCACCTTTGATCTTGTGGACCCAGGTTCAGATCCAGACATCCGACCGCTTGTGTCCACATTAAGCACTGCCACAGCATCCAAGCAACTTGGGTCCCAACGATTCACCAAGTTTTCTTCGTGGCAGTCACTGACTCGTGCAATCGCCCATCTGAAACATATTGCCAGTTGTTACAACATGATCACAACAAACAAACCTTGTAAGGGCTGGCATCTTTGTAAGACAGGATTTAGTGTTGAGGAATCCACCCAAGCCTCAGACATCATCATTCGAACAGTCCAAGAAGAGGTTTATGGCGAGGAGATCAAATGTATCATAATACACAAAGAGGTTCCCAGAAGTAGTCCTCTGAAAAGTCTCGATCCCTTTATTGATGCACATGGCCTACTAAGAGTCGGAGGTCGTCTTCACTATTTGAGTCTTGCTCAGAGTGAGAAGACTCCTGTGATTATTCCAGGGAATCATCATATTGCAACCCTGCTCATTAGACAGTACCACGAACAAGTTCACCATCAAGGGCGTCTCTTTACGGAAGGGGCCGTCCGTGCAGCTGGATTTTGGATAGTTGGTGGAAAGAGAAAAGTGAGCAGCATCATCTACCGATGTGTGACATGCAGAAGACTTAGAGCTCCAGTAAGCTGCCAAAAAATGGCCAGCCTTCCGGCAGATCGTCTCTCAACAGACCCTCCCTTCACAAATGTTGGCCTTGATGTGTTTGGTCCTTGGAGTGTTTCTGCACGCCGGACTAGAGGAGGCCTCTCACACAGCAAAAGGTGGGCCGTGATTTTTACATGTATGAGCGTAAGAGCCGTACATATTGAAGTCATAGAATCCCTCGACACATCCAGCTTTATCAACGCATTAAGGCGGTTTCTAGCAGTTAGAGGGCCGGTCAAAAGTATTCGATCAGACAGAGGCACTAACTTTGTGGGTGCTTGTTAGTCCTTGAAGATACCTTCTAACATCGACCACAGTGGTGTCAAGTCTTATCTGTCAGCCCAAGGATGCTCTTGGACATTCAACCCTCCACATGCCTCCCACTTTGGTGGAACGTGGGAAAGGATGATTGGTCTGGCTAGAAGGATTCTTGACTCCATGTTCCTCCAGCTCAAGGGGAAGCTGACCCATGAAGTGTTGGTAACTTTCATGGCAGAAGTAGCAGGCATCATTAATGCCCGGCCTCTTGTTCCTGTAACAACTGACCCCGACAACTCATTCATTCTTACGCCAGCTGCTCTTCTAACACAGAAGGTAAACTGTGTTCCTGCTCCTCCAGGAGAGTTTGGAGCCGCTGACCTCTACAAGCATCAGTGGAGACAAGTCCAGCACCTGTCCAACACCTTCTGGGACAGGTGGCGCAAGCAGTTCCTTCCAACATTGCAATCACGTAGGAAGTGGCAGTCATCTAACCCAAACATTAAGCCAGGGGATGTTGTTCTCCTCAAGGACAGTCAGGTACAAAGAAATAAGTGGCCACTTGGTCTGGTAACACAGACCTTCCAAAGCAAAGATGGTAAAGTTCGCCAGGTCGAGGTCAAGGTCATCAAGCCAGGAGGAGAAACATTGTTTGTGAGACCCATTACAGAAATAGTACTTCTTCTGGCTTCAGATGTCTAGGTGTTGAACTGTCATTGACAAAGTGTGGTGGCGTTAATCACGCCAGGCGGGGAGTGTTCTGATATCAAAAGTTTTTAAGGTAGACTGTTTTCTTGGATTTGGTAAATGTTTAAATATGCAATTGTAACTCTCTGGTGCCACCTTAAAACCTGTAGTCTGTAATAGGACATGATGTCATTGGTAAACAGGAAGTAAGTCTGTGAATTAAGGAGAAGGCATGTGCAGCATGGTGGCCTTAGCCAGATAAATCCAGTGGCATCCACATACATCCTATGCCTTTGGTAGCATTGTGGGTATGTATAGACTTGTTTTATATTTTATGTGCATGTATAGACCACTTTCTTTCAAGTAAGTTCATTTTTCTGTAAGTTTAATGATAAAACCAATCTTATGCAGTTTAAGCTAGCAATCGCTTATGGAGCTAGTTAAAGGGGAATGACAAACGTATTGGATGCATTCATTATAGCAAGACTTGTTAAAATCATAATTTGATGTTTGTATTTGACTTAAAAAGGGAAGTAATTCATATGAACATTGCATGTTGACATATTAAAAAACTGGGTTAATATATTTTCATCGTTATATATGTACATGGTGAATAAGTACAGTGATTATGCCTTGTACTGTTTGTTACAGTTTCACCTTTCCCTGTGTCAATAAACCTGTGAACCGGGAATCGTGTCGTCAGAGTCTTGATGTGGGGAAGGAGTTTAGCTGACTGCCCAACCATAGCAGAGGCAGTACAGGGGCCGATGGCGCTTCTGTCAGTCTGCCCCAGGGCAGCTGTTGCTTCCACCAGCGCTATATAAATGCAGTCCATTATTATTATAGGAACATATATTTATAATTAATGAGGCCTACAGGCTGATGTCAGTATTCTCACTTTTATTTCACAACTTTTAACCTGCAGAATGTATATTTCCCCAGCCATGTACAATAAGCATACCCAAACCCTTTGATCTATGATCTATGAATTGTAGAGCAATGAAAAACACTGCAGTATTAGTCCCTATTAATTTTATGACATTAAATAGACGTTTTAAAGAAAATTCAATTCTCTTTAACGAAAAACGTTTATTTAGTATTGCACACATGTTGTTTGTTTTATATAAATGCTGTATAAATAAATCGATGTCATTCATCAGTTACAATGTTATTTGTCTGTGTGGTTCCCTGTTTTTTCTCCTTTTCCCTCATTACATGGCAGATGGGAAGAGTGAACAAATGTGATTTGCTCCCTCTGAGCCAAGAATGTTCCAGTGACTCATCCTAAGTTAATACTCTATAGTTCAGTGCTCTCCATGGGGACAGATAGAGATCCTACTACACAAACACTGGCATGAATTTGTAATTGTGGGCACATGTAAACACCCCTTAAATTCATACATGTACAGAGGCTCCAACATTTCATGGCTATGCTGTATTTCTGTATTTTCGCGGCGTGTAGTGGATTGCCGTGCCCTGCAGTCACTACTGTCTGAGCCACAGGAAGATGTGGATGATGGGCACAAAAACCACAAATTTCTTAGATTTGTGTCATCTGATACATGAAGAATCTTTTTGTTTGTTTTACTGGTGCTTTAAACCTATAAACTTTGTTCACCCACAAATATTTTTCCACTGAAAAGATTTGCAAATTACACAAGCATAGTTTGTCACAGCTGAACATCTGAAAGATGCTTTTAGCAAACACTGGTGCAAATACCATGACAACAGAGACAAAGATACAACCATGAAACAATGTGTCAGTGGTTATACAGTCTGTGTCCTACTATATTATTATCACTATCACTAATATTATCAGTATTTTAAAAATACATTTGCATAAGACATTTTAAAATGGCTAGTATTTGAAGCTTGATATTCCTAACTTATTTTTATATGTTTTCTACATTATGCTTAAATCTTCTGGATATATTTTAATTCCCATTCACCAAAGATCATCAAAAGATCATTGCTCACATATATAAATATGGTAAATAGACTGATTCTTACATAGTGCTGTTCTACTCTTTGAGTACTCAAATCACTTTTTATACAGCGTGCCTTATTCACCCATTCACACAAGCACTTTCTCCTGTTCTAAAAATAAAATCCATCCATCTTCAAAGAACTGATCAAGCATTTGTTAAGAAAGATAAAATAACCAGCGAGGAAGACAAAATTGTGGCATGTTTACATTTAAATTTGCCACATTGGTTTGATGAAAAGTATCATATGTAAATATCAGATTGTATTAAGATTTTATCTCATATAAATGGTTGGAAGATCTTCAGCTGGAGTCATTTGCTGAACATTAAATCTGAAGAAATATTGCACTACAAGGTAGAGATTTTTTAGATTGAAAACTTAATGGATCTATTTGGACATCTTTAATTTCGTTATGCTTCTAAGTATTGGGAAGTCTAATTGTTATAACAGAGGAGTTACATCTTCTCCAACATGTTCAAAACTGAAATTAGTTGTGCATTTTAGTCTCCCTTCCATAACTTCCTGTACACACGGACACACTTCCTCAAAATGACTGCTGCCTAGTGTTTACACATGAATGTTGCTCTACCTCGTAAAGCTCTTTGGCTTCTGCCTGGGGATGGATACATGGCAAATAAGCCCCAGCTGTCTGTGACCTAGCCAGCATCAATCTGACCAACTCCTCTGGGAAGAAAGACCAAGGGTCAGCCTGTGTAGATGCTCACGACTTATATAATGGTCCCTTTATGATTCTGTCTATCTTCCACATCCAGGCTGTTATTTATAGCACAAAGGAAGAGTGAAGTAGAACTGATATGGGCTTTGGACATTTGTTTGAGAAAGAGGTTTGAGTCATAGAACCTAAAATTGCTTTCATTGCAGTATTGTGTAGAACAAAGGGTGTTTATAGTACTACTTTCTTCATCATTCAGTTAAATTTGGCTTTATAAAAACAAAAAAAATTAATGACTAAATGAATTAAACGTAACCAAAGAGATTTTTTTCCACCCCAGACCAGCTCCGATCCTGTCACTCAGGACAAGACGAAACTAACAGAAAGCTGAGTGTACTGTGTGTGTTTTTGTCTGTGTTTCACTCTATTTTTGGAGACAGAAGGGTGTCATTGAGGCAGAGAGGCTAATTCAACCTGCCTCCATTGTGTCTGCCCCACATGTATATAATGATCTCATAATGATGGAGGTCTGTTGCTCCTGGAGCTTAGTGACATCTGAGGGCTATCTTTTGTGTCATCAGGATCCAGAATGTTCTAAAAAAATTTCACAAATAATTCATTTTTTATAAAGAACTGAATTTGACTCGAGCTAAATTGGTGCCACTCTTTAAAATATTTAGGCTCTAAAAATAAAGTGGCTGTGCTGAAAAATCTATATTTGGCATAATGCCAGTAGGCTACAGCTCTACTTGAATTATTTATATTATAAATATTTATTTTTTTACTGTTGCTAAAACAATATTATGCACATCTAAACATTTACTGGAATAACAGTTGCAGTCTGTCACGTCCCTCCACTTTCTTGATGATACAAATATAATTCTGACAAGTCTGCACACATTCAACAAACCTGCCTACTTCCCTGCCTGGTCTATATAATCTAAACATTATTAATCCAGTAGGTCTTATTTAAAGCACATATACATTCATACAGTGTATTAAATACAATATTTTTTCTCTCTCACACACAAGACCTTCAGTCTGTGTTACATATTTATTTATTTAAAAAAATATATTTTAGTTTGAACTACTTTGTAAAATATTTTACTTGGTTAGCCCAACTGGTAATGTTAGGGTAAACGAAACCACCTTTGTAGAGCAGGCCTCACTTGTATTTGTGTGTATTTGTGTTTGGATTCATTAATATTTTGCAGAATCAGTATGACTGGTTTGAGAACAGGCCTTTGTTCATAGATTTTTTTTCTTTTTAATGTTCTGTTTTGGTTCGGTCTGACACGTCCCACTCCCTATAGTCTAATTTGAAACTACACTAAAAATTCTTTGATGAACCTGCCAAGCACCGCAGCAAACTTAGTAATCAGCTAGCTGGTAAAGACAGCGGAACGTTTAGCATCTAAATGGCCAGACATTTCACTGAGGAGTTGTTGGATACCAAGCCGGAGGCAGTAAGTACTGACATTTAAAAGCTTGTGTTTGCCTGATATGCAAAGAGGAAGCAGACGCAGCAATGTTGGCCAACATGTTCATCATTACAGCTTTACAAGCTGATAAGAGCAGTGTCTCCTTACAGCTTGCTGCTTAAAGTTTACTTTGTGTAAATAAACTTTAATAGTGACACTTATGTAATTATGTTTTTCCTATAATAGATTTCTTTGTTTTAGAATGAACTTAATTATACTCAAATTATACAGTAAAATCGGCCAGATCCTGGCTGCACATCACTCTGAGAAGCAGATGTCTTGTAGTTAGTCATTGCTAGTCACATGTGAAGGACATGTCAATATTTCAACTGGCTCTGCCACTCTGACACAAATGTAAACGCCCACATGACCTACCCAGATAGCCTGGAGGCGCCACTGCCACACTGCCAATATCTGGGTCATTGTTCAGCAACCTTTTATGAAACTCAATTCATGCTGAGGCTTGTGGGTCGGATTAAATGCTGCTTCCAGTAGGTGGGAGGTTACATAAAAGGTTTCAATGTACAGGTTATCTAAAGGTGGGCTGGTAACTGAATAGGATATATTAGGTTTGTTCCAAGAAGTGAAATGCTTATTACTCTCAAGTCTTTTTCTCTGCACAACATTGAGTGAAAAGCAGAACTGCAGGGCAAGAACTGTTGCTGAGTCACCTTCATGTCTACTGCAGAAGTGTTTTGTTGTGAACATAGCACAAAACAATTCTGCTGCACACTTAAACACCTGTGTTTATGCGTTTGGCACTTATCTTTTAATCCAGGCCCCAAAATCAAAGTTGGAAGACACCCTTCATCATCTGAAATATCATAAAAAGGAGCAACGTCAAATCTTTATAACTACCACAATTTAAGCTATAGTGAAAAGCCAGCTGTCAGTTGAGCTCAGACTACAAAAGCACTTAGTGTGGCTGAAAGGGTTAAATGTGACTCATTCTTACGATAGACATTTCCTGCATCAAACCAACACTGAAACTTGATTTCGGTTAAATTTGTGCCAATTTGTGTCATTCTGTGCCACTGGGGAGATTTCTTACATTTCATATGTTAGTGGTGTGGCTTTAACCCTCTGACTTCATTACTATTGATTGCTTCAACTGAGGCCAAATTGAGCTAATTTGTATGTGAGCACTCAGCATGCATCTCTTTGAATAGGAGTATCAGCTCAAATGTCTAAAATGTCAATGACTGTGTTTTGAATATTAATGAAGGATGAACACCCATCACCTAAGGAAGCTGTCCCTCTTTTTTAAATACAGCCACAAAAGGAAGCATCATTTTAATCTTAGAAATATGACTGTTTGAAAGCCAAAGCAGTTTATTCCCAGTGAGGCGAAACCTTTATTTTTCTCAGGATAGTTTATCGCTCTCAGGAAAATTCTCCTGTGTGCTGTTATAAGTTGGTATGCCATCCTGTGATGCATCCAGTACACTATGTAGAAAAGTGGTAAAAAATAGCTCACCAAATAGTTCCTAAGTGGCCAGGCAGGCAGGACTGATTAACCATGCAAGATTTCTGTGAATCTTCAAGATAGAAACTGCACCAGTGCTAATGGCACATCCACACATGTGCAATAACACTAAGTGCAATAATCTTTTCTGGCATCGTTGTATTTTTACTCAGTTGTATATAGCATTTGTATTCTATTTTTATCTTATTGTATATTTTATTCTATTTTATTCTACTGTATATAGTATTTTATTTTATTCTATTCTGTACAGTTGTGTACTGTATTTATTCTTATTGTATTCTAATTTTTGCTTCATAACTTTTGCACTGTCCACTTCCTGCTGTGACAAAACAAATTTCCCACGTGTGGGACTAATAAAGGTTATCTTATCTTATCTTAAAACATCTACAGCTCCTCAAATGGCCACTTGACACTCCAAAAGCAAGTCAGACTCCCATGTTAAAGCATCTAGCTTGAGTAAAAATGAAGTTAAAATTTTTGTACAACTAGAAACAAAAGTATGTGGAGCCATTGGCTGTCAAGGCTTGAGTTACTGAACTGGACCTTCTAACTGTGTGGTGGCGTGTTGGTGACTTTTGGAGAATTTCTTATATAACTGTTTCTGGATTGCATCACTTTAAAAAAAAAAAAGGTGATGTAATCCAGAAATCGAGAATTCGTGAATTTAAGGTAAAAATTTGCATTGCACTTTTTTAAGCTTTATTACCGCTTGGCAAGTAGTAAGTGAGTGTTTGCAGACATGTCAGTTTTTTTCCAATGCAAACTACAGGCAACTGTGACAGTCTGCTCGTGACCAAAGCAAATACAAGGAGGTTTTTGATACAGCAACGTCTTTGCAGACAATTTCAGCAACCCGCAGGAAATACTTGGCAATCGGTCAGGGATTACAGATTTTTCCCTAGCAACTAGTGATTATATCACATCCTGTTTGGCAGACAACTCTTGGGTTATTTGTTTATGACATCACATGAGAAACTTTTATAGGACCATCAGTCTTTTTGTAAGTGCTTTCACCACCAGTTAAGCCTTCAGATAGATTGCTTTTTCTGAATACATTTTCAGACACAGACGTTGTTTACTGTTTATAGCCAGAAACCAGAAGCCGATGTCATGGTGGTTACGACTTTTATACATATATGCAGCTTATACTGGTAACCCACCTATCTACCTTCTTTTAATGTTTAGCAGGGAGAGGTTCTTGCAGTCTGTGATTTCTTTGTTTCATCGATGCTCAGTAACAAATTGAGCTTTTACACCATCCTGGTTTAATCTCTGTAGGCTTTCTAATTCATGTTTAAAGTTAGTCCCAGTGCTATTGTGACATATTCAGTTTTAATGATTGTTTTGTGTTCAGGCTGTGTGGGGAGAAGTGGGCTGCATTTGTACGTAGATGTTCCAGTAAATCTGACTGTGGTGGTGGTAAGACAGGAAATCCTTGATTCACACAAATAGGAAGTTATTGAAACCTATCAGCTAATGCAGAGCTTTAGTCAATACAAAGCATCCTCACATACTATGCCCTCTTCTGTTTAAGATAGGTCAGTGTGACATGGAGAGCCATGGTGATGGCATTCTCTCTGGATCTATAAGCTTTGTAGGCTTACGCTACACAGGGGTAGAGGAAGGGTGGATATGTTCTTTAATGCCAAGCACTTTGACATGATGGGTTTCTGAGCCACTAGTCAGTTAGACATCTGATGCTCATAATATACCTCATCTCATGTTGTTTTTGGTATTGTTGTTAATATTGTTGCTGTGCTTATTGTTGCATATCAACATAACCTATACTGTTTTTTTCTATACATATATTAAAATTACACTGTGGTTGAAGCATCTCGTAACTGTTTTGTGTGTCTATAGCTTCAAATTAATAACTACAAATGGATTTATAACCACCAGTGTTAGGTCCATATATTTATAGATCAGCTACATTTAACAAGCTATTCTAAAAATCACAAATATTCTCATTATTGACTATACTCTTTTGATGGGTACTGAAAACGAGCTTTCATATCTGTTTGATGTTATGTTTGTGTGTCCTCTGTGCAAAAATGGGAGAAGAGAATGGAAAAAATTGCTCACAAAAAGCGTGCCCTCCTCCTCCACCACCTCCTCCACCTCCTGTGCATCATCTCTGTCATTTTCTATTTCCACTCTATTTGTCACCCTTTTTCGTCTTTCATTCTCAACTTGTGCTTCACCCTTCACCCTCTCTCACATCTCTGTCTTCATCTTTCTAGTTTTCCCACCTTTTTTCAGCCCTCTGGAGAGAACATCCTACAGGTTGCTGCACTTACTGCCTGCCGTTTGGAATGCTAATGTGGTCGGCTGATGTGTGACACAGTGACCAGAGTGAAGATAGCTTGAAAGGAGGAGAGAATTGGGGAGTAGTAGGGAGGGAAATGAGAAAGCCAGAGTGAAAGCGAGAGAGCATAGGACCTCCGGGTTTTCAGGGGAGGGAGGGGAAGGTGAATAACAGAGCAGTAGAGGGGAGGGATGGAGGGATGTGACGTGAGCGAGCGGGAGTATGGAAACTGATCATTGCAGGCAGAGCAGCGCTGGATGATTTTACTCTCCCTCATCCTCTCTCTCTCTCGCTCTCTCTCTCTCACCACCCCACATCCCCTGTGATGCTGCTCTGACCAGACTCTGCCTCAGAGAAAAACAAACACTAACCCATCCACATACTCATACACTGACAGGAAGCAGAGAGGGCTGCTGCTGCTCCTTCCTTCCTCTTTTTCTTACACAGATACACACTCTTCCACTCCATCTAATTGCACAACACCCACCTTGCCTTGCAGCTAAGAGAAGATCAAGAGGAGGGCACGGCAGGAATGTGAGTGAGGAGCTGCATCTGAAAACGCCTGCCCAAAAGGACTCCTCCCTCATCTGTCTTGGTGATTAACTCCAGATCTGCAGCAGGTGAGCGAGGCATGTTGAATTCTCATCTGATTCCCTGTGTTGCATGTCGCAGTGGCCACTACCTACTGATTCTCTGTGTCAAAGCATTAGTGGTGTCTGAGCTAAGATCTTCTCCAAGTCGTGTGTAACACATGGTTCTACATGTTATCTCCTCACTGCACTACTAACTGATAATGAAGCTTATCTGATAACATTTGCAGAGCTGGGTTTTGTTCAGAGGATGCCAGCTGAGTGTTTTTGTGGGGATGCACTGCAGTCAGGCAACGCCGAAAAGGAGGATGATTACAGTGCAGTGCGAAGCAGGAACGTACTGCACACACCAGTACTATATTTGAGATTGTATCTCTGTGCTGGAATTAGACTCAGTGGAGATCTGATATAAACAACAAGATTTCCCATCAGCTCCTTTTCTTTTTTTTGCTGCCTGTGCAAAACATTAAGAAAGACAGTGCAGAGCGTTTCTAGTTTAAGCTCCAGAGGCAGATCAAAGTTTATGTGAGGGAGGCTGATTCCCACGCACGCAGTGTGTTAAGGCAGCAGCACCGGTGGCTTCATATTGTGTTGCTTTATCTTGGCTATATAGTGCATATAATAATAAAGACACTCAATTAAGTATATAGGCTTGATTTAGCCTATCACCTCTTCAGAGTAACTGTGGCACAAGCTTTCTGAACATTCATTCACATGCGTATTTACACACACACACACACACACACACACACACACACACACACACACACACACACACACACACGATCTTAGATATGATTTCAAACTAAAGTACACAAATTCATACCTCATACCAAGCACATTATTGTATATTAAATATACACAAGCGTACAAACACACACACACAGTTATTCTCCACATGAATGAACACTTGTTGATCCAGATTTTCAGTTCCCAGTTATTGGGTCAAATGCTTCACAGGCAATGTGAAACACACGCGCACATACACACACCCACACAGATGCCTGAGTGACACCTACAGAAACATCCAACTGCATCCACATTCGTTCCACAAAAATAAAAGGGAAAGCAAGGTCATGTGGATCTGAACAGCAGAGCTGTGATTTTGGCTGAATTGGTACTACTTCAGAGATGTGTTTGCATTGCGTGGCAATTCAGTATTTACTTTAATTAAAGGGCAAAAATCAGCGAGGCATGTTATCCATTCTCTGATACGATATCTAATCCTTAATACTCTCCTGTCAAACCTGAAATTAATGTTTGAACACCTTTGTTTTACATGTGATTGATGTTCTGTGTTTTGCCTTTGCTAAGTGGAGCACAATGCTTTACATCAGCCACAGAGTCTGACACGTTTTGTTTGACATCATGCTTTAAAAGCTGTTATAATGCAGACAAAAGTACTGGTGAAGCACAAACATTGACGCTACTTAATTTACCTCCAGTGAAACCCTGGATGTTGGACTCTGCTCAAAAATGGAAGTACCTGCCTACAAAAACCCATTTAGCCTGAACTTGATCACGTTGTCTTCATAGCAACCGCTCAGGATGATGTTTTGAAGCAGCACCAAGGCGGATCTCTAATCTTTTAATGTCCAAATTAGGATTTTTTTTTTAAATACAAGGATCCCTCCACTTGTTGCAGACATTTCGTGATGTAACCATTTAAGCAAAACAGATGAGCTGACTTTAGATTCAGGGCTTATTTTCTTTCCTGCAGCGCTGCACATACATCACACCCATGGTCGAATTATGTATTTTTATAACTGGCTTTATTTTTTGTAATCTCTTTATTGAAATGCATATTCCAAGTACAAGGACCAAAACCACCAAAGCAACGATAGGCAGGAATATACTGCAATATTTGAGTTGTGACATTATGTATAACACAAATATTACACTTCCTGGGTTGATAGTTTTTAATTTTCATAAATTGAATTGTGAATACATGGGACTAGATATCACTTGTTTGTTTTTTAGTGTTGGGACTTGTTTCTATGTATAAAAAGATCACATTTTTTAATGATAGTGTATTTTGTACCAACATGTCTTAAACTTTAAATTATTCATCCTGCTCTGGCTAACAAACACGAATCTCAATGCTTGAAACACCAAGATCTAGCAGAGGAAGAGGGACATTTTAGTTGAGATGGCAGCTGCAGAAGGAGGAACAGGCAGGAAGAAAAAATGTGCTCTGATTATCAGAGGAAAAATAATGTATCTATTTCTTTATTGCTTTAAAATGTGCCAGCAAATGTTTGCTTTCTCCAGCTAATTGGAGAATATATGTAATCCTGTTGTGTCTTATTCAGCAACAAAGCTGTTGCGTCTTACCAGCTTTGCTTTTTGTACTGACATTATGTAAAGAAAAGATGTCTGTGGGGGTGAATCGGGCTGATTTTGATGTCTTGTTGTGTTCCAGTGTGAGACTCCCTGCTGTGTGTTGCTGCACGGGGAATGCACGGTGGATATAGAGACGTGGCCTGAACACAATGAGCAGCCAGGACAAATGGGTCACACTGACCCCAGCTGAATTCGCCTTGCTACAGGAATACACTCAGTGTGAGTAGAGGAGGTACTCTCAGTTTGCATCTGACTGTGTTAAGGAAGCTGTGCTTTTTCTTCAGGGACAATAAGAGGTGACATTACACAGTCTGGTTGATATGTGTCCTTAAACTGCAGCCTAAAATGTATATTGTATACAAAAGTTGGACTTGCAACTGGTGTCTTCTAGTCTTACTGACCATTCAAAGTACTTTCACAGCGCAAACCACTTTATCTGCCTTACATAAGTGTCCAATTTAGAGTCACCAATCAATCTAACATGCATGTATTTAGAATACCAGGAACAGGGAGAAGTCAAAACTGCACACAGGATTGACCACAGCACAGGAATACAGCTTCAAGGTCTGAAAAGACAAACCAGTGCCTTAAACCTGGAATCTTTCTAATGGCCAGCAGGAAGATGACTCCTCTAGTTCCAAAAAAGAAGCTTGGTCATATGGAAGTCTATAGGACAATGACTGTTTGTCATCCTCGATGCCTCAGTAATTCTGAGCTCAGTCATTAGTTGCATGTGTTAATAAATACAACATGAATTTTGTAAATCCCAGTTAGAGCCAAAAAGGAAGAAAAACATGCAGAGCCCCTCTGTTTGTCAGTCAGATCAACCTTTTACTCATCACATCCAATTTCAACAGCAAAAATGCTCAGCCTTAATGTGTCACGACATGACAGTCTATGACCAGACTTCAGAACCATGGTAACCTCAGAAAATTTGCTTAGATTCTTCTGAAAGGATGAATTTTGTTTCATTATTTTTTTTTCTTTTCATAATCACAGTCAGGTAGCTTGAGAGTCAATTATTACAAGGTATTTGTGATGATTTAACCTAACAGTAGGAGACTGGAACTTCAGTCTCTCGATCAAATGTTGGTAACTTGATATCTACTGTGTACTTTTTCCATGTTTTGTAGTAGAAATACACCAATATGCTTTCTTGGGAATGCTTAAAGCCAGATTCATTGTCTGGTTTGTGTCTGGTTTATTTAGTTCTTTGTCTAACCAGAGAGGGTTATGAGAATTAAACTAAGGGATAGGCAAAGGAGATGGACTTATGTGCAGTCTCACAAACACCGTGTCACCAAACAGTCATTATTATTCCCTCTCACCTTTTCTTCTGTTTTTCTTTAGCAAGCAGATTTGTTTACATCATACTACTCCTTATTAATTTTTTGTCCTGAAAGTATAAAGTTTTGTCTACATTCTGAGTGCAGGATTTAAGGTGAAAATCTATTTGGTGACATCTTAATAAACTGTAGATCACCTACAGGTTTAAGTTATATACACAGATCCATCTTTTAAACTAGTTTGTGTAAACTGTGTTTTCAGCCTACATTCGGACAGAAGTTAAATCAACAAGTTTCTTGATGTTCTGATCCAAACGATAAATAGTTGAAATGTTGAAGTCATGCACGGTGACTCCTCTGTGTGATACTGAGATCTAGAGTTGCCATTAAAACACTTCTCTGTTCAGGTCAGCATGAAACATGCTTCTCTGTAGATACGTCATGTATAATCAGAGGAGGATAGGAATATGAAAATGTTTCATTGCTTTGATTGAAGCTTAATGCTGACCTTGGTCTTTGAGCAGATGAGTGAAAACATTTATTGTGAAGAAGCAGAAAACTGCAATTGACTTTTCATCAGCAGATTTTTTTAAATAAAAGAGATACTTGGGATTAGATAACTGAGCCGGTAAGTATACACGGACATTTCCTGTAATTTCTCATCCCAGCATTCTGGAGAATATTGTTCTCTTACTGGGATCTATACAATAAGACTGGGCCTCATTCTGCACTTTATGCTTAGAAATGTTTTTCCTTACAGACAAAATGGATATGCATGCAAAATTACAGTTTCATGAAATGCATGCACCTCCCAGTTTTGTTTTTACCACCATGTTTGTCTTAGTGAACCAGAATCGTTTTAAATTGAAAAGCCTGCACTCTATATTTGGAATCAGCATGCTGTTACTGCCACATTTCGTTTACCTCAGGCTGTATCACAGGGAGAGCACTGAAACTGAGAAAAGCCCGATCACTCACTAGGCCAGTTTTAGTTATGGACAGAGTTGAGCTAATCCCACCCAAACCATCTTCCTGCACAGCCAATTGAAAAAAAGCACAGAAAACACTTCTGATTGGAAAGACAGATTACAGCCCACCTCCAAAGTCTCCTATTGCACAGCCTTTAAATGCAATCAGTTAACACACAGAGGTGCTCTTGTCCCTTAGTTAACCCACGCACTTTAACATAAGGGTAGATCATCACATCATGTTTTTTTTTCTGCAGTTTGGAAAATGAGTATTTTGCTTCTGCTAAGTCCATAGGAGACTTTTCCATTAGTGCTTCTTTTCTCACAGGCTGCATGGCACTGAGACAGAGCCTACGACTGTGTGACTGCATTTACTTTTCCAGTAGATGTGTGTTGCGCATTTTATTCTTTTTATAAAAGGATATTTTTACTTGTGTACTACCCTGGCAGTGAATGAGCATCATAACAACAAGAAAATAAAAAAAAAAATAAAAAAAATAAATAAAACAATCCTGAGAGAGGAGAACCCACCAATTGAACAAGGACTCAAATCAGCATCTACAGGTTACATGTCAGCTGTTATAACATCAGGTCTTTGTGTTGCCCTCCTATTATTTATGACATGGCAGGCTGGAATTGAAAGCAAAGCTTAGTCTGCAATAACTAAGGCAATGAATGTTTTGTTCCCTGAGTGGTTGAGGCCTATAAAGATTAAAAAAAAAAAAAAGAGAAGGAAACCTGCCCTTGAGGAATATCACTTTTGTTGTTTAGAAATAAGGTTCTAATAGTAATTTACTCTACGTGCCTTTCATATTCAAGTAAATGTGTTTTGTAATGAATTTAAGTCACTCTTAGTTAGGTTCTAATTGGCAACAGGTCGACATAGTTTTCCTTATATAAAAAAGACGAGAATTTAACCTCTGCAACAACAAAAAAATGGCTATCCTGTTTGCTAACAGGCTGAAACATTAAAGCTGTTAGGATAAACATATCCTAGACTGATCCCTCCACAAAAAAGGAAATAGATGACGTATTCTGCTCGAACTCTCTGCTACAAAAGCAAAACAAATATGTTTAAGTATCTCCTCATTAACTCGTGTCACTGCTTTGTTTATTTAATTTTCTCCAATTCACACGTGAGTTTTGAGTTGAGGCAAGTTTTCACTTCGTCACTGGAAGTTCTTGGAAAGCTGGCAGGATTTCAGCATCATGCCTTCCGTAATCCTCCTCATAAATGGAAGCAAAACCCAGACGTTCCCGTGCACTACGCACAAACACATATTCTCTCCAGTAGCATCAAACCACCACGGTAACAACAACAGTGTGTCTGTTAATGTAAACTGCAGTGCAGTTAGAGTCGCTGTGGTTAACATCAGTTGTTCTAATTATATAATCTTGACGTTGTAATTGCCTGCTCTAACTTGTCTTGCTGATGTAGAAAACTGAAGCTGCTGAAGCGTTTAATCTTTGTGGCGAGCTATGATTGATTCATTTGCAGCCCAACAGTTGGCTTCCCTGCTCACCAGGCTGCGCTCTGGATTCCTGGAGTTTATGTTACGCTCCAACATGTTGACACATTTCATCATTTGAAATGGTACCAGGAATGGAAAATATGATGATACCTGGCATGCTGCAGGACGACGTGCACCACCCACGCATAGTTTTGGACAGACGCTGGAGATACGAACACCAGTCACAGTAAATCGTTTAAAGTGAGACAAATTATGGAACTAGCTGTGGAGAAGAATAGTTGTTACGTATTCAGTGTTTCTACAACCTAAGTGGTGTTTTTGTAGTGTCCTTGTGTAACGTCACAGTAGATGTTTCATATGTCAGTTATTTTCAGTCCCAAACAAGACATCTTTTAGTCATTTGAAACAATTTTTTATTTCATTTGCTCTTAGTTTGAATCTTAATAATTAATGCTTTCCATCTCTTTAGCTCTTGTACCAGCTTCTCACTTGGTTTAAAACAACATTGTTCTTCATTCTGTGAAACGCTCCTCTTCTTTTTGGCACATAGTGCATTATGGTGGGGTTTTTACGTGTTTTGCAAATATTTTGGGTTTGAATCATTCAAAATAGAAGAAAGGGGAGAAGGGAAGAAGTATAATAAAAAAAGAGACACATAGTGGTCATAATGGGCAATTATCTACACATGTGTGGAGGCACATGCACGTGGATGTGCGTGTGTGGAAGACAATTTCTGGATAATTATGTTTCAATGAGCTTGGGGCGATTCTTTGTGCCCTCTGCAGCTACAGGTTATTAAAATATCCCTTCATCTGAGCTATAACAATGGACATCACATCCCCTCGCCTTCCTTTTTAATCTCTACTTTTATCTCCCTTGTACTGCATCTCACCCTTCATTCTCATTAAAGTGAGGAGTTCACACTTTCATAACGATTTAATGGCCGTGTGCTGAGGCAGGCACCTAAGATCTGGCTCACAACAATTAAGAGCTTCTATCCATATAATAGATTTACTAATGCAAGTTATGTGGCAGTGAGCTATTTAACAGAAGGGCAATTATTTACCAAAGAAGGTAAAAAAAAAAATCCTCAGAGTGTTTATGAGCCTCAAAAACATTACATTTCTGTTCTGTTGTTCCTCATTATTGTGTGGCACAGAATGGTTAAATCATTATCCTGATAGAGAAAACACACTGTAATTCAGCTGTGCCTGCTGAATGTAACAGGCAGTGGATACATAATCACTCTGCTCGGTAATGGTTTTGCGTAGTTGGTGTGCTCATAAAGATGGTCAATAATGATGACACACAGTCAGTTCAGTGTGGGTTGTTTATTTCTAATCTGTATTGGTAAAATGCGTCCTGAGAAAATCAAAGATCCAAAGCTATTAGTGCAGGAGGTGACAAATTGCTGTCGAGAGGGGAAGAGAGCTCAAATGCAAATGCAAATAGAGACAGAATACCTGCTATTATTAGCAATAACACATAGATTTTTGGACGTGTCTTTTCTTCAGAATCTGCAGTGTGGTAAATAAGGTCCAAGCTCTTGTATAGTAACTGGTGGCTCTATAGCAGACTACATCTATTTAAGGTCTGATTCTCTGAAATACGTTTTTTTTCTATCAAATTCTTTTTATACAGGTTTATTCTTATTTGCTTTATTTCCCTTCCTTAACTGCAAGGCTAACCTCTCAACAGATCAGATGATTATAAATCTGGGGCATGCTGTTCGGTTTCATAAACAGCAGCATAACCTCAGCTTCCCGGGCTGCTGGATTTACTTCATAGCAGGTTGGGATTTTAGTTCTAGAAACATTTATTCAGCTCAAACACACAAGCAGACAAACATATGTTCACTGGACACTTCAGTTATGCCCTGTTGGAACTGGATTGGAGCCCATTTTACCTTGAGAACTGTTCTAATTATTCATGGTACAGATTCAACAAGGTGCTGGAAACATTCCTCAGACATTGGTGCATATCGGCATGATAACACCACACTATTGCTGCAAATCCTTGATGTAAATCTCCTGTTTCAGCACACCCTGAGCTGCTCTAGTAGATTAAGATCTGCTGACAATGTAGTGAACTCACCGTCAGGTTCCAGAAACCAGATTTTCACTTTGCAACATAGAAATGGTCAGCGCCAATACTCAGGTGGCCTGTGGTGTTTGTTGATGCTCCACTAGTACTAAGGGGCACAACGTGTTTTTACATTATTATTACACAACCACATTATTACATCACTACCACCAGTAACCACTGGTACCATTCATGCTGTCTTATTGTTTGCACCCAATTGTAACCCTACCATTCCAGTGCTGCAACAGAAATCAAGACAAAAAGTGAATTATGTGAATTATAACCGCAGCTTCATGTTTTTAAGCTAACAGAAGTGGCACTCAGTGTGGTCCTCTGCTGCTGTGACCTGCTTCAGTTTTTTTGATATGTTGTGCATCTAGAGATGGTCTTCTGCATTCCTTGGTTGTAACAAGTGGTTTTTTGAGTAAGGATTGCCTTGCTCGAAGCATGTCTGCTGATTCTCCTCTGACTTCTGACATCAACAAACCATTTTTGCACAGAGGGCTGCTATTTACTGGATAATTTCTTCTTTTTGGGCTCTTTATTGTAAACCGTAGGGATGGTTGTGTTGAAAACTCCCAGCAGATCAGCAGTTTCTAAAACACTCAGATCCACCACCTGATGCCAACAATCATGCTGTGCACAAAGTCCCTTAAATCATCTCTAGTCACCATTCTGATACTCAGTTTGAATTTCAGTAGGCCATCTTGACCAATGGCCAGTGCATATTTATCTGTTGGTGACAATGAAAAACAGTAATTAAACAGTAATTACTTATCAACATAAAAAATATCCCTCACAGGCCTTTTTCATTTGTATAAAGAGAGCAGAAAGATACCATACGTGAAGCACAAACTTAAACAAGCTTCTTAATGTAATTTGTAATGTGCACACACACCAACTTGTGCTTAGAGAGAAATGTGAGAAAATTAACTTCACTAACATTAGAACCTGGTATCTGTGGTGCAGCAAATTGATTCAGCAGTAGGGCTCATAAACTCTCTGTAGCATGCAGTAATTATCACAGCAAATCTCTGCCTGATGAAGTTATTTTTGTCCAGTGCTGAGTGCTTAAACAGAGAGTGAAAATAATGAGCCACTGTGGTGATTTCAGTCTGTTTTTTAGTCACAGCAGTCTTTGGCATTTTGTCTCTTTCAGGGAAATGACAATAGTTATATCATTTTTGTGTGGTTCAATTCAGATTTTTAACTTTACATAATGTTTACATTTAATATTTACCCATATCGAGTTGTATTATCATGTAATATATGCTACACGCGACTGTGACCACAGTTAAAGTGGGCACACCTTCAGCTGTGTGTGTACGACTGCTTTTAGAGAGATAAATAGAGCAGATATACTGTATTCATATTCACATTTACTACATTCACCCACCTTGTCCCCCAACTGCCTATGCTGAGTCTGACTGTCACACATTAGTCTGCACTGGATGTAACAATACCTGCATGCAGTAGCAGTGGCACATCTGTCACAGAAATGCTGCAGGTTGAATTGGTAGTGGAATTAAAATTATCCAGCAGAAAAAGAGCAGCAGAAGGATGAAATCACAGCTGCAGCTGAGGTCCGAGCAACAACCACACCGAGGCACCGCCTCAATCATCAATGCTAGACAAACATCTGCATCTCAGCCAGTGGGTGTATAGAGATTGGTTATTAATAAGTAATGAGCAGTAAATATTTGCTTAGTTTTCCCTTAACTTGAAAGATACAGTAATTTGGCTATACAAATACACCAGCTGTTCATATGGACTAGAAGGAATACAAAGGTTTTGGTATATTTAAATCCTGTACACTCTACCTCTAACAATAAAATTAGATCATACTGTATATAAAATATTCACACTTGTAGTTTTCTAGCTGTTAATTTGCTACAACTATAAACTGAGTGTTCAGGATTTATTTTTCCATGTCACGACAAAATATAGCGCTTACATCATAAATGAGAAGTATTTTTTAAAAATGCTAAAGATGTATCTACCAAAAATAAAAAATAAAAATGAAAATTATTCAGGGCTATTTTATTCTTCTGTCTGCCTTAGAAGTAGTACCTTATACAAGTTAAGTGTATTATGTTTGTGTATTATTTTATTTCAAGTGAATACTTTTTCCCAGAACTTGTAATTTACCACATTTTTTACATCTTAGGGGAATTAACCTGATGCATTTTCCTTTATCTAAGTACTAATTCACTTTGCAAGCAGCCTGCATATTTCATTAATGGTCCATCTCTTCCCTGCTGAAAATAGTTATTTGGTATTGTATTTGTTTTAGTATGTTATTGTGACCTTTACATGTGTTCACAATTCTGTTTTATCTAGTTGTTATCCCCGGTTGGTGTTTTCAACTCCTGCCCTGTATTTGAACTTGAGGTACTTTTACAAATGTCTGCCATGCCTGTTTACGTGTCCTGTTAAAGGCCATGGCTGGTTTGTAGTTGTACTAAATGTGGATGATATATTTAATGAAGCCCTGAATAATGGTTAATATAAAAAATGATCTAAAAGATATTAAGTCAGGTTTCATTCATGGTCTGACCTTTACAGTTGGTAGAGCAGAATACATCTTCACAGGTCTGACTCACATATGGAGGTGTGTCTCCCTGTAGGCATCAAAATGCTGCATCCAAGTTAAATCAGCAATACTGAGTGCATGACGTGCATGCCTCTATAGCACTTACAGGTGCATCCACACCTGCATGGGTACAGAAAAAAATGACACCTACTGCAGATAGGGTAACTCCATGAACCCACATTTGTTTTTATAAATTAAAAACCAGAAAATGCAAAGTACTTTGAACTATATAATATAACTGAATTATGTAGATATCAATCATATATAAAACATAACACAAATAAAGCATGTCTGAATGTTTTCTCATAGACTCAACCAAGAAGCTGAAGGATGTGCTGCAGGAGTTCCATGGAGATGGTGTGTTGGCTAAATACAATCCAGAAGAGGTATGTTCAGTTTATACTGGATTATATAACACATAGTTTATAGTCTATTGACTCAGGAAATGCCAACAGCAAGCATATATCACACTTCAGCATTTCTTTCCGAAAACATGAGTAAGTGATTTAGAGAGATTTTAAACATGCATACATTTTAAAGATAAAACAATAATCAAGAACGCAACTAAAAAAAAAAAATACTCAACTACTAATTGCTGCATCATAACAGTTCACAAATCTCTAATTCAATAACAGATAATCACAACTACATAACTGCATTTTCAAAATGTGTGTAAATATGTGATGTGCTTATTTTGTGCATTTTAAATGACATAACCATGTGATACTTCCATGAATATGTCGCGATTCTTTCTTTCTTCAATGCTGCGGAGTGTAGAAGCAGGAAATTCTCAGCCAGGTATCTGCTGTCTCTTCCTCTTGATTTATTTTTCATTTATTGTCTGTGTTTTTCTAGTTTCTCTAATCACTAAATAATTGAACTCTCTTAAGGATTGTAGAAACTTCTAGAGGCAATGCAACCTATTGCAGGAAAATATTAAACCCTTAAAGTGTTTACCACAATCTGGCAATAACCATGTGCGTGAGCAAAATGACATTAAAAAAATAGGCTCACTGTTGTATCTGTCTGAACACAACTTGCAAATTGATACAGCTAGCAAAACACAACAAAACAAAAACAGTTGTCATCAAAGCTGCATAAAAAGGCATCTGTATGTAGGCCACACATAGTGCAGTAAATAAAAGAAGCTAAAACCCAAAACAATTCAGACATAGCCAAGTACAAAAATTTGCAACATTTTGCAAAATATTGAAAACATGATACTGAAAATCCTCGGCATTTCACTCAAACCTGAATTCAACAACTAGCGCTCTTATTTTTATTTTGTTTTAGGAGATTGACTTCCAGGGCTTTAAGGTCTTTATGCAAACATTCCTGGAGAGTGAACTCCCTGAAGAGTTCTGTCAACACCTTTACATGTCGTTTAGCAACAAAGGACCCAAACCCAGTCCCTCATCTTCTGACAAACCTCGAGTCTCTGGTAAGTGTAGAAAAGAAATTCTTTCCCTAACATGCCCTCAGTTCATAAACACAGCATGTTGGTGTTTTATAGTCAGTGATGTGTATAAGAAAACATCCCCACTTGTGTTGCTAAGGTTCAGCCAATATGTCAGTTATTCTCGTCCTTCACTGCGCTTCTTTTGGGGATTGTTATTGTCATCGTAGAGAATGAATCACTTTACTCTTCCTTTGCTGTGTGAAAAAAAATGGCACTGTCACTGTTTCTGTTTTGTGCCATTGGACAATTTATTCAATTTAATGCCAAGTCCAGCCCGATGGCACTCAGTGTAAATTGTAGTGTAGAAGCTGCCAATTGACTTGGCAATAGTTTTGTTTGTTTATAGCAATATACTAATGTCTCATTTGTGTGTGGTAATGACTAACTGATATTAAAATAATACTTAACACTTCAGATCAGTCCTCGTTCAGACAGCATCTCCTGCACTGCCACTTGGCTTTGACACCTCCTTGACTGCCTACCAGCTCAGATAATTAATAATAAAGTCTGTCTCGTGTCACTGAGTGCTAAAAAGCAACATGTGTTTTATCTTCAAGTGACCAGGCTCTCTAGCTCTCATTAGATAAGGTTTTTATGAAGTTTCATTGTCCACAGAGGAAGGAGGTTGGGGTGGATGATTTGAATTTTTGAGACAATAAACTCAGAGTAAGTTGGGCAAAACTGTCTTGGCATTGTTTTTATTACACTTCTAATATTGGCGGCCTTTAATAAATCCTCAATAAAAATGTCAAAATACAAAATGTAATCTTAATTTATGGTTTTCATAAACTGAACAATAAACTTGTATAACCATAATGTTCAGTTTATTGTGGTATATTTCTCCAGTGTGATATCATGACACACAAGGTGACTAAGCAGTGAGAACAGTGTGTATGTGAACTAGCTATTGACTATACTGCCAGAGCTTGAGTTGGCTAATCTCCTGGTTCAGCTTTACTTCATGTATAATAGGTCCAAAAGGAAAACTTAAGCAGATCACTCAAGGTTTAAAAATAAATAAAAGAAAATGAGGGAAAAATATTTTCTCTTCCCATAATAAATAAAAAAGGTGTTTAAACATCTGTTTGTCTGCCTTATAAGAACAAATACATGAAACATATATAAACTTAATAGCAATGTTAACAACAAGATTAATAATGAACTTTCGTGTGTGTGTGTGTGTGTGTGTGTGTGTGTGTGTGTGTGTGTGTGTGTGTGTGTGTGTGTGTGTGTGTGTGTGTGTGTGAGAGAGAGAATGAGTAGATAAATAAATAAAAATAAATACAATAAAATAGATAAAGCCCAAACCAAGAGATTCAGTTAAAACATAACATTTCTGGTACCAAATATTCTGAATTTTTTTGAATACATTCAACCATTTTTAAGATATAGCTTCTTTTCTTTTTACATGCAGTGAACAAATCTGTCATAAGCACTCTGTTTTTGGAGGATACCTTTTCTGGCATAATGCATAGATGGAAAATCATATCTAAGACATTAGTTGTAAGTGTATATTGTTATTTAAGTGGAGAACTTTTTGGAATAATGGGTTGTCTAACAAAAACATCAGCTTTGTTTCATGAAACAAGACAGCTGCACCATCTGTGTGAAATGTCAGCTTCAGATAAAGTACAACCGGACCTCATTCTAAGTGTCCTAACAATAATTACAAAACAAACTCAGAATTGTCATGACTCCCAGCTTTGGGAAAGATAACCTTGTAGTAGAGCTATTCACAAATTTCTGTTAAAACTATGTAAATAATGTGTAGCAAATGTTTGTGTAGGCTTGATTAAATGTAAAATTTTCATTACTAGGTTTCCTCCAAAAACATTGTATTGTTCCTAATTACTGTGAACTTAAATAACAATAACTAAAAATGATGTGTGATGATGTGTGTGGGCTTTAGTTGTTACATTTGATTTGAAGCACAGTTAAAATAATGGAATTGCCTCCCAGATTTAGACATGTTTCTGCCATTGAACCACAGGAAAAAATGAGTTTATTATAGAAAGGTTATATAAAAAAATGTTCTCCAGTTACTAGTCTTATTCTGTGACTGGAAATTGAAAACTTTCCTTGTGGAGATTGAGGAGTACTGGAGTACATTTACAGCAAAACAATGAGGTTTCTATAACTGCCATTCTATAAATTCATTTGTAGCCTTACATAGAGGCATTATTTTTTTCTTGAAAGTAATACTTGGTTAGCTGGTAGTGCATTAGTAAGTAAATTAATAATCATAAAGAGTGAACATAATATCCTAATATAGTTTGAATACACAGCCTGGTAATTGGTTTGATTCAAAGGTTTAAAGAATCTTAACAGGTTACTGTATTTACTCATGTATTAAATGTAAGTTTAACTCAATCAGGACAAAAGCTGTCCACAGAATAAAAAAACTTAGAAAAATAACAAGAAATATAGTTTACCTAAGGCCATTAACTTAGATTATTCATATCATGATCTTTTGCACATGCAGCATTTGATCACATTGTTTGCCCCAATTACGAGGCTGTGTGAAACTGGATCAGTGCAGCCTGTGCGAGTGTTTCGATTCGCCCTTATTGATCCAGCATGCTAGCTATAAGCCCTCCCATCACCCTTTGTGTCCATCTAATGACACAGAATGAAGCAAGTGATATGTTTTAAAGAAGAAACTCAGACATTAATGAGAAACCAAACCCAAATTCCTGTTTTCAGGTCCAGTAAATTTAAAGCTTAGTCTTCACAGTTCATTTGGTAGACGGTTGCCCTAATTTGTGTCATTAATAGCGGACCTTTTCTTGCACTTATAAAGGACATATTTTTCTAATGTATCCGTTTTCTCTTAAACAACAGAACTTCTCTATTTATGGTCACTTAAAAAACCCAGTATTCTCTTCAGTTCATTGTGTGTCATGACCTATGACATTTATCCACCCATGGGATGAATGTGAGGTCGTTATGGAATCATTATTGTTAAAGTTACCCAATCTCGCTACTGCTACTGCCGTCTGAGGAATTTTGCTAAGTATTAACTTTTAATGGCACTCATTTGTCATGATTGATTTTCCCTCTCAGTTAGGCCATTGTAACACTATTTAAACTGGTATCAATCAGAAATCAGTCAGTAAATTAAAAATGCAATAGAAAGACCCCTAAAAATTTGTTTTCAAAGTGACATTAAGATTTTGTTATTACTTTAAAGGCCCTTCATGGCCTGGGAGACAGTAGAATTGGAGAGACAGTAGAATTCATGTCTCAGCACAATCTGACATTTTGTCATTTTACTTCTTTAACTATTACATTTAGTTTAGGTTATTAGGTTATTATTTTGTGCTGTTTTGACTTTGCATTTGAGTCTTGCATGTCTTTATTGATGTGAAAATGGTTTCTAAGATTTAATCTTAGTGTTTAAATTTTTTAGTTTTTTAATCTTTGATTTGATGTTGTGTGTTTTAATTTTGTAAAGCTGGTTTTTCTACATACTCCTACAGAGTAGGAGTACAGATGTTACTCACTCCTGTAGGCTTTATTTTGAGCTTTAGTTTTCCCATAACAAAAGAAACATTATCTATTTATGTTTTCTGTTTGCTTTATTTTATTTTATGTGAGCACAGTGAATTGATAATGTAGCTAACACTACTAAGTGTTTGCCTCTGCCCTACCCTCTCTGCTCACACTGCATTTTAACACTGACAAATTTCGAGTAAATCTGTTCTCATTTGCATATTTTTCTCTTTTTGTTGTCACACTGTGGTACAAACACGGAATATTGAATGAAACACAACCCATTAAGACTAATGTAAAACAGCTGCCCCTTTCAAAACATTTATAACCTGCTTCTCTGCACAGCTAAAATCCCAGTGTTACAGCTTAAAAACAACAAGAAAGAAACAAACAAAAGACAAACAAACAAAACAGCTGATTGGGTTTTTCTACATGTTGTACTTGACTGTAATGTACGTGTTATGTACTATATTGTGACGTTTACAGCATTTTCACTGAGCAGCTTAGTTCTCCAATACTCACAAATGAGAGGCTGTCACAGTGGCATTAACCTTTATGTATATAACCACTATAGTCTCATCTTCAGTGGACCAGCTGACCTTTCAAAGGAGAGTGGGACCTTAAAAGGACAAGAGCTAAAGCAGAGTAAACAGCAGAGTTGCAGCAATGTAGAGCATGAAAATGTGTGTCAATTTGTTCATTTTATGCCAAATTATGAGGCTGTAAATAATAAGTATATTGATTTGGACCATTAAACACAATGTGATAGGGCTGAAGTATTGTCATCCCTAGACACCATACACATGCAGATTGTTCTGACTATATATGACTGATATCAGACATCCAAACCCAGTAGCTTATTGGGCTAACATTAGAGGTGGCATAAAGGATGTTTTAACCTTTCATGTGTTGGTCCTGCAGGACTAAAGCTGATCAAAGGCAACTCCACCCCTCTGAAGACCCCTACTCTGCCCAGGCCCCTAGATACAGTGCAGCTTAAGGACATTGTGTGTTACCTCTCCTTGCTAGAGGGTGGGCGTCCTGAGGACAAGCTTGAATGTGAGTATCATCCTATGTCACATGTCTGGGGCCTATGTTAATATGCAGTAAACATCAGCAGTAATGTGCAGATAGTGATTGTACTTCTCCTAACACTATGCAATATGCAAAAAACACTGGGAACCTTGAATATACAAATAAAAAGATAAAATGCAGATGCCAAACAACTGAGGTACCAGTAGGCAGAAGAAATGTCACTGGTTGTTAGAGCTCAGTGGGTGAAAAGCAGTTTTTCAGGCCAAATAAGGTCAAACTGAAGCCCAGTGAAAAAGACAAGAGAGTGAGAGGGAGCAAGGCAGTGACTCCTGGCAAAGCGATATCTCTTTGTCTGTGGATGCATGCTCTAGTGTGTGCTTATTAGCAAAATAATAATAAACCACACATGCCTCATATGTACCAACCTTTCTGTTAAGAAACTGTGACTCTTTGGTCAAAAAAATAACTCATGGTCAAAAAATAACCAGTGTTAAAACACATCTCTGTGAACTGAATGAGATCTAGAAAAAGACTCGTAACAGTGTGAAGTGGTTCCTTCTGAATGTGCTTTTTTAAGTGTGGGGACAACCTTAAAAAGAACCTTCAGTAAAGGTTTGAAAAATGTTGACCTTTGTTCTCAAGCTGTGATTGTGCTCTGAAAAGCTCTCGGTCCTTGACTTGCCTATGGATGTTTAGCTCAGCCAGTTTTTCACATTTTCTTTTTCTGTTTGGGCTTTGATGAAAGATTTGTGGAATTCTTAAATCTAAAAATATTTCAGTGGTAGACTTTTTTTAACGAATACCCAAAGAAGATTTTTTTTAATGTAATATATTTCCTGTTGCAATAGTAAATGTTCATATAGACCCATTCGTGTTTTGGTGAGGATTCAGTGCAGCTTTATTTTTTTAATTTTTTTGTATCCAGTAGGAGTTTGTCTGTATATAGTCCAATTTCTTTTAAACTACTTTGAAGTATAATTTGAGTGATAAAAACTTTGCTTCATGAGGTAGTCAATTGAAATGGTTTTCCAACAAGATCTCAAATTTGGACTCATCAGACCAAAGCACAGATTTCCACTGGTCGAATGTCCATTCCTTGGGTTTCTTGGCCCAAACAAATCTCTTCAGTTTGTTGCTTTTTCTTAGCAGTAGTTTAATAGCAGCTATTTGACAAAAACGGCCTGATTCACGCAGTCTCCTTTGAACAATTGATGTAGAAACATGCCTGCTACGGGAACTCTGTCTTGCATTTACAATGGCTTGCAAAAGTATTCAGCCCCCTTGAATTTTTCCACATTTTGTCACCTTACAGCCACAAACATGAATCAATTTTATTGGAATTCCCCGTGAAGGACCAACACAAAGTGGTGCACACGTGAGAAGTGGAACGAAAATCATTCATGATTCCAAACATTTTTTACAAATAAATAACTGAAAAGTGGGGTGTGTGCAATTATTCTGCCCCCTGAGGCAATACTTTGTAGAACCACCTTTTGCTGCAGTTACAGCTGCCAGTCTTTTAGGGTACGTCTCTACCAGCTTTGCACATCTAGAGACTGAAATCTTTGCCCATTCTTCTTTGCAAAACAGCTCCAGCTCAGTCAGATTAGATGGACAGCGTTTGTGAACAGCAGTTTTCAGATCTTGCCACAGATTCTCGATTGGATTTCGATCTGGACTTTGACTGGGCCATTCTAACACATGGATATGTTTTGTTTGAAACCATTCCATTGTTGCCCTGGCTTTATGTTTAGGGTCGTTGTCCTGCTGGAAGGTGAACCTCCGCCCCAGTCTCAAGTCTTTTGCAGACTGCAAGAGGTTTTCTTCCAAGATTGCCCTGTATTTGGCTCCATCCATCTTCCCATCAACTCTGACCAGCTTCCCTGTCCCCGCTGAAGAGAAGCCCCCCCAGAGCATGATGCTGCCACCACCATATTTGACAGTGGGGATGGTGTGTTCAGAGTGATGTGCAGTGTTAGTTTTCCTCCACACACAGCGTTTTGCATTTTGGCCAAAAAGTTCCATTTTGGTCTCATCTGACCAGAGCACCTTCTTCCACATGTTTGCTGTGTCCCCACATGGCTTGTGGCAAACTGCAAACGGGACTTCTTATGGGTTTCTGTTAACAATGGCTTTCTTCTTGCCACTCTTCCATAAAGGCCAACTTTGTGCAGTGCACGACTAATAGTTGTCCTATGGACAGATTCCCCCACCTGAGCTGTAGATCTCTGCAGCTCGTCCAGAGTCACCATGGGCCTCTTGGCTGCATTTCTGATCAGCGCTCTCCTTGTTCGGCCTGTGAGTTTACAGTGGGGCAAAAAAGTATTTAGTCAGCCACCGATTGTGCAAGTTCCCCCACTTAAAATGATGACAGAGGTCAGTAATTTGCACCAGAGGTACACTTCAACTGTGAGAGACAGAATGTGAAAAAAAAATCCATGAATTCACATGGTAGGATTTGTAAAGAATTTATTCGTAAATTAGGGTGGAAAATAAGTATTTGGTCACCTCAAACAAGGAAAATCTCTGGCTCTCACAGACCTGTAACGTCTTCTGTAAGAAGCTTTTCTGTCCCCCACTCGTTACCTGTATGAATGGCACCTGTTTGAACTCATCATCTGTATAAAAGACACCTGTCCACAGCCTCAAACAGTCAGACTCCAAACTCCACCATGGCCAAGACCAAAGAGCTTTCGAAGGACACCAGGAAAAGTATTGTAGACCTGCACCAGACTGGGAAGAGTGAATCTACAATAGGCAAGCAGCTTGGTGTGAAAAAATCAACTGTGGGAGCAATCATCAGAAAATGGAAGACATACAAGACCACTGATAATCTCCCTCGATCTGGGGCTCCACGCAAGATCTCATCCCGTGGGGTCAAAATGATCATGAGAACGGTGAGCAAAGATCCCAGAACCACACGGGGGGACCTGGTGAATGACCTGCAGAGAGCTGGGACCAAAGTAACAAAGGTCACCATCAGTAACACACTACAACGGCAGGGAATCAAATCCCGCAGTGCCAGACGTGTTCCGCTGCTGAAGCCAGTGCATGTCCAGGCCCGTCTGAAGTTTGCCAGAGAGCACATGGATGATACAGCAAAGGATTGGGAGAATGTCATGTGGTCAGATGAAACCAAAGTAGAACTTTTTGGTATAAACTCAACTCGTCGTGTTTGGAGGAAGACGAATACTGAGTTGCATCCCAAGAACACCATACCTACTGTGAAGCATGGGGGTGGAAACATCATGCTATGGGGCTGTTTTTCTGCCAAGGGGACAGGACGACTGATCCGTGTTAAGGACAGAATGAATGGGGCCATGTATCGTGAGATTTTGAGCCAAAACCTCCTTCCATCAGTGAGAACTTTGAAGATGAAACGAGGCTGGGTCTTCCAACATGACAATGATCCAAAACACACCGCCCGGGCAACAAAGGAGTGGCTCCGTAAGAAGCATTTGAAAGTCCTGGAGTGGCCTAGCCAGTCTCCAGACCTCAACCCCATAGAAAATCTGTGGCGGGAGTTGAAAGTCCGTGTTGCTCGGCGACAGCCCCAAAACATCACTGCTCTCGAGAAGATCTGCATGGAGGAATGGGCCAAAATACCAGCTACTGTGTGTGCAAACCTGGTAAAGACCTATAGTAAACGTTTGACCTCTGTTATTGCCAACAAAGGTTATGTTACAAAGTATTGAGTTGTATTTTTGTTATTGACCAAATACTTATTTTCCACCCTGATTTACGAATAAATTCTTTACAAATCCTACCATGTGGATTCATGGATTTTTTTTTTTCACATTCTGTCTCTCACAGTTGAAGTGTACCTCTGGTGCAAATTACTGACCTCTGTCATCATTTTAGGTGGAGGAATTTGCACAATCGGTGGCTGACTAAATACTTTTTTGCCCCACTGTAGGTGGACGGCCTTGTCTTGGTAGGTTTACAGTTGTGCTATACTCCTTCCATTTCTGAATGATCGCTTGAACAGTGCTCCGTGGGATGTTCAAGGCTTGGGAAATCTTTTTGTAGCCTAAGCCTGCTTTAAATTTCTCAATAACTTTATCCCTGACCTGTCTGGTGTGTTCTTTGGACTTCATGGTGTTGTTGCTCCCAATATTCTCTTAGACAACCTCTGAGGCCGTCACAGAGCAGCTGTATTTGTACTGACATTAGATTACACACAGGTGCACTCTATCTAGTCATTAGCACTCATCAGGCAATGTCTATGGGCAACTGACTGCACTCAGACCAAAGGGGGCTGAATAATTACGCACACCCCACTTTTCAGTTATTTATTTGTAAAAAATGTTTGGAATCATGTATGATTTTCGTTCCACTTCTCACGTGTACACCACTTTGTGTTGGTCTTTCACAGGGAATTCCAATAAAATTGATTCATGTTTGTGGCTGTAATGTGACAAAATGTGGAAAAGTTCAAGGGGGCCGAATACTTTTGCAAGCCACTGTATCTGTGCTCTAATCTGAGGTGCTGTTAACTTGCAATTTCTGGGGATGGTGACTCGGATGAATTTATCCTCTGCAGCAGAGATGATTCTTGATCTTCCTTTCTGGGGGTGGTCCTCATGTGAGCCAGTTTCATCTTAGCGCTTGATGGTTTTTACGACTCCACTTGGAGACACATTCAAATTTTTAGCAATTTTCCAGACTGACTGACCTTCAGTTCTTAAAGTAATGATGGACTGTCGTTTCTCTTTACTTAGCTGATTGGTTCTTGCCATAATATGAATTCTATCAGTTGTCAAATAGGGCTCTCAGCTGTGTACTAACCTGACTTCTGTACAACACAACTGATGTCAACAAAGCAAAGGGAGACTACTTTGAGGAATCCAAAATATAAAACATATTTAGAGTTATTTATAAAATTTTTCTTGACATAATTTCTTGACATTTTTCTTTACATAATTCCATATAAATTGCTTCATATATCTGATGTCTTCAGTATGTGTCTACAATGTATAAAGTAGTAAAAATAAAGAAAAAACATTAAATGAGAAGCTGTTTCTAAACTTTTTACTCTAATGTATATATAATCTACTAACAGAAACCCACCTGCTGTTCAAACTTTTTGTTTGGTTGGCCGATGACAAGAAAGTTGGGTCGGAAGAAGGAAGAAAGAAGCTAAAACTGGTTCTGTAAGAAATTGGATGGATCGAATCATCCAAAACTCCTTGATTAGAGTCCAAGAATAAAATTATGGAATTGGAAATTAGCAGTTAGTTCCCTTTATTATAAATGATGCTCAACAATTAGTAAAATACTCAACTCAAACTGTCTTGTTGCAGTCAAAATATTTCCTTAATAACTTTGTACCTGCTGGTTTCTTTGTTTGGTTTGCTTTTTTTTCTCAGCATTTTATCTGAGTGAGTCAGACTTTCCTGAGATGTTTTTGGTAATTAAGAAGTGCATTCAACCGAATTTTTTTTCTTATTGCATTATTCTTTACTTAAAACGAATTAAGGTAAAATGTTTCCTCTTGCAGCCAGTCTTATCAGCCATTAACATTTTGGGTTTTCTAAACTCAGAGGTTCTAATCTGGCCACAGCCTAAATGCCTATTTTATTATAAATGTAAAAATCAATCTTTTTTTCTGCATCTCCACTTTCTGTCTTAATGCAGATCACCTTCTTTTAAAGTGATCTTCTGAGCTCCCATAAAGCTTCACCAACAGGTGTTTGATACCTCATTTTGGCAGTCTATTGACACACCTCTTAATTGCAGTCATTGCATATATTATTCACAACGTTTTCTCAATTGGACAGCAGCCGTTTTTTCTGTGTTGCTATAATGCTCATGCTTCTGCTAAATTATCGAGTAATGTTGCTCCCATTAAGCAAAGGGGATTATTAAATAATTCAGCAGATGGTACCTGTGACTGGGAACACATTATGGAATTAACTACGGGTGATGTGTCATTGCTGCACCCTGTCCCT
Organism: Mchenga conophoros; assembly: GCF_057382185.1. Taxonomy (NCBI): domain Eukaryota; kingdom Metazoa; phylum Chordata; class Actinopteri; order Cichliformes; family Cichlidae; genus Mchenga; species Mchenga conophoros. Next base: position 32,850,903 of record NC_140536.1, read on the forward strand.
GTAAACCGCTGTGGGCTTTAACATGTTATTTCGGTAGAGGATGGCTCCCTCTTCTGGACTGTTTGAAAAGGCACAGCACAGATTTAAAGTGGTTCTTAGACACATATGTGCTGCTTTATTTACATCAGGTTCATTAAAAATTAAAATAGCTTTAAAAAAATACAAATTGCATGTAAATGTACAAATAAAAATGAGAAAGACAATAAAAATAAATTTAAAAATTCCCACTTTCAGGTATTTTTGCTACAGGCCATTAAAAACTTTAAGAAAACACTTCTTATGATAACAAAATGATTAAAGGTCAAAACTAACAAAAACTTACAATACCGTTTTTTCTTTTTATTGTTGATTTTTAAATAAAAGGTAGTTTATATCATTTAATTATTTATACCTAATATTTATTTCTGAAATAAAATGTGTAGTGAAGGGTTTGTAGTAACATTATTCCACTAATAAACAGGGGGCAGTAGTACACATATACAGCAATGCACCCACACTTTCTACTAAATGTGGATGCAAACTTAATCAAGTTGTGGCTTATTAAAGCTGTTTCTGTGGGGGAAAATTTATTTTGGCAGTTTGTTAAAGGTGAGTAAGTTTTTTATTAATTAACTTTTTAAAAATTATTTATTTATTTTCAATGCAGACCTCCTGGGACACATATCAAGTTTCACTTACAACTGTCACACTGCCGTTATTTATGTTTGATCCCTGTTTACAGTTTTAACTGGCCTCACCAAAGTCCATAAAATGTAGTCCTCATTTTTCTTTTAGATGATAACAATGACCTGAATAGTAATCAGGAAACAGCTGGGTTTGAGTGAAGATACATTTGAACTTATTTGCAGTCACAATTATTTTAAAGATTTGTATGTTTGAAAGAAATTTCTTTTCTTATTTCAGCCCATTTGTACTACATGGTATCATGTCAACACCCTTTTCGCTCTCTTTACTTTTGGGTCCTCTTTGATCACTACAGTCACCCCCTTCTAACACCCTCAACCTCCACCCAACAGCAGACACCAGGATCAGCCACCACCATCACCTCTGTTTCCCTGGAAACTGGCAATTAGCTCCTTGTTAGTGGCCTGACAAGCTGCCATGTGACATCAACTCTTTAGTGATGATGTCAGTAGCCACGATGTGCTGCACCCAAGCCAGGCTGGAGGTGGGGCAGTGTTTTTTTTCTATTTATAGGCATTAGCCTGAAACAGTGTGCACAGCCATTTCCTGTTGATGTTGTTGTCACAGCTCAGCAGGACTTATAGTACTGTGCAAAACCATTCATATCATTATATTTTGCAAGGAACATTAGAAATAGTTTTAGCGGCGAAAAAACTGCAAACACACAGAAATACATGGAAATACCATAGTAAGCCAAAAAAACAGAGTTTGTGCAATTATAACTAGCTTGAAAATAGCCACCCTTGGCTTTGATGTTGGACAAGCTTTTAAGTAGTTCTTCAAACTTCTTGGAGGATATTACAAAAGTCTTTGGGTGATGCTGGCTTTTGTGCTGTTCCCTGTCAAGATGTTCCCCCACTGCTTCAATAAGCAAATAAGGTCTGGGCTCCTTTCAGGTGCAAACACCAAAGACGTCTAGCTAGTATTTTTCCTGGAAAATTAAAAGTAGAGAAGTGCTTAAAACTTTATATAACTCTGCAAGAGATGCACATATGCACATATGCTATGTGTAAGGTGTTTTTGCCTCAAGTTGTGAAACAAGTTTGCGGTTCCCACCTTTAGCTGGAAGTTTTCTTGCATATTTAGCAAAATACTTCACTTTGTTGCAGTTTGATGAAGCATTTTAGGTACTAAATCATCATTGAAGGTTTACATGCAGTTCTGACTCTGTTGCTATTGCAACAACATTGCAATATGACAGTTTTGCATCAGGTAAAAATTTCTAACAGGCAATATGATATGCAGCAGGCCTAATTCCAATGTGAATCATAATCTGCTGATACCTTTCTGTGTTCATAATTTCATTAATTCCGACAATATCCCCAACACCACTGATTGAAATGCAGGCCCCAAACCATGACACAGCCTCCACCATGTTTTACACATGACTGTAGATATTCAAATTTAAATTCGTCACTCCATTAGGCCTGCTGCCACTGATTTTCAGTCCAGTTCTTATGTAATTTGACATACCCCAGGCTTTTCTCACCATTTCCTTTCCTTCTCCCGGGTCCTGTGTCAGGTTTTCAGATACTGTTTATATGCTCATCTGCTGTAAATAGGATTTTAGGCCTGCTACTTTTCTGTCCTCTACTTGCTCAGTTTCCCTACGGTTTTTAAGGACACACTGCACATCGTCTCGAAATACGCGTTCAACTCTTCGGGGATTCAAAAAAACAAAAACACTATTTTGCCTATCAGACTGTGCTATCTTTTAAACTTTTTAAATAGTCAACTAAACAAATTGTAACAGTAGACAGACTACTAGTAACAAAGTTGCTAAATTTTCTGCTATGTGCTCCCCTGGGGGGGGGGGGGGGGTGGTAAGGGGTCTTTTTATGCTTGAATGATCCACAGATCATGGTTCAACTAGTCCAATACATTCCCCTGTAAGGTGCAAAGAACCAGACTGAAAATAAGAGCAAGACTAACCAAAAAATAAAGGTCAGAAATATTATTGGTTTAAATCACAAAAAAAAGACTTGCTTTTTGACACAAAAATATAAAGAAGTGAGGAATGATTCACGATTTTGTCACAGCGCCATAAAATTACTGACGTTAAGAGATGATCAATCACATCTGTGATTTAGGAGCTGTCCGTTTCCATGGTGACACTTTTAAATGGTAATTGGGGGACACTTAAAGTTGCAGCTTCAGAGGCTGATGAGACAGCTGCTGAGATAAAGACTTTGGTTTTCCTCTGCGTACACTGACGTGATATTGGCACTGAAGAGTGTAGCCAAAGCTAGAGTGGCACTAAATACTGACCTGAAAGGTGGAGAAACTTTGGAGAATCCAGGATGTTACTACAATAAGCTGACATTTTCTTTTTGTCTCCATAGTCATGTTTCGACTCTACGACACAGATGGAAATGGCTCCTTGGACAGCTCGGTAAATATTTCCCTTTTGGAGTGTTTGTTTTGATTTACAAAATCAGGATCCTACCTCAGAATACTTTAGTTTTTAATGAGCAAAATGGTTTTGTTATTGTTTTTTTATGAGCTTTTATGGCATTGATAATATTATATATGCAACATTATATAAGCTCAAGTTCCACTTGCCAATTAGTATTCTTGACTGACAAATGGCTGACTGGCTACTGTGATTTACCCACATAAGCAGATGAGTTTATAGAGAAAACCCATATGAGAGAAACAGAAAAAAATCCAGCAATTATATGGGGAGAAATGGCTTGTTGATGCCAGAGGTCAGTGGAGAATGGCCGGATTAGTTTGTTGTAATAGGAAGGCAACACTAACTTGGCTAAGAACAGGAATCTGAGGCTGAAATTCACACGGGCTCAACAAAATTAGACCTATCTTCCCATGTGATGTCTGTGCTTTGGATGCATGGTTGGAGGGGTCCTATTTCACTGCAGGTGTAAACTTTGCATGTGACAAATAAAAGTCTCCATCCATCCATTCATCCATCCATCCATCAAACCAAACACTGGGAAAATGTTACCTGGCTTCTTGAACATGACAATGAGTTCACTGTACTTAAATTGCCTCCACAGTCACCAGATCCTATAGAACACCCTTGGAATGTGGTGGAATGGGAAATTCCTATCATGGATTTGCAGCAACTGTATGATACTATCGTGTCAATATGCAGCAAAGTCTCTGAGGGATGTTTCCAGCCCCTTTGTTGGATTTATGACATGAAGAATAAAGTTAATTCTGGAAACAAAAAGTGGTCCAAACTAGTACTAACAAGGAATATCTACTGTCATAAAGTGGTCAGTGAGCATTTAAGCAATCCAGTGGCTTGTCCGATGACATAGATTTTCAGTTTTTCAGGGTTTCTGAGACTTTTTTTCTGTCAGGTAACAGATATCCAGCTCTGTTCACCACTTAGATAACTTTTTAAATAAAAAATTATAATATTTAACAGCTAAACTATCATCAGATGATAGTCGATGGTTTCAAGGGTGGATTCATAATAATAGACTATATGATTTGCAAGCTGTCTTTTGTAAACGTAAGATAACGTTTTTTGCTGATTATCTTTCTAATATCTCTGTATTTTCTTCTTCAGTTCTTCTCCCTTGATCTTTTTTTCTAAATGTTATCAGTTAATCTCCATTTTTTTTAATCATTTCTGTCCATCAGATTCTATTTCTCTGTATGTCTGTTTCTCCATCAACAAAATCATTTAAATAAATTAAGTAAATTAATGGATGAAATGGGAAGAGTAATGGAGAAAAACAGGGATGAGTAAAATCTGTGGATTGGACATAGTTATGAATGAAAGAGCACTGCTCATTATCTGTCCAGAGTGTGTAGGAGGGGGTGGGGGTTTAAATTAAAGGGTTAAAAGGGAGATAGAGAAGGTGGAGTGGGTTTGGTAACGTATTCAATTATTAGTCATCTCTCACCCATTATTGGACGGCAGATAGAAAGCATAATAGAAAACAGAGGACTAATGAGAGGGCAGAGAGAATACAAATGTAGGCAGAGATAGCCATTCAGTGGGACCCAACTCATACTCAGAATTTAAGAGAAAATGAAAAAACAGTATGAACTCTTCATTTACACTCATACACTCTAGTTTTTAAAGATATCCTAAGTGCATCATAGTGATTCAGTGTGGTACTAGATAATAACATCACCCGCCTCTGCCCCCAAAAACCAACCATTGTAATTAAACCTTCAGCTTCAGAGTGCTTCCCACACTGCCTTTGTTTTTGCTGTGTGCAACTCTTCTCTGCAGAAGAATGACATTTCCAACCTGCTATTACGAGCTGTTCATCAGTCTATTCATGCCAAAGAAATTTAGTGACATTAACTTAAGGCTGCGACATACAGAAAGGTAAACACAGTGTTTTTGTGCCTATAATGACCGTCTGTGGTGTCGCCGCAGGAGTTAGAGCACATTGTCTCCCAGATGATGCATGTCGCAGAGTACCTGGAATGGGATGTGACTGAGCTGAAACCAGTAAGGAGTATATTCATACCCTATGTTGCTTGAGAAATAGAGTATGCATGAAAATATTGCTTACTAGCCTGAGACAATCATGTGTACTCAACTCAATATGGTTTTTTTTGTTGTTGTTGTTTTTACTGTAGATCCTTCAGGAAATGATGCAGGAGATTGACTACGATCACGATGGTACTGTATCACTGGAAGAGTGGATCCAGGGAGGGATGACCACCATCCCCCTGCTAGTCTTGCTGGGCCTGGAGACAGTGAGTCCACAGAGAGAGTCACATTTGGTGCTAATACTGAGAAGCCCAAAGCTTTCTTAGATGCACAGTGCTATGCTAGTACAGTACTATACTAAAACTAAAATTCTCCAAGTCTTTAGAAATTGGCTGCTTTTTCACTCATTTCTAGCCCAGACGAACACTTTTTGTTTGATACAGCAAGCTGTACAGTAAGGCACATAACTCGAGGGATGAAGCTAGGCACAGAACCAATTTAAAGTTGACTATTTAAGTTGTAAATGTAAAAACATAGCATAGTTTAATTCCCAAAGAGCTACAGCATTAGCTGGACTTTTCAGTTCACTGATTTTCCACTAGGTGGAAGCATTTGACTACCTTTTAATAAAAACTTACCACGTATCCTTTTTTATGAATGAATATTACTACAAAAGCGTAACAGAAAATCATGCCTTCTGACCTTACTGAATTTAGACTGCTTGACCTAGAATAATATACAAAGAAAATCAAAATGCTTTGTCTTGATGAAATCCCCCCAAAAGTTGATTCTGTTAATCTGAATTCAGTGTTTTCAGTGGGAGAAACGTTTCATCACTCATCAAGTGACTTCTTCAGTCTCAGCTAACTGCATGTTTCCCAAATTTTATAAGCACTACAAATACATAATGACGGAATCTAGCACCATTTCCTAAGAATGAGCCATGAGGGTAGTTTCATGATCATTAATATGCAAATTGTCATTGCCATTGATTTGTGGCCATGAGAACTGTTCACAGAGAGTTGGAGAATGGCTGCAATCAAAGCTGTAAGCGAGTGAACAGCATCCCAGCGGACTGGGAAGCAGAAGAACATCATATCAAAGAAGCCCTGAGTAAATGTGGTTATCCCAGCTGGGCATGGGAAGCTGGGAAGAGGCTTGGAGAACACTCCAGGCAATCCAGGAGAGAAGACGGAAAAATGCTGCCTAAGCAAGAACCATTGGCGATCCGTTATGCATCAGGAGTTTCGGAACAGCCGAGACACATTTTTTCAAAACAGTCTCAATGACTTTTAAAGACCAAAAAACTCCAAAGATTCATCCACCGCAAAGACCCAGTTTCCTACCTGAAACAGAGCGATATCAACCCGTTCTCACTCCCAAAGCGTAACATTTTACGCTAGGTGACAAATCGTCACCATATTACGTTTTCGGCTACCCACCACGTTCCTAAATGACGACCTCGGAAAAAGAGGAAATATGAGAACCGTCTGGACTGAACCTACACATGTTCGCTCTTTTTCTTCAAATCGCTTAGAAACACGCTATTTAACATCATTAAAGTCCTGGTTAAGGTCAGGAATAAGGTTATGGTCAGGGCTAGGGATAAGGTTAGGTTTAGGGCTGGAATACAGGGCTGGAACGTCTACTACCGCGGGAGCGTCATTGCACTGGATTCCAGCAATAACCCGCCGCGTACCATAAGAACGCCGAAGGTCTCCTTTCGCGTTCCTCAGGAACGCCGCGGGACGTGACAAAACGTCGACATGTTACGCCTCGGGAGTGAGATGAAGTTCAAGAGGAAACCAAACACAGCGCAACATGGAGGAGCTACCCTGTCAGGCCACTCATTCAGTGATGAAGATGTGCACAGGGAGGAAGGCTGGTTTGAGCATAGAGTCAAGGAGGCCATTTATGTGAAAAGGAAACAACGGTGGCTGAACCGAGGAGGGGGCCTGAGATGGTGAAAGATGGACTCTTATCTCATCTCTTGATTGCAGCTGTTTCACAAATCAGCTGAGACTGAAGAAGTCACTTGGGTAAGTGATGAAATGTTTCTCCCACTGAAAACGCTGCATCCAGAAGAACAAAATCAACTACAAAGTGCTTTTGTACAGAATTCAACTTGCGATAAAAGGAACAAATTTAGTCAATCAGATGATTAACTGGTGATTGTCCAGCCTGAATATGAAGCCATGTGATACAGCGGTGGATTAGTGACTCGTTGACTGTTCCATCAGTTAATGGTTGCACCTGTTTCTGTTGCTGCAGAACGTAAAAGATGATGGGCAGCACGTGTGGAGACTGAAGCACTTCAATAAGCCAGCCTACTGTAACCTGTGTCTCAACATGCTAATTGGACTGGGGAAGCAGGGTCTCTGCTGCTCATGTGAGTAATTCAGTCAGTGTTACAGGTTTGACAGATGCACTTATCTGTTTAAAAAGATGAAATGTAACATTGCAAGATCTGTAAGATCTGCGTGGCCTTTCATGCATGAAAGGTAGTGATAAGGATATTTACATAAAACAACTGACATCAAAAAGTAAATGTCTAATAATTTTGATTTAGTGCCACATGATTGTCTAAAACACAGGACAGGTGGAGATAAAGGAGAAGTAAACAGTTTAACAGAGACTTTTTATTTTAAAAGGATAAGACCTGCACGTGTTTCAGCCTCCTACAGTGCAACCTTTACTGAGTTAGAAAAAGATGAACAAACACATAACTCAAACCCTAGTGTACATACTTTACAACAAAAGAGAAGTTCTTCTTTGTTCTTTTGCTCATTCAAAACAATGTTTTTGTGTTTTGTTTTTTGCTCCAGTCTGCAAGTACACAGTCCACGAGCGCTGTGTGGCTCGCGCTCCGCTGTCTTGCATCAAAACCTATGTCAAGTCCAAGAAAAACACAGAGGTACGTCCAATTGGAGTGTTTACCAGTCGGCACGCTTGGATCAGCAGTGCTCCGTGGAGCTTAGGATAAGGGCTTCTCTTCCTCTCATGGAATTGCAACAACTCAATCTGCTACTAAGCATTTCTAATTACCAGGATAAACCTAGTTTAGAGACGGGGATGCAGACAGCACTGTTTGCTTTGCTTTCTCCTCCTCACTCTCTGTTTTTCCTTCTTGTTTCCTTCTTGTTCCTTCTTGCTTGTTTTTCCCTTCCTCCTTGCTGTCTTTAATTGTTGTGTCACTTGTGCTTTTGTATATATCTTGTTTTTCTGCACCATGTTTCTTTTCTCACTTTTTTCCCTCTCTGTGTGCTATCTCTCCTTTTCTCTGCAGGTAATGCATCATTTCTGGGTGGAAGGGAACTGCCCCACCAAGTGTGACAAGTGTCACAAAACCATTAAGTGTTACCAGGGTCTGACTGGGCTCCACTGTGTTTGGTGTCAAATCACGGTGAGCCGACACCCGAGGAGAGCCAGCCACCTCCTTATTATATTCCCACTGCTTCTTGTTGTTTAGGGTTTCATTTTTGCACCTCTCCTACCTCACAAGTCATCCCACCAATTTACACTCCCAAAACACTTGTTTGCAGTTGCACATTAATAGAAAATAAAATGGAGACAATGACACATGTAATGTAAATTAGTCTGGAGCATATACCTGAAATTGTACACTTAAACATGAACTCTTATTGACACGAGTTGGTTGTTAATAACGGTTGCCACCTCCTCCAGCTCCATAACAAGTGTGCCTCACATGTGAAACCTGAGTGTGACTGTGGACCCCTGAAGGATCACATCCTGCCCCCCAACTCAATCTGCCCCATCGTCCTGGTAAGACTTCACTTCTGATGGGTCAGCAGTCCCGAGGCTTGGTGAACCTGACCTCGTTTGGAACTGTTACCCGAGGATCCAATCATCAGCCTGTGTTCTCCCACTGAGCTCTGAAATGGCACCAAATTATTTTGTAGAAGTTTATTTCCAAAATTGTATGAGTGCGCTTCACGAGGAAGGACTCTTACTTACTCAATAAAAACTCCATTTAAACTTATGTGGGGAAAGTTTGCCAGAAAAGGTCAAAAGCCAACATAAAAAGTTACAACATTAATTTTTTATTAATAACCTCGTTGTTTTGTATTTATGTTTGTAACTTTTTATTTGGTTATGGCAGATTTGTAAGTTGCAATATGTAAAATAAGCTTTTCTTTCAGTGAAATTCTTCAACTAGCAACAGATTAAATGTGAACTTATAGGAAAACTACTGGGAAATTACAGATATATAATATTAAGATTGACAGTTTATATTCTGACTCCTTCTTTCTGCTAAAAGTAAAAAAAAAATGTTAGAGATTACTAAATCTGCAGCCTACACTAAGCTGTTCACGTCATTGTAGTCATAAAACGATAGCAGGTCTCTAGAGACGACTTTACAGCAACAGATACGAGACACACAGTTCACTCCAATTCTGGCAGTAAACCATGTATTTACCTATGCACTATTCTATCCAATAATAATAATAATAATAATAATATCACGGTTCGATATTTTTTCGATACAAAAAAATGTTCATGCCGTTTTAATTTGTCATTTATTAAAATTATAAATATATATTTTAACTCAAAAGTACGGTTTTTAAATGTAATGTTGCTGAAACAACAAAATAATTTAAAAAAAATAATTTGTCTGATCGAGAAATCACTCATCTTTGGAAAAGAGAGTTTATTACAGAGAAATGGCTCTTTCCAAAATAAAAGCTATACTATATGCTTCTTCTGGGCTATGTTCTCAGCAGCATATTAAACATATCAGGTCCCCATAAGGAGAATCACGTGCTAACGGCTGTCTAAATGACTCGGGTAAAGTTTGTAGCATGCGTGCTTGTTGTTTTTGTCTGCTTCCACTTGTCTTTGCACTAGGATGATGTCGGCGTAAATGTGCAGTCATATTCGTTGTGTTCCCACTAGTGCTGTCTGCGTTAATCTCGTTAAAATGACGTTAACGCCATAACGCGGCAAATCTCCGTTAACGAGTTACCGCGGATCGCCCCGTGCATGGGGCTGGACGTCAACACGTTAACGAGCTAACTGCGCCAACGCACTAGTTCCCACCCATGTAATTGAGCATTGCGTGGCACATCTGACATACTGTTTTATGGTGGGGAGGTTTAATTTCGGCTACCATTTAGGCAGTTGCCATTTGCAACGACCTTAACTTCTGTCTCGCTAGCTTGTGCTGTGCTCAGTGGATCTGCGCTCGACAGTGCAGCCTAGGCGGAGTAGTTGAATGCAGATCCACTGAGCTCTCAACACAGACAGCATCATCAGAAGAAAAGTTGATAAAATAAATTACAAATTTTGAAATTTTGTATTGTTCGATACATATGCGTACTGAACCGAAAGCACTGTATCGATATGAGTATTGTTGCACCCCTAATGTATATATATATACACATACATATATATATATACATATGCATGTGTATATAGAGCATTGTTTTTTCCCTGCAATTATATATATATATATATATATATATATATATATATATATATATATATATATATATATATATATACATATATTTAATTGCAGGGAAAAAAAACAAAGCTCTTGTAATTGTGTGACCTTTGACCACAGGAAAGACAGTCTACACTGAGGAAGGACTCTCGGTCAAGTCAGTCAGGCAGAGGAAAGATGCAGAGAGCCAATTCTGTCACAGTCGATGGCCAAGGACTGCAGGTTGTACTCGAGACATTTGACAGTTTTGTGCCTTAATATTTTTTTTATAGTTTTTATTTACTAATCACAATCCCATACTACAGTGAATGCAGAATTCGTGCTTTGTTGTTTGTTTGTTTTTTTGTATTTTATTTGTTTTTAGATATTTCATTGATAATAAGGTTATGCTTCACAGTTTGAAAAGGCCCACAATGAGGAGAGGGGGTTTGAGAAATCCTTAATTTTCAGATTCATTAATTTATTTTAAAATTACAAAAGTTGAAAAATCTGTTAGTAGTTGGAAAAAATCTGTTTTAATCCAGTGAAAGCACAAGTCTTCACTTCACAAACAAGCGAACATACGACAGTCCGATTATTTGGGGTGCAGGTGCAGAATAAGTGGTTATATGACCTGAAACGTTTTGTGGATGCCAAGAAATTGGCTCATTTTGAAATAAATAAAAACAAAGAGTAACTGAAATACATGTTAAAAAGCTTGCTTGCTAAATTCTGCACAGCCATAAATTGGATACAGTCGGATTATTTTAAGGTCCCATCCAGAAATCAAACCGTTTTTCATGAATACTGAGTTTTTAAAATGAAGCTCTGTATGATGGGACTCTGCAGGCCCTGCTGGTAATCAGTATCCCATGGCAGAGCCTTGTCCAGCCTGATGCTCTCTAATATCTGTCAGCCAGCATGTTGGCGATGGAAGCCTGCCGCTGTCTGTGGCGACTGCACGTCTACGCGTGGATGAGAGAGAAATATGATGAATCATATCCCAGGCACATCCATCTATGCTCCTCGCTGGCTAACCAGCGTAATAATCAAGATTATTATTTATAATTACAGGAAGTAATGGATCACTCTGAACTGGACAGGGAGCTCATTAATTCACCCTTGGCCTGCTGGGATAGCAGGCAGGGGGAGTTAAGTGCTTCATCTGTGTCAGGGAGAGCACTGGGCGAGTTGTTGCAGACTAACTGCAGGAAGGGTAATTCAAACGGGGGCCGCTGAGTCAGAGCTTGTTTATGTGGCGCTTTGTGAGATCGGCCTCTGACATCGCAGGCTCTGCCTGTCCACAGATTCACTACCACTCAGAGACACTGGAAAATCCGTTCTCATGTCACTCAAGGCAAACTGTCTGGCTGATTAGAAAGCAGTCGCAAATAAGTACTTGGTATCAGGTTGAGTATTGACTGACTGTAAGATAGAGGACTTCTTGTTTTTTATGTCAGAGCATTCAAAAGTTGAGTTTAATAGTCCCAAACTTTAAAAATAATATTTAAAAGTATTTAAGGATAATGTTGTTGTCAGCTTGACATTTTATTGGTGTCAACAAAACCCCCAAAATAAAACAAAACAAGACAAAAAATATCAAAAAGTGATGCTCAAACATCAAGCAGGATATGGCTTATTTGTCTTTGATGTAGAGGTCTGTTATTGTCAGAATGTTTAAAGAGAACATGAATTAGTTTCTGTAACGTAAGGTGAGTTGTTTCCGTGAGTGATGTGTTTGTGACTTTAATTCACCAATCAGGAGTGGCACTGCCACACTTGTGTTTTGCGTAGTGTAACGACAATAAATGCTTTCTATGCTATTCTATTTATTGCTGCCAAAAACACAGATGCTGTAGTTCATTTTGAGGCAATCCTGATTAATTGTCCTGGACCTGGAGCTTCTAACCACTGTAGTTCACATGTATTAATTACCTACAATGGTGGTGCAATTGCCCACCGGTGGACAGTGAAGATACTGCAAGAAATTGTAATTAAAAATTTTGCAGTGGAATTTTACATTTTCATTCCAATTTTTACTTTAAAAAACATGTAAAACAGAAAACTAGAACCTATGAAACAAACCTACTGGATTTCAAAATGAGATGTTATTCATCATTTTCTGACCTATTCTTGATCATCATCATTAGTGGGGAAAAAGTTCAAATGGAGCGGTTGTTATGAGGTCGTAGTAAAAGTATTAACAGAGATATTGTCTCATGAAGCAAAATGAGGAAAAGATATAAATGAACCAGGGGGAAAAATAATGAAGGACATCCTTTGTCATATGCTCATCTGCTGGTTGAATATCCAATGAAAGATCTGAGTGGGTCGGCGTAAATTTGAGAATGACTTGCCTGCGGTGAAAAACTATATTTACTTGAATTATTTGAGTAAGAATGAATACATGATTTTTTTTGACAATAAAAAAGCAAAACAACGTTTCTTTGAAAAATAAAGGTATCAGTTCCTCAAAAATCAAGGGACCTGTGATAGTGTATAATGTAGTTTCAGAGATACTGGCTAAAATCTCCATCACAGCTCTTCCTTTATAATTAGACATTATAATTAACCCAAGATTAAGTTTTTACTCAGGCGAAGAAACATGAAGCACACACAGACATTATCCCAGCCAGGTAACAGGAAAACTGCAGTATGTAACGAATCAGATGACTGGCATGCCTTGAAAGTGCTGTATATACTTGGCAAAATTTCTGAGGGATATGGCTTGAAAGTGAATTCCTGTGAAGCATCCTGCAGTCTCCAAACACCAACAGTTTGTTTTGACATCTCCCATTCAGATCACAACAATAGAGGGCACTCATCCTCTGCTGGTGTTTGTCAATCCGAAGAGCGGGGGGAAGCAGGGAGAGAGGTAAGTACACAATCTGTCTCAACATGCTACATGAAGCCTCTAAAGCCCCGCTCCTCAGCCGCAGAGGGAAGGCAACAGCGTGGCCTCTGGCCACCAAGTGCTTTAGGCTTGCTCAGTCAAATAAAAACAAAATAACATTTACCTAAAGCACTGGACGCCTCTGCCGTCAGCTCTCTTTTCTTTCTTTCTCACACACACATACACACACACTCTTGCTTCAGACAGCCTTCTCACTGTCATGTCACTGGCTGGTTCCCCTTCTTTAACCCAGGGCTAATTGGGTTATTACTGAAACATATTCATTCACTCCTTATTACTCCGGCCCTCATTTGTTTAAATTATGAGATCAAAATATGACTTCAGCCAGTTGATATAATGAAATTGAAATTAAAATGAATTAGTCTTTCTAATGGTTTCTCCTCAAGGGGACTTTGGGTATGTCCCACCCCACTGCCCAGTCCACTGCCTCGTTACATTGTGATTGGACCCTGGACTGCATTTGCACTTAACAGGCTAAATTCCCTGAAGTGGAAACGAATGTGTGATGTTTGAGAGAGCGACATTTGCATTGCTTCTTAGTTTTTTCCGATGTTATTTTTTTTATTTATTTCTTCTGTAGGATTTACAGAAAGTTCCAGTATCTTCTGAACCCAAGACAAGTCTACAACCTGGCTAAAAATGGACCCATGCCAGGGTACGTTGTTGACCAGATCATCTTTAGTGATATCTCACACATCTGTAGTGTGAGATACCGTTTTAAAAATGTATTATTTCCATGAAAGAAGCTAAATGTCAATATAATATATTTTTTCACAGGTTACTTTTTTTAATGTTTAAAGCATCCAAATTTCACACTCATATGACGATTGAGGTTTGCTTTTTTAAAGTGTTTCAGACACGAGAGGAAAAATCTGCAGCCCTTTTATCAATCTAAGATCTAAACCCTAAAAGCAGGTAGATATTTTCCAAAATGATTTGTGTTTAAAAAAAAAAGATTATATTTAAAAACACTGTAGCTTATAACCACAGATAAACACAGAAAGCACATTAGCAGCCTTAACAGAAATGAAAAGGCTGTTTCAGTGTACTCATGAAAATCAGAGTATTGTTTTCTAATGGAATTAAAAAAGTGAACATGACTGCTCTTAGATTATTAAATCCCAAAACAACTGCCATGATACATCTAAAGAACTGGAAAAAATAATAAATAGTAATAATAACGACTATAGTATAAACAAAGCAAGAAAAAAGGAAAAATAAAGATTCACATTAGTTTTATATTTTTTGTTTTATGTGTTAATTTTTCTTTATTAGCTTTATAACTGGCAGCAGTATCTGTAGTAAGTTACTTTGCATTAAGAAAATTGTCTTTTTATATAAATTATTGTGGAAAAATTGAAAGAACTGTTTATAAAAGGAGAAGAAAATATAGGAAAAACACAAAATCTAAAAGCATCCCTTTGTTTGTTACCTCACTAATCAGATCAGCTAATGACCTTCTGTTTACACACCCAGTAGTGTTTTCGGTTGTTGCCCACATATAATAACCACCATCACATGCAAGAGAGGCCTGTAGCATTAAACCTCTCACTCGGTTCCCTCAGACAGAACAGACACAAATGAGGTGAGTTCACACATAACAAATCCTGGAGACGATAGCATCATGCTGACGAGCAGCGACTCCATATGCATAAGGCTGAACGCAGAGCTGGTGACACAAGTGACTGACGGATAGAGAGAGGTGAAACGCTCGCCATACCACATGTGATCGCGCATACAGACAAGCAGCTCACTGCAGGCTGGTGGTGTGGGCAGCTCCAGGTTTCCTATGGTTCACATTTGTGATTAAGAAAATGAATGGATGATTTACATGCACAACGCTCCTCCACTTTGCTGTTTGCGTCCAGCAGCGTTTAAACACACAGGAATGCCTCAGCATCGTGCTGCCACGTTGTTTGGCTTTGATTAGATGTGAAAACAGAATCTTTGTGTCTTATAAAAAATAAATACACAGCAGCACTCACAGGGTAAAAAAAAACCCTCCACGAGGTTTAGACTGGCACAGCTTTCACTGCGCCAACGCAACTCCCAAGTTTTAGGGACTGACCTTGTGGCCACTGTTTGTTTCTCTGTTGATGTGGCTGAAGCGTCACCTGCCTCTCCTCTGCAGTCTGGGGTCGAATCCGTGGCTTCTTCCTAGAGTTGAGAACATTCCAGATGACCTTCTCCTACTCTAACCTTGTTAATATTTTGTCAAGTGTACTCACTGCAGCACACATTAGCAGGGTGAACGGTCACCGTCGGACACTGCAGGCCGAGGCAGCCGCACGCACTGCTGTCAATTAGCTGCCTCAATAATGCAATTACAGCAAATTAAGTGTTTGTTTCTTGGTATTTAAATATCCCCAAAGTTGCCTTTCATGTTTGCGGCCGTCTGTTTTGCGTCTAATATGGTTTGTGGTCCCAGTTGGAGAGTAATTGAGCGAATCATTTACCCGCCATACGAGGCTTGGAGGCTGGCTCATTCAGTTAGGGCTTTGTTATTGTGAAGGAACGGAAGAAGTTGGACTGAACACTGCCTGTCATGATCCAATTAGGCCTCGAACAGGCAGGCTAGCTCACTGAATGAATAATTATCAATGCGACATGTGTTATTTTGTGGGATTAGATGGGGGTTTGCAGTGAAGCAGTGTGCTGTTGCAGTAGGCTCAAAAATATGCTCATAATATGCACACTGTGTCTGTGTCATGTGAATTTTAAACGCAAGAAAGACTGAAAAAAGAGACATTTTAATGCACCTTCACTTTTAAAATCATTTTCAATTATTTTCAGGGAAAACTGAAGATAAAAGATATCTTCTGTAACCAGTGCAAGGCATCTAAAAGTAAGACGTTTGTTACAGGTTGAATTTCTTCAGAGATGTTCCTGATTTCAGAGTGTTGGCCTGTGGAGGTGATGGCACTGTGGGCTGGATCCTGGACTTCATTGGTACAGAATATGCTACTTTTCAATTTTTTTTTATTTTGTCACAACTTTGCCAAGAATTTGGTCCTCATGTTCATTCCAAAAAAAAACAAAAAAAAAACTGCAAGCCTTCTGAGGTGCTACAGTACATGTGCACATACTCCATTCAGTTACCTGTAAAGTAATAAACATAGTACTGTAGCACTTAAACACCCCATTTCCTTTTTTGGCAAAATTGCCTTTGTTTTTATTATTTTTCAAAGGCTGCAGCACTCTTGTTGTCCAGCCTGAAATGGTAAAGCGTAATAAATGGGTTGTATATGAACACTTTCATTACATCCAAGCCTGTGTATTCAGAGGTGGTAAAATGGGATGATTACGTGAGTTGGAAAACAACATATTAGTCATCATTTGAAGGGAAAAAAAAACACCCGGCCTTCTCTGTTTGGTCTTGAAGATGTGTTACTTGTTTGGGCTCTCAAAAATTGCCTCAATTTTTTATCAATCAAAACAAAGAGAGGTAATAACTGTCAGGCAAAATGTGCCTCTTGAAATAGACTGTACAACTGGACATTCATGTTGACTTCTAGTATTACTAGTTGGGCTGAAAAAGGGATTTGATGGTTTCTTTGCAAGTTCTTGCAGTGAGTTTGTTTTCTTGGTTTGGCCTTGTTTCACATCTTGTTGTGATATTTGTCCTGCTGCTCTAGATAAGGCCAACCTGGACAAGAACCCCCCTGTGTGTATACTTCCTCTTGGCACGGGCAATGACCTGGCAAGATGTCTGCGATGGGGAGGAGGTACTGACAGAAAACAGATACATAACAGTCAACAACATGGCCTCACATCCCTTTGCTGTAGTGAAAGGTAGAGGTATAAATGTCCTGCATTAGAAATCCAGTGTTAATATTGTTTGTAACGCTCTAATTATTCTGGAACATCAATGTGGCTAAAACTAATAATTACTTTATTTGGTGCTCTAAAAATAATATGCAAATTAACTGATTAAATAGAGCAAACAGTGGAATGCCCAGAGTGATGTCTACATGTTTTGTACTTTCCAGGCAAATACATAAATATTCAATTGTATAAAACAAAGAAAAAAAATGTTATTTATTTATTTATTTTAAGAGACTGCTTTGAGTTCATGGGCAAGCACTTAGAGACATGCGGAAGGAAAAACTCCCTTTTAACAGGAAAAAAACCTCAAGCAGAACCAGGCTCAGCCATCTGTCATGACCAGCTGAGGTGGATGTATTGGAGAATTGTACAGAGACCAATATCACCTAAATAAAGCACATTCAACAATAAATAAATAACCGTAGCCAAAGCTGCCCACACAGTGTGTTAGTCTGTTTTACTGCTCAGGAATTTATAGATTTGTATTCTATATTTCACAAGCATTAAAAAAATGCTGTCTTGGCCGTTTTTATTCAAAGCTGCTACATCTCTAGAAATACTTATTTATAAATCAAATCAAATCAAATCAAATCACTTTTATTGTCACATCACATGTGCAGGCACACTGGCACAGCACATGCGAGTGAAATTCTTGTGTGCGAGCCCCACAAGCAACAGAGATGTGCAAACACAACAACACAAACGAGCAAAATACAAGAATGGCCAACCTGAAACTAATAAATATATGTACAATATATAATAGTGTATGCATTTCTGGATGTGTATACTAAATATTTTCCTACGTGTGTGTATACACATTTTTACAAATTAAATAGTAAAAAAATAAAAAATAAAAAATAAAAATAATAATAATAATAATAATAATAATAATAAAATATATAAAATATACAGAGTTGAATATGTGCAAAACAAGTGGCATTTATATACAGTGTGGAGTGCATAATGTTGAAGTTCCAGTAGTGAAGCTGAGGTGTCTATGACGTGTTCAGCAGTCTGATGGCCTGATGGAAAAAGCTGTCTCTCAGTCTGCTGGTACGGGACCGGATGCTGCAGAACCTCCTTCCTGATGGAAGCAGTCTGAACAGTTTATGGCTGGGGTGACTGGAGTCCTTGATGATCCTCCCCGCTTTCCTCAGGCAGCGCTTCCTGTAGATGTCTTGGAGGGAGGGAAGCTCACCTCCAATTATCCGTTCAGAGCACCGCACTACTCGCTGGAGAGCTTTGCAGTTGTAGGCGGTGCT
The DNA here is from genome assembly GCF_057382185.1 of Mchenga conophoros. Taxonomy (NCBI): domain Eukaryota; kingdom Metazoa; phylum Chordata; class Actinopteri; order Cichliformes; family Cichlidae; genus Mchenga; species Mchenga conophoros. The sequence continues at coordinate 32,869,454 of NC_140536.1, forward strand.
GTTGCCATACCAGGTGGTGATGCATCCAGTGAGGATGCTCTCAATGGCACAGTGATAGAAGGTCCTGAGGATGCGGGGGCTCATGCCGAATCTTTTCAGTCTCCTGAGAAAGAAGAGGCGCTGCTGCGCCTTCTTCACTGTTTTGTTTGTGTGTACTGACCACGTAAGATCCTCAGCCAGATGTACTCCAAGGAACCGGAAGCTGCTCACTCTCTCCACAGCAGCGCCGTTGATGGTGATGGGGGTGTGTACTTCTCTGCACCTCCGGAAGTCCACTATCAACTCCTTTGTCTTTGCGACGTTGAGGGTGAGATGGTTGTCTTGACACCAGTGGGTCAGGGCGCTGACCTCCTCCCTGTAAGCCGTCTCATCACCGTTGGTGATAAGACCCACCACTGTAGTGTCGTCCGCAAACTTCACAATGATGTTGGAGCTGTTAGTGGCTGTGCAGTCGTAGGTGTAGAGTGAGTACAGGAGAGGGCTCAGTACACACCCCTGTGGAGCACCAGTGTTCAGTGTGATGGGGGATGAGGTGATGCTGCCCAGTCTGACCACCTGGCGTCTGTCAGACAGGAAGCTATGGATCCAGCTGCAGAGGGAGCTGCTCAGTCCTAGATCCTGCAGTTTCCTGTCCAGCTTCGAGGGAACGATGGTATTGAATGCTGAGCTGTAATCTACAAACAGCATCCTCACATACGTGTCTCTCTTCTCCAGGTGTGACAGGGCAGTGTGTAGTGTCAGGGCTATGGCATCATCAGTGGACCTGTTGTGGCGGTATGCAAACTGTAGAGGGTCCAGTGAGTCGGGTAGTGCAGAGCAGATGAAGTCCCTGACCAGCTTCTCGAAGCATTTGCTTACGATGGGGGTCAGGGCTACAGGTCGCCAGTCGTTCAATGAGGAGATGGTGGAGGATTTGGGTACAGGGACGATGGTGGCCATTTTGAAGCAGGCTGGGACTACAGACAGAGAGAGGGAAAGGTTGAAGATGTGCGTGAACACTCCAGCCAGCTGAGCCGCGCATGACCTGAGGACGCGGCCGGGAATCCCGTCCGGACCAGTAGCTTTGCGTGCGTTCACCTTCCTGAAGCACTTCCGCACATCCTCCTCAGACACAGTGTGCGCACTGACGTCATCCGCGGTGCGCACACTGTCCGGTCTCATGGTGTTCGCTGTGTCGAATCTAGCGTAGAATACGTTTAGATCCTCACACAGAGAGGCCGTGGTCTGCGGTATGGGGATATATGGGGAGTTCACATTTGAAATGAATATAGAAATTAAACTTTGAGACCAGAACTGGGGTTTTTTTCCCAACTAGGCTGTAGACATTTTTTTTCTGCTGTAAGTGAGGCTATTTTTAACTTACTTTGGATCCAGCCTCAAAAGGAAATGCCGTTTTTGGCACTTGTGAACTGACGTAATTTTTTCACCATAGGTCAAAATACCAAATAAAGACCAAACAAAAATGTCCAACACAATATAACCCAAGGATTTTATAATAACAAAATCATTAAGTATAAGTAACAAAATTGAGTAATACTGGAAGTAAATTGTCCATATACATGTATAAAAACTTATTTGGAAACTCACTTGTATTTTCGTGTATTTGCCCATGCACCTGTGTTTGCAAAGTGTCAGTCATGTGGCACGAGATATTCTAGACCCATTTTAGCATCTCACTTGTCTCATCTTATTCTTCCTGAGGCTATGAGGGCGAAAGCCTCCTTAAGATCCTGCGGGACATTGAGAACAGTACAGAGGTGATGCTGGATCGCTGGAAGATTGATGTCACACCCACAGACAAGGAAGAGCGAGGGGACCCAGTGCCTTACAGCATTATAAACAACTACTTTTCCATTGGAGTGGTAAGTTGAACACTGAGACAATAAGGTGCAAAGATACCTTTTGTTGGTATTTTATGTTATATGATTTTGATGTAATACCCTTTGTCAGATCTTCTCACTTTGAACAGTATTTAATAGTGTTTAGTGCTGAAGAAAAAAACATGATGTCCACATTAAATACATTTAGATGTAAATAGTCTTTGTATTTGATTTTATGTATAATTGTTTCTGCACACACACAAATGGCAGCTAATTGCATGTTGCTTAGCAATTGCATGATGCCTCTCACTACAAAAACACCTGCTTGTGAAGGGGATTGGGGTAAGTCTCACGTTCTAGGTGTCAGATGTGACGCTCGTGTTGAAACAAACAAAAGAAAAAGCAGTAAACTGTTTAGCATCTGCATATTCTCAGGGATTTTGGTGTTATTTCTTCACACATTTTTAATAATCAAAATCAGCAACGTAAATATTTTGACTGTTTTTGATTGAAACAAAAAAAAAATCTATGAATAAGTAAACTTGCTAAGACTATAAAAACAAAGAACGATGTGTAAAAGAAAAAGGCAATGTGCAAATTAAGATAAAATTAAAGATTTTATGGGTTTAAAAAGTACTTTAGCTTTAGCTGGAAAAAAAACTACAATGAAAACCAAAAATTCAACCTTAGGCTCAATGTGTAAAGTGATGTGTTGAAATATAAATACTACTAATAATACGATTACAATTTTAACTTATATAGATGCTGCATTCCCAGGTTGGGTGTAAAGGCTTCAACACACTTATATCACAATGCAAGACATAATAATAAACAATAAAAACAACCACAATAAAGACTCTCAACGATGAACCAGTTGCAATATAAATTTCCTTGTGGGGCTCGCGTGCTGTCCACTAATCACAGGGTTGATAGTTTGATCCTCACCTTTAGCAAGATACTGAACCTCAAGCTGTTTTTGCTGGGAGGCCAGGGCCATTGCTGTGTGAGCATGTGTAAACAGGTGAATGGGAAGCATTGAAAGTGCTGTGCTGAAATACTGTAAAGGCTCTCTGTAAGTGGAGACAATTTATCACTTGTGCACTGCTGAGAGAATGTGAATATGGCACCTTTTTACGCCTTACACACCAAAGGAAGGTTCAGTCTTTGTAAGAAAGAGTCTCAGACAAAGAATGATACCAGCAGACAATTTAACCTAGAAAAAAAAATAGAAATAGCTGCTAACGTGTGGACTCCTGTGCTTAAAATTAAAATTCCTCTCTCAATAATTCTTCTTTCTGACTGTTTTGGAAGGTTGAATACAGAAGGTAGAACAGCGAGTGGAGTACATGCAGTAACAGCCTAATCAGTCAATTTATTTGTTGTGATCACATTGTGGTTAGACCTTTATTGAGATGTGCTCAAACCTCTACCGTCTCTGATCGATAAACAGGGCCTGTTGTGTATTTGCATGAAGTTACGCATCCATTAGCACCTCCCCTGTCCATCAGCACCATAATGACACTGATTTCACGTAGCTCGTGTTAGCCATTACTGATAAATGTCAGGGGGAAATATGGTAATTGACATTTACAGGTGGTAGAGGAGGGAGTCGCTCGGGTTTGTCAGATTTGTAGAGACCATGGCAGGGACATAAGTGATGCATGGCCCTAGAAATGTTAGTTGAATAACACCTCCAGCCCTGGGCTCTTAATGACGATGTTTGAGGATATTAGAGGACGGGTCTTGTTAACATTGTGATAAAGGAGAACAATAGCTGTAATCTGTCTACAGTGATGAACATATGGTGATGTGTTCAGGGGGAAGTGGTAACAGTTTGAAATACATCCCAGAGCATTCATCCAAATGTTCAAATGCATTAATAGCCTAGCATAAATGTCAGACACACAAGTTACTTCATCTGCTGCTTCATTTGGAGAACTTTCAAGTCAGATTTATTGGTGTAGCATTTTCAGAAACAACAAGTAAGTGAACATTCAAAGATCGACTTCTGAAAAAGGCGATCACAAACAAGAAAATAAATGTATTGCTATCAAATTATATAATATCATTTATATATTAGCATTTTTCATCATTATGTTAAAATGGTACATTTTTGTCTACTTGATTGTAATGGAGATTGTTGATGGTAAAAACAACATTCAGCCAAATGCAAATGGGCCTTTTTAAAAAACACAGAATGTACAAAAGATTGTTGTTACTACTGTGAAGCCATCTTTTGTTTTGTGTCCTCTCATAGTAGCTGCAACTGTGCACCATGATCTTTTTTCTTCAAAGTCAGAAGTGACTATGTTTGAATGCGAGGGTAGAGTACTAAGTCAACTAAAGTTAACACTTGCTATCTTTATTAGCAAAGTGTATCAATACCCTATATGCATGCATCATGCAGACATAAGTAGCTGCTAATGTATCAGTAACACAATTTAGTAGCAGAATTCATGTAGCCAGGTGTGTCAACACTGACTTGTTACCTAACAATGCATAACATTAACTCTTAATGCATTTTAAAAAGTGAGTTATACTGCACAAAAATTCACCCCCAAAGAGTTAAGATAAAAAGCTTTTTTTCTTCTTTTTTCCCAAACTGCCAGGCAGACATTTTTATTTCTTGCTTCGAACTTCGAAACTGATGTTAACTCTCTTTTTGGTACCTAAAAGTGGTCATTCAAGAAATTTTTGATACTTCTGCACTGGCAAGACTGTGATTGTTTTAAAGGTACAACATGCAGCTTTGAGCAGTCGTAGAGTTGGGTTTCATTCTTTTTCACTGAACATTTAACTTAAGTGAAATCTTCAGTGTAGTCACCAGGTTACCATTGATTTTTCCTAGTTGCAAGGAGGCTGCCATCCTGTTTTTACGCTTGTGTGACTGAAACATAAAGATGCATAATTTTGCTCAAAATGTGGTGGATTTTAATGTTAGTATGTGCAGTCAACCAAACATGCAGTACTCTAAAAAAAACGTGAAGTTTTAATGCTTTAATGATTGCTTCTTGTTGAAGCAAACATTGAGAGAAAACGTCTTTGGCCTGACATCTTTGGTTCATAAACTCATTATAACCCCTATTGTCTTTGCTCTGTTGGTGGGATTAGTGGGCGCGATGATGACAAATGAAGTTGTTTGTGGGGGATTAAGAAGACTTTGAGGTCTCTATGGATTTGAGTGTGATACAATATTTTGTTTGCATCAAATTTTTTGCTTTCCGTTGAATGAGAGAATTACATTAAAGATTATGCGACAAGTCAAGCTAATAATTACTTCAGAGATTATGCAGATGAAGAGTAGATTGTTTCTGTAATGACACTGTTGAAATCAAAAGATCAGCAATAGCAGCCAACTCGGACGATGACTGTCACTGGCAACATATGCTTGAAAGTCATTTCCATGAGTCCTTTTAAATTTGTATTCATTTTAGGATCCATTTGGAGGATCCTAAAAGCAGAGTGGTTATGGCACATACCAGACAGATTTTGGCCATCATCTCTTTGTGCATTTCCTGTCTTTCTTTCTTATGTCCCCTTGTAATAAAGGCCAGAGGTGTTTAAACTTGACTGACTGCTCTGATACTGGTCAGTCACCAATAATGCGTTATAGTAACCAAAGAACAAAAGAACAATACTTTCTCTGATCTCATTCTTGTCCCACAGCACAGGTATTTCTTCTTCTTTCTTTTTCTTGAATTTTTCCAGCCTAACCTTCTGCCATGGCCCAGTTGGGTTGAGAATTAATGACGCCATCCCTTTGGGAGGATGTGGAAGTGACGTGAAGTGTAATGATCTCAATCAGGGCCAGGGGTGAGAGACAGAACTAATCACTGAGCGTACTCCGCTACCATAATGCAGTCAGTCGCCCTAATGACCCTGGCACTCCTGTCAAAGCCATTACTCTCCACTGTAGTGAAAGGCACATCAAACCGCTGAAGCCCACTCATAATTGGACTAAACTTTGAGCTATGAGAGGACATTACACATGTCCTGTATTAATTTGGGTGCCAGATTTTTACATTGGTAATTATTTGAGGGCAGCTGGGGGTGAGGGGGGGGAGTGAGCTGACGGCGCATCAGACCTGTGAGGGGGTCAGTGCATAAGAATGTGTCATACATGTATTCAAGGTTTGGCCCACTACTCCTGTCATATTGGTGTTTTATTGTGTTGTTTTTACACATAAAGTCAGAAAACTAGTAAAATGTATCCAGTTGGACAAACACAACATCTTAACTAACTAACTTTTTTTTTCAACTCAGTTTTGCAGAACAGCTAAAATTACACTCAACCATGAAAAAAACATTTTTTTTTAAGTTATTTATCAAATTCTGCTTAGATAAACATAATTAGATATTAAACAAACATTTGAAACCCATTGAAATGAAAAGATATTTCTTGATAAGTCATGTTTGGCGCAAAAAAGAACCCTGAAACAATTTTGTCATTTTATACTACACACATTTTGAGTGTACCCTTGACCAAGATGTGCAGTGCACGCTGGTGTATTAGCATGGTGCATAGTGAATAATTTAAAAAAGAAAACAATGAGCAAGGAAGAAAAAAATAGCTATTCACCTGCTGCTCACTTGTAATTTATTACAAGAATGGAAAGAAAATAATTTTATATTCAGAATATTACAGTATTGTAATTCGCAAATTTCAATTTTATATTTTAGATTGGTCCAAATTGATTTTCACAAAATAATTTAGGAGGTAAAAGAAAACATCAAAAGCACAAAGTGATTTTGTTTCAGAAGCTTTCCAGGTGGGGTTGTTTCTATTTTTGTTTGTGTTTCTGAATAAAAAAAAATTAAATAAAGCTAATATAATAATATTTTTGTTTTTGTTTTGATAGAGGTTTTGCTTTTCTGTGTAAATTTGTATATGACTTTGAACAGTTTTCATGTTTTTATCAAACATTTGTACAGATAAAATTATATTTTGTTATATATGTGAATACTGTAAATGTTCTGTATTTTGGTTATAGGAGCATTAGAGTGTTTCTTTTTTAAGTTTTTTAATTTAAAGCAAACAAACAGTACAGCAATGTAGAACGACAAAGTGCTTTATCCACTCTGGGTTGCTTGAAATCGCTGTTTACTGTTGCAAAGCCACAGCTCCACTTGTACAGATCTCAGATAATAGACCCCAAACCAAAGGGGAGACAACCTCTCCTGGCTTTTGCTCTCTTGTTTGCAGCTATTGTCCTGTTTGTAAGAAAATCAAGTTACAATCTCTCAGATATATCCATCACCTCACCTTTCTTGCTCACGATGGAAGCGTGAGGCGAGTCTGCGGGGATCTTGAAGAAATCTTTTGGTCTTCTGCTTACAGCGTCTTGAAGAGACATCAAGAGAAACTCCATTGATTTTTCTCTTTTGGCTTCTTCTAAATTTCTGTACAGAGAGCTAGCAGGGGGTCCTCCCTGACTACACTGCTGTTTCAATAGTGCCACTCAAAATGGAGTGGGTCAAAACAGATTGCTTCAGCGGAGGGGGGGCGAGGAACAAGCCCAGAAAGTTCACAGCAACTTTTCCCTCACTCTTTCTTGAGATGTCTTCAGAGCAAGATAAGTTTTCATCAGAGTTTTTCACAAAGGCCAGTACACGTTTTTCTGCTGACACGGACTTGGAAGTGTAAATTAAAGGAAATTTATGTTTTTCCTTCATTAGAGTCAGGCCTCACGCCCTGAGAGGTTTTGTGCATACTTTACGGCATATTTGAGTTCATATGTCATGTTCACCTGCTTACTGGTGTTCCGATTAAATACCCTGTTTAGCATTTTTGCACAAATGCGCTTTGATATTAAAATATCCAATATATTTAAACTCAAACTGCGGTGCTGTGCTCCAGTACATTTAAACAGTTAATGCCCAGGTTAATACAAAGAAAGTATACCACTGTGAAGGGAAATTTATTAGTAGGCAGTAGTCTTTTTTTTCCATTTCAAAAATGAGATTACAGGTAAACTAAAATGAAACACTTCATATACATTTAAATCGTTTATTTAAAAGTACCTTTGACTGCATTGTGGTTTTATGAAAAACTGTGCAATATTCAAAATGTTATTGTTATTAATCAACAAAAACCTTTGTCATGTGAGAGAATGATGAGTGATTATGGGTATTTAGGTTTAGAAGTAGATTGGAGAAAATCTGAACTGCAGAGAGACGAGTGGTGAGGTACATACAGAGAAAGAAAACAACTTGGTTGCTGAGGTTTCAGCAGCTTCCTGTAGGGTGGTTAGGAGCAGTATGTGTTTAATTAATTAGCCCGTATGGAAGCAGCATGTTTTCATCAGGGTCTCTGTCAACTTCATCCAAAGCTTAGCAACCTTCTGCGTACTACAGCTCCTGTAATCTTATAGCGATAAACACCATGGACATCCAAGATGTGCCTGCAATGTTTGAGAAGTGTGGAGTAAATATCAGCTGACATAAATTTAAACTTTAACGTAATAAAATTTTGCATGCTATTAATTGTTGTAATGACATGAGTACAAAGGATTATTAGGGCCACATTAAAAAAATATATTAAAGAGAAAAAACTTGAAATGTGGTGATTACAGTTGTTTTTTCAAGACTGTACCCTCTACAAAATGCCTTGTGTGGATGATTTAGTCAAACAAATTGATCTGCCGTTTTGTGATACAACATACATCCTCTTTATTGCACGAGGGTGTAACCATCAATAACCTCGCATCTGTCCATTACCAGTCATTTCATTTCGTACAAATCCACTCTTCCAACTTTGTGTGGTTTTTTTCCATCTGACCATTTGCAGCTTTCTGCACCATCTTTTCAAAGTCCTTACACTTTATCACTGCACTGTGTTTATGTGCTAAAAGGGAAATCATTTCCTTCCTTCTTACTAAAACTGGCAGTTTGTCTTGAAAGAACAACTGTAAGCTCCACCTTTCGACTTTTTTCTCAAAATAGATTTTTGATTTTATTCTCAGAATTTTGACTTTAACCTAAAAATGATAAATACATTTTTTTCTTAATGAGGTCCTAATACTTTGTTGTAGAGAAGAGCTTATTTATTTATTAATTAATTTTTTTACCTAGAGTTCCATACACTAAAGTGTCCAAAACTAGAGGTTGCAAGACTGTAATTCACTTATGATCTGTTGTTAAACTATTACACCAACTTGCTTCAATAAAACATACAATTTTATTGTCTCTTTCAGGATGCCTCAATCGCACATCGTTTCCATGTTATGAGAGAGAAGCACCCTGAGAAGTTTAACAGCAGGTATGTTTCTGTTTTGTTCTTTTGGGCCATTGGAGCTATTGCCATTGGGCGAGAGGCATTGCACATCCTGGACCAGTAAATGGCAGGGCTCACCCGAAGAGACAGACAACCATTCCCCGTCACATCCACATCTATGGTTAAATTCAAATCACCAATCAACTTAACATGCAAAATCCTCAAAGAGGGGCCCTGCTTAAAATCAATATCTCTTAACAAACATATTGATGAGTGGTTCCCCAGTTTTTCAGCTGGACCACTATTTTGTAGATGTACCCAAACAGGCATTGTTTGAAACATCCTTTTGTTGCATTGTTTTTTTGAAAATATTGACTGCAGTTAATACATACAGTTTGTTTTGGACGTTACTAATGGTAGAGATCTATTGTCTGGTTTGGGTTTACCTAGCACTCTCTTCACTAACTTGTCCATACAATCCTAGCACTACGGAAGTTTCATGGCCTCACTGTGCTCCTCCTGTTTCACTATGTGCTAGATTGTCTTGTAATTTATTAAATAGCAATAGTTCTCTAGTCTTTCTAAAGGTCTTTAAAAGGTTTTTAGGGTTTTTGTTTTTAGGAAAGGGTTTTTTGTTTGTTTGTTTGTTTGTTCATTTGTTTTGTTTTTTGTTTGTTTGTTTTTTGGACATTGGCTGATTGTGTCTGACACCTTTTTTCTGCAAAATGAAAACTAGCACCCTCTGAAAGACAGCTTAACAAAGAAGCAACTCTTTAAATTGTATCTTTACACACTTTGCGGTCCTTGTTCCCATTTCTTAAGCTAAGATAAAACAGTTTGACATAATATTAGGCATGATTATTGCACCAATGGGGTGATTCCGAGAGAGTTACTACCTGAAAACTAAAGCATGGACATGCTGAGATATATATCTTGGCATGTGGTGTCCCCCAGTAGTGTCCTCAACTAGAAGGAAATGGAAATGGCAAATTTCAAGGGTAAAAACTATCCACAGTGCAGGAACAGTATCTGAAAGTCAGGACCACAAGACCTGAGATATACATCTATCCTTTCAATTGATCCACCTATTGTTGCATGACAGTAATCCCCAAATCACACAAAAAAGCATCATCGGTCATGGACTGGCCTCCCCAGAGCGCACGCCATGTGGGGTCATCTTGACAAAATGGAATAAAAAGCAGCTGACATCCAAAGAAGACATTTGAATGTCCTTCAAGAAGCCTGGAAAATTGTTCCTGAAGGCTGCTTTAAGAAATTACAAGAAAATTTGTGTTAGAGAGTTCAGACAGTGAAGAATCAAGGTTTTCATACCAAATTGCTACACCCATTTCACACTTTCCTTTTAAATATCAAGAAAGGAAAGGTGACTTAAGACGTTTGCACAGTATTGTTGATCTGTAGCATTGTAATTTGCTAGTGAAGGGAATCAAGGAAAACTCTGTCTCACTTATAACTTGTATTGGACCCCCTGCCTATTTTTGGATGGTACACCATCATTTAATGAGTGTGGCAGTGATTGCAAAAGTACAGGGTTTGTGATTATCTAGTATCTTGTTTATTTCTTTCTTGGAATAAAAGCTATTATGTGACATTGCAAGGTTCAAATTTTTTTCATCTACCACCCATGTCTAACTACAAACTCCTCCACCTTTATTCTTATATTTCTTATATATGTTGGTACAAAAAAGAAGGACATTATGATAGATCATTTCTACCAACAAGCTCAACGTAAATAAATCTCAAGTTCATAAAACATAAAAAGAAAATCTCAGAGAAATCAAATCATGCATTTTTCACAGTCTAAATAAACCTGCAGTGCATTTGCAGAACCTCTGTTTGACCCTTTTTATGACAGCACAACATGTTTCTTCTCAGCAGGATGAATGGACAGGCTACATGTTTAGCATTTGTGATTACCTTGAGGAGATGCGTTCACCTTTGGAGATGAAAAAATGTGGCATCTATGTTTCCATCAATATTTAACATCTCCAATACATCTCCACTAGCGCCAGGGAGTAATTGCAGGCCTAATTGAATTTGCTTGGCTAGTTTGACATCATGGATCAGTCAGACTGATGACACACAGCCTCCTAATAATCCCATTTGTACTCATTATCATATTTTACTCTGGCCTTAGTACAACATTTAGCCAGCTATTCTTCTGCTGCACGAACATGCAGATAAGCCAGTGAAATGGTCCAAGCGGAAGTGAAGGGGGTTTCAAATAAACACGGGCCTGTTAGTCAATGCTGACAATGATTACGACAGATGTGGCAACATGTTGGAAAAGAGCCAGCAAGCAAGAAAGGACTATATCAACTCTGAATTTCCTCATTAAACAAAGAGGGTGTTATGTGGTCATCATCCACTCCAACATGGTGCCACATCCTTTGCAGATGCTGGTAAATTATTTTCCTGTTTATCACACTCCATCACATTGTGCGTCTACATTTTAGGCATACAGACTGCATCACTGTTGTTTTACCCCATCTTAAGTCCTAGTGAAAAATGATTGAGATATTTTAAGAAAATTATTCTGTCTGTTATTTGAATTCAATTAATAATTCACACAGGGGAATGAGTTTAGGATCTCTCTATTACACACTATCCTTGCCAATTCAATAATGCATGATTATAGTTTTTCAAGGTAGCATAGATTTTGTTAGATTTGTCCAAAGGGCTTATGTCCATTGGAAGTATATTGCAACTTATCACTGAGTCATTTTCCTGCAGCTGGAAGCTCTTTTTCAGGAACTTCTATGACAACTGAAGCAAAGGGTTGCATGTCTTGAGGGGAAGATTTCATTCCACTGTTATTAAGTAGGCGTTGGTGCAAAGCGAATTAAAGAAGACTGAGCAAGTACAATGTTTTTAACAGTATTCAAAAATCATGAAACTGATTTAATATATTAATTCACTTTAAGGTTTCACTTAAACATTTGTCACTATACAGAGCTATGTAATGATACTTACAGTTTGCTTTAAAATAAAAAAGTAAAGTGAATATACCTTGTAAGCAATATTTCAATAAAAAGAAAATGGAAGCATTGTTACTACGAAATAAGTTCAGAAAGATCCAATTTTCTTCTTTTTTTTTTTTTGTTGGGTCTCATATAAAATATACACACAAGGTGCACACGATCTTTAGAGCTGAGACGATGCAACATATGGTTTTTATTTCTGTTATAACTGATTAACTCTTAACAGATGATGTTTAAATAAAATTGAAATATTCCTTTTTCGGTGATTAATATGCATGCTACATTTTTTATAGTATAATTATAATTTTCGTGATTCTTAAATTAAAGGAGTTCCTAATTGTCACTAAAATAAGACAACAAATTAACAAATTTACCATGTGTGGGACTAATAAAGGTTATCTTATCCTAAAAAATTATTTATTGTCCTTTCTACTCATTTCATTTTAACCCCCTTGTTTTGCTTTAATTCTTCACAGCAAAGATTCGACAAGGTGCTAGAAACCTTCTTAGAGATTTAGGTCCATATTGACATGATAGTATCACATAGAAGCTGTAAATTTGTCAGCTACACACCCTGTGATGGGAATCTCCCATTCCGTCACATCATAAAGGTCCTAATTGGACTAATATCTGGTGACTGTAGAGGGCATTTGAGTTTAAACCAGTTTAAAATTATTTGAGCTTTGCTCTGACCTCTGATATCAGAAAGTGTTATTTTTACCCAGAGAACTATCATTCACTTCATAGATTCTTCTTTCTGGACCATTCTCTGTAAACCCTAAACATGGTTGTGTGGGAAATTCCCAGTTGATCAGCAGTTTCTGAAATAGTCAGACTAGCCCATCTGACATTGACATTTGAATCTTTTTTCTTTGCCGTTCTAATGCTTTGTTTAAACTTTAGCAGGTTGTTTTGACCATGTCTACATGCCTAAATCCTCTGAATTTATACCATGCTATTGGTTAATTAGATACTTCTGTTGATAAACAGATGAATGTACTTCTCTTTTGATATCACTTTAAGAATACAAGCAAAGTCTGCAGTTTTATAAATCCCCAGTTAATAAACTTCAATGCAAACCTAAGAATGTCGTCTTAATACTGATATTTAAAATGTAGCCATTGTTTATCTGTCATCCTTTTTGATGCTTTGCCTTTGCTCTAGATTTAGTTTCCAGGTCACGATATATAATAAAAAGTAACGTATGAGACATCAGTACAATGTGTGAAGAGAGAAATGTCAAAGCGTGACTGTTTTTATATGACAGCAGTAATAGGTGTTTTATGAACAAAAATCTATATATTTATGTCACCGCTGTGACCTTACAGAAACTACGTGTTTAACCAGCTTTAATTGCCAGAGAAATAACATAATTAATGAACAGCACTAATTATGAAATGAGGGGATTTTGTTCATGAAATGCTGGGGTCATATTCTCTCTCTCCTTCCATTTTTCTCATTCTTTCTATCTCTTGTATTTGCACCTTGGGGTGATTACCAGGGTGAAGGTGTGAAGATTTGACACTCGGCAGATAGATTCATTTACTGCCACTGCCGGACCTGGAGGTGATAATGAGGTCGAGGATTAAAAGCAGACAATCAGTCGGCCCGTGACGAGGGCCGCGCCACCTCCTCCCCCTCATGACACTCCTCCTCGACCGCCTTGTTAAAATATACTGGTCCCTTTCCCCCCATTTTTTGCTGATCTCCCATGTAATTATACACTAATCTCTAACTCTGAGGGGAGAGATGGATGGTGAGAGAAACAAGGAAAGAGAGGTGGAGAAGCAGAGAGTTGAGAAATTAACTTTGATTTTTGTGTACAGTTTCATGTTAACTTTTTTCATGTTCTAACCAGTGCTCAGATTTGGCACAACCCTGGTACAGTTTACACTAATGTCATTTTTTTACACAATGTAACTCATATGAAATAAAGTGACAGCAAATTGAGGCAAAATAACAGTCACAAGAAATATTTTTCTGTCTTTCCTTAAAAATGATTGGTAAAAATGTTCTGGCTTGATAGTTGTACATTTCCTAAACAATCATCTCAGCTTTTTTGTTTTCTTTGTTATCAGTTTGTAATTATTTTTCCAGTGTTTAGCGCATTTTACTTATAACAATACTTATTTGAATTTCCCTACAGCTTACAAATTCTTGTAGAAATTACCTACCAAATTGATATAAGCTGCTCTAAGACTTAATTGCAATGTGTAACACCAGAAAAAACAGTGCACAATAGAACCCAGTGTAATCACATGCGGTGTGATAGTCTTGAACCATTGTTCTACCACAACTATATAACAATGCACAGTACTAAACAGAACAATGTATTTATTGTAGTCTTGTTTCAAGCCTCATTTTATATAGAATCCACACATTGTGGCTATAGCATGGTTACATCTAAGAAAAGATGGCCATATAAACTGGATGTTAACAATGGGCATGTTAAAGTGTCCCTGTATAAGATACTAAACGGGAATCAGAATGTCAGTTATCAAATAAACTTCTATATTAATGTGCGTGTGGATGTTTGGATGAGGCTTGTCAAATAGAAGTGTTCTGAATTCTCAGTAAGCTCTTTTTCAGGAACTTGGATAAAAAGAGAATGGTTGGATGGATAAATGGCAGTTTGTTGTTCTCTAGCTTTTAGGTGTGTGTTAACTCAATGCTGCAGTGTTCCCAGGAGTAGGTATTTCATCAAAATTCAGCCCAGGGTTAGACCATGTAATGCTGAAAAAAAGACAGCTACATCTCAGGCCCTCAGGCAGCGTGTTAAATGTTAAGGTTCATGACAGTACTATTAGAGAAAGGCTAATATGGCCAGGGAGAAAGCCTCTTCTCTATGAATAAAACTAACAAAAAAAAACATTGCAGTGCAGCTTAGGTTTGCAAAGTTGCATCTGAACAAACCACAACATTTCCGCGACGAATGAGACCAAAGTAGAGCTTTCTGGTGATCATGCACAGTCCCACGTTTGCAGAAGATTTATCACAGCATATCGGCACAAGCACTTCCTGCTCGTTGTCAGTTATTTGGGCTTGTTTTGCAACCACAGTGCACTTGGCAGTCACTGAGTTGACCATGAACTCTTTAATATACCAAAGTATCCTAGAGTCATATTTTGAGATAATCTGTTCTAAAAACTAAAACCTGATGGAAATTGAGTCAGCAAATCTGTGACAGAATGGTTGAAAAAGAAAAGGAACAAGGTGTTGCAATGGTCCAGTCACGTCCAGATCTCAACCCAATTGAAATGCCATGGAGGGACTTTAAGGGAGCTGGAAATAAATAAATGCTGCAAACCTCGATGAACTGAAGCAATGTTGGAAAGAAGAATGGGAAAAAATACAGAAAGCAATTACTTCATGTTGTTGCTGCTAAAGGTAGTTCTTCACATTGCTGAATCATGGGGTGAAACCAAGATTGCTGTGAAAACGTTCTTATTCATATAACTGTTTGTTAAATATGATTTACATTCCGTTTTTTCCCATTGGCATCGCTTTTCACTAGAACAATGATAACATGATAAAAACAATGAAGTCTCTGTGCAGCATTTTCCACGTTAATCAGATGATTTTAGATCAGTGAGGGAAAACATCTGATTTGGGACCTTTCGGTGTGAAAACTGCTCTGGCTGCAATGTTTGTTTGTTCTGTGGCATCCGTCGTGGCACCTTGATGTTCCGATGATATTTGCTCTGCTTACCCAGATCTATTTTCGGTCCTGAGACATCTAACACCGTCAGCACACTCCTCCAGAGCCTCTCTGCCCCTGTGTGCCCACAGGTTCTTGCTGTGCTGTGTAACCATCCTGAGTTAACCTTTCCTGAAGGCACAGGGAAGCCCAGGCATGAAGCACTCTTTAGCATAATGAGTATGTTCATCAAAGCACTTCGTTGTGCTGGATGGGGCTGCTGGATTCACCAACGCACACACACCAGACAGCCCATGTTAATGTGTGTGTATGCATGTAGGTGTGTATGCGTTTCCTGCTGAGCTGGAAGCAGTGCCACAGGTGATGGCACTATTACACACACTCAATTACACACACACACAAGCATGGTGGACCTCAGCGGAGGCTGCCCTCATTTGAGGATGAAATCATTTCTGCGACCAAAGTGTCATCTATAATTAATGACCATTTGTGTGTAATTTAGAGGGATCTCACCTGTGGCCCTGTCCTCAGCTCAGTGGGAGCACAAACAGACCCATACGCAGCAAAAAAGGTATAAACTGAACCAAACGCGCAGGCAAAAATGTGCACATAGGTAGCAACCTTTAGGAACGTAAAAAAATAAATAAACAATTAAGTGATGAAACTTTAACCTGTTCAAATTGATACTTATACATTAAGCTAAATCACATGCCCACCTAACTGAAACAAACAGCTCCCTGCTGATGTGCTGCTGATGTGTAGACCGTAGATAAATGTGTTACTAAAGTGCCTGAAGTCGTATAAATAATATAAAATCATTAATAACAGTATTGCTGTGTTAAGTTTATTTAAGGTGTATAAAAACCCTAGAATCTCTTTTATTTCATCTGTTAAATAGACATTTATTTACTCAACGATTTTTTTTTATTAATGCACAAAATAAAATATTTAACTCAACCTACGAACACAACATAACCCAAAGCACTACCGCTGTTAACTTTGCTCATCTAAGTAACGTTATCTCGATTCAATTAGGGTTTTACGGGTTGGAGCATGTAGACGTCTGGACAGATACATTTTAAGGAAGCGAGTCACAGTGATGAAGCAACTGGAGATGATAGAAAGTCAAAAAGATTCAGCATCCTCAACCGGCGGGAAAAATGCTAGTAGTACCAAATGGGCAGGTTCCGAGTTAAACTTTTCTCAACATTGAGGCAAGTGACTGAAATGACTGCCAATAACCACAAACACCTGGACAAAAGTACTGGGCCACACCTCTGAATCTTTGAATTCAGGTGTTTTTAATACCATTAGCCCAGGTGTATAGCATGACCTAGCCATGCAGACTGTCTTTACAAACATTTGTGAGTTCACTGAAGTTGAGTGTGCTATATTACTGCATGAAGCAAATCTGACAAATTGCTTCTTGATATTCTTTAATCAACTGTAAGTGGAAGCATTTGAAACCACCATGGCATACAGACCTCGAACGCTCTGCTGACTCTGCTGGCTTTACAATCAGCACAGCTGTACACCAGCAGCTTTTTGGCTTGGGTTTCCATGGCCCAACAGCTCCTGTATGTGTAATGTATAGGTGGCCAAATACTTTGGCTGTATAGTATATATTTGAGGCTTTCAAAAGCAACCAGTGCTCGTAAAGTCCACTCCAGCAGCCGGTAGTGACAAAGTGATGCATGATGAGCAATCACTTCCTGCATCACTTCCTGCATCACTTCCTGTGTGTGCACATGAGTTTAATTTAACAATGAGAATTTTAAAGACATTGTGTTAGCGAGGCCTGTCTTTGGCACACAATTAATTTGCTTTTGTTTATTAACTTATTTGGTTTTTTGGATTCCAAGTGAAAATTTACATCTATCTATCTATCTATCTATCTATCTATCTATCTATCTATCTATCTATCTATCTATCTATCTATCTATCTATTAGAGATATTTCTATATCTACATAGACTCAGAAGCGTATGTTAGCAAAAGGACACCTATTGCTTCTGCTTCAACAATTTCATTTAAAATAAGTTTATGTCAGTTTACAATTGTCAGCATTCATTGATAAGTTAAGTACAGGAGTAGAACCACATCATGTGTACAGCTGCAACAACATAGCTTTATTGTTTCATATTCATGTGGCCACTGAAATGGTGAAGCGCGCAGCTCTGCTTGCGTAACTATTTTCTGTGTTAACCAAAGAGATTTAGGATGTCTGGCTTATCATTTCACTCACAGCAATGCAAGATTTTATACATCAGTTTTATCACTTGTTTTTTGTTAAGAAAAACACACACACACCCTTGAATCCATTGCAGTGCAGCAGAATACCTTTTTCAAGCTGCTTGCTACATCTCTGAAGGCAAGAAGCTGCACCATGGGTCATTTCTCAAACTGCCATTCGGAGTTGGAGCACTCCAGGCAGTGTCATGTTAAACAAAACAGTGCATTGATGCAATGCACAAAGAGTTGGTTATGTCAATGTGATATTTATCACCTCTGATCAAGAAGAAATTAGTGTGAAAATAAGGTCGTAGATCATTGTGGGTTAGATTAAGTGTCAGAGGGGGGGCAAAAAAAAAATCAATGACCATGAGCTTCATGTTCAGTGTGGCCAGTCAAAAGTGCATCTAAAGGTGCTGTGGCCTCAGGACAGCAGTGCTACACTGAAGCTCATCACCTATGACATCCTTTATTTGTAACCAAGCAGCGGCAGTTTTATAAACATTGTTCAGATTCAGGCTGTTTTGTTGCTTTCTCCTTTTTTTCCCATTTTTTTTCCCTTTTAGCTTGTAATGTTTTTCTAAAGCTTTTTTCTTTTTTCCTCTTAGTCACACAGTTTGTGTTTTCCCTCCCTCTTTCAGTTTGGTTTTGTGATTTGTCTGTGCAAATAAACCACACTTCAGTCACTCTGGAAACCTGAGCCACTGTTTTCTTTTGGCCTGCCAGCTGTACGTACTACAGCTGATCTGACATGTACACCGCTAAAGTTATTACTGCAGTGCACTTTGCATTGATACACTGCAGCTACAATCACAACAGAGGTGCTGCAGCTACTCGGAGAACTGCAAACCTGCTGCAGATGTTATTATTGCTGATGTTTGGGGGGTTTTTTCATCCTTAAAATGCAAATTGCTCTCACCAGCAATATAATTTACTTCAAAGATGACTGCAAGGGTTCGACAGCATAACATCAGCCAACATTTAAGTAAATGGGTACTTTATGTTTGCTTTTATTACACTTAACATAATCCTCCTTACAAGCATCGTCTTATTCAAATGGTCTCCCTACTCTGGTCTCTCTATTGAAGATACTCCTCATAGTCAGTCTGTCAGATGAATCCAGCGTTTGGCATCGGGTAGCAGATAACAAATGACAGGACGATGTAGCCAATGAGATTCTCCTAATTATCTAATGACCAGGGACATGAGGTGATTTGTTGCCCCAATGAGCTTGTTAGGTTAAGTGGTGGGCATCGACAGGGCGGTCAGATGTTGTCTCTTGCTGTATCTCTTATTAGTGTGTTTTGCTTAACTGCATTTGACTGTAGTTTTTCGGGGTCACTTGCTATGAAAACCAAGAAATATTTTCCCTTTCATCATACTCATGATGAATACTCTTGGGATGTGATCCGTTATACACACGATATGTTCCAGAATGATCATCTATGGAAAATCCCAGTATTTGTGTAACTGAAGATTAAAAATTACCCCCGAATAGGACTCACGTGGTCTGCTTTCCAGCTATATTATCTTATATAAGTTAATCAACTTTCAGTTACTTTAGGTTATGCAGCAGTACCTTTTGTTATGCTAATGTTATCATTTGTTTTTTCCATCTCCTACTCACCTTATTTACTTTTTTAAACTGCCATAGAAGTCCATATCCATATTTCGTCATAGGCCATAATACCAGAAGGAACATGAGATACTGTTTCCTCAACATTTTGCTCACGACGAAACTGTACAATAATAATGGATTGCATTATTCCACTATTCATTCACTCTTACATTCACACACTGGTGGAGGCAGCTACAGTTGTAGCCACAGCTGCCCAGGGGCAGACTGACAGAGGCGAGGCTGCCATATCGCGCCATCGGCCCCTCTGGCCATCACCAGTAGGCGGTAGGCTGAAGTGTCTTGCCCAAGGACACAACGACCGAGACTGTCTGAGCCGGGGCTCAAACCGGCAACCTTCCAGTTACAAGACGAACTGCCAACTCTTTGAGCCACGATCGCCCCCCCCCCCAATGCATATTTCAGTTTCTGTGCTTTTATACTACTACTAATTTTGCCCCTCCCCCTAAAAAGAAATTATCCATTTTTTTATCTGTCAAAAATGAACCAAAGATATCATGTTTGTTTGTTTCTGCCTGTCTTACTGTGTGGGGTACAAGTTAGCTACAAGTAACTAATAGTTATGATAAGGAGTAGGATACAAAGCACTCTGAAAGCACTTTCTTAACCCTGAAACAATTAACACAATCACAGTGATTCATCAGATTTTACGCTGATCCCTCTGGAGTTAGAAACTTGTTACAACTTCTGTTTCATTACTTAGTAATTGTCCCCAGAAAGCAGATTTTGGTTTCTTGGTGCATCTTCTCATTACGATGTGTTCACATTGAATATTAGTTTTAAACTTTGGGTTTTATTCCTTTATGTCACAATATTCATATGCAACACTTCCCTGTGTTACTATATCACAACCAAGCTGGTGAATTTAAATGAGGAGTGATGTGAGGAACAATCCTGTGTTTGACAGCTAAGATGCTGATTGCAAAATGTAACAGTTGTATTTGTTATTCCACTTTGTTTTCTCACCGTTTTCGTCATGCCTCCATATGTTCTACATTTGCACATTTTGGAATAAGTGCAAGGTTATATCTCCAGTTAAAAATATACATTTATAGAAAATCTCCAGCTAAGTTTATGGCACTTTGACACAATCTGTGTCTGTTAACTCTCATTTTGTCAGTGAATGCAGTTGTTGTCTTCAAAACTCTTAATTTGCATTACTTCTAAATATGCCTAAATATGCCTTCAGCTACATCTGTCTCTCGCTCTGGTTTTGCTGTGTTATATATATATATATATATATATATATATATATATATATATATATATATATTAGGGGTGCAACGATACACAAAATTCACGGTTCGGTTCGGTTCGATACTTTGGTGTCACGGTTCGATATTTTTTCGATACAAAAAAAATGTTCATGCCTTTTTAATTTGTCATTTATTAAAATTATAAATATATATTTTAACTCAAAAGTACAGTTTTTAAATTTAACCCTAACCCTTGTGCGCGTTTTTTATTTTGACAGCGAATGCGCACCTGCGGACCACTTATGTGCAGCCCTGGTTATTTAGCTCATCATGTTGCAGCCACAGAAATTCTTTTGTCCATGAAACCATAAAGCTGCACTTTCTTTTTGCCTTATAGTCTGATTTGTCATAACTTCTCCGTTTTGTGGTAAGCTTTTCTTTGGCTGTCACTTCTTCACCCCGACCTGTCTTATTTGGCTCAGCAGAACTAAAATATATATACTGCTGCTTTTACACACGGACTCACATAAGCTCAGCGATTCTCTGCGCGATCAACCTCTCACATGTTTAAGCTTGCTGCGGGAGATTTCACTTGTCATGTTTGCATAGTAAGCTAACGATTAATAAGACGATGTCAGAGGAATTGGTGCACAAATTATCATCACTCACAGATCAGTGCTGTCGCTCTGCAAAAAAAACAAGCGCAAATTCAAACGCGATTTCAATATGTCACATATTGACAGTGGCTCACCGATGCCAATGACATAATTACCCAGCTACATTTCTGAAAGAATGCAAAAGCATTGACATATATTTTTCCTTCCTACAATAGCCCGACGGACAGGGTAGCCCGTCTGAAAAAAATCGCTAGCCCCAGGACGTCGGGCTAGCGATTTTGCAAGCCCTGTATCTGATTGAGGAATTACTCATCTTTGGAAAAGAGAGTTTATTACAGAGAAATGTCTCTTTCCAAAATAAAAGCTATACTATCCGCTTCTTCTGGGCTATATTCTCAGCAGCATAAGGAGAATCACGTGCTAACAGCTGTCTAAATGACTCGGCTAAAGTTAGTAGCATGCTTGTTGTTTTTGTCTTTGCACTAGGATGATGTCGGCGTAAATGTGCAGTCATATTCGTTGTGTTCCCACTAGTGCTTTCAGGTTAATCTCGTTGAAATGACCTTAACGCCACAACACGGCAAATCTCCGTTAACGAGCTACCGCCGATCGCCCCGTGCATGGGGCTAGACAGCTAACACGTTAACGAGCTAACTGCGCTAACACACTAGTTCACACCCATGTAATTAAGCATTGCGTGGCACATCCAACATACTGTTTTACTTTAGTCCATGACTCGCTTACCTTCAGGGTCATAAGTCACATGAAAACCAAAATAATTCCAAACGCCAGATCTGAATGAGAGTGGGGGAGGTCCATCTTGCAAGGAGAGCTTAACTTCTGTCTCGCTAGCTTGCCCTGCGCTCTTCCTTCTGACTATGCTGTCTGTGTGGAGCGCTCAGTGGATCTGCGCTCGACAGTGCAGCCTAGGCGGAGTAGTCGAACGCAGATTCACTGAGCGCTCCACACAGACAGCATCGTCAGAAGGAAAGTTGATAAAATAAATTACAAATGTTGCATTGTTCGATACATATGCGTACCGAACCGAAAGCACTGTATCAAACGGTTCAATATCGATACGAATATCGTTGCACCCCTAATATATATATATATATATATATATATATATATATATATATATACATATATATATATATATATATATATATATATATATATATATATATATATACACAGCAAAACCAGTTTCAGTACAACAGCAGTAAGAATGGAAGGTCCAAAACATTGCATGTAGTGTATCTGGGTCCATTCTCTGCATTAACCACAAGATTTGATTACGCTTTTCAGAGTAGCCACCTTCATTTGTTTATTTGCAAATTTGCACAGATTTTGTTTATGTGTTCTCCTGGGCTTTCCCTCTCGTCTGGCCAGTTTACAGACTCATGATGACAATGGTGGTGTGGTGGTGGTGGAGGAGACGTAGGAATGTGTTATGTAAATTCTCCCAGCATGGCCCTGGTCGTCCTTATACCTCTTACCACCTTCCTCTGCTTTCTTCCCTCTGCTATTGACCATGTTGCACATTATAAATCAAGTGTACCTTGCTAGTACTCTAATGAAAGCTCATTTATAAAGTGGCTAAATGGTCCTGACAAAAGTCCTAATGAGGAAATCAATAATTCAGTGATTGTTGCTGTGCTTATACTAATACGTTCCTCTTGTAGTGCTTTGATCCCAGCTAGGAGAGTAACATTTGTTACTGTATTCAGTTCTGCTTGTCAGCATTGTTGTAGTTTTTTTTCTTTCCTTGAATCTTTGAGATAAACGATGTCCCGTTAGAAACATCAAAAGCTGTCTCACATGTTCTTCAATATCCAATAAACTTCTTTTTGATGAGGAAAGAGTGAAGAAATGTAAAAAATATTTTCTCTTGAATTGTTAATATGAAACATTACTCTGGTATTTGCTCGGCACAAATCACTGTGATTAATGAGAGGTTTGATGTTTTTATTGAATTGCTTGCAATGACCATTTTTTCTCCACCATCCCACCATCTACTGCACTGAAGTACTTTTCACTGAAGTCGCCAGCAGGAGGTTTGGTTATTTGCCAAAAAAAAAGAGAAAGTTGAGAAGAAACATGTTGAGTAATTTACCTCATAGCATGGTGAAAAAAGTTAGTGTTGACTTATTGTAAAGCAGTAAACAGAGCTGAATGTAAAAAATCTATGACCTAATTCACTGTATTTGTTTCACAGTGTCATAACTTGTTAAGCAGTTATTTTTATTAGTATCACACTCACATTAGCAGTGCAGTGTTTTACAAGTTTTCCATGACTGTCTTAAAATAACCGCTTCTTTTACTCCATCCACATTGCCCCATAAATACAGTCATTGTGAAGCTGCTGACCTGATCTAACAAGTTTGGCTTAAAGAAAATAAGTTCAAAGATCCAGCCTCCTCTAATTGCATGAAACCGAGCTAGTGATCAGTAATAGTTCTTTCAAGTCTTGTTTAAAGCAAAGTTGATGAATTCTTCTTGTTCAGGGGTTTAAATTATTAAAGAAATAAAATAAATAATGCAGTATTCAAATTATCCTTGACATGCAGTTTTACTTTCACCTGTTTTACACAAAGATGCACATATTAATGTTACTTTATTAATGAAAATCAAATTACAATTACAGTTTTATTTTATTTGTGTACCTGAGAGAAAATACAATACAGTATAGCAGTGTTTGGACAGATGGTGACTCACCCCTGCAAGGTCATTGATCATCAGCCTTAGGGACTGGAGTGTACACTGTAGGAAGCCTGGGGAGCAGCACCCTAGTCCTCTGTTAATTGCCAGGGCAGGTAGATTACCCTCTTATGCCCCTCCCTGCTCCTTAATGTTGGGCACAGCCACCCGAAGTGCTCCCTCAGATGCCTCCTTAACTAGCTTTGAATTCAGTGATTAATGAAACACATTATACTTCTTTTGGATTAATGGCTGTGTGGTTTTAGCAAGCTGTAAATGGTAAAAGTACATTTCCTGTGTAGATTAAAAGATTCTTTTTCAAACACGATTCAAGCACAAACCCACCTTTATGGAGTGGTCTTCTATTTTTTTATATAATCCAGTATAGGAGACTAAAGACAGAGAGCACAAGCTTCAGATTTTGATGTGGGGAAAACACTTCCATGTTTCCTTTTTTCTCGGTCCCTTTGCAGTTCCTGTTGTTTTGTTTTTTTCAGAACAAAGAATAAGCTGTGGTACTTTGAGTTCGGCACGTCGGAGACCTTTTCGGCCACATGTAAGAAGCTCCACGACTTTCTGGAGGTTGAGGTAACTCAAACCATGTATTTTGTTTTTGGAGACTTTTCCAAGAAAAGAAACAAAAGCAAAAGCATATATTTTGAAATTTGTTGCTTTGTAACTTATTCTTCTTTATCTCAGCTCTTAGATACGAAGCAATCATGTATTCTTTATTATTAAGGGTATTTCACTAGCAGTCAGGTAAGAATATTGATGTCATTTAAGATATTCTCGTCTTCTGCTGCTCCATAAATAGCACTAATGTATACTAGTTTCAGATTCACCCAGACAAAGTGTGGATGTGTGAAGGCTATCTGTGCACCTCCCCACCCACTTCTCACATAACCTTAGTGTAACACACAGGTAATTAGCCCTACACGACCCTGCTGTGTGTGATATTGAGTGATAATGAAGATGGTGTCTATACAATTCATCTTCCCTCTTCTCAGAGCTATCCACACAGTGCAGAGGTCTTCATTAATTAGGGCTGAGTAGTGCTTACATTACTGAAGAAGGACAGGTAGGGAGATGATGAGACATCCCTGAGTCATAAAATGCACCATTTAGAGTAATATATAATACAATATTTCTGGGTTAACACAGAATAACTATAAGGACACTTGCCCCTTCATGCTGGGCTCTTTTAAGCATAATTAAAATGAGTGCAGGATGGGTCAAGCAGTTAGTACAAAGTGTACTTGTGTTTTAAAGTTAAAACAACCAGCTGCTCTGGTTCTCTCCCATCTTTCTAAAATTCTGATTCCTAGATCTCTACTTAATAAGATTAAGCATATATTAGCTATGTGCCTAAATTAAACCAAATAGTGGAGAGTAAGCAGAAACTAAAACTTGTCTTACCTTAAGAACACTTTAGAAATAAAGATTTGATTTTAGGTTATAAGAGTAATATTTGAACATCTGGGTTGTAATTGAGCTTATTTCAACTCTATTTTTCTAATAAAGTAGTTTTTATACTTTGCTGAACAGTAACTGAAAACAGAACTACACAAAGTGGACTTCCAGTTCATGGATTGAAAAATTTATATCTTACCTTCTCTTTCAAAGATGACCTCCCTGTGCTTACTAATATTTTTAAGAGCCGTGTCACGTTATGGCACAACAGCAGCATTGACACTCTGGGGTGAGAACTGGTTAAGGTTTGTCTTACTTAGACAAAGCAATATATTCTGGTTTAGACATTGGGGAAAAACACTGTTTAGGGTTCATCATCTTATAGATTATTTCAGTATCAAACTGTAGTACAAAGCTTGTGATGAAACGGATTGTATCTGTCCTTCTCTTTCTGTGTTCTTTTAAAAGTGTGATGGTGTTACTCTGGACCTTAGCAGTATTTCCTTGGAAGGCATTGCCATTCTCAACATTCCCAGCATGCATGGTGGCTCCAACCTTTGGGGTGAAAGCAAGAAGAGGAGGGGCTACCGCAAGGGAGGAAAGAAGGGTCAAGACAAAAGGACACCTGTGCTCGACCCCAAAGAACTCATGTTTGCGGTTCAAGGTAGCTCTGACACCCGAGTTTTACGGTTGTTTACATAAATGCTGAAATCATTGTGGTTAGAAAGCTTAATTACATTACAAATCTAAACTCACAGAGAAAATGTGTTATTGCTAAATAAAATGCTTCAATAACCTGTGTTATACTTGGCTATGTGGCTACAAAGCCACATTTAGCAACATAGCTTGAAGGAGCATGTTGTAGCCTATTGATTTTTTGGTAAGTGGCCACTTTGGTGTAGTATATATTCCGGCTCTAAAGTTCAGGCTCTAGCTGCTGGGCTGGGGTCTGCACACACTCAGCTTTAGCATCACTCTGGGGGTTTTCATAATCTTTGTGTTAGCATGTTTTCTGTGCACATGCTTCCAGAGTGCCAACGTAGTGTTAACAGAATAATGTGGCTGTGTCTGTCTGTGAAGCATTTCGTATTTGCATTCGTCCTTTCATTCAGTCAAAATAAAAGTAAGGTTCATATCCCTATTCCTCAAAGCTGTAGACCACTCCAGCATTTTCCTCCTCCTGCACACAAACTTAAATCAGCTGACAGTTTTGGAGGGTTTTTGTTGTCAACCTTGTGTCCAGATATATGAAGAAGATGTATGAAGTAACACGAGTAACAAAATAACTGACTGAAAAATGTAATGTGATTACTATAACACACTATTTGGGAGTGGTTACGCCCACTATTTTTTCAATAGCTGAACATTTCTGGCTAAATCTGTCGGCATGTTGTAACGTAATTGGTGAGTCATCAACAGCAGTCAAACCTCTGCATGCTACATACCATGGTTGGTTTGCTCTGTTAAACAATAATAGTGCAAGTTAAACAGCTTTGACAGTGTAGGAGGTTCTTCTCCCTGAAGCCCACATCAGACACTAACAGTCTGTGTCCTTGCTCCTATCAGACAGATCAAAGACTAAACTTTGGGCCAAACTTTTCCTGAGCACATTAATATTTCACTGATGACAAGGTGAATCACAGCCAGCAGGTTTTGTTTGCAAAGAAGAGGTACAATCATGTCACAGTTTGGAACTGTCACTTGTGTATTAATGGTCTGTGTGGGCACCAGTGGACAGGCTCTGTTAATAGGAGCTGACTGAGTGGGGTGTTGGGCATACCCCTGAATCCATTTACGTCAAAAGGAAGCCCATCAATGGGAATATATGAATGAACGAAACACAATGAGTCAGCTGCTCTGTGGAAACTGGTGAAATTGTGTGAGCCGCTTTAGGGAGTTAATAGCAAAGGGTAGAAAATATCCAGAAAGCAGAATATTCTAGTACTGCAGTGAAAAATTACAGACAATATAATTTTTCCTTCAAATACATAGTAAGAACTATATATATGTGGCTTAATATATCATCACTGCACAAGTGTTTTCAGTTATTGTAGTCCTGTTGAAAGGGAATACAATTTAGTTTTACTTTTTGTTAAGCTTTCATATCAATATGCCCCAATTTTATCCATGTTTACAACATAGCTTGAATGACAGCTAATCTGTTCTTTATTGAAATAATTTTATTACTAATAATTGCTGTTGAGTCTTTCTAAATTCTTTTGTAGACTCACAGCCGTGAATTCTGGATTTACTTGGCTTTTGTATTTTATTTCTATCATGTCTAACTGTGCCTGTTCAGGTGATGCACAGTATGTTTTTTAGGTTTCCTGCTGAGATGGTGTGTTTGTACCTGGGGATGAAGTGGATGTTACAATCAGTGTCTGGCTTTGAGACATGACGAGCCAGCAAAGATCTCCAGACATGGCTGCCAGTGATCCCTTATGAGACTTCACTGGCCATAGCACAATTTCTGGAAAATAAAAAGCCCTCTGTGAAGCACACTATGGAGCATTCATTCCTTTTAGTTGTGATTCAATTTTCTGTTTCCTTTGGTGCTGTTTTGCCTTTAAAGATGGTTAAAGGTGGCACATTTTAAATTGGACTCTTTTTCACAGTCACAGCATTTATTGTGCAAAATGAATCTGTTTTATGTTGTTTAAAAAACTGAGAAAACAAGTGAGAGACAGTGAGGAAGTAGACAAGGAAACACAACTCAGTCCGACAATAAATAACCCATAAAAAAGTCATTCTCCAGTACATTAACATCACCTTTTTGATGCTTCGAGCTGAGCATTTCCGTCAGTAGGCTTGCCCTGTAACATACTCTGCTGTGTCATCTTGGATATCAAACATGACCATCATTTAGAAAAGAAATGCAGTGTTGTATTTAATAAGACTTCTAATTTGCAACCAGGACCATAAGATTATCATGGACATGTTCACCGATGGCAGTTTTCTCACTGACTTCCATACAACCAGACTTCTTTTTTTGGACGACCCCCTGCTGACAGTTAGAAAAATCGAGGTTTAAGGATTTCAGTAGACTTCAGGTTAAACCAATGCAAAATCATAATAAAAAGGAACCATGTGGCACATGTGCACTGTGAGGGACACATTTGATCAATGCAAAGCCCAGCTTTGCTATGATGAACACTCCATTTATCCCTGAAAAAAAATCAATCACTTCTGTGTTTGTATTTAAAAAAAAAATAGAGGCCACAGTCTAAACCTGGAAAGGCACTTAGTGTGAGTGGGGAGTATTTCCCTTTGTTTATGTGTGTCCATACCCATTTGAGCCTGTGTATTGATGCGGGTGGGTGTGTTTGTGTTGTCCACCTGTACTGTATATCTTAGAATAGATGCCCTTGTGGAAGGTGCCCTCAAGGTGAGCAGCCAAACTTGTTAGATCAAGAGAACAGCGTATTTAGAGGTAAACACACAGGAGTGCATTAGCCCAGAGGGGCAGAGGGTGACGCACATGACTGTTGGCAGAGATCATTTTTTGTCAAGTTGTATGTGTAGTTGCATCTGTGTGTGGATGGGTGGGCTGGTGGGTGGCTAGGGGATGAAAAAAAAAAAAAACCCTGACCTTTCGGGAGCTGTTAAATCGTCCCGCTGGTGACGCCAGGAGACAAGCCCCTCAGGTGGAAGGGAATGGCTGCAGAGTGAATTATTTAGAATAGGGGCTTCATGTGTGGGTGGAGGGGTTGATGCTTGGGACTGATCCCCCGTGACAAGCCCCATGAAGCTTTCATTGGAGGATCGGCCTCCACATGCCCTCCCTCCTTGTTCCGCCATTCCTCTTTAGTTTTACTTTCAGCAGATCGGCTGCTGGTCCTGCTCTGCTCCGTCACTGTCTGTCTTTTATTCCTCTGCTCTCACCCTGTCGCTCCACATGTGTCAGTGCAGCCACTGGCCTGGACAGGTAGTTGTGTGACAGTGACAAGGACGTTGTTTCTATTCTCTCTCTCTGATGGGAAGATGTGGCTAAGATTAAAGTCGCAGTGTGCTGCTTTTTCATGTCCCATACGGACACTGGTTCATATCATTGTTTCATTCACTATCACTTGTAGTGTTTATCAATTTGAAATCCTGATTTCTTGACCTACGTAAGGGACATTGATTCGAGATTAGATAAATAAGATGATTTGGTTTATATTTGGCCATAGACTGCTTATCATGACTTTTTATAAATTGGCCTTTCTAATCGGTTAGGTGATTCAGTTTTTCTCCCAGTTTATCTCTGAGAACATGTTGGTTTTTTACTATATTTAGGCGAGTGTGCTTTGTATTGTAGATCCAGGTGAATCATTTGAACTTCCCGTAAATGGAATAATTGATGGTGATTCAAGAAAAGAAAAATGGAAATTCACAAAAAAAAAAACCCACTCGAGATAAAATATGATTTCAGTCCATTAAGACCCTTATTGAAGTCGTGTGTCCTCATTTCTTAGAAAGAGATGAAAATATGTCTAATTTTAAGTTTTGCCTGAAGGCCATTTCTCCTCCAAGACTAGTGCTTTTGTACTATTTTGCCATATTTCATGACATTTCATGGAGAGGTGGAACATGGACAGATTAGAAAAGATTCTGATCAGAATCAATTTCCTTACAATTCTGAGACAGAGGATAGCTTCTGTAATTTTTTTATCATTTTGAAAACTATTTTTTTCAACTCTTAATTTGAAAGAACAATTTTTACCTGAAGGTTCATTTCAGGCTTTTGTAAAAATGAGACCGAATGCTCCTATCAGGAAATACAATACAATTTAATTTGTAAGGGTACGGGTGTGTTGAGTTTTAAACAGTTTCATTATTCTGTTTAGTTGTGCCAATGGACATATTTTAATTTCTTTGGACTGTAGATCCAGGCAAGGTATCAGCATCAATGCAAATAAGTGTACACTGCAAGGCACTGGAGTGTAAGAAAGTCGGTAAACTCATTTTCAGAAAAGAAAATAAACTTAAGTTACAGTATGTCAAGTTGTATATTGCGGGTGAACAATATACAACTTGATACATAACTAACATTAATGATTTGTCACAACCTTAATATACTGCATCAGCATCTTTACTTTTAAATTAAATATACTTGATATACTCTGGTGTAGCTGACTTTAGAGTAAATAAACTTAGAAAATGTAATTTTGGAAACTTATTTGGACCTTTAAATAAAAGTACTTATATGGGAGACAGATGTTGTACAACATCAGAAATGTAGCTCAGCTCTAACCACACTACTCTTCTAGAGTACCGTGCAAAAGATTTGAGCCACATCGCATTTCTTTACATTTTACTAGGACACGCCCTCGGCTGTGTTTTACAGATGGCTGTAGACATTCACTATTGTACCTCTCATCTTACCTCCTCCATACATTTGGATTCATCTCATTTCTAATGGGGAGTCAGTGAAGAGCAGATAGATAAACTGAAGGCCTATATCAGGTCTTTATTGGCTTTCAGATGCTGTTCACCTGTAGATAGTTGGAGTGCTACTTCTCCTTTTGTCCTCTATTTTACACACAAGAAGGCCTGAAAGCTCTAAAAACAAAACAAATTATAAAGAAATGAGTGATATACAGGACTGTATGTCACTGCAGCAACACGATTTACAAGAATTCACAAAATAATAGGCTCGTTTTTTTCATCAGGGTTGGTCTTTAATTCTTTGAGACATCGTAAAAGTTGTAACTAAAAGCAAATTTGTGTCTGTGAGTGTGTTTTAGTGTGTGTGTGTGTGTGTTGGCTGCACAGGGTCCTCCTGCCCTTCTTAAACCAGCACAGCTACAGCCTTTGCATTCTTTCCCAAGCTAAGAGCTCTAAAGTATAATAGATCTTTGTAGCTCGGGGCAAACAGGAATCCCTATCGCTTTGGTGATGCTGTCCATCATATATGTCACCACGGGCCTGCATGAGCCGTTCACATCAACGTGAGAAGTCACGTGACGGGGGGAGCAACTTTAAAGCTCAGTGTCAGGGAGGTCAACCTGCTTTGGATTGTATGTGTACACACTCTTCCACTCCGACCCTGGAAAGTGCTGCACTCAAAATCCAGCGTTGAGATAGGGGCAGACGCATGTCCATCACCATGGTGACAGCTGGACACCACAGCTCGGCGGCGGCAACAACATCTCACCGCAACAGCAACATTGCCCACGACACTCCTTCAGGAAACCAACACGACTCACGTACACACGGCATTGCGGGGCTAACACGCTCACACACACCGAGTGCCTAAAAATGGGTCTTAGTTTCAATTAGTGTCTGTATACTACCAACAGCGAGGCAGCAGCTTCTTAATTTGTGGAGGGATGAGTTGATGGAGAGTCGGAGGCAGAGCGGGCCTCCGAAACAGATGGGCCCTGCGTGACACTGGGCTTCCAGCAGGGGCAAAATCAATGCTCATAACTGAAAAACAGAAGAGAAATTAATAATTATATTATCACAAGATTGCTTTGCATTGCCGGTGCAATCTAATTAATAGCTGTTTTGTTTGTAGCTTGTTGCCTTTTTTCTATCTTTTTTTTTAAACAGTGAATATTAAATATTTCAGCAACAGAAGGCAAACTCTGAAGTGAGGAACATCACATGTCATGTTCTTTTATTCTTCCTCACCTCCTTCTCACTTTCCTCTTCCCCTCCTCGCTTTTGTACTTTGTTTCATGTGTCTTCTCACTCCTAGTACGAGTTTTTTGCATTGTTTACCTCTCATGTGAATGGTAGCTACATTCAAAAGCAGCAGTGATACTATAACATAATGAGGACAAAACTTGGCTGGACTTTGCATGGTTAAAAAAGTGTTTTTTCTTTGCTTTGTTGCTTTTGTTTGCTTTTGTCTCAGACCTGTCTGACCAGCTCTTGGAGGTTGTGGGACTCGAAGGAGCCATGGAGATGGGTCAGATCTACACTGGCCTGAAGAGCGCTGGACGACGCTTGGCACAGTGCTCCTCTGTGACTATCAGGTCAGTCTTTAACAATGTTTTGTGCCTGTTTCTTCCAATTATTATATTGTTTTTAGTTTATTATGGTAGCAAATGCTATGGCATATAAGAAAAAGCATAAAAATGCTACGAGTATAAATTAAGGTGATGATTTTTAAGCATCCTGGTGCAGAATGCTTTTATTTGGTTTTATTGTGAAGATTTGTTACAGCATGTTTTCTCGTTCTTCACTTACAGAACCAGTAAATCCCTTCCAATGCAGATTGATGGTGAACCTTGGATGCAGACTCCGTGCACTGTAAGTTGAACTGCATTTCCACAAATGGTTCATCCAAACTAAAGACAGTTATATGCCAATATAAAGTAAATTGTAAGGGCAGTGAAAGAAGAATCGAGCAAAGTATTTTGTAATCTCCATTTACAAAAAAAAGATTTGCAAATGAAAAAATATTAATGCGTTTTACATATGGAATCTGCAGTCTGACAGTCATATTGATGCTTGAGAATTTTTCCAACATGTGGCAATGAGCATCCATGACTCATTCTGTAAATTCAAGTTTTCAAAAAGTTCTTTGTTTGTTTTTTATTCTGAGCTTAAAGAGTAACATCAGACTGTTTGAGGAACCTCTGAGGAAACACATAGTTACTGTTGTGTGGGAGATCTTGAGTTCTACTATGAAAATGCCCCACACGGGCATCATGAAGATAAAAAACAAAAGTGAAAAGTTAAATGCTTGTTAGGTGAAAAACAATGGTTTTGAAACCACATCAGCTATTTAACTGTATGCTAACAAAGCCTGCTCTATTGCAACTGCATTATAAAACCAAAACAGAAAACTTATCCCTTGTCTATGCATCTGCATATTCATAAGAAGGTATTGGTTTATAGACATTATGGTCTAAGATGTTAAGATGTCCAGGAGTCATTAATGCGACCCACCTTAGTGACTGATTAAATCTTCTTTCAATGACTTCTCCCATATGGAAAAGAAATAGTAAAAACTTATATGATTTACTCCTGAACGTGGCCACTTTCTCATTACTTTCATATATTGTTTTAGTAAGTATCCAACACATACAAGTTTTATTATAGAATTTTTCAAGGGATCTTATATCTGTTTTCACTCTTGTATGCTTTTCATACAAGTTTCACACAAGACAGATACAAACTTTAAAAGATTTATATATATCTTATATATAGCTTTCTGACAAACAAACCAAAAGCTGATACATGTTTAAAAAAATATCAAATATATATGCTTTAATATTAAGATTAATATAACAGTTCAGCTGTTGCTGCTTTATATTCTAGTGCATTAATTTATGATAACAAATTCTTAATGATTCAAGTCTTATTTCTTCTAATTTGCTCATCGTCTAGATCGCAAACGTGTACCTCGATAAGTGTTTTCTCTCTGTCCAAGTTGCTCGTTTTTCAAAAGGAAACTCCTGAGTTTGCGTTGATTACGGTTGTGTTTAGCTTTAATTAGAACACCACTGCAGATGAAGTGCTGCCGAGATTTACATATGGATCGCCCAGCCATGACAAAACAAGTGGCCTGCAAGTGCTCTTGTATCTGCTGGCACAACTACACAGAGCAAAGTTGGGCTCTGACGATACATAATTGTGCTGCAATGATTTCCAAGGAAAGTTTTTCATTCTGTATGTCTGAACTGCATCTGAATCACTTAACGCGTTAAATGCCTACAAAAACATCACACTTCAAATTGGATGTTGTTCCACTAATTATTAACAACAGCAGCTATGCAAATGCATATCAGTCTCTGCATGCATACCATGTTTAACACCATAACCATTTAAGATTTTAAGCTAAATGCAGCATGTGTCACTCTGATGAGTAGATCTAAAATAACTGGCACCATATTTCCAAATTTGATTCTGGTACAATGCACCTTCATTAGGGTCTAAGTAAAATCCCCCCTCGGTTTTCTTAATTTGGATGATTAATTGTGACCTGATAGCTCATTACATCCATGCTTCATTTGAGCAAATTATTTTATTTTCTGTCTAAAAGCCATATTGTTCCATGGGCCCTTGAACCACATAAATACTTAATCCTGCATTTTAAAGAAACAGAGCTTGATTACCATCCAAATTTATTTCAGGTATCACTTTAGATCTTTTTTTTCTTTTTTGGCCACTGTCTTCTCTGTAAAGACTATCATGTTTATGGCAAAGTACTTGATAAACATTAACTTCAATCATGTTTAATGATGGCAGAAAGCCCACAAAAGCTAAGTAATTGCTCCAGCGTCAGAGTGCAAGCACAATAAATGGCATCTTTCCTTTGAAGTGAATGTGGTCCTTTGAATGCAGATGGTAGCATTTCCCCTCCCCATTACTGCGTTTAGACTCTTAGTGCAACTCTATAATGATGTGCTTAATATGACAACCCTTGATGGTTGATATTTGGGGTTCCATCGATCTACAGTTGCAACTCCTAAAAGAAATTGCATCATTGCAGGCAAACAGGATATTGTCAGATAATATAAAATTCAGTCTTTACAGTAATCCACAATAATATGTTATCGGAGTCACTAACCCCAGGGATTCTCAAAGTTTGTTGTAGTCAGGACGTTCAAATATGCATTCATAAGCCACTTGACAAGAACCCATTTGGATGCAACATCCATATGGAGGATTTTTTTTTTAATTGTTAATGCATTGCTGAATTTGCTTCTGTGGGGATAAAGTGCTGGGTATAATGAACAGTGGATAGAGACCTTATTATTTCATGGGGATAACCTTCTGAGATTTAAAAGAAAGGTAAACATAATTCAAAAAAGTCATTTGTTGATTATGGAGGCACTTTCATTTTATAGGTAAAAGTCTTCTGTAAATGAGCTGTGAAAACTAAATAATAGTTTAAATACCATTGTTTTTGTTGTGTTTGTGTTTATTGTTGTTGATTGTGGCATCACATCAATATATATATGAAGTATAGCTGCTGTAAAATTATCGAATTATGTTTATCTGAAAACAAGAAATGTCGTACAAAAAACCCCCCAAAAAACAGACCAAACAAAAAAAACATAGTTTCACAGTATCAGGAGCTGTTTCAAAAACATGTGTGACATGGATTGTGCACTAAAACAATTAAATACAATAATAACAAAAATAATTAATACAGAAAGAAAATTCAAATTTTCAAATTTCAAATTTTTCAAATTCAAATTTTTCAAATTCAAATTTCAAATTTGTGCTTAAATCAAAAGATAAGTAGACTATATTATGTGTTAAGTGTTATGTGTCAGTATTTTAGCTTACAGTCACGTCTGGCATATATATTTCAGTGGTTTAAATCTAAATCAGGGGTGTCAAACATGAGGCACGTGGGCCAGAATCGGCCCATCAAAGACTTCAGTCTGGTCCGCTGGATGACTTTGGAAAAAGTCAAGGAGAACAGAAATTTTGTACTTTAATTGTTTTTTCATAGGTTTACAAAGGAGTCTAAACCTTTTCAGACTGACTGATCCTAAAGAGTTTCTTTTTCATCTGTTTTGTGTTTTATCTTTAGCCAACTGCACTTATATTATACGCAGGTTCTATTTAAGTCATTTCTTGATTCAGAATATCATAGGGCCTGGGTGTGGTTAGTATTTTTTTGGTTAATAAATGAAGTCATCATTTTACAAACACAGTTTTGTGTTTACTTGGGTTGATTTTGTCAAATGTTAAAATTAGTTTGATAGTGTGAGCGATGCAATTATGACACATATGCAAAAAACTAAGAAATAAGGAAGGGAACAAATACTTTTTCACAGCACTGTACATAGCAGGCGTGCTGGAGTAAACAAATAATAAGAGTGGGTGAATATGGCTTACAACACTTGGCAAAGCAGAAAGACAAATTGACAAGACATCAGTTTTTTTCATCGTGGATTAAAGAGTGAATGCTCCCTATAAGCCAGGCAGCATTGGGAAAACTCCCTTTATAGTCTACTGTATAGTAAGCACTGAGTGATTTCATAATGCTACTGAAAAATGCTATGTGAAGATGTTAACAGACAGCTTAAAACACATTTCCTTTCTGAGCTAAATCTCAGCTCTCTCTTTTCTTATACCAGATTGAGATCGTTCACAAGAACCAAGCTCCCATGCTAATGGGACCACCACAAGGTCGAAGCTTCTTCTCTTCACTGATCAGACGAACTCGCACTGAGAGCAAAGACTGAACCTTCAAGACCTCCGAGTGCTCACACACACCTGCAGGGCAGTAGTCACCGGTTGATCTTAGCTGGGCCTGTTTGTAAAGGAGCCCTTTGTCTGATTGATAGCCCAGCATACAGTAGCAAAGTGTAGGATCAGGATGTGTCGCCTGCAGCATGGAGATGTCACTGAGAAGCCCACATTGAATCCAAAGCGAGGCGAGTTTAGGACTGACACTTTCTTCTACAGTCTGTGGTGTAATTTCGCTCCAAAAATATTGAAGCTATTTATGGAAGTTCACTTCTGTTCTTCTATTTTCTAAACTTCTGTTTTTATTTTTGCTGTTGTGCTCTGTGCCATGTGTAACAAACCCACCGCTGAATGTGTTTTGTGAGATGTATTTATTTATTTATTTATTTATTCATATTTAACTGCTATTGATGTTTTCTAATGTTTTATTTTTGTATTTGCATACCCCTGATGCATGATGGACAGTGAAAGAGGCTGGTGCTGTTGGAGATGACATATCTGGAGTTTGCATCTGATTTTTCCCAAAGTGTTTAGTAAAAAGTGAAGTGTCTCTACCCGACATCTCTTCTACGCTTCAGTCATGAATGGCTTCAAATAGTGCAAAGACAGAGAATCTGCTTTCGTTTCATGTTTCCTGCAAGTCATCCTTGTCATGTTTTGATTGGCTGTTTTGCTTCTCCGTCAGTGGAAAGATTAGGAATGATTATTGATTGCTCATAAAAAATGCATGACACTCTTTGTTTTACGTTGCACGAGAGATTTCGAGACAGTTTTACCAGATCTGTGCACACTTTCTGTTGCATGAGTGACCATGATCTCTTTTGACACTTATGGAAATTGATCATTTTTGAATCTGCATCTACAGCACAGCTCTGTTTCAACCACATCATCATTTATCTGCATTTTTATGGGATCCTGTGCTTTCTTAACAGGTACTCAGGCATAATAGAATGAAAATCTTTGAAAAGCCACAGAAAACAACAATATTTATCTTGTATAGTACAAGCACTTGTATAGTTATGTTCACAAGAAGCAGCTTGACCTTCTATGGTAACTCATTTTTTTCTGATGTTTGTTGATGAGGGTTTACAGTCCGCTGCACAAGTAAGCGTCCATTAAACAGTGAAAGATCTACAAACTTACTATTGACATTCATGTATATACATTGCTGTGCAAATTCCTCATTTCTTTATATTTTGCTTCTAAGTATCCAGACTGTCTTACAGGCTTTCAAAGTTTTCCTTTGGATATTGGCTGTTTTTACACTCATTTTCAGTCCGGTCCAATTTTAAGAGGATTTTTTGTTTGTTTGTTTCTTAAGCTACTTAACACAGATTTTTAAATCACTCAGTGTTGTCTACGTAACAGACAAGTTAGCAAAAAGACAGTTTTAATTTTTAACTTTAGCACCTTGTTAATAGCATGATCCCATTTCTTTAGTTGAATATCCCCCCAAAAAAGTTAATGCCAAAGATAACTTAGTTTACTGGCATAAAATAGTGTTTTGGACCAACAAGGGGATTATTAGCCAAAAATCTGGCTTATTTTAGCATGTCGTGCACTATGTCCTTAAAACAGCATATGGAAGTCGTGTCCTTCAGAAACAAAAAAACACCTGAGTCAGGTCTCTTTGTCAATACAGACTTGACCCAGAGACCGGAAAGATGCATCTGGCCTTTCAATTGATCCATCTCCTTTCGGCAAAGCCCCATCATAAATGTTCTCAGTATGAAGGTGGCTATGAAGAAGCCATTCTTAAAGAAGGGAAACAGGGAAAGAAATCACAAAAAAAGTCTATAAATCAGCAGTAACAGGTCTTGTGGAGTTGATCCAAATGTTACATTTTGAGTTAAAATATGTTTGGAGCAGGTCAGGAGAGAGCAACCACAGTGAGTGTCTACAGGCATCTGTAATACACAGTGGAGGCTCTGTCATGGTTCTGGGCTGCATTTCAACCAGTGGTGTTGGGGATTTTGCCAAAATTGGAATTATGACCGTGCAAAACTACCAGCTGATTTTAATCCACCATGATGTACCATCTGGAAAGCATTGGATTGGCAAAAGCTTAATTCTTCAGCGTGACAATGATCCCAAACTCACTGCCAATGCAGTAAAAGTATACGTGGATAGAAAAGCACAAAACAAGACACTAAGTAATGGCTTGGCCTCCATAGAGCTCGAACCTTAAGATAATTGCAGCACTGGGGGATCATCTCCACAGAGAAGAGACCAAAAGGAAGCCAACGTCCAAAGTAGAGCTTTGAATGTCATTCAAGGAGCCTGGAGAACTATTCCTAAAGAAATATCTAGAACGCTGCCCAAGAGAGTTCAGAAATTCAACATGTTGGTAACAACCTTTTAAAGAATCAATACTGAAAATCAGTCACATTTTATAACAGTCACTAACATATGCACAGTTGCCATTTATAGATAGTAATTTCCTATGAGTATCCTCCTTAATACAGAGCATTAAGTGGCTGGATGGTATTGGTCTTATTCAGTGCTTTTCTGCACTAATTTCATTCAGGCTGACCAAAGACTAAAAGTACTCACTTATTCATATTCTGGGGACATTATGTTACAGACCTACCAGCGAGACACACTTGATAAATGCATTTGTTTTTATAGAACTTCACATTTGCATGTTTTGGGAAGAATTTTAGGCTTGACTGTTTCGGTCTTTATAAGTGCCATATGCCGGCGGAGACGATAGCCAAGGAGTCTCCCATGTCTTTTTGCTTTGTATTGTGTAGCGTTTATACAGTGAGGTTGTATTTTTG
This sequence comes from Mchenga conophoros, assembly GCF_057382185.1. Taxonomy (NCBI): domain Eukaryota; kingdom Metazoa; phylum Chordata; class Actinopteri; order Cichliformes; family Cichlidae; genus Mchenga; species Mchenga conophoros. Next base: position 32,908,859 of record NC_140536.1, read on the forward strand.
TACACAGTATTATTTATTTTTCTGCTTTTTGCTTCACTCTAGAACTCACACCATTTTGTTGTTGTCTAAAAAGAAATTATGCCTGCCAGTGTTGACTGAGAAAAGTGATGGAAACAATAAAAAAGCTTGTTGTTTGGCATTGTGTTCAGGAATTTTTTTTTAACCTTTTACTCCTTAATGATGCATAGTAGTCACATATTAGTCAAAAGATTGTTGGTATAACAGATTCAAATTCTACGGGCGTCACAGTTAGCACTGTTGCCTCAAAGAAAGAAGCTTTGAGGCAACAGCACGATTTGAATCAGTGCAGTCTTTATGTCCTCTCTGGTCCTGTGTTTCCTCAGGTGCTCCATCCTCCTCCAGAGACATGCATGCTAGATTAATTGATAATTATATGTATGACACAAATATGAGGTAGGTGCTTTAATTGCAATTATAATATTGTGTTTTCTGTATGAACAAAATTGACAAAAGGGCGACATAAATGCAAGGCTGTTATCGGTCAGGATATTGTCTCCATTGCTGTTTATCAAATTTAGCATAGCAGTGTATCAGCAACGGTCTACTGCTTGCTTTCACACTACTAGAAATGTTTAAGTAGAAGTTAATGATTAGAGTAGAATTAGCTAAATTACCAGCTCTGTTTCCACAGAGGCACAATGGGACATCATGCAGTCTTTGTACTAGAAAAGTAGCACTTTATAGAACACTGATGGCCAGTGTGACTAAGTTGGGTAATTTCTTTGTCACATGCAGTCCAACTCTGGGCAATACAGTTAGGTCTATAACTTTTGGGGCAGTTACACCACTTTTTGCAATGTGCCTCTGTACACCACCGCAAGGTTTGTGGCCCTCTCTCCATTCAGTTTTGTATTTAATAATTAAAAAGCATGTTCTACTGGGTTGAAATGAGGTAACTGCCTTGGCCATCGAAGAATAGGGTTAGGATCCCATCTCTTTGTCTTGAGAAACTCTTTTGCAATATGCTTTGGTTCATTATCCACTACACAATATAATAACACTGCCAACACTAATAGCCCAGTTCCACTGGCAGCTATACATGCCCAATGCCATAACATTGTCTCCACCATGTTTGACAGATGATGTCGTATTAATTGAGTCATGAGCTGCCTCTTTCCTTCTAGATGCCTTTTTCCTTCCCATTATTTCAGTACCAGCTAATCTTGGTCATCATCTGTCCAAAGTCTAATCTTTCCTTCCTGTTCTTCGGTGTAAGTTGTGGTTTTGACCTTGTTGCATTTTTAACATTCATGAAGGGATTTCATGATTGCAGACCTTGACAATGATACTCCCCCCTCATTGAGTGTTCTTGACTGGGCTTTCTCTATCCAGTCTTCTGTGGTCTTTGGGGATGTTTGGTTTTGCTGAACTGGCCAATTCCTCCATGTTTTATAAGAATGTAACAGATTCTTGACTTGGACACCACTAAAGTTTTTGCAATCTTTCTGATAGTTTTATTTTGGTCCCCCCCCCCCCCCCCAAATCTAATGATTCTAAGGCGTCCTTAACTTGCAACAGTATCTCATGGGACTTCATACTATGCAATAAAAAATACCAAATGCAAGTTTGACCCAAGTCCAGATCTTTAATCTGCTTAATTTGTCATGGGACAATGAGGGAACAGCTCTCAATTGTCCAATGATTCTGTGCCTATGAAAATGGGGCACAGATATAAAACATCTGTAATAACATTTGTCAAACCCCTTGAATTAAAGCTGCAAGTCTATACTTCAATCTAATTATGATCATTTAAAGTCAAAGTTCAACGAGGTGGTTTACAGAGGCAAAATTACAAAACTTTTGCTGCTAGCCAAAAACCTATGGACCTAACTGATTCTCTGAGACAATGGCTTTAGTTTCATTTTTGTGCCACTAGTTTGCAGCCATTTGTTTCTAAGCAAACCCAGATAGTACATGGTTTTTCATCTCTTTTCACCAACAGGGAGATATTGACTTGGAATTTGAATCTACATAACTCTAATCTCTGTATTATTGTAGAGTCTTTGCTTACAGCACCTGGAGACTGCTATACTATAGCAATCACTATTGCTATACTACATAAATAAAATCGAATTAAACTGAATAACTACTCATTTGTTAGTATAACTTGCCAAGATTAATGCTCATTCCCATTAAATATATTCTGTTCATGTTAGTTTAACACCCTGTGAATTCCTGATCTTCAACATTTGTTTTTCATCTTGCATCCTAGAGGAGATAGCTCTATTTCTCTCTCTCTCTCTCACTCCCATGTGAGTGATAGTGAAATTACTAGAATGTAAAAATGTTTGGCAATAAGCTTTCACTTGCCACTAATTTTTCTTCTTCTTCTTTTTTAATAGTACAAAAGAATGCAAGTAATGTTTCAATAAATGCTCAAAGAGGATAAGCAGCAAATGAAGTGGTTAACTGTCTTTATAATGATTATTCTTGTCCCCTATTTTTAGTCACCTCAATTTTGGCTAAATAAGTACAAGTGAAACACAGTGTAGTAATCTGGAGTAACTTCAGTCTCTTGAGTTTTATTTTTGAAAATAAAACAGATGGGGAAAACCCCAATTATATTCTTTTGGAGTGGCACTTGGTTTAGGGTATTGGCTGTCTCAGTGTCAGATGGGTAGACTCCTGCACTTGACCTGCGTTTCTCCATCCTCAGGGTGTTCAGCAGGAGTGACACAGTACTTCACTTCACATCCACTTCACCTGCCTGGTAATGGAACCCTGCCTGGATCCAAGATGGCACCAGCGTGACCACCACTGACTTCCGATATGCCCGTCTTTCAGTCAAGTGTTTGATGCACTGGTAAAGTTCTCTTTCAGGGTTTTATCCTAGATCTATTCTGTATCCTGGCAAGCAAATCTATGTTGATTGTTATGCACCCAACACACATTTTTACAAATTACAACTTAGCTGCAACAGCGACAAAAAAGCATTCCTGACAGTGGTAATGATTTTTTTTTTGCCCATGACCTTCTTTCAAAAATAACGCCTGTAAGCTTTAAATATAGGTGTGCAACCAGGAAACTGCAGACATCCTACAACAGTCAGACCAAACAGAAAAAGAGATCTAAAGGGAGAAACTTATCAGATTCACAAAACAAAGTAGTATTTTATTCTAAAAAGTCTGATTCTTTAAATCTCGCAGAATATTTCTTGACATGTACAACACGTTCAAGTTTATTTATTGTTGTGATGTACATGCTGTTCTATTTAACTCAAAGCCACGGTGTCAAACTTCTTTAGTTCATAGACCACATACAGACAAATTTTCATCTTAAGACCAGTAAAATCATTTCATACACACTTAGAAAAAAAATTCTAAGAATAAAGAAGTACATTCTGAAATTGTTCATCAGAGCTGTAGCCAAGATTTTTAAAAAGCTGAAACCATAAACCTAAGAAAGACATTCGCCATCCAAATCCCTTAAAATGTGCCAGACAACAGAAGGCATTATTTTTTATTAATTTTGTTGTCATGTAATGAGTGATCCATTTATAGAACAGATGAAAAACAGCCTGAGATGCATGAGGAAAAATTAGAAATTCCAAAACTATATCTCAATGTTATGATTCAAAGATTCTGTTAAAAAACATATAAAACCATGTAACTTTCCTAATACTTTCACTCCAGGCTAGAATAATTCCAAAAAACAAAAAGATTTTTCTGTCACTGTATTGTTGTATTTATTGGCAGTTTTGGTCCTCGGGGCTGTATGTTTGACATCCCTGCCCTTAAGTACTTTGGCATTGAAAATAATAGTTAAATTAAGATTTTGTTATGATAAATAACACTTGCTGGATGTCACATACTTAATATTTTTAGAGTTTATTCGGGCTCTGAGAAGAATTCATGGTAAATTGCGAAAGCGTGTTCATGCGAATAACAAATAAGTACCCATATGTCCAATACAAAATCTTGTTTTGAGTATTGACACCAGTGTCATCAGTTTAAGGCCTAAAAAGAGAAACATAAGCACATCGATATTCTCCGAAATGCTGGTGTTTGGTTATTTCACATAACTAACATTTTCTATGTATTGTTTAAACTGAAGAAAAGAAATGTACAGATCAGACGTAACCTGTTATCACAGTGGCTTTTTGAAGTCATGCCATATTTTTTTCTATTGAAAGAATAAAGTGCATTTGCAACTTTTAATGTTTTAATATCGGTGTTAACTGCTAGTAACTGTACTGGCGAACCTTGGTACTGGTATTACATAATATTAAATGTAAAGCAAATGTTATGCTTTAGCTGTAAAACTGCACGATTAAAACTTTCCATGACATTCAGGTTTGGGATCTGGACTTCCCTCTTAATTTAAAATGGTTTGAGGGGTTCAGTGGGATTTCTTTTTTTTTTTTTTTTGTAGGATTTTTTTTCCTGCCCGCTGCTCCTGGACTTTACTTCCAGGTCAGTGCCTTCTGCAGGTCTCAACAAAGTATCCCTTTACAGGAGAGGGAAGAGCTGGCGCTTCAGCAAGTCCCCCTGGAGGCTCTTCAAAACACCGTTACCATGGACACAAACTTGACCGGGAGAAGAGTGAGTGGTGTGTTTGTGTGTCTCACACTGTATGCGATTGCGAAAAAAACGAGAAGGAGAGGGGGTGAAGACGTGCGCGAGAGGGCGGGGGTGTGCAGGTGCAGTTTGCATGTGTTTCAGTGTAAATACAAAATAGTGACACCAAGTTGTCATGAAGTTTGGTGGCTAGTTTCGGCTTAAAAACGCAAAAGTCCAAACTTAAACAAAGCGAGATGAGCGCACGACAATGTTGTCATTGACTTCGCCCGCGCTTACCGCCTGCAGCCGTGCGTGATTGACTGCCAGCAATCTGATCCAGTGAAAGACATTGACAACCAATAGGAAACGGAGTGCGGCTTGTTTCCATGGGAGGCCCCGGGAGGCGATGCCAAGCCGCTAGAAAGCAACACAGTGAGCGGGGAGAGGCGCAGGCAGCAGCCGGGACTGTGGAGATCCTGCAGCCGCTCTGTAGCTCTCAGCAAATGAAAGCGGCGCGAAGTTGGTAGGTAAGTACCTGCAGTTTTACACACTTCCTCTCATTTCTAAGTTTATTACAGAGCGAAAAACATTTTGGTGCGCCCTCTAGCTCAGCGCGCTGCTCGTTTACGCACCAACTTAACTGTACCGCATGATCGCCGGAGGTGCCGTCGGTCATTCCGGGCTCAGAATAATATCAGAGGGTTCATACACTGAATAAAACAGAGATTTAAACCCGAAGTTCTTCTCCTCCTTATTCCTGCTTCCTATTTATCTGCCTGTTTGAAGGGTGGCCGGACAGGAGACTGGAGACTTTGCAGATTGCTCGCCCGTTAAAGCCACAACAGTGCAGAATGGATGGATTTCACGATCAGCAAGTGCCTTACTATAACTCCAGAGTGAGTGATCACTGCCTCAAAAGAAGAAAAGTTGAAATGAAATCAGTTTCACTCATCCTTCTCTTCTTCCAGCTCCCACCCCATTAAGGAAAATACTTCATCTTGATTTTTTCTGCCTTTTGATGGCTGTTCTCTCTAATGCATTCTATTTGTTCTGATCTCACCTCTGTCTTTCTCTCTGCTGCTGCCAACACTCATTTCTCCCTCAGGGACCATTTAAGTTTCATCTAATCATCAAAGATAAACAGCCAAACAAGGTGCCCATTACTTTACCCTGTGTTATTGGTTATGCACCATGTAACAACTTGTTAATTATGCCTGATAAGTGAAGCACAGACCCCTTTGCATGGGTCAAGCTTTAGAAGTGTGTGAGGCATTAATCAGAGGCTCATTGAGGCTCTTTCATTTGCTATTTCAGTTGCACATGTGATGCAGCCAACAACAGAATTACTGCTCCAGCAAGAAGAAGAAAAATTGATGAGTGTGTGTGTGTTTTCTTTCTTTCCCAAAAGCTGCAAGAAAAGACAACGAGCTGCGAGAGGCCAGCAAATGACAGAAAGAGAAAATTCATTAAGTCCGACCTGGCTCTGGACACTGAAGGTAGGACAGAGGGAGAAGTTAATTTCACGGCTTCTAAACATTTAGCAAAATTCAATTGGTTTGTGGCCACCTGTGCTGCTAACTACAGAATCTCAATTACAGCACAGCGGCCTGTGATGATTCTCACAAGCCTCTTTTCAGTGGTCAGAAACACAAATTGACTTGTTATTAGCTGCACACATGCCCAGTGAGCTCCAATGGCATATCAGCCAGTAATAGTGAATGCACTTGTTTCTGATACTTCTCTTGAGCTTTGACTGTTTTTCAACTGCCTTCAAACCTTGATCTCTGCCTCGGTTTCCCTTTCAGAGCTCTTCCAGGACCTCAGTCAGCTGCAGGAGACTTGGCTAGCAGAAGGTGAGTGTTTTAAATCTTGAGCAAAAAAAGGAGGAGAGATGGGTAAAAATGAATAGGTTGTGAGTGTTGGGGGGGGGGGGGGGGGGGGAGGCTGCTGCCTGGAGTTACATGCCTAGCGTCGCAGTCCAATTAAAAGCCTGTGTGGAAGAGGCACCTTGTGTGTCATGCATACATTAGAGACTGTGAGCGAGGGGTCTTGAGGGAGACCGAGGAGGCTCTACCCAGAGAGTGTCATCACAAATTACCAGGAGAAGGCTCTCCGACGCTCACTGTCTCTTCTGCTTTTGGCAGGAGCTAACGCGCTGCACGCCAGCCGCCACTACCTCCACCTCCACCAGAGCTCTGCTGTAGCCTACCAGCTCTCTTACTCTCACTCACTCTGTCATCTCCTCTCTCTCCCCTTTCTCTCTCTCTCTCTTTCCCTCTCTCTCTTTGCTTCCTCTCAGCACACCTCTCTATCTTGTACAGCTGTACCTTCACCTTGTCTTCTTCAATTTCATTTCTTGGTGGCAAAAAAAGAGAGAATGGATCTATGAGAAATTTTTTTTCTCCGCAAACTTCCAAAACAGCAGCCAGCTCTCAAAGCGACAATTGATTTTTTTTTTTTTTTTATATTACAATTTTCTTGCTTTTTAAATTTATTTTCTCTAATGGCAAGACTTGCTCATTGTGGTCTAACTGAGACGTGATGCTTCAGGATTTAAGTGCGAGCGTCCTCTTTCCTCCGTGTCTGCAGCACCGAAGTTTTGGTTAGTGGTGAATATTGTTCACTTTTGCTGTATTTCTTTGTGCATGCATGTTGGACTTTTTTGTCGACATCTCAGAAAGATGTAACGTACCTTAATATTGCATGTAATCTCAAAGTTTATATCCAAGTAAAAAAATATTTTTACAGTAAGAAGTATAATTTGAGATATATGTGAAGTGTTTGCTTTGCTTGCAAACAGATGGTGTAAAGTTGTACAGTGTGAGAGAACACAACAGTTTTATAAAGTTGGATTTTGAAGTATTTTTTGCAAATATATATAAACCAGAACAATTAAAACAAATTCTAGTGTTTTGTCTGCAAAATGTCCAAAGCACAGGGTTAAAATGAAGTTTGTAAGTCACTTGATTACAATTGCCCCTATTATTGTACTAGACTATTATTATACTAGACTAATTCTAGACTTTGCTTTACTATAGCTCGTTGGCTAATGTATAAAGTGCTATATGTGTTAGAAACTCACTGATTTATGTGCATTTTTCATATAGTTTTAAATTAAGGTTTGATAATGAAATATTAAAATTGAAAATTTCGTAGAAGTGTATAAAACTGGAGTTGGAGTTATTATATTGTAATGCTAAAATGTTCTGCTTCATAATTTGGTTCATTTAAATACATTAACACCAAAAAGCATTTAGTCTAATGAGACGCTGATGTTAGTTTTACTGTACTGTCTTGTTTCATTTAAGTCAATCAAGTCATCTGCAGTTTGTGAATTTAGAATTTTTGTGTTCTGTTACCCGTTTGCAGCAATAAAAGGCTGCCTTCTTTTTTTCTAACAGTTCACACGTCGTAAAGCAATAATTCTAGTTGTCGTAGAATAACGTGTGCAATATAATTAAATAAACTTTAATACTTTTTTTAACCATAGGATAGAGTCGTAAAACATTTACTGGAAGAGTGTCGAGATGAATTTTTCGCTTGCTCCCTTTACGCAGCCAAAGAAGACTCAATCATTTATTCGCTCCATCTATTCTTTAACACATGTAAAAACGCTCGCAGTGCAATCCAAAGCTTTTAAAAAATGAGAAGTATTCTTTAAAACAGATATTGGAAGAGTTGAGCCGACTCGGAGCGGCAGCGAGGTGAGATGAGGCGTCGCGGCTCGCACCGCAGGGTGTGTAAAAGAATAAGACACGATTTTAATATTTCAGTATCCAAAGTGGGAAAAGAGACAGCGGCTGATAAGAGGTATTACTGTTAAAGATTACAGTTCTGCCTGTCATGGATCAATGTGATGATGTGCGCCTCAAGATTGTAGATTTAATGAATGACTTCCTGTCCATTAAGATGAAAAGGAATACCTTCCCATTTCTGAGATTTATTAGTTCAGGTAATTGGAACGAGAGGAGAAATTATGAGCGACAGACTGAATTTCCGACTCCCGAGACCCAAGATGTTGAGGGTTGATCGTTGACATGCGAATCTGTGACCTCCCCCCCCAAAACTACATCTACCTTCTTTCTTCCATACAGTATTTTAAACTCATTTTATTTATTTTTTTTGTCAAAACAACAACAAAAAATGTATTGTACTTCTCAGATTTTTTGCTTTAAGATTGTTTTTCCTTTTTCCTTTGTTCACGCACTGGTGTCTCTGCAAAATATTTGTGCTGATAGCGTCATTTGTCTTGGAAATCGTCACAGGCAGAATGATAAATTTGTTTAAAACTCAGCCCTGCTTACTGCTGTTGCAGGTTTAGACAACCATTCAAATAGTCTCAGGCCTCGTGTTTACAACCTTCCTCTTCTTTACCTTCGCTCCTGTTTTCCTTCTGTCCCTCTCCCTCCTTTTTTTGGTTTTGTGAATGGCGGCAGATTTCCAACTCTGCCGTTCTCCCCAGGAGTTTGTTGCAGAGATCAGCTGGCTCATTCACAGACTGAGGCCAGTGACTCATCCATCCTGTACTTCCTTTTGGTCACAGAGAGACTGCCACCTTCTTTGTGTTTAATTTATTAATTTATTTTTATTGTTTCTCCTCTGTGTCCGCTGAAGTTTCGAGAGATGTTGTGGTGCTTCAGCTGATTAAGAACTTGGTTTTTTATTAGGAAAAATTTGATTTCTTTATAAGGTTTGAGTAAGTGTTTTCCTAACACTGTATCTGTTACATATTATTACATTTTCTTTAATTTATTACAAAAGTAGCCCTGTGTAAAATCTCCTGTTATGTCTTAATTGTTTCCCACCAACTTAATTCCAAAAGGCCAAAATAGAGAGCTGGTAGCTCTACTACACAAACATATGGAGTGAAGTTGCTTGTGCATATTTATTTTCTGGCGTCTGCACCCGCTTGACATTTTTAGAAAATAAGGAGCAATATCTCCTCTTCATCTGTTAATTGTTTACCCTCCTCAATTCTCACTTCTGGGAAGAGAAATAAACCCACGCTTGACCACATCAAGAGTGACAAAAAAGGAATATCAGTCATTTAAAAAAAAAAATAGGATCTCCAGACATGTCAAGGCATGCTGCACATACTGTGATAATGAGGATCCAGCTCATTTTGTTTATAAATAGATGTGCTAATGACACATTTAAATCTCTTTTTGCCTATCACCAGAGAGACTGAAACTTAAGGGACATGAAGAACTGTCACTGAGTGTAAATATGTGTTATATAAATATGTACATGCCTAATTGGAGCCCGAGTGGAGCAGGGCTTCATTATTTTAGCATTAGCCTGAGTGCAGGGGTGTTTGAAGCGCAGGTGAAGCTTTGGAGGGTTTGGAACAGACCTAACTCGGTAGGTACAGGTGGATTCACCAGTAGGGAAGAAGCCAATTAGATACTGTTAACAATGGGTGTTTGGCTGCTGGCAAGGAGCGAGAGCCGAGGCTGCAGAGCAGTCAATGGACAAGTCGACCTCAGGAAGTGAAAGTAGACGGTCAAAATATTATCTGTCAGGTATGAGTTTGTTGGAAAATATGACTCAACTGCTTTAGTAAATATCAGGGAATGTGTTAGTCACAGCAGTTCAAGGTTATTTAGTCTTTTGATTGCATCAGAATTGTCGTCTTGGGGACTTTTTGTCCCTTTTCAAGCCGTGAAAGTCAGATTTTATTTTCAGAAAGAAAAAAAAATTAAATTAAGCTCTTTTTCTACAACAAATCAAAAGTGTTTTTGCTGTTTTGTTTTCTCTCTCTCTTTTTTAAGGGAATGATATAGATATAAAATTGAAAAGAAGTGCATAGAAAATGGACATTTGAACAACTGGGCTATATTTGGATAACAAATGCGTAAAACGACTGAAAGTTTAAGAATGGATAAAAAAAATCTTTATTAAGATGTGTTTTTTTTAATTCATTAATTGATTTTAATTTGCATGATTATTTCTATGACTCTGAAGATTTACAGCATATTGAAATCTTCTGCACATTTAAAATGATAAACACATTAAAAACACTTTTTTAGGCTTCTTTTCTTTTCTTTTTTTAACTGACAACAGAAGCAGGCAGTGCTGGGATTGGCCAAACTAACATCCCAGAGGACTGTTTGCCAGAGGACAAAGCTGTGATCAGTGCTGCGGTGTCCATCAACATCAGAAACAATCAATCCCTTTCTTCTTCTCTGCTCGTGTCTTTAGCTCAAGTTCCCGACAATGATGAGCAGTTCGTTCCAGATTTCCAGACTGAAAACTGTGAGTAAGAAACCATGTCGCTTTTCTCTGTGTCTCTTTGTCTGTGCATGTGTTATGTTTATGTGTGTGTGTGAACATCTGTGGCGTTTTTCTTTTTTTTTCACTCATCTTCACTGGTGTGTTTGTACTGGCGTAAAAAGCAAGTGACTGTGTGTGTTTTTCCATGTCTCTCAGTGCCCTCACCTTTGCTTGCACAAGTGCTCTCAGGAGAGCTGCAGCAATCGTGCAGGTCTACAGGTGCATGGTTTGGGTTGGGGGGTTATCTGTGTGTGTGTGTGTGTGTGTGTGTGTGTGTGTGTGTGTGTGTGTGTGTGTGTGTTTTCCCTTGTTGTTCTTGGGACCGCTACTGAGATATTATTGCACTGTGACTTATTTGCATAAGAAAACATCAAAATATTGTGGCTAACTTTTTTTTAGGTAGTTGAAGTGGTATTTTTAACTCCAGGTAGTCCAAACTGCTGTCAGTTGATGTCTGTTTTGAATTTTCTTTTTTAATAAAATCTTAAAAATATGCTCCTCCTTGACCTTTCCCCAAACTCCTTTTTTGTGCAAACCATGGAGTGTGGTTATATTTTCTAAATCAGGCGGTGTAATATTAAGTACTCCTGCATTTACTTGGAGGTTGGCTGGCCTTCTTTTACACTCCCTATCCTTCACTGGAGATTTTAAAGCATGAAAGCAAGTATGATCTGTTTTTTTGTGCTTTTTTCCTCCTTGCTCTACATATTTTATCCAACAAAAGGACAAATTCTGTTTCTAAGAATACTTCCTAAAAGTTTTAAAACATTTTCCAATGTCTGACAAGAGTTCATTTTTCACTCACAGTGATGAGGATAAGCTAGTTGGTCGTACTTCACCTGGCTGTATACGGTGGTTGCACACGGTGACTGGTTACTTGGCACGGCCCATTTCTGGAGGAAGTAGTGCCAAGGTGGGGACAGAAATTGAGTGAGTGGAACTCAGTGGGACCCAGATAGAGCACATGTCTTTCATTTGAGCCAAAATGCACATTAAACTGTGAGAAAAAATACAAAACCTCCCGGTGTCCTCAACACCCTTTAACCTGCAAATGAAAGTTGAACAAAAGGCAGAAGTTAGAGTTTTGAACAAGAACAAAGAGAGAAGGTCACATCTGACATTTAGTTTGGCAACTTTAATTGCATTTCAAGATTTAGTGGTCACAGATAACAGTTTGGTAAAATGAAGCTGTAAGAGATTTGGCATCAAGCGAGATCACAGGCCTTTTAACTCCATGTGACTCAGATCACAGCCTGAGATTATCGAGAAGGTTCCCGTTGGTGGGCTAGATTAGAAACCCGAGAATGGTTTTTCTTTCTTCTCACTTTATTTTGCCACGAGTACTCCTGCTCTCTGGAAATGACAAATCTGAGGGGATTTGCCTGGCTACAGGCACTTGACTTTAGATGTCCTAATCTGATTTGGCTTTTAATTTAACTTATGATTTAAGTTGCTCCAAAAGTGAATAAATGCGCCTTAAATCTAAACACATAAAACTGCATTAAACTAGTTATAATAGTCTAAAAAATCCATTAAATGTCTGCACTTTATTTGATTCGTTTCATTAATTTTACTTTTTATAATTGTTCAGAACGCTACAACACTAAAGACAACTGCTGTGTTAAAGGCAAAACATTTAAACTATGGGTGTGACTTAGCCTTGCCTAAAACCCAACATGGACTAGTGTGGTGTACAGTAGATAACCAGAGGTCACCAAGACTGTCCTGATGCCCTTCAGAGGTAGCCAGGGTGGGTGGCCATAGTGGCAGGAGACTGCTGACCATCTGAATTGTCCTGTTGGCAAACCTGCAGCAGGCTGGAGAGGCACTAACAGATGGCAGGAGGGTGAGGGCACCGTGGTTGGGCGCATGAGCAGGCATCCCAGCCGGCAGCTCTCCCATATGGGTTTTCACCAAGCCGAGAGATGGAGAGGCAAACGGTGAGACAGGGAGAAAGAAAGGTGAAGGTGAGGAGAGATAAAGCTGGAAGTTAACCCTAAAGAAAAGGCAGTGAGAAGATAGGGGCCGTTATGAAAATGGCAATATTAAATACTTTTAATGTCACCGAATCTAGTGAGAAATCCAAAGCTAACAGACAACTGATTCCACACAAATCAGTTACAGCAGCTTTTTCGTCTGTGAGCTCCATTGTTGCTCCAAAAACACTGAAGTGACTCACACTGTTGCACTGGGTAACATCTCCCTTTGTTACGATCAACGTGGGCACTCTCTGTTTTGTGTAAATCCCACATACTACCTCCTTGCTCCAAAAATACTCAGTACTGCCCATGTATGTGTTGTATATGTGTATTAATCTGAAAAAGACTGAGTCTGAAAAAGTGTTTGAGCCAAATTTGTAAAGGTTACAGTGCTTAGCCCTTTAAATAATTTTCATCCTATCCTCAATAGCGTGGTGAAAATAGAAAAACAATACATTATTTACTCAGATTTAAAAAACTAAAAATTGAATTTTACATTAAAATAATTCACAACAGATATTAATATGACAGTTGTGAATTATTAATGAACTTATCAAATTTGATTTAAATCAAACGTAAAACAAGCTAACAGTTAGCACAGTTAGCATTAGCCAAGATGTCCTATTTAGTTTGCTATCGATGTAAGCTAACTGCTACAATTAACAAGAAACATCTTATTTTATTGAGATGAATGTTTTCAAAGAAAATAAATGTTACCCCTAAATTTTTGTTCCTGTACTGCTGAAATAAAATTGGCAACAATAGTGAAATAGCTGTGATTTTATATTCCTAACAGAATAATAATAAAAAATCTGAAAAGAATAGGAAAGACATTTATTTTGAAGGCTTAAATATTGCAGCACATAAGCTGGTGTGTTCTGTATTTTCATGGCCAGACTCATCTTTCCTCATGAGAAGCTGTTGCAGCTTCTCTCAATGTCAACTTTGCACTCTGCGTCTATGCGACACAGAACCAGCATGTGAGCGGCCTCGAAGCGAAAGTGTCCTCAGGCTGAAGGAGGAGAGGAGAAATTTCTTTGTCTCAAACTCCAACACAGATGCTTACCATTAGCATAACTTAGCAGGGAATGGAGGAGTAGAGGAGGTGTAAAATGAGGCCACACGTTACCAGCAGATCTGAGCCTCCATCATTTAACAGCAAAGGCGAGCACCTACAGTAGGTGAAAATGGAATGGAAGGTTTTTCGCTGTTGCCAAAAGACCTGTATTTTTTTATGAATGGACTAGAGAAATATCTGCCAAACGTAGGCTCCCGTTCTGCCAAAACGCACAATTTGTACCTTCAAAGTTGACAACAGCCGGAGCCAACAGTTATCTGATAGTGTACTGAAAGGACTGGCAAACAAACGGCTGCTAAAATAAAAATATTCGAATTAAGTGTTGTTGGAAAATGCAAAAAAAGTTTTTTTTTATTTGCATGTGCCACGATGTTTAAAGGAAATATTTCTGTTTAATCTGTACTGCAAAGGCTAAAGCAAATTGCCCAATGTTTAAGTCAGTGGTACAACGAAGAAAAGAACATTTGCATTCAAAATAGACCCAGTAATTGTTCTAACTGCCTCTTCTTTAAAACTGCCTACCATCTTAGTTAATCAATATGTAGATAATGAGAGCAATCAAGCAGTGATGGGCATGACATTCTGGACTAAAAGGGAAGTCTCTGTTTTAGTCAGAGGCAATGCCCTCGCTATTGATTTGTGTACCTTGGCACCCCGCTGACAAAATCTATTGTGACATTTCCATTTCTAATTTAATGCCCTGTGCTGCAGCACACATGAAGCCATTGTTTAGAGCTGATGTGGCGCTTACGTTTAACGGCAGCATTTTTATAGACGTTGTTTTAATGTCATTTATTGTTAAATAAAGAAAGAAATTATGGTTCAGCTTCAGGTGAGCTGTAAACAAGAAGCCGGTGGAGTCGGCTCTTAAACTAAACAAATTCATGTGTGTTTAATGTAAACTGTAATTAGCCTGACACTGATTGTGATCTTGACAGCCAAAGCTGAGGTATTGTTTTGAGTCCATAATCTCTTAACAAGGCTTTGCGATGCCAGCGTCAACAAAGGTCTCCCCTCAGGAAATGTCTCTTTGACCTCCGATCGATGACCCAGAAAAGGTCAGGCCCCCAGCGAGGGCTGCAAACAACCCCTGAGCTTTGTCATGCCGGGCCCGTGTGGCCCATCACCCAGGGGGCTCGACTGTGCGTCAGATGGGGTGTTGGCAGATCGACCCCTGCTCGTACAGCAGCTGTCTGTCAGCCGTGAGAAAACTCCTCAAAACATCCTTCTCTCTCAACTCCTTGTAGCCTCAGAGACCTTCTTGTATTTAAAAGAAAAACAGTCCTTAGCCACATATTTAAGTTTCTCTAGTACTCAAATATCTAAATGTTTGCACTTGAGTTGGACCAAGAGTTGATGGACTTTCTCCATTCATAATTCCTGGTTATAAAAGGAGAGGGCCATCTCTCAGTCTAAAACATCAATCAAAAATAATCGTCTTCAACCGCGGCTGGTCCTCTGTTGTGTTTGATAGAGCGCTGTGGGATGGCTTCGCTGTTGCTCTGTGAGCCGTCGCGGTGAGACGCGATTGGCGAGGCAACCTGAGCCTGACTTCATTCTGACTGACTGGCTTTTTCTTCAGAAGCACAGTCAATTGGATTAGCGTTGATCATGACTCTAGATGATGGGATGTTAATCAGGACTGATCAGGCACTTAACAGCCTCTCAGATGCACCGGGCTCACTGTGGGGCCATAGGTAGAGATCGCAGGCCCCCATTCAGATCAATGAGACTTGTTGTTGTCGTCTGGAACTTATTGACAGCCAGCTGAAAGCAGATAAAGCATTTATCGGAGCTCACCGCACACCCTGTTTCATGATTGTCATATTTCACTACCAGAGTCCCCGTCAGGAAAGGCTGAATAAATGGGATTTGAAGTGAGTTGTTTGTGTAAGTGATGGCCTCAGATGTCATATCCTTTGGCAGATGGATGCTTAGAAAAGCAAGTGTTTTTAATATATCCATCACGAGTTCTCTTAATTAGTGATGGCTTGGCACATTCATGCCTGCTTGTATCTGCACTGTAACATGACTTTTTCCATTGTGGGTAAAGCTGCTGTGTGCAGTTCTGAAATTTAATTGTATTTTAAGTTTTGAAATTGAATCTGCTGTACTTAAATAAAACAAGCAGTATTTTTTTTTCCAGACTGTGATCATCTCATTTAATTTTTGTGAATGATCTGTCAGATGTAAATGAAGACAGCGGTTTTAGTTTTCATTCATTTATTTTTTCCGTCCTGTGATTGTACGAATTCTGTCTCAGGTACTTACAAGCCAATCCAGAAACAGTCTGCTGCTAAATGAACAAAAAAATAGTCACAATGTTAAAAAATGTTACAGTTTGACAGAGTGTAAATGTTAATTGTTCTTCCTCCTTCCCATCGTAGTGGCGTTCCACGGACTGCAGCTGAAGATCAAGAGGGAGCTGCACAGCCCGTGTTCAGAGCTGAGCTCCAACTGTAGCCAGGAGCGGCCCTTCAAACTCCAGTATGGAGAGAAGTGCCCGTACAGCATCAGGTGGGCTCCCCCCCACCGACACTTAAAACATCTTTTACAAATTATTTAAATGCTTTTGTACATGATACCTTTTTCAGATTTGTAAAGAAAACACAGAAAATAACATTTGGTTCCACATTCCTCACTTTAACAGAGGAATAAATGCAGGTGTGAAGGTTTATTGTAGGACAGTGATGACTAAATACTCACTTTAGCTTATCGTCAGTTTACTCTTGGTGAAGAATCTTTATGCTTTCTATACATTTGACACTTTTTTGGCTTTTTCATTCTGCATTGTAATTTTTATTTAACTGGAAATGACTTGCTAATCATTCCAAACTGCAAATCAAAGGACATCGAGATATGTACAGCTTTGGGTGGTGACTCTGAAGACATTAACGAGATATTTCCAATCAGAGGTATTTATGTGAGATTATGGCAGTCATGTTAGTTTTAATTGTCTGTTATAACTGAACTGAATCAGAGGGTTTCTGGAACCGCTGATTATGGAGTGGTTTAAAATGCCATTGATTCTAACTGCAGTCTGACATAAATGCCCTGAGGTAGTTTGTGATGCATTTCTTCACTTTGTGACATCTGCTCACAAGGCTTCATAATTTATACAGTAAATCAAATCGGTTTAGAAAACAGTGAAAGGATAGTTGAGTGGGTAGGGCATTTGTTCCAAACTACCCTAAATACAGACATCTTAAGACGAAGCTATCAGTTAAATAATCCTTAATTAAAAAGAGTTTAAATCGTGTAACGTACACTGGCAGTAACACAGGCATCTTTGACTCTTGCTATTACCCCAGTGCCTATGAGCAGAAGCAGCCCACAGGAATGAAGCCCTCCAGCCCAGTGACACCCCCCTGTAGCACCCCTGTGTCCCCACTTCATCATGGCTCACCCACGACGGCCCCAACGCCCAAACCAGACAGGACCTACACCCACATACCGCCCTCGCAGGCTCTCCCTGATAACGCCTACACTATGGACCACAGGTACTGCAGCCTGCAGCCTCTTACATTTACATCACATTTACATCTGGTGATCTTAGCTGGCAGTTGTACCAAGGATAGATTACAATAAGGTCACAGCAGCAGATGCACATCTGAGTTTCTGTTTTTCATTGAGTGAATCCTCAGTGGGCGGGGCCTGCAAACGACAACTTTCCCAACCATCGAATGCCATGTGGTCATCACTTGACTTTAGTGCTTTGAAATAGAGCTCATTCAATAAATCAATAGCAGAATGGAAAAAACAAAACAACAAACAGACCTACTAAGTTAATTATTTCAAGCAAAAGATCTTTTTAGGTGTGAATTTTCCAGTTTAGGAGTAAAAATGTCAGATTTCTCTTATAATGTAATATAATGGATTTAAATGACACTTCCCTTGTGATTCTCAAATTCTTAAAGGAGAATAGAGTTAGCTAACATTAACATCCCTCTGCACAGTAACACAGTTGGCGGATGTGCACTGTATATAGAAAATACTTTATACATGAAACTTTTCAAAACAAGTTTTGTGGATTTTTAGAGTAATCAGGACACAAGAGGCATTTTACTTCTGAGTTACTCCCATGAGCACCACAAGCCAAGTGCCATAGGATAAACATGTATATTTGATTTTGGTTTGAGATTCTTTAATTCAATTTTCAGACAAATATTCCAAACCTTTCCTTTATTTTTTGCTTTTTTTGGTCACCTGTAGGCATAAACATAGGGGAAACAAAAAGGCAAGCACTTGAAAACATCATTACGGATTTCAGAATTTTCACTTCTATTATTGATTCATTGATTAGTAAAACAAAATGTACATGTTCTTGATTTATCTCCTTTTTGTCTCATCAAGTCGTTCACAATCAGGAGTCAGTGTCATGAATCCACTGAATTTGTCGTCTGTCTCAGATTTCGACGTCAGCTCTCAGAGCCTTGCCACTCGTTTCCCTCCCCGCCGACAATGGCTCGGGACGGCCGGCCCATCTACCACAGGCAGATGTCGGAGCCCAACATCCCTTTCCCTCCTCAAGGCTTCAAACAGGAGTACCCCGACCCCCTCTTCGAACACCCGGCCATGATGGGGGCCCCTATTCCCCACACATACCCAGCCGGCATGATGATCAAGCAGGAGCCGAGGGACTTCACCTATGACTCAGGTGAGCGATTTGAAAAGATTTCTGTTGTTTGTGCTCCTTCAAACTCCTCTGGTAAGTGAAAGAGCAGAGAAGTGATAGCTGCCAGAGCATTATCATTTCAGGAATGAGAGAAGACATGGCGGGAGGGGGCGGTTTTATTGAGTTTGCCCATTATTAGGGCAGGGGATCTGGTTGGGCTGGGTGTCTGTGCTGTTCGCCATTTCCTGTGGTGCTCTAATAGAAAAAAAGGAGGGGGCTGAGCCTGGTCACAATCCAGAATCTGCCCTCCCACGCTTGTCCGCTCCCTTCGGTTAGAGAGTAAAGGGACCTAATCATCAGCCAGAGGCTCTGTGGAGCCTCTGTGGAGCCTGAGGCTACCTCGGGACATGAATGAACATTCGCCGGACTGCCGGGTTCATTCAGAAGGCGACAGAGTGGACCCAGGA
Organism: Mchenga conophoros; assembly: GCF_057382185.1. NCBI lineage: Eukaryota > Metazoa > Chordata > Actinopteri > Cichliformes > Cichlidae > Mchenga > Mchenga conophoros. The sequence goes on from NC_140536.1 coordinate 32,927,791, forward strand.
GAGGAAGAGCTGGAGGAGAGTGTGTGTGACCAGTCAGGGGGAAAAAGCAACCTCCAAACACCAAAACATGTGGTGCCTCATTCACATCTCTTTAAGTTACACCTGGTTTTCCTAACAGCAGCTCTGCAGTTTTTGTCATTGAGGAGTCAGGCAGCTGTGATTTTTGGTGTTTTCTCGCTTTTCCAGTGGCAACGTTACTTTGCAATAGATGTGTTTACCGAGTTTCACAACTATGTGGCTTCTAAATGCCAATTAGCACAACTGAAAAATGTATCAAAAAGAGAAAAAAAAAATAGAAAAGAAAAGAAAAACAAGGTTCGGTCCAAAATAACCCTGTTTTTTCACAGTTTCTTGGGTTTCTTCTGGCCTATTTGCAGCAATGTTATTTGCATCAACCATTATTCTCTTGTTTTATTCGGGTTTTTTGTTCGCAAATTTGGCCAAATACAGGCAAAAATTACAGAGCCCAAAATGACACTGGCAGCTTGATTTTCTCTTTAGTAATAACAGTCAATTCTTACATTTCACATTTCAGTGTTTTTTCATAGATAAATGAAATGGCTTTAACAATTAGAAGAATTGTTATTGATACAAGTAAACTGTCTACAAAGAATTGTGTGCACTCACAAAGCAAAAGTGGTGAAATATATTCGATCAACTGTTAAAATACCAAAAGGTCTTCCTTGTGTTGTGTCCACTACTTGGACCAAGATGTCCAAGAAGGAGCATCAGAGTGAATTTATTAGCAGCCACAGTGGGGCATGTTGACTGGAGCTGGACTGTTGAGAAGGATGGGAGGGGATCTGGTAATTTCATTAGCAGCAATTTCCTCTACAAGTCCATTACTTTGATGAAGCTCAGAGAAATGTTTATGGGTCTAAATGAAGGGCTTCAGTCTGTTTATTGAACATTCACTTTGCAGCCCATTTGGCTGTTTTTTTGATCGCAGCATCTCATCTGTGTTGTGGGAGGTTTGGACATATACAGTAAATGGAAGAGTCGATTGGACAATGTAGTAAATCCAACCGGTAAATGAAGGAAGAGAATTATGTAGTGGGGCATTTCTATCTTAACCATTTAAACCTACGGTTTAAAAAACTGCTTATGTCTATATAAAATTACATTTTTGGTTTAAGAATTATTCAAACCACAAGTCTTTATTTGATCTCTTGTTATAGCCATGATATTGATAAACCACGAGTGAGAACTTTTAAAGGTGCAGTTCACTCAAAAATCTATTTTAGTTGGTTGGTAGATCTTATAAGGAAAAGAGGTGCTTTGAAATCAACAAGGTGGGTGCGATTTAGGAAAAGGCAGATATTTCTAGAGCTGATATCTTTAAACCTGGCAAATTTGCATTAAAACGATCTAAACTTGGAAAAAAACAGAACCAGAGGAAGTGTGTTGGGGGGGTGAATTGTTCCTTTTTGACCCCAGAAAAGTGACCGTCTGCATTTTGCGCAGTTTATTTTAACATCAGCTGAAATGTTGCTCAAACATCAGGACTCAATGTTAAATATGTATAAAGTATAGAATCAGCGAGTATTTATCACCACTGAAGAACTGAGCTGATCTGTCTCCTCAGGCCAGTGTGGGCGTGGCCTGATGACCAGCGAAAAGCATCATAAACAACATCAAAAAGTGTTTGTTCACGTTTTGAATGTATTGGTAGTATATCTTGACTGTTTTACAAAAGCATGTGTTCATTTCAAACAAGTGAAGAACTCGTGAAGAAAAATAAAATGTGAAACAAAGCAAACAGCTTTGGCAGAAAACTGTATACTCACACTGGATGCAGTCAGTCATAATAAGAAGCTGATTGAGAAGATACACGTCAACCGTTTTAGCTAAACGTGCTGCAGCTGCACAGCGAAAACGTCAAAGAAACTAACACCTGCAGGTCCGTTTAGTTTTGATCTCAGAACGTGTGTAAAATAATCATCATGAGCCCTCGTATTATGAAAAAACTTACATCGTGTCAGCTCCTGTTTTCACACGAGCGCTGTGTTTTATTCAGTTGTAAATCTTCCTCTGAGTGGAGATGCTCGGGGCTCGTATCGGCAGTGTGATATAGTGAGCTCGCCCGTGGCTGGAAGCCATCGCAGCGCTGATGCTGAAGGGCATTTTCTTTAATCAGAGCCAGTGGTGCATTGAGTGAACAGGCTTTGACTGCTCTCAGATAACTGAGATAGTGTTCTTAATGCTGCCTTCGGGCCCTTTAACACCCACTCTCATTCTTGCCTGGGTTTCAGCAGAAGTGCCTAGCTGCCATTCTGTCTACTTACGGCAAGACGGCTATCTGGCTCACACTAACAGGACTGAAGGTACCAACGATGTTACGTGTGGATGTTGTGGTGGTGCACGTATAGGTTTTTGCTTCATGTGATATCAAACTATCTTTTTTTTCCGATCTTGTTTTCCAGGTTGTATGTTTGACAAAGTGGCGAGGCACTTCTACGACGATACCTGCGTGGTGCCTGAAAAGGTGGAAGGTGAGTCCTGCAGTGACTCTTAAAATGAAAAGTATGCCACGTACCAACGATTCTGCCCATCATACAATAACCATTTTGCCCCGTTTTCTGTAGGCGACATCAAACAGGAGTCGGGCTTGTACCGTGAGGGCCCGTCGTACCAGCGCAGAGGCTCGCTGCAGCTCTGGCAGTTCCTGGTGGCTTTACTGGATGACCCGTCCAACTCCCACTTCATTGCCTGGACCGGCCGTGGCATGGAGTTTAAACTCATTGAGCCAGAAGAGGTAAGAGACAAACAAAAGGCACTGTCACAAAAAATCGTATTTTTCTATATTGTAATCCTCCTTTAAAAAATCAGTTTTTATTTTTCATGGCTTTTATACTTAAGCTTTTTGGACAGTCTTAGGTAAATGTTGCATTGTATTTCACTACATATATTGTTCAATAAAATCTTTAAGAGGTTTACCTACTTTCAGCTACTCAGAAGTAAATATTTGCTGCTTTGGACCGTTTTATATAATTACAACTTAAATATATTTGGTTCGTAGACTTTTGGTTAAAAAAATGAAGTGATTAAGCAGTGAAAGAAGGTAAGAAGGTAAGGTAAATCACTGCAAAACCAAATGAGGTCAGAGGTCAACGTGTGAATCAGTAATATTTTCTGCTCTCAAAATGCAGTAGACTTCTTTAAAAAATAGTTCTTACCGATCAGAAGACAAAGAGAGGAATCATTCTAACTGACAGGGAGCAAAAACGTCTTACATTTAAAAATATATATATTATTGCTTTTCTTTAACACACAGGTTGGGGTAAGGGTTTGGAGTTAGGATTGGGATCATCACAGACGATGACTTGGACCTCAGAGGGTTATATATTCTACAGTCCACACTAAAGCCAACCAAGTGACCCTGATGACCTGCTCCTGTTAAATATTTCACAGGACATATTCCTAAAAATATAACCCATGTTGGCGGTTGGGCCTTTTGAAATGGAAACAGAGGCAGGGTTTGTGTATGGCCACATCACACACAGTGGGGCTCAGTCACTGCTGGAGGATGAAGGAGGATGCAGGGTGCAGGCAGGGGGTGAAAGTGTAGAATGGAGGAGATAGATGAGTACCGGGCAGTGGTCCACGCAGCCCGATGGTGTCTAGAAGCACGAGCCAGCTGCACCTAACAGGGGGCCCCATTCATGCCATCAGGTGACCAAACGCATTTGCTTTGAGGCGCCGCAGACAAACGTTAGGTAGCGGTTTCTGCATTTGCAGCATGTCAGCGGTTGTGGGGACAAGAAAAAATGTGAAAAAGAAAAAGCAGAAAAAACACAGTTGCATTGATCGGGGAAGGTATTATAGGAGATAAACTGTGAGAAACAAACAAAAATGAAAGTAAAAAGCAGAGTTTAAAAAAAGCAAGCAGCTAAGAGAATGCCGTGGGGCTGTGGGTTTGGACCGTGAGGCCGGGTGGCGGGTGGTCTGGTAGACAGGTGCTGTAACATCTGCTGCCTCCTCCGCTGGGTGTGTGACAAGCTCCTAATGAACACATCCCTGGTCAGGTCTGCACAAGCTGGACGCGCTCTAATTACTGTTATTAGGAAAATATGGATCGCTAAGTTTGTTTAACATTTTAGCTGCTGCAGCGTTCCTGTCTGGAAATCAGGGCAACCGTGCTCGTTTGTGTTAGATAAGTTTGCTTTCTGATAATGCTCTGTTTACTGACTGTCTTTATTGTCTTCATGTTCGTGTGTGTGATAAAGGTGGCACGTCGGTGGGGGATACAGAAGAACCGGCCAGCGATGAATTACGACAAACTCAGCAGATCATTGCGCTACTACTACGAGAAGGGAATCATGCAGAAGGTAAAAAAAAAAAAAAATACAAAAATTGTATCAACCAATTATAGTTCATCTCTTACACTGAAAGGGATCCAAAACTGTTTACCTTTTTTCTAAAAGATTTTTTTGATGTAAACATAGTATGAAAACTACTCATTTGGCTGCTATACCTGGCCTGTGTTAAAGGTGCTCCCATTCCCCCAGGTGCCTTATATAAGGAAAAGAGTGTCTCAAAAATGGTGAAACAGCTAAAAAAGTTCATTTACACTTTATAGCTGAGAAATTGTAATTGTAAAGCTTTTTTCTGTATTGTGTGCAAAAATCAGTTTTTGCCAGGCTTGCGGCTCGTGTCCGCTTTACTAAAGTGAAACCCAGATATGTATGTTAATTTATCAAGTTATTCTTTGAATTAATCTTCATTATAGTGCATGTAGTATTTATGTAGTATATGTAGTAATGCCAAAAACAGATGTTTATAAACAGCAAACAAATGAGTAATAAATACATATATTTCTTCTTCTTTGCAAGCTACATATTCATTATATAAGGGAAAGTAATCAGTTACATCATCACCATCAAACATCACTGTTTGATGAACCAGCTACGTCAAAGTGTCCCTGCAGTAAAACAATTGTTCAGCAAAATATTTACAAAAACAATAGATGTGCAAATAATGACCATTCTTTTTGAGATCAGCTACCACGCATGTATAATTTGTAAGGATTTGAGTGTTATACAAATAATTTCCATAAGCTGTATAGATGTTGATTAACTTGGTACTGGACTAAGTTTCTTTCAGATCAATTAGTGCGTTTAGAGTTAGGACCTACACTGCATATGCTGTGATCATTGTCATAAGATTATTTATGCAAAAATACTTCAGATCAAGAGTAATGATTTTTTTTTTAACAGAATACTGGATAAACACACTTTTCTGTCAGGTTTTTTGTTTCCTGAGGTATTAGTTTGACAGTTAGAAGCATCTCCAGAAAGCATTCATTAATAGGCCGGTCAGAAGAGGTTGAGCACTTTTAGGTGGAATTATACTTTGCTGGTTGGAGGTCAAGAACTGCTGGCCAAGTTTAAATAAAATAAGGAAGAAACAGCAAAGAAAACATAAATCTGCTCCTGAGATCACTTTTACCTCTGAGAAGCGATGAACAGTTTATAGCTCCTTTATTTTCTACCAAATCCACGTGTGACATAAGACGTTTAAAAAAGCAATCAGTGTCTCAAAGATAATTTTAGAAAACTTAGTAAAACCACTCTATATAATTTATTCTGGTGTTTTAAAATAACTCTTTTAATGGATAAGCTGTTTTCGCTTAGGTTGGGGATAGTTCATTTGTTTGAAGTGGGTTTGTATAAAACACTGATCCACAAAAAAAACAAACAAAAAAAAACAATACATGGTGGTTAGGATGCCCCAAAGCAACAAAGGGTACCAGCACAGAAGCTAAAGCCACGTGCTGCTGTGCTCTAGATCAGGAGCACGAAGCATTTTAGTCACCTAAAAGTAGTTTTTGTGCACTTTTTAAAATATTTGACTATTTAACGATTGGAGAATTGTCAAGTCATTGTATCCACATCAAAGCCAGCAGATACTATTTACGAGTTACTGGACTATTGTTGTCTCGTTTGGTTGGTTGGTATGTGTTAATGTGTGATGCTAGTGTTTTAATGGCTTAATTTAGATCAGATTCGATGTGTGAAAACGCAAAAGTCACACGGCATTAGTGAGTGGGGGCGGGGCTCCATGAGTCAGAGAGTATAATGAGAGAGCAGAGATGCAAATACTGCAGATTTTAATGAAGCTTTTTGTAAACAAACATCAAATGATATGGATACAAATGCTATTAACTAATCCTGTATCTTGTTTGAAAACACTTAAAGCTCAAAGCACCTCTTCTTTAGTGCAGTGTGGAGGCCAAAGCAGAATTGTTGATGACATTTGGAGATCAGCTTTAAAAGTTTAAAAAATGTTTTGTTTTGTTTTTTTTAAAGATATTTAATCTTTTTTTTCCATCTGGTGGATTAAAGTGAAAGATTACACTCAGTCACTGTAGAATATGCTGTGGAAAAATGGTTTAAAAACAAGACCTCTCCGTCTTTCTCCAGGTGGCCGGCGAGAGATATGTCTACAAGTTCGTGTGTGACCCCGAGGCCTTGTTCTCCATGGCGTTTCCTGACAATCAGCGGCCGGTGCTGAAAACTGACATGGAGCGGCAGATCAACGAGGAGGACACGGTGCCGCTGTCGCACTTTGACGAAAACATGGCATACGTACAGGAGGGACCCTACTGCCAGCCGCACCCCTACAGCGAGGGCTACGTTTATTAACGTCAGCCCCACAAAACCCACACCTCCACCCTACCCTCCTCCCAGCTGCCTCCATCCGTACACATGAGACTGTCGTGTCCTCTAACTCGCAGCCGCTCGGGGAATTAGACTGAACACACACATGCAGCGGCGCTTCCCTTCCCCTCTGTCTCAAACACGTACACGTCCTTTTGCTCTTGTCTTTCTGACCGCACAGCAAGATGGAGAGTGCACTTTATGGACCGGAATGGCACGATGTTAGCCTGCCGGGGGCTAGCTATGTGATTGGCTTTTTACTCATTTATGTTTGTACATTAATGTGGGAATCATTCCGTTTGTTTGGTTGTTTTTTGAAGTCCTTATGATTTTTAGCATGTGCCGCCCTAACGAGACTGGACTAATTTACGGTCACTTTGATCTCCTGCTAAAGAAACCGTCTCATCTACACTCACAAAAGATGGCCATTTGTTTGACTGTCTTTCTTTTTGTCTTCATCCTGTACTGGAAACGTGTTAACGATACTTTTATGGTGAAGTGACATGATTATAGACTTGAAAAAGTAATGTGATTATAAAAGAGACATTTAGCTATCAGTGAGAACTGCCTCGCCACCGGTCTGAACACCGCACCTCTGTCCGTCAAGGCCCGTCGTCCAATCAGACTGTAGATTTCATCATGTAGGTGTTGTAATGACATAAACTCCACTGGATCCTCAGCAGCTCAACAACCTTGTGGGTCAGTAAAGATGAGACTTTCACTTACAAGGACGCACTCCGGGAAAAAAAAATGTCTGGATGACAAAAAAAATACTTTCTCTGCGTCACACGTGAATGGCCTGTGTTTAGGATCGAAGACAAAGCTACAGGCTGCTGTAAAATAAGTCATTCACTGTAAACAGCAGTGTAATGCGTCAGAGCAGGAGTCACTCATTCGTCCTTCAGGTGTTCAGTTTTTCAATGGATAACAGGTGAAAAGTGTATGTACAGTCGAAGTGGTTACAGCAGCCAGTCAGTTCATATTCAGGATAATGTTTGCATCCCCAGCTAAAAAACAAAAAACATCTGATTTCATTGGCACAGACAATAAAAAGGAAAAAAAAAGATATAAAATCGAATTTCTCCCTTGAATTGTTTTCGGTTTTGTTCCAGGTGAACGAGAGGTGTATATTTTGCTTAAAAACTGTTGCTTTGCCATTAATAGGTTGCTTTTTGGTTAAAAAAAAAAAAAAACAACGTAAAAGAAATATTTAGAGTTTTATAATGTGATGAATAAAAATCATGGTATATTAAATTGTTCCATTGTATAATCAGGTAAATGCACATTTTGTTGCTGCTTCAAATTGTAAGTGTATTTTCTAGTCTCGAGAAAATGACAACAGGGGGGAAAAAAGAAAAAAAAAAACAGTGCAGCAGCTATGGCCTGCTATTCTGGATTTCTCTTTATTTTTTGTCTCTTTTTTTTCCGTCAATTTCAGCATTAAAAAAATTACTCTGAATTTTGTTCTCAAGATTCACGTGTGTGGGATGGGATTGGCAATAGGAAAAATTCTGTAATAAAATAGTTCTGAAAAACAAAGTGATGAGCACTTCTCAAATGTTTTAATTGATCATAATATAAAGAAAAGTTTAAGAGCTTCAGTGTTTCTTCTCTTGGCAGTTTTATGTATTCCTTACATATGATAAATCTTTTTTTTTTCAATCAAGCTGAATATTTATCATGTCTGTCCCGACAAGGTCATAAATTTACAAAGTGGAAGTGGGAAAAGAAAACACCATAGCAGGTGTGTGTGTGTATGTGTGTGTAGACTAGCAGATTATAGACTCTTGTCAATTTCCAAGTTGGAAAGAAAACTCCCAATCACAAAGCATTTAACCAAAGTGACACCTGAGGAAAAATCAATGGCTAATTTAAGACCTCGCTTTTTCATGTAGGTGAATTGTTTCTGTCCTTTTGTGTCTGGTGCTGGCAGTAATGGAAAAAAAAACAGCAACAAAAAAAGCAGCAACACTCCCTTAAAGTTATCATTTCCTTTTGTAAGGTGTCACTATTGCTAAAAATCAATGACTAATTTAAGGAAGCATTGTTTAATTGGTTCCACTGATTTGAAAAATGAAAACGGATGTGTAAGTAATGAAAAAACACCACTTGCCTTAATTTGTCAGAGCAGGTTACAAGCCGAGCCTATTACAGTCCCCACGCTTAGGTTTTTCTTTTTTATTGATTGTCTGTAGGGAAGGGAATTGCCCTTAACTTTAAACACCTGATTGCTTCCCCGAGGATATTTAACAACATCTAATCCGACATATACAAAAGTAAAAACAGCAGTGCGGCTTTTAATATGATGAATGACGCTTCTATTTTGGGTTTTCCTCTTAAAATGGCACTAAACTGGAGTAAAGAGTGCTTGTTCAGTATTGAAAAAGTAGGTCAATGAGGTGAAGACGGGGCTACCTTTTTAGATAATTAGTTATATCCTGTGTATTTACTGTCTGAGCACTATAATCAAATGTAAATATTTTTATCAAAAATATTTCAGCACCACACTTCTGTTCTTAAGAAGAAAATGCACATAAGAAAATATAATCCAACATTTAATTTAAGCAGATTATTGGAACATGTAGACATTATCATTGGTGGTGGAGGAAAGAAATTAAGTGCATTTATTCAAGTATAATTCTTTGTACTTTGTATTTGTACTTTTTTTTTAGCTCTTTACCTTCTACATGTATTTACAGTCCTATCTATATTTAAAGATAACAGATTCCAAGTTGTTTATGCCTTATAGATGTAAAACACTATATGCTATACAGTGGTTTACAGTAACATATAAAACCCAGCAGTTTATGTGCAGGCCTGCTACTTTAACAGCAGGACTTTAACTGAGTGCATTTCACTAATTCAAAGATGGGTTTAAAGTATCTTGACATTCTTTCACTTAAAGGATTTCCAAGAGGTAAGATTCCTTCTGTAAAGTGCCGGACTACATAGGCGGACTATCCCTGAGCAGCTCTGTGCAAGGAGAACCAGTTTTTGCGTCAGAGGCTGTATGTGGTTTGACTGTTCAAATGAACTTCACGGTTACAGACCGAACACAAATGACTGTGGTTTATTCAAAGTCCCATCATTGAAATCCAATGCAAACACTTTGGTGCTTTAAATATGTGGTGAATTTTCCATGTGAGCGGTGAGCTGCTGGTGGGACAACAGCACTGCAGCATTTTCCACCTGTATGTCGTGAATAGTGTGAAGGTCACTTGCAGGATTAGTTGTCTTACACCTTTTAAAGGCATTCTGTCGCCGAGGCTGAAAATCGCCATGCAAATCCTGTTATCTGGCCCCAACTCAGGGAATCAGGGCCTCAGCTATCAACATATTTACCATTTATGGACATATGCTTTACATCCTGTGCCACCAGCCAAAACCCCTCCTCTGCTGCACTACCGGCTAATATTCTGTGTATCTGAACTGTGAATTGTGGTCCTCCCCCACTGTAACAAACAGATGGCCGCTCGATCTTGAGTCATCACAAACCCATTACCAGAGTGACTTGTCCTCAGCCAGGCTGCCTTGATTCGTGCCCGATGGCTCTCGCCAGTGTTTGCTCAGGCTCTTAAGTCATCCTCAGGCTTCACAGCGCACTGTGTTTGCTCAGGTTAAATGGCTTGTGCTGCCCCTGGAGTCTCCTGATTGGCTGTGACACTGCAGTGTTTGACAAGTGAAATGACACCGAGTGGCCCCCGTCGCAGCAAATGTGTTTGGCTGTTTGAAACAAGTTGGCTTTTAATACAGCGTGTTTGCACACCAAAAAGCCCTAAGTGTGTTTCTATCTGTGTTGCCAGGGTCTATCAGTGGCCAGACCAGTGAGCATAAATCATTCAGAGGTAATTCAGAGGAACAACAGAGGCTCTAAGAGGAAAAAGCAGGGAAATTATAAAGCCTCTATAATGGAGGCCCCTATTACAGCTGCTGGTCCAGTTTAAGACGGCCTTATAAATGGTTTTATTATCTAGGAGGCTCTATTTTGGCTACATCTGTTCAGAATCACCATTTCTGAGTATAATTCTGAGCAGTAATCAAAAAGTTTTTGAAACACCTTCATTTTCTTCAGAGGTCGTGATTCCTAAATTCAAAGTACAGTCAACTCTTTACTCTTGCATTTCTTTTTTTTAAATCAATTAGAGAGCACTCTGCAGTGTGCTGCAGGACACAAACACACACACACACACAAACCTGGGTCATAATTTCTTTCAGTCACCGGGGCCGGCGTGCGGATAAAAGGTCTTGGAGAAGCTGCTGACTGCTGAAACAAGCGTGGTTGTTGTCTAATTTAACAAGGATCCTGTGTTTTTGGGAGGTTTCAGGCAACACCACAGGTCCCTCACTCATTACGCTTTTTTCTCTCTTGTTGATCGTCTTCCTGCTTCGAAACAGATGAAACACAAAAGCTAACTCCCCACCCCTTCCACCCCCCAACACAAAGACTGTGACAGTAATAAATAGCCTGTGTGATCCAGGTTTAGAAAGCTGTGAAATTGGATATTGAGATGCTCTCCGGAGCTGCGGGTCGGGAGTAGTTTCAGACTAGACTGTGGGAATCGTCTAATCCGATCACCCGGAATGTAAGACGGGCTAATCGCCTAACAGGCCGGGCTTCTTGTGCCCACGGGGCATTGGTGGTGGGGAATTGATGCCTTTCTCTTTTTAAAATGGGATTTATCAACTCTTTAGTTTCACTGAGAATCATAGAAACACTTTTAAATCTTTTGTTTGCCAGAATGTTGGCATATTTCAGGAGTAATTAACTGTTACTGTGCAACGGAGTACATTCTGTTCATGTTTTACAGTAGCGAAAACACTCCAAAAAAGGATTTTTTTTTTTTTACTTAGTCATTTTCTTGAGTCCATGAAAAGCTTTTCTTCCATTTAAAAAGCTCCTCATAAATTCCATTCAAGAAATGATAATGCTGTAAACAAAATAAGTGAAACTACTTTGGTATAACAAAACAGATCCTTAAACCTAAACTAAATACCATTCTGTCAGTTGTAAAAGTTAGCAAAAACTCACAGTAGACCATTATCAGTACCCATTGAATAGAACATACTGCTCTACAGTCAATGTGTTTGTGCAAAAAAAATCATTCCATCCAAGTGAAGTAGCCACATGTTATGTTCTCATTTCGGAGACTCTATGAAGACACCAGCGTTTGTGCAAACAGCTTTGATCAGAGTCTGATGAAACCTAATGAAAGCTGTTTGCTGTAATGTTGGTGTCTTAATAAACATGAGAACACAGCGTGTGGCTACTTCATCTCAATGAAAAACTGGATATTGGACACTCCTGTTTTTCACTGTCGATGTAATAAAGAGTTGTTTTTCTGACTAACCTGACAAAATGTTCATATTTGCTCATATCTTCAAATTATATTTGTTTCTATCACTTTCAGGATAGCATATGTGCATGCACCTTTCACAGTACTCTGTGCAAGAATATATATATATATATATATATATATACATATATTCAATGCACATGACATGTGCACATGTGGTGTATCAAATGCTTTGTAACTGAGAAAAACTCGAGTTTTATTCCTGGAAACTTATTTTGTCATTAAAAAGTTAAGCATATTTAGTGTATTTCATGACAGCCTGTTAGAGAGGCTAGTACTATCTCATTAGGGTATTGTGGTTTTAAGCCTCACAGAAAGACATCCCTCAAGACTTTTTTTTTCAGGTAGTATGCAAACATGTAAAATATCTGTGAGTTAGTTCTAAAAATATCAGCACTAGCAGCTTCCTCCAAAACCCTCGAATTGAGCCCTAACACCGTCTCTGCCTCTCTGGCCTGGCACGCCACCCGTCTCTTCACCTTCCACAATGTCGTTTGATCTCCGCGACGCTGTCAACGCCACAGATCAACCTCACGACAGACCTTGTAGCCACAGCCACCCAGCGAGGTGGCCAGCCATCTGTCACAGGGGCCTGGAGACCTTGGGCTGCAAAGGGTCCAACCCCCTCCCATGCACCCCACACCCCCTCCCAGGGCCCATTAGCTCTCCCTAATGCAGCCAGTGTAGGCCCTAACAGGCACAAAATGGACTGCTACTCATCCTCCTTAATTCCCAAATGAGTTCTCTTTAGCATATACATAATTCATTTCTTGAAGTCACTTACGGGCGTCTTTCACCCATTTAGCAAATACTCATGTCGGGTTTATCTTTTTTAGTTTAACAGTTTTCAGGTGCGTAAATCTGATCACAGCTGCTATAAAGAGAGATTAATCTTGGTGGGAAAAATAATCTGAGTGTGAAATACACAAGCAAAAGAGAGGTTGGATTTCAGAGTCATGCAATGAGATTTAAATAGCAAGCAAGGAGCCTGGAAAAGTATACTAATGTAGTCAGATGAAGATAGATAATACGGGGTAAATTTAGACCACCTCACATTCATAATACCTAATGCCCTTTAAATAGGCTTAAGAGGAGGACTAGAAATAGGCTGTGTTAATTAATTATTTTCACTAGATTCCTTCTTCTTCTTCTTGCTTTCCTTTCCACGGGCGTGTTAATTCTTTCTTGGCGAATATGTGGCAGCCATGTCAAATCTACTAAATAATGCACTTGTTACGATACACCTTAATTTCTTGGATAGAGAGGAATTCATGAGGTATTCGCCAGTTAAATTGAATACAGAGAGTAATATTTTTTCTTAATATTATTCTGGATTCCTGCTCAGGGTTAAGTGTGGAGACTAATGCGAGGAAAGCTGAGGAAAACTGTGTGCTTTGAGAAATGTTGGACAGTAAATAGCAAGTGCAGCAAAAAGGGAGGTTTGGGAGTAGATTTTGGGAGTCATCAAGCAGACAAGCAAAGGTGTTAAACATGATTATAAATACACTATGATAACTCTTTTTGCACTTGTCATTAAATATCAGATAAGACTAAAAAAGCACCACGGCCTTGGTGTTAAATGAAAACATAGTAAAATGTATTCCAAGTGAAAATAAGCGAACAATTATAAGCACACAGCAGACTCTAAAAATAACAGGAAAATAAACCCCGCTGTGGTTAACTCATATTTGAGGCTCAGTCTCAAAACACATGTCATAAATAGGAGTGACAAAGATATCTCTGGCTATCATAAAAACTGCAAAACACACATGGGACAAGCGCACCATTGTCCTCATAAGCCACATGAGAAACATAGGCATAGTGTGATAGTACAAATGGCACGCTTCCAGGATCCCCTCCGCAAGCCACACGATGAAGAGCAGAGTAAATACATTACACTCGAGGACCTGTAGGCACAGACACAAAGGCTGCAGGAGCAGGCCGAGGCAGCAAGCTGACCAAACCGCTCATGTGAAAAGAGATTCTGCTCTGGACCCCCGTTGTCCTGTTTTGGCAACAGAGGGCAGGGGGACCAAGTGCTGAGCCAGGACAATATGTTTTTTCAAATGCCCCTCAGCCAATATTTATTTAGCTACAAGCTGGCATGTCTGAGGAGCCCGTGGCAGCCAAGACGGGCGTGCAACCGTGATTTTCAAGATGTTACAAACATCAGGCTTCAGTATGATTCTGACCTTGCTAATGTCCAATAAATTACAAATGAGTCATGTGTGATAACTGCTGCAATGCCACATTTGGTGCTGAATTATGGGATGGCAGTGAAGGCAAAAAAAACAAATAGACAATTTTGTTATTTACCAGGAAAACAGATGGAATAAAATAGTTTTCTGACAGGCTACTCCTTCATTCAGAAACAATTTTAAAAAGCCAATAAAGGGCAGTCGAGATTCAGTCTAGTCGCAGCAGTAATTTTGGTAACTAGCTGTAGATTGCAAATGATGAACAGTGAGGTGCAGGATAATAACATAGCCCTGCATATTGTAGACTTGTGTTAGAAAGAGTAAATGGGGGAGAGAGGAGGAAAAGAGAGGGAGAGAGGGGGGACTTTATTTATTTCTTTCTGGCTTTTAAAACAGATGGTTCCTTATGTGCTGAGCGGAAGTGTCTGTTAACTCAGTTGGCTCACTATTGGTGGCTGCCGGCCAATGACAACAACGGGATCGGGGAGTGTGAGCAACAGTGCAGTTTGCTTTCTTCAGATGCTCTGCGAACAGAAGGATGGCAGCCTGCAGATACTGTTGCACGGCCACCCAAGCCTGGCAGTGCCAGCGGAGGCACCCATCACACCTCTATGCGGCACCCTCTCCATCTCACTGCTGCAAGTGTGGGTTACAGGACAAAACGAGGCCAAAAGCTCAGGGAAAGAGTTCAAGTTGTAAAGGAGGAGAGTTTGTTTGTATGGAATTCATTTAGTATTCGTTTCTGTCCAGCCCATCTCCACTTGTGTTTCAAATAACCCGCAATATTTGCATCTCAAGCAAATCATGTAGGGATCAGGACAATATAGGTGCATTAATAATTTCCTGTGTTGACTGTCAGCTCCAGACAATTCCTTTTTTGCATGTTTAGTGGTAGTGTTTTTTTTAACTGTTTTGCTATACAGGAATATTACGTTTCAATGTCATCAATAGCGTCATCTCAAATGTCTCTCAAAAAAGCTTTTACAGTGTCATGAGAGCATTGTACTACTTCTATCATTGCTTCTTGGAGAAAGAAGTAAGATCAAATCCCCAAAGTATTCACAGAAATTCAATGGTTACTGGATTAATCGACACCACTCTGTACAGTGCAAGAAATGGTGAGACTTATCAAGGAAGAAAGAAAGGGTGGTGGAGGTTGGGGTGGATGATGGGCATGCATTACATCACATTTGGTCCTTTTTATTAAACATAAGCATTTTCTTGATATTTCCCAAACTGTAGGATTAATGTTGCCATTTGACGTTGAAAAGTTGGATGTTTGACTTTCCCTGTCATGCGTATGATTTATACATGAAAAAGGTTTCTTTGTGCTCACCTTGGAAAATATTTGTAGAAAATACTGAAAATATACTCCTAGAATAAAAAGACTAAATGCAATATTAACCATTTTAACTTGCTAATTTAACTTTTGTCTTAACTTTAACTGTTAAAACAATTTAAAAGGTTAAAAACAACAACAGCTGTGCAGTGGCCTTTGGAATTTGCATATTACAGAAAATATCTTTTTAATGGCGGTGCTTTAGGTGAGGACTGAGCTGCAGGCACCAACATTTAAGTGCAGAAAAGTGCAATTCCTCCAATGTCCACTTGAGGCTTTCTTCACAACTGAGTCGATGCTCATAGACTTCCATGTTAAAATACCTGATTTTATGGCAGACATACAGACATTCACAGCCTAGCAATACAGACGGTTTTGGTTTCTTCAGCTCATTTACAGCTTTATGAAAACTGAATGGATATGTTTTTTAAAACTGTATTTTTTCTTTTTAGGAGTGTGGCTTATTTGAGTAATAACTTGGTAATTTTTCATGTTGACTGTTGTAATAAAAGACACTTGATGGAGTTAGTTAAGTTTCTTCACAGCCTGCTTTTAACTACTTAAAAGTTATTGCATTACTTAGTATTAGAGTGAATTACGAAAATGCCAGATGAAAGCTCCTCAGTTCTACCCTGTGATCCAAATGTGGTCATTCCAGATGAAAGTAAAAGGCTCAAAATCTGAATTCAAGGCTTCAAAAATATCTTATTCAGCCACAAACAACATGGCATTTGTATGCATGTTTTTCCAACTGACTTTCACTATTATGCGGGCATATAAGCACACTAACCTCAGAATATGTTGTAATGCTCCTCTGGTCTCTGCTACATGTTGCATTTATGCATTATCTCAAGAACTCTAAAATATTTTGTGTCAACAATACAAAAAACAAAAAACTTATGATGCATCATCTGAGAGTTACAATAATTAAATTACTCTATATGTCTTCACACTAAGAGGTCCAGGAGGTGTAATCAGTCTATAGGAAATGTGTCTAATTAACTAGTTGATTAATCAGTATGCTAATGAAACAATATTGATACAGTTCCATGTATCTGATTTGGGGCCTAGCATGGAATGAGATCAAATCAGAGCAGTGGGACAGTTGTTGTGCTGAAATGATGGCTCCAATATCTGACAATATGCTCCAGAGCAAA
This sequence comes from Mchenga conophoros, assembly GCF_057382185.1. Taxonomy (NCBI): domain Eukaryota; kingdom Metazoa; phylum Chordata; class Actinopteri; order Cichliformes; family Cichlidae; genus Mchenga; species Mchenga conophoros. The sequence goes on from NC_140536.1 coordinate 32,944,498, forward strand.
ATACACACATGGAAACACTTGTGTGTCTACCCATATGGTTGCATTTGTAGTGCATCTGGCTCAGCATGCCATATACAGTTACCAACCTATACTTCCAGTTGTATTCGCACCTCACGATGCCACGCGCAAAGTGAAAATTAAAGGCAGAAGGCTTGTGTGATGGGATTAATTAGACGGAGGCCAAGTGAAGTCACACTCCTCGTGGCATACACGCTGCAACCCTCAATTACTCACAGTGAACAAAGCAATTAAAAGGTCTGTCCTATAGAGTTACCTAGGACTGGATTGTGAGCTGTCTATAGTGAAACCCCCAGGGGCCTAAGGAGCTCCACTAGCCAGGTCCACAGGTAGGTAATTACTATTGATCAACTGGCATTAGAGCATGAGAAACGACATTGTTATTTTTGCCAGTGCTCTATTTTAGGCGTCCTCTTGAACAGCAGGGTTGAGCTTATGTGCTGATACAAAGAAAGGGATTAAAAAAAAAGACAGGTAGGCAGATAGCAGAACTGCTCTGGAAGTGCATATATGCATGAGGTACAACGCATTTAATATACCTGACTGTGATGAAAAGAGGCCATCACCCTTTCTTGATGTGCAGTTTTCCATATTTTGGAATAATACCTGTTGTTAGAGTTATGATAAGTAAGTCAAAGCTAGAATAAGATTTAGTTTGAAATGAGAAAAAATAAACACAAAAATACAGGAAAAAAATAACCATGAGAATAATTACTTTAATAGGCAAATTACATAACAGTTTGGTGCTTTTTTGTAAATAAAGATGTATGAATAGAAGATTTTAACCAGTGAGCCAATTATCAATTTGTAAGTTTAATTAACATTTAGAGACACTTGACTTACCATCAACCTCCAGAGAAGTCACAGTGAGGCTTGATGAGATGCCTCCTTTAAAATACTTAAAATCAGGGTAGGCAACATGTATTTGTCATGGATGAATATTTTACAATAACCATTTGGTATACTGTAATTTCAGTAATCTGAGAGGGAGCCCTGCAGCTCTGCTGAGCTTTACTTCCAGGATTTATAAAATCTAGCCCATTTTAGGAGATTGGGATTAATCATATTGATTCCAGATCAGATCCTACGAGGACCATAAAGAATTATAAAATGGAAAAACCATCAGCTCAATACTGAAAACAGTTTATGTTTGTATTAGCACATTCCTTGACTTTATCTGTATTTGTACTCAGTGAACGACAGGATGCACAGTAAGCCTTTGACCCCATAATTCTGTTATGCTTAAAGAAAGAAATAATCCACATTGGTAGGTTGCAGGTGTGGTGGAAGCATAAACCATCTCCTAAAGGCATATGAGTTATAATTCCACAAAATTCTTTGTAAGGGTTATTAAGGGTTACTTTTAGAATAAAAATAAACAAAGATTTTACACGCCCTTCTTCAGAGCACACAACTTTATACTTGTTATGACAACTTTCTTCTATACTTGACAAATACCCAAATCACTACTGAATGAAAAGATCCTTAGCTGTCAGCTTGGCAGACAAAGCCATCTTATCTCCTCTCCAAGGCCACTGCAAGATTTGAGAAATAACAAAGTACAAATACTCACCGCTCCTTATTGTTCATGTGAAATAAGCTAAATATATAGTTTATTTATCATTAATAGTGCTATACTCAGTGGTTAGAGTGAGCTGAAATGATCTGGAAAAATGGGGTTTTTTTGGTGCAGGTGTCTAGAAGTTGTAGTCACGGTACTTCTGCACCTAGCCAGCATTACAGAAGAGTAGCGAGCATAAAGGAACTTATATTTGTAAATGGCAGGTAATTTCATATGCAGTGTGTCTAACAGCTCAACAAATATCAGCAAACATACAAACTGTTTCAGTTTGTCACCCAGTGTGTCTGTTAGCTAAAGGTACAGCTGACATATTTCCCAGGAAGAGAGAGGACTTAACAAAGATATGGAGAAAAAGGTAAGAGAGAGAGAAGATCAAGTAGCAAGAAATTTAAAGCTGACTGTGCTGACTGTAGTGAAGTTCACGGTGAAGAACTGATAGTGTCATGACAGCTGTTCATATTTTTATTTTAACTTCTGCAAAAGGAAATGTAAGAAAGGAAAAGAGGTAAACTAAACACTGATGTTGGACAACAACCGAGTTGTGCATCATGTAACTCTTACCAACATGGATGCACATAGAGTACACTACGTGGCATCTCCAACAATGAAGCAGTGAACTTAACATGTTGGCTTCCTTTACTCAGTTTCTTCCATCCAGACGCTCCTATTAACTGTATACAGACTGCAGTATCTCAATAGATTCATTGACTGTTTTATCCCCCTCCTACACGCACACACACCTACACACACACAATGATCTTTTATTAACTTTGCAGCATGCTATGCTTCAATTGACTTATTCACACACTTGCACGGGTAAATACAGTATATACATGTGTGACCAGAGCAGTGACCTCGGAGCAGGGTACTGCCATCACCACACTGATACCATCCAGCACTATTCACACACATACACGCACGCACACGCACGCATGCACTCTCTCACACACACACACACACCACGCCCTTAGACTCTTGACTGATTTAGACTGATTGTCCCCGTGTCGTGTTTAGTCCTGAGCCAGTCCAAGTCACTGCCGGGTTACACTGATAATGTTTACATCGTTTGACTCCTTGACAGAGCCATTGTCTCATTCACACTCCCTCCTGTGTTATTTTTTTTCCCCCACTGTCACCCACTTCCTTTTTTTCTTCCCCTTCATTTTCCCTCTCTTTCTCTCTACCTTTCGTGTTGCCTCACTTTCTCACTTTGCTGCTTTCCCCTCCTCTCCTGCAGCTATTCTTAGCTGGGAGCTGTATGCAGTGACTGTCTCCACCTCAAAAACAAAAAACCTTGAGGGAAGAGTGATTTGAATACAGGTTTGTACCTCAAAGCAGTGAATTTTATCCCTTTTTTTAGAGACTCTAGAAGTCCATCCAAAAAGTGCCTTCACTCCCGGTCCTTGGAGGCCTTTCAAAGTTTAATGTGCTGTAATTGAGATTCCAACAGAGGATCCAAAGAGTCTTCACTTAACAAGAGATTTTCTTCAGACACAGGATTTTTAATCAAAACATTTAACATATCGTTTTTGAACTCATCCCAAAAGTAAAACATGTTACTAGAAAAACAATATGTATATGAGAAGTTCTTAGAGTACACTTACTATGTTTTCTTTATTTTCTGTCATACGTTGTTTGTCATATATATATGGATATATGGATTCCCATATTAAACATGGCCAAAGTTTCAAATAATGAAGTCAACATATGTCGGAGTAATCCATGTGAGCCAAAATCTGAGATTTCAGACTGCTTTCAACACTGTTTTTCCCCTCTGTGCCCTTTATAATATCAGACACATAGCTCTGGTTGTGAGCACAGCAATCCCATCCACTTGCTCTTTAAACCTTCTGTTTGTGAGGTGCAACCAATCAGAAGGCTAAAAGGGACAGGGACCCAAAAGGACCAGCTTGTTGCTATCAGTAGATGAACTGAGGGTCTGCACCAAGGGCCTCATATAGGCATTATTATTATGAACTGTGAATCATGCAAAGCTACTCTACTATAGTAAAATAATTAAATTAGAACTGTAACTGTTCCCCTGAAAATCGGATATACACTACCACTCACTTTTTTTACTACTTTCTACATTGTAGATACAGAAGACATCAAATATAGGAAGGAAGATATATGGAATTATGTAGCAAAGAAAAAATGGGTACGTAAATCTCAATATGTTTTATATTTTAGATCCCTCAAAATAGCCGCCCTTGGCTTTGTGGACAGGGTTGCAAACCCCTGGCCTTCTCTCAGTGAGCTTCATGATGTAGTCACCTGAAATGTTTTCAGGTCACAGGTGTGCCTTTTCAGGGTTCATTTGTGGAATTTCTTGCCTTCTTAATGGGGTTAGGGGCAATTCGTTGTGTTGTGCAGAAGTCAGGTTGGTACACAGCTGACAGCCCTATTTGAGAACTATTAGAATCCATTTTACGGCAAGAACCAATCAGCTAAGTAAAGAGAAACAACAGTCTATCATTACTTTAAGAGCTGGAGGTCAGTTAGTCTGGAAAATTGCTAAAAATTTGAATTTGTCTGCAAGTGCAGTCACAAAAATCATCAAGCACTACGGCGAAACTGGTTCACGTGTGGACCGCCCCAGGAAAGGAAGACGAAGACTCACCTCTGCTGCTGAGGATAAATTCATCCGAGTCACCAGCCTCAGAAATCGCAAGTTAACAGCACCTCAGCTTAGAGCCCATATAAATGCAAGACAGAGTTCCAGAACCAGACACATCTCTTCATCAACTGTTCAAAGGAGACTGAGTGAATCAGGCCTTTTTGGTCAAATAGCTGCTAAGAAACTGCTACTAAGGAAAAGCAACAAGGAGAAGAGATTTGTTTGGGCCAAGAAACCCATGTTATGGACATTAGACCAGTGAACTTGGTGCTTTGGTCTGACGAGTCCAAATTTGAGATCTTTGGTTCTACTCGCCTTGTCTTTGTGTGACGCAGAAAACTTGAACGGATGGTCTCTACATTCATGGTTCCCACCATGAAACTTGGACATGGTGATGTGATGGTGTGGGGGTGCTTTGCTGGTGACACTGGTGGGGATTTATTCAAAATTGAAGGCATACTGAACCAGCATGGGTACCACAGCATCCTGCAGCAATATGCCATCCCATCCAGTTTTCATTTACTTGGACCTTCATTTATTTTTCAACAGGGCAATGACCCCAAAAATCCCTGCAGGCCAACAAGTGCTCGTGATGTCTGGGAACTCCTTCAAGACTGTTGGAAAACTATTTCAAGTGACTGCCTCATGAGAATACCAAGAGTGCGCAAAGCAAAGTAATCAAAGCAAACAGTGGCTATCTTAAAGAATCCAAAATATAAACCCTCTGCATGTCCCCCTTCACTAAATCTATGAATCATCTATGTAGTTTTCCTCTTTTTGGCATTCCAGCACATTCAGTCAAATCCTAATAGACTAGATAAATACAAAATCTTATCATCAATATAATATTGTCAAAAAACTATTGATTGATTGATTTTTTTTTGTGAAGGCAGCTGGTGCCCCAGTTCCCACCTACACACTCTTGACCAGTGATCCCCAACCCCCGGGTACTGGTCCATGAGTCGTTTGGTACCAGGGCCTCGGGTGTGAAATCGATGGTTTTCTGTGTTTTTATAGCTTTTTATCGTTATTTTTCCCTGGGTCTTTTCCTGGGTGTTATAAATAATCTTTTTTTGGTACTGGTATTAGTTTTTTTTTTAATTGTATTTATCTGTGACACCGTAAAGCCCGGTCCGTGAAAGTATTGTTCGACATAAACCGGTCAGTGGCGCAAAAAAGGTTGGGAACGCTGCTCTAGACGTTCTTTGTTTTTTGCCTTCCAGAAGCTACCTACTTCTGCTGATGAAGTGCAACCATAGATGGTGTAACTTGGTGTTTGTTTTTTTAAAAAATGGCAGGTAATTTCAAAGGCAGGTCAACAAATCATTTCCATGCAAGTTTTTTTTGCCAGCAAAGCAGTTGCTATATTTTAAGGCAAGGGCTGTCCAGCAAGTGACATTTGATAAAGAGAACATTTAAAAGTTACATTTAATAATAATTTGTGTTGTATTTTTTAAATCAGACAGTGGACCTGTACATGATGTGTTTCTGAGGTTATCCGTATATTTCATATAGAGAAACAACAAATTAAACTGAAAACTAATTTCATGTTATTCAAAGGTCATACTGACATTAATTGGAGACTAAGCTGAGTTAACATGATATAAGTATACAGTTATGTTACATTAGTGGTAGGGTAGACTGTAATATCCATGCTTACTGCTACTTTAGGTCCTGTCTAGCAGCAGAAGTATAATATGAGAGAAAAACGTGAGAGCAATGACAGCAGCACAGGAGTCATTTTTGCTTTTGTGTACATAGAAAAACTTTTATCCTATATATTGTCCTATCTACAATACCCTGTAGATGTGGCTTCAGAATAACAGTCCAAACAAGTGCCAGATGTGGTTTTAGAGTATCTTGACTTGTTTACAGGAGGACTTGCTTGCAGGCTGTACCTGCTGTACCTGCTGCGGAGACTCAGGTCGTTTGGAGTGGAGGGCCCACTCCAGAAGAAATTCTATGACTCTGTGGTGGCTTCTGCTATCTTTTATGGTGTGGTCTGCTGGGGCGGCAGCATCTCTGCTGGGGACAGGAAGAGACTGAACAGGGTGATCCGAAGGGCCAGCTCTGTTCTAGGATGCCCTCTGGACCCAGTGGAGGTGGTGAGTGACAGGAGAACGGCGGCTAAGCTGTCATCCCTGATGGACAACATCTCCCACCCCATGCAGCAGACTGTGACAGCACTGAGCAGCTCCTTCAGTGGGAGACTGCGGCACCCACGGTGTGGGACGGAGAGATTTCGCAGGTCTTTCCTCCCCACTGCTGTCAGACTCCATAATAAAGACTTTAACTGATCAAGCACACACATCCATACATATGCAATAATACTAAGTGCAATAATCCTTTCTGTCATCGTTGTATTCTTACTCAGTTGTATATAGCATTTGTATTTGTATTCTATTTTTATCTTATTGTATATTTATTTTATTTTATTCTACTGTATATAGTATTTTATTTTATTCTATTCTGTACAGTTGTGTACTGTATTTATTCTTATTGTATTCTAATTTTTGCCTCATAACTTTTGCACTGTCCACTTCCTGCTGTGACAAAACAAATTTCCCACGTGTGGGACTAATAAAGGTTATCTTATCTTATCTTATCTTATCTTATCTTATCTTATATTTTAATGTATGTAAGACTTGCCAAGTTCCACCTTAAAAACTAGCTTTGTAGTGGTAGAAAATCAGCTATAACAACCTGAATCTCAGATAATTCACTTGGCCAGGACCACGAAGAACAACAAATCATACAGTAGCAGCACAGGTCAGCTGATAATAGCCGGTTCCAAAGAAAGAAAACTGATTTGTGTAACTTATTTCTATGCAAGTGAAGCCTCCTCCTGTCAATTCCCAGATTAACCTCCAGTCGTTATATGATCAAAAGCAGCAGCTAAGTGTGCCTTTAGGTGAGTCAGATGCTGTTGTTGAGAATAAAAATTGCCTATGAAAAATATATGGAAATAATCTCATAATTTAACAAGAATATTTACTCCGAGGATGCCAATGCTAGAAAACATTCGCCCTGCTTCTTTCCTGTTAAGCATCAAGACATCAATCAGGGATTAGAAATTAATTTCTTGAATATCAGATTGGCTCAGACACAGCTCTGCATCTGTTCTGCTGCTTCTGGTGTGTATGTGTGTGAGGACACAGCTAACACAATCAGGCCTTCTCAGGAAAGAAAAACAGGTTTAACTTCAGCAATCCTTGGCTTAATTCTCATTGAAGCCCCAAATTGACATGTCTCCCTTATGATCTTGACATATTATTAAGATTTAATGGTGGAATTATGATCATTAAAACAACATGACTGATACAGGGAGCAGATGATGAGCTATTAATTTAACCTACTCTTCCTGTAATAATATTGAAACAGACAGTCTGCCAGTTATTAGATCATAATTAGCTGGTGCAATCTGTACGGAATCCAAGGAAATGACGCCAAGTTAGCCGCACGGAGCGGCGCAACTCACTCGTCGATTAGCCTGAGAGACAATCAGACGTCGACAACCTCTTTTCAGTCAGTTTCACGAAACAAACAAATTGTACGGCGCAGGAGTCCGTGTTTGAATAAGGACTATATAATAGACCAGATGGTAGAAAAAGAAAATAAGTGGCACTGCTTTCATTGGTTTGCTGCCACCCAAACACCAGGCTTTGTTTGACTGACGTGTGTTTGTCTGCCGTTGTTGTTTTCTGCTCTACCATGAAACTAAAATGAGGCCTCACCGAGTAGACCTTTATGCCCACAGTTTTTTCCTCCTTTTCTCTCTTCCATTTGTCTTTTCTATCCCTGCATGCAGTAAACATGAATTTCTGTGCTTTTAATGCTTTGCCAACTACCACACCCTGGCTCTCTGATTTCCATACAGAGTGTGTGAGCCCACTTATGTTTATGTGTGTGTGTGTATGTGTGCACCTACATTAGCTGTGCCAGTTTAGCAATGAAAAATCTGCACCCTCAGCTGTTTTACCCTTAGCACAGAAGAGAGAGAAAGCACACCACACTGTAGGCGTCCCTCTCTCCTAACTCTCTCCTCCGGCATTTCTCCAGGTAGCGTTCGCCAAAGTCGTCCTATTAATAAGCAACATATTTGATTTTCAATGCGCAACGTATTATCTCAGGCCCCCAAAACACCACGAGATATGAGACGTATGGTCGGGGCAGAATTATTCAGAAGAGTTGAAGAGTGTGGGAGAGGTGTTACGCCGCCCTGGGGCGCCCAACATGCTTTGGGTGGGTGAGAACGTAGAGCTGAGAACATGGAGCTCAACAGCTCAGACGCCCCAGGTGAGCGGGGAGCTGAGAATGCCAAATCTTGCAATTAGATTTCATTTTCCTTGTCACAAAGAAAAGAATTGTTTACCACATGCAGCACACGGAAGCTCAAACTGTCCCGAAACAACTAATCGTGAGCATTGCGTCACAGATTTGGTAAAAATTAAATAATGTGGCAGAAACTAGGTGTCAACAGAAGATTAAAATAGACATCATGTGTCATAGCTAGTGTTCGAAAACACGTACCCGTAAAACGTACTGCCATGTAGATGTCTTGTAATGTGATAGTTTGGACTCAGTACAAACAATGTGATACAATGAGTTCTGAACTTGGAATGCACTTGATGTGCCAATTTTAACAAGTGCTCAAAATTATTAAATTGTGGTTTCTTCCCACTTTCGTAAATAAGCATTTTTTTAAAAATAATTTATTTTTATTTAGTTTTAGGAACAGGACGTAAATAAGCATTTTAAGAGTTCCTGAAGCATGGAAATGCTTCCACTTCAAAGGGCCAAATCAGAAGAAATCTAGCAGAAATCTAGACACAGATGCTACAAGAAAGATCAACATTAAAATGTCAGACACTGGTTTTTGTTTTTGAAGCCTCAAAATTAACATTTTTATTGCTACTATGCTTTTTTGGAGCCAGAAATGACCAAATATAGACCTGAGGTTGGAGTGCTTGCTAAGTTCATCACTAATAATACAAAAGCTGTTTAGCCAGCTGCACCCATAAACTGTACAGAAACAACACCAGAAACAGCAGCACAGTAAGTAAAAGAGTAATACAAAAGGCATATACAAATAGAATATAACTCTTCTAGAGAGGAGACAAAGGAGACAACCAGTTTAGTTACATAAATTTTAACCATTAAGTTAAGTTTTTACCAAGATTTCATGACAAATCAAGTGAGCATTAGAGTTTATACTTTAATTCTATACTGTTGTAATTGTTTTTGCTATCAGAGGAGTCGCCCCCTGCTGCCCATGCAAAAAAAATACAGGTTCAAGACAAGTCTGTGTTTGCTTAATTTTCAAGCCCTCGTTTCCATCTTTTGTATACAGTCTGTGTGCATCACCCTGATTTGGTTTGTTTATCAAAGCTGCAGAAAAGATTGATACAAAAAGTATAAACATATTTTTTTTTTTTTTTACCTTAAGATTAAAAGTATCCTTGTCTGTTTTGCATGTTTGTTGAAATTTTTTGAAAAAAAAAAACAGCCTCAAAAACATTAATGATGATACAGAGCCAGGGCCAGAATACATCATATAAAATAATAAATAATAATAAATAATAAACGATGATTCATTTTCAGAAACATCTGTTTGTGATGCCCCTTAACAGTGGAAGGTGGAGTTTTCCCTCTAAGCTCTGTTCACTCTGGTACCTCCATTTGAATAAACTCCACTCAGGAGGTTCCTTTATAGATTTTACTAAACTAGTGGTTCAGTGTTTTTGTTGCAGGAGAAGAATTTACATTTAAAGAAAACAAAACCAAGAGCAAGAGACAAATTAAAGCTAACATTATAACAAGTGTGATTCACAATAGAACAAGCAGTCATTTGAACTTTTTCATTTATTATTATCTGTGACTGTATTTAAAGTGGCTGATTTTCACTTCACTTCTCCCATGCAGTGTTACTTTATTAGCTTAATTAGGATTAACCGTGACCTGCATCCACACCAGTTCCTTATTGCCCATTTTTACTTTAAAGCAATGTAAGTCTGTCATTTCTCCGTTTGGAACTCTGACCTACTCTCTGCACTTTTTTGTTCCCATACTTCTACGATTTTGTTTTCTTTGCTCTTCTTTTTGCATCATTCAAAAGCTTTAGTCTCACACCAACAATGCAGTTTTACACCCCCCACTCAGAAAAAAAAACAACAGCGTATAAGATGATATGGATATGTGGAGACTCTGACTAGATCATGTCTCAAAATCACAAAGTTCCGAGACTATTTGCAGACAAAACAATAACATGAGATGGGAGCCTGCTGCTTGGCCCATTGCTGCCCTTGGTTAGGGAGTGGTGAGCAGCGGTGACTGTGTCCTGTGCTGATTACAGTACTGATGGGCCTCCGTTTGTCACTGCTCTTGCGAGCTCCAGCACAGAGCAGCAGGGATCCCTGATTACTTAATTGCTTGTAAGAGCTCATTAAAGCTTCCTATCCATCATAAGTCATATGGCGAGTATCAATTTCAGAGTGAGAGATGGAGAGAGAAAGAGACAGAGAGATGCTTAGAACTCTGATGAGCAATTAGTGACGTGAAACGCCTTTGAATTGTTAAAGTCTCATTTCTTTGTGAAATATCTGGAATTTATCACATGGATGGATGCTGCTGCGTTACCATCCTCTCAAAGTTTTAGAGTGACGATACAACAAAGTGAGTTTCCTTTGGAGATAACAAAGGAAGAAGTTACACGGATCCAAGGAAAGAGAATAAATGTTCAGATAGTTTTTATTAAGAAGTTGGAAAGAGTGTTTCTTTTGCCCCTGTGTGGTATGTTTGTGCAGATTTATTTTTGTATTTATATCACATTGTTGAATCAGAGTAAAAGACCCCACACGTCATTGCATTTCTCACCCCTCAGCTAAATTCTCTTTTCATCATCTGAAGAACAACACCTTTCAAGCTAAACGGTCATTTTCATGGTTTCCACTGATGTTGGTCTCAATAGGTTATGGACTTTTGCCATCTTTTTTTCTTTTCCCCCTTCTGCAATCCCCGAAGGGAGGGGGGGAAAGCATCCAGTAATTTGGATCCATAGCTTAGAAGAGCTTTACAAGATACTCACAATCTTACCAGGTGCAAAATTAGAATTGGATGCTGTTCGTATTAATTGGTGATCATTTGCAAAGCGGGTGGAAAAAACGTCTTTTGCCAAGAGCAAGTCTTACAAGCCCCCAGCTGGGGTTGTCAGGGGCAGGCTTGTTGGCATTGTGGCAGCATATGTTTGGTGCCAAGAACACCATTGATTTGCATTTCTTTTATATGAATTTTACAAAGCAGAAATGCTCTTTTGTGTAGAAGTGATCCCAAAAGTGAGTGTTGCAATTAATCACAAGTGAAATTTATCGGCTGATGAAAAGCCATAATTCTACTTGCAATCTTTTTTTTTTTTTTTTTTTTTTTTTTTTTTTTAGGAAAAAGTGGCAGCATCTGCAGTGCACTCGCTTTTTGATGAATGTGCCTTTAAAGCTGTGCAGTTTGGCTCCATTTAAAACTGGCTTGAAGGAAGAAAAACAGCAGTGCGATCTTTGAGATACTGCAAATGCCATAAGTCATGAAAATAGTTCTTCTGTCTGGAAAACAAGCACTGCATAATGTCGCTCAGTGACGCAAACTTGAAAAAGTGCTTGCATGATTGAAACGAAACTGTGACATGAGCAAATGGATATTAAGTAAGATTTAAAACTTGTGTAGGATCATATGATCGAGATCCAAATAACTCTTAGCACATAACAACCTGGATACAAAAACCACTTCAATAATATTTAACTCACCTACCGCACATCAACCTATTGGGATACATAATTGATCCAATTAAGCAATTAATTCTTTGGTAGGATTAAAGACGATCCGCCTCGTATGTGTACAGACGAGACTGCCCCTGCCAAGAGATGGACAAGCTCCAGCTTTTTGCTTCATCTCCAAGGTGGCTCCAGATGGGTTGGGGGCTTGAGACTCATCTGTGGCCAACTGGTCTAAACCTCACACTGAGACTAGCCTACAGTATCATAAACCCAAAGTCCCTGAACAAGACTCAGAAATGTGTTCCTGCATCTTCTTGTCAATATTGGAAAAGCATTATTAAATGATGCATTTCCCTGCTAATCTCTCTCCTCTCTACGCTGTAAAGATACCCTTTGGAGCTTTCTTGTAAACAGCCTCACCTTTACTTCTTCTCACCAATGCATGTCTAGCAGACAAATCAGTTTCCAGCTCAAACAGCTTTAATCGTTATTTTTTATAATAAATATGTCAATGTGGCAATTTTAGAAATCTAAGGCTGTCTAACTTTTAAAAAAATCACCTAAGTCTGCCTCTGTTTTGGCTCACTCTCACCGCAGCTGTTTTTGTTTTGTTTTTTTTACAGAAAAACTTATATTTATAGTTAATTGATATTTAAAAAAGAAACAGAAAGATACACCAATTGCACTGTTTGCTAACATCTTAGGCTTAAAGGTCAACCTTAACGCTGTAAGACCCAACCCATCAAAAAATAGCCAGAAAATTCAGATTTTTGGGGGGGAACTGAGATGTTTATTAACCCTTATAACAAAAACCATTTTTTTCTTGCTTTATCATGTTGTGATGATATATTTTTATTATATATTTATTATATTTTTTTGTATCGCGTTTGATACATTGGCAACTTTGCTTCACAGCTTACTGTTGGCGACCAGTTTGGCCAAACAATACATGAGTTGTTGCAGATTTACAAATTAACCAGAAAATATGAAGACTTGAGATGCCAAAACTCTTAAAACATGAGTTTTATCAATGATGTTTTTAGTTTTCAATACTGCGCTCTTTTTACAGTGGTTATACTGTGTGGTTGTTGCTGATCAGTTTGTTCAGTGTCTCATTTTAAATTCCACTTTGATCATGTGTAATATTTCCATTTACATCTTTAGTGCAACATAGAGGCTTCCGCAATAAAATAAAATGCACAAGGATATAGTGAATTTTCCTTTAGTTTATATAATTTATTAAAAATCTATTAATTAAGTTAAAATAAAATTGAAAAAATAGATAAAACAAGGCATTCACTGAATAATAAAACCTCACTGCAATTAAAGTGACCTTACTGGACCTGAACATATGAACGTGATAAAAACAACAACAAAAAAAACTTTAAATAAACTGAAAAAACGTCAGACGGATGCTCAGTTTTCACTTGTGCAATGTAACATTTCATTTTCTAATTATTACTGGCAACTGATACGCTGATATGCTGAGCATGAAATACAAACAGAACTTCAATGTGCTTAAAAATGAAAAAACATCTCCACAGCAACACAAAAGAGCCCAAAGTGGCATGTTAGAATTTTGCACCAGTGTCTTGTAGCCTTCAGGTAAACCTTCAAGGCAATATTGTAGTTTAAACGTCTCATGTATCTCAGTAGTTTCACTAAACATAAATGTTAAAACAAACTATTTTCAACAGTGGATTAGGATCCAGATCCTGAGTGCGTGTCAGATTCACTCAGACTGAGCTACAGTGTGTCCTCATTGTAATGAAGGAACATATTCCTTATGTAACAATGATTAAACTGCGTGGTTTTAAAAGCTTTTGTGCAACAATGGAACTCCACAGCACAAAGGAATTGCACACTTTAGACTTCTGTATTTGTTTGAAACTATTTGTTGCTGGTTTTGGTCTTTTAATGTTTTTATTGGTTTTACAACTGAGGAATCTTTTGAGATCAAGATTTCCTTCCTTCCTTAAACTGTGATGATGCTGATTTAGAAAAGGCAATGGCACAACACAAAGCGGATGTCACATGCACTGGAAGATAGATGATAGATCACTCAGTGTGGCCCACGAGACTGAAAAAAGTATTTGAGCTCGTGACACTTGTGAGAAAGAGTAAACTGTTGGTTCGACAAACTTTCCCAGCCTCTAAGCCGACTTTCTGTTCTCCAAGAGTTCCCCAGTGATCAATATTAAAGAGGGGAAGGACAGAGTTCCACCAAGGGCTCCGTGGATAAAACTGCACCCGTCCTCCCCACTGGAGCGGCTCTCTGAAAGCCTTGAGTTATATTCCTGTAATTAGCTAAGTATCCACACCAGCTCCCGCTCTGGTCCCCGTCGACTTCGGTATGCTCATCCCCGTAGATGCGACGCAATCATAAAAACACCAACATGGGGCGAGGCGGGGGGAAATCAACGCATCACAAAACAAACTTTAAACAATGACCCTACTTCTCATCTGGAACTTTTTTCCCCTTACACCTAGCATTTTTTCTTCTGTCATGAGTATAAGGGGCAAGAGCGATGCATCCCTTTTTGCCTCTTCCAAGGATAATGATTTACAAAATGCCTCTCATCAAAGAATTCATTAACAACGAACGTTAATTAAAAAATAAATGAGTAAACATCAATATCAAATCTCAGCACTGTGGAAGGGAATACATTATGCAGAGTAATGATGTTTGAAAGGGGCTTTAGCACCTCTGTGGGACTCTTTTAAACCCCTTACCTCTTAGGCAGTTGCTTATTTTGCAACCCTTTGTTGTTTAACAACAAAGAGAATGGGCTCTCATAATGTTATATTAATCAGCGGATTAATATTTCAATTTGATTTGCTTTATAGTTGAGGTGCTGTTGGCATTTCCATTTTCCCTCCATATGTGCAGCGATGTTAAGTGGTATCATTACCATTTTCTACCTGGGGGTTCAGGGAGATAACAGGCACCAGTGATAGCTCTATTCGGTGGGGGGAGAGGGAGGATTTTGGGGGGCACTCATGCATTTTTAAAGGTCCGTGTTTGGTGTGCCTTCACATCCATTATTCTCAAATGCTGCACGCAAACAGCTGAGTCACAGGCTTTCTGCCCAGCCACAGGACAACAAGAAACAATAACACCCTGAAAGTCAAGATTGGAGTGCCCAGTGTAACGGTGTCCGCAGATATACAGGCAAATAGGATTTCTTCAATATAAATTGTATTGGACAAATCTTTGTTCCCACTGGACTCTATGGATCGAGTCAAATGATGTGTTAAAATTATAGAGGAAACACAAGATGAGCGCGCTTAATTTATTTTTTCTGAACTCTTTTTGCAGGTGAGAACAAAGATTTCCCACTTGAAGAAAACCAAACAGAAATAAATACAGGTTCAGTCCACGTTCAGGTGCACTGTGAGATCGTAATTAGTCACCAATAAGAAAGAACACATGAACAAACCAAACTTTGAGTATGAGAAGCCTGACTTTGATATTAGTTGAAAAAAAAACCCTACATAAAAGCTTTTACTATTCTAATAAAATGAATTTATGCCAGCAACTGACATTTACAAAATGTCAATGGCAGAATATCTTCACCTGTTTTGTGCAAAGGTTTTTCCTAATTATAACCCACTCCTGGGTAAGTACATGTCGCTCTAGGTTTGTAAGTGTTAAAGGGTAATAACAGAAGATAGTTTACTGAACTATACTTTTTGTTGTGCATAAATACTCCATTATACACTCTTTGGCCATTTTCTTAGGTACACCTTACTGTTGCTGGGTTGGACCTCCAATTTTTCTGTCTTATATTGTCTATTTTTGATGACCCTGTGTGAATTGTAGCCTCAGTTTGTTGCTCTTAGCTGACAGGAGCAGCATCCAGTGTAGTCTTCTACTGCTGTAGCCCGTCAGCTTCAAGGATCAGTGTGTTTTGCATTCAGAGATGCTCTTCTGCATACCTTGTCTGTAATTAGTGTGAGCTTATTTGAGTTACTTTGACTTTCATCCACCTCAGCTCAGTCTGGCAATACTCCTCTGACTTCTGACATTAACAAGGCATTTTCACCAAGAGAACTCCTGCTCACTGAATATTTTCTGTAACCCTTAGAGATGGTTGTATAAGAAAATCCCAATAAATCAGCAGCTTCTGAAATCCTCAGGACAGCCCATCTAGCACCAACAACCATGCCAAAGACACCTTTCTTTCTCTCTCTGATTCTCAGTTTGAACTTCAGCAGGTCGTCTTGAGAGTGTCTACAGGCCTAAATGTACTGAGTTGCTTCAACAAAGAGTGCATCTAAAAAACTATGTAGTGAGTGACTCTCACGTGTGGATTAATGTGTAGATAAAAATTGCATCTTAATTAAAGATAAATGTCATTTTTCATTGTATTTGTCCTCTAAAGAAAGTCAGATGACTCAGGATGGGTTTAGATGAAATGAAGGTGGTCTGATGCATCAGTTTGAAGAGTTCAGTCTTTATAGAGTAAATCAGCTGAGAGATACTTGTTTGCATGGATCAAGAAGCTATCCTTTGACTTTTTGTTGGAGCATAGAGGAACCCCAACTCTTGTGAGGTTTTGGTTGCCACCAGTTGCTACAGTCCTGCTCATCATTCCCTTAAGCAGTCTCCCCATTGTTTCTATCACTAGTAGATTAACCACCTTTGCCGAACTGACAGCTCAAGAGGCTATGAGTGCAGTGCTCACTTTTTTTGCTGCTTGCTTTTAGACATGTCGACACATGCCTGCATTGTTTGAATGTACTTTAAAAGACTTAAAGTGTGTGAGTATTTTTGGTTTCTAAGATTTAGAGATACTTTTTCCATATGTAACTTTCTTTATTTCCAGTCCAAATTTACAACCAAGAATCATTTTGTACATTTATTTAGCTTTTTTAAAAGAGTATTTTAAATATTCATTTCCTGTAACTAAAGTGTGATATTTTAGTTTAAAAGTGCTGCATTTCAGTTGTTTATATTTCATTCAAGGTGCTTTTGTGTTGTTAACACTGGTCAGATTTCAAACAGTGAACTCAGTCACACATAAAACAATATTTCCTGGTAGGATTAAGTGGTGGAACTATTCTCCTAAGTGGAGGCATGGGCATTCATTTCAGTATCATTACTTTCTTACTCTTACTATTTCATTAGTAATCCAGGTTTGATGTGCCACTACATTACAGAACTAAGGGCCCTGCCTAAAACACGCCCTTTGTTCTTGTTTGAATACTAGGCAGCTGGTTTGGGTGCTCCACTTGGTTCTTGGAAATCAAGCTCACCTGGAATCTTTCCTGGAATTGTTTGACATTCTTGTGGGAACTTCTTATGTTTGTGGCTGCAGCTGATTCAGTCTACTACTGCTTTTCTACACCTCAAATACATTCCAAAAACTTTCACCAATGGAAATGTAAAAAACACAACCTTATCACTGGGTTCACTAACACCGATTGATATGTTACCAAAATATACTTTTCTGAAGTAACAAGCTGTCTGTGCCTGCTCTGTGATCACTCTGTCATCATTCATTACTATGTCGACTCAGTAAAGTTAAAAAGTCCCAGAAGACACAAGGGAGACAAAAAACATGATTGCATTTGGACTCCGCAAAAAATAGCTCCCTATATATTAGGTAATCATAAAAGGCCACGCTCTGCAGATAAACATAACCTGTATGATCAGTGTCAACTTTGGTTTACTTCTCAGTCCCCAGCTAATCACATCCTATCAGCAGTGCACGACTTAAAGAAAACAGACAAGCAATTAGGACATGAATTATTTGTCATAAACATCATTCACTGCCATGCAAATGCAACATAATTGCCCAGCAGACCTTGAGTGACAAGTCATTAGATGATTGTTCACAACGGTTGATTACGATATGACAGGCGTGTCTCACTTCATACATAGCTCGAGTTAAGTGTTGATCATTTTAAGATGCCTCTGCTCATCACATCCAAACCCTCAATAAACAGCAACATTACTACAGTACAAATATTGGCTGTTTTTTAATTATTTTTCAAGCCTTTCCTTGTAGCAGTCTCATTTAGCGCTCTGAAAACCAAAGAAGAAAATCTTGAAATAAACGAGATCTGAAAATAGAGCATGACTACATCAGGTACAATGTGTCTGGTGACGATATCAGGGGGTCAGATAGTCTTTGACTGCCTTGATTTGTATGTTAACTTGTCCGATTTCTTTCTGTGCACTATCACTGTGAACACAAAATGTTTACAGATCCTGCAGTGATCATCGGATGCAAACACATACACCCTTAGCTCCAAACTGAAGATGGCAAATCATTTTCACAGCAGACAATTTGACTTGTTATAGTTTTTTTTAAGTACAGGTGTTATGAATGTTAAAATCTTTGTTCTTCAAGTGTTCCCCCAATGGCATAAGTGTAAGAAAACTGAAAGTGAAACAGCTAAATGAAATTCTGCAGTCATTATTTTTATCATGTTGTTTGTCTAATAAAAAAAAGAATTACCTCTGATTGTAGTTCCTTAATAGTTTTTGCATCTTTATACTATAAATACTGTGTATTCCCCTGTGAGCCTAAATGGTTTTATTCCTAATCATAACCAAGTGGATTTGGTGTGTAAACCCAACCAAACAGTCAGCGAAAACAAAGCTTAAATCAATAACAATAGTCACACGGAGGAGTGGAACCTTAGGCCGCGGGTTCAAAATCTGTGTATTATACATTCCCCACTCTTACTGTCTCTTCATGTGCACATAATCTGTTATAAACTGGGATAAAAGTTGGAGATACCAAAAGATTTACCTCTAAAAGAAACAGAGTGCAGTTTTGCAGGATTTGCTATCCAGGCTAGTCACGTTTCATGTAACATTATTTGCATGTCAAAGTGTTATGCAGACCCTGGTAATCTTTAAAATAGGATTAAAAAAACTGTGGGTTAGAGAAAAGTTATCGTCATAGTTATAAGCAACCTGTGACAGTGTTAACAGGACTAATCTTTGTTCATTCTTACTTTTTATTCTTTTTTTTAATAATTATTTTTATTTACAAAAAAACCTCAAAGGGTCATGCAGGGTCCCATATGAAATGTGTTGTCCTCTCATAAATCTGTGATGCTTCCTAATTACCACAGTGACCCCTTTATCTACAGTATGTCTGTGAATAGGTGTTCGTACGTGGTGTACTTACACACGTTGGTGTACTTACACACCTGTTAATGTGTTTGTGTGTGTATGAGCACGTGCACGCTGCCCTTCATAATCAGGGGTCTGAAAGAGCCCCCACTCTGCCAGTGAATTGCTCACAGCTGTGGCCCCTTGTCGCGCTGGCAACCTCGGCCCTGTCATCGTGCGTCCGCCTATCTGACCTGCTAATTTGGAGCATATGTAAGTGCTCTTAAAGTGGCGGGCCTTTTGACATGCCACAAACAGCAGCTGTGGCAGCTGCCCCGAAGGAAAGCTTTATTTAATTCAATTACATCTTTTGGAGATATGTAAACGAGGAGATGAGGGGCAGGGAGGGGTGGGAGAGAGGAGGAGGAAGGGGAGGGGGTGAAGGGGAGGAGAGAGGAGGACAGGAGGTGGTCTCTTCTCCATTCACCACTACACCTATACTCATCACACCCCTCTAGCTTTCCCTTCTCTTGCACCCAGAAGACCCTCCACCCCGTTTGATCACCGTCGCCTCCTTTCCAACTCCAAACCCGAAAGTGTCAAGGCCCAGGTGGCTCGATAGCAAATGATTGGGTGAGTAACAGTTGCAAAACCCTTACCTCCCCTCCTCTCCTTTGCAGTACCCTCCACCCCCCTCTCACTGTCTCTCCAGCGGGGGAGTCTGAGGGGGGATAATCAGGGTCAGGATCCTCTGCCACACTGATCAGTGCGTCTCAACCCCCGGGCAGCCCTGCAATTAATGCGCCGTTGAAAGGGAGCAAAAATATTCACCATCTGGCAATTAGGGCTCATAGGCTCCCTCTTTCTGCCTCTCCTCCTCTTCTTTGCCTCTCTGGGCTTTAAATGCAATTGTGATCTTATTCTTGTTCCAGCTTCAGTGCCTAACACTGGCCCAAGGCCCATTTGCCACTCAGAGGGCCTATATAGGAATGAACGAACGCAGAATCGCAATCCAGGGCAATTCAGAAACCCCTCTTAGTCCTAAAATGGAGACGTAATAACGACTCTTCTTGTTATTTTTCTCCCCCCCCCCCCTCACTCTGCTGAGGATTCATCCCATCTCTTGCTCTTCCAGCCCCAGCTGCTGCTGGCCTGAAAAGGGGCTTGAAAGAGACTGGTGTCATCACGATCAAATTAACTCTTTCTCTGTGGATGGGAGCAAAGGTTGTCAATGGTACTGTCGTCTGTAGTCGTTTTTTTAACACATCAATGATGTTATGATTAGTCATTTTACTGCCAACAATGGCCGCCAAATGCTTGTGAATGCCCTTTCCTTCAAAGAGGATCGGAGGGCTGTTGAAAGACATTGATTTTGAGAGAAGTCAGACATCTTTCCAGTTTTTTTCCTCCCTTCTGCTCTTCTCCACATGCTCATTGTGAAATTCAAATCTCAGAATGACAAATAGAGTGATTACGTTTACCATTGATCTGGCTAGTTTTGAGTTGCAAATGTGCAACCTCGACATTTGGCTAGTGTGTGAATCAAGGTCTTGGGGACAATGGAGAAGCAAATTTGAGGAAGTAGTTGGTCGCAGATACCACATGCACAGACAGGCATGCTGCAAAGGAAAGCTGTGGATCTCATAAAGGAGGCCAAGAGGGTTTTCCCATTGATCGAGACATTTACATTTTTGTAAAATCGAGACGAGAGCATGTTCCAAATGTTCTCTCAAATGAAGACAGAGCGAAAGGAAAACCACACCGACGCTTTCTTTCGGGTTCTTTCCTTCACGTCACGTAACAGGGCCTGTAAGGTCAGCGATCGTCGACTCAACAAGAACCCCTCCGACGCCCCCCCCCAGTTCCGCTGACCTCGATCTATCTCGTCTTTAATTGCTACCACCATCCCTACAGCAAGCTGCCGCCATTGTGCTTTCCTGTAAAGCGATAATTACACATGTTGAATTATTAACAGTCATTATCAAAGCTTGTGCTTAACTTGTTTTGTTGTAGTGTAAGGTTCCTGTGATCTCGGGCAGTCATTACTTATTAACAGACTGGATGCTTTTCCCCCAGTCGCCGCGTGTCGATGCGTTAATGACGCACCCATCCTGTTTTCCCCCATTTTAGCTTCAGTTAAATGGCAAAAATAATATTGGGGTTACATTAAGGGGGGGATAGCAAAGATGACTATTTATTGGCCCTAGATGAAATCATTATCATAAAGGGAAATTAATTAAACCAGTATTTTCAATTGACTGTTTGCATAGTCAAGGAGTGTTTTCTGTCAATGTTTTTCTTCGGGGAGGTGCACACTCATAACTGAACCCAGACTGATGACCAACCAGGGCATCTGCAGGCATTATACTGCTCTCAAATGTTTCTTCACAGTGTGAACTTTGGAACAGATTTAAGAACTGTTTCTCATGATTATTTATGTATATATTTTTGCTGTTGTGTAAAGTAGCGAGTCTCTACATAAGGTACACCACAGTGTATCTCTGCTTTTTCAAAGAGGTCATGGGAAGATCTAGCAGCGGTACAATCAGGAGAAATGAAGAAAATGGCCTTTTTTAATTCCACATGTAATAAGAACATTACATTTCAACAGTTGAACCCAACAGTTAGGGTTCAACTGTTGGTATGTATAAAAACTGTTTAGGTCCAGTCAAAGTGAGGTCTAAAGCTTGACTGACAGTCCTGCAGTACAGGTTAAATACAGTACTATGTGTTAAGCTTTAGTCTGCAGTACCCTGACCTTGTGTTTTAGAGAAAAAAGAAAGTTTTTCATGGCAAAAATAATAATAGCTATTTTCCCCTATTGCTATAACTTTCAATAACAATTTCCAAACCCCCAAAACCACTTACTGTGTTAGCATATAAGTTTAGGGATTAGAGTCTGGGTACTTCTTAACTCTTGGAAAGTCTTGGAAAGTGCTGAAAGATGTTTCTACTTTGAGCACTAAGTGACTTTTATTGTATTCTCTGCTAGAAATAATTTATTAGAACAACAAGTCAACATTTAGGAAAATGACCACAGACTTTGATTATTATTTTCTCTATATTTAACCGTCATGAGGTTGACAACACACTTGTAAAAGTTGCAGGGTAAAAATACAGCTTCATTTACAGTACCTTTAATTTGATTATATATATATATATATATATATATATATATATATATATATCCCTTCCAAACCCTGTAATTAAACAATTTGTGTTAAATTTATGACACAGGATCGTGGCCCAAAGCAGGTGACTTTCAAAACAACTTTGACTGAATTTAGTCTGTCAGGTGAACATTTGCGGCCAGATACTCCAGGAATACCCGCGTGACCTTCAAAAACAACCACATGGCCTCAAAATTCAACTATCCAAATGGAATCAGAGTACGAAAATAGAAAAACAAACATTGAGGGCAGAAACCGTGACAGACAACGGTGACCTGCTTGTCCTTTTCGAACCCCTCCCCACACAGAGATATCTCCTGGAGGAAAAACAAGAGCCTGGAAAAAGCAGGTATTCCATATCAAAACAACAAACTGGGTCTGAGAGACGGGCTGTGGCTGTAGATGAGGAGCTATCATAAGCACTTAAATCACAAACAGGTTGACCACACACGCTGAAAGGGGGTGGGAGGGGTGGTGCAGCACTTCAACACAGGGGTTTTTTGCACATGCAAATGTAGCATTTGTGTGACTGGCACACCAAACTGCAGCCAGGCAGGGATAGAGCCAGGCTGAACCTTCACCTGCAAGACCTCCACACAAGCAAAACCCCAACACAGATGCACTTAGTTCTCCTTTTATTCTCCCTTCCGTTCTTTTGTTGCTCCATAGTTTGTAATTTTATTATAGGTCATCTACCAGCAGTGCTGAACATAGAGCGTGTAAAAAATATTCTGCTTAAAGTCCAAGCTGTTTGTCGAAATTTTCCCTTGAATAAATGCACGTTAAAAAATGATTCAGTATGTTTACTTTTTTATTTTCTGCACTTTAATCACCACTTTGTCTCTATTTATGCTGTATGATTTCTTTAATAGATCCTGTTTAACTACTTATATGTCACTTGTAAGTTAATCCATAACAATTCAATTTCAATTCAAATGGAAAATGATAAGAATATGGAAAAAAGATGTGCAAAATATTAAATCTACAACATAATTAGAAGCTGTCAAATAAATGTGTTGGAATAAAATAGCACACGAGTAAGAGAAAAATCCTCTCTTATAATTTCAAATCTCCTCTCCCCACCTCCTTTCCTTTCTTTCTTTCTCCTCACATCATCTGGTCCTTCCATTCTTCATCAGTTACCTTATCTGAAGCTCTCACTCCGCTCTCCCCTCACTCACCCTCTCTCCCTCTTTCTCAGCGTTGAACAAATGGGTAATAAGCGCCACTTTGTACCTCTCTCGTCTTTCAGATCCAGAGTGAAGAGTCTGATTAAATAATCATTGGAGGAGCGGTGTGTGTGCGGCTTTCCCCCTACTCCTCACCTTGGGGACATATTGTCCCCTGTCACTGAAACCTCGGGGACAGAAGGCTCCGCCGTGGGGAGGCTCAGTGGGGGAGCAAGGAGCTGATGAAACGAAGATCGGGTAATGAAGGCATGGCCCATGGCTTCCGTGGCTCTGCCATATGTTTCACCAAATGCAAATTGCCCCCCAATTCAAACAACTTTTTCATCTTGATATATGCAAATGTGTTTATAAATACGGGCTTATAAATATAGCATTACAGTTTATACGGAGGGAGCTTTGAATCATTTTCTCCCTCGCTCTGCTGTTGTTATATGTGGCTGCGGCGCAGCGTGACAAGCTTTAACAAACAGACACGTACCTAGCAGCGGCTAATGGTGTCCTGGGGGACAGGAAGTAAGGTGGTCAAACTGGGAGAGCAGCGCTGACTGGCCTGAGAACCAATGAGAGTTGTCCTGATGAATCTCTTATCCAATTAAAATTAACCCAGTTATCACAGAGGCCAATGGCAAATCAAAGAGGGCACGTTGACAAGTGAGTGCAGGAGATGAGGTGAAGTGGCCACATTTGAACTTTTGACATTTTGAAATCTGGAATCATTTTGCTTTGCCTTGAATTATCTTGAAGGTTCAAAATCCCACTTCAATAGTGCACAATCAGTAATCCTTAATCCAAAAAATATGTGGATTAAGAAGCAAAAAGTCCTGAGTGTACATGAGTTCTGTAAGGCACGTCATCTAAATACTAAAAAGAGAGTGTGAGTGTGTTTGTGTGTTACGCTCAGAGCAATGAACCCAAAACATCAACATCAAAGAGGCAAAATGTTAAATAATGATAAAGCCTTGATTGCAGTCTAATTAACTTGATTGAGCTACCCAAGAGCTGAATGGCTTATATATTTCTAGTCTGACCTGGAAAAACTTTGTGACATATCTTCATCCAAAAGTTTAAAAAATATATATGTGTTTCATCTTATTTGAAAAACTGATTATTTATCAGGTCACGGGCCATTCATAAGCCTCCTGAATCTCTGTCACTCAGGCTTCTCGAGGACAGCTGAGGGTGTTAGCCAATCCAGGTTGGGGGTGCAGTCAGGTGTCAGTCGCTGCAGAGATGATCAGATTGTCACAGTCCCACTGCTTCCCTTGGAGACGGCACCTGAGTCGATGCCTGTGCCAACATCTTCATCATCACCCGCAGCAACAGCAGCTGGCCGCTCTGGACTGGACCGCATGGGTGAAGCGGGCCAAGTGGGTCAGACCTCACTGAGAGCGCAGAGCCAGTCAGCCGTGAGGCCCGTTGTTGTTCTTTGTGGGAGTGTAGTGCATTCTGTGTAGTGTATTCCTATGTACTGGTCTGTTGACAGTGATGTTTATATATCCAGTTTCTTGGAACACTCCTTTTTATTCATATTTCAACAGCGTGACAGATCATAGACAGGGTAAATATTAATCGCGGTAATTATCAGATTTGAATAAGCTCTGATTACCATTACAGTACTTCTGCAATTCAAGTGCAGTTTTACCATCTTTATTCTTACGTGTCAATTATGGATGTCAGCCCATTTGTAATTTCTTTGTTGCAGACTCCTCTCAGTGCCACAGTCTGCTCACTAAGTGTGTCACAATAACCCTGTAAAGACGGTAACAGGCACACTTTTGTCAATAATGCACATCTGATATCTAAAAAATGGTGTCTAACTGTTCATTTTTAATGCTTTTGCAATCTTGCCACCTTCAGGCACAATGATTTGAGAATGAAATTAAGCTGAATTAAACCAAAAATTAAAAAAAGATATAAATAGATATGGATATTGTTAAATTTATCCATGATGACCACGGGTTCAAATTCTGTATCATATGAGAGTCATGCTATTCCCTGTTACCAAAAGCCTGGAAGCCCCTTCTATTTCATAAGCTCTGTTTGTTTTGGTAGCACTGGATGTCCTAAGTGTTTGGTGTCTTCTGTTTTGCCTCTAGAAAAGAGCTCAAGGACACTTTTGCCTCTTGTTGATAGTGTAGACACTCACTGTGCTCTCTTATCTGGAGGCAGGTATGAAGAAAACTTTGATACGTTTCATGTGTTTTTCCTATTTCACATTATTTCAGCATGATGCATTGTGTTATGTTTCCCATAACACAATGCATCAATAACACGTCGCTGAGCAATGTGTTGAAATGACGCAAGAGTCACTGTTTCAGGAATCAGCATGTAAAGTGAAAAGATCTTACCATGAGGCCCATTTAGCAGCTACTCTGCTGTTTGTTCCTTTCTTTTCTTTCTTTTTTATTTGGATCACAAAATCTTCCTTGACATCTGGAGTTTCTATAAATTTCTAGTTTTTCACTTTTTTGATCATTTCAAAACTTCTCATTCGTGTTCAAGTAGCAGCTGAGGTTCATTCTTGACCTCAGAAACAAACAGTTTTTATCTCCAGAAGACATGGGAATAAAGTCCTTAGTAAAGTGCTCAAGAAATAACATTTGAACATACACAGCTCACTTACACATGGCAATACCGTGTACTTCTCAAGATCTGTATAGAGCAGCTATTAAATACATATAGTGAGATTGCAGAGACTGTCAGCTAGTCAGCTAAAAGGAAAAAGAAAAGCAATATATATTATCTCCTTAACCTTTTGGGAGTAGATATGTATCCAATAAAAAAAAATATGTTAAAAATTCCATAATTGATGCTTTGGTTTTTATACATCTTTGTTAGGTCTAAGAGCTCAAATAAATACTTTAAGGTCAGAAAAGCGTCGTAGTCATAGTGGTTACAACAGTAAATCTGCAACGGCACAGAAAGGTTATTACAAAAAGGAACACAGACATTTTTTTTCCATTATGTTGAAATAAAAGCATCCTCATAAGTTGAGGGCATTGTGAAGTAAATAATCCACCCTGACCTCTTCCCTCTGTGGAATTTGTGACTCTACAATAACATCAACTTAATTTGTTTGTTGAAAATTGCCATCCGATTGGGCATTTACTGGAGTACCAAAGCAAAACAGACATTAACAGGACAAAAGCCTTAGATTAAAGTTCATTCGAGAATTGGATTACACAGCCCTGCTGTTGTCTTCCCCTTTTTATGTTATGTGGAAGCAGAGACATGATAAGAGAGAGGCATAGCAAGAAAAATCCTGAAAGGAAATCTACAGGAGATTTCCACAACATTGCAAATGGTGGTAGAGGTATAACAGCCATGGGGAAAAGCTTTTTAAATCCAGGTGTTGCTTAAAAGCCAGCAAACTTTTGCATTTGACTCAGCCTGCCATCATTCATTATTCTATAGAAAATAAAATGCAAACGAGGACACACATGTAAGTAGTTCACTCAGTAGCTGCTGATGTCACTTTCATGCTCTCTCCTACACTGATAACCATCCAGCTGATCTGAGGCCTGCATGAGTCCACTGGTCTTCAGGTCTTGACAGATGAGTTGCGCTGGTTACAGTAACCTCCAGGTTCACAGTGAGCTCATTAGCCCGAGTGCTCCACTGCTAATCAGGGGGGTTATAACTGGATGCTCATTAATCACTGACAGAGACCTGGCATGCAACTGCAGGTAAAGCAGTAGTGAACGCTGCTGCCACGTAAAGTATACTACAGGTGTAGTGTGTTGGGTTAACGCAGCAAGACAAGGGTTACAGTATTCACTGCTGCTGTGGAAAAAAAGTAAACAAAGAAGGCAGTGAAATAACTGTGATCACAGAGAGTTTAGAGACAAGCCGGTTAAAAAGGGTGTGATTAAAGCCCTTAATTGGTCTTATGAGAAAGAAAGGTTGTGAATTAGATCTACTGATGAAGATAAATGCAGATTTTGACTGGTTGTTCAGAAGATGTTTGACTGTTTATCTAAAGATATATAAAGTATGACCAATCACATTTTCATTGAATCGAGACCTTAGCTACAATCACTGTAAAGCCTTGATTAACCACCAGCTAAGCTAAATGCCCCGAGCGCCACATGTTTCATTATTCTTGATGAAATCATTCATTTACACTTAATTTTATGCTAAACAAGGACATTAGAGATGGTTTTTTTTTTTTTTCAAATATAGTAGTATAAGGGATAAATATAAAAATAAGGCAGAACAAAACGTTTATTGCCACTGAAACCAGTGCTTACTTGTTTGTTTGTGTTGGTACTCTTCATTTACGCAGGAAACTATGACATATTCTCACCTGATCTCATGAGTGTTTAAAACAATAACATGTTTCAGTTCCAACATAATGGTGCTACCATTTATTTACATTTGTGGTCTTTTTTAAGCAGAAACGTGTGGACCTCGTTCCCAATTGGACACTGGCACCATGTAGGTGGGAAACAGACATATGTTCAAAGCTGGTTCTAACTTTGACTGTGTGCCATCTGGTCCTGAGCAGGTAATGAATTTAAGACTGAAAGTCACCAAAAGACTCTCTAGAGCTCCGTAGATGAGCTTTCACCTGTAAGTGATTCACCACCAAAGCTTTCATCTTTCCGAGTGGCTCTCTTTAAAGAACTTTAACTAACTTTTGAAAGTGGTTTTGCTCATATGGGTGAAGTCTTGTCCTTCATGCTGAGAATCTCCAGCAGAGCTGTTTCATCAACAAGCACCAAGACACTGTCTAATGTCTGTCACATATGTTTACTGCGGGCATGAGACACATCTATTAAGCATCCTAACTGATGAATTTTGCCAAATGTCACAGTGAGCCTGGCTCATATATCTCCGCAGAAAAAACATGAAGTTGTACTGTAATAAACTTTACATTAACTGGATGCTTGCGGGCTGCCATGAGCTCTCCGTGTGTTTAGAGTTACAATAGCTCCCTCTTGAGGGATTGATGTGAGGAAACAGGAGGGCAGAAATATAAAAGAGACAGGCTACTAAAACAGTGGATTCACTCTGTATTATTTATATGATTTAAACTTCATTTACATACAATATTTATAGTTATTTATATGTGACTTTTGCATCTATTTTTTTCTGTGTTATTAGTTATTATAGTTATTATTTAATTATTATTGTAGTTACATGATTTTTTTATTATCATAGAAATGTAGTGGGAGTAATTCACACTGGTCATAATATTAAGATGGAAAACATGTTTGTGATCGAATTTATTAAAGATACATATCAAAGACAAAAGTAAACGAAGTATCTTTGTACTGTGTGTTTGTACAGTGTGTACAATCACCTACATAAACAGTTTCTGTTTGCATGTGTGCCACACTGTCCCCGGTGCCCTCATTAACACCACAGTGTATTGACTGAAATGAAGCATCAGCCTGCTGCATTGTTGATCACATGACTCTCAGATGGATGAGTGTTGGTGAGAAGGTTGGCAAAGGAAGTGCATGGGTGTCCTCTGTTTCATGTGAGTATTAAAACAACATCCGAGGTGATACTAAAATGAGTGGCAGCAAGAAAATTTTATGTTAGACTGATTTAACTGATAGGAATCAACCAGATAACGGAATAAAGAAATTTGCTGCCTCCACATTTAAAGTCCAACATAATGAGTGTGAATCACGAGAGCAGGGCATCACGGCTGTACACCAGAGGGCAGCAAATGACAGCATGCCAGTTTGAGTCAGTACAGATAGTATAGTCCTCTGTAGCTCCACATAAATAAAAAAAAGTGATTAGTAAATGTTTGTTTTATATGGATTCTATGTCTGATACTATAACATATTCTTGTAAACGCCCCCTTTTTTCTATACAACGTAGTTCTTAGGTTTTATTATGACACCAGTCAACAACATGTGGAGGAACAAAAATGCAAACACAGCCTTCAAAATGCCTGTTGGAGACATAAAATCGGTAAATATTGCTTTAACACAGGAATTCTGTAAAATCACTTTATGGTCAAGTGAAATAAGCTCTAAATGCAACATTTGCAACTCACTGATATGGTCCTGCAAATCACCTTGGGGGAGCGGGGGTCATCAGAACACTGGGCAGCATAACATTACCTATTGGTTAGTGAAGTCCTATTGGTTCATCATATTGATGTTTTAACACTGGGAGTGACGAGTGAGGGTTGGCTCTGACTGTGAAACTGTACACTTGTTAGCGTATCCTGGCCGATCCACTTTTCTGTCTCTTAGAAACGCCATTATCTACAAAATGGACTTAATGTTCTACTCAGCATCAAATAAATCTAGCAACTGAGCTCATAAAGACGCCAGGCAACTATTTACTGAGGTTACATTGCACGGCCTTCAGCCATAAACTTCTACACAATGGCAGGCCTTTTCATAACCAAAGCTAATGCCCCCTGCTGATCACTAAAAGAATTCAGGTTTAAAGCCTTTTTCTATACCCATCTACTACAATGCATATGATCACAAGTTGCCATGAATGTCTCAACTCACTGGCCTGGTCAATATTGGCCACCACGAGAAAGCAGTCCTGTTCTGCAGTACAAAATCTGTGAAAAATGAAGGTGTGGCAATACATCACCGGTTTATCAGCGAGATAGCTTCCCATTTGAACCTTTATCTTGCAATTCATTTTACATACCTTCTGCTGAAAAAAGACAATTTGAGAGTCATAGACCCTTTTCACAGATGCCATAACCTGGTTAGTTGCACAGTACTGTCAAAGGACACCCTGACCATAACTGAAACACATCAGTTACTTGTATCATTCCATACCCCGGGAAATGAGAACAGCTTGGATGAAGGTAGTGAGTCTGAACCAAAACATTAAAACTCTGAAAATGATCAAAACAAAGACACTCAGATACACTTTAGAGCTGAAGCAATTATAAAGTTGACATTACATATCTGTGGGGTCACCACTATGCGTATTATCAGGATTTGTTGTAAAAGCTAAGTGCAACTTGTATATAAAATATTTGTTTATGTGTGCTGTAGGATGCATCCAGTGAAACCCCAACACTCCACACAAATAGAGTACATTTACTATTTCATGAACCACAGGAGCCTGCAGTTTAAATGCAGTAATCTCAAAATCAGTGTCTCTGTGCATTTACAGGACAAGAGCACTGAGACACAGCAAAGCATTAGAAGGAGCTTTTTTTGTTTGTTTGTTTTTTCTGTGGCAGTCACCAAAACAAATGTCTTGACTTCCCCCCACTGCTCCATGCAGTCAACCCCCATGGACCAGGAGGCTGAGTTACACACAAGCATGTACACACACCCACAGAGATCCATGTAGTCCTGTTTCCCACACTCCTCTCATTGCTCACATTAAGAGAATTCCCTCCAGACACTCATGCATTAAACAGCCAGGGAGTTGAATGTATGCATGTGCTGTAATTGGCGGATTATAAATTCCAACACTTGTGGCACTGTTGACTTTCCCATCTCTGATTCCCCCGTGTATTCTTTTCAAAGGACTCTGTTTATAGGCTTTTTGGTGAAAAACCACAGTTTAATACGAGTCCTGCAGCCCCAGTCTGGTGAAATACACACACGTTATAATTGAGCCCTTTTACATGGAGATAAATTATGCATGAACTTAATGTTGGGGTTTGTGGCCCCTGCTGTAATGGAAACTGCAAGGGTTTGAAAATCTCTATAGGGAATCAGCAGAAATATATAATGTATACTTTGTTCATTAAAATCATACGTGGTTACTTTAATGCAAGCCCTCAATCATTACAAGGAAAATGAGTGTGACATTTTCCCTTTTTCTCCAATGTGCCAGGATTATAAACGCTGATATCTGCCTTTATTTTTACTGCACTTGAGACATCAGAGCTTCTCTCAGACTCAATAACAATAGACTTAAACTGTAGCTTCTCCCTTGTCTGTCAACAATATAAAGAAAATGCACAATAAAACTTTGGAGCACACCTCCTTCTGAGCATGCGAACACATGCACACCTTCACCGCACACACAAATTTTTAATGTAGCATGAAAACCACAGGCTGAGTGGAGAAATAACCACCAGCTAAATGCTGTTAAAGACTGGCAGGATATCAGCAACTATTTTAAAGTCCCATTCAGTTGTTCAGATCATTCAGTGTTTGGCTATTTAAAAAAAGAGTGCCGATGCAGTTTTGAATCCAGCAGCTGAAATTAATGGAGGAAAAAGCTGTTTTTCTGCCTTGCATGGAGTCAGGCCAACTTTTAAGGGTGTAAATCACATTTCTTTTGAAACAGTGACTAAAATAAACATAAAACTTGCTTCATCACCCAGGCACTTTGCACATTAAAACTTGCTATAGGCAACAGAATCACATAGAAGTATAATAATTCAACCTAATGTCTTGAGATTAACTGATTTTACAATGTGCCATGTGCTTACTTGAAGTATGAACCTAATCGGTGTTGGTAGGTAGACAATAGGTGGGCTGTAGCAGTAACAACCACCCTAACTAAGGGTTAGGGTTGTCAAACATATAGTCTGTGGGGCAGACTGGGCCTACCAGAGGGTCTAGTTTGGCCCAGTTTAAAACTTTGGAAAATACTGGAAATTACAGTGAAGTCATAAAATAATCCAGGCAATCAAAACATTTCAGGTCATCTATGTTGGAGCACAAACCAGTCAAAACATCAAAACACTCCAAGTTGAACACAACCCCGACTGCTGGCACAATAACAACAATAAGAACTGTCTCAGAAATAAAAAAGAAACTAAATCCAAAGTGAAGTAAAGCTTTAATATAATCATTTTTCTCAGGGACTCCTTTCCAGCAATATACAGACCTCCAGTCCCACCTGACTGCAGACTCTACTGTGCCAGCCTCGGTGTGTTACCACCCACACTCCTCCAACTCTTTCTGTCTCAGTGAATGAGGGGAATGTCGTTAAAGAGGAGCTTGGAACCGTTTGGGATTTACAGTTAAACCAATTATTCATGAGGTCATGCAAAGTCTTTGCGTTTGACCGATCACTGATAAACCACGTTATCAGGCTTGTTGGAGCAAAAGAACCTCTGAGTCACACAGAAAGGATGAGAATGTTACTTTGTAGGAAAGCCAAGGGCCGGATTTATCAAAACAAGACAAAAGCCTGAAGATTTAGAAAGGTTGCAGTAAATTGCAAAGGTGAAAAAATGAGCACTGAAAGTCAAATAAGAAAGGAAAAAAATTATACATTACTGAAGAACATAATGGAGGGATATTGGTAGTAGCTATACACAGCTAAACATGAAATGCTACATGCAGCCTTATAGAAAGCAACCTGTACAGAAAAGCATGTTTGCACATAGGAGTACACTCATGTGTTGCTCATTTGAGCCGATATGGAATGAATGCAGGTTTTGCCTTATTTAAAGAAGTCAGGCATTGAACTATGAGTGTGTGAGGTATAAGATTCACATGATTTGGATTTACCACTCACAAGTAATCTGGCTTCACAAGTTCTTTGAAAGCTTAAATTAAAATGTTTTGGTTTGAGAGGACTGGGAGGCTTTTTTCACGCAAATGCAACTACAACTCCATGTATAGAGTCCAAATCATTACATCAGGTTTAGGATAAGTACAGCTTTATGTACAGTGTAAATAATTTAAGCAGCAATCGAAAGATATATTCTGTTATTACAACTTGGTAATTAATTGTGTTTTTGAGGTAATTAATACTGCTTAGTGCTAACCCTAACCCTTACCACACAAGGGTGCCCTTACCCTTGGGTATTGCTGCTGGGAGCTAATTGCTTCTCTTTTCCATTTTGTTTTGTAGTTGGCACTCTGTTAGTCTACCTTTGGTTTTCTTCCTTTTGAGTTGGCAGCACCCTGCGGTTTGTCTCTTATTGTGCTTCCTACATATATTTTTCAACAATAAATATTCTTACCAAAGCAACATCTGCTTGCATGTTTTTTCCTTCTACCCTAGCTGAGATGGGGCAAAGAAAAATACTCCAAGGACAACTGTTAAAGCTCCTAAAATCAGCATTTTTATATTCATAGTGGTTGAAACGCCTACTTCATGCATTCATTATGAAGTGCCAGCAGAGAATTATAAACCCAACATTGCAGACTTGCAGTACATTTATATCTCACAACACGTTAAGTAACCTCAATGATCTCCCACGAGCAGCATTTGGCGATAGTGTGAATGGAAAATCTTCATTAAGCTAACTTTAGATTCAAAATGTACAAATTCTTTTAGAGTCGGCTTTTCAAAAGCTCAAAAATGACCCAGTTTGATTGCTAGTACCCCCACCCCAGCCCCACACGACTGATGTGCTGCTGTCATGTCATGTGAACCCATAAATAGCTGCTGCTGTAGTTGTAAATAGAAGCAGGAAATTCTCACATATTTTTAACCCCCACCCCACTTAAGACTGAGGTGCCTTAAGATTGAGCTTTTTAAAAATGTATTACTTTCTATTTATTTTTCCATACATTTTATATGTATTCCATTTATTATATAGATAAATGTGAAAGTGGACTTCTTAGTAAGGTAAAAGGAAAGGTTGGGGAAAGGAAAAGAACAACTGAGCTACTTTTCAAAGTGACCCAGTGCTTTGCTGTCATTAAGATGTTGCACAATCATGTATTATGACGCACAATGACTGCTTTGGCAAGTGGCACAATAGCAGTTTTACTGAATGTATGAATGAATATATTTAGATTTGATTCTGATGTTCTGATACTTGATTTGCAGTTTTTTTCTTCTTTTTTCTTTTTGGTGAAGTACATGCTGGTCTAATCATCACTCTGATTATCTTGGTTGAGACTGAAAAAAAAGGACATTTAATCTAAATATGAGGATACTTATGTTAAAAGGAGAACATGCTTTTTACAGAAGGTTCAGATCATGGACATCAAAGGAGACAAACAGAGAAAGATAATAAAGAAATGTTTGTTCTCTCTCTGAAAATGCTGATCTAGCTCTGTACTAAATGATTAAACCCACCTGATTGTGATAGCAGAGATAAAAGCTCTATATACACATCGGAGAATCACTGACATTTTACACCCTCTCATCCCTGTGACCTAAGATGCCCTTCAGCTCATTTGTGTATGTTTCAAACTCCAAAGCGAATGAACATACATAATGTATGTTCCCTTGTTGACGAGACAAAAAGAGCACTAATGACTGTTGTTGCTTGACTTCACAGGCCATAATTTTAGGTTTTGAGTTACACTTTTGTCCCCACAGAGTGAGCTCTGAGCACCTGCCGAGGAAAGCATCAACAAACTGTGGCGGAGGAAGTGCTTTATTGTTAGCCTGCTGACTTTTGTGTTTGCTCAGTGACATCATGGTAGGATGTCAAGTGAGTAATGGAGGTTTGTTTACTGACAGGGTGTACCAGGCATGCCAGCAGAAAGAAGTAAGGTTGGGCTTTTATGTACTGGAGCTGGAGGCCTAACACTCTGGTATTCTAGTCCAGATTAAAAGTTCTAAATACCGCTGCAGGGACAGCATCAAAATTAAAAGTCAAGCGAAATAAATTTGACTACACTTCTAGCAACACATGAAACAAGAAACCAAAAACTCTTATCCTGAGAACTATGTCATGGTGTAAGGTTTAAGTTACTGAGTTTTGTTTGTTCGTTGCATTTCCTCTTTTATTTGAAAGTATTACTTTCCTTGTGTGTCCTTAATTCTTTTACTTCCTTTGTTTTCTCTCACTTTTGTTTGCTCTGCCCTGATTGTTTTCACATGTATTTATTGTACTGTATTCAGTGCTTTAGTCCTCCAGATTTCAGATCCCTTTCTCTTTCTCCCCACATGATGTCTTATTCATGATATGTTTTTTTAAAGTTTTTAAAGACTGCTTTTAATTATATTCAGAATATTCCACACAGACAAACAGTGAATGGCAGAAGAGCACACAGTTGTTTTAAATGACTAAAACAACTTACAAAGATACTTTATAAAAAAACAAAGACACTTTGTTACAAAGATACTTTGTTTGTAAAGTCTTCCACCCACCATGACAGCGTGTACCACACCCATTTTATACAGTGAGGGTAAAAAGCCACAGAATGAATAGACAGATTGTTGTATCTTCCAGATCTGACAAGTTAACCCAAGTCGAAATTTCAGGAACTTGCATTCTTTTCACTAGCCACATCTGGGCAACATAAATATTTGCAAAATGACTTCCAATCAAAATTTTGGTCATTTTAAGTGTCATATAGGTGGATTGCACAGGGTATGTTCACTGGCTAAGGACTTGTAGATCACAATAAGAGTGTGGTTTCACAGTCAGACCCACACCTCTCTTGTCACAATGAGTTTCAAAACAAACAAATGTCAAGCACCGACAATGTTATGGCCAGTAAGCGAATCCGTGTTGATGTTAATCATAAACCATGGATGAAGTGAAGTCTAGGCACTTCTGAGAGACTTTAACTTGGCCTTCGTGTGAAGTGACAAAGCGCTGCACAGCTCGGCCAGAGAAAAGGAATCAAAAGTGCAAAAAAGGCCTAGAGAGTAAAATGGAGGATCATCTGACAAAAAACAAAGGCAGCACACCACTGGCAGTGTTAACGTGGAGGCTTTGTTGGCACTGGACCTTAATCACTTCTTTGCCTGTTTTGACTCAGACAGGACCAGTTTAGCTATACACACCCCAGACCACAGAGTTGCCTACACTCTCTTTCCAGGCACATCAAGTGAACCATGTGTTTAGGTCTGTGAATCAGAGGAAGGTTCCTAAATCAGACGTCCCCAGCAAAGTTCTTAAAGTTCAGCTCGCAGTGGTCTTCACCAAGCTCTCCAGTGTCTGCCTGTCATCCTCTGCTGTCCCACCCTATCTTTAAGATGCTACCACAACCCCTGTTCCCAAGAATTCAACAATGAGTTATTTCAGACTCATCGCTCTAACAGCTGTGGTCAAAAATGCTTTAAAAGGCTTGTGTTTCAACACATCAAAAATTGCCTTTCTTCCACCTTTGACCCCAATCAGCTTATAAAGCAAACAGATCCACCGAAAAAAAAAAAAACATGTTCACAGCTAACAGAATGCCAACATCAGTACCCACACCTGCTCCACCCTCATGCTCAGCACTGTCTCAGGGCTGTGTGCTCAGCTTCCTCTTTTATGCAGTATCCACACACGACTGTACTCCTACCCACCCTAGAAATGCAATTATAAAATTTGCAGACTGTAATCCAATTGCTTTTTTCAAGTAACGAGTAAAGTAAGGGATTACTGTTGCAAAAGAGGTAATTAGATAACTGTTACACCCCCGTAAGCACGCTGCGTTACCAAAACTGTGATTTTTTTTGCACGAGTCTCTCATGACAATGACGTAAGCGAGTCCGACGTTCGTGGCAACAGCTGTGTGCATATCAACAATGGATAATATAACGAGTGTGGCAGAGAGTATGAGCGTGCAGCGTTTAAAGCGTGGAAGTACTGACCTTACTTTGAGTTTGATTCCGTAAAAAGTGACAAAAACATTAGTGTCCGCTGTTCACTGCGTGGGAAGAAAACTTCTTTTTACAGTGAAAAAAACCCCTAAACTTCTGAGCAAGCACCGACAGTACCCTGCCACGGGAATGTGAAACTCCCAGATCCTTCCACTGACCGCTGCGACACATGTGCACCAGGGCAAACCTCCGCCTGCCCCACTCCTGCTATACAGGTGAAAATAGAGCAACAGGACCGCTGAGTCTTTGATTTCATTTATTTTCTGCTGTGTTTCACTTGCATTTATTTGAAAGAGTGAGTGTAAACACAAAAAATATTTTATTTTATATGCTGGAATGTGCAGAAAATAGGTTTAAATTAAATTTAAATTAAACAAATTTCTTCCAGTCAGAGAATGTTGCATATAATTTAATGTTTGCTTCAAGCTTAAAGTTAAAATAAAACTAGTTTCAAAAAGAGACTTTTTCATTTGATTACATTTTATATGATGGATTATGCAGAAAAAATAGAATTGGGCTGAAAGATCTATCGCTTCATTACCTTTTCAGGTTGTACATCATTTTTTAAGTAACTAATTACTTTTGAAAATAAGTAATCAGTAAAGTAAGGGGATTACTTTTGGGGGAAGTAATCAGTAATTAGTTACTGATTACTTTTTCAAAGTAACTTGACCAACACTGGATACCACACATGAATCATATGCGGTAATTGACAGACTGGTGTGTCAGGAACAACCTTAATCTGAACACCAACAAAACAAAGTAAGTGGTCATGGACTTCAGGAGGCACAAAGCTGAGCCCACCTCTCCACACAGTCTCAGTTGATGTGGAGTGGATCTCTGTTAAATTCCTGGGTACTTATACCTCTGAGGATCTTTCCTGGTGAACGCAGCATCTGTGCTAAAGAAGGTTCAGTAGCACCTCCACTTCTTGATGGTTTTCAAGAGGAATAAAGGATGCTGCTTGATGACGGTTGACAGTTGAGAGTGTACTGCCATATGCTATCACTGGCCAGCTGTAATGTGGCTGAAAAGAAAGGACTGCAAAGGGTGATAGGTAAAGGGTCTTTTCAGAGCAAAAGTATCATTACAGACCACTTTGATACTGCGCAAAATTTGTTCAGTATACTGCCCTCTGGAAGGAGGTACAGAAGCATCAAAAGTAGAAAAGGTAAATTACGAAATAGCTTAGAAAATAGCTTCTCTTTTCAGGGACACTAAATGCACCCTCCAAACTCCTAATCTTCAGAACATGATTTTAGAAATAAGTGGGTACAGTAACTACATCCATCTTTAACACTGTCTTTGGTATATAAAAAACACACTTCCACAAAGGATACACTTGTGCATCCTCCATCACAGCTCCTCTGCCAAGTCTCTTCTGTCCTTAATCCTCTTCCCTTATAATGCCTCTAAGGAGTTGAGACATGTTTGAGATTGACTTCTGGGTCACAGACATGTGGACAGAGAGGTAAATTAAAGAGATGAGAAAAGCCCTGTTTTTGTTTGTTTGTTTGTCAGATTGTATGTATGCTATGCTCATGTTTCATCTGAGCTCCTACACCATCCTCATGAGTTTGTTTGTTTTATTGGTATCCCCTTACCATTACCCTTAGTCTTAAGTTTTCTTCCTGGGGCACTCCATGATGGATATACATACAACTGACATTCACAAAAACATCACCATGAAACAAACAAGATCTTTAAATACCAATAGTATTTGAATTTACAGAAGAGAAGACATTAAAAAATAATCAAAATAGATATGAGTAAAACTGTTTTCATAGAATAAATAATCATTGTAATAAACGTTAGTAATAAGCATTCGTTTGTTTCTTTTCCGGTTTTGTATATGAATTAGTTTTCATCATTTGGACATTTTATTTTGGAGTTATCACCGTTTAATAATGTTTGCTATTTGTTGGATTTTTTTTTTTTTTTTTTTTTTTTTTTACTTTGATTTTTATTAGGTTATTTTATCATTGTGGACATACAGTAAAGAAAATAACAAACAGACATACATATAAACAAACAGAGTCTGGAGTTTACATATCTTTCTCCATTTATCACATTGCAGAAAAAAAAAGAAAACCTATTATGTTATTTCATTTGTGTCACTTCTGAATGTTTTCCACTTCCTCCATAGTCTGTCGTATTTACCTCCCATCAGTCTAATGTTGAGTGTTATTTTTTCCATCTCTGAGATATCCTCTACAATACTGATCCAATCCCGCTGGGTGGGAGGATCTGGATGTAACCACTTCTTTGTAATTGCTTTTTTTGTTGCGGCCAGAATTATTTTGACTAAATACACGTCCTCTTTTTGTATGTATTCTTTTATGTTTCCTAGATACATCACTTGGCAAGTATTTGGGAATGTATAACTCAAAATATTATCCATATTCATTTTTAAGTCTTCCCAATACTTTTTAATTTTAATGCATTTCCAGAATACATGAGAATGATCCGCTTCCATTTCTCCACACAATCTCCAACAATTTTGTAAACTTGAGGTCAGTTTGCTTTTTATTTTGGGTGTAATGAAAAAACGTGTCAAATTTTTCCAACAAAATTCCCTCCACAACGGCGAATTAGTTGTACTGTGTTGCAATTCACACATATTGAGTCATTCTTTCTCTGTTATTTTTATGGTCAGTTCAACTTCCCATTTCTTTTTAATATAGAGTGTTGAATCTTGTCTATTTTCTTCTAATGACCTATAGAAGGTGGAAATAGTTTTAAATTGTTTATGTTCATACCAATCTTTTACTTTTCCGACAACCCCCAGTGGTTTCCCAAGCCAGTCAGATTTTATTTGTTTTGCGTAGTAGTCCCTAACTTGCAAATATCTAAAGAAATCTCTATTTTCCAATTTGTATTTGTTTTTTAGTTGTTGGAAACTCATTAGTCCTCCGTTTTTCATAAGGGTACAAACTGCTGTAATCCCTTTTAGTTCCCACTGTTTGAATGTTTGGTCCAATTGTCCTGCCTTGAAATTTTTATCATGTCTAAACCATCTGAGTATAAATAATTGTTCTTTTAACTGACATTTTTCTATTACTGTGTGCCATATGTCTAATGTAAATTTCACAATTTGATTCATTCCACTTTTATTCTTTGTCATTAAATGTTTGTCAGAGATAAAAATCTGAATGTTGTTTCCCTCGATTTCTTTCTCAATTTCCTTCCATCTTGCCTCATATTCTGGTCTACACCAACCAGCAAGTGGTCTGAGTTGGGCTGCATAGAAGTATTCCCTTAGGTTCGGCAAGGCCATCCCTCCCTTGCGCTTCGGGAGTTGCAGTGTTGTTAGTCTTATTCTGGGCTTCTTCCCACCCCAAATAAACCTTGATATCATCTTGTCCCATATTTTGAATTTTTTTTGAGATATAGGAAGTGGGAGTGACTGAAACATGTATAACAGTCTTGGGAGAACATTCATCTTTATTATTTGGATTCTTGAGTAGAAGTTTGTAGGTGTTGCCGACCACCGTTCTAGATCTTTTCTATTTGTTGGATTTGCTGATTTTTAATTCAGCATTTTGTTCCTCTTTCACTACACATACAAAAATACGGTCATGTATTACAATCAACTGGACTAATCTACACAACTAACTAATCAACACTGATACTGCATTAATGCATTTACTTGCTAGCAAATGCATTAATGTTTTTCTGTTAATGTGTAATAATGGCATACAATAAAGGGAACACTGAAAATAAAAGTTTTTAAAAAGTAAAGAAAATGATGAAAGTCTATAAATTTGAATAATGAAACATTTATGATGTAAAATACAGAGCATGTAAATCTGAATCAGAAAAACGTCTGACGGAGTTATCATAGCAACAAATATGCAACAAACAGCAAGCATGCATATAAAATAAGAGTAGAAACTGAGTTATGATAGATAATTATTAAAATAAATAGATAAATATAGAGATATAGGAATAAAATACAAATATACATATAAATATAAATATAAAAGGACATGTATATGTGCAAATATATGTCGTGGTGTACAAAAGTGACAGGGTGCACTGAGGTGTGATTAATTCTGTTCCACATGTGTGGATCTGACCCATGTGGATGACTTAAAGAGACTGATAGCTGCAGGAAGGAACAACCTCCTGTAACTTTCGCTCAGACAGCAACGTTGAAGGAACCTGTTCAGTCTGTTTGCCTCCTTTGCTTTGATGGCTGCATGCTAGCATGCCACGGCAAAGAAGATGGTGCTCGCAGCAACAGACGATAAAACATTTAGAGCAGCTTGCTGCATACATTGAAGGATCTGAGCCTTTGTAGAAAGTAAAGCCGACTCAGACCCTTTTGGTAGGCAGACCACTTCAACTTGTGATCCAGTTGAACTTCCAGATAGTTGTAGGATGTGACTATTTCTCATCAGTCCCACCAATGTAGACAGGGGAGAGTCGGGATCTGTTTCTGCCAGATGAGTAAAATGGCTGTAATGTATATGCACAACTGATTAAACAAGAAGCATGAAATTTACAAATAATACAACTCATCAGATACCTAAAGGTAGAACACTTCTACAGTTTTACTCAAATAAAACTAGCTAAATCAGCTCGAAATACTTTGCCAGTATAAGTCTTTTTCCCCCCTTTACTAGTATTTAGCTTAAAGTGTAACTGAGTCTTGCTTGTGACTCTGAGTCTATAGACTTTTACCATTACTTGTATTTTTATATAACAGAAGAAATTGCGGGAAGTGCAATGCAGTGCTTTTTTCTAAAGATATGGTAGCTGTCTATTTCTAGTGCGATACTTCTCAAAAAAGCTTAATTGCTCTTTAGTGATATATTCAGCAATTCCTAAATACCCATCAAACTATGTGATTGAACAGGAAATGGATATAGTCTGACCTGCTTGAATAATTCAGGCTTTCATTTAGGAGGACCACATGCAATCAATCAGCAGCACAGGGGGAGGGAAGTCATTTTTCATTACTTGTGCACATTGTGCACAGGTATGTCTACAAAAACAGATTAAAATTTCTTTCCATTGTTATCACAAACAGGCTGCTGTTATGCAACTGGAGGTTATTGGGTGAGGTATTTTGCTTCCTGGTCAGCAAGCATAGGAACTATGTGGAAAAGTGCATTTCCCTCCCCTCTGGCTTCATTGGGATGCAAGTGGGGTAAGGTCTTCATTGGATGTGAAGGCCTTTGTTTGTGTCTGGTTTTAAGTAGGGCCCATTTGTCCCACTGTCTCAACAGACACACGGGAGTTTATTAGCTGGAGGTTGACCTAGTTGACTCGTCTAGCCTGCGCTTGTCTATGAGACCATTTGAGAGTGTAAAGAGAAAAGTGGGGGTTGAGAACAGAAAAAAAATGGGAGGAACTGGGGTACGCCTGCACCTCCTCCCCTGCTGAGTGATGGGACAGCTGAGGGCAACTGCGTAGCAGCTAAACAAACCCACATTTTCTCACTGCTCTCACTGCAGAAATAGAACAGCAGCATCCATCCAGGCATTTGCAACAACTGATGCTGGAGGGCAAAATGCTGTTGTAATACTGCTCATATTACATGCAACAGATTATTAATTTGTATGAAAATATGAATAGGATTATTAATATAAAAAACTGCATTTGATTACTTTAAAAATCCTTGGACTTAATACTGTAACTCAATGCTGTTAAATTTGTATCTTTTTTTTCCTTCTATCTTTAACAGGAAGTGAGACTTTTCTCATTTCTTGCAAGACAAATTTATAGTAAATAGTAAACATTAACCCCGTGTTTTAAAAACCCTTTCTGCTCTTTCTCTGTGTTACTAAAGTATAGTAGCTTGGTTAAAACCTACAATACTACACTACCAGATGGGCCGATGGCACGATATGGCAGCCTCGCTTCTGTCAGTCTGCCCCAGGGCAGCTGTGGCTACAACTGTAGCTTGCCTCCACCAGTGTGTGAATGCGAGAGTGAATGAATAGTGGCATTGTAAAGCGCTTTGGGTGCCTTGAAAAAGCGCTATATAAATCCAATCCATTATTATTATTATTATTATTATTATTATTATTATTATTATTATTATTATTATTATTACAGTTACCTATTGCTCACATGTTTGCTGACATGTTACCTAGACTGATTTTACAAAGCCTACACTGATAGTCGCATCATCCATATTTTCTTGTAGCCAGCAGGAAGTTAACACTTTCACCTGACGCATGAAAAACTGTACTGAGACTTATGTAGTAACCGGAAGAATTCCATGTCAAGTTTTTGTGGTATGAGTTAACCATACGTGTAGTTTCTCAGGAGGTGCACGTCAGGTTACGTAGAAGGTTGTGGCATAGGGTTAAAATGGGGTTCCATTTATGGCGCAAGTTATGATGCAGATGCAGAAGTATAATTCGCAGTAAGATCCTTAGTTTGATGGTGCATTCCTAAGATGAATTTGTGGGTTCACGGGCAGAATTCGAATGTGGAACTATCCCTCAGTTTCCCATTTGGAAAGTCAGAGCAGCCCCAAGAACCCTGAGCTAACAATACAAGATGGTATTGGATGTCAACATCAGTAAAACTGTAAAACCTTTGAACTGTACTGCCACTGTTGTTTATTTGTGGACTACATAAGTCATACACAAACCACCGACAAGGCTCTGTTCATGAATGTGCTGCAGCTGTGTTTTTAAGCCAAAAATATAAGTATTATACTGCATTGCTAATACACCTGAATGGCTCTACCGTGCTAAGAATCAAAAGAAATCCTGTTTTTCTTTTCATTAGATTTCCAAGGTATGTGGAACGCAGCATAAGACTGGGATAAGACAGAAAGCTAGCCTCAAAGGAAAACAAGCTTGTGTACCCATTGTGGTAGGATACTAGGAAGCTAATTGGAGAGTTGTGTCAGGAAGCCCATCCAAGTAACATTCATGCTAAATCAATTATGTGGATCCATCCTCTGTGGGAAACAAAGGGGCAGTTTTTATTTTTATTATGTTTTTATGCTTTTCTGCCCCCTAGTGGCCCAATTTTGTAAAATGCAGCTTTAAGTAGAAATATTAATATTACAATTTTAAAACATAGACCTGGTTTAAAAAAAGCGAAAACATTTAAAGCAAAACTTTAGTAGTTGTATTAGTGCTTAAGATTAAAAATTGAAAAGCTATTCACATACCAGTTGTTATCGGACTTCAATAAAAACATCCTAAATTTTAAATTATAGTCATCTGAAAACTGAATTGACTTTAGAATACACAAAACAGCAAAATAAACATGTGTATAAAAGTACTAAAATCAAGGCCTTTGTTATAGAAGTACAACACTGATTAAGGTGGAGACGTAACTAATCATTTACTTGTATGTCTGCCTAAAACATAACCCCCCCCCCCCTCAAACATAGCTATAACTCTACCAAAGGCTATTTATCACACAGATTATGGAGATGTTTATGCGAGAATGGTGACTTCACTTGCTTCGAATGTGACATGTAAACACTTTTCAGACATCAAATAACTGCATGATATTTCACTTGTGATGAATAATAAGTGTAGGGCTTCTCGAAATAGAAATAGAACCTTTACTGTTGAGTAAATTAGCCTACTTGCGTCACTTTCCAAGACTGGAAGGACTTGCAAATATCTAAAGCTAAAAACATACAAGGGATCTAATCTGCAGTGCCTGTTAATTTCCATTGCAGTGCCCTCATTTCCTTGTAGCCATCAGGAAGTGATTTGTTTACATCCTAGAAACGCTTACAGCTCTTATCACCTTTTAACTGTGTTATACTACCTTTTTCTCGCTTCTGCTCTTTTAGTAATGACTGAATTTAGTCCTAAGGTTCCATAAAGTTCATCATATCTCAGGGTGTTTTAGAAAAAGATATGCTCAGCTCTTACATGTGAATGTCTTAATATGCTTCATGCCAAATTTAAAGTAGCCTTATCAGCAGCAGCACCCATCAAAACGAGACAGAAGGAATCAAACAGGAATAGATATTTTGTCACCATTCCCAGACTGGGATTTAAAGCAGCAGATCAGAATGGGAATACAGACCCAACCCTTAAAATGTCACATGCCACAATATGTCACGTGTAATTCTC
This sequence comes from Mchenga conophoros, assembly GCF_057382185.1. Classification (NCBI taxonomy): domain Eukaryota; kingdom Metazoa; phylum Chordata; class Actinopteri; order Cichliformes; family Cichlidae; genus Mchenga; species Mchenga conophoros. Next base: position 32,989,389 of record NC_140536.1, read on the forward strand.
CAGGCAGTATTGCTAAGGTTAGGGGAAAAAACAGCTATGCAAGTGGTAATAATAGGTGTTGATGGAACGTGCACTTTTAGGTTTTGCTTCCCAGAACTGCTTCTGCTCGTGTGCTTGAGTGTGAGAGAGTGTGCAGGGCCAGTAGTTAAACACTTCCTGAAGAACTAGGATGCACCTGCTCTGCCTGAACAGTTCTTTTCCAACACGTCACAACTGTTCCCTGTAGTCCGAGTCCATTGTATAAAATGCTGCTGAACTTGCAGAACACTACACAGAGGTCACATGCTCTTATGATTTGTTGCAATGTTTACTTTCTGATCTTGCGCAAATCTAAGTTCTTCAGTATAGAGTCCAACTAATGTGGCTGAATTTATATTTATATATGAGTCAGGGTTTATCTAATAAATCATACATTGTATAAACGATGGCTGTGTCCCAATTCAAGGGCTGCATCCTTCGGAGGACCCAGCCTTCGTGGTCTACGTGGGCCGGGTCCACTAAAGACCAAGAAGGCTGGAAGTGTGAATATGTGATATCTTGATAAAACCGAGCAGATATTTGAAATTGACACACCTACATTCTCGCCTCAAAATATGTTGAAAGTTTATTTTGTGACCCAGAAAGAGTAATATTTCAAACTCTTTAGCTGCACTAATTTGCTATTGCTGTGTTTAAAAGTATTTTTATATTATTATACAAATATTATGAATAATAATTTAATTAATAAAGTATTGAAAAGAGTAGTAAGAGTCAAAGTAGAACTAAGTAGCTGCTGCCATTGTTGGAAACTGGAATTGGCTGGGCCACGCTATGAATTCTGGGATAGGTTGGGCCATGAAGAATACACCGAACCTACAAATTCGGGGAAAAGAAGGACGCATTTGTCAGCCACATTTGGAGCAGCCTTTGAATTGAGACAGCCTTTGTCATCTGGCTGTGATGTAATCGGCCTTTAAATGTGGCCTTCGAAGGATGCAGCAACTGAATTGGGACATAGTGAATTTGGAGCCTTTAACCTGCATTTTTGCCAAAGGCCATTAGAGGGCAACTCATGTGGTTGTAAGTGATCTTGATATATGGTCTCAACAAACATGATTAAAGTCAGGGTTACAAGTTCCTAATTTTCTCAGTCAGATTCCACTCACGCTCATCATGTTTGGATTCAAAACAGCAAGATGGCTTAGGCCAAAAATGCTCTGTTCAAGGCTTCATAATAGCAGTTTTCTAACCAATGAGTGACATCATGGCGGTGACATCTATACATTATATGCATCATATGGACTGATTCAATGCATTTTGCTCACTGTTGGAACACCAAGTACCTAAAGATAATTCCATTCATTCATCCATCCACCCACCAAGTCCTGCTGCTGGTTCTCCCAGACTATGGTGTTCGCAGGTCATCTGTGACATGTAATCTGTCCAGTGTGTCTTGGCTTTAGAGTGTCCTACAGTTGTACATGCCTAAAATACCTTGCATATTCATGTGCTTGCTATTTTTTGTGAAAGTGAGGCAAAATGACAAGTCATTGCTCCCACTGCAACAGATAGAAGATGTCGCCTTTCTTGCAACCTGCTTTCCTCTGAATATTTTTCCAACAGGTGGAAAAAATGTTGGCTATTACAGCAGACCAAGTGAAACAAAGAAAAGCTGTGTTAACTCCAGGTTTTCCCAAACACGTATAATTGTGATAGACATGCACAGTTTCTACATGGTTTCATACGGCAAATGTCCATATATCGATGGTGCAAAACATAAATACTGCAGCGATAATAGTGCTGTAAAACATATATGTAATCAATGATTTTTTTTTCGTTGAGCATGTTGCTCTCTTTCCTCCTGATTTAACTTCCTCTTTTTTGCGTCATCCACTTTTCCTTCCATTCAAATTTTCCCAAAGTCAACATGCATAACAGACACTGAAACCAACAGCTGGTAGAAAGACAAACTTCCCCTGAAACCCCCACGCTGAAGTCCCCTACTTATTTGACAAACAAATAAAAAGCTTTTAAAATCTAGATGGCCTCCAATCGTCACACATAAAAATATTATTATCTCAATAAACAACTTTGTAGATGTAGATGCTTGAGTTAATCAGGATAGCAGTTTAGGGGAATCACTAAAATGCTCTGATTGGTCCTTATGCTGAACAAGGAGTCATCTGTCTTTTCTAAAGGTGAACACTGGCTACTTTTGAAGTCTCTGCTTTCAGTCCTTGCTGTCTCTCTGAGCTCAGGGGCCCCGCTTCAGCATATCAACCCCTGCCCAAAAACAAAGCCACTTTGTGTGTGCGTGTGTGTGGTTTTCCTCAATGCCGCAAAGATAGATTGCTAATGAGGCTCTAGTCTTTAGACTCAGATCTGGCTTTGGGACTCTTGTATCAGATTTCAGCTCCCATTTATAAAAAGGGGGGTACCATTAGTTTACTTTTGTTTCTGAAGATCAAGCAGAGCACAAAGGAATTTTTAAACTTTTGTGTGTGTGTCTTTTTGTGCTTCTTTGGAATAGATTGAAGAAGACAGAATGCATTAGTGTTGACTTAGGTATTGTTTAAATCAGTTGCTTGTTGCACATCACATCAGAAACTTCAGTGAAACAGAAGGGATGTGCAACTACTGTGATAAAGAAACTAAAATAAAACCCTTGCTGGAGTGACCTGTTCTTTAGGTTTGTGACAAAGAACAAAGCACGAGAATTTAATCTGGGATTAAATGTGTCTATGAATGCAGTCAGGTTTGTATGAATGTGATCTGTCTTGTTGGCTTTTTTGACAGAAAAGTAAAACAGTAAATAATAAAGAAGCTAAACTCAATACGGTGAATACATGAAATCAAAACAATACCACTTGTTTTACCCCTAGCAACTATTTTGATTGTGTAGTATATTGATTTAAAGATTTTTACCCACCTGTCACTGGGGTCAGACAGGTGTTTTGCAACGTTTTTTTCAACATCTGTAACTCTCTTAATCCTGAACAATTTGCTCATTTCCAACAGTTCCTGAAAGCAGTGACTCTGTGCTTTTCTGTGATGTTAGGGTCATTATGATACGGTGTCCCAGCAGCCTGCGAATGAGTGAGTGTGATGAAAATTTACAGAAAACAGACATTTGGGCTCTTTTGTTTGGGCTCTCAGCCATACACCATATGGTCGTCTGCTGATCCAGTGAGCTACAGCGGCACCTACATTTGGGCTCTTTTTGCCATGTTTTTTAGTTTTTGCTATGTGCTGTGTTGTTTTCTATGTAATTTACGTATCTCCCCTTCCTGGGATTAGCATAATGACCCTAACATCACTGGAAAAAAAAGCACAAAGTTGACGCTTTTGGAAACCGCTGGAATTTTGCGATTGCGCCAACGGTTTATGAGTTACGGTAATTTGACCTAAAACCAATGCGTCGGTTTTAATGGGCTAATCTAAAGTCTCAGTAAATACTTCCTTACTTACTTTATCACCTAAATCACATCTTAATGTCCAAAATGAACATAATTCAAAGTGTACTTTATACAGCAAGCGTATCTTGCAAATTACAAGTTTATATGAGTGTGCAGTTTTCTTCAGTTTCAGTCAGATCCAGCACTCAATCACAAGCTTTTTGTTAATTGAAACATGACTTGAATAAAAAAGAAAAGAAATGTAAGAAAATTTTTAAATAATTAGTATATGAATATGTGCGGTTTACTCTGCCCATAAAACAAAAACACGTCAATGTTTAACAATGGCAGATATTCAGCTCCAGGTCATATTCTTGAACATTGCTTCCAGTATCCTTCTACATTGGACCACTCCCTAGAACCGCATCTGTTTTGTCATTGACCTCAAGCTTGCATGGAAGTAATCACCATTTTTCTGTGTCAAGGGCAATTCTCGTCATGTCATGGAAAAAATCTCTAACTAACTCGCCCAGCAGGTAGGACATGGTGCTATCATGGTGTGATATCTGTGGAAATGTTTAAATCTAGTAACAATTATTCAGTAACATGAGAACAGGTGACTAGGCGGGGATCTTTAACCAACCAATCATCATCACAAAAGGTTTCATTAGATGGATCCACAGAGCCATTGCTTTTGAATGTAAATCAACTCATTACAGCAGCTTGTGTCAAATGGAGGTGATGACGGATTCTTTGTTGTCACTTAACTCGTAGCCCTGTGCATACTGCTAAGGATTAAGCTGCATGTTGACTGTCACATTTCTAAGAAGATTGCGTTCATTTACAAGAAAGATTGTTCAGCTAAGTCACAGACTAACTTCATGTCATCCCACAGCAAAAAGCTCCAATCTGGCAGGTTATTTAAAATCAAACATCTGAACACATGAAAAAAATGCGACAATATTTGTAGTGTATTCTTGCACAGGTATTCCAAAAATGTACCTTTTTTTTCTGGTGGAAACACAAATTAAACAGAGATGTTACTAACAATTATCTGCAAAAAAATCAGACATGAATAAATGGGAGTTAGGAGTGCTCAGACAAAAGACCACTGTGGGAGTGAAAGTAGTAAGAGGCTTAACATTGACAGTACACGCTATGTACAGTGAATTTACTGCCACTGGAGATGGCGCAGAAAAAGAAAAGGGAGGTGAAGATTGTAGGGGTTGCAAACAGTCCTATATTTTATCCTGATAAGAAATAGGTGATGATAAAAAATGTTTGCAGAGGAATCTCTCACTTGTACAGCTACCAAAGGTATTTGTTTTTACAGGACAAGGCTACTTTTTATTTAAGAATGATATGTATATGTAAAATTTTGAAGTTATGGCATTTCTTTCCATACAAGAATAACAAAAACAGTTTATCTGTAACTGTAAAAATATTTCGATTGATAGCTTTGTAAGCATTGTCTAAGGTTAGATTTGTTGAAGATTTTTGCACGAGAGAAATAAGTCCTCCACAATGACAGATTCAAGTGATAGAATTATTAAGTATTTGTTTGTATATGTAAAATGATTATAAATTATGAAGATCCATATGAAACAGTTTGGTTTTTAAACATATTTGAAAAAGTCTACATTTAAGTCCAACTTTGTTTGTGCTGGTGTTCGTATAAATCTGTGGGTACAGTTTCACAGAGTGAAATGTTTGTCTAAATATGTAAAAAAAAAAAAAAAAAAAAAGCAAGAAAAAAAAAAGAGAGAAAATTTAGTTATGCCGACACATACAGATGTGATCTGATGCAGTTTGCTAACGTTAGTTTATATCTTTGCACCAGCACTAGCACTCCATTCCACATTACAAAAAATGCATGTCACTTTCACACAGTGTCTGCTTTTCAGGCTTGGAAACTTTGACTTTATATACAGTTCATTATTGATGGTCTCATATTTTTGTGATCCACATTTCTTGATTGCTTTGTGTTTCCTGACCATCTGCCTTCCCAGGTCACTATCATCTGTGAGTTTCAGTCCCAGTTTCACTTCGCTCCCTGCTTTATTTTGAAGGTTAGTTTCTCATGTGGGTTTGCTTTTACTTCCCTCCTTTCTGTTAGATTTACATATTGAAAGAAGTGGATACAATTTACACCTACTGACTTCTTTCTATTGCATCAGTTGCATGCTTAAACTTTGCATAAATATGTACAGGATTTTATACCCATACTCATCAGAAACATACTTCTTTCTATTGCCGGATTTTTGATCTGAAAACTCGACAGATGTTTTCAACTAATTTGTTTTTTACTCTTTTTAAATTTACATTATGCTGCTAGGTTCAATATGTCATTGGTTTAAAATGATCTAGTAATAGATTTACAAATACAATTAAGCACAGTCTTGGTTTGGAAAAGTCTTGTTACTGTGGCTACCATATGTGCTGTGGGAGTCTGACTTTAATTTATTTTGATTTATGGCTTTGGGGGCAAGAAGGGTAACCCGCTACACTCCTGCACCCTCTCCCTCCTCCCTACACCGTAGGAGTTGGAAATCTGGTTCTCATAGAAAACCGGCAACCTGGCTTTTTCATTCCACATGACGCCTCTGCCACAACAGCAGGGGACATCCAAATGCTGACTTTTTTTCTTTCTTTTTTTTTTTAGCTATTTTTTTAAGATAAAGACCTAATCTAGGTCTACAGGTGTTGACACCTTTCAGTTGCCAAGACAAAGAGCAGTCTTTCCACCCTCAGAGGTAAGACTGGTGTCCCCAGGCATCCCTGAGACTGGTGTAGATAACAGGGCCTCTCTGTGCATTAACAACCATGAAACTCAGACTCTGCAGAAACCTCAGCAATCCCGTCTTATCTGTTTCTTTGCCACGGCTGTGGGGCAGATGGTTCACATGTGCACCACCCTTCAAAATATCTCTGATCAATGTAACCAGGCATAAAACTTTAGATTCATAAAGCCAGAGGCTCCTGTGGTGAAGGGCCAGCTCTAATTGCCATGGAAATCGGGGCAGATTGAAAAACTCTGGCCAGCGAGTTGGAAGCGTTAATCATTGAGGAACATCAATATAACCGCTCCTCCCTTCCTTGTCCCTACTAAAAAAGGGTCCAGTTCATTATTCAGCTTCTCCTTTCTTTGCAGTTAATGAACTCCTTGCAGAGACTCCTCATGTTGTGGCTGTTTAAATACCTCCATCGGTGCTAATGCCAATATCAGGGGAGTCGTGCTGTTTATACAAACTGGAGGTCGGCAGCAGCCAGCTTCATTACAGGGGAGTGAAGAAAAACAACAAACCAGCTGAGACATCAGTGCCTCTTATTTACTGGTGGAATGAAATGATGTCTGTTAGGTTTCACTGCAGATTTCATTAAAGTCCAATGTGATTCCAATAAGAACAATTAGATTTTGAGAAATTGTGAGTGGCTCATTGAGACCTTCTATATTTAGTCTCAAAAGACATTAAAGAAAAGGTCAAGAAACATATGAATCAATGGCACAGGCTAAAATCCTTCAACTGGTTTGTGAAGTCCTTAATTTTAAACTGACATTTTATGAAGTGACTAAATTAAATCAGAATGTGCTAAATAAGTACAGGTTGGAGAAAGGACCCATGCAGAACATGCAGATTCCACACATACAGGCCCAAGTCAAATCCAGTACCATCTTTCTTGTGTGAGGCAACGTTGCTGATCACTGCACCACTCTCCTGTTGGACAATCAGAAGAAAGTGAATGGATGGATTGTTAAATCTTCTGGGTTTTGGGACTATTGGATTTCTGCCCAAGTCCTAATAAGAAGTTTCCAATTTGCAATCCTCTGTTTTGGTTTGTGATTTCATTGTTGTGTTATTTTGAAGAGTTTCACTGAGTTCATGAAATTGTGGTTACCTGTTTATGTGACAAGCAGTGTTTGGGAATTCATGGTGTTTATGCATCTTCATTTTCTGTATTTAAGTTTGTTATTCGCTTGATTTTAGTTTGTTCTGTGTTTCTTTTCCTAATCACTCATTGCACTGTCTCAAACTAGTTTTCTTTCTTTTTCTTATTGTTTTTACGTCTTTGGCTTCCAGTATTCTTTTGTCTTGGTATTTGTTGATGTCAGTTTATTGTCTCTGTGTTTAGTGTTTCTCTTGTTTATTCTGTATTTTACTTTGAGGTCTTCTTCAACACATTTCCATTTTCCTAATCAGCACTGTGTGAAAATAGCCCTCTATCATTACTCTTTATCCCAGTGTATGTTATCATCTCTGTATCTATTCCCTGTGTGCACCCCTCAGTCTCATGTTTTGGATTTTTATTTGTTCACCTTTTGGGCTTTGATATTTTGGCCTTTCTGTTAATAGCCAGTAATAAAGTCTCACCTTTTGTATTTCAGTTGGCCTCTTTAGACCCAAAGTAAATTCAGACATGGGAGTCTTACACTGAACATATCACAACACATTCCTTTCTTAAGGTAATTTTGTATGTCCTCTCAACATAGTTTCAACATTCTGTACAACACTGTTTTCTCCACATTGTGAAGCTATAATCTTAACCTTACCAACACTGACAAGATGAGGAAAAATTGCAGAGCACTGGCTCAGGCGGTATATCTTGAATATACCAGATCTCATCCAGGCTGGAGAAACTGATCAGGAAGGCTAGCTCTGTGGTCGGCATGAAGCTGGACACTCTGGTGACAGTGGCAGAGAAAAGGACATTAAAGAAACTGATGGACATTATGGACAATGCCAGGCATCCTCTGCACACGGCCATAAACAACCAGAAGAGTCTGTTCAGTGACAGGTTGCTTCTCCCAAAGACAAGAACTAACAGACTTAAAAACTCCTTTGTCCCACACGCCATCAAACTGTTTAACTCCTCTCTGGAGGGGAGAGGGAGGGGAAACAGGAGGACAAAGGAGGGGGGAACAACTAAGCTGTAGTGCCTCTTCACCTCACTGTGCAATACCTTTTGTGCAATACTTTTGTAAATAGTCAACAGTGCAATAGACCTCAATACTTGAAATGTGCAATTCACTTGTATTTTTATTTTTTATTCCTATTTATTCTATTTATCCCCTTCGTATATTTTATTTATATTGTCTCTGTATTTATATATATATGTGTGTGTGTGTGTGTGTGTGTGTGTGTGTGTGTGTGTGTGTGTGTATATATATATATATATATATATATATATATATATATATATATATATATATATATACATATATATATAATATTCTGTAACTCTGTAACTTCTGTCGGTGCTGTGCTTTTTTGGAAATCGAATTTCCCAGAGGAACCCACCCGAGGGATTAATAAAGTTCTATCTTATCTTATCTTATCTTATCTACATATGGTCAGAAAGTACAACAAAATGTAGCCTTCCAGTTTATTTACAGTTAGTTAGCTAGCAAATCAAGCAGTAAAGTTACGAAAATTTCTGCATTATCTACCTTGTACATGCAGCATTTTGATGGAGACATATAGAAAAAAGCCTTTCACAAGTTTCTAGAATATGGTAAATAGACTGGTTATTATATGGCACTTTTCTACTCTAAGCACTCAAAGCACTTTACAGAACTTCTCTCATTCACCAATTCACACAAGCACTTTTTTATGCTTTTCCTGTTTAAGTGCTTTCTTTCTAACATTCACACGCATTCATACTCCAACGGATGCATCAAAGAGCAACTTGGGGTTAGGGAATTGGAGATTGGAGCACCACCAGCCTTCTGATTAGTAGGTGACCTGCTCTACCTCCTGAGCTACAGCTACCCCAGTATTTACTCCAGTAGACATAAAAAACATTTACAGAAATACCTTTGTGGTACAATAGACATGCTTAGAATTACATTTACACACTAAAGTCTTGACGGATTTATGCATAGCTGATACAACTCAGTACCCAAGTGATGCACTGTATTCCTCTCCCATGCTCAATGTGTGCACTCACCTGATAAAGCAGAGATGCAATTAAAATATCTGCAGAGAGAAGTTATACATATGACCTCTGTGTGAACCAAAAGTCCGCTTGCTTTGGTTTAGGAGTTCCTTTTCATGGCAGACATCATTGGGAAGCGTTAAGATGAATCACTCACAGTAACTGATTTGAATTTCAATTAGGATAAAGAGGGCAGACTGTCTAGACATAACAACAGTTGTCTGTCTATATTCAAAGGTAAAAGGTTTCTAATAAATGAATTAACCTGCAGCAGATGCATTAAAAATATTAGGAGGCAGAAAAAGTAAGTGAGCATTTTAACTAAATCTAAATCTTGCACTTTAGTTTATTAAGCTTTGTTTGTTATTTTAATATAGTGTTGATTTCCCAGATTTGCTTTCAGATTATAACCTTGTTGTAAGATATAGGTTTATGTTACCCCTAACCACCTGGGTTTAATTTAGGTGATACAAATGTTTCCTAAATTGTACTGTTTTATTCTTTTTCCTAAAGTTATCCAATTTGTAGGGACAGCAGTTATGCATTTCGTTATTTTTTGTCATATACAAAGTGTAATATATGATATTCACAAGAATCATGGCAAAAGTTGAAAATTCTTAGATCAGTGTAGGTGCAAGCAGTTAACCTTTGATTTGGAAAGGGCAACAAATCAGAACCACTGTCTTAAAGTAAGGGGAATTAGGTAATCAAGGATTGTTTTGAACTGTGAATCATGCAAAGCTACTAGTAGAGAGCATAACAGGTTCCTGTCAAATGCTGCAAAACTCATAAATAGTAATAGATATTATATTGCAAACTCTGGGGCCTTTCATCTGCGGAACGATGAAATGCTACCAAACAAATCCGAACACAGTGTTCTCCACAGATTTCCCTATCAGTCAGTGTGCAAACATAAAGCACTGGGGACCACAGCCTAAACCCACCCTAATCCCTTATGCCCAAACAAGACCAAAGACAGATTTCACAGGCTTGTGCCTCACAATAGCCAGACTGGAGGGGACACAGCTCTTTGTGGACCAGATTTGTGTGTGGACATGGGTGTTGAGTGAGTGCAACTGGGTATCACAGAGTTCAAGGTCAAAATGAAAGAGAGAATGAAAAAGTAATTTGCCCCTCATCTAACGCACTCACCCACGCACATACAGATTTCCCCTGTTCCCATTCCAGCTGTCGACAGCCATCCTCTTTCAGATGAAGACTGAGAAGTGAAAGAGCAATCATCACCTTGACAAAGAGGCTTTCACACAAACTGAACCGAGGAATGTCATCACATGAAGACTGTCAACAACCCACGGCAGAAAAACACTCCTGAAACACACCAGTAATGCCTACAACAATTAGTTATGCATGTAGTTCTACTATAGTGTGTTTTATTTGCATCACAAATGTCCGGCAACAGATTTTGTTTATACCAGGTTGTGTTTAATTACATATATGTACCCTGAATATAAATCCCAGTAATCCATATTTGTAGGTTTAAGAAAAAGACAAAAAAAAATAAAAGTTTGATTTTATACCTGATGATGGTGCTTGAAAGGTTGCATTTACTGAGTGTAGATTACACTACTCTGTAAGCAGGAATCTGTTTTTTTTCCACAGTACAAATGTCTAACAGGTGTGCGCACTGCATAACACTTAGTTTGATAGAGCAGTACTTAGCTTTTATAAGTTGGGCACTATCAGTAAAAGTCTTCAGAACGGAGGCTAAATTTTCCAGTTTAAAAACCTTAAAGAAAGTGAATGATTCTCTTACACACTCAGCTAAAGCAAGGTTTAAAGATGGGATTCAAGTCCAATGGCCTGTTAACATCCTGTTTGGAAAGATTTGACACAACTGTTTCTGTTCACCAGTTTTAAAGCACACATTATTTTTATATATTCCTAAAAAAAAATAAAATCCTACAATTTGTCCTTTTCTCTGGACTGAATGTGAAATCCATGACGCAAAGACTGTTTTTGGTTTTTTTTGCTGTAATCCCAGCATTTATATAGGTTGTAAAGTAGTGAATTCAGCACAACATTTCTGTCAGTTTGACCTCTGTTCACTTTGGCACAGCTTACCCTCTATGTATCGTAAGAATTAATGAAACCAGTTTTTCGTCTCTGCACCAAAGAAAACAGGAGTACACTTCTGTAGCTCCTCAAACCGTGTCTTCCTCCTCCTCCTCCTCCCCACTTTCCCCTTGCAGGTGGCCCCGTTCGCTACTTTGAGCGAGGCTGCAGGGCTGCAGGAGGAATTCACATGTAAATAGGCCACTAGCTCTCAATAGACTGGGGGGAAGAAAAATGAAACCCGTCATGATAACCTTGCATAATAAGCAGGCTACAAGTACGCATGTACTGCAATCTCCTTTTTAAGTACACAACAGGGTAAATCTCAAAACTCAGCAGAATGAGAGAACCCTCTGGAGGCTGATTTATGGGAAAGTGCAGTGGTGCAGTTTGACACAAACATTACTGTCACAGGCATGCAGCACAAGTATGTGTATTAACTTGTTCCTGCTTTATCTGCAAGCGGTTTCTTTCAGTGCACCAAATGTGTCCACATCCTTATCTCCAAAAAAGCTTTCTTTGTGAAACAGTCTATATTTAAACGCTTGCATTGGAAGGTAAGGAGTATTAACTGTGCAGTCCCAAGTTCAAGGTCAAAAAAGATATTTGCGAAATGTGAGCACATGTGCTCACATTTAAGTTCACTTTCAGTTCATACCTAATTTGACCTTATTTCTCTGTGAATCATTTACGTTTAATATGAAGTTCATACGAGTGCAAGTCCTATCCATACCAGCCTCCAGCTTTTCCTGTCACTGCAATTTCATGTCTCAACATTTTGCAGCAAGGCCAATTTAAAACAGCATATTGTAAGCATAAATAACCACTTGCATACAACATCTGAAAAGCCAAGTACATGTTTATAGTGTTTCTCTGGATAAGACTCGTGGGGATGCAGTAGGTGGTGTGCATGGAAAATCATTCTTGAAACCATTAGGTTTAACTTTAGTCATGCTCTCACCCACCCACCCAGCAAACATTTGCGAAAAAACACACTGAAAATTTATTTTGAAAAGACAGTGACTTTGGAGAACATCTAAATGTTGTACATAGTTTTTGTTGCAAACTGAAATATAGAAAAGAAATCATCTTTTAAAGCTTTCAAACATTGCCTAAAAAGATCACCCTTTCTGTTAGTTGAACCGTTAAAGAATTGTTTTCCATTCATCTACAGTACTTATCTACCTAGGGTCTGAGTGCTTATGGGAAATATGTGGGAAATCCACACATTTTGGACACGTACATAAATCATAGTCAAATCAGGCATAGCTGCCCCCCCTCTTTTTGTCATTGTTTGGTTAGAGTTAGGCACCAAAACTAGATGGTTAGGTTTGGATTAAATATAGCCTTTTGCATGGTTAACCACACAATGTAGGAGTTACAACTGGTTGTAAATCACGTACAGAGATATTTTGGTCATTCAGCATTTATGAATTGTCCCACCCAGTTAAAACTTGTTGAAAGTATGACTACTATATACATACACAACTTTGGGATTAGGTTAAAAAGTGAAATGTTTAAAGCTTTTTTTTTCATGTCACTGAAAAGACCCTTTATGTCTAAAATGGTTTGAAAGTAAAGGCCGTCTCTTAATCCTTAACATCTCTTAAAATTCTACAGACTGCCAGCAGATTTAAAGACAGACCCTTTGGACTGTCAAGTAACATTGCTAACCACTTCACCACCCAAACACTCTAGCATATATACTGGTGGTCATTCATTTATGTGACTTTCTGGCCAACTGTAACTCTGAAAGAAGCATTTTAATCAAAACAATCTAGTGAAAGATCAAAATCCTTGACCTATGGTGTGATTTTTTTTACTGTCACCTTTAACAAACAATAATTTACTTCATCTTAGGCATATCTTCTTCTCCATACTATAGCCTCATCCTTCAACAGACCTTATGGCTATTGGTTGTTGCAGTATTTACAATCACCTATGTAAAAATGATGAGGGAGGGAAATATCACAGGAACAAAGCTGACAGTATTAGAAAGGAGGTACAAACCTCTTACAGTTAAAGAGTCTGAGTTTCCACGACAACTTGCATTCCTACGTTGAGGGTGTTTCAAGGGCGTGACTGTGTTTAGCAACACTGAGCATATCATTAAAAGCAAACTTTGACACGAGAATTTACAGTGTGGAGAAATCCTCCTGAAACCAGCACCTCCTCCCACTTTGCTTCTGTCACTGGTTGTAGAAAAATCTGTTCTCACGTGGAAGAACATTTTGTACCATGTTCAGCTTCATGCCGCCCAAGCTGGAAAACAACTGCCAATCTCAATCATGCCTCAGGCAGTTGATATGGTTCCAGTATAAAAGCAAAAATTAGTGAGAGGTGTTGTATGGATGAGGTATTGCAGTTTGTGTGCTTTTTTTAAATACATTGTGAGTGTTTTTGTGTCAAACACACCATATGAGGTTAAATGCTTAATGGATCATACATGAAGAGAACATCTATTCACCGTAATTCACTTTTCATTGAGGACACAGCACTCTTACAAATAGAGGGTCCATTTCTGACCCTATAGGTATATCCTATCCAGTGAGCGGCAGTTCTGTGGGAAAATGCCTTGTTGATGCTAGAGGTCAGAGGAGAATGACCAAACTGCTTTGAATTTACAGGAAGGCAACAGTAACTCAAATAACCATTAATTACAACCAAGATATGCAGAAGAGCATCTCTGAATGCAGAAGACAATGTACCTTGAAGCATGTAAGTGCTGTTTCAATATAAATTAAGGGTACAAAGGGGTCAATTTGAAATTCTATTTATCTTTCAAAGTTGTTTTAACCCTTTCACGTATAGTTGTCACTACAGTGGACAGCCATTCAAAGGCTGTTTTCTTGTATTTGTTAGTGTTGATGGTATACTTGCACATAAACCACTACATTGGACACTGATGTGTCACTCCATACAGTTGTCCACCTAAATGGACATGTAAAAAAACTCTTTGAAAAGTACATGTGTGAAAAAATGAAGTTCAATTTTTTTTTTTCATGCCTAAAGATGAATACAAATACTTAAGAAAAATAATCCAGATTGAGGTTGTCATAATTCATGCGTGAAAGGGTTAATATCAAACAAGTGTGCAAAACTGATTAAAATAAACATCAGTGTTCAGCCTTGATTCAGTTAAATTTAGGTTGACAGTCCAATGTTGATTTAACATAGTTTCAATGACTGTTTGTTATCTGGGAGATAGGCTACAACAGCAGAAGACCACACAAGAACAGGAAACTGAGGCCACAGTTTGCACAGGCTAAATAACATTGGACAATAGAGGGCTGAAAAATATTTGCCTGGTCAGACGACATTCAAATGACAGGGTCAGAAAATAGTGTAAACAGCATAAAAGCATTGATCCATCCAGTCTTGTATCAACCCTTTTGACTGCTGGGGGTGGTATAATAATTTGGGCCATGTTTTTGTGGCACATTTTGAGCCTCTAAGGCAGGCCGTATTGTTTAAACAATACTTAACAGACACTGAGTGTTGCTGACCATTTCTATCGCTTTATGACCGCAATGTACCAATCTTCTGATGGCTGCTATCAGCAGGATAACAAGTCATATCACAAAGTTCAAATGATCTCAAACTGTTTTCACTTAATAAGTACTGCCTGTGTAGAATGCCATTCACAAGACTTTATACTGATAAAGATACAGTCAGATACTTTTTTGCTGAGTGTACAGGAATAAGAATGGATAAAGAACAGGACAGAGTGAGCCCATTGGAAATACACTAAAAGTATGTATAATTAACTATTGTTTCATCCAAAAAGTATTTAAAAAAATTATGCTTCTATAACCACCATATTTATCCTTACCAGAATCAACATGTGCTTATGGACATTTAAACTGTGTCCCAAAAACTAATACGCAACTTGGTGTAGAACCAGTAATTATTAGAATTCTCTGGTGAGTGCTTCAGTAGAAATGACCTGAGGAACATAACAAGACAAAACAAGATAGGACACATAAAATTGACTTGCGCACACACAGAAAGCTGACGTGGCTTGCTTGCAGAGAGAGGGAAGTGGAATCAGGAAAAGTGTGAAAATGTCTGTGCCCCTTTGAGTTTCCTTCCTTGGCAAACAAGAGGCACCTGGGCTTCTAAATACAAAAACATGCTTCATCATTTGACAAAAATGAGTCATTCTGGCAACCTGACAACAATGTAACCAAAACACTGTGTACCATTGTAGCATTTATTCCTCCTTGCTGTCTTCCCATTAGTTCCTGTTTCCCTCTGCCTTTAAATACTGAAAGCTACTGAAAGTATTCCTTCATTTACTTCCTGCTGTTGCCTTTCAGTCATACAAATGTGTAAAATCCCACACTAAGGACATAAGCTTATCCTTCTATATGTGACAGGCCCCCTGGGAAACAGCACCAAAATCCCACATTGAGGTTATAATTATGACATTTAATTGGAACAGATATTTATGTGGTGAGGAAACTTGGTGATTTAGTCAGAGCGGAGTGCAAACTACCAATCTGCATCACACAGCTATTTTAGAAAGCCAGCTGCTTCTACACTGGCCTGCTGGGCTTACAGTCATTAATTGTTTCAAAGGAATGAGAGAACAAATGGCATTAATGCAGTGGACAAAATATCCTCGCCAACTCAGTCCAAAAATACTCAGTAATGCCCCTGGCTTCACAGTCTCCTTCCCCAGCCTGTTGTACTGGGTCAGGCCTCCAGACTGCCCTGACAACATTTTCAAGCTCTGAGGACAACATGTCTGAGCAGTAACGCATCAGTGCACTCTTTATCCCACTGCACTGAAGTACGCAAAAGCAAAAACACATTCAAACTTCTTTTTTTTCCACTAAAGAGATTTGGCTTGTGTTTTTGATGACAATTTGGGGCCAAGATGTTAATGCTATTTTACTGTCAGTTTTACAGAAGGTTTGACTTCTGTGTGTTCTTAGCTCATTAGAAAACACTGAAACTGACAATCTGTAGGGAAATACAGGCTATGATAAGACATGTCTGAGTTTCCCGGGACACAATCTTATAAATGGAACTTCAACCTTTGGGTGTGTTCCTGTTCCACACAATTAGTGTGCAGGCTGCGTAAAATGAAACCCAAAAAGAACGTGACAATTAGAGGTCAGGTTGGCTGAGCATGCATTTTGGAAACACTCCTTATCACATGCAAACACTAGACTTGTAACATCAGCTAGTCAGCAGCTCTTGAATGCTTTAATGCCTTGTTGGGAAATTTGTTTAACAAACTGCTAATAATCTTTTTCTGGAGACTCAAACCAGCTCCTTAAAGCTTAGTGTTGCTATTATTTGAATAAATGAGCCTTTATGTGGCTGCTGTTTAAATATTAACTGTTAAATAATAGCCACAATATCGCAGTCAATATTGCTCTACATGTTTTATTCAATAAAACATATTGCATAACCAGTCTAAAGACAATGAGGCCAATGTGGACCAACTACTGTTCAGTAGCATTTGCTGTACATGTTTCTGTAAAATCTGACATAACTTTTATCTTTTTAAAAACTCCATAGGAAGTGATAACCTAAAGTGCTTTGAAAAAAAGAGCGATATAAGACAGCAAGCACACGCATAATAATAATACAATAAAAACATAATACTTTTCTTTCACAAAGTCCAGTGTAAAAAAACCAAAACAAAATCAAAACAACAAAACAAGTCAGAACAACACATGAAATAGTAAAATAAATCATTGTTCAGCCATTCACCAAATAACCCTTCATCTAGGCCAAGTCTTTTCTTAAATTATTTTTGGTTATATTGTTTGGAACAGACATCCTTAAAACAACTTCTATCGCCCTTCCAGACCCCAAACCCTCAATACTTTGCAATCCATATAAATTCTTTATAACATATCCACACATATCTGAAACTTTCTCATCTTCATACTGCATTCCTTTATGTGCATTTCTTGATCAACAGCATAAACATATGACCATAAACATAGACCGGGAATCCTAAAGCTCAGTTTTGACTGATAAAACTCAGCATACTGAATTTAAACCTGAAGCCTAACAGGACAAATTCCTTTTTTTAGGTTTCCTTCATACGAAACAATAGGAACGTCTATCTCATGAAAAGTTTATCTCTTTTTTCTTTGCTGCCGAAGCATTTTTCTCCTTTTCAGTATCATCTCATGGAGTTTGTCCAGGCCATCCCTGAGTCCTTCTCCTATGATGGCACAGGCTGGCTGCAGATGCCAGGGTGTAGCAGGGCCCAGTTCTTTCAAAGCCAGCAGTTTCTCAATTTCAGCCAATCCTAGAGAGTGCCTCAAGTCCTGTTTGTTGGCGACCACGAGCAGGGGAACTCCCTGGTTCTCAGAGCTCTTGGCGATTTTATGGAGCTCTGTTTTGGCCTCTTCCATGCGCTCTGCATCCACAGAGTCCACCACGAATATGATGCCATCTGTGCATCTCGTGTATGACTTCCACAGGGGGCGCAGCTTCTCCTGACCACCCACATCCCAGAAGTGGAAAGTCACAGTCTTGTGGCCTCCCAGTGGCACTCTGACTTTCTCTGCATTGAAACCTTTGGTGGGAACAGTGTTTACAAACTCATTGAACTGCAGTCTATACAAGACAGTGGTCTTTCCAGCAGAGTCTAGTCCAAGGATGGCAATGTGGAAAGACTGGAAGAACGGGATGTTTGAGAGACAGCTAGGTTGTTCCGAAAATCCATTCCCCATCTTTTCTCATGGGGAAAGGCAGGTGAATTTGGAAGGATTGAGCCAACTGTCCAACAGATGTCCAAAGAACTGTTTAGATTCCAAAATGATGGCACCAAGTACCTGAAAGAACATGGATGGGACAAAGATTACATCTAATTTCCAAGGATTCTCAGGTTCAAAGACATTACTGCTCAGTCAGTAATATAACAATCTAGTCACTTAGTAATAAACAAGAGTCAAAAAGTCAACAAACTGAATGGTGTAAGTTACATAACAAATTCTATTTATTGGTTAATTTAAGTCACCTATTACTGATCATATCAAACCAAGTCAGCCTGTTTCAGCAGAACTCCTACACGTACTGAACTAGGCGGGGCGGGGGACAAAGATAGGATTTTATTATAGTAAATTCACTTGGGGTCAACATATGGTGAACTTTGGTTCACGAGTTTGGAGGTACAAAAAATAAATACATTTAAAGCTAAAAAATTAAAATCAAGCAAAAAATCCAACACATCTTTAAACTGGAAAGCACCAAAGTCAGAAGAAGAATACTTTTCCCAAGTTAGACCACTAAGTGAAAAAGAAAAGAAAAAACAAACAAATAAACAAACAAACAAAAACAAACACAATGTCCTTAATGGGATAGTTTTCCTGTTCAGGAGGCAAATACTACATAAAAAACCCCACACAAACTGTCTAACCTTAGCTGAGCTTAACTTAAAGCTTATAATTACTTTTTTAGCCAGCAGGTTAAGCACTGGTATACCCGTTTCCAGTTTCAGAATACTGGACAATGCTGAACATAGTGACTTCTAGCAAACAAAACTGGAAAATATTTTGTCAAGGCTAAAACAAAGATAAAAGCTAACGCACTACACTTGTGTATTTGTCAGTTGGACTGACTCCAGCTGATGTCAATGCTGCTCAATGCTTACTGAATGTGCAAAGGTCAGCTAGTGCTTTCAGTTCAGCTGCCCCCAAGTGGCCAAAAAAAAACCCCCAACAAATGACAAATGGAAACAAAAAAAAAACAACAAGCAAAATGCAAACTTTGAATATGAGAATATAAAAGACTATATCATTTGCTTTACATAGTGAGAATGCTACCAAACCTATTAGTATTCAAGCTATCAATAAAAACATTCACAATCAGCATTAAAAAGACTATACTTCATTATTTCTTTTTATTATGGTGACACTGAAACTGTGACCATGCTTAGTCATGGTCTACCAATTTATTTTAACATTAAATACTTTCTTACATAATAAATATGCAAATCCACTTTTTATTTCACCCTCAATATCCATAAGTGCCTACTCACTGAATGACAATGTGGCTTTTAAGATGTATAGATATATGTTTATAATTATTATTACGTTCACTTGCGGTGTATCAGAGTCAAAGCATTATTATGTAAAGTGAATTAAAGATGATAACTTTCAATTACTACATTGCATGCTGGCTGAAGTCCCTCATAATGGAGCTCAAAGGGGTACTTAAGTTCAAATTACTGCAACTCATGTTTCATTACACGGTATTTATGTATTATACTCGATCCCTAATTGCATTTTAATACTTCCATTTATCACGATATGATTCTCCACTAATTTTGCAGTGGTAAGGTCTTTAAATCGAAGGAAAAGAAAATACGTTTTTATTTCTAGTAAAAAAAAATGTGTTACATACCCTTCATATGACGATAAGATAATACAGCTAATCTCTCTGGACAGAAACGCGGTCGTCTTCTGCATCTACAGCGTCTGAAATTCAGCTCACGGTATATTTTCCTCTCTTATTTCCGCAAAGACAGCAGCAAAGCCTTCGCCAGAAACTGACACACCATGTCCGTCTGTCCTCAGTGTCCCGTATGGATCTACCACTGATGACACTGCCGCTGTGTGTGCGCACAGCCTGGAACAACGCCCATACTGACACTGCGGGACCGCGCAATTGGCCCGTGCCCTCATTCCTCTGTCAGCCGATTGGCTAAAACAGCTGTCAATCACATTTCTGCCCGGGAACGCAGATCACCTGTTGCTCTGACTGCCCGTCGCACCATTTTACTCAGGACGTCAGTATTCTTTGATTCTTGATCCGCAGTAAGACGTATTAATTATGCGTCAAGTCAAATTTTCTATTAAAAAAACCGCCGGGGAGGTTATATTTAAAAATAATATACAGAACATGCATACGGCTGGTTATTACATTTAGAAATCTATTCTGTCAAGCAAATGCAGTTCACAAAGAGCTCAAAATACGTTTCTAAGCTCTGTCAAGTCTACAACCCTAAACATTTATCATAATAATTATTGTTAGCGGTATTTTAGCCTTTATAAACAATTAACATGGTTAATTGTTAGTAACCATTGTAAATAAAATTTGAGTTACCTTTGATTCAGCTAATGCAGGCAGTGTACTTTCCCTTTTTGACCGCGCCAGATCTCTGTGTGTGTGCGTGTGTGTGCGCGTGTGTGTGTGCGCGCGCAGAAACTGCACCGCCCCCTTCGGCCGCGTGTTTTTGTTTGAAATGATTGGTCAGAGGGCAGGAAAAGCGCCTCTCTCAGTGCAGGCCATCGCAGAAAGGATAACAAACAGTATTTGGCCCTTAGCCACTGCCTTGCATAAGCAGTCTGTGCTGGACTATTTTAGCGCCTTTGATTTGTTTATTTTCACACAAACCCACAAAGACAGAATAATAGAATACACAGCCTAACACCGGACACAGAATCCGGTAGCACCATATGGTATGTATCCATATAAATAGCTACAATATGCAGCACACCTTCCCAAAAATGGCACAAAATTCAAGCACAACTGCTGGAAGAGGGAAGTATTGATGGAGGATTTTCTTTCAATGAATTGTATTTATAAAAGGCAGCAAATGTGCTGTCATAGTATATTATATAGTATATTATTATATTATTATATAGTACTTTAGTCCTGTTACTGAACACTCAAAGCACTTTCACACCACAAGCCACATTTGCTCATTCATGCAGAGAATCATGCAGTCATTTATTATATTCCTTTCACCAACATTGGGTGCAAGAATCTTGCCAAAGGACACTTTTGCATGTGGACTGCAGGATTTAGGGATCAAACTACTGACCTTGGATTTACTAGGCAATTTACCCAGCCAGTTTAGAGCCATTTTTCTGAGTTGATCTTAATCACGTGCATGCTGAATAGCAAAAATTAATTCAGGGACTAACCTTTTTTCTTCAATTCAAAATTAGATAGTTTGGACATGTGTAAGGGAGGGATAGTGGATGTATCAGACAAAGAAATGGGAAACACAGAGCTTCCAGGCAGGATAAAAAGAAGAGGATCTCAGATGATGTTTAGGGATGCTGTGTAGGAAGACATGCAGGGCCTTAGTGTGACAGAAGAAGATGCTAGGGACTGAGTGAGATGGAGGCAGATTATTTACCTCTATGAAGTTTTTTTTTTCCAAAATGAAATGAGCAATATTTACAATTTTAAGTGTCAAAATAATCTCTTTCATAAGCAGGCATAAATACTTAGGAATAGTATTATTATTTAGTGTTCACAAAAATATGTCAAGAAAGGAGCTGAATTTTTAATGTTTTTAGATTTTATTGCAAGCATTTTTTTTTCATTTTTTATTGTAACTTCTCAATGCAAGGTGGTGAAAGCTTACAGTGCAAAGAAACCTTACTAGAAACAAAAAAGCTACATGCAAGAAATACAACATAAAAGTTAAACTAGGTTAAAGCAACTAGCAAGAAAGAAGGAAAAAGAGGGTGCTTTCTAAAATTATGTTAAAGTAATTTTGAATAATTCCCCTAAACATTCTATAATGTAGGCCCTAAAAACATTACCAAAAATATTGAAATGCTTATTGATGGATTTTATACATGGTAAATTTTTGTTCCACTTTTATTATTCCATTGTTTGCTTTTTAACCACAGTGCTCAGAAACATAATGCCAAATTTAATGCAACAGAAGAACAATGTTCAGGATGCACGCTGTACACGGCAAGTTTAGAGTAAACTTCACTTGTTGTGAAATTTTATGTTATTGGTAACTTTAACTGGCTATATTTGAATTTAAGTATATTTGCTAGCCAGCTTACACTACCTGGCTAACATGAGTTGATTTTTCAGAAAAGTAAACACAAGAGAGAATTTCTTTCTATTTTCATTCTATAATCTACACCAGAAACCAATCATCATACATCTTACTTTATCAGCTTAAATCTACCAAATTGTTAATGTAGAGCACAATTTGCAGTGATTTTATTTAACTGGAGAAAATATTTAACATGGAAAGCATCAATAGATAAAATGTCTTCATGGCTGCACATCTATGAACCATAAAACAATACATGTAAGACCATCTATCTGGTCAACCAACTGTAACTATATCTATCTTTAGTTAATAAACTATAGAGAGCTTTCTGAACTTTTCAAGTGGTTATTCTAATTAAATGTTAACATCCACTATTTGTAATACAGAGTTTGCAAATTTAAAGTTACAGAATGTTCTTTCTTTGCCTCTTACAAAAATAATTTTACTTTTATTGGGGTTTACACACAGTCTCCAGTCAACACTATCTTTCTACTAAATAAGCCTTCTGAAATTCTTTTTGTTATTTTTTTCATTCTGACAATTCTACAGTATCATCTGTGTACAGAAGCACAAAGTCTTACACCTCAACATTGTCATCACTCATTTCTCAGCCAGAAATGATAGCCCGTTATCTCTACTACTAGTATAAGCAAAATCATTTAGAAATTTTTTACAGAGCAGAGTTGATAAATTTTCACCCTGTCAAACCCCGATCTTGCAGTCACAACAACACTGATTTCAGGCCATCACACACAACTTGGTATTTTGGTTTAAATTATACACAACTGTAAAAATTCCCCAATTTATGTCTGCAATGTTTAACTTTCTCTATAACAGACACTTTCAACTCATTCCGCAGCTTTTTCATAATCAAATAATCAAAAAATTGTATAATTGTTTCCTATAGTTCAAATATAATTCACATTATGAGAAACAACTATATGATCAGTTGAGGAACCTGCACTAAAACCAGCTTGCTCGTCTTCCAGAAAACCCTCTGCAGTTAAATAAGTAGTCATTAATTACTGAAGTAACACCTTTACCCTTTATTACCCTATAGTCCAATTTATTGGTGTTGAAGACAGGAATTATATCAACTTAATAATTTGGTAACCAATGAAATAAACTCTTCAGGACAAGCAATATTCCTTATTCCCCATTATTTTTGAATTTTTCTTTCTCCTTACTAATTTATCCAAAATACATTGATATAATTCCATATTCATTAGTACCGCTATCATTACGTTTTCTTTCCAGTACCCAGATCTTTCCCAAATTTGCCATTAACTATATGTAAATCAAGTTTTTGGCAAAATTCAATAAGCATTTTACCATTGTTATCGTAATAAAGTTACCTAATGATTTCAACTTGCATTTGGAATTATTTGAACTCCATTCAAATAAGGAAAATCCTAACCTAATAATTATAGTAGTATCCAACTCCAACATCATCTATGAAGCCTGCCCTTGCATTTAAGTCCCAAGTAAAATACAGTTATCACAGTAGAGTGACCGTTCAAGGGGAATGTCCACAGCACCTACTATAAACTCCAAACCTATTACTTGAACATCAATCAACATCCATAGAACATTACATGAACTTTTAACAGCTTTGCACTATTTTGATATCGCGACTTTGAACATCATTGCTAATTCATGTTCCCCTCAAAGAGTACATTCTTCATTACAATAAATACAGGGAGTGCAGAATTACTAGGCAAGTTGTATTTTTGAGGAATAATTTTATTATTGAACAAAGACCATGTTCTCAATGAACCCAAAAAACACATTAATATCAAAGCTGAATGTTTTTGGAAGTAGTTTGTTTTTAGTTTTAGCTATTTTAGGGGGATATCTGTGTGTGCAGGTGACTATTACTGTGCATAATTATTAGGCAACTTAAAAAACAAATATATACCCATTTCAATTATTTATTTTTACCAGTGAAACCAATATAACATCTCCACATTCACAAATATACATTTCTGACATTCAAAAACAAAACAAAAACAAATCAGCGACCAATATAGCCACCTTTCTTTGCAAGGACACTCAAAAGCCTGCCATCCATGGATTCTGTCAGTGTTTTGATCTGTTCACCATCAACATTGCGTGCAGCAGCAACCACAGCCTCCCAGACACTGTTCAGAGAGGTGTACTGTTTTCCCTCCTTGTAAATCTCACATTGGATGATGGACCACAGGTTCTCAATGGGGTTCAGATCAGGTGAACAAGGAGGCCATGTCATTAGTTTTTCTTCTTTTATACCCTTTCTTGCCAGCCACGCTGTGGAGTACTTGGACGCGTGTGATGGAGCATTGTCCTGCATGAAAATCATGTTTTTCTTGAAGGATGCAGACTTCTTCCTGTACCACTGCTTGAAGAAGGTGTCTTCCAGAAACTGGCAGTAGGACTGGGAGTTGAGCTTGACTCCATCCTCAACCCGAAAAGGCCCCACAAGCTCATCTTTGATGGTACCAGCCCAAACCAGTACTCCACCTCCACCTTGCTGGCGTCTGAGTCAGACTGGAGCTCTCTGCCCTTTACCAATCCAGCCACGGGCCCATCCATCTGGCCCATCAAGACTCACTCTCATTTCATCAGTCCATAAAACCTTAGAAAAATCAGTCTTGAGATGTTTCTTGGCCCAGTCTTGACGTTTCAGCTTGTGTGTCTTGTTCAGTGGTGGTCGTCTTTCAGCCTTTCTCACCTTGGCCATGTCTCTGAGTATTGCACACCTTGTGCTTTTGGGCACTCCAGTGATGGTGCAGCTCTGAAATATGGCCAAACTGGTGGCAAGTGGCATCTTGGCAGCTGCACGCTTGACTTTTCTCAGTTCATGGGCAGTTATTTTGCGCCTTGGTTTTTCCACACGCTTCTTGCGACCCTGTTGACTATTTTGAATGAAACGCTTGATTGTTCGATGATCACGCTTCAGACGCTTTGCAATTTTGAGACTGCTGCATCCCTCTGCAAGATATCTCACTATTTTTGACTTTTCTGAGCCTGTCAAGTCCTTCTTTTGACCCATTTTGCCAAAGGAAAGGACGTTGCCGAATAATTATGCACACCTGATATAGGGTGTTGAGGTCATTAGACCACACCCCTTCTCATTACAGAGATGCACATCACCTAATATGCTTAATTGGTAGTAGGCTTTCGAGCCTATACAGCTTGGAGTAAGACAACATGCATGAAGAGGATGATGTGGACAAAATACTCATTTGCCTGTATTAGTTTTAATTTTACTTAAACAAAATCAAACTTTTCAGTATATTCTTGCAAAATGCTACAACTCAGCTTCTTAGAAACTTCAGATATTTAAACCTAAGAATTTAAATGATCTTATTTGGTAAGACTGAACATCATGACTACTGATGTACTGTAGCCTCTTCAGTCCACAGTCTTGCTCTTGATACTCCATCATGCTTGCGGTCTACTTGTGGCCTGCAAGTCATATTTTAGACAGTCCAACCCCCTCTCACCACTGTGAGTCACTTGTTGAATATACTGTCTCTGACTGTTTGTCAATCACTATATCAAGTATGATTAAAGTAATATGGAGTAAAGTTAGATTCTCACGCTTTCTTTTCCTCAGTGCTCTCTTGCTCACACAGCAAGTCAAGGACGTACCATAGCCATAACAATGCTTCTGGAATCGAGTTGAAAAAGTCAGGCAACAAAATTATTTCATTACTCAAACTACATTATCATTAATAATATTGATTAGATTTGCTCTTGACTATACTTTGATTAGAATTAAGCACAATTCACTTGAAGCACAAAAAGGCTGGATGTTAAGTCCACTTTTGGATGGAGATGAGCCGGGGCATCTCAATCTTTAACAATTTGGATAACAAAAAAGATCCTGGGCATGTTGAGTGAGCTTCATAGTTGTTGTATAGGGCCTTGGCCATTTTACCCTGACCTGACATTTTCTGAACACACTCTAGTTGTGTGGGAAATTCAAAGTAGATCAGCATTTTCTGAAATGCCTAGACCAGCCTGCAGTTGCTGCCACGTGAGTAGCTTTTCTTTTTTTTTTCTTTTTTTGCGAAGAGAAGCTAAATAGATGTACCTAATAAAGTGGCTAAGTATTTATTTATCATTCCTTGTTTTCTGAGTGTTATTTATCATATGCACTTGTGAATTACAATTGACATTGTGCAGATCCATTTTTCCCTCCTTGCACTGCATAATGGGACAAATGAGAGAACATTTTAGGGATTTATCATTACACTCAAAGTCCTGTAACTAGGTAGAGACAGTGCGGTCAGGAACCCCGGGACCATGACATGTAACTGAAGTTGCAGTGTGTTTACTTTCTTTAAAAAAATATCTGTATAAATACTTTCAGTACAGCAATGCCTTTTTTTTCCAGATGTTTGGTTCTGTAACATTGTTTGGTACTTGAAAGAATATCAAAAGCTTAAACACCTTTGCTCTTGTGGTTTATTGAATGATATCCTTTTCATTTTATATTTAGTCTGAGTTATGCAAAGTCACAGATGACGCATTAGATGCACATGTGCAGCTATTTCAGATATGCTTGGCGTCACATGTTTATAATTCCTCATATAGCGAATGAACAGCTGCCTCTGTACCAGTGGGCATCATGAGATCACAGTACATGCATGCCTTCTGTTAAAAACTAGAAGATGTGTGGATCTTTTTAGACTGTTTACTTGAAGTTATGTTTAGTTTGAGGGTGGGGTTTTACTTGGATGGGTCTTAAAATCTGGAAATGGGTTATATTGTAAAGGGCAAGGAAGTCACTCTGACACAGACTTTAAAAAGTTGGCTTTGCAGGACATGGAAGGATGGAAGGACCACTGGTGGTGGTCAGAGGGCCCAGTGGCGCCAGTGTCCAGCAGCCTCGCCTCAGTCAGTGCGCCCCAGGGTGGCTGTGGCTACAATGTAGCTTGCCATCACCAGTGTGTGAATGGGTGGATGACTGGATATGTAAAGCGCTTTGGGGTCCTTAGGGACTAGTAAAAGCGCTATATAAATACAGGCCATTTACCATTTACCATGTATCCAGCCTGACTAGTATCATCAGATCAAGTGATGGTATAATGGTGTGGGAGATATTTTCTTCAGTTGGACAAGTAATGCTTTACCCAGTCAAAGATCAAACTTGACTGTTTGCTTATGATTAGAGTTAAAGGAAATGATGATTTAGAAATGTACATTACGCAATTAAATTGGCTTAAAATATGAAAAATGTTTACAAAGTTTAAATAAGTGCTTGTTTTGTGTGGCACACAAGTCTGGATTACAAATTATTTACAAATATTTTTCCTCACAAATAAGAGTGTTTTTTTAAGTCCCTGTATTAATTTAAATATTAAATATAAAATTATATATTTTGTATGCCAGTTCAGTTCAGGAAAGATGAATGCAGCACTTAAACAGTGTCGTCAAGAATTATGGGATTTAACTGTTTAAATTGACATGTTTAAACACGCTGATTTTTAAAAAGAAATGCAGCCCAACTACAAACTCCTTAACATGTTGGCATAAATGCAAACTGGAAGGCGCATTTCAAAGATGTGGTTGTGGTAGTGCCAAAAAACAAATGAATGAATCAGTTATTCTGAATAGTTGGGTATGGGAAATTTGGATGTTGGCCCCAGTGCCTTTTGTGTATCCCATGTAGTACTTTAAGTTTCGACTAACTCAAAAGGATAGTCTGAGATGTTTATGATCTAGTGCTGCCATCTGCTGGTACTTGGTGGAATCAGGATGATGCTTTGTAGTGCAGCGTATTTATCAAGGTCTGGTCTGGGGGAGGAAAAAAGAGCTGTCCTCAAGAAACTAACCGGGCGCACATCAATATCTACTCTGTAAGTTGGTAATGATATGCTTAAATACCCATATGACTGAGTTGGTATTATATAGGAATGTCAGTGAGCCAAATGCCCCATGCCACTTGCACTGACTTCATGGAGTATTATAGGTTGCCTTGTAATGCTTTGGCTTCCATGATGCAGTAATTTCCCCAGTTCATTTATATATATTTAACTTTATAAGCAGCTAGTTCAGGGGTTATGAATTTGTAGCTCTTTTGAGTCTCTGGATATATGCAAAAGTTATATTACCGGTAAGTATCATTCCTGCAAGTGACTCTTTAAATTCTTCAGTTGTCTCCTGTTTTTACTGAATTGCAAACCGTTCAAAATCAACTTTTTGTTTCATTGGTCCACAGCAAGATTAAAGTGCATAAACAAAGAGGCATTTAGTTATTACTAGCTATAAATAAAATGTTTAACAGTGTATTATATATTGAAAAAAATCTTTTGGGTTGTCCCTGAATATGCTAGTAGAGCCCGTTGCATTAGAATTATTTCTAAATGGAGTGTACAAATTGTGGCAAAAGTAAAGAAAGGTGTGTGTAGGTTCTCAGTTATCCAGGTCATAGTGGTCTAAGGAGGTTGGAAAAAAGACAGCAACTGGAGTTCTGTAAGTTAAAGAAGTTCTAACCTAATCCTAAACAGTTGATGCAAAACTTTGCATTAAAACACATAAAACTAAAGCTGAAAGTCATCACTCACACTGATTGATTACACCATGGTTCTATTCAGAGGCTAACAGAAAAACTATTTCCAAGAAATTTATAGACCTTACTGTGTCTTAACAGTTTTTGTAATGTAAATTATTTAAATTGTAATCTCCTCAGCATCAGGACTAAAGCTATGTTGTAATGGAGTTATTTGATATTACAATCTTGAATAGTTGACGTTGAGTTCAAGACTTCCCTGGGAAGTTTTGGTCAAAACTAAACAGGTTCTGTATTACAGAGAGCTTAAGTACAGTACTTCGTTGTTTTGTTTCTTTTAGGCTGGATGTGTTACGCTACTGCATCACTGCAGCTGCAGCACCAATCCGATTGTGGATCTCCCACTCCCTTCTCCCATCACTCATGAACAAGACCCCCCAAGGTACTTGAACTCTTCCACTTGGGAGAGAAACTTGTCCTTGACCCGGAGTGGGCACTCCACCCTTTTCAGGCTGAGGACCATGGCCTCAGATTTGGAGGTGCTAATTCTCTTTCCCACTGCTTCACACTCGGCTGCAAACCGTTCCAGTGCAAGCTGGAGGCCATCACCTGATGAAGTCAACAGAAGCCAACAGACTAACCTAGCCCGATAGGACTCCTTCTTCAGCCTGGTGGCTCCCTTCACCTCTGGTGTCTGCCATTTGGTTCGGGGGATGCCACCACGACAGGCACCAACCACCTTGCGGCCACAGCTCAGTGCAGCGGCTTCTCAGTGGAGGTGCAGAACATGGTCCATTCAGACTCAATGTCCCCAGTCTCCCTCGGAATGCTGTTGAAGCTCTGCTGGAGGTATGTATTGAAGATCTTGCAGACTGGGGCCTCTGCCAGGCATTCCCAGCACACCCTCACTATACGTTTTGCTTCAGCCACTACCAAAAAGTGAAAAAAAAAAACCCCACAATATTGGCATTAAAGTTGATTAGTGACCAAACTGTTGAACTGTATGTGGTGCAATATCCTGGTGTTAATTCAAAATATGTTCCACATTATAATGAAACTTTTTAAGCTTGTGAGTTGCAATGTGAGCTGCATTTATTGTCATGTACATGGATTTAACCCCTTTTTGGTTTGGTGTTTTTTTAGGTTTTGTTTTTCTTTCATTGACTTAATCAATCTGACTTTGAACATGAATTTATTTTTGGTCTTTGTAGTTATTGCCCTACTGGGTGAAAACCTTCTTCTTCTTTAAAAAAATTTTTTTTAAGATTTTATCTATACACTATGATCATGACATCCTGGTAAAAGTTGTGGAAAAACAAACTGAGGGTTTAAACCAAAGTAATTTTCTAATATGCATTTGAAGAAACGTTGAGAGAGGAGAGAGGATAAAAAGCCGATGCAGTGTTTAAAAAAAAAAAAAGTTATTACAAGTTTTTGGACTTGTAAAAGCTGAAGTTGTAAAAAATAAATAAATAAATGTAACAAAGAAAATTCTGATAACTCGAGTTCCTGTTTAATTTTTACTGTGGCCTGTTTTTTTTTTAATGATAATAAAAGTAATTTTCAAAATTCCTAAGCACATTGTGTGAGGAACTTTTATTCAATTGTTTAATTATTTTGTAGTACAAATAACCATGGGTGAGATCTAGGATGCTCATGATTATCTGGGCAAAGTGTATATAGAATTGTAAGTACAATCATGCAATACTGTTTTACTTCCTGCTGTGACAAAACAAATTTCCCACGTGTGGGACTAATAAAGGTTATCTTATCTTATCTTTACTGTTTGACACTTGGACAGCAGGTAAGTAAACATTGTTTATTTTAATTTGTTTTACACTTTAAGTCGCTTCAGTTGTCTGACATATGGTTAAGAATCCCAAGCATCAAATCTCCTCACTTAAGAATGAATAGTTGATTTACTTTTTTTTTTTTTAATGTTTTTAAAGACTCAAATCATGGAAGAATTATTCCATTGAGCATGTGATTTCACAATCCACTCTCTTACTCATCACATCTGGTTAGAAAAAACACCAACATGACAAAAATGCTAATTTCTATGATTCATAATGGAACGTCACAAAACCCTGGAGCATGTCATAATGGTTATAATCCATCTTTTATAGTGTCTACATTCCAAATACAGGGTGCCAGCAAAAATGGGGCTAAAGAATTTTTCTGTGACTTCTCTGAGCAGTTTTCTGATTTACCGTTAGTTATTTAACAGAAGCACTATATTGCTTCTTTATTCCTTTTTTCTTTTTTTTTTCTTTTTTTTAACTGTACAGGAGCCAGGGTACGGAGGAGATTTATTGACAATGGTCTACAGCTGATACAATGTGCTATAAAAAGAAAGAAAGAAAGAAAGAAAGAAAGAAAGAAAGAAAGAAAGAAAGAAAGAAAGAAAGAAAGAAAGAAAGAAAGAAAAGCATGCAAAATTGCACAAACAAAAATTCACGAAACAGCAAGGCTGCGAAAGATGAACCGTGTTATAGCGAGGGACCACTGTACTTCCTTTTTTTTTTTTTTTTTTCTGTTTTTGATTACTTTATTATTCTTTAGAAATGTCAAAACACAGTTGGATTAGCATATAAGTAAAGACTGTGACAAATATTGCTACAGAATGGATAAATTATGCAAACCTTAAGCAACCACTGTCTAACAAAATGAATCTGTGATGACTTTTTGTGGTCTGGACTTCTTCTTTGACTGGGTGCGTGGAGTTTAAATTAAGTGGATGAGAAAAACACAGACACTTCATAATCTAGGAAAAGTTGTTTCAAATACCATCATAGCTCAGGAACCTGCCTGACTCTCACTCCTTTAGCTCCTCCCCTTGATGAAACTGCATCCATCAGTTTTTGGGTCCAATGGTCAAGTTTAGCCATGAAGGTAGATTCAAAGCTTACAGTGGTTATTCTCTTGAACTCTTCTTTTATCTGTAGACAACACTGAGCAGGATCAATGTCCACAAGGCTGCAGGCCCTGATGGCATCCCCGGGCGTGTTCTCAGAGCGTGTTCTGGGGAGCTTGCAGGAGTGCTCACAGACATATTCAATCTGTCCTTGGCCCACGCTGTGGTACCGGCCTGCTTCAAATCCACCTCCATCGTCCCGATACCCAAAAACTCCAACCCATCTTGCCTCAATGATTACCGCCCAGTAGCACTCACCCCCATCATCACTAAGTGCTTAGAGCGACTGGTCCTAGCACACTTCAAATCCTGTCTCCCCCCCACCCTGGACCCCCACCAATTCGCATACCGCCGGAACAGGAGCACAGAGGATGCAGTCTCCATCGCAATGCACTCTGTCCTCTCACACCTGGACAACAACAACACCTACGCCAGAATGCTGTTTATAGACTTCAGTTCAGCATTCAATACAATCCACCCCTCACAACTCATCAGGAAACTGACAGACCTGGGTATCAGTTCCCTCATCTGCAAATGGTTACTGGACTTCCTGACCAACCGCCCCCAACATGTCCGGCTGGATAACCGCTGCTCATCTACCATCACAATGAACACCGGTGTACCACAAGGCTGTGTGATGAGCCCTTTCCTCTACTCCCTCTTCACCCACGACTGCAGACCTGCTGATGGTTCCAACACCATCATTAAGTTTGCAGATGACACCACGGTGATTGGCCTCATCAGTGACAACGATGAGGCCGCCTACAGGGAGGAGGTGGATCGTCTGGCTGAGTGGTGCGACAGAAACAACCTGCTGCTTAACACCGAGAAGACCAAGGAGCTCATCGTGGACTACAGGAGGAATGCTGACCCACATCCACCCATCCACATTAAGGGGACGGCTGTGGAGCGTGTGAGCAGCTTCAAGTTCCTGGGAGTCCACATCTCCGAGGATCTCACCTGGACGACCAACTGCTCCAAGCTGGTCAAGAAGGCTCACCAGCGCCTCTTCTTCTTGAGGACTCTGAGGAAGAACCAATTGTCCTCAGACATCCTGGTGAACTTCTATCGCTGCACCATCGAGAGCATCCTGACCAACTGTATAACAGTCTGGTACGGGAACTGCTCTGCCTCGGACCGGAAGGCGTTGCAGAGGGTCGTGAAAACTGCCCAGCGCATCGCCGGAGCACCACTTCCTGCCATAAAAGACATCTACAGGAAGCGGTGTCTGAAAAGGGCTGGGAAAATCATCAAAGACCCCAGTCACCCATCACATGGACTCTTCACCCTCCTGCCCTCTGGGAGGCGCCACAGGAGCCTCCGGACTAAGACCACCAGGTACCGGAACAGCTTCTTCCCCACAGCTGTCAGACTCCTGAACTCTGCCTCCTGACATCTGACCCACGTTAAACTCATGGACTGAACATACACACACCCACAATGGACAACTGTACCCTCAAACACAATAATAACATGGACTGAACCACCACTCACAACCACTAGCACTTTATATAGCCTCTGTAGAAACTATCTACACCCTCACTTATCTTAACTGCACTACTGTATAGCTCTGTGTAAATAATCATTCTGTACATTCGATAATCTTTAATCCTACAACTGTTTACAACTTGCATAGTTCCCATTTCTGTATAGCTGTATATCCCAGATTCTGTAAAGTTATTTATTTCATATTCTGTATAGTTTTTCATATTTATATCCTGTTCATATCCTGTACATAGCTTGTACTCACTACAGCCTGTACATACTTATAGTTATAGAATATTCACAACATACTTCATACCGTGTACATTATAACATACCATAATAGACCCATTTCTGTAATATACTCACATATCTATATTATTGCTAATATATATTGTAATATATCTATATCACTAAAGCACTTCTGGATGGATGCAAACTGCATTTCGTTGCCCTGTACCTGTGCATGTGCAATGACAATAAAGTTGAATTCTATTCTATTCTATTCTATTCTATTCACATACAGAAAAATTGCTGTAAGAAACGTTAACCCTTATTACAAACAAATGTCAGGCTTCACAATTTAAACTTGCTTAAAACTGCAGACAGATAATCCACCACAGTTATAATTTAATATATTTTTAAAAATATTAAATAATGTTTATCTATGCGCAAATTGCTTACGTAAAGTCTTAATGTCCTGGCATTCACATAGTGTATGCCAGGATGCTACTGCCAAAATCATATCAACAATATTTCACAAAACTTGATGTGTTAAAAAAGTAATAATGATACATACAGCTCTTAAGATCAAGAACAATACGTAGCTGTTTCGCAACAGTAACCAAAATCATTTACAATGTAATATCATGTAGCAGGTATCCTTCTCACAGAAATATTCACAGTTTGAAGGCTTCTAACTTTTAAACACACAAACAACAAAAAAGAGTCTGTGACTGAAATTAGATATAATTAAAAAGCAACGTTTTAATCGTGCTTTGCTCTCATAAGTATTATCCACTTCTATGCTAAAGTTCAGAATGACTATATACAATGTTAAATATTAGCATTACTTACATGTGGTATGGTACATTTGTAACATGAGCGTAACATCATAAACAAATCCACTACTGCTCATAACATTGCTTTAGTAGAACTGTTATTTGTAAAACAAATGTTTTTTTGTTTTTCTTCTTTATTCCTGCTAATCTGCATATTTTACATTTTATTGTGCTCACTTCTTGAATACAACCAAACTGTTTTCTGTCCCCTTCCCATTGATTTTACCGTAGTGAACCAGTAAGAGACCACTTCAGCATCACTGAGCTACAACAACTAAAGCAGCTGGAGCTGGGGTGCTTTCACAGAGACTGTCAAGGCCAAGCATGACCAAGTCAATCTTTGCAGAGGCCAATCAGGGAGCTGTCTTAGAACAGCTTCAGGATCAACAATATGATGCAGCAAAGTTACGTTTTTTGAGTATGTGACTGTGTTTGGGGGGAGTAAGGACACAGGACTAAAACAATACTGGGATGTAAACATTTCAATATTTAGAAATATTGTGAGGGGGTAAAATGATTTTTATAACAGGTCAGTTATTTTAAGAATGCCTTTGTTCACAAAAAGGGAATGAGAACAAAGGAAACAAGAAGCTGCTTCCTTGTTTTTGAAGTAAAACATTAGACGTGATTATAATGATGTAATAGAATATCATGGTGTGAATTCGGTGTGCTTATTTTTTAAACATTTGCTCCAGTCGTGTTATGACAATTTTGGGGGGTTGTGCATTTTCATCAAGAGTTGTAAATTTAACAAAATAACAATTGTTTTTAATATTTGGATGAAAAGCCTTGAAACCTCATTGAAAGCATGAGCTACCCTTTATCATTTTGTCTGTGAAGGTCCAGTTTTGCAGCATTTGGCTGAATCTGAGCAGAGAGTACAACCCTGTGGACAATTCGTCCTGTTTCTTATATGAGCAGTCACATCATCACTAAACTAGTAACCTGGTTTCACTTTCAACCATGCATGCTCATGCTATAACATGTCACATAACTCATATCGTATTTGATCATCTGTTTTATTTTCCATTTCAGAAAATAAAGAGCAATTCTCGTGCATCCAGGGAAACACTTTGACTTTTCCAGAAGCTTAAATGAATGCAAATTACTGTCATCTGTTAAACAGCAGGAGTGTGGTCAAAACAGTGACCACAAAATGACAACCTCACCTTTGGAAAATATTTTTCTTATTTCTGCAACGAAAGCTGTAGCACCTGTCCGTTTCTTTTAAACAGTTACAGAAAATAAAAAGGACAGTCCTATATCAGATCTCTTTGTCCAACACAAATGCTCTGTGTAAAAATAATATCATAAATACTAACTAAAAATGAGTTTGGTTGAGCAAATTACACTGGGGAGAAAAGTGCAACTGTAGTTAAAAAACTAATAATACATCGATATTAATAAAGATGTAGCTTGTAGAACTTCAGGTTGTATTGAAAAGAGTTCAGATTATTAACAACTTGTTATTTCTGCAAAACCCAATCAAATCCTCCCCAGACCTAATAAATAAATCATTTAAATTTGCTGGATGCACTCTTTGAGTCCACAGAGAGCTGGAGATTTTCCTCAGTTTCAGCTGTTTCAGTTGGGTTACACTACTGTCAAAAAAATTCAAGGAAATATGTATACACAGATACAGTGTTTTATAATTAGATTTTTTTTTGTCTTATTCACCACTTTTTTTGCTGTTCTCTCACCTCTTTATTCACTTTCTAGCTTGGTCGACCACCACTGCTCACTTTGTACATTTTCTGTGAGCATTAGTGATAAACTGCATGTAAACAAAACAGGCATTTATAGAGGGTTTTTAAGGTAATCAATAGCCATTTTTGGAGTTTTATTTCTCAAAATTAGGCCTCATTATTATTCAAACAAGCCCTTGAGTAACTTTCACCATATGGGTTGCTTCAACCAGGTGAGCTATAGCAGCTACTTTGTACTAAGTGTTATTTTTTGATTATTTGTTCACGTACTTCTACACTTGCTTGATAATGCAAAATTCCTTTCAATATGTTTTTCATGTTTTACATGAAAAAACTTTTTTTTTTTAAACTAAACATGACATTTTGTGCTTTTCCCTCAGTGAAAAACTTTTTTTTTATCTCTTCTTCACAAAAACATTCTAAACTCAAATGTTTCTGTAATTTAGAATGTGTTTAACCAAAACAGTTAAAGGCTTTTTGGGGGGGACTTTAGAAAGTGGGTGCCGCTCTGGCAACAAAGCAACAAACACGTGTTTGCCCATCATCTCTAAACTGGTGCAAAGAAGAGAAACCTCATCAGCTAGTTGCATGTAGAGAGGAATTGCCTCTGCAATCTGCACCTATAACTTCAGATTTCTCATCCATTCATTTATTTCATGGAGCTGTTGTGCACTCTGCATTACCCCGGGGCCTCCAAACATTTGCCTACGCCTGCAGCCTCTGCTGCCAACAACTGTTACTTTCCAACCTTCAGCCTTATGTGAATGTGGGTTTGAAGCAGGAAATTGCTGAAATCAAGCATCCATGCCCTGGAGAGCAATTTGAACAGTTTTGAGCTTCTCTGATATGAATTATAAAATGCTAAAAATCTGCAGCCACTAAAATATTTATGATTGGACACTGGAAAAATAACCTATTAGAAAACAGCAAAATCTCGCGGGATGTTCAGCTTAAGGCAGACTTGCGTGAAAAATATTGATTTTAGCCACATCACAAATAACTCAGAGCCTCTTATTGAATTACATTCTATAAGGTTCAGAAATAAAGTCTTTGAAAATAAATCTAAATAGATTGTTGTTGTTCAGATCAATATATTAGCCAGATAATTGTGATCATGATCATTCACATTATTTTACTTAGTTTAGGTTATTCTGTTAGTGTGACACTCTGTTGTTTATGTAAGAAGTCTCTTTGTGTGTCTGTTTCCACTTGTTTTCTTGTGACACTAATGAGAGTGGAGCTGTTGAAGGTGTTAAAGGTTGTTAACGATTGTTTTCAACTTTCACAGTTGTTTTCATCTGTGTCCATTCACTGGTGCATATGGTCTCCACCTTATTGCTTATCTCTGTCTGTTCTCCTTGTGTATGTTTACCCATGTTTTTATTTTTGTTTGTTTTTATTTTTGTTGTTATCAACTCTTTTGTTGATTTTTTTTTCAAGTTACTTTTGTCATTAATCACTTTATTTGCATTGCCTAGGAATTCTTACAACACACAAGAGTCTTT
Organism: Mchenga conophoros; assembly: GCF_057382185.1. Lineage (NCBI taxonomy): Eukaryota > Metazoa > Chordata > Actinopteri > Cichliformes > Cichlidae > Mchenga > Mchenga conophoros. Next base: position 33,026,720 of record NC_140536.1, read on the forward strand.
AGAAATACTAATTGAAAAGCAAATCCAAGGGTTGAATTTTCTGGTATTTATGGCCTGTGTTACAGTGGGGTGGGGGGTCGTTCCTGGAACTGTTGGGATGAATAGGTCATGTCAGCTGTTGCTGGTTATCCTTGGACAGACTTTATTGTCTGTACAAAGATTGGCAGATTAAAGTTGGTTTTCTCACATGCACTTCTGTCCTTTAATTTGTAGAACAGTGTGTAGCTTTTTGCAGTCCTCGAGAGCTACACACCTGAATCAAATGCTACCTCGTTATCAAGCCTTTGCCAAACTTGATGGCACGCTGAAGATGTATTCCCATCATCTGATTCAGCTGTGTTGGAGTAGGGATGCGTCTAAAAGCTGCAGGACAGTAGCTCTCGGGGAATCTAGTTGGACACCCCCGCTCTAGCTACTACAAAAGGATTTGGAAGAAATTTATCATCTAAAGATTAGATCAGTTCTTACTATAATTGGAGTGTTTTTGTAAGGGATCATGGATACAGTTAAAGTGCATAAACAAATAACCTACTGCAGAATAGTCACATGTTTATGTGGCTCCATGCAGATTTTAGACTGCTGAAAAAATAAATTGTGCTAAAAACATATTTTTATTTTTTTTTTAATGTTAAAGTTTGCTGGTATCTGAGTTAGCAGATATACAGTGATGGACTGCAGATAAGATCTGTGTAACTATTACAAAACCTTTGGTGCTGTAGAACATTCAGTTAATACAAGCTTGAAATAAACTCTTTTAATTGAAACATTGAAAATATTCTTTACTTTGATTTCTACCCATATGGAAAAGATACATATAAATCTTATACAGCTTGTATCTGTCTATAAGAGTGAAAACAGATATAAGATCCCTTGAAAATTATATAATGAAACTTGTATGTTTTGGATACTTGCTAAAACAATATATGAAAGTAATGAGAAAGTGGCCACTTTCATGAGTAATCACATATAAGTTTTTACTATTTCTTTTCCATATGGGTATTTAGCTAAGCAAAAGGGACAAAATGTGTGGCTCAGTGTGACTGGTGTTGTTTGCTAAGTGTGCTAGTTTAGACGTTTTACACAGGAATTCTGTACGAACATATACAACAGCAATATGTCATGGTGGGTTTTCAGTTACATATGAGAAGGAAAAAGAACATGAAACAGTGAGTGGGGTGTGGAGACATGTAAGTGATGTGATCAAGCAGTCTGGAACACAACAATGGAGTGATGAGCTTCAGCCTCAAGCACGTTTGATTGACCTATCGAGAGTTGTTGAGGTGTAAAAGGAGTCGTTGACACACCCCACTTGACTGATGATGTCAACAGCAGACAAATAGGAGGATATACAGGGATTATTTTATTGACAAAGTCATATGTTAATTAAGTACCAGCAAGCTTTTAAAGGGTCACAGACCAGGGATGGTCACTCTGCTTTGGCCCAGTGTGTGTGCAGGCTTCATCTGCTTCTTACTTTTCAGAAACTCCTGCAAGGTAAGGATTATTCTCTGCCACAAACTATAATTTGCTGTGTAGTTCAAGTTTACCTGTTGTAGCATCTCTGCTGGTTAGATGTACTGCAATGCTGTTTTCGTCAAGTTAAGCATTTAAAGTATGGATAGATCTTTATTAACCTGTTTTAAGTAATTTTGGGAGTGAAAGTGGTTTTTCTGTTAAAACACATCTCAGATTATCCTTCATTTGTTTCTTTTTGGCTGGCTGTAGGGAATTAACGTGTGCATGAAATGCTTTGTGAAAATAATCTAGGATTGTAATAATGACTTTTTATATCCACGTTTCATGAAGCCAGACTGAGTCAGAGATTAATTTATTTGTTTGGAGATGAATACAAGGAGGCCTTGTTTTCAGTGACTCACAGGCACAAGCAAATTTCACCTCAACAAGCTTCTTTAAATTCACATGGCAACCCACAAGGACGTTGGGATAGTTATTTCATATTACAGTCTTGATGGAGGTGTGAGGCTTGCCTGAATAGTTTGGGGCAAAAATAAACACCTTTTACATAAAAAAAAGAGCTTAAGTGAGGTCTTGGTCATTTTTTGTTTAGTCTGGATTGTAAATTGTTGTTGTTCCCTTTCCAGGTGCTCCTACATTTCAGCGAATCAGTGTGATTACTCAGGGACAAAGGACTATTAATTGTAGGTCTGCGGCCTCTGCATTGGTTGAATTTTTGTAAGGAATTGAGGTGCAATGGCTCAAACAGTCAACATGAAGGTCCAGGAGCTACCATATCTGCCACCTGAAGTTTGGGTTTTGGTGTTCGGCTACTTGAACACTGAGGAAAAGCACACAGCCCGCCTCTGCTGCAGACACTTCAGAGATCTCATCGACCACCCGTCCCTGTGGAAGGATTATACAGCAGGACTCTCCAACTTTCCCCGCTACACATCTGGATTCTGGGACACCGTGCAGTGCCGTGGGGTCAGCCGTGCCACAGTGCGACATTTACGACCCAAAGATTGGAAAATCCTCAGCAAGTCCCTCCCATCACTCAACACCATTGTCTGTGTGAGGGAACGGCGATATTACAAGATGAAATACTTAGACAACCTGTGTGAATTCCCCAACCTGACGAGTCTTGGGGTACGAAACGCCACCTGGGTTGGGCCGTTACTGGTGCAGTGTCAGAGTCAGCAACTAGCCGAGCGGTTGACTCACCTCAGCGTCTGCGACATTCAGATGTCCTGCGACGACACTGTGGCGTTCATTAACAGCGTGTCACGCTTGGTTAACCTGGAGTACTTGCTGTTCCACCAGCAGGAAAGTGAAAGGCTTGAGAGGATGAGGCCAGTGCCCTCCTGCATCTTCCACAACCTGCTGCTAAGACTGAAGAAACTCAAACACTTATCCTGGGGAATGAAAGGGGAGCCACCAGTGCCACTGCCCAACAACTACTTCTACCCATTGGACCCAGAAAACCCAGGTAAGCCAGTCTCCTGATTATATTTTACACTTGCAAGCATCAGAACCAATACAGTCACTTTTTACACCTTTGACAAGAGCTTTTCATCAAGAAAATACAATGATTTCTTGACATTATGCCTTAATATTGGAACAAAACCCATCATATTGAAGTCAGTTGAGCTGCACACATGCTGCATTATTATATATATTTCACCTCTGTAATATTCTTGATGTTTATAATTGAGCGATTTGTATATATTAGTGCTATTTCTTGTAATATATTGTATTATTTAATTGGTTTAGTCTATTACTGTTACTATCTTAGACCAACTGTAACCCACATAATTTCCTTAGGAATTATTATTCTGATTAGTATTGTGATCACACAGCCTGTTGTGCAGTATTGTGTGACTATGCTAAACTTAACTGACAGAGACTAAATGTTTAGCTAACCACCTCTTTTATCCTGTAGGAGAGTACGGCGGCCCAGAACTGATCTCTTTGGAGTTGGTCAGTTACACAGAAATCATCCTGTCGGAGGACGCGCTGAGGGGTCTGACTTCACTCAAGTCGCTTGCTGTCCACTACAGGTACCCCTGGGATGGTCTGCAGTGCAACCTCTATTCCTGGCTCAGTCATCTGCAACAGCTGGAATCACTCTCAATCATTGGTGAGTCAAAACATGCATTTAATCTTTGTAATGTGTGTAAGTGTGTGTAGTAAGCAAAAATCTGTTGTCTTGCATGCATCCTTTTTTTTTGTTTGTTTTTTAAGTGAAGCTGTGTGAAGCTCCAGGCCAAAACTGTTTTCTGTAACTTCTGTCCTGTCGTTTCTTTCCTTATAGGAGGGACTTTTCTTCCCTCTTATACGGAAGACCTTCCATCCCAGGTGACCAGTCTGACACTGCGAACATCTATATGCATGTGCCAGATGAGCTCCATTGCATCTCAACTCCAGCGAGTTGAACATCTGGACATAGATCAGAACCGCTATGCTGATAGTCTCTGCAAACAGCTTCCTACACTGTTTCCTCAACTCAAGACTCTCAGGATACGGTATGCCCAGCAGATTTTTATTTATATTACTATTACAAAGTAAAAGTTCCATTTGATGGTTTATGTGTGACCTGCAGCATCAAATCATCTCACTTGAAAAAAGTGTCGTCATTTACATTTTGCTGCAAATGAAGCTTTTCTCTGTCTTGATTTCTTAATGAATGGGTGAATGACTGAATGTAGTGTAAAGCGCTTTGGGGTCCTATGGACTAGAAAAGCGCTATACAAATGCAGGCCATTTACCATTTACCATTTAAGTACAACTGAAACACTACAGAAAATCGTGTCAACAAGTTCCCATTATGGGTCTATCGTTGCCAACACGCAACTAGAGCTGACGTTTTTTTCCTGTCTTGTCTTCTGTAGCTTCCACCGTGAGGAACCAACAAGAGACCTGCTGTTCCTCAACAAGCTGCGACACCTGGAGCGACTGGAGCTGATCAAGAGACAGACATACATTCTTATAAGTGACGAAAACAAAACTTGGCCGAGTCCATCTGTGGAGGGACTGATCAAGGAGCTGCAGGAGATCTCCAGGAACAGGTTCAGCATCGTGACCACAATGCCCGAAAGGGACGTTTTGCAAGAATGCGACTGCATTTGGGAAAGAGTGGAAACACGATTCTAATCCTGAGGAGTGGAAAGTGAACAATACAAACAAAAATTATATTATACAGTTTTCCTCCAGTGCCTCATGCGACTAACTGACTGGACTTTCATGTAGATGCAGCAGGTCCTCAGTTCTGTAACTGTCAGTAACCCAAGAACTCGCAATGTGTGCAACACTACCTTTAAAATAAATGAAGGTCAGAGCAAGAAGCTGCTGCTTTGTTGCTGCAGAGAACTTTACACATAGTTAAAATGATGTGATGAAATATTCTACTGGTTTTTTTTAAAAGGTTTGGTTCAACCATGTTACGATGAGAAATTCTCTGGTTCTGTGAGTGTTTATGATGTTTTTTTTTCGATCAAATAAAAACTACTTTTCATGAAGAACTGCATTATTGTTTTTCTGTGAATTTAGTTATTATTTCATTCAACAGCTTTCAAATCAAAATACAGACCTCCAAGTGATTGTATAGAAAGCCTCCCTCCTCAGAAGGACATTATCAGTGTCACGCTCATGTCTAGCTGTGGAAATTTAGTTCACTTCACTTTTTTCAGCAAAAAAGACAGTAATAAAAAGAAACCCAATCACAACAACCCTGTCATGTTCCGGGTGAGTGCTGTTTTTTTCCATTGTACCAGTGTTTCCACCTTGTCTACTTGGATTGGCAACACCTGTGTCTATGGGGATTTAAGACCAGGGGCCTGTTCTTCGTACCTCGCTAAGTAAGTTAGCTGGATTAGATTGTTGACGATTTCGCGTGATCCCGGATCGTTCGGTTCCCCGAAGCTCATACGGGACTTGCTGTCATAGCAACAGAGCCGTAAGCGTAAACCTGCTCGGGAGCAGGTTTACTTTATGTAAACAGGATTAGATCGCGGCCACGCAGGTATGTCCGCTTCATTTATACGAAAGCAACAGCGATATTCCACCACTGTTTCACCATAAATAAATAACATCAATGTAACTAAAGATAATGCAGCACTTGATCCTTTTATTGATGTCACACAGATACATACAGGTCATTTCCTAAAAAAGGGAAATGAACTATTAACATTCTATTACATGTATGTGATTATTACAGATGTAATTCATATTTCAGAGTAGTAATTGTAAATTACTTCGTGTACTCAAGATGAGAGACCACGGCTATAAAAGCGAAGGTGGATTTGGGAAGCCTGTCGCAGCCATGTCCTGTCCGTATACGCGAGCCACCCATTGCGGAAGGTGCAAGATTGATAAGGAGAGTCCTCAGAATTCAGCGCATATTGCGGGATAGACAGGATCCTTTAGCTCAGCGCGACAGTGTGCTCATTGAGAGATATCGATATTCCCGTGAGGGTATTATTTACTTAACCAACTTGTTGACGAGGGGGTGCAGGACCACCACCTGTCTTTTTTTCCTCTGCCCTTTTCTTGGTTGCTGTTATGAACAAACTAACAGAGTATTACAGGCCAGTATTACCTTGCCAAGAGACGAAAATCAATCTAAGAGATAAATATTACCATTCTGTAGAATACTCCTGTATTCCACTTTTACTTGTTCCCATGTTCTTGTGGGTCCTGTTGTGGCTCTAATGTGAAAGGGGATATAATATAACATATTATAATATAATATAATGCCATATGATATTGGACAATATAGTGTCATATGATAGATCTACCCTACCGCCTACTGGTGTTGGCCAGAGGGGCCGATGGCGCGATATGGCAGCCTGGCTACAACCGTAGCTGCCTCCACCAGTGTGTGAATGTGGGAGTGAATGAATAGTGGTATCGTAAAGTGCTTTGGGTGCCTTGGAAAGCGCTATATGAACCCAATCCATTATTATTAGTATTATTATTAAATTACCTACGAGTTTGATTTGTCAGCAACTTTCTGCCAGCCCTCTCTCCTTGCTTCTGCAGCCTTTGCAGTGTTCTCTTGCGTTTTAATTAAACTCTGAAACTCCTGAAATCCCTCACTCATGAGTTCTTGCTCTGCTGCCGGAAAATACCGAGCACGCCCCTTCGACATTTTCGCCGACCAATCAGCGGGTTGCCGATCAATGTTTCTACTATCGATGCGTAGCCCCTTTTACGACACCCAGTGATGTCACATTACTGCGTCCAGCTGTACTAATCGTCAACAGCAGGCGTGTTCGGGGAACCGGATTAGCGAGCTCACGGTTAGCGCGATGGTTTGGTCTTGGATGTGTCATTTGATCTTGGATGTAGTAAGCGACGTACGAAGAACAGGCCCCAGAGCTCACAGTCTTCAAAAGCTGCAAAGCTGGAAGGAGGCAGTGGTAGTAAACCAGGGAAGGATGATACAAACTCAGGAAATTACAGGCCTATAACTTTAACATCAAATATCTGTAAAGTAATGGAGCAAATGATTAATGAAAGATTAATGTAAAAATAAATCAAAATGAGGTTGTTGTTTTTTTTCTTTTTAAAGGGAAGACAAATACAAGTGAGGACTGGAAAGGCTTACTCTGAGAGGTTTCCAGTCGAAAACGATACACCTCAAGGGAGCGTAGTGTTATGTTCTTAGTTATTTTAATGATAAATGATGTTTTTAATGATATAGAGGGTGGGATAGGGCTTTTGCTTTTTGCTGATGATGGAGCAATATGGAAGAGAGGGAAAATGTAGAGTATATTGTAAAGAAACTGCAGGGAGCAATTGGAAAAGTTGAAGAGTTGTGATATAAGTCTGGTTTTAAATTCTCAGTTGATAAGGACAAGACAATGTTTTTTTTTTTTTTGTTTTTTTTTGTTTTTTACAAGGAAAAGAGTTGGTGAGGATGTCAAGCTTAAGTTATATGGTCAAGAATTAGTGAGTAAATGTAAGTTTGAAGCTGTGGTTTGATGAAAGGGTAACATGGGGTGTACACATTCAGAAAGTGTTGGATAAATGTAAAAAAAGATTTAAAAATAATAAGGTGTTTAGTTGGGAGGGACTGGGGAGCAGATAGGAAGTCTTTGAGGGCCATATACACTGGGTTGGTTAATTTGAACTGGATCAGTTAGACATCGGTCAAAGAGTGCCATTACCAGCAATACCTCTATGTATAATTCCTAAATTCACATTATTGGACAAGAAGAATAAGGATAGGGCATTTATTTTAAACTCTCATACAGTACAGGCTTACATTGATATGTTCAAATATATACAGATGCATCAAAGAATGCAGCCAGTCAAACTGGTGTAGCAGTTGTGATCCCGGAGTTTGTGGTTGAAATGGGGAAAAGGATCAATGATGGACTTTCAGTATACAGGGAGTGCAGAATTATTAATTAATTATTAGGCAACGTCCTTTCCTTTGGCAAAATGGGTCAAAAGAAGGAATTGACAGGCTCAGAAAAGTCAAAAATAGTGAGATATCTTGCAGAGGGATGCAGCAGTCTCAAAATTGCAAAGCTTCTGAAGCGTGATCATCGAACAATCAAGCGTTTCATTCAAAATAGTCAACAGAGTCGCAAGAAGCGTGTGGAAAAACCAAGGCGCAAAATAACTGCCCATGAACTGAGAAAAGTCAAGCGTGCAGCTGCCAAGATGCCACTTGCCACCAGTTTGGCCATATTTCAGAGCTGCACCATCACTGGAGTGCCCAAAAGCACAAGGTGTGCAATACTCAGAGACATGGCCAAGGTAAGAAAGGCTGAAAGACGACCACCACTGAACAAGACACACAAGCTGAAACGTCAAGACTGGGCCAAGAAACATCTCAAGACTGATTTTTCTAAGGTTTTATGGACTGATGAAATGAGAGTGAGTCTTGATGGGCCAGATGGATGGGCCCGTGGCTGGATTGGTAAAGGGCAGAGAGCTCCAGTCCGACTCAGACGCCAGCAAGGTGGAGGTGGAGTACTGGTTTGGGCTGGTATCATCAAAGATGAGCTTGTGGGGCCTTTTCGGGTTGAGGATGGAGTCGAGCTCAACTCCCAGTCCTACTGCCAGTTTCTGGAAGACACCTTCTTCAAGCAGTGGTACAGGAAGAAGTCTGCATCCTTCAAGAAAAACATGATTTTCATGCAGGACAATGCTCCATCACACGCGTCCAAGTACTCCACAGCGTGGCTGGCAAGAAAGGGTATAAAAGAAGAAAAACTAATGACATGGCCACCTTGTTCACCTGATCTGAACCCCATTGAGAACCTGTGGTCCATCATCAAATGTGAGATTTACAAGGAGGGAAAACAGTACACCTCTCTGAACAGTGTCTGGGAGGCTGTGGTTGCTGCTGCACGCAATGTTGATGGTGAACAGATCAAAACACTGACAGGATCCATGGATGGCAGGCTTTTGAGTGTCCTTGCAAAGAAAGGTGGCTATATTGGTCGCTGATTTGTTTTTGTTTTGTTTTTGAATGTCAGAAATGTATATTTGTGAATGTGGAGATGTTATATTGGTTTCACTGGTAAAAATAAATAATTGAAATGGGTATATATTTGTTTTTTGTTAAGTTGCCTAATAATTATGCACAGTAATAGTCACCTGCACACACAGATATCCCCCTAAAATAGCTAAAACTAAAAACTACTTCCAAAAACATTCAGCTTTGATATTAATGTGTTTTTTGGGTTCATTGAGAACATGGTTGTTGTTCAATAATAAAATTATTCCTCAAAAATACAACTTACCTAATAATTCTGCACTCCCTATACACTGCAGAAATGCACACAATACTATTAGCTGTTCAGTGGGTAGAAGACATGAGGCCATTAAAAGCAGTCATTTGTTCAGACTCAAGATCGTCATTGGTCAGTCCTCATCATGGACAGCTCTAAGACTCCCTCATAGGACCCCCCACTTCCCTTTTGTGACTTTGAGCTCGAGCCCTAGCTCATGTGGTGACTCTTGGTGCTTAACCTTTTTCGTTAGTATTGCTAGTAGAAACTCATAGTATTGTTTCTTAATTTATTGTGTCTCCTTAGAAATGTTCACAGCATTTTCGTCAGCACTGCTAATAATAGCTCATAGTATAGTTTTATAGTGTCCTTCCTACAGTCATGTTCATAGTGTTTTCCTTTAGTGCTACTGATAGCATCTCACAGCACAGCCTCATAGATTATAGAGGACTTCTAGTGATTTGGTGGTTCATGAAAAGTTATGTGCTACCTTGAAAATTTGTATTGTCCTCTGAGCCGGTTATTAGGTCAGGGTCAAATTTATTTATATAGCACATTTCCAGACAGACGGAAGTCGGAAAAGCCATTTAATCCTTTAAAGGATTAAATAGAGTCAGAGGCACGAATGGTAGCAGGAAGACTAGGGATGGGTACCGGTATCCGGTGCCATGATGGCACATAAACGGTAGTAACCAGACCGAAAAGCAGCGCACATTTCGGTGCTTTATTTCCGTGCTTTTTTTTTCCTGAGCTGTGATACACTTTAGATTCTAGCCAATCATTTTACGTTTCCGAGGATAGTAGGCGGGTCCAGGTACGTACGTTCTTTTAGAGCAGAGCTACAGATTAAAAATGCCCAAGGCGAAGCGGTCAAAAGTATGGCTGTACTTCACAGCAAAATATACAAACTCAGCAGCCTGCAACAAGTGCTTTAAGCTGATACTGTGATACTGTCAAAGGAGGTAACACCTCAAATCCGATGAAACACCTGCCGACGCATAGCGTTTTTTTTAAAAGCCGAGAAATGCGCCGTATTTGATAGCTTGCTGCGAGACCTCACACCGTGCACATCTACTATGGGTGTGGTGCCTGTTATCGGACCCGGAGTTAGCAACATCCCCCAAAAACCCGAAGAGTAGAATCCTGGCCCCTAGCCCTGCCAGTGTAGCAGAAATGATGACAGATGATGATGGCAGCAGCAGCAGCAGCCGTTCTTCTCTGAGTGAGTAGCTAAATGTTGTTTGTGTGTAATTTACGTTGAGTAGGCTAACCACGTTATTGCATTAATGCATGTAAGGTGAACTAGCAAACATCATCATAGTTACATGCGGCTGTCTTCTTGTTTGATGGCAGATACTCCCTTCACCCTGGCCAAAAAGGCTAAAATGACCAAAGAAAAAGTGGAAAACAGTTAAACATGAGAGGTTTTTGGACAAAATTTGTGTTTTTCCATTGTTTAAGCACTGCTTCCATCCAAGAGTGATACCATATATGCCCCATAGCTGCAGAAAAGGCTAACATTGTTATCTTTTTACAAAAAACCAGCTGAATATGAGGTTTTTGGACTAATTTTGTGTTCTCCATTCTTTAAGCACCGGTTTGAGCACCGTTTAAGCACCGGCACCGTTTCAAAAGTACCGGTTTGGCACCGGTATCGGATAAAACCTAGACGATACCCATCCCTAAGGAAGACTATTCCAGAGGTTTGATGCTACAGAGGCAAAAGCACGATCACCCCTAGTTAGGGCTGGGCAATATGGCCTAAAATTCATATCGCGATATAATTTGAAGCACGTGCGGTAACGATATATATTGCGATATATTCTTTTCTTCTGTATAACATATTTTCCACACTATAAGGCACACTTAAAATCCTTTAATTTTCTCAAAAATCGAGAGTGTGCCTTATGTATGAATTCTGGTTGTGCTTACTGGCACTTCCGAGCCTTTTCCTATCGAACGCCAGATCCATCACCCACAAACTTGACGAATTGGAGCTACAGATAGCCAACACAAGCTTTGCACGTAACTGCAGCATTATTCTTATTACGGAGACGTGGCTTCACCCGCTGATTCCCGACGCTGCAGTCGAGTTAGCAGGCCGCACGCTACACCGGCATGACAGAAACAGCAACTCAGGTAAAAGCAGAGGAGGGGGGCTATGTGTTTACGTGCATAACGAGTGGTGTTGTAACAGCAGGATCATTCACAAACACTGTTCTCCTGATTTGGAGGTTCTGGCAGTCTCGTGCAGACCTTTTTACATCCCGAGGGAGTTTACAGTAGTTATTGTGATAGCTGTTTATATACCGCCGGATGCTAACGTTAGCACGGCTCTCAGCCTCTTGCTCAACACCATAAACAAACAACAGCTTGCCCACCCCGATGGGGTTTTTATTGTCGCCGGCGACTTTAACAAAGCGTGCCTAAAGACTGTGCTTCCTAAATTTGTCCAGTTCGTGGACTTTGCTACGAGAGGAGAACACACTTTGGACCATGTCTATTCAAACATCAGGCATGCTTTCAGAGCGACACCCCTCCCCCACCTGGCTGGATCTGACCACCTCTGCATGTCCCTCACCCCCACCTACACCCCCCTGCTGAGAAAAACAAAGCCCCAGACAAAGACAATAAAAACCTGGCCTGAAGGAGCCCTTTCTCAACTGCAGGACTGCTTCTCAACAACTGTATGGGATTTATTCTCCAGCCACAACCTCCAGGAGTACACGGACACTGTACTCTCGTACATCAGGAACTGTGTTGACAATGTCACCGTCAACAAAAGGGTCAGGGTGTTTCCAAATCAAAAACCCTGGATGAATAGCGAAGTGCAATCCCTCCTAAAAAGCCGCAACACTTCCTTCAAGTCAGGGGACAGGGCTGCGTATAGGGCGGCCAGGGCAGACCTGAGTAGAGGCATCAGGAAAGCTAAGGCTGCCTATAGGAGGAGGATTGAAGATCACTTTGCTGACAACGACCCCAGAAAAATGTGGCAGGGGATCAATCACATTACCAACTACAGAAGCAATAACCAGGCAACATCTAGGACTGATGCCTCACTGGCTGAGGATCTAAACCGTTTCTTCGCCCGCTTTGAGACGACCAAGCCCTCAGCTGCCACACCACTTCCACCCGCCCCCAGCACTGGCACACTAACACTTAGGGAGCACCAAGTGAGGTGTGTTCTAAGGTCAGTGAATCCCAGGAAGGCGGCAGGTCCTGATGGAATACATGGAAAGGTTCTCAGAGCATGTGCTGACGAACTGACTGGAGTCTTCACTAAAATCTTCAACCTTTCCTTGTCATCAAACACCGTCCCGCCCTGCCTCAAAACCTCCACCATCATCCCCATCGCCAAGAAGACAGCTGTGGCCAGCCCAAATGACTACAGGCCTGTTGCACTTACGCCTGTAGTGATGAAGTGCTTTGAGAGACTGGTCTGTGAGCACATCAGGGCCGGTCTGCCTCCCACTCTGGACCCCCACCAATTTGCCTACAGGACAAATCGTTCCACCGAGGACGCTATCACCATAGCGCTCCACACTGCGCTGAGTCACCTGGAGCACCGAGGAAGCTATGTGAGAATGCTCTTTCTGGACTTCAGCTCAGCATTCAATCATATCATCCCGGAGACCCTGGTCCAGAAATTGTCTCACCTGGGACTCTCCACCCCCATCTGCCTCTGGATCAAGGACTTCCTGACAAATAGACCACAGTCTGTCAGACTCGGCCCCCACCGGTCCAGCACCATCACACTCAGCACCGGGTCTCCACAAGGATGTGTTTTGAGTCCCCTCCTGTTTACGCTCTACACATCCGACTGCTCCCCTACCCATCTCTCAAACACCATCATAAAGTTCGCGGATGACACCACAGTGGTTGGACTCATCTCAAGGGGGGATGAGTCGGACTACAGAGATGAGGTCAACAGACTGACTGAGTGGTGTTCAGTTAACAACCTCCAACTGAACACCACGAAAACTAAAGAACTTATCTTGGACTTCAGGAAGGGCAGAGCAGACCCGGCCCCACTTTACATTCACGGGAGCTGTGTGGAGAGGGTACACTCCATGAGGTTTCTGGGCGTGCAGATATCTGATGACCTCTCCTGGACTGCAAATACTACAGCGGTGGTTAAAAAGGCCCAGCAGCGTCTCCACTTTCTGAGAGTGCTCAGGAGGAACAACCTGGAGGAGAGGCTGCTGGTGACATTTTACAGAGCCACCATAGAGAGCATCATAACGTACGGCATAACAACATGGTATGCAGGGTGCTCAGCTGCAGACAGGAAAGTACTGCAGAGGGTCATCAACACAGCCCAGAAGATCACTGGCTGCTCTCTGCCCAGCCTGGAGGTCACTGCAAACTCTCGGTACCTCAGCAGAGCTGGCAATATCATCAAGGACCACTCTCACCCCAGCAACCAACTGTTTGAACTATTACCGTCAGGCCGACGGTACAGGTCACATAAAACCAGGACAAACAGATTCAGGGATAGCTTCTTTCCCAGAGCTATCACCGTAGTAAATAAGCACAAAAACAATTGAACCTATTCCATACCTATTCCATACCGTCACTGTCATTATATTATGCTGCTATTCATACTGTCATTATATTAATGCTGCTATCCTGTATATATTGTACATACTATTGTTTGAGTACTTACGATTGTTTTGTTTTTTTTGTAATTTTTATATTTTACATTTATATTTATTATTGAAACTTGCACCAAGGGAGTGGCACTCCAATTTCGTTGTACTCTGTACAATGACAATAAAGGCTATTCTATTTCTATTTCTACCAGGTGCAGAGGCGGAGCCAGACATTTGAAACACCCGGGGCTTAGCCCTAAAGGGTAGTATGCATGTGGGATTTTTTTTTTTTGGGGGGGGGGGGGGGGTTAGAAATGACTGAAAGATTAATAGGCTCTGTTTTGAGTTTTGTTCAAAAAAGAATGACTTCATATAGGGAAAAATACATATCACATATGCAGGACACCTTAAACTAGTTTTTTAATTAAGCAGCAAGACAGAACAAAGTCAGGGCTGCATCAAGACACGAGGACTAAACCCCAATTCAACCAGACCCAGAACTGATCCGGAATTAAAACAGGACTACAACAGTTCAAAATCAGGACTACTGAGGACTTAACCAAGACAGAACCACAATCAGAACTAGATGATAGTAGCACTAAAAATCATCATAGACCTGCACTACACTTATTTTTTTAATTCTACCAAAGTCCACTATTTAGATTGAGAAAAGTTTATATAATTATTTAGCCTTGTTGTGCAAACAAGCCTGCATAACTTAATAAATGTAGAATTTGAAAAATATTAAACCTAAAAAGAAACACTAGGTACGAGATACACGAGTACCTATGATACGGTGATACTTTTGGTAAACAACCATTTGACTAACATGTGTGTCTCACCTGCTCTTGTTCTGTCTCTGTTTTGTCCTCATTCTCCATCTCCCTCTCTGTTCCTCTCTCTCCCTCTTTTTGCTGACAATCATCAAATATACAGTTGAAACCAGATATTTACACACTCTTCAGATCAAAACACACTTTTTTAATTGTAACATCAAATCAGACTAAATGTTTATTTTTTTTTATCAATTGATAAATATAATTGATAAATATATTATTTATCAATAACATATTTGTTAACTTTAAGAGTAAAGAGAGAAACTATCTGTATTTCTTAATTGTAAATGGCACCAAATTGTATTCATAATTGAATATGGAGCTCCACAATTCTTTTTCTGGTGTTTTGGTTGATATCTCTTAATTTTCCCATTTCAAAGAAACAGGCTCTGTGTTTTGCCTTATATGCATCCACAGGTGTGCCACCAATTTACTCACATGGACTCTACTAACCTATCAGAAGCTTCTTCAGCTCAGAATGGAATCGTCTGGAGTTTTTCTTATTAATTAAGAATAAACTTAGTGTATATGTACTCCTAAATTTGATGAAAGTGATAAAAATAGAAGCTCTGTCTCTCTTTATTCTGACATTTAACAAATTCAAAAGATATTTCAATATTTATTTATCCAAAACAAGTTTACTCTAAATTGATGTTGTACAGTAAAAAAAATGTTCTTGTGTTTTCCATAAAGTGTATGTAAATATCTGGTTTCAACTGTGAATATACTGCTGTGTATTGAAGTTCCTCTTGTTTTGCATAGAAATATACTGAACAACATACAAAGCATAATATATAAAATACTACCAGAGCTTTTTTTCTTTGAAAGAAGCCCCTTATGTCCAGTCTTGTATATCAGTGCATTACTGAAACCGATTTATTTAGCCGTGGAGGGTAACAACTGAAAATATGAAATAAACACACATGTAAGCTAAGACTCTCTAAAGAAACAGCATTGTTGTTGTTCGGCTTTTCATTTCGCCATTTGTTGATTCACTTGAAGAGCAAGTAATGTAATATTGGTCAAGTGATCAGTTTGATATCAATCTTTCGTGATACACCGTCATATTTACATTATTTGTACGGTACGAATGATTTGCTTTGGTACCTGGTCAAACTTAAGCTCTCCTTAGTATGGCTGGCTCCGTTTCTCCAACAGCGTACTCACAGGCAGCAGCTGCCCCCGCCCTCTCGCTCAGTCGCTTAGTGCCTGAGCTCGGATCATACCAATATCAGGGGGGATTCACGCACAGTCGTAAATTCCCACAGTGTGCACTATGTGCTTCGAATATTGTGTGTACTTTTAGTTTTATACAGTTGTCAGCCAGACATCTAACTATGAAAAAATTACACTCCAAAAGACCCCGGGCTTCTGACAAAACATCCGGGGCTTAAGCCCAGTAAGCCCCCCCCACGCTCCGCCCCTGACCAGGTGTAACAATTAAGTTTAACATCCAGGCATCCATGAAAACAGAAGTTGTTAAATTTAACAGAGTTAGAAGTTAACAGGAAGTTAGCTCGCTAGTTTCCACCTAAACATGACATAGCATGTTCTGACTGAGAGATTTTTGAAACTAATTAAAACGTACAGCTCTGCTACCACTTCCAAAATAATGAAGACAGAAAACTAAACAGCAGTGGCGTTTGCAGGGTTACTGAAGTTGGACTACCTGGTATATAATGTTGTGCTACATGATTGCTAGCGACACAGCTATGTTAGCATAACATTAGCACAGTGAAGCTGGAGGATGAACGCCAGCTTTTTTCCACTCGATAAAAGTTAACGTGAGGGATTCTGGTGGTCAGGGACAAATGCAATCACATAGCAGGATGCTATACACGGGCCAAACTTCAGTCAGGAGAACAACTGAGCTCATTCATCCACAATACAAGGTTAGTTATTAATATACTGCAACATAGAGCAGCTGCGAGAGAATTCAACATTAATGAATCAATGTTACGGAAGTGGAGGAAGCGCAGTTTTTGGCTTTCCCCATATTTCAAAAGTGCTTCATCTCTTTGCTATGACTGTCGCCCGGCATAATTTGCAGATGATGATTGTTGTAGCCACTGCGATGCTTTCGACCAAAACAGGCGCAGCTTGATGACATCATCAACATGCGCTATCGCTATAGAGCGGTATAGTCAAAATCTCTATTGTTGGCCAAATTTATATCGTTTCTATCGTATATCGTTTATATCGCCCACCCCTACCCCTAGTCTTCAGATGGTGCCTGCGCTGGGCCAGAAGTAACTGACCAGATGATCATAAAGAACGGCTGGAAGTATAGACACTTTGACCTTGGAAATTTGGCGCAACTGGAAAAGGCCAGATTTAACCATTGAGGAAACCTGTTTATCCAGCTTAAATGAACTATCCAGGCAAACACCTAGATTACTTACAGTATCTGTAAGAAAGCAAGCAAAGGGACCAAATCGTGCAGCTAGCTGGTCTCATGGAGTGTGACTTTCAAACACCATAAGCTCAGCTTTCTTCTCATTTAAAATGAGAGAATTTCAAGCAGTCAGGCTCAATGAAGCTGGCAGGTCATCAGACAATTGGAAACAGATTTGAATGTCGTCAGGATAATTGGACGTTATTGGACTCATCTCGGACGGGGATGAGTCTGCCTACAGGAGGGAGGTTGAACGTCTGGTGTCCTGGTGCAGCCACAACAACCTGGTGCTGAATGCCCAGAAGACAGTGGAGATTATTGTGGACTTCAGGAAGCACACAGCCCCACTCCCCCCCCATCATCCTGACTGACACCCCCATCACCTCTGTGGACTCATTCCGCTTCCTGGGTACCACCATCACCCAGGACCTGAAGTGGGAGCCCACCATCACCTCCGTCATCAAGAAAGCCCAGCAGAGAATGTACTTCCTGAGGCAGCTGAAGAAATTCAACCTGCCAACACGGACGATGATGCAATTCTACACTGCAATCATCGAGTCCATCCTCACCTCCTCCATCACCGTGTGGTACGCTGGAGCCACTATCAGGGACAAACAGAGACTGCAGCGTGTTGTGCGCTCTGCTGAGAAGGTGATTGGCTGCAGACTCCCATCTCTGCAGGACCTGTACACCTCCAGGACACTGGGGCGTGCAGCTCGGATCTCAGCTGACCTTTCTCACCCTGGACACAGTCTGTTTGACCTGCTCCCCCCAGGCAGGAGGCTCCGGTCCATTCGCACCAGAACCTCTCGCCATAAGAACAGTTTCTTCCCCTCTGCTGTTGGACACATGAACAATAACCGTATGACTGTTCCCACCACTAACACATGACCCTACGCTGTGTTCACTGCATCATTCCATGTTTGGCACTGATCACCACCTGCACTCATGTATATATCTATCTACTTAGCACTTTTAATTCTTATTCTTATTTATTTATTTATTTTTTCATGTCTATTTAAGCGTAATTTATGACAGTATGTTTGCACTGAAGCACCGCAGCAATTTCCTAATGTTGTAAACCTGCTCAACATTTGGCAATAAAACCCTTTCTGATTCTGATTCTAACAGTGGTAGGAGATCTGATATTTGTCAAAGATAGAACCCAGGGGTAGCATGTACAAGGCAAACATTAGCGGGCCCAGCACAGACCTCTGTGGTACTCCACAGTAAACTGGGGCAGCGGCGGACGAGTAGCAGCCCATCATGACAGAGAAAGTCCTACCCGAAAGGTAGGATTTAAACCAATTAAGGGCAGAATCCTTGATGCCTATAACATGTTCCAGTCTCTCTGTATGGACATATTGCAAATCAATTTCTCATCGGGGAAAATAAAAGTTACCGTACCATTGACAACATATATTTAGGATTTATATTTGTTGCTGTTAAACTTATTTTGTGTAATGTTGAAATCTCCCAATTCTTTGAATCTTTAGGCTGAAGGAAGGACAATACTCGGTGTATTTATGCTCAATCAACAATCATTTATTTCCATACAATTCAACACTTAAGAGCATAAGGACCATCATGATGGGGAGACATGCCTGAAGAGGGTCACAGCAAGTCTCAAAATGGTGACGGGTTGCTCAGCTTTTTATAGTCTCTAGTGGCCCCCATCTAGTCGTAAAAGCCAAAACATCACATTCTTTCTCTGTTACAGCGCCTAAGTTATGACCTCGGCAGTTGTTTCTCTGCTTTCTGTAAGGTGGGGGTATGGAATGTGGTCTGTCTATCTCCCCTGTCTTAGACACAGAGTCTCCTGCTTACAAGCTTCTCTTCATGATTCAACAATTAAGTATGTAATACATTCACAGCAGATCAAGGATACAGAGTGATGCACACTTATCTAATAAACTAATATGTGAATATGTTCTGTTAACTCAAAAGTATAATGAGAACTAAACTACATACAGCTCACACACTCTATATTAAAGGGTATAATATGATCTACAGCAGTATCATACTTCAACTACTTTGATTACATATATAAGGTAACATATAATAACAGAATAATCTAATAGTAATTAGTAATTTAATAAGTACATTCATGCTTATAGTTGAACTAAAATTATTTTATTGCATTCGTGTTGGCTTGGTTAACTAAAACTGAATCCCTGTGCCTTAAAGGCTCGGTTTACGGTTAAAATCCCAGCATCAGGAATTTATGCAAATGAGTGCATGCGGTGCAGGTGGGGGGAGAGTTTTACTACGGTTTTCCTACCGTAGTAAGTTTACCGTAGGATAAGTTAAACCTGATCACTCCAGTAAGAAGATTTGCAAGCTGTGGAATAAATGGCTTAAAATATGGAAAATGTTTACAATTTTTAAATAAGTGCTTGTTTTGTGTAGCACACAAGTCTGGATTATAAATGATGTATCAATATTTTTCCTCATAAATAAGAGGTTTAAAAAATCCCTTTATTACTTTATAACTTAGCACTTAGTTCCTCCTACGCCGAGCGGCGCATCGGGCAGCTAGTGTTCTCCATCGATGTCGGTCAGCAGTGACTGCTTCAGCTTCGTCCCAGGCAATGTCGACAGTTCTCAGATCGTCCATAAATGTTCGACGCCATGTGGTCTTTGGTCGGCCTTGCTTTCGCTTGCCAGTGCGTGGACGCCATGTCATGGCAATCTTAGCTGGGCGATGAGGGGGTAGGCGTAAAATATGTCCCGCAAAGCGAAAGCGCCTTTCTGCAACAACATCGGCTAATGGGCGGGTGCCTGCTCTTCGTAGGACCTCCTCATTTGTTATTCGGTCCCGGTAGGAAATTCTCAGGATTCGCCGCAAGCCACGTTGTTGAAGCACGTTCAGGTGTTGAATAATTGCACTTGTTGAGCGCTAGGTTTCACTAGCGTAAAGTGCAGTACTTTATAAATATTACTTTATTTATTTTTATATGCCAGTTCAATTCATTGCCATAACATAAGTGCTCATTCTTTCAGAAAAGAAAAATTGGGCCAGAAGAACCTCAGACCTGCAGCTGAAGCTCAAACGGTTAACATGAAAGCTCTACCACATCTCCCACCTGAAGTTTTGATGTTGGTGTTGAGTTACCTGAACACAAAAGAAAAACATTTAGTCTGCCTCTGCTTCAACGACCTCAAAAACTCATCGACCAACCATCCCTATGGAAGGACTACACAGTGGTGTTCTTCAGACGGCCAACACCTCCTCCCAGCCCCCCTGCCCCGATGGCCAGCAGAGAACAGGGGTGTGTGAAGACCCCCAAACCTCCCTCCTCTCGCTCATGTGTAGTGTTGCTGCGTGTTGTTCTAAGGTGCATTTAAAACACAGGGGAACATGGTGCTGCTGCCAGAGAGCAGCAGGTGTTAGCATGGCCCCTCCCGAGAACCCTCAATGTCATTTGGCGTTTCTAACCTCAATCAATTTTGTTTGCACGTCACCATTCTTCCAGTCAAAGTATGATTGGAAATATTTTCCCCGTTCCATGGTTACTTGAGTCTGAGAAATGCTTTTATTGTTATTATTATTATCATTATATTTATTTTTAGCAACACACTAGTGTAATCCATGGATCTGTAGCTATTGTGATGCTTCATAGTATGAAATGTCAGTGCACCTTCTGCTGCAGAACAACAGCATCCTCGTTTTTCCCAGGTGTAACAAAGAACTCAGTCAACTTACTAGATGAATTTTTGCCTTGCACAACCTTTTATGTTTTTCTGTGTCCATGTAAGCAACAAGATCTCCGGCACCTTTGTTAGACACGCAAACGTTATGTGCCAGCTGTGCACACAGTGCACTACGCCTCCCATTTATTCCGACCGGGATGGTACGAGGGAAATTTCTTTTGCAGTTTGTCTGAAAAGATGCACTTGCGCTTTGGCATCGTTTCAGTGCGCCGTTCCGCGCTCTGTCCCGTGTGTGAACGCGGAACAACCACTTTGGGGATGACGTTGCACATATGGGTCCTCTGTAGGCCTGTAGGAAAACCCGGACATTTTCATCCATCTCGAAAATCCCCCCGGACAGAACGTGAAAAGTGGACATGTCCAGCGAAAAGAGGACGGTTGGTCACCCTAGACTAGGAGTTTATTTCAGTGCCCAAGATGACTACTTCAGTGTACTAAAATGTAACACGAGGAAATGGCAGAAAATCCTCTTGAGGTCAAGTGCACTGGTATATTGTGTGGATCTCTGTAATGGTTTATATTGACATCAGCAAATAAGACATTTTAGGCGCTCTTAACCTGTTATCACATTAATGTTGCTCTGACGGAATATTTATGGGGCATAGATATGCCCCCTCCTATGCAAACTTATACATGAGTCAGTGGGAACATGAGGCCCTTGCAAAATGCCCTCAGAAACTAATATTCTACTTTTTTTGGATGACATCATAGGGGCTTGGTCTCACGGTGAGGAAAAGTTTTCTGAATTTATTGACATCCTAAATAACCATCACTCCTCTATCAAGGTCAAATATGAGTTGCATCCTGCACAGGTGAACTTTCTGGACACAGTGTTTTTGGAACAACTGGATCCAAATTTGAAAAAGGTTTCTACTAAGGTTTATTTTAAACCCACAGATTCTCATGCCCTTTTACATAGAAGTAGTTATCATCCAAAACTCACTTTTAAAGGTATCATAAAATCGCAAATTATTAGATTCTACAGAATCTCCTCAAAGGATTCAGACCTTCAGGATTCAATCGGTACATTATTTCGGAGTCTGAGAAACAGGGGTTATTCCAGAAGGTTTCTTGGAGCAATTAAAAGCAGTACTCTTGCAGGGCTTAACTCTAACACGACGAATGCAGGTGGAGCCTTAGATGATTCAGGGGAAAACTTGACTCAGAATCAGGCCCAATTGGGGGAACCGAGCAGATTCATGCCATTGGTAACTACTTATTCATGCCCCTATTTACCGTTACACCATCAATTTAAAACAAACTTTAATTACAGGGTAATTTCAGCTCATAGGAGAAACAAGAACCTAAGGGACATGCTTGTTAGAGCTAAATTACCGGAACAGATAGGGAGAATAGGATCAGTGAAATCTGACCATTGGGCCTTCAAACCAAGAAAGTTTATGTACAATCCTCATGGACAGACAGGGGCACCCATTCTGCAGAGAACGACCTTGAACATGAAAAACATCATTTACTGTATCTCGTGTGAAAAATGCCATCGTCTCTATGTGGCTCCATGCAGATTTTGGGCTGCTGAAAATAACTTGTGCTAAAAACAGATTTTTAAAGTTTAAAGTTTGCAGGCCTCTGAGTTAGCAGATATACAGTGATGGACTGCAGATAAGATCTGTGTAACTCTGATGAGATTACAAACCCTTTGGTGCTGTAGAATATTCAGTTATTACAAGCTTGAAATAAACTCTTTTAAATGAAACTTTTAGTGTTAACTTTTTAGGGTATGAGTCTTCCTCTGCCACTTTTCAGTCTGGGGTCCCGCAGGGCTCAATTTTAGGGCCTCTGCTTTTTTCATTATATTTACAGCCCCTGGGAACCATCCTCAGAAGGCATGGAATATCCTTCCACTGCTATGCTGACGACTGTCAGATCTATCTGCCTCTGAAGCAGAACGATGCCTTCTCTATTAAGCCACTTTTAGCATGTCTAGAAGACATTAAATCTTGGATGTCCCTAAACTTTCTAAGATGCAATTCCAGCAAAACTGAGGTCATTCTGTTTGGTCCTAGTGGACCTTGTGAACCCTCCGCTATTGATTTGGGACCCCTGGCAGAGTATTTTAAATCTGTTGTTACAAACCTGGGTTTTAAGATGGACAGTGATTTTAAATTAGATAGTCAAATTAGGGGTACTGTCAAGTCCAGTTTTTATCATCTAAGGCGCTTGGCAAAGATAAGACCTATTTTATCTCAGCCGCATCTTGAAACGGTAATCCATGCTTTTATTTCATGTCGTTTAGATTACTGTAATGCACTATATTGTGGAGTTAGTCAGCATCTTCTCTCTCGTCTGCAGCTGGTCCAAAATTCAGCTGCACGACTTTTAACCAGAACTCGTAAAAGAGAGCACATAACTCCCGTCCTGGCTTCACTCCATTGGCTGCCTGTATATCTTAGAGTTCACTTTAAAATTCTCATGTTTGTGTTTAAATGTTTAAATGGTCTTGCCCCAACTTACCTCTCTGAGCTTCTGCATCCTTACTCACCCCCCAGGTCTCTCAGGTCAGCTGACAAGCTGCTCCTGGAGGTACCCAGGTCCAAGAGGAAGCTCAGAGGGGACAGGGCCTTCTCTATTGCTGCTCCTAATCTGTGGAACAATCTTTCCCAGCACATTAGAGAGGCCCCTTCACTGTCCACTTTTAAAACACGTCTTAAAACTCATTTTTACTCTTTGGCTTATGACACAGTCTGACCCTGATTTTATTGTTTTAATCTAATGTGCTGATTTTATTGTTTTAAATGTGTTTATATATATATTACTTATCTTATATTATTATTACTATTTTTCTCATTTTTTTTAACATACTCAATGTATCATGTTTGGCATGTCAAGTGTACAGCACTTTGTGTTCAGCTCGTGGCTGATCTGAAAGCGCTATATAAATAAATTGCTTGCTTGCTTGCTTGAAACATTGAAAATATTCTTTACTTTGATTTCTATTTAGCTAAGAAAAATTGACAAAAATGGCTGGCTCAGTGTGACTGGTGTTGTTTACTAAGTCTGTTTAGTCGTTTTACACAGGAATTCTTCATGAACACAGTGGACATATTGCAGCAAAAGCAATATGTCATGGTGGACTTTCAGATGCAGCCAACAGTTACGTATAAGAAAGAGAAAGGACATGAAACAGTGAGTGGGGTGTGGAGACATGTAAGTGATGTGATCAAGCAGTCTGGAACACAACAATGGAGTGATGAGCTTCAGCTTCAACTTCATCGACAGTTGTTGACACACCCCACTTGACTGATGATGTCAACAGCAGACAAATAAGAGGATATACAGGGATTATTTTATTGACAAAGTCATATGTTAATTAAGTACCAGCAAGCTTTTAAAGGGTCACAGACCAGGGATGGTCACTTTGCTTTGGCCCTGTGTGTGTGCAGGCTGGAAGAGCTTCTTCATCTGCTTCTTACTGGATTTGAACTTTTCAGAAACTCCTGCAAGGTAAGGATTATTCTCTGCCACAAACTATAATTTGCTGTGTAGTTCAAGTTTACCTGTTGTAGCATCTCTGCTGGTTAGATGTACTGCAATGCTGTTTTCGTCAAGTTAAGCATTTAAAGTATGGATAGATCTTTACTGACCTGTTTTAAGTAATTTTGGGAGTGAAAGTGGTTTTTCTGTTAAAACACATCTCAGATTATCCTTCATTTGTTTCTTTTTGGCTGGCTGTAGGGAATTAATGTGTGCATGAAATGCTTTGTGAAAATAATCTAGGATTGTAATAATAATATGACTTTTTATATCCACGTTTCATGAAGCCAGACTGAGTCAGAGATTAATTTATTTGTTTGGAGATGAATACAAGGAGGCCTTGTTTTCAGTGACTCACAGGCACAAGCAAATTTCACCTCAACAAGCTTCTTTAAATTCACATGGCAACCCACAAGGACGTTGGGATAGTTATTTCATATTACAGTCTTGATGGAGGTGTGAGGCTTGCCTGAATAGTTTGGGGCAAAAATAAACACCTTTTACATAAAAAAAGAGCTTAAGTGAGGTCTTGGTCGTTTTTTGTTTAGTCTGGATTGTAAATTGTTGTTGTTCCCTTTCCAGGTGCTCCTACATTTCAGCGAATCAGTGTGATTACTCAGGGACAAAGGACTATTAATTGTAGGTCTGCGGCCTCTGCATTGGTTGAATTTGTGTAAGGAATTGAAGTGCAATGGCTCAAACAGTCAACATGAAGGTCCAGGAGCTACCATATCTGCCACCTGAAGTTTGGGTTTTGGTGTTCGGCTACTTGAACACTGAGGAAAAGCACACAGCCCGCCTCTGCTGCAGACACTTCAGAGATCTCATCGACCACCCGTCCCTGTGGAAGGATTATACAGCAGGACTCTCCAACTTTCCCCGCTACACATCTGGATTCTGGGACACCGTGCAGTGCCGTGGGGTCAGCCGTGCCACAGTGCGACATTTAGGATCCAAAGATTGGAAAATCCTCAGCAAGTCCCTCCCATCACTCAACACCATTGTCTGTGTGAGGGAACGGCGATATTACAAGATGAAATACTTAGACAACCTGTGTGAATTCCCCAACCTGACGAGTCTTGGGGTACGAAACGCCACCTGGGTTGAGCCGTTACTGGTGCAGTGTCAGAGTCAGCAACTAGTCGAGCGGTTGACTCACCTCAGCGTCTGCAACATTCAGATGTCCTGCGACGACAGTGTGGCGTTCATCAATTGCGTGTCACGCTTGGTTAACCTGGAGTACTTGCTGTTCCACCAGCAGGAAAGTGAAAGGCTTGAGAGGATGATGCCAGTGCCCTCTTGCATCTTCCACAACCTGCTGCTAAGCCTGAAGAAACTCAAACACTTATCCTGGGGAATGAAAGGGGAGCCACCAGTGCCACTGCCCAACAACTACTTCTACCCACTGGACCCAGAAAACCCAGGTAAGCCAGTCTCCTGATTATATTTTACACTTGCAAGCATCAGAACCAATACAGTCACTTTTTACACCTTTGACAAGAGCTTTTCATCAAGAAAATACAATATTTTCTTGACATTATGCCTTAATATTGGAACAAAACCCATCATATTGAAGTCAGTTGAGCTGCACACATGCTGAATTATTATATATATTTCACCTCTGTAATATTCTTGATGTTTATAATTGAGCGATTTGTATATATTAGTGCTATTTCTTAAATTTTGGAAACTGTACTGTACTTGTAATATATTGTATTATTTAATTAGTTTAGTCTATTACTGTTACTATCTTGGACCAACTGTAACCCACATAATTTCCTTAGGAATTATTATTCTGATTACATTCATAAATACATATTATTCTGATTAGTATTGTGAGCACACAGCCTGTTGTGCAGTATTGTGTGACTATGCTAAACTTAACTGACAGAGACTAAATGTTTAGCTAACCACTTCTTTTATCCTGTAGGAGAGTACGGCGGCCCAGAACTGATCTCTTTGGAGTTAGTCAATTACACAGAAATCATCCTGTCGGAGGACGCGCTGTGGGGTCTGACTTCACTCAAGTCGCTTGCTGTCCACTACAGGTACCCCTGGGATGGTCTGCAGTGCAACCTCTATTCCTGGCTCAGTTATCTGCAACAGCTGGAATCACTCTCAATCATTGGTGAGTCAAAACATGCATTTAATCTTTGTAATGTGTGTAAGTGTGTGTAGTAAGCAAAAATCTGTTGTCTTGCATGCATCCTTTTTTTTTTTTTTTTTTTTAAGTGAAGCTGTGTGAAGCTCCAGGCCAAAACTGTTTTCTGTAACTTCTGTCCTGTCGTTTCTTTCCTTATAGGAGGGACTTTTCTTTCCTCTTATACGGAAGACCTTCCACGCCAGATGACCAGTCTGACACTGCGAACATCCACATGCATGTGCCAGATGAGCTCCATTGCATCTCAACTCCAGCGAGTTGAACATCTGGACATAGATCAGAACCGCTATGATGATTGTCTCTGCAAACAGCTTCCTACACTGTTTCCTCAACTCAAGACTCTCAGGATACGGTATGCCCAGCAGATTTTTATTTATATTACTATTACAAAGTAAAAGTTCCATTTCAAATTCAAATTTTATTTGTCACACACACACACACAACCATACACAGTATGACATGGGGGTGAAATGCTTGTAGCTGTACAATGCCTGACCATTAAATGACAGAAAAAAAGTTTTACAGTATTTACAATTTACAGGTTACTACAAAATTTACAAATTAACTTAGAAATTTACAGTAAAAAATGTGCAAATAGCAGAGGAGATTATAAAGATTATAAATTATAGGAAATGTGTGGTGGTGCGTGTTGTGATGTGTGTGAGAGTCCAGTCTTATAGCGATGTGTGTGGGAGAGTCCAGTCCTACACCTGGTTCAGGCCCCGAATAGCCTGGGGGAAGAAGCTCCTCCTCATTCTCTCTGTTTTGGCCTTAAGGGAGCGGAAGCCCTTCCCAGACCTCAACAGTGAGAAGAGTCCATTGTTGGGATGGGAGAGGTCCATCATAATCTTCCTAGCTTTGGTCTTGCACCGCTTGGTGTAGATGGACAGCAGGTCAGGGAGCTCTGATTGAATGATGCGTTCGGCTGAGCGCACCACTCTTTGCAGATCTCGTCTGTCCTGCTTGGTGCTGTTCCCAAACCAGGTGCAGATGTTTGCCGTCAGGACGCTCTCGATGGTGCAGGAGTAAAAGTTCTTGAGCACCCTCAGTGGCAGATGGAAGTCTTTAAGTCTTTTGAGGAAGAAGAGACGCTGACGGGCTTTCTTAACCAGGATGTTGACATAAACCATTTGATGGTTTATGTGTGACCTGCAGCATCAAATCATCTCACTTGAGAAACTGACATAATTTACATTTTGCTGCAAATGAAGCTTTTCTCTGTCTTGATTTCTTAAGTACAACTGAAACACTACAGAAAATCGTCTCAACAATTTCCCATTATGGACCTATCGTTGCCAACACGCAACTAGAGCTGACGTTTTTTTTCCCTGTCTTGTCTTCTGTAGCTTCCACCGTGAGGAACCAACAAGAGACCTATTGTTCCTCAACAAGCTGCGACACCTGGAGCGACTGGAGCTGATCAAGAGACAGACATACATTCTTATAAGTGACGAAAACAAAACTTGGCCGAGTCCATCTGTGGAGGGACTGATCAAGGAGCTGCGGGAGATCTCCGGGAACAGGTTCAGCATCATGACCACAATGCCCGAAAGGGACGTTTTGCAAGAATGCGACTGCATTTGGGAAAGAGTGGAAACACGATTCTAATCCTGAGGAGTGCAAAGTGAACAATACAAACAAAAATTATATTATTATACAGTTTTCCTCCAGTGCCTCATGTGACTAACTGACTGGACTTTCATGTAGATGCAGCAGGTCCTCAGTTCTGTAACTGTCAGTAACCCAAGGACTCACAATGCATGCAACACTACCTGTCACTACCAAATAAATGAAGGTCAGAGCAAGAAGCTGCTGCTTTGTTGCTGCAGAGAACTTTACACATAGTTAAAATGATGTGATGAAATATTCTACTGGTTTTTTTTAAAAGGTTTGGTTCAACCATGTTACGATGAGAAATTCTCTGGTTCTGTGAGTGTTTATGATGTTTTTTTTTTCGATCAAATAAAAACTACTTTTCATGAAGAACTGTATTATTGTTTTTCTGTGAATTTAGTTATTATTTCATTCAACAGCTTTCAAATCAAAATACAGACCTCCAAGTGATTGTATAGAAAGCCTCCCTCCTCAGAAGGACATTATCAGTGCCACGCTCATGGCTAGCTGTGGAAATTCAGTTCACTTCACTTTTTTCAGCAAAAAAGACAGTAATAAAAAGAAACCCAATCACAACGACCCTGTCATGGTCCGGGTGAGTGCTGGTTTTTCCATTGTACCAGTGTTTCCACCTTGTCTACTTGGATTGGCAACACCTGTGTCTATGGGGATTTAAGACCAGGGCCCTATTTCAGGAAGCCGGTTTAGTGCAAAGTCTGACTAAGTATACCCTGAGTTAACGAAAACTCTGGTTTTTCGGTTTCACAAAGCGAGTTCAGCTGAAGCCTGAGTGAGTCACTATGACGACACACTCCGTGAAGCTAACCTGCCCCCTAGCAGGTTTACTACAACTAACCCTGACTGTCCCCGCCTCTTTGTCGGAAACCTGACAGTAGGAAGTGTCAGACATGGCGTGTCCCTTCCTTGAAGAGCCAGTAGATCTTGAAGCCCAAATACTCCGCAGAGCTCTCCGCCGGGAGAGAGTGATCAGAGCGCGTATGGACATTTTATCATTACCTGATGATTTCCTGTGCGAACGTTACCGTTTCTCAGCACAATCAATAAGTTATTTGGATAATATCCTCAGGCCATATATTGCGCATGTGACACATCGCTCAGTCCATTACATATTCTTTGTACCGCACTCCGTTTCTTTGCAAACGGGAGCTTTCTGTACAATATTGGTGACGCTGAGCACGTTTCCAAGGCTACCGTCTGTCGGGCAGTCAGGAATGTTACAGTAGCACTGAAACGTCTCCTGCACTCGTTTGTGGTGTTCCCCGGTCACAGACCCACAAGATTCATCAAAGAGGGATTCCACAAAATTGCAGGTATCAGGATGAACAAAACTCAATGCATGATGTGGTGATACGTGAACTACCACTCAAATGGTACATAAATTTCCAGGGTTCCCAGGCGTGATTGGCTGTATAGATGGCACCCACATTCCAATCATTGCACCCTCAGCAAATGAAGGAGACTATGTGAACAGGAAGTCCTTCCACAGCATCAATGTACAGGTACATAATTCCCTGTAGCATTTCACACCAACAAGTGATGGCATCATGGTAATGGATGCTAATATGTGTTCTCTGCACTGGGTAGATCATATGTGATGCTGCCAACATCATCACAAATGTGGAAGCCAAGTGGCCAGGCTCTGTACATGACTCACGAATCTTCCGGGAATGTACACTGAGCACCAAATTTGGACATGGTGGGTCGAAGTAACTGTGAAATATACAGAGACCAATTGCCACAGGGACGTTTGCACTGACATGTATTCTTCTGTCCTAGGAGAGTTCACTGGCCACCTGCTTGGTGATAGGGGGTACCCATGTCTACCCTATTTGCTCACCCTTTACCCTGCCCCTGAACCGGGCCCACAGCAGCGTTATAATCTGGCCCATTGCAGGACACGGGGCAGAGTTGAAATGACCATCGGAATGCTCAAGGCCCGGTTCCAGTGCCTTCGTAGACTCAGGGTCACCCCAGAAAGGGCATGTGACATCATTGTGGCATGTGTGATCCTACACAACATTGCCACGATTAGAGGTGAACACTGTCCAGCTGAACCAGACATCAGCAGTGATCCACACGATGAACATCCTGACCCACCCACGAACGTACAGGATGGAAGAGCAGTCAGAGACACCATATGCCACAACCATTTCCTGTGACCCGTCACCCCAACATGTTACATGACAAATACACAGATACTGTGGTCAACTGGCTTTATTGGTCACCCTGTATGTCCTGTACACAAAGTATAAATGCGTATATTAGTATGTTGTACAAACACTGACATGATTCGTCCATCTATGATCACTCCACCCACCCTTAACTGTTGTTCCAGCAGTACAATCTCCAGCTTCGACTTTTGGATCTGCAGCTGGAGGTGCACCATTTCCATGTCGCACTTCTGTATCTTCCTGGCCAGATATGTCTTATACAGCTGCTTTACAGGGAGCTATTGCAACAAAGGACATAGCATTGGCATCCATAGTACATGCCTACTTAGGTTGGTTGTAAATCAGTGCTGGACAACCCACTGTGGTAAGGTTTGTTGTAGGAGTGGCTGGACCCTCTTCCTCTTCATTTCCAGCATCACTCTGCCAGGGACATAGTAAGTCCATGGTGTCATCATAGTACCACATTGTAGTCAGTTGTTATATTTTCCACTGTACGCTGTATACCTCATAGTGTGGCTCTGTTGCGGCCTCCTCTGTAGCAGCTGTCACTGTTTCGTCATCATATGCCTGTGGTGGAGACATTTAACAACATTGCTGTTCTACTGTTGACACATGTAGTCTGTGGAGTATTACGAGTACTCACGACTGCATGTCAGTCTGGCTCAACAGGGGGCTGCACCAGATGCAGTACACCATCACCATCAACTGGAAGAATATGGGGTTCATACAGGTCACTCATGACTTATGTGGGCGCAAATGGCAATTACCAGACATACCAATCACCATACACCTCATTGTCAGTATGCTCTCAGAGACAACCGACACTGAGGGAAGGCAAAATCAGTAGGTGTCAGGGTGGAAACGCTTTTATGGGCTTTATGTTGCATTAAGGTTCATATGTTACTCTTATTGGGAAAAGTACGAAATGTACTACTCGCTCTGTCTCTGGGAACAGGGAGCTCACCCTGTGGGAGGTTAACACACACACACACATGTATGCAAAATTAAAGGACACTGCTATGCTCTTCATAAAGACGTACCACTGCAGCTCGGTGTGTGTGAGTCTCTCCCTGGGCCCTCACCCGTGCAGCACGTTAACAGTTTCCAAGTGTCTCAGTGTTGTTTATTCACCTGACTGTTTGATAACTGTCATTCTCTGACAGTAGGACAGTAACTTCACTACGACATAGTTCATTTTGGTCAAGGTGACTGTGCAGAATGGATGTATGCACGCTATGTATTGTTTTGGATTTACCCCTTATGTAGGCACTTGTGTCTTGTGGGGTTGTTGCCACAGAGGATGTCCCCGCAGAGATGCCTTCAGCCACAGGGCGCCCACTGTTTTGGCTGAGGGCCAACTGCTCAGCCTCTGTGAGTGGTGGTGGTGGAGGACCCCCACCTGTTTGTCGGGCCTCCGCTTTTTTTCTGTTGGCTGTGACGGCACACATTTGGGCATACAGAGTACGCAAATGTGTACTTGTGATGTGCTCAGATAATTTCAATATGTGCTTACAGGAGGTATATTACTGTAGCCTCTAACTGCAATTGATTTACATAGGACACACAGACCAAGCACTATGGCTCATAATACAATTGCACCTTACCTGTTTGGACTATGTTTTTATACTTCATTTTTACTTGCTGCCAGGAACGTTTGGGGCCTGTTGGGTTGCACCTGCGCTCACATCACATCACAACATAAAATGTATGACATAGGCAATGAAATGACATATACTGAGATGACGTGTTAAATGGGTGGTGATCCCTAGATCAATGTTTAGATTAACACTCACGCATTGACTCTGTTGGTTATGTTTTGCCATGCATGCTCCCTTTCCTTTGCAGCTGCGGCTGTGTTACTTTTTTTCTGCATGATGTGCATGCTGTCGGCATATGCTGCCATCAGAATTTCCGCCTCAAGCGCTGTGAAATACGTCGACCGCGCCTTCTTTCCCTCCGTCTCCATGGTGACTCGCTTAATCTGTGCTCCACTAATCGGGGCTTTATGTATCCTCGTGCGCGCGCTTGACTTGGGGTTGTAGCAACTCCGCGTTGATTGAACTAATTGTTATCAGCCTTTCTGAAACCGAATATTCCGAGTTGGACAGTTCAGGGTTACTCAACCGTGAGTATCGTTTTTCACTCGGGGTTTTCTAAACCGGCTTCCTGAAATAGGGCCCAGGGGTCTGTTTCAGAAAGCGGGTTTAGAAAACTCAGAGTTTTCGTTAACTCAGGGTATACTTACTCAGAGTTTGCACTAAACCGGCTTTCTGAAATAGGGCCCAGGCCTCAAGTGCCGGTGTCCTGCAGGTTTCAGATGTGTGTTGATCCAACACAGCTGATTTAAATGGCTAAATCACCACCTCAACATGTCCTGATGTCCTCCAGATGCCTGGTAATGAACTAATCATTTGATTCAGGTGTGTTGACCCAGGGTGATATCTAAAACCTGCAGGGCACCAGCACCTGAGGCCTGGAGTTGCCTACCCCCGTTCTAATGTCATATAAGCAAAACAGTCTTATATACCAATGATAAACCCTTCAATGTATATTAAGCTTTTTAAGCTTAGTGTTTGCTTTTTCTATTTTTTTTGTGTGTGTGTGTGTGTGTGTGTGTGTGTGTGTGTGTGCACGCATGCGCGCGCCAAGGTGGTTTGTAAGGACATTTTGCAAGAAGACATCAGCCGATGTCCTCAAATTCATTGAAAGAAAAATTGATTGGAGGGTGCTTATACTTATATAGTTGTCAAAAGCCTAAATTCTAAGTTTCAGTGAAAACAAAAAAAAGTCCTTACTATTCACAATTACTCAACTTTTGTGTATAATCTGTGTAGGATTAGGTACCCATTGTTATAGTTTTTGTTAAAAATTGTGTGTTTCACAACATGACCATAGATAAATCCTTACAACTCCTTAAAACACCACTTTCAGTGATACTAAGATGACTAAACTACTTGATCAAGCACTTAATAGATACTGTAGTTATGGTTTATTCACTCTTGACTGTTTGATGGTTAATTTTTAAACATTTATTTTATAATATTTTGCTCTTAGAATCCTTTATATTATAAACATTGTCGTGATTGTGTGTTTTTGTGTACTGTTTGATTATCTCCACTCTCTGGAGAGCATTCCTTTGTTAAAGAGGCATAAACTCATGGAACAATGCACCTGTGATTAATCTATTCATCAGTGAGGACTTCTTAAGAGTTGGCTTCCTCCTCTCTGGTACCAGAATGTCTTCTTAGACTGCAATATTTCACAACCGCATGTTTAGTTTCTCATAAGTGTAGAATAATAAGTATCTAGTATTACTTAGATGCTCTTTGCTTTAGCGTGTAGCTTGCAGCCTTCCTCTTCACGTGCTAGAAACATATTTGCCCCTCTATCCAGTGCTCCCTTGTGACCTTTCCCAATGCCTCCCATGCTATCCCATATGGAAAAGAAATAGAAAAAACTTATAAAAGACTTGCATCAGATGTGGCCTACTTCATATAGTGAATCATATAAGGCTTATATGATTTACCCATGAAAGTGGCCACTTTCATATATTGTTTTAGTAAGTATCCAAAACATACAAGTTTCATTTATATAATTTTTCAAGGGATCTTATATCCGTTTTCACTCTTGTATGCTTTTCATACAAGTTTCACACAAGACAGATACAAGCTGTATAAGAGATATCTATCTATCTATATATATATATATATATATATATATATATATATATATATATATATATAAAAATATAAAAAAACTAACACCCAGCACGCCCCTGCGGGCGGTTTATCCTTCAAGCTCGGGTCCTCTACCAGAGGCCTGGGAGCTTGAGGGTCCTGCGCAGTATCTTAGCTGTTCCCAGGACTGCGCTCTTCTGGACAGAGATCTCCGATGTTGTTCCCGGGATCTGCTGGAGCCACTCGCCTAGCTTGGGAGTCACCGCACCTAGTGCTCCGATTACCACGGGGGCCACCGTTACCTTCACCCTCCACATCCTCTCGAGCTCTTCTCTGAGCCCTTGGTATTTCTCCAGCTTCTCGTGTGTGGCATTTTGCACACAGCCTGTAAATGTCAACAACAAAAGGAGTGTGTAAAACATGTATATTGTAGTGATGGCAGTATACTGTGTATATTTATAGTGGCAGTATGGGAAATGATTATTTGGAAATGCTTGAAATGGAAATGATCATTTACTGTGAGGTGAGGTGTGGTTGGGGTGTGGACAGTGGTTGTGCTTTTGTAACGTTGAGGTATGGACAGCTACACACTGAGGCTTTGAGCCTCAGTCCTGCCTGTTCACATTTTATTCTGTAAAAACTAAATTTTCACTGCTTTTATGACCTTTTTAGTGGGGAGAACATAGCTAGGATTTAATGATTTAACAAATCTTTTGAATCCTTTGTCCTCCACAATGCTAAATGGCTGGGAGTCCTCAATCACCATGCTGACCAGGTCTTCATCTATTTGAGATTGTTCTCCTGAGGAAAGACAATAAAGATAAAGCACAAATATAAATATCACATACGTAACTTATAACAGTTGTATAATATTGTTATATCATTTAGTAACATTACTGCATCCTATATTATCATTGCATTTGATGGCTCACCTGGTCTTGCTCCACAATCGGTGTCCCCCTTATTCTCATGCATAGCTCTGTAGTGCCTAAGCATGGATAAGGTGTTGTTGTTGTTATATCCCAGCTCCCTGGCACATAGCAAACACTTCACCTTGTACAAAAGTCAAGACAGCTCAACATAAATTGTATTGCACCATCAGTATCATGAAAATACATCTTCTGTAGAAATTTACATACCTTGTTGGGAGGAATAAGATCAAAATGTTCCCACACAGGGGAGGACATCCTCCTCTTCTTAGCTGGCTCCATTCTCTCCTGACTTTCTCTCCTCACTCTCATAAACCTCCAAACGGTCTCCAAACTCTCACTAACCGCAACTCTCCATCAAACACCCACATTTTTGAATGAAGTCTGAGGGGTTTATATCTCTGTCATATCTCGCGGCAAAGTTCGAACCACTTCATGAACCAGTCACGTGGTACAGCCGGGCAGCGAGGCTTCGGATGTCATCATTTTCAGCTCCTCCCATAAATGAAGCAAGCCTCGATACGCGCTTCGCGGAAACGCCCCCTCCATTACTCGACACACGCTCCGAAGCCTCGATACAGAACGTCCCATCACTAATATATATATATATATATATATATATATACACACATACATACACACATACATACATACATACATACATACATACATACACACACACACACACACACACACACACACACACACACACACACACACACACACACACAGCCCCGTCCACCAGGGCATGAAGCAGGTATGGAGGAGATCAAAACTCCAGACATCCAGAGGCCCTCAGAACATAAGAGACCAAGGAAGACCAACAGAGGGGCAGCCGCGCCACTATCCCAGAAAGAGCTGACGAGAGTCCCAGATGAGGGGTCACTCAGCAGCCGCGGAGCAGAAGCCAGGGGGAGTTGCAGTGATGTGCCCATGAGCATCGCCGACAGCCAGCTGTGCCAGAGTGACCGAAGTGGCCCGAGCGAGCTCCAGGCTCCGATAAGCAGCCACCAAGGAGTGAGCCGGTGTGTACCTGGACGCCCAATCCCAGACACAAAGAACCGCACTGAGGGCGTCTGCCACTGGTAGGGGAAGTGGTGGGGGAGATAGGCCTCCATACCTTGGAGGACCTGGGATGTTCCCAGAGAGGTGGCGTCTGATACCCGACCTGACATATGGACACAGACAAACAGGCACACACATATACAAACATCCATTCCCACCCTCATGCTCTCATATGCAATTACTCAACACTCACCCAACGTGGAGACAGACATAGAGAGACACTGTACACACAATCACACTCCCCAAGCGTGCTCTAAGCCCCGGGTCTAGGTATCCTTGCCCCTGGAGGGGGAAACTGCACCCAGACCCAGGTGGTGTTACCCTTTTCCCTGGGGTGGGGAGAAACAGACCTCCCCGACTCCACAGCAGCAGGGAGGCCCCACATTCCAGACCCCAGTCGGACGACCAACTTCTTCTTCTAGCCCCCCCGCTCTGCCCCTCTTGTTAAATCATCAATTAACAGTTTCTGTAAAGCTGAGTTCAGTTTCACTAGCCACACTCAGACCTGATTATTACAGACCTGCTGAATGAAGAAATCCCTTAAACAGAACCTGTCTGACAAAGTGAAGTAGGCTAAAAAATTTCAAAAAGCCAACGCATCACTTCACAATCTAAAGAAACAATATGAGAAACAAAGTCATTGACATCTGTCCATTTGGGAAAGGTTACAAAGACATTTCCATTGCTTTGGGACTGCAGAGAGTCATTATCCACAAATGGAGAAGACTTAAAACAGTGCTGAACCTTCCCAGGAGCAGCCTGCCTACCAAAATTACTCTGAGAGCGCACTGCAGACTCATCCAGGAGGTCACAAGAGATGCAGCCAGAACAGCATCTAAAGAACTGCAGGCCTCACTTGTCTCAGTTAAGATCAGAGTTCATGATTCAACAATAAGAAAAAGACTGGGCAAAAATGGCATCCATGGGAGAGGTCCAAGGAAAAAACTACTATTGACCAAAAAGCACACATTTGCCAAAAAACATCTTAATGATCCCGAAGACTTTTGGGAAAATATTCTGTTGACTGACAAGACAAAAGATGAACATTTTGGAAGGTTTGAATCCAGTTAATCCAGTTACATCTGGTATCAAACTAACACAACATTTCATAAAAAGAACATTATAGCAACAGTCACACATGGTGGTGGTATGTGATGATCTGGAACTGCTTTGCTTCACGACGCCTTGCTGTAATTGATGACTTCTGCTCTCTACCAGAAAGTCCTGAAGGAGAATGGCCGGCAATCAGTTCATGTCCTGAAGTGGACATGAACTGAACATGAACTCATGAAGTTCAAGAGCACTTGGGTTATACAACAGGATAATGATCTGAAACACATCAGCAAGTCCACCTTTGACTGGTTAAAAACCCTCAAAATGAAACCAAAATAAAGGTTTTGGATGGGCAGGTGACACTACCATCATTCATTGCATTTCAGATGGAGACGAGTCTGCTTACAGAGCAGAGGTGAGAGCCCTGACATGGTGTCAGGAAAACAACCTACTGCTCAATATCTTCAAGACCAAAAAGCTCATCATGGACTACAGAAGACTGCAGAATGGAGGGCACACCCCTATTCACATTGAGGGGACAGAGGTGGAGAGAGTATGTTGCTTCAGGTTCCTCGGGATCAACATCAGTGATCTGAACTGGTCAATCGCGTGCATGTGACATTAGCTCTTCATTCCTTGGTGGCTGAGGAAGTTCAGCATGGACTCTAGAATACTCACCAACTTCTACCAATGAACTATCAAGAGTATTCTGTCTGGCTGTATCACAACCTGATATGGCAGTTGTAATGCTCTTGACTGCAAAGCTCTAAAGAGAGTGGTCAGATCAATCACAAGATATTGCCATGTCTTAACTGCAAACCATCCAGGACCTCTACAGACAGCACTGTAGATCAACAGGTCCCCTCTGATCCCAGCTATACACTCTTCATGCTTCTGCCATTGAATAGGCAGTACAGGAGCATTCAGACTCACATGAGCAGATTCAGTGTCAGTTTCTACCCGCAAGCCATCAGGCTACGAGTAAGTGCAGTTTTCCTCACTGTCCTCTACTTCAGATTCCTGCATGGCAGATAATGAAGATGCTGCAGACGCACCTAAATGTTCTTGGTTGAGCCTCCGGTTAGTTGTCAACAGCTACAGGTCAACAGCTGGCTTTGGGTCAAATGTCTCTGTGGTCTACCTTGACAGATGAATGTGCATCATGGTTGAGAGTTGAGCATTTGTCAGACGAGATCTGTGTGCAAATGTGCACAAGGGAGTCTGACTGGAGCAAGTTGCCGGACTTTTGGTACAACGCCATTGTACATAACCACGTTGGCAGCAACCCCGTCTGTGCACACAGTGACCAACTTTGTTGTCCAGTCATCCAGTCCTGTGTTCTCGAAAAGCCTCACAAGTCTGTCTGTTATGGCCTGCGCAGTTCGGTCAGCACCCAGTTCAATCAGTCCAAGAAAGTCCGATGTAAACTCTCTGTTGCTAGACACAGACACAATGTAAACAATTTCCTGCTTAGCTTTTGTGATGCCCTCAGATCCATCAAAAAGCATCCCCCAAAATTCGGCAGACTGTACTTTGGCTCGTAACTCCCCACTGGTGGTGTGAGCGATGCTCTGCATGATCTGT
The DNA here is from genome assembly GCF_057382185.1 of Mchenga conophoros. Lineage (NCBI taxonomy): Eukaryota > Metazoa > Chordata > Actinopteri > Cichliformes > Cichlidae > Mchenga > Mchenga conophoros. The sequence goes on from NC_140536.1 coordinate 33,065,227, forward strand.
GTGCCCCCTTCATGTGAATTAGACGCACATCCGACATTTACTCCTAGCCGCTTCAATAATGGAGTATCCTCGGAATATGAAGACATAGGGCGTGCATGCTTAGCTTTATGGAAGGTGAGGAGAAAAATATTAAACAGAGCTTGCCGCTGTTCTTCATTTTTTTTCTTGTCTTGCTGTCTGTTAAGTGGGCGACTGGACATTTCTTCACAGCTAGCTTGTTTATTAGCAATGACTTGTGCCACATTCACATGTTCCTTATGTCATGGCGAATGGGGTGTGGAGGAATTAAATGAGGATCCAAGCACAGGCACTTGTAGATGTGAAGGAGGTTTATTGAAAAAATAAAGCACAAGGTGGAAATGGCAAAATGGAATCAAAACTAATCTATATTGGGACCAACTAAACTACTGAACAGCAAACATAAACACGAACATGAAGGAAGGTGAGCAGATGAACCTGAAGGCAGCTGGGCGGCAGACTGAACTGCGGAGATGATTGTGGTGGAGGTGTAACAGGTGGTGGAGTGGCTGACCGAACAGAGAGTTGTGACGGAAAAATAAGTTCAGAAACAACTGTTTCAGTGAGGTTTCCCTCTTTCCCTGAATGAACCAATGCAGGGGAAGAAACAGGCAACAGAGTGAACACAATTGCTAACACTTAGTGTGGGCTCAGAAGTGACAGTCTTTGAGGCGATGGTCATGGGTGATGCAGAAAATCCATCATTATTCTTAGTGGAAACATAAAAAAAATAGCCCCAGAATAAACAATTACAGAGCCAGAAGAAACAGAAAATGTGTCCTTTTCACTCACCACAGCTGGCTGCTTTAACATCCTCAAATCTGGCTGTGGGGTGACGCGAACGTCGCTTCCTCCTTGGAGATGGCTCCGACGGGCCGGTTAACTCCACGTCCCGCAGTTCAGACCGCACATCCTCCTTTGAGGCAAGCGGTAGCGGCGGGGGGTGGAGAAGATGAAGTTCGTGGAGAATGAAATCCTGAACGAGCGGGTGCAGTGAGTCCAATAGTCAGGAGTGACTGGAAATGAGTTGCTGTAGCCTGGCTTCCACAGCGCTGAGAAATCCCTCTCCCTCATGCTCCAGCCATAGGTTGACCAACCGTGAAGCAGAGTCAATTATGACCTCCTGAAGCTCCTTGGGTGGGGCGAATGCTGCTGGATCCATAATGTGGCTGGTCTGTACTGTCATGGCGAATGGGATGAGACATGTGGAGGAATTAAATGATCCAAGCGCAGGCACTCGTAGATGTGAAGGAGGTTTATTGAAAAAAAATAAAGCACAAGGTGGAAATGGCAAAACGGAACCAAAACGAATCTATACTGTTAGCATGGTGATTGAGGACTCCCAACCATTTAGCATTGTGGAGGACAAAGGATTCAAAAGATTTGTTAAATCATTCAATCCTAGCTATGTTCTCCCCACTAAAAAGGTCATAAAAGCAGTGAAAATTTAGTTTTTACAGAATAAAATGTGAACAGGCAGGACTGTGTAGCTACCCTACACACTGCTTCACAGCCACGTCGTACTTTTAAACAAAATATTTTTTCTTACCTTTAGGCCCTGAAAGTCATGGTGGAGGCCAGGTACCAGAAGATGAAGGAGAAAGCTAAGGCTAGCATTGAGAAGGCAGCAGCTGTGAGTCTGACATCAGATATGTGGACCTCCATCAACACAGAGGCCTATCTTGCAGTCACCTGCCATTTTGTTGATGAGTCCAACACATTAAACACCGTTGTTTTAGGAGTGCAATATTTTCCTAATGCACACACTGCAGAAAATATTGCACAAGTGAAAGGCTCACTCATGACAGAATGGGCAATTACTGACAAAGTTACATGCCTAGTAACAGATGGGGCTGCCAATATGGGGGCTTGTGCAAGGGAGCTACGACTCAAACATGCCATATGCATAGCTCACACCCTGAACTTAGTGGTGAAGAAGGCCCTTGACCAGACCCCTGAGCTCTCTGACATCTGAGCCAAGTCCAGGAAGATCGTGGGATATTTCAGGAGCAGTACCACTGCAAAGGTAAGTTCTTAAGTGGCTTAATTACAGTTTATTTAATGCTACTCAAGTGTATAGTTCTGCTTCCTTGACAATCTAATGTATGCTTTTTTAATTGTATTTTGTAAGGAGAGGCTTTCAGTGGTGCAGGAACAACTAAGGAAGCCTCAACTCAAACTAATACAGGAGGTGGAAACCCGCTGGAACAGCACTTGTAATATGCTGCAAAGACTGTTCGAGCAAAGGGAGCCAGTGGGTGCTGCTTTGGCAAGTCTCACAACAGACATCCCACCTATTTCATCTGAGGAATTTGGTATAATTTCAGAGTGAATAGAATAATCCTTTAATTGTCCCACAAGGGGAGATTTGGGTATAACAGCAGCAAGAAAACACATATACAAACAAACAGTACACAAGACACAGAACATACACAATTTTTACATATTTACATGAAGGACAATGGTTACCAAAAACTGAGTACCATACTGTTGTTAAATTAAATAAAATTAAATACAGATAAGAGGCAACCCTGGTTATAGTGTGAATCGGTTGATAAAATAGTGCAAGATACAGCGCTGATGTAAACATCTATGTTTGTTGGGAGCAGTTCTGATTGTACAGTCTGACAGCTGCAGGGAGGTAGGACCTGCGGAAACGCGTGTCTGGTTGTCCTAGCACCATTTAACGATGCAACCACTGAGCTCTCTCAGGAAAAAAAAAAAAAAAAAAAAAAGAGTGTCTGGGTCAAAGGTCATACCTTTACTCACTATGCTTGTTCATTGCCTCAATGAACAAATGGAGAAATCACCATCCATTGGGTCTTCTCTGGCTCAGAAGCTGAGGATGCTATTGAGAGAGAAGCTGGATAAAATACAAACCATGAGCATTATGTTCCTTGCAACACTGCTGGACCCAAGGTTCAGAAAACTCAGCCCTGCAAGAGCTAGCGAAGCAGAAAAAAGACTGAAAGCCGAATGTTCTTCCGTAATGAGGGCCTCCACCACCTCCTCTTCCTCCGCACTACCAACACAGCCATCAACGTCACAAACTGTTGAGGCCGTTTCCCACGGTACTATTGTTATTGCATTTGAGTTGCATTTATATAAACTGATTGTTGGGTTTTCCTCTGTATCTATTATTGTACGATCTACTGTACAATATAAAGCGCCTTGAGGCTACTGCTGTTGTGATTTGGCGCTATATAAATAACAATTAATTGAAAATTGAATTGTTAGTATCACATAAAAACTCTCCTTATTGTTTAGGTAACAACCTGTGCCGTCGCCTGGATGAAAGTGTCAGGCAGACACAGACACAAAATCTAACAGCAGATGCGAATATTGAGGTCCAACGGTACATGATGGAGCCAAATATTGGAAGGCTGGAGGACCCCTTAAATACTGGGAGAGACAAAAATATGTCTATCCTCACTTATATAAGTTAGCACTGACATACCTGTGTACCCCTGCCTCATCTGTGCCCTGTGAGCAAATGTTTTCAAAAGCAGGGGAAATATTGTCCAAAAAAAAGAAATCGCCTACAACCTGCCACAGTGGATAAACTGTTGTTTTTAAATAAAAACCAATGATGTGTCCCCTAAACACTAATCACTGTCAATACCTCAACGTTACAAAAGCACAACCACTGTCCATACCTCAACCACACCTCACAGTAAATGATCATTTCCATTTTAAGCATTTCCAAATAATCATTTTCCATACTACCAGTATAAATATACACAGTATACTGCCATCACTACAATATACATGTTTACACACTCCTTTTGTTGTTGACATTTACAGGCTGTGTGCAAAATGCCACACTCTTTAAATTCATGCCAACTAATATTTTTACGTCCAGTAGATGTCCTACTAGAGCAAATGAAGCTTCAAGACGCTTTGCGCTGGGGTGAACCAGTTGGATGAAAAGCTTCAGTGCTTCATGAAGCTTCATCTGCCCATCACTACTGAACAGCAAACATGAACACAAACATGAAGGAAGGTGAGCAGATGAACCTGCAGGGTGAACACACGGTTGAAACACAGACAGACCAGCAACCTGCACACGAGAGGACACGACTTAAATACACGCAGAAGAACACCTGGAGATTACACACAGGTGGGGAACACAGCTGGAAGTAATTGACGAGATGAGACAAGAGAAGCTAAACTGAATACACTCACATAAGACACAGACCTTCACAATAAAACAGGAAACAAGAAGCATCTACACAAAGACCCAGACTAGACACTATACTAAACCTACAGGAATCACGAGGGCACCAGAACAAAACCTACATTAAACATGAGACACAAAACCTAAAAACAAATCCCTTAACAAGAATAAACAGAAACAAAGAATTCTACTAATAATCAACAAAGCACAAGAATCAGAATACAATCCAAAATGAAACCAAAACATAAGAACTCAAAATGCTGGGTCAAAATGACCCAGAACCGTGACACCTTACTTTTTTCATGTTTGTCAAATAAAGGATGGTTAAAATTCTTTGAGCCTTTAAAAAACACACCTGCTAGATGTGGATGGGTGTGGCAAATCTTGCACCACATTTCAGTGTGCTCATTGTTAGCTTCAAGCCACGGCACATCTTGGAGCCACTTTTCTCTGGCTCCAGTTGGTGTTTCTTAGCTAGTGGCGGCACACCAGAGAAGCTGCTTAATGTCTGTTGTTTTTTGGACATTTAGCTGGTGACAAGCAACACATGTAAGGTTAAATGAGACAGTCAAGTACGCAAAGTGTCACTACGCATTCCTAATTTTTGTCACGCATGCGTACCTGCGTACCAGTCATATGCACCCCTGTCTATAACACACAGCCAAACAACTACTCACTCAATAACCACTATCAAATTATCATATCTATTCAACCTAACATACATGGTTTAGGTCATTGGGAGGAAGCTGGAGTACCTGGAGAAAACACACACATGCGCAGTTAACCCTTGTGTGGTGTTTGTATTTTTGTTACTCAGCCAGTGTTCATGGGTCTGGTGGACCCGCTAGAGTTTTGGCTTTCCAAATTAACACTATCAAACAATTTTATGTTAAATTACTCAACAGATGTTTACTTCATCCCAATTACAAGACATATGAACAGCAAACATGGTTAATTTTTTCCCTTTACCTTTGTTAGATCACATTTATGAATTAATGTGCTTCTCGTTTTTCTTTTATATAAAATGTTATAAATAAATCAGTTATAATCAAGTGGAGTGAGTGGAAAGACACAACACATTTACACGTGAAAAAATAATTAATTGTTTAATTTTTCTTTTGAAAAAAACTGAACACGGGTCTCACAGACCCGAACACCATACAAGGGTTAAAAATGCAAACTCAGCCAAGGCTTTAAACCAGAACCCTTCTGGCTGTGAGACAACAGTTCAAACCACCACACTACTGTGCCACCCATGGTAACTCATATTATAATTGATAATATAGGGACAGAAGTATGTCCTGGAATACAAAAAACATATTCCACAATCTGTACTTACTTACCTAATTCTCTCCCTAACAATCAACAATACAAATTCTCCCAGCCCCCAGAAAAACTGGGTTATCATTTCCACACTGGTTAGCATTTACTCTGCCAAGTTTGTTGTTATAACTAATAACTATCCATCCATCCCATCCATCCAAGTTTGTACAGTTCTATACTGTAAACAGAGCCAATTTTACACTGTATAATTTCCATAGGATTTATTAGTTTCAGATTTTTTTAGTCATATCATATGATCTGATTTATTCTGTACTGCTAAACGAAACAATGTTTGGTTTCTCAAACTGTCCATAATTGCTAGTGATAAATTCATTGGTTTCAGGATGCACCTTCTGCATCTTCAAACAAAAAATCAGAACAAAAGTATAATAATTAAATACATTTTTCAGAAGAAAGCTACATCTTGATACATGCTTGATTACCGGCCAGTTGCACTGACCTCGGTAGTAATGAAGGTGTTTGAGAGGCTGCTGAAGAACATCATCTCCTCCTCCATCCCAGACACCACAGATCCGCTGCAGTTCGCCTACAGATCCAACAGATCTACACACCACTCTCAGCCATGTGGACAAGAAACAGGGTAACTATGTGCGAATGCTGTTTGTTGATTACAGTTCAGCGTTTAACACAATAGTGCCCTGCAGACTGTTCACAAAGCTGAGGGATCTGGGACTTAACAGCCGTCTGTGTGCATGGGTGTTGGACTTCCTCACTGGCAGAACTCAGGTGGTGAGGGTGGGCAGGTGCTTCTCCAACAGCATCACCATCAACACAGGAGCACCTCAGGGATGTGTCCTCTCGCCACTGCTCTACTCCCTCTACACTTCAGACTGTGTGGCCACCCATGGCTCCAACACCATTGCGAAGTTTGCTGACGACACAGTGGTGTTGGGTGCCATCTCCAACAACGATGAGGCGGCCTACATGGATGAAGTGAAGAATCTGGCATCGTGGTGCCAGGACAACCACCTCCAGCTGAACGTCAGCAAGACCAAGGAGCTGGTGGTGGACTTCAGAAGGGGTCAGCACAGAGACTACAAGCCCATTATCATCAATGGAGCTCCAGTGGAGAGGGTGCAGTCCTTCAAGTATCTTGGTGTCCACATCTCCTCAGACCTGACATGGGCTGCCCACATTCAGGTCCAGACCAAAAAGGCTAGGTAGCGCCTGTATCACCTACGACAACTGAGGAAGTTCAGGGTCTCTCCAAAGATCCTCAGGATTTTCTATACAGGCGCTGTGGAGAGCATCCTCACACAGAACATGACATCGTGGTTTGGGAACAGCTGTGTGAAGGACCATAAAGCTCTCCAGAGAGTGATCCGTACAGCAGAACGCTGCTGCAGGATTGCTCTCCCCCCGCTTCAGGACACCTACACCAGGAGATGCCGGACTAGAGCAGCGCAGATACTGAAGGACCCGTCCCATCCAGGCAACAAACTGTTCCAACTTCTGCAATCTGGTAGAAGGTTCCGCATCTTCCGGGCAAGGACAGAGAGACTCAAGAGGAGCTTCTATCCCCCAGCCATCCGGGCCCTAAACACACACACCCGCCCTCTCACATCATCTATAATTGACTGAGTCAGGACTCTTCCAGACACTAAACCAAGGCACAATGTACATTTCAATTCCTTTAATTTTAAATATGTTTATATTGTCTATCCTGTAAAATAGTCAGATGTCTATTCATATTAATGTACAGAATTCACCTGCTTGCTGCTACTACTGCACATTCACCCAATATATATATATATATATATATATATATATATATATATATATATATATATATATATATATATATATATATATATATATATAATGTTTTTCCTCTACACCCCCCCCCAATTTTTTTGCACATGTCGAGGAGCGTGTCAGGCTACATTTCACTGTGTGTTATACTTGTATAACTATGCATGTGACAAATAAAGAAACTTGAAACTTGAAATGCTGGTTTAACATAAGGATCTAAAATATGTCACACTATGTTGTTGGTTGAATCTCAGATTTGTTTAACCTATGCAGATGTAAGTGTAAAACCATTGCTTCAGTGGTGGACCTTGGCTGGTGGTGTGTGAGGAAACATGTTTTGCCTTATAGTGTACCTTTTCTTCAAATAAATAACTAAATACTTTTTAAAAGAGGAATTTCCTATAAACAAACAAATGTAATAAAACTCAGTCCTTCGTCACTGTAAATGTTTCACTGAAATTTCATCAAAAAAAGTCTGAACTCTCATCACCTGACCACTTTTTATCCAATGAGCTGTTTTTCACCCCTCCCCCCTCACTTCGTGACTTCGAGTTGAGGAGTAGCAACACTTTGCTGGTGTGGAGAAGCCAACAGGTAGCTTTAAACTTTCAAATTTTGCCAGCTTTGTAGCCCAGCAACCAGTCAGATTTAGTTTTCTTGAGGTTTTTCTTTGGTGTATATTCCTTGATTAAGTTTTGTATTTCAGTGTAATTCTCATGCTAAAGCTAGCCTTTTTTGATGACACGTGTATTTAATTAGTCAAGGTTAAATACCTAGTCTAACGCACACCTTTTTAGTTAAACTGTAACATTTGAAAATACTCAGATGTTATTATTTATTCATCCCACTGTCTCCAGATTTTAAGCAATGCTGAAATATAGGTGACACGTTATTAATGAGACATTTCAGATAAGATAAGCTAACATTTAACTCTCTGGAGTGCAGATTATATGGCCAATTTACGGTGTATCAGAAACATGCGTATATAATAGTCTTTTAAAATATGTTGATAGGCCAAGTAAAACCAGAGTTATGATACATAATTTAAGCTTTTTCCTGAAAACTGTTTTTACGTTTAGTGCAGGAAAATATAAAAACGGTATTTTCTATACATTATTGCCTCTCCTTTCCTATTGTGGTGGATAAATGAACATGAGCCGATCAAACAATTAAATCAAAAGTAGTCAAAAACAGCCAATTATACCCTTGGCTCCAGAGGGTTAAGAACACCTGTACGAGATCAGTTTTCACTGTAAACTATTTTCCTGAAATATTACATAAATTGTACTTTTTTTTTCTTTTTCTGAGACAGTGAATTGCAATGCAGCCCCCGAGAGCAAAAAGTAAACCGAAAGATGAAGCAGTAAAATTTGCATCTTTGGGGCAGGACAAAGATGGATTTGAAGTGAAATGCATAAATTCAGTAAAAGGTGAGGTACTAGGATACTTGTTGAGGATTTTTGGCACAGTCATAAGTTTAACCATTGCAGTAGACCAATGTTGAAATTTTCTATTTTCTTTGTAAGGTTGAGGAGTGTTTACTAGGTGCAACTATAACAAAGGAGACGTTGTAACCCAGAAGGAATATGAAAACAGAACAAGATTGTACCATGACGCCTTAAAGGTTTTTCTTTTTGAATTCCGGTACAATGGAAAACAATTATGGTATGTAAATTAGAATAATTAATTTTTCAGCCTACTTTTTGCAAAAAGTTATGACGACCACATTAAGACAAACTGCTAGTTTGTTACAAATCCATATAATTAAAAATGTAATCAAATTGTTCAGCCTTTTTATAAAGCTTGTGTAATTTTGTGTCTTACATTTTTTGTTGTTTCAGCATTGATGCAGCCAGAGGGGATGGCTCCTTGGGCAGACTGGTGAATGACGATCACGTGAGCCCAAACAGCAAAATGAGGACAATCACAGTAAATGGAGAGCCTCATCTATGTTTATTTGCCATAAAGGACATCAAGCTGGGGGAAGAAACAACATACAACTACAGTGACTCTGACTGGCCATGGAGAGTAAAGGTACATATTTATATTTACATTTATCGTAGTGTAGCTACGTAACTGTATTGTATAGTCTCAACGTATCTGTGTTGAATGGATGTTAATGTACTTTTGTGTTTGCTTGCACAAGGTTTCAGAGCACCCTGACTGTCCTCAAGCTGATGTGCCCATGGCATCGTCGTCCCTTAAAGATGATGAGCAGGTGACTAATTTTCTGCTGTTGTTATTATTGCAACAAGAACACAGCAGAGTTGTTTGGATGTTGAGTGAGGGTGTTAGACACAAGTCCTATAGTGTTGGTTAATGTAAGATACCTACATTATGAGGACTGTGTGTGTTTTGGATGTGTAAGTCTACTGAAAGATGATCTCTTCCACAAAATTTTCCTGATGTTTTCCTTTTTTTTCTTCTTTTTTTTCTGTAGAGGAGGCAAGGGGCGTGAGACTTTTATCTCTTTCTATCTTCTATCTTAAGACACATTACAGGGTTTTGTAATTGGAAACTGGGTTTTTTGTATGGTTGGTCTGGAAATTTTGTTTGATACTTTGTGGTGCTTGCATGGTCCTTGAGACATGGTGCTTGTAAAGTCCCTCTATAATCTGCACAAGGGACTGGAAATGTAAATGCAGTGTATGTGTTAGCATAGCATATTAATACATGTAGTGTTCTCTTTGTGTTTTTACAGATGACCTCGAGAAGCAACCCCAGAGCAGAACAATATTGAAATTGTTTTTTGGACTGTTGGGCGGATATATTATTGCCATAACTGGTCACCGAAAGGGAGTGATCATCAACATGACTACTGAGGAGGTTGAAATGGCAGAAAAAACTAAGCAGGGTGCCCGCATCATCCGTGTATGTACTAAAACTATATAAATCTAAGTATACATAGACATTTTTTTATTCAGTTGAATAAACATGTCTTTTCATGTATTAAGTTAAACAGCACAAAACTCAAAGATACCATGGGCAAGCAGCTGTCCCCCTGTACAAGAATGAGTATACCTGGTTGCAGCATTACAATCATATCAGAGAGTATGTTGAAGGCTGTTCAGAGGAACCGACTTTTTTCCACAGTTCTAGTGGAGGTGTTCTTCATAGACTACCGGTATTTTTCAAGGCAGCCTGGGAGATGATGAATCTGGGGATTGCCCCCCACCTTCAACATGCTACGTTCCTCCACTTACGTGAGAAAACCTTTCATTTTTATTTTTTGACACCCAATGAAGTAGGTTAAAGTGTCATGGGTTTTATTCATGTGGTTTCTTTTTAAAACATTATTCTTTCAGGCCAAGCGACAGTTGGGACGTAAATTTTACGACAGAGTGGCAACATTTATGTGCCATGATGCCATCACAGCCAAAAGATTTTATCAAGGTTATTTAAATAAGCTAAAGTGAAGTCATATATTTATCTATACACTTACATTTATTCATATTTAGTAATATTGCTTTGCACAGCTGAGGACCCTGCAGAGGACACACTCCAGAGCCGAGCACTGACCACCAATGCAATTGCAACATATGCAGCAAGGAAAAGGAGAGAGGACAGAGGATCTGTGCAGGACGAGGACAGTGAAGGATCTGAAAAGGAAGAGCAGCAGTCATCAGGAACAGAGGAGCTTTTAGACAGAACGCTCTTCCAGTGTAGCAGTAACAAGGTATGTGTGCCCTGATTCCCTTGGTAAGAGTTTTGATTGGTTGCACTTCTTTCATATATAATCATTTACTCCATCATGAACAAAACATATTTAATTTGTACCATAAACAGATGGTGAGCCCAGGTCAGGGTGAGGGTGCCGGTAGTGCCGGAGCCACAATAAACGAAACTAAACAGGATTTGAAAAAGGGGGTGGAGCATCTACAAAAAGTGACATACCAGTTGCGCAAGAGAAAAGTATGTAATGTATGTTCTTGTACTTGTTTTTAGTGTTTTCACTGATTACTAATCTTTTAGCTTTTTACTTTTACTTTTCTAAAATCAGATGGTGGTCTTTTACAAAAATGATAGGACAGATGTGGGGAAACTCACACAAGAAGACAATCCAGAAGAGGAGGAGGAGGATGAAGCGAGGGAATGGGTTCCTAAGGTGGGCAGGAAAAATCCAGCAGAGTTTCTTCTCCTGCAGTTAAAGATGTAAGTGTTTTGTTTCCAAACATCCATGAAAATGAGTAAAATATATATTTTTCTGCTCTAAAAGCAGTCTGTTAGCTCATCTGAAGATGATGGGACAGATGACTGGAAACCCACACAGGATGAATCTGAAGGCTATTCAGAAGAGGAGGAAGAACAAGAACGTAAAAGGATTCCTAAGGTAGCCATGAAAAACAAAACTGGGTGTCCTGTGCCACAAAGAGAGGTGAAATTCATCCTGAGTTTCGGTGCTTCCACAATCAATCCATCAAAAATGAGCCAAACATATTGTTGTCTTCTCTGAAAACAGATGGCGGCAGCATCTGAAGAGGATGGGACACATGATAGCAGACCCACACAGGATGAATCTAAAGATGAAGCAGAACATTTGGGACAAATGATTCACAAAGTGGCCATGGAAAAGGTAAAAATTGTCCTCTGTTTCAATGCATTCAACAAAATATGTCTTTGTATTCTTTGACGTCAGATGGTCAGCTCATATGAAATATGCAAGGAGTAAAGGTATTGAAGGTACATGAGTTTAAATACCTGGAGTCAAGCATCCAAAGCAACAAGCAGTGCAAAAGGCCAGGCAGGGGATGGCAGGGCTCAAGATGCTAAGATTTTGTTTGGGAGTGACCAGAATGGAGAAGATTAGAAATGAGTGCATCAGAGAAACAGCTCATGTTGTATGGTTTGGACACAAAGTTAGAGAGGCAAAGCTGACATGATTTGGACATATGTAGAATAGGCATAGTGAATATATTGTTCCATATGGAGCTGCCAGGCAGGAGGGAAAGAGCAAGCCCTTAGAGGGAGTTCAAGGATATAGTGATGGAGGATATAGATAGGGTTGGTATGAACGAGGAGGCGGCTATGGATAGGATAAGATGGAGGCAGATGATCCACTGTAGTGACCCCTAAAGGGAGGAACCAGAAGAAGAAGAACTCAGCTTATTCGAAGAGGATGGAACATGATGGGAAACCTTCACCAGATAAACTCAAAGACAATTCAGAAAAGATGTGTTTGAGGAAGAGGTGAGTTAGCTGCAGTCCATTTTTAGTGAGGTCATGAGGAGGAGTAGAAAGCTGCAGTAAATCTAATGATCGTGCTGGTGTATGTACAATACCAGCAGTGAGTTCTGAGGACTTGGACGGTCCAAAAACTATTTGCTAACAAATCAGCACAGGCACTTATAGTGGTGCACTATTACAAAATGATTTTACTCACAAATAGGGGGCTAAAGTTCATTCCTTGCAGTTTGATTTGTTTCTAAAACCATCAATACCAACATGAAACTGGTTTATAATTTTTTTCTTCTTCTTGCATTTCTGTGTGTTATATGTACAGGACAGGGAAACGGCGATGAGCTCATTACGATTACAACACCAAATTCCAGTTGTTACATAACAAATCTGAACATTACATCTAGATGAGCTAAAGTAACCTTGTTTTTCTTTGTCGATCATCATTTTTCAGATGCAGCAGGCCTATGTAAGCCAAGACACAGCAATGACTGTGAATAAGAGTTCAGAAAGAAGGGTGATTCACCAAACCAGATGCTTGAAGAGGCTCACTTTTCATCAGTCAACTCTCTTTGAAGACACGATACCAAGATCTGGTAACTGGAAACCAGCAGCTGTAGTAAAAATACACATTTCCTGATGTTTTCCAATGTTTTAAATGAACAGCTAAGCCACTTGATTTGAATTTAACTGAGACTGCAACTTAAAGTCAATGAGCAGTGGTTACACAGATGCTCTTTTACTCAAAAAGTATAGTCAGCCTATCAGAAAATATGCTTAAATCATGATGGGGAAACCCTGAAATGTTGGATCTTACTGTATGTATTCATGTCACATGGTCGCAGCAAATGAGTGAAGTTTCTGCATGGCATCAAAGAATTGAAAATGAATGGTATAAACTCAAGGAACTTTGTTTTTCAACAGAACTGCAAACATGATGTGGTGTATTCGTCAGAGAAGATGTTGAAAAAATGTGCCTTTTGTAATGCACATTTTCCTGCTTTCAAGTTGATTTGCGTGAAATGTAAAGGTGAGTATTCTTGTCCTTTTATTTTAGATGATTGTCAAGATATTACTCTATTAACAAGAGGAAGTTATTACCTGTAATATTTAATTTATTGTTTCTGCTGGCACATTATTTATTCACTTATCTTATGTTTTTTAAGTTACTGGCTCTGCTCTACACTACACACCAGCTTTCTTACATTTGTCTGTTTTAATTCTGTCATCTGCCAGTGTATAATAACTTGGGGTACGGTGTGTGAATTCTGCTTAACAGAATGTGAACACATTCATGAGCAAAACATTGTCAGGCTGGCAGCTTTCTAATTCTTATGGAAATATTCAACTCATTTCAATTTTAATCTGATTCTTGTGTCAAATATTAATGACACAAGTTATTCAGTAACCAGTGAAGACATACAAACAGGTTTTAGAAGTAAACTTTTAAGTTCTGCTTTCCTGACTACATCAAGCAGCATTCTGCTTTTAGTATTACCAGCTATTACAGGCCTTTTAATGGAGTAATACCAGTTTGCCAAACTACGGCAAAATAAAACTCCATCTAACCTTCAGTCATTGACTAAAAAAAATGCAACGTGGTCATTATTAGTGGACCATTAAAATCAATTTATGTAAAATAAATATTGTGACACCATTTGTTCCACTACTTTGATACTTTAGTACCAACTCGTCTCGAACATGTACAAGTTAATTACCAATTCTCAAAAACCATCCCTAAACAAATGTCTTTTGTATGATATGTAATTTTTGCTTTTGTTCTGGGAACCTAAAATCATTAAGCTGCATGGAAGTACTGGAATATCTTTTGTAATGTAAATACATAAACACGTTCTGTTTTTCATCTGTCTCGTGTAATCTTGTATCTGGCACAAGTCCTGTTACATCAAAAGCACAAGGTTTGGACTTGAACTGGTAGGTTATTGTAAGATTTTATATTGTTAAATTTTAGTACTTAAAATACATGATGTAGACTTATTTTTCCTCATTAAACGACTGGCGACCTGTAGCCTTGACCCCCATCGTAAGCAAATGCTTCGAGAAGCTTGTCAGGGACTTCATCTGCTCTGCACTACCCAACTCACTGGACCCTCTACAGTTCGCATACCGCCACAACAGGTCCACTGATGGTGCCATAGCCCTGATACTACATACTGCCCTGTCACACCTGCAACTCAACACCTCAAAGACTAAGGAACTGGTTGTGGACTTCGGGAGGTCCAGAGAAGGTCCACTGCCGGTTCAGATAGAGGGGGAGGAGGTGGAGGTGGTCAACAAGTACAAGTACCTCGGGCTGTGGGTGGACAATAAACTGGACTGGTCATGCAACACAGAGCACCTGTATAAAAAAGCCCAAAGCCGACTGTACTTCCTCAGGAGGCTGAGGTCTTTTAACATCTGCAGGAAGCTCCTGAGGATGTTTTACCAGTCAGTGGTTGCTGGAGTACTTTTCTATGCTGTGGTGTGCTGGGGGAGCAGCACAGCAAAGAAGGACTCATGCAGGCTAGAGAAACTGATCAGGAAGGCTAGCTCTGTGGTCGGCATGAAGCTGGACACTCTGGTGACAGTGGCAGAGAAAAGGACACTAAAAAAGCTGCTGGACATTATGAACAATGCTGGGCATCCTCTGCACACGGCCATTAACAACCAGAAGAGTCTGTTCAGTGACAGGTTGCTTCTGCCCAAGACAAGAACTAACAGACTTAAAAACTCCTTTGTCCCACACGCCATCAGACTGTTTAACTCCTCTCTGGAGGGGAGAGGGAGGGGAAACAGGAGGACAAAGGAGGGGGGAACAACTAAGCTGTAGTGCCTCTTCACCTCACTGTACAATACCTTGTGCAATACTTTTTTGTAAATAGTCAATGGTGCAATAGACCTCAATACTTGAAATGTGCAATTCACTTGTATTTCTATTTTTTATTCCTATTTATCCCCTTTGTATATTTTATTTATATTTGTCTCTGTATTTATGTGTGTGTGTGTGTGTGTGTGTGTGTGTGTGTGTGTGTGTGTGTGTGTATATATATAATATTCTGTAACTGTAACTTCTGTCGGTGCTGTGCTTTTTGGAAATCGAATTTCCCAGAGGAACCCACCCGAGGGATTAATAAAGTTCTATCTTATCTTATCTTATATATTGTACATATATTTATTAGTCTCAGGTTTAGCCATTCTCATATTTTGCTTGTTTTACGTTATTTTATTTTTGCACAACTCTTTTGCTTGTGAAGCTCGTACACAAGAATTTCACTCACATGTACTGTACCAGTATACCTGCACATGTGATGTGACAATAAAAGTGATTTGATTTGAATTATTAGGGAGACATTCAAAAGGGCTGTTGGGGGGGGGGGGGTAAATACATTTTACAGGGTTTATTTATCGGATAAAATACGTTAAATGTCACCGTTATTATTGGCCGGCCTGGAAACAGCGGGGGTGTCCAAATTCAGAGGCTGCTTCCACCTGAGGACCCGGCCTTCACGGTCTAAAGAAAGCTGGGTAGTACGTCACGAGCTCCCTTGGTGGAGTGAAACTCTGCTGTCTGCTCCTTGCTATCTAAAATATAACCGGGCACTGACGTAAACTCTTCTGTTTAATCATTTTCTGTTTGACGTTTATTCAGCTGTGTGAAAACCCCAGAGGAACCCTCCCGAGGGATTAATAAAGATAAATTTAATTTAATCTAATCTAATAACTTTAATCTGAGCCAAGCCGATTTACTCACGAACAAATAAAACACTGAAAAAGCCAAACAATAAAAATTTTAAGTTATCAAAGTGACTTATACATGATGTTTAACCCGAGTAGCGAAAGACCGCGGGGGTTTGAAAACGATGTGTCGGTCGGCTCAGATATTTGAAGTTTACACAGCTACATTCTCACCTAAAAATATGTTAAAAGTTTTTTTGCGACCCAGAAAGAGAAATAAGAGTAATATTAAAACTAAGTCGCTACCGCCATTGTTGGAAACTGGAATTGGCTGGAAACTCGCAGAAACTGGAATTCTGCGATATGGTTTTTCAATTTTGTTGTCCAGGTGGAAAATCGGGAGAAATTCGGGAGAATGGTGGCTCCGGGAGATTTTCGGGAGGGGCACTAAAATTCAGGATTCTCCCAGAAAAATCGGGAGGGTTGGCATGTATGGTTGTGGCAATATCACTAACCTTGTCAAACACCTTAGAGTAAATCATATCACAGAATATGACGAGTGTATGTTGAGGCGAACTGAAGAGGAGGAGAGGGACAGGTGCTGCTAGGGCGAAACAGACATCTCTCACGGAGTCCTTTAGTGCTGCTGGCAGGCAAGGTGTTCAAATAGCGCACAGTTTTTTTATTTCTATATGATGAACCCTACATTATTAAGTGATAAGAACAAGTAATCTGATGTCCTGTAATCATTATGATGCTATGATTTGAGATACAATGAATAAAATAACTTTTTGTACAAAGTATCGGTATCGGATCAGTATCGTCGATACCACCCTGAATATTACTTGGTATCGGATTGGAAAGAAAATCAGTGGCATCGCACATCACTAATGTGCACTGCATGTATTGTCAAGGAATGTACCTTCGGAGAGACCTCGTAAATGTCTCTCAAAACGATGGAGGCTGATGAAAAGGCAGGAAGAAAAAGTCTTGTCCTTGTCCATGATGGTGGACTCAACACTGTGTCAACAAATATCCCAAGGTGTATGGAAGCTTTTAACTGTGATGAAAGATGATGAAGTTTCTGCTGCTGTGCGAAGTGACTTTTACATTCTTCTCAAGGAAGATTCGATATACAACCTTGAGGATGGGATCAGACCTGCAAATTTTCATAAACTTATCCAAGCTGTCAAGGAGGTGGCTGGGTTTGATGAAGACTAGTGATGGGATTTCCGGCTCTTTTTAGAGATCCGGCTCTTTTGGTTCGGCTCACTAAAATGAGCCGGCTCTTTCGGCTCCGAACCGGCTCTTCAGGTTGTTTTGTTGCTTTAATTAATTTATTATTCACAATAATATAAAATTATGCACAAAAGGAATTACTAACGTAAAAAAAGTGGTTTTATTTATATATGTTTATATATAAATATATGCGGTGGCCCCTAGAGACAAAACACGTACAAACTCCAAAACACATTTCTAGCATGAACTGAACTTCCAAAGCAGAGCTACTAGATCACTTAAATTACACAATTGAAAGCATGTGTGTATTGTTTGTGTATTTATACACAGGCACTCAAATATATTCAAATAATTTTAAAAAAAGTTCATCTACCTGTTACTATCACACACCAAATCCGGTCGTTGGTACTTGCTGGCTTGTGTAGCCACAAGATAACAAAAGCTCAACACTGCGCCCAGCATCCTGGAGCACTTCTGTTGTCTTTTGTACGTGTTTTGAGTTTTTATGTGCTTCTGAGTTTTTACGTGCTTCGGAGTTTGTACGTGTTTTGGAGTTTTTTCGTGTTTTGGAGTTTGTACGTGTTTTTACGTGTTTTGGAGTTTGTATGTGCTTTGTCTCTAGGGACCACTGTAAATATACTTTTATTTATTCACGCCACATAAAATGTAATAAATAAATCATATAATACAAAAATCAACTATTCACATTTCAACTTTTAACTATTTAAATTTTCAGCTGTTTCCTTTTACAAATTTAAAGTGAAAACAACACAAAACACTGCAAACCACAACGCAATTAAATATAAATTAAAATATGAAAACAAAAAGAAGATGCACATTCTCTGTCATATGGGCCCGCATGAATCCGCACTTTCTGAATCCTTTATCATCTGCAACCGAAAATAGTTGTGGATGATTACTATACCTTTCTAATGTGACGTTGTTGTCCCTGGCTCTCTTTCTCTCTCTCTGGCTCTGTTCCTGTGCTACTGAGTGTAACTACCGCCCCTCCCCCCTCTGCCCAGCGTAAAGCACAAGGCTCGCGTGCAGAGTGAAGCGGAAAAAAAGTGCGAGAGAGAGGCTGAGAGAAAGAAAAAAAAAAAACCCATGTGACGGCTCGCGATAAGGAGCCGGCTCTAGTCGTTCACGTCAAAGAACCGGCTCTAAGAGCCATTTCGTTCGCGAACGACCCATCACTAATGAAGACAGGCTCTCCTATACAACTCCAAGTCTTGCTCTAAAGTTGGGTCACTCATTGCACAAGATATTTAACATCATACAGTGTAGGGCTCTGACAGCAGAAGACAATGAGCTGGAAAAGTCAACCCAGACTTTAAAAAAAACTGTACGCATCAAAATGGTCTGAGCTTATCCTTCACAGAGCTTTAACAACTCTGAGTGACAAGCACTTTAACAAGCCATCCACACTCCCTTTCACTGAGGATGTGCAGCGTCTTCACCAATAGCTTGAAAAGATGGCAAATTCAGCATCAGAGAAATTGAAAAATAATCCATCACCACAAGCCTATGGGGAACTTTGCAGAATAACTCTGTCAAAAATTATTTTATTCAATCGAAGAAGAGGAGGAGAGGTTTCAAAGATGCAGCTGGAAGCGTTTCTTCAAAGGGACACAGCTGCCCTACATAAGGATGTTGCAGTTGGCCTCTCTAAGTTTGAGCAACAACTGTGTGCACATTTCAATCGTGTTGAAATTAAGGGTAAAAGAGGCCGAAAGGTTGCTGTACTGTTATCACCAGACATGTTTGAAGCCCTAACGCAGCTCATAAGCAGAAGACTAGAGTGTGGAGTCCCGGAAGAAAACCCCTTCCTCTTTGCAAGACCCAACTGTTTGACTCCTTACAGAGGACAGGACTGTCTCAGGATTTATGCAAATGACTGTGGTGCACAAAGTCCTGAACTCCTTAGGTCAACACAGCTACGCAAACATGTTGCAACTTTGTCTGTGTCCGAATTCAGGGGAAGGATGCTTAAAATGCCATATTTGGATGCAATGAGGTCACAGCGACTTGGCGAAAGCTGTCCGAATTCAAAGAGCACTCAAAATGTGGCGACAAATGCGTCCTACCTCTCTGCGAATTTGAAGGTTAGTCGTGTCTGAAACCAGGGAAAGGATACGCCAATGCCACATTTGGAGGCAATGACGTCACAGCGACGTGACGAAGGCTGTCCGAATCCAAAGAGTACTCAAAATGTGGCGACAAATTCAATTCAATTCAATTCAATTTTATTTATATAGCGCCAAATCACAACAAAAGTCGCCTCAAGGCGCTTCATAGATACAGAGAAAAACCCAACAATCATATGACCCCCTATGAGCAAGCACTTTGGCGACAGTGGGAAGGAAAAACTCCCTTTTAACAGGAAGAAACCTCCGGCAGAACCAGGCTCAGGGAGGGGCGGCCATCTGCTGCGACCGGTTGGGGTGAGAGAAGGAAGACAGGATAAAGACATGCTGTGGAAGAGAGACAGAGGTTAATAACAGATATGATTCAATGCAGAGAGGTCTATTAATACATAGTGAGTGAGAAAGGTGACTGGAAAGGAAAAACTCAATGCATCATGGGAATCCCCCGGCAGCCTACATCTATTGCAGCATAACAAAGGGAGGATTCAGGGTCACCTGGTCCAGCCCTAACTATATGCTTTAGAAAAAAGGAAAGGTTTAAGCCTAATCTTAAAAGTAGAGATAGTGTCTGTCTCCCGAATCCAAACTGGAAGCTGGTTCCACAGAAGAGGGGCCTGAAAACTGAAGGCTCTCCCTCCCATTCTACTTTTAAATACTCTAGGAACAACAAGTAGGCCTGCAGAGCGAGAGCGGAGCGCTCTAATAGGGTGATATGGTACTACAAGGTCATTAAGATAAGATGGGGCCTGATTATTTAAGACCTTGTATGTGAGGAGCAGGATTTTGAATTCAATTCTGGATTTAACAGGAAGCCAATGAAGGGAAGCCAAAACAGGAGAAATATGCTCTCTCTTTCTAGTCCCTGTCAGGACTCTTGCTGCAGCATTTTGGATTAGCTGAAGGCTTTTCAGTGAGTTTTTTGGACATCCTGATAATAATGAATTACAGTAGTCCAGCCTGGAAGTAATAAATGCATGAACTAGTTTTTCAGCGTCACTCTGAGACAGGATATTTCTAATTTTAGAGATTAATGCGTCCTACTTTGCCCTGAATTCTAAGGATGGGTCCGATGTATCCTTCATTTCCTACTATATCCCAGGAGTCATTGCGGGCCACCTGCCGCATAAATTCCGAACCAGTAGAAGGATTTTGGATCGGAACAATGGCGGGCGAACCGGGCGTGACAGTGGGAGAGGAATCCGCATTCAAATGTAAGTACTTGAAAATCTGGTGTTACAAAAGTGAAAACCCCATAGCGGTTCTGTTGGTAGTCTCTGGGCATATGCCTGTGTTTAGCTTATAATCCATAGAATCCCCGTGATAGATTACACGTGAACTAGGTATGGTGGCCCCAGCAGTTTGTCATGCATTGCCACTCACATACAGCTACGTTATATCTTGCTAATTAATCGGTCTGTGATACGTTGCAGGGAACAAAGAGCAAACAACTCTCCTCATCAGATTGCGACCACCTCTTCACTGGGGTGAAGAATACTGCCACTGTTGCATGGAGGTACAAGAACAAATCAATTCACACCCATATATGAGTGTAGTTTCATGAACCCTCATGCTGCACAGAACCTGTGATGTCCATTCGGTATCACTCTGGCGTGCTGATGTGCAAACATTCGGATGTGGGGATCAACATAGTTGCAAAGGTTTCTGTCTGCTCTTATTTTTCAGGTGTGATCAGGACTATACTGGAGAAGATGGGCTTGCAGGGGACAGTCACCCCCTTGCAGGCAAGGAAAAAGTGGGATAACCTCAAGACAAAATACAAAGTATGTTCTTCTCAAGCAGATAAGTCACGAGGACACAAGTTAGTAAATGTACACCTGCTAAGAAGTGTTGTGGTGTTATCATGTGTTAACTGTCGTGTTTTTATTTCCCCTGCCTTTAGGACTGCAAGTATCCAGGGTCAGGCGAGGGTGTAAGTGGGAAGCCCACTGCTGCCACTTGGCCCTGGTATGCGCTCATGGACGAAGTAATAGGATAGAGGCCGTCCATCAGGCCCCCTTTCCTACTGTCCACTCTCCCTGAGGACACTCCAGGGCCAAGTTCAGCAGTGGGTGACCAGAACGTAGCAGAATCTGACACTGATGAGGGAGACAGTCAGCCACGGACAACAGCAAGGAAGAGGAAATGGGATCGGGATGACGAGCTGCTCTACCTCATCAGGGAGGACATGCAGCAACAAAGGGAGGCAGAGGAGAGAAGGGCGCAGGAGAGCAAGGAGCGAAGGGACAGACTTTTTTCAATCCTGGAACGTCTGATACCAAAATGACTGCTGCGCCCCTCTAATTTTCTTTGACAGTTCTGTGACATTTGTGTGTTGAGATGATTTTCCAGGCACCAGACACCTTCTATTTCCTGCATTGCAGACATTTTCCTTTAAATCATTTGGTGACATTGTGCCCTTTGTGTTGGACGTTACAAGTCTTATTTTCGCAATAAATGGAATCAAACAGTAATAGTCACTGAATCCATTTAATCAACAGGTATTGACATGATGCCAAGTCATAATTACAAATAAAGAGAGTACATATCAGCAACAACAAAAACAACAACAACAACAACAAAAACAAATGTGCAAATGCATAAGCAGCATTTGAAGACTACAATGTTTGCAGCTATGTACATGTGTCCACACGAGATTAACCTGAGTATCCTGTTCCCGGACCATTTCTGTCACAACTCCAATACATGCCAGGAAGTCCCTGGCAGTGTTGCTGGATCTGCTGAAGATAGATCAGACATGGATGGGGTGCTGCAACTGTGTCCTGCGGTTTGTCTCATCTAGTCGGCAAGTGGAGAATCACATAGGGTGGTCTGCAAAGAGAGCTTAAGGATGCATCCTCCCACTGTCCACTGCAACGTCCATCCACAGGTTTGCAGGGCTGGCTCTATCGACGGCTGCTGCACCACTAAGATGTCAGAGATATGCAAGCAGGAGTGCCATGAAGTGTACTTCATAAACACTGAAAGGTGGTGGATTGGCCAGATGCTGGGAGGTGTGTAAAAATAACTCAATTGCTTGCTAATGTTACTGAATCCAGAGATTCAGTAACATTAGCAAGTGGTGGAGGCCAGCAGATGTAACACGCTGGCAGGTGGATGACGGAAAGGCAGGAGGAGCAGAGACCCGAGGCGGTGAACTGAACTTCAGGTAAGAAGTTATGACCTGCAGTCTATCTGGGTCAGATATAAACCAAGTTTAGGTGGAGTTTATTTTCATTATGCTGACTTTTTACAGTCAGTTACAATAACTCGTACTGTGTACTAGCTAGCATGACGGAGTTTCTTTTTTTTTTTTCTCTCTCTTTTTTTTTCCTTCATTTTATTCTAATTCCATTCTTTTTATTGAAATTCCGTTGTTTTCATTCAAATGATTTTGTTTTCATTCTAATTCTACTCTTTTTATTCAAATTCTGTTGTTTTCGTTCAAATTCAGTTGTTTTCATTCAAATTCCGTTGTTTTCATTCTAATTCCATTGTTTTGATTCAAATTCTGTTCAGTTCATTCTAATTCCATTGTTTTCATTCAAACTCTGTTCTGTACATTCTAATTATGTTGTTTTCATTCTAATTCTGTTGTTTGTTTTAAACTTCCATTGTTTTCATTCAAATTCTGTTGCTTTCGTTCAACTTCCATTGTTTTCATTCATATTCTGTTCTGTTCATTCTAATTCCGTTGTTTTCATTCAAATTATTTTCATTTCATTCTTTTTTTCTTTCTTTTTTTTTTTTGGCCTGTCCCGTTTGGCTCTTTTGCCATCAGAATTGTTGTCTAAAGGCAAAGAAAGATGCCCAACGGATTTACTTTACCAAATTGACCATCCCAGCCTTGCCGTAATGGTCCATTTGATTTACCTTTTATTGTTTATTTTATTTTCACTTACTGAATACAGGACAGACTTGACTGGGGGAAAGAAGGGGAGAAAGAAAGAGGGAAAGAGAAACAGCTGAGAAGAGGGACGGGGGAGAAGGGCAAAAGACAAAAACCAACAGAACGGGCAGAGAAAAACAAAAAAGAAGAAAAATGCATATATCGATCACCTGGATCACCTGTTGAGAAAGAAAAAAGAAAACAAGCAGAAGAGAACAAGAGTAATAGAATAAACAACATCACAATGATATATGGGAATATGACAGTAAATACTAAATATTAAACATTATTGTGCAGCACATAAGATCAACAGCACACAGTGTGCTTTGAGGTAGGAGCCAAAAAGGGTGTAGTTTGTGGGTGTGATCACCCGTGTGTACACCTGTGAGCATGGACGTGCTTGTTTTTTTAAAAGGTTCCTTCATGTAATGATCTGCTAGAGGGGGGGGGGGGCCACAGCCCCGTCCTCCAGGGCATGAAGCAGGTATGGAGGAGATCAAAACTCCAGACATCCAGAGGCCCCCAGAACACAAGAGACCAAGGAAGACTAACAGAGGGGCAGCCGCGCCACTGTCCCAGAAAGAGCTGAGGAGAGTCCCAGATGAGGGCTCACTCAGCAGCCGCGGAGCAGAAGCCAGGGGGAGTTGCAGTGACGTGCCCATGGGCTCCGCCGGCAGCCAGCTGTGCCTGAGTGACCGAGCCCCAGGCCGAGAGGCCGGGGGCACCCCACCTCCGAATTTTTTTTCTTCATTTCATTCTAATTCCATTCTTTTTATTGAAATTCCGTTGTTTTCATTCAAATGATTTTGTTTTCATTCTAATTCTACTCTTTTTATTCAAATTCTGTTGTTTTCGTTCAAATTCAGTTGTTTTCATTCAAATTCCGTTGTTTTCATTCTAATTCCATTGTTTTGATTCAAATTCTGTTCAGTTCATTCTAATTCCATTGTTTTCATTCAAACTCTGTTCTGTACATTCTAATTATGTTGTTTTCATTCTAATTCTGTTGTTTGTTTTAAACTTCCATTGTTTTCATTCAAATTCTGTTGCTTTCGTTCAACTTCCATTGCCAGGGGGAGTTGCAGTGACGTGCCCATGGGCTCCGCCGGCAGCCAGCTGTGCCTGAGTGACCGAGCCCCAGGCCGAGAGGCCGGGGGCACCCCACCTCCGAATGACGGAGCATGACGGAGTTTCTATATTGCTGGGCGGGTGCTATGATATTATTGATGTTGAACTTGTTTTATCTTATTTTATTTGTAAGGTTAGTTATTAGAGTTTCCAACCATCCGGTAAAAAAGGGACTTGTCTCGTATTCAGAGAAAATATTGCGCATTTTGTATTGAGGTGAAAAGGAACGCAGTTTGTCCCGGACTTCAGCTACAATGAAAAAGACAAAGTTGGAGTTATTCTGTCTTTGCTGCACAGCTGCCTCTTCTTCTCTCATTCTCTCCCCCTCCCTCCTGTTTCTACTTCAATCATGAAACTGAGCAATGATCAGCTGATCGGCTTTTCTCTCTTGTTTGTTTATCAGCGGAGAAAACTCAGAGTGAAAAACGATACTCAGGGTTGAGTAACCCCGAACTGTCCAACTCGGAATATTCGGTTTCAGAAAGGCTGATAACAATTAGTTCAATCAACGCGGAGTTGCTTTAACCCCAAATTAAGCGCGCGCACGAGGATACATAAAGGATACATGGAGACGGAGGGAAAAAAGGCGCGGTCAATGTATTTTACAGCGCTTGAGGCCGAAATTCTGATGGCAGCATATGCCGATAACATGCAAATTTTGCGGAAAAAAAAGCCTCAGCTGCAAAAGAAAGGGAGCATGCATGGCAAAACATAGCCGACAGAGTCAATGCGTGAATGTTAATTTAAACATTGATCTAGGGATTTCCACCCATTTAACACGTTATTTTATTATATTTTATTTTGTTTTGTATTTTATACATTTTATTTTGTGATGTGATGTGAGCGCAGGTGCAACCCAACAGGCCCCAAACGTTCCTGGCAGCAAGTAAAAATGAAATATAAAAATATAGTCCAAACAGGTAAGGTGTAATTGTATTATGAGCCATAGTGCTTGGTCTGTTTGTCCGATGTAAATCAATTGCAGTTAGAGGCTACATTAATTCCCCCTCTGTAAGCACTTATTGAAATTATCTGAGCACATTACAAGTACATATTTGCTTACTCTGTATGCTCAAATGTGACCCGTTATAGCCAACAGAAAAAAAAGCGGAGGCCCGAAAAACAGGTGGGGGTCCTCCACCACCACCACTCACAGAGGCTGAGCAGTTGGCTTCCACATTTGTGATAATGTTGGCAGCATCACATATGATCTTCACAGTGCAGAGAACACAAATTAGCATCCATTACTATAATGAAATGATTTGTTAGTTTGAAATGCTACAGGGAACTATGTACCTGTACATGAATGCTGTGGAAAGACTTCCTGTTCACATAGTGTCAGAGTATTTTTGTTTTTAAAGGTTTTATTATTCATATAATAATCAACTAAGAGTGTTTATATTTCTCTTCTGTACTCAACCAGCTGTATATTTTAATTGCTGGCTCCCTACTTTATAACGGAAACTGTTTGCTTTCACATAATCACTCTTTTGCCTTCACATTGTCACTGTTTGCCTTCACACTAGCAGGAAACCGCCACCCACGAGTAAGAAACAACCTTGTAGAAAACACAAAGTTTTTGAGAAACCACACCTGCGTTCTTGACAAGATAAGGATGATATTTCCTTTTTTGTATGCTTCATGATGTGTATAAATAAAGCCAGACTGCACCAAGGAGGTGTGTGAGTCTCTCCCTGAGTCTCTCACCCGTGCACGTTTAAAACTGCTCTAAGTGTCTGAGTGATATTTCATTGCATCTGAGTACTTGTTAAAATAGAATATCTTTAACACATATTCTCCTTCATTTACTGAAGGAGCAATGATTGGAATGTGAGTGCCATCTATACAGACAATCACGCCTGGGAACCGTGAACATAAATGTAAAATTTAAGTAGTAGTTCAAATATCACCACATCATGAATTAAGTTTCGTTCATCCTGATACTTGCAATTTTGTGGCATCCCTCTTTGATGAATCTTGTGGGTCTATGACCGGGGAACACCACAAACGAGTACAGGAGACGTTTCAGTGCAACTGTAACATTCCTGACTGCCCGACAGACGGAAACAGCCTTGGAAACGTGCTCAGCGTCACCAATATTATACAGAAAGCTCCCGTTTGCAAAAAACCGAAGTGCGATACAAATAATATGTACAGAACTGAGAGAATGTCCGCGATGTGTCACATGAGCAGTATTAGGCCTGAGGATGTTATTCAAATAAATTATAGATTGTGCTGAAAAACGGTAACGTTCACACAGGAAATCATCAGGAAATGATAAAATGTCCGAACGCGCTCTAATCACTCTCTCCCGGCAGAGAGCTCTGCGGAGAATTTGGGCTTCAACATCTACTGGCTCTTCAAGGAAGGGGCAGGCCATGTCTGACACTTCCTACAGTCAGGTTTCCGACAAAGAGGCGGAGAAGGTCAGGGTTAGTTGAAGTAAACCTGCTAGGGGGCAGGTTAGCTTCACGGAGTGTGTCGTCATAGTAACTCACTCAGAATTAATCTAAACTCGCTTTGTGAAACCGAAAACCCAGAGTTTTCGTTAACTCAGGGTATACTTACTCAGAGTTTGCACTAAACCGGCTTCCTGAAATAGGGCCCAGGAGATGTCCTTACTGAATCATCAGAGCTGAACAGGTGATGGAGAAACAGGTTTACCTTTTAGGTGACATGAATGAGTTGAAGGGAAGTTATTAACTGTTTCTGAGAGAGAAATAACACCAGGATCCTTTTCTAAGTAGCTGACAGCTGGTAACTGTGCAGGGGCAGATCTAGCAAAGTTTTGCCAGGGGGGCAGGTAGGGCATTAACAGGGAGAGGGGAACACAAAGATATACTTTTCTTTCTTATTCTCATGTCTCGCTTTTAACAAATAGTTATCTGAATCTTACAGCAAACGTTTTCATCTGATGTAAAATGTATAGAAATCCATTACTGTACATAGTAATTTTTTTTAGGGTCCCATCATATTTTCTTCAGAAGTAGCTAAGTACTGTATATGATGCCAGTATTTTCCCACATTTTCTAGATACTGTACCAGTACTGTGTGTAAAATGCCATCAAAAAGTCAATTAAGTTTTATTC
Organism: Mchenga conophoros; assembly: GCF_057382185.1. Classification (NCBI taxonomy): domain Eukaryota; kingdom Metazoa; phylum Chordata; class Actinopteri; order Cichliformes; family Cichlidae; genus Mchenga; species Mchenga conophoros. The sequence continues at coordinate 33,092,857 of NC_140536.1, forward strand.
TTTCTCACCTGTCTTTCTGTCTCCTTTCACTTTTTAAAGGTTGCCATGTTAGAAAAAATATTTTGCCCTGCCATACTGTTTATTGATGTGGCAAATGAATGGTTTATGAAAATATATCTAAATCTGTCATCAGTAATGATCACGTCTCACCTCTAGTCTTCTCTGTCTTAATTTCAGGTTTTCACCCTGTGTTGTAGATAGTTCAGGAGGTTAACTCGACCAAGCAGTCTACTTTCGGGTACTGTTTAGTACTGTTTAGGATGGTGTAGGTTTAAGTTTATTAGATTGATACATATATACCAACAAGACAGTGTACATCACTGTGACAACAGCGTTTGTTTTCATTCAAAGGCTTTATGGTTTTTCCTATAGTACCTGGTGGGCTGGTCTCTAGTCTAAATGCCCGGGCCGATTTTTGGCCCAGTCCAGCCCTGAATACATCTAACTTAGAACATGAATTTATTTTAGGTCTTTGTAGTTATTGGCCTACTTGGTGAAAACCCTGCACAATACTTTATTATTATTATTATTATTATTATTATTATTATTATTATTATTATTTAATTTGAAGATTTATCTGACCTATTCACCATGGTCATGAAGTCCTGTTAACTTGTGGAAAAACAAACTGAGCATTTAAACCGAACTGATTTTCTAATATATATTGGAAGAAAATTGGAGAGGGATAAATATGCCCCAGCACTGATAAGTGAAATTTCAATAGCAAGTTGTTGTTGTTGTTTATGAAAAGGAGAGAGAGAGAGAGCGAGAAAGGATAAAAAGCCGTTCAGGGTGCTGGATAGTTTCTGACCTCCAGGCATTTTTATGACAAGCCTGATAAAGATATTAATTGCTCTGACAACGTATGTGCAACATTTTCTTTAGATTGGTTCATTTGGTCTTTATCTCACCGTTCTTGACTTGCCCAACCTAACGTAACGTAATATAATGATTGGACACTGGGAAAATAACCTGTTAGAAAACAGCGGAATCTTGCAGGATGTTAAACTTAAAGCAGACTTGCATGTAAAACATTGATTTTAGACACATCACAAAAAACTCAAAGCCTGTTATTGCATTACATTCTGTTAGGTTCAGAAATTAAATCTAAAAAAAAAAAACTGTTAGTGTGACACTCTGTTGTTTATGTAAGAAGTCTCTGTGTGTCTGTTTCCTTTGTTTCCCTCTTTTATGGTTTTTCTGCTCCACCCTCATTAGTGTGACAACTACAGGTGACACTAATGAGGGTCGAGCTGTTGAAGGTGTTAAAGGTTGTTAACGATTGTTTTCACCTTTCACGGTTGTTTTCATGTGTCCAATCACTGGTGCATATGGTCTCCACCTTATCATTTATCACTCTGTTCTCCTTGTGCATGTTTACCCATGTTTTTATTTTTATCAACTCTTTGCATTTTGTATATTTTTTCAAGTTACTTTCGTCACTAAATACTTTATTTGCATTGCTTAGGAATTCTTACAATACACAAGAATGAAAGTTTTTAGGAGTCTTTAGAAAAACTAATTGGAAAGGAAATCGAAGAGTTGCATTTTCTGGTATTTATGTGTCCATTGCAGAGAGTAAGTCCACATAATGACCAGCTTTTCTCTCCTGGCTTGTCTCACAGCTGATTCACATTCTAAAAATCAGCAGTGTCTACTCTCATGTTGATGTACAGTAACACAGTGATATGAGGACAGCTTACCTCACTGTTACGCTTCTTGGCCAGCTTCACTTCTTCAGCTTAAAATAGATCCGACGGAGCTCAGCTGCACTCAAACAAAATGAATAAAAATGACCAAACTAGAGTTAAAGTGTTGATTTTTGATTATGCTGATGCAAACTGCTCATCACTTCTTTGATAAAACAACAAAAAACAAAGTTTTTACAAACATTACATATTCACTTTTAAAAAGTTGATATGACTTATCATCAATGATTGATTCAACATTATGCACGAGTTTATTCTTTGTGTTTCAAAGTCTTTGGGCATCTTCATGTGACAAATCTATTTTGGTGCATTGAGCCAGTAGAGATTTGAATTAAGCTAAATTTATGCTGTAAGATTTTTTCATATAGAATATATTTTTTGTTGCCCCCAAAAACATTTTAACAAACTGACTGTGATTAAGATTTTAATAATAAAAGATAATATTACAATTATTTTAACCATTTTGTTTCATTTAAACTAAAATTTGTTTTCAGGTATTTTTTCAGGTAACTGATTAATTTTCTAGTAGACCGATCATTCACGCTTAAGAGGATAGAATTGCCCATAAATACTGATTCTGAGCCACAAGTGATTTTTATTAAATAACACTTAAATACATTTGATTTTTTTCTGACTCTGGTGCTGCTTCTTTAATAGTTTCCTTTAAGTGGCACCTATGTTTTCCCATAGTTTTTCCCACTCTCACATGCACTTCTGTCCTTTAATGTGTAGAACAGTGTGTAGCTTTTTTGCATGTCTGAAAACGGCTGACTGGTTTAGACCAGACATGAACTTTAACCCCTCTTTTGAGGTCTTTAGCTACAGAGAGCTGTTGAGACTCGTTGACCCAGCCAGCCCTGAGACGAATACATGTAGATTGCAAACAGCAGATAAAGGTTATGCAGGTTTTGTTTAATTCACAGTTGTACGACGCCCTCTCGTCCCTGCTTTCTCTGTTTCTTTGTTATGCTAGTGCATCATTAAAAAGATGTTTGCAGTGGTTTTGGTGGGAGAAAGTGGTCGATACTTCTGTTATAGTGATGGGTCGTTCGCGAACGAAATGGCTCTTAGAGCCGGTTCTTTGACGTGAACGACTAGAGCCGGCTCCTTATCGCGAGCCGTCACGTGGGTTTTTTTTTTTTTCTTTCTCTCAGCCTCTCTCTCGCACTTTTTTTCCGTTTCACTCTGCACGCGAGCCTTGTGCTTTACGCTGGGCAGAGGGGGGAGGGGCGGTAGTTACACTCAGTAGCACAGGAACAGAGCCAGAGAGAGAGAAAGAGAGGCAGGGACAACAACATTAGAAAGGTATAGTAATCATCCACAACTATTTTCAGTTGCAGATGATAAAGGATTGAGAAAGTTTATTCATGCAGGTCCATATGACAGAGAATATGCATGTTCTTTTAGTTTTCATATTATAATTTATATTTAATTGTGTTGTGGTTTGCAGTGTTTTGTGTTCTTTTCACTTTAAATTTGTGAAAGGAAAAAGCTGAAAATTTAAATAGTTAAAAGTTGAAATGTGAATAGTTGATTTTTGTATTATATGATTTATTTATTACATTTTATGTGGAGTGAATAAATAAAAGTATATTTACGGTGGCCCCTAGAGACAAAGCACATACAAACTTCAAATCACGTACGAACTCTGAAGCATGTACAAACTCTAAAACACGTAAAAACACGTACAAACTCCAAAACACGTAAAAACTCCAAAACACGTAAAAACACGTACAAACTCCGAAGCACATAAAAACTCAGAAGCATATAAAAACTCAAAACACGTACAAAAGACAACAGAAGTGCTCCAGGATGCTGGGCGCAGTGTTGAGCCTTTGTTATCTTGTGGCTACACAAGCCAGCAAGTACCAACGACCGGATTTGGTGTGTGGTAATAACAGGTAAATGAACTTTTTTTTAAATTATTTGAATATATATATGAGTGCCTGTGTATAAATACACAAACAATACACACATGCTTTCAATTGTGTAATTTAAGTGATCTAGTAGCTCTGCTTTGGAAGTTCAGTTCATGCTAGAAATGTGTTTTGGAGTTTGTACGTGTTTTGTCTCTAGGGGCCACCGCATATATTTATATATAAACATATATAAATAAAACCACTTGTTTTTACGTTAGTAATTCCTTTTGTGCATAATTTTATATTATTGTTAATAATAAATTAATTAAAGCAACAAAACAACCTGAAGAGCCGGTTCGGAGCCGAAAGAGCCGGCTCTTTTTAGTGAGCCAAACCGAAAGAGCCGGATCTCTAAAAAGAGCCGGAAATCCCATCGCTATTCTGTTAAAACCATCTCACATTCTCCCGTCATTTACTTTTTTCTAACTGGCTCTGCGGGGGAGAATCAGTTTTCAGTTAGATGTGTGTTATAATGTTAAACTGTTATTTTGTTATTATCTTATTTGTAATACTTTTGTATGGTTTCATGGGGGAAATTAATTAGAGAGCATTAAGCTTGTTATCGTATTTCTATTTAGAACTTTTATTCACTGTTGAATGAAAATCCTCCAGACCTGTACAAAATGATCACAGAGTCCCCTCAGCTGAAATTTACTGACATACTCTACATAAAATATTTGGCACAAATTTTATGCATGTATTAACTGTGATAGGAAACGTGAAGATCTTTATTGCCATTCTTCAGTCTGTAGAAACGATCCTCTAGCTCTGTAGTAGGTTATTTGTTTATGCACTTTAACTGTATCAAAAACAGTCAAATCAAAGTAAGAACTGATCTAATCTTTAGATGATGATGATGATAAATTTCTTCCAAATCCATTTGTAGCAGCTAGAGCGGGGATGTTCAACTAGATTCCCCGAGAGCTACTGTCCTGCAGCTTTTAGACGCATCCCTACTCCAACACAGCTGAATCAGATGTGCTTCAGCGTGCCATCAAGTTTGGCAAAGGCTTGATAACGAGGTAGCATTTGATTCAGGTGTGTAGCTCTCGAGGACTGGAGTTGAACACCCCCGCTCTAGCTGCTCCAAAAGGATTTGGAAGAAATTAATCATCATCTAAAGATTAGATCAGTTCTTACTTTAATTGGACTGTTTTTGTAAGTGATCATGGATAAAGTTAAAGTGCATAAAAAAAATAACCTACTACAGAGTAGTCACACGTTTATGTGGCTCCATGCAGATTTTGGGCTGCTGAAAATAACATGCTAAAAACAGATTTTTGCTGGCCTCTGAGTTAGCTGATATACAGTGATGGACTGCAGATAAGATCTGTGTAACTCTGATGTGATTACAAAACCTTTGGTGCTGTAGAACATTCAGTTATTACAAGCTTGAAATAAACTCTTTTAAATGAAACATTGAAAATATTCTTTACTTTGATTTACATTTAGCTAAGAAAAAGGGACAAAAATGGGTGGCGCAGTGTGACTGGTGTTGTTTTCTAAGTGTGCAAGTTTAGACGTTTTACACAGGAATTCTGCATGAACACATGCAACAGCAATATGTCATGGTGAGCTTTCAGATGCATATGAGAAAGAGAAGGGACATGAAATTAGTGGGTGTAAGTGATGTGATCAAGCAGTCTGGAACACAACAATGGAGTGATGAGCTTCAGCCTCAAGTAAATGGTAAATGGCCTGCATTTGTATAGCGCTTTTCTAGTCCTTAAGGACCCCAAAGCGCTTTACACTACATTCAGTCATTCACCCATTCACACACACATTCACACACTGGCGATAGCAAGCTACATTGTAGCCACAGCTGTCCTGAGGCGCACTGACAGAGGCGAGGCTGCTGGACACAGGCGCCACCGGGCCCTCTGACCACCACCAGTGGTCTGTATCAAAAACATGGGGTTAGTATCTTGCCCAAGGATATTTGGCATGCAGCCAGGAGGCAGCCTGGGATCGAACAACCGACCTTCTGATTAGTGGCTGACCTGCTCTGCCACCTGAGCTCAAGCACCTTTGATTGACCTATCGAGAGTTTTTGAGGTGTAAAAGAAGTCGTTGACACACCCCACTTGACTGATGTCAACAGCAGACAAATAGGAGGATATACAGGGATTATTTTATTGACAAAGTCATATGTTAATTAAGTACCAGCAAGCTTTTTAAGGGTCACAGACCAGGGATGGTCACTCTGCTTTGGCCCAGTGTGTGTGCAGGCTGGAAGAGCTTCTTCATCACTTTTCAGAAACTCCTGCAAGGTAAGGATTATTCTCTGCCACAAACTATAATTGCTGTGTAGTTCAAGTTTACCTGTTGTAGCATCTCTGCTGGTTAGATGTACTGCAATGCTGTTTTCGTCAAGTTAAGCATTTAAAGTATGGATAGATCTTTATTAACCTGTTTTAAGTAATTTTGGGAGTGAAAGTGGTTTTTCTGTTAAAACACATCTCAGATTATCCTTCATTTGTTTCTTTTTGGCTGGCTGTAGGGAATTAACGTGTGCATGAAATGCTTTGTGAAAATAATCTAGGATTGTAATAATAATATGACTTTTTATATCCACGTTTCATGAAGCCAGACTGAGTCAGAGATTAATTTATTTGTTTGGAGATGAATACAAGGAAGCCTTGTTTTCAGTGACTCACAGGCACAAGCAAATTTCACCTCAACAAGCTTCTTTAAATTCACATGGCAACCCACAAGGACGTTGGGATAGTTATTTCATATTACAGTCTTGATGGAGGTGTGAGGCTTGCCTGAATAGTTTGGGGCAAAAATAAACACCTTTTACATAAAAAAAAAAAGAGCTTAAGTGAGGTCTTGGTCATTTTTTGTTTAGCCTGAGTTGTAAACTGTTGTTGTTCCCTTTCCAGGTGCTCCTACATTTCAGCGAATCAGTGTGATTACTCAGGGACAAAGGACTATTAATTGTAGGTCTGCTGCCTCTGCATTGGTTGAATTTGTGTAAGGAATTGAAGTGCAATGGCTCAAACAGTCAACATGAAGGTCCAGGAGCTACCATATCTGCCACCTGAAGTTTGGGTTTTGGTGTTCGGCTACTTGAACACTGAGGAAAAGCACACAGCCCGCCTCTGCTGCAGACACTTCAGAGATCTCATCGACCACCCGTCCCTGTGGAAGGATTATACAGCAGGACTCTCCAACTTTCCCCGCTACACATCTGGATTCTGGGACACCGTGCAGTGCCGTGGGGTCAGCCGTGCCACAGTGCGACATTTACGACCCAAAGATTGGAAAATCCTCAGCAAGTCCCTCCCATCGCTCAACACCATTGTCTGTGTGAGGGAACGGCGATATTACAAGATGAAATACTTAGACAACCTGTGTGAATTCCCCAACCTGACGAGTCTTGGGGTACGAAACGCCACCTGGGTTGGGCCGTTCGTGGTGCAGTGTCAGAGTCAGCAACTAGCCGAGCGGTTGACTCACCTCAGCGTCTGCAACATTCAGATGTCCTGCGACGACACTGTGGCGTTCATCAATAGCGTGTCACACTTGGTCAACCTGGAGTACTTGCTGTTCCACCAGCAGGAAAGTGAAGGGCTTGAGAGGATGAGGCCAGTGCCCTCCTGCATCTTCCACAACCTGCTGCTAAGACTGAAGAAACTCAAACACTTATCCTGGGGAATGAAAGGGGAGCCACCAGTGCCACTGCCCAACAACTACTTCTACCCACTGGACCCAGAAAACCCAGGTAAGCCAGTCTCCTGATTATATTTTACACTTGCAAGCATCAGAACCAATACAGTCACTTTTTACACCTTTGACAAGAGCTTTTCATCAAGAAAATACAATATTTTCTTGACATTATGCCTTAATATTGGAACAAAACCCATCATATTGAAGTCAGTTGAGCTGCACACATGCTGCATTATTATATATATTTCACCTCTGTAATATTCTTGATGTTTATAATTGAGCGATTTGTATATATTAGTGCTATTTCTTGTAATATATTGTATTATTTAATTAGTAACAGTAATAGACTAAACTATCTTGGACCAACTGTCTAAGCCACATAATTTCCTTAGGAATTATTATTCTGATTACATTCATAAATACATATTATTCTGATTAGTATTGTGATCACACAGCCTGTTGTGCAGTATTGTGTGACTATGCTAAACTTAACTGACAGAGACTAAATGTTTAGCTAACCACCTCTTTTATCCTGTAGGAGAGTACGGCGGCCCAGAACTGATCTCTTTGGAGTTAGTCAATTACACAGAAATCATCCTGTCGGAGGACGCGCTGAGGGGTCTGACTTCACTCAAGTCGCTTGCTGTCCACTACAGGTACCCCTGGGATGGTCTGCAGTGCAACCTCTATTCCTGGCTCAGTCATCTGCAACAGCTGGAATCACTCTCAATCATTGGTGAGTCAAAACATGCATTTAATCTTTGTATTGTGTGTAAGTGTGTGTAGTAAGCAAAAATCTGTTGTCTTGCATGCATCCTTTTGTTTGTTTGTTTTTTAAGTGAAACTGTGTGAAGCTCCAGGCCAAAACTGTTTTCTGTAACTTCTGTCCTGTCGTTTCTTTCCTTATAGGAGGGAATTTTCTTGCCTCTTATACGGAAGACCTTCCATCCCAGGTGACCAGTCTGACACTGCGAACATCCATATGCGCATGCCAGATGAGCTCCATTGCATCTCAACTCCAGCGAGTTGAACATCTGGACATAGATCAGAACCGCTTTGCTGACAGTCTCTGCAAACGGCTTCCTACACTGTTTCCTCAACTCAAGACTCTTAGGATACGGTATGCCCAGCAGAGTTTTATTTTTTATTACTATTACAAAGTAAAAGTTCCATTTGATGGTTTATGTGTGACCTGCAGCATCAAATCATCTCACTTGAAAAAAGTGTCGTCATTTACATTTTGCTGCAAATGAAGCTTTTCTCTGTCTTGATTTCTTAAGTACAACTGAAACACTACAGAAAAATCGTGTCAACATGCAACTAGAGCTGACGGTTTTTCCTGTCTTGTCTTCTGTAGCTTCCACCGTGAGGAACCAACAAGAGACCTGCTGTTCCTCAACAAGCTGCGACACCTGGAGCGACTGGAGCTGATCAAGAGACAGACATACATTCTTATAAGTGACGAAAACAAAACTTGGCCCAGTCCATCTGTGGAGGGACTGATCAAGGAGCTGCAGGAGATCTCCAGGAACAGGTTCAGCATCATGACCACAATGCCCGAAAGGGACGTTTTGCAAGAATGCGACTGCATTTGGGAAAGAGTGGAAACACGATTCTAACCCTGAGCAGTGCAAAGTGAACTATACAAACAAAAATTATATTATTATACAGTTTTCCTCCAGTGCCTCATGTGACTTTCATGTAGATGCAGCAGGTCCTCAGTTCTGTAACTGTTAGTAACCCAAGGACTCACAATGCATGCAACACCACCTTTAAAATAAATGAAGGTCAGAGCAAGAAGTTTTGTTGCTGCAGAGAACTTTACACATAGTTAAAATGATGTGATGAAATAATCTACTGTTTTGTTTTGTTTTTTAAAGGTTTGGTTCAACAATATTACGATGAGAAATTCTCTGGTTCTTTATGATTGTTTGAGTGTTTATGTTTGGTTTTTTTCGATCAAATAAACTAGTTTTCATAAAGAACTGTATTATTGTTTTTCTGTGAATTTAGTTTATTATTTCATTTAACAGCTTTCAAATCAAATACAGACCTTCAACTGATTGTATAGAAAGCCTCCCTTCTAAGAAGGATATTATCAGTGTCACGCTCATGTCTAGCTGTGGAAATTCAGTTCAGTTCAAAAAAATTTTTTTTTCAGCAAAAAAAGACAGTAATACAGAGAAACCCAATCACAACAACCCTGTCATGTTCCAGGTGAGTGCTGTTTTTTTCCATTGTACCAGTGTTTCCACCTTGGGAAGAAGGCGTGTTGTCTACTCGGATTGGCAACACCTGTGTGTAATCAATGTCTACAGGGATTTAAGACCAGAGCTCACTTGAACACTTCAGAAGGTGGAAAGAGGCAGTGGCGGGCAACAGGGGAAGGTTGAGACAAACCAAGGAAATTACAGACCTATAGCTTTAACATCGAGTATCTGTAAAATGATGGAGCAAATGATAAATCAAAGTGGGTTCAGAAGAGGGAGAAATTCAAGGGATCCGGTGTTGTGTTTGGAACACAAAGTCAGGAAAGCACAAATAAAGAGGGTCGTGGCAGTTTTTTTTTTTTTTTTTTTTTTTGATATAGAAAAAGCCTATGACATGATGTGGAGAGAAGGCCTACTAATTAAAATCAGTTAATTGAGTGTGATGGGGTCAGGCAGAGATAAAGAGTATGTTCTCCCTGTCACAGTTTGATTTAGTTCTCTTTCGTTAAAGTTTTTATTGCACGGTCCTAGGGGCCGCTGGATCATCCAGATTTCTTCTTTGAGACTCCTGTTCAACTTCTCTGCTCCTCTTCTCCTTCCCTCGATGGTCCTCTTTGGAATATACTGTAGTCGATCCCTTATGACTGACTGGTTCTTGTATTAAATGATTGTGAAAATATTCAGCTTCTGAGCTAACGGGAAGAGTGGTAGATATAATAAAATATAAATTCTAATAAATTAACTAAAAACACTATATTAAAACAAGAAAGGCAGACAGATTCCTGCATTAAATTGTGGAGGGGATTTAGCCTCCACAAGACACTGAGTGCTTTTGTGCTTTTGTTTAGTAATCAACATAACCACACAATTCTTTGTTAGTTTTTATAAAACACAATTTGTTTACAATCTCTAAAGTGTACATGCAATATCAGTGCCAGAGGAAACTGTCTAGTCCATCTGATATCAATATTTCTTATTTTTATTAGAGAGAGGGAGAGAGAGACTCTGTACCCACTTCTGGTGGTGAAAAAAATTGTTTTCCTTGGTCTCTGGACTTAGGTTCAGAGAGCGGTGGCACCTTTGCCTTAATAAGAAAATCACCCAGGTTCCTGTTCCTCCTAAAGGCTGCGATTATTCTGTGGTCAGTCAAGATTTGGTTTCTTTGAAGAAGATTTTGAAAATGGGTCCTAATCGTTCCAACCAATTTGCACAACGCAGGGGAATATGTCACCCATACTGAGAGCATGGGGGGGGACACATCAATTGGTTTGGTTTGGTTATTAGAAATGATTTAAGGCACTTTCTTAAGAAAGAGCGACTATACCCTCTAGTGGCGAGTGCCGCAAATAGGATTCTGGTGGCCTGTTTAAAATCACATTGCTGCGTGCAGATTCTGTGAAAACGGAGTAATTGTGATTTAATAAGCCCAGCAAATGTATGTTTTGGGTGAAAACTGGTTTTAAACAGTAGGGCATGTGTATCCGTGGGTTTAAAGAACACTTTTACATCCAATCTGTGGTCAGTTAGAAAATTTGGGCCCTTGAATGTTGTCGTGTCCAGAAAATCAATCTTGGTTTTATGAAATGTGGATTTAAGCTTTATTGAGGCATTATGGCCATTTAGGGTATTCAGGAACCCTTCAAAATCTTGCTCAGAGTGATGCCATATTCCCCAAATGTCATCCAGGAACCTGTAATAATATAGTGGCTTTTTAACACACTTGCTTAAGGCTTCAGACTCCCATTCAGCCATGAAAATATTGGCGTAAGCTGGAGCGAATTTTTTACCCATGGCTGTACCCTTTACCTGTAAATAGAAATCCCCGTTGAATTCGAAATCATTTCTTGTAAGGTTGATTTCTAACAATTGTATTAATTCTTTGTCCGGTCTCTTTTTTTGTCCAGATATTTTTGGAAAATTCGTCTGAGTTAAGTCCTTCCTGGATGTCAATGTTTGTGTACAGACTGTCAATATCAATAGAAAACAAGAAGGCTTCATCAGGGATTTCTATTTGTAACTTATTCAAAGACGGAGGATAAATGTCATTTGATACATTCTTAAGATGATGGATCGCTTTAATGAGTCTGTGAATTATACGGACCTTGGCAGAAAAATCTGGGTCGTCTGATTGTATTCTATCTTCAGGCGGCCCAGCTCGCTCCGAACGAGTGGGTTTTAAATAGCGATTATCTTGGGTTGGTCTCTGCTGAAAGTTCCCTCCCCGGTGTCGGGTCACAAAGTGATTCACAGCCGGCCGTTCCCTTCTCGAATTTCGGTCCCGTGTTTGGAAAGGGCGATAATCATTGTTTTGTCCCCGTCCTCTAACAACTGACACGTAGGTCCTCGGGCTGTTGCGGCTGGGGTAGCTGGTGTGTCGGGCCGTCCTTTGTCTACTCATATCGGCCGACCAGTAGCGATCCTCATTCCGGCCTCTTCTCCGGCGAAACACGGTCCAGTTGTCCTCTGTCTCCCATGTGGACATGATTGGAACAATGCCTCTAAACTTTGTTTAGCTGCGTTGCTGCTAAAATTCAAAACAAGCAGCGTCAAGCCGTTCTCTTCTAATGGATGAGACAAACTGCGACTGAGTAGATAACTGAGTGCTTTATTTTAGCGTAACTCAAAATTACAAAAGTCAAATATACTTGCAAGCCAAAACGCGACGTTTCGGTTACAATGAACCTTCTTCAGGCTGGCTTGCAAAAAAAAATAAAGTCCGGTACAGCAATCATGATGTCCGTACGTGATCCGTACAAATGAACAAGATACATGGTTAGACACCATGTATCTATGTGCCAAATGGCACAACAACTTTTCTGGAGGTGTTCTAACCCTACCTTCTAGTTTCGCCCTCACCAAAATGTCCCCAAGACTGGGATTCTTCCTGGGAGCTCTAATTACCCGCGCCTGACTGGGTACCTCCCAGCCCGGTTGCATTACTCTAAAATGCTCTTGTATGCCACTTAAAAACGGTGTAATCCCGATGGAAGGTACAGACAAAAGGGAGGAGTAACTTCTCTTCCACCATATCCTCTGCCCCTAATTCTGTAGGAGGTCGGGTCTCAGTCTCAAACAGCCGCTGCCCTGTCCCCACGTTCGATCGACTCATACCTTTAGTTTGGGAAAGGCGAGTGGGAGAAGGGAGGAGAGAAGCTAATGTCTCCCTGCGTACTCTCCTTAAAAAGGAGCGCAAGTAACCCCGCCTCCTCAGGCTCCTAAATAGTACTGTTATCACCTCATGCAAGTCTGTTTCTTTTCAATAAATCTGGTGAAATCTGAGGATTTGGGATTTTAATTATGCCACGAAATGTATGAGGCGGGTGGTAACTGGTACGATGCATGAGTACGTGCGTATCCGTGGGTTTGAAATACACCTTCGTTCTCATTCTTTTCTGACCATTCACTGTTTCAAAAAACACTGTCTAGGAAATTAATTTGTGAATGATTTGTCTCATGTTTGAATGATGGTGTGTATTCAAGACCTGCACAAACACTTTAAAACTCTCCTCTCCATGGGCCCACGCGCCTATAATATCATCCAAAACCCGGAGATAGAATATGGGTTGCAGTGCGCATTTGGCCAACGCTTCCCTCTCCCACTCGCTCATATAAATAGTAGCATATGACGGTGCATATCTCTGCCCCATGGCCGTGCCCTCAACCTGTAAGTAATAATTATTGTCAAATTGAAAATCGTTATTGGTAAGACAGAGTTTCAGCAGTTGGAGAATCTCCGTATCTGGGCGCTTAGCGTCCGGGTATCTCAGAAAGATGTTTTTTACTGCCGCTAGACCCATCTGTGTATTGATATTAGTATGTAAACTATCAATGTCTATAGTGAATAGAAAGGCTTGTTCAGGCACGACCATGGGACGTATCGTCTGCAAAAAGTGATAAGTGTCCTTAAGATAACTGGGGTGCCAGTTGGAGAGAGGTCCCAAAAAGAGGTCTGTATTGCGATATGTTGTAGGTGGAGCTACTGCAGTCAGAAACAATCGGTCTCCCAGGTGGAATCTCATAAGGGACCATCCAAGTGTCTGGTTGTTTATGTATTTTTGGTAACAAATAAAACTGCCTAGGCCTTTGATCATCGCACGTCCGACCCTACGGCTCGTAGAACTGAGCATACCTAAAGTCAATGTCCAGCAAGAGACTCTTTATTGGCTCAAGCTTTTGCTCCAGATTTTGCAGCTTGATCAGCTCCTGACACTAGCGGTACTATTATCACCGCTGTTATGTTCATTCAGGTCCAGGTTACAGTTAAAATTAGGATGGAGGGGATCAGAGCGGGCAAGCGAGACTCTACTCCTCTTTACCGCTTTTTCCCGTTGTTCTATCGTCATTTCCCCCACCTCCTATTATTAATTAAAATATATATATATATATATATTTTCTTTTTTTTTAAATTCGGAGCTGGTTAGCTGCAGGCCGGTAAAGCTCGCTAGGTGGACGCCGGGAGCGCGGAGGGGCTGAATGAGGCGTCGTCAATATAGGAGGCGCCGGTGACCGGGCGAAATCCACCCCTGCCCCTGAGTGTGCCAAAAAGGAAGCAGAGGGAGATGCAGGTAACTCCTCAATCCCTGTATTCAAATCTACAGCCACATTAGAGCAAACCATCTTATTGGGATGAATCAGACCCTCCCTCCCCACTGTCCTCCTCCCACCCTCCTTAGCCTTCAACTTCGCCTTAAAACTGAACTCCCCACCCTCCCCAAGCGAGGTGCGGGCATTCCCCTCCCCATATTTCTTTACTTCTTGTATCTACTCCATTAGCGTTCTCTGTTCGCCTAGAGAAAGCGTGTGGGTTTTGTTTTGTTTTTTAGCAAAATTCAATTTTATGGGTGCCTGAGTCGGCAATGCTGGAAATTGCTCCTCATCATTTAAATCTATTCCTAGTGCTTCAACCGCTATCCCCTCTCCTCCCTCTCCATTTTCTGCCTGTGGATGCCCGCCCTCCAACTGTTTCCCACGCTCGTCGTCTCTCAAAACCAAAAGTGATTCCACAATTGTAAAAGTGGAGGCCTTCAACCGGGCCCCATATCTCTTCCCTGCACACCCTTTTGCAATATCGAGTGACACCTTGTTCATTTTCACATATTTCAAAGACTGTATCACAACTTCATAATTTGCATACAGAATGTTCATGTTGTTCTTCGTCCAGGAGTCTGTGTTATCCGCTAGTTGCGCTTTAACCTTATCATTCGGTGCTGCTGGTTTAATAAAATCAGAAAGTCTGGTGGCCTGCTTTACCATGGCCTGTGGGTAAATGTCCGTTTCCAATGCTTCCTTTACCACATTTTTATGATGTACAGCTTGAATTAGGTTGAAGGTGTCTTTTGCGCACTGTCTGGTGTTAATATCGGGTGCATGGTTTATTCTAGCAGGTGGCACATCGGCTCTCCGACTCCTAAACCGTTTCACCACAGGCTTGTCTGGCCTCACCAGTACTTCAATTTGTCCCGTCCCTCCCAGCCCCACCTTGCGCGTTCCCAGACCAGTCTGCACTGGGCTTTCCCTCTGACCCAATTCATTATAGGATCTAACTAAATTACCGGTGAGCTCACCTGTGATGTCCTGCGCGTGCCAGCCCGATCCCAACCTGTCGGGTGGGTTCTCCCGTCCTCGCAGCTTTCTCCGGTGTTGTGGGAACAAAGCGTCATGTTCCACCTCCTGTCATTGCTCCTCTGCCGATGCTGCATAGCATGCTGCCATCCCGGGCGGTGGTTCTCCTGTTCCTTTCACACAGAGTCTGTTTGTAACGAGGCTCAGCAAAAACAATTAATCCACATATGTCACAATGAGGATATACACAGAAATATTTTAAATGGAGTTCCAAATGCAGTTTCTCGGGTATACCTGAGTTTTGGATCAGAGAGAGCGCTATGTCCTGTCTGAGCCTGGTAACCCCCTCCTCGTCAACAGGGTAGAGTATATTGGTCCCCGAAAGTATTTGTTCTGCAAGCTGAACATTGTCTACTCATTAGAATCTGTCCATTCAGGTACAATACACCATGAGCATTTTACTTACCTTGCATACAAAGACGCCACAGGATGTTAGGTCCTGCTGTTATGGATGGGCAACAGTTGAGCACATCCATTTGCTGATGGCTGGACATTTTCTCCTAACAAGAGCTCTGGAAAGGAGGAGGGGGGGGAGAAAAAAAAAAAAAAAAAAAAAAAAAAAAAAAAACACGTACTGAATGTTATTCAGTGCAGCAGCCTTATGTAATTCACATGTACAAGTTAGAAAAATGACTGCTGTGGTTAACATTAGCCTTTTTTGCTTACCTTGTTATATCCCTGCACTTATCCATTTGTGCTTGTGTTGCCCCAAATGGGTCAACAAACGCAACCCACATCTGTTAGATACATTATCTTGAAAAACAAATGGAGATCATGTTAAACCTAGTAATTTCACTTCAAATTCTCATGGTTGTGTGATGTCTTACAATGAGTGTCCAGTGTCTGTTGTCACAGACTGCTCCAGCTGCCACGTCATAATTCAGCAGATCTAGCTACAAAGTGAAGTGGAAATTTGGAATTCAATCATGAATAGTCTTAAATGAGGATGTTTAAATGTCAAAGCCAACTCACCTTTCTGAAACAGTTTGTGGACCCCTGCCAAACTGATGTCATGAAATAGGAGTCCATAATCAATGCAGCGTGTTGTCGCCCCACCAGTGTCAAATAGGCATTTATGATCTAGGAGCACAAACGGTACATTGTCATTTCCTTCCAATGAGGCAACCACTCATGTGGAAAACATTTACATACCTCACTTTCCAACTCTTTCCCAGGGGCCAAATCGGCAATGTTTTCCGAAAATAGCTTGTAAGGCCCAATTTTGGACCACAGCACCTTTCCCCTCGCATGGAGGAGGTGACACCGGTGGTGCCGATGGCCCCTCGCAGGGAGGCGGTGACACTGGTGGTGCCGATGGGCCCTCGCAGGAAGCAGACAAGTTCTTCAGTTTTGCTGGGACCCTCTCCTCAGGCTGGAAGTAGTGTGTCAGTTGGTCGATGTTGACCTTCAGAGTCCTCTTGCCCTTCTCTGACACCAAGTCAGCACTTTTGCCATCCAGCATCACAATCTTCAAGGGTCCCAGCATATCAGCATCCAGTTTGCCACCTTTTCTCTGTTCTTGCCTCACATTTTTGCAAAAAACCAGGTCTCTCACCTGAAAGCCATCTTCCTCTCCCCTTTTTGTCTTTCCCCTGCGGATTTTGTCTTGGGTGGTTTTAACATTTTTGGTTACTTCAGCGTATACCACCTCCTGGGATTGTAGGCCCTCACACACGTCTTCATTTGAAATTATTTTAGTGACCATGTCTTCTGTGATCTGCCAAAATAGAATGACTGAGTAACTGGATTAGGATTGAGACATTTTCTTTCTTGTAAATTACATCATTTTACCCTGTATTCCTTTGGGATCTCCGATGGATACCTTGCCTCTCTGCCGAACATGAGGAAATATGGGCTGTATTTTGTCGTCAGCTGCTTTTTTGTCCTCAGTCCAAACATGGTGGACTGCAGAAATTTGTCCCAGTTCTTGGGCTTGTCACTCACCAGTTTGAGGGATCTGAAAGGTGAATGCATAAGAACAATATACTTAATAGCCAGCGTTGTGACATAGTTACAGCACAAAACATAAATGACAGTATTGTACCTCTGGATTGTGCCATTTAATCTCTCCACCATTGGTTTGGGGATGGTATGGTGAGCAGAGGCTTCTTTGGATGCCCAGGGTTTTACACAAGCCATAGTTGACCTTGAAAAGGGGATCACATTAGTCATCCAAGCTTACATTACATATTTGCTTGAGCTATTAATACCTTACCTTGTTGCAGAACTCTGAGCCCTGGTTAGCAGTCTTTTAGGTGCACCAAATTTGTAGAAAAAATCCAGAATACAACTGGTGACCTCATCTGCAGTTTTGTTTTTCAGTGGGTAGGCCTCTGCCCATTTGGTGAAATAGTCAACCATTACACAAATGTACTGATTACCACCATCCGTTAAGGTCAGTTTACCCACAAGACCCATTCTAACGAGCTCAAAGGGCTCTGTGACCTGTGAGGGGGGGAAGAACATGTTACATTTGATGTATTTGTACAGTATCAAATATTCTGTCTGTGTTACTGTACCTTGATTGGAATGTATCCTTTCTCTTCCTTAATATTGGCCCGCTTACACTGGCATTGTGGGCACTGAGCAACCTATTGACAAATGAAGTAACGTTACATGCTAATAATCAGCAAAATGCCTTAGAGCTGTAGGTGATATGGGTTAGTCAGGAGCAACAAAGTACAAACAAAAGACAAAAACAAACAACAGAAAAACAAACAAGGGGGGGGGGGGGGAGTTTTGGGGTTTTCAAAATGAGTTTGAGGCTCATTCAGACAAAATGTGCTCACCCATTTTTTTTTAATGTTCCCCTCCATGCCAGGCCAGTAATAGCGTGCCATGATAACACTGTGGGTCTTCTCCCATCCACAGTGTCCGCCAAAGTGGCTGGAATGAAATTCCTCAAAAATGTCATTTGCCTCTTTGGCAGAGCAGACCACTTTTGCCAGGTTCTCAGTTTTGTTCTTCTTCTGCCTGCATACATAATACAGGTCTCCAGCTACATTAAGCATGTAAGGCAAGACAAGAACAAACAGAAAAAAAAGAAATGGTCACATTACAGCACAATACTACACTCTGATGGTTTACATGACATTATCCATTGTACTCACCATTTATCCTGAAGGTCTCAGCTCTTCTCTTGATTGTATATCTTTCCCTGCTGGTTGATCCTTCAGGATAGCGATTGTGGAGTTTGAACTCCAGAAGCTCCCTCACAATTTTGGGATCCATTTCCCTCACCTACACCTGTCCACCTATCTACCCACTCCACTGTACCACAAACACAGACTCAAAGACACACCACACAAACCTACTAGCACACCTCAGTCACTCACTTTCAGAAGTCTACTCTCCCACAAGATCTTCTCAACCACACTGGCTATAGTTGCCTTCTAATCACTGTCTAACTGCTGTAAATTCACTAACTGCTATCGCCTCACAAAACCCGCAAATGTTGGTTGTACTCACTATGCTTATATAGACTGCATATAACTACCAATTCTCTCCAGCTGTGCTGCTTAATTACCTATATTGGCTACCAGTGTTCCTAGCAAACACCACATGATTGCACAATTGAAAGATACAAAATCACAGTAAAGAAATAGGCAGACTACTCTGACAAGGTGTTGTGAGCACACTAATGACATATTTCTGTAATCTATGTGTGAAGTACATATTTTTGTTGTGTAAGAGCATAAACAAAAGGAGTTGTGATGTCTAAAACTTCATGTATATGATGAGATGTAAATGGATACACAATTGTGTTTCATGTGGTTGCATGGTTTATGGGACAGAAAAGACAACATTGACAATCACAAATGTATTGTGATACCGATACCGGTGCCAAATCGGTACTTTTGAAACGGTGCCAGTGCTCAAACCGGTGCTTAAAGAATGAAGAACACAAAATTGGTCCAAAAATCTCTCATGTTCAGCTGTTTTTTTTGTAAAAAGATAACAATGTTAGCCTTTTCTGCAGCTATGGGGCATATATGGTATCACTCTTGGCTGGAAGCAGTGCTTAAACAATGGAAAAAACACAAACTCTGTCCAAAACCTCTCATGTTTAACTGTTTTCCACTTTTTCTTTGGTCATTTTAGCCTTTTTGGCCAGGGTGAAGGGAGTATCTGCCATCAAACAAGAGGACAGCCGCATGTAGCTATGATAATGTATGCTAGTTCACCTTACATGCATTAATTTAATAACGTGGTTAGCCTACTCAACATAAATTACACACGAACAACATTAAGCTACTCACGCAGAGAAGAACGGCTGCTGCTGCCATCATCATCTGTCATCATTTCTGCTACACTGGCAGGGCTAGGGGCCAGGACTCTCCTCTTCGTGTTTTGGGGGATGTTGCTAACTCCGGGTCCGATAACAGGCACCACACCCGCAGTAGATGTGCTCGGTGTGAAGTCTCGCAGCAAGCTATCAAATACGGTGCATTTCTCGGCTTTTTAAAAAAACCCGCTATGCGTTGCCAGGTGTTTCATCGGATTCGAGGTGTTACCTCCTTTGACAGTATCACAGTATCAGCTTAAAGCACTTGTTGCAGGCTGCTGAGTTTGCATATTTTGCTGTGAAGTACAGCCAGACTTTTGACCGCTTCGCCTTGGACATTTTTAATCTGTAGCTCTGCTCTAAAAGAACGTACGTACCTGGACCCGCCTACTATCCTCGGAAACGTAAAATGATTGGCTAGAAGTGTATCACAGCTCAGGGAAAAAAAGCACCGAAATGTGCGCTGCTTTTCGGTCTGGTTACTACCGTTTATGTCAGAACACACCGGTACCCATCCCTAGTCACAAGTTAATCTAGTAGTAGGCTATGGTACTTGGCCACAGGTGGCAGCAGTGGACTGACCTGCATTGGAGACTGGTCCAGCTGCTATGTGGTAGTCAGTAGATGGGTTCCAAATTGAGGATTATATCCAAGTTTTGGAGACTGTTTATTACTGATCACTGTGTAACTGCTGTACATTCAGCGTAACTGCCATCTCCTTATGGATTGTTATTAGATTGACCACACCTATACAGACTGTATATAACAAGCAACTCTAAAATGTTCATTTGCAGAGAAAAGACACACGCAGACTATGCTAACGACATGTGAAATTACAACACTGGTGAAATATTAGTGTGTCATATATTTGTTCACGACATTTTTCTTATGGGCAAAAGTATTGATATCATGATGAACAAGGGTGGTGATTCTTATGACTTTGTGTACATAATTTGGCATTTTGTACAAATGTAGGCTGATATTACATACATGATATCATTTCATTCATTTCAAAGGTTTATTTGCATGATGCACAGACAGACACAATTGAAAGGTGCAAATGTATTGTGCATGAAACGAATTCAAACGTGGTGCAGATTTGGGTCACAAGTTGATCTGGCTGTAGGTTGTGGCACTTGGCCAGAGGTGGCGCTGGTTGATTCAAGTACACGTTAGTGCACAAAGTAAACTGCACGCTGTAGTTGTGCAGCAAAAACGCTGAAACCGGAGAAATAAAACGTGCGAGGGGGGATGATAACGATGACAAGAGTCTCCCGATCATTGAGGATATCACCAGGTAAACTCGCGACATTTTTAAACATTTTGTTGTTCAACAGCATCAAGACTGACGGAGTGTGTTTGAGATAACCTTACAAGTGTCACAGAGACTGGTTTGTCGGCAGCAGCTCCTGAAACG
Organism: Mchenga conophoros; assembly: GCF_057382185.1. Taxonomy (NCBI): domain Eukaryota; kingdom Metazoa; phylum Chordata; class Actinopteri; order Cichliformes; family Cichlidae; genus Mchenga; species Mchenga conophoros. The sequence goes on from NC_140536.1 coordinate 33,113,691, forward strand.
CAAGTCTGCCACACATCTGTTCGACCAACGCCAGTAGATCTAAACGCCAGTAGATCTGGAACACCGGCCGCACAGGAAAAAACGGTCCAGAGCAATCCAGAGAATTGCGAGAGAATTTGTAAGTTTGTCTGATGTTGACTTACTAATTTTGGTCCTGAAGCCAGTCATTTCATCAAGTTTGGGCTCCCGACACTTTTTGTTGGTACTCGAACTGCTAGCGCTAACAGCTCCCACAGTTTCTGCGCTCACTGCAACATGTTTTACATTTAGATGGTACTGTAAGGTTCAAGTGCTTCAGTGGTATGTAAACTCCTTTTTGCACAATTTGCACAAAACAATGCTTTTATCAAGGCTTCCGTTGGGTAGTCTTTTGAAATAAAATTTGCCTCCGATTAGTCCTAGCAACGTGCTTTCTTCTGATTCTTTGTAAAGTGAAAGGTGTTCATCAGTGCAATCGGTAAACCAGGAAATCGTGCATTGACAAACGTTCCCCTTTACTTTGAATGCAAAGTGAGACAGGGCTCTAGAGTGTGACCAATTTGGTCGCAAATGTGACCAAATTTTTCAGTGGTACGACTAAAAAAAAAAAAAATTTGGTTGCACCTGTGCGACCAAATGTTCGGGTAGCAAAAAAAAAAAAAAAATCTGCAACCTTCCCTGTGGTCAACAACAGACACGCATTTTGCCCCTATCGTGGACTAAACCAATCAGAGATAGTCAGGGGCGGGACCTCTCTGATTGGCCGTGGTCCAGTTGAAAGTGCAGGTGGAAGTGGGAGGTGAGTAGCTTGAATAAAGCGATATCAATTCATTAAATCCTGAATCAACTTTTAAATATAACTGTTTTGCCAGAAACGCCAGATTCTCAGATTAAAGCTCACAAAACCATTTCAACAACAACCAAACAGCAAATGAGAGCAGGTACACGGATTCCACACAAACACGTAAACACAGAGCGGACCGACGCATCAGAATCAACTTTCTTTCTCGGCTTTCTCACCCGACGGCCCGTAGACGGACATGCTGTCGGAGCTTAGGGATTCTGATGCGTCCAGTACGCGTTGTGTTTACATCTTTTTGCGCTGATTCTGAGCTGCAGGTTTTGTCTCTCTCCAACCAAAATTCACCGAGCCAGCAGCAAAAGAAGCAGCAAACTGCGCTTCACATTTGATCAATGTCGTTATGAATTTTGCTGTTTTGCTTCCACAACTATTAAAATCACACTTCATGCACAGCTAGCTCTCTCTCTATCTCTCTCTCTGTACTTCAAGAACAGTTTCCCGTCTCCAATCTCTGTTTTCTGTATTATTCATTCGCTTATTACCCACCAGTCTACTGTTGTTTACAGCGCTGTCGGCTGCTGTCTTTTTCTTTTCTTTTTCTTTTTTTCACTTAAATGACCTCGGACAAGAAAGCCTATTTTTTCTGTTGTTCAATACTGAAGAAATTCAAACTTTATATGCAGAACATTGTAGAATATTTTTAAGGTTATCTGCTATAAAAAGCCAGACCAGGAAAATCTCCTTCATGTTTTTCTGTTTTATTCTCAGTTACTTTCACACAAAGGCATCTGCTGTGATGTTCACAATTCTGATGAAGTCACTGATAAATGATGAGAATTATAATATTTCTGACTGCCTGAGGCTAAGTTGAATCGAATCCGGACTTTGAAAACCGGAATCGAATGGATTATAGAAATCAGTGATGATACCCAGCCCTAGTGAGCAGCCTAGGCATGACAGAAGTGGATGTAGCTGTAATAGGAAAAGAACTATTGCTAACTTTTCTGTTAAGGCCTGATCCTTCAGAAATTCATAGCCAGTGCTCTGACACGGTGTCATCAATCTTTGAATGCTGAAAAAGCACAGTGTATCCAGAAAAACACATTATATTATATAAATTATTATAAAATTTGTGTGCGCCTAACTTTTATGCCGGTACGCCTAACTTTTTAAAGTTAGGCGTACCGGTACGCCCATGGCAAAAAGTTAGTCTAGAGCCCTGTGAGACACGTATTTTTTTTTAAAATTTGGTTGTTGTTTTTTTTTCAAATCATTAATCGCAATTAACGCGATAACTTCTGTGAAATTAAGTATTTACGAATTTTTATTTTTTACGTATTTTTATCAAATCATTATTTTCATGCATATATGTATAACTGGTGCTTTAATGTTATTCTTGGTCAAGCCACAATTTGTCTAGATCAGGTGTCTGAAACTCACGCCCTGGGGGGCCACTTGCGGCCCACCTCACCCCTACTTGCGGCTCATATATTGACGTGAAGAAATAAAATGCAATATGGCCCTTGAAGTTACTTTTCTTGTTGGGGAGGATTTGTTTGTTGTTGAGTGCAATGTTAAAATAAGTTCTTTAAAAAGCAAAAAATGATTTAATATGAAGGCATTATGAGCAGAGCAACAGCAAACATGTTGAGGGATTGGCTGTCTTAGGCTACGTTCACACTGCAGGCAAAAGCGCATCAAATACGTTTTGTTTTTTTTTGACCCTATGCGACCCATATCCGATCATGCTATGACAGTGTGAACGGCACAAATCCGATATTTTCAAATCTGATCTGGGTCACTTTTGTATGTGGTACTGAATCCAATACATACCCGATGTTTTAGAAAGCGACTGCTGTGTGAATAATCAAGTCGCATTAAATCCGTCTTTTACGTCACTGACACAAGACAGACGCCAATTATCAGCGCCCGATAAGACATCCCAACACTTCCTGGCCATCCAGTGAAACTGTTGGGAAGACAACGTTGGAGAAACATGACGTTTTATTTATACTGTGTAATCTGCAGATTCTGACAGAAATCTGCAACTATCCTTTGAAGCACCGCTCCTCTAAAACAGCAATAAGGATAATTATTAGGTTACATTATTATGTAAATAACAAAATAACTTAAAGCAAAAATTGGGAAACGTAAAGTCCGAAGTCTTTATATTAAGGGCCATCAGTCAAACAATATTGTTTTCTCTGGGTCTAAACAGCACGTTGTGTGTGACGTCTTCTTTTGCGCATGCGGGCCGCTTTGAGGGTTCACACTAGAGCGCGTTTGCTGTCGCATTTTATTTGTAGTGTGAACAAGCAGAAAAAAAAGATTTGATCAAAAAATCGGAATTGAGCATTAAGACCTGCAGTGTGAACGTAGCCTTAGTCCAGTGAGAGAAGTATTTATAATGAAAACAATTTTCACTAGCAGTCAAAAACTACTGTGTACACTTATGTCTGCATTTTTATTTTGTTAAATACGAACCATTAAAAGTGAGAAAAAAAATTTGTGTTCACATTCACAGTTTTGTTATACTTGTTATATAGCTGGCACTGTCATCTAATGTGAGAGCCACGTAATTTTGAGATCCCTGATCTACCGTATATTCTGCACTATAAGGGACACTTAACCCTTGTGCTCCCCTTCGGGGCAGCCCCGGACCCCTGGGGTCCCAGAGTACCCCACCCTCAGTAGAGACAGGTGAATGAGGAGGCTGAAGAGCCGCATGCGGCTCCGGAGCTGCAGGTTGCCGACCCCTGGCGTAGATGTACATGAAGAAATTACTCAAAAATAAATTATCAGCATTTATTAAATAATCATGCTCCATAAATAAAACAAAACAATGTTTTTGTGCATAACAAAAAGCACAATTGTGCAGTCAAAATGTAAACTAAAAGACGCTGAGCATAATAACAAAGAGACAGATTTCACAGCTGCTCTATTCCCAAGTGCGTCATCTACTGCGTGACTGACAGCCTTGAGTTTGAAATCCTCTTTGTAACCATGTCTCTGAACAGGTGCCATTTATGGCCCTTATACACACACAATATGGTAATATTACATTGAAGCACAGTATGTATCGCTCCAGACTACGGTAGCCGTAATGCTCCGACAGTCCATCAAGCGGTGCAGCCCTGTAGCCTACCAAAGTTGTACTAAAACATTTTTTGACAGATTGCTGAGCGCCGTGTACCACATAAAATCGGTTCGCGGTCAGTAAGCACAACCAGAATTCATACAAAAGGCGCACTGTCAATTTTTGAGAAAATCAAAGGATTTTAGACCGTGCAGCCCCTGTGGGCTGCATGTTGTTAGCGCGGTTAGCTCGTTAGCGCGGTTAGCTCGCTAACGTGTTGCCGCCGTGCAGCCCCACGCACGGGGCGATCCGCGGTAACTCGCTAACGGAGATTTGCCGCGTTCATCTTGTCATTGCCTGCAGGTGAAGCTATGGGGGAGGAGGAGTTGTGTTCAGTGAAGGAGAGCCAAGGCTGAGTAACGTTGCGTAGAGACAAAAGTGGACGAAAGAGAGGCAAACCTGCGGCTCCACAAGTATAATTATAACGTAACATATACTATATCGATATAAACGATATTGTATCTTATATCTCGTATGAAAATATATCGATATTTAAAAAAAAAACCTCGATATATCGCCCAGCCCTATGAAGACATTTTATGTAAAAATGTATTGATAAAAAAACAAAATTCTTAGTACAAAGACTACGCCTACAAAATTATGAACATGGTAATAAATCCGGTCAATTTCTAGCAAACCAGCTAAAAATAAATAAAGAAAAAACAACTATATGTGCTGTTCAAGATTCATCTGGGAACACAATATATGATCCGATACAAATAAACAACATTTTCAGGGATTTCTATAAAACGTTGTATTCACCACAAATAAACCCATCTAAAAAAGAAATTGATCAGTTTTTGGACAACATAACTCTTCCAAAATTATTGGACACTCAAGCAATGGCACTGGATTCACCAGTGACACCAGGTGAACTCCAGGAAGCTCTGATAAGTATGCCCAATAATAAGGCTCCAGGTCCAGACGGCTTTCCTGCAGAATTCTACAAAGAATTCTGGTCGATTCTAGCACCAGTTTTCTACAGAACGTTGTTGGAAATTAAAGAAAAGGGCAGACTTCCATCAAATATGAATTCTGCAAACATTAATCTCCTGCTAAAACCAGGCAAAGACCCTGTATATCCCTCAAGCTATCGTCCAATATCCCTTATAAATGTAGACCTTAAAATAATCTGCAAAGCTCTCTCAAAGAGACTGGAGAAAATAACCCCCCTCTTAATTCATCCTGACCAAACTGGTTTCATAAAAGGTAGGCACTCATCAACAAATACATGGAGATTACTTAATTTGATAGACTACTCATACAGTAAAAACCTAGAAACTACAATATTCTCTTTAGACGCAGAAAAAGCATTCGACAGAGTTAACTGGAAATTTCTATTTGCAACTTTACACAAATTTGGTTTTGGATCCTCTTTCATAAACTGGTTAAAAATATTATATAATTCCCCAACAGCTTGTGTTAGAACAAATGACCAGACATCCTCCAGCTTCTGTCTCTTGAGGGGCACCAGGCAGGGATGCCCACTCTCCCCTTCACTGTTTGCAATTTTTATTGAACCACTAGCAGCAGCAATTAGACAGAATTCAGTAATTAAGGGCATAAAATGCAAGAACGTGGAACATAAAATCAGCCTTTATGCGGATGATGTGTTACTCTTTCTCCAAAATTCACAAACCAATATCTCTGGGGTGATTGAATTGATAAACTCTTTTGCAAGAATATCAGATTACTCAATTAACTGGTCAAAATCTACAGTTCTACCGATTAATTGCTCCCTCCATAATTCCTCTTCTACACCACTGCAATCGGGAAATATAAAATATTTAGGTATTAATGTTTCTCCCAAGCTTGCAGATCTAACTAAATTAAACCATATCCCACTTTTAAAGAAGGTAGAAGATGATCTGGCTAGATGGAAATATCTACCCATATCACTCATGGGAAGGGTTGCCGCTATAAAAATGATGGTCTTACCAAAAATAAATTATTTATTCTCAATGATCCCAACTAAACCACCACACGATTGGTTCAGATCTCTAGATTCATGTATGTCCAAATTCCTTTGGAAAAATAAACCCCCACGTATAAGCTTAAAAACACTACAAAAGACCAAGGATAAAGGAGGACTAGAACTGCCTAACTTTCAGCACTACTTCTTAGCCAACAGGCCTCAGTTTATCTCAGGATGGCTAAAACATACCCTCTTAGATGAACCTTGGCTAGATGTAGAACAAGCACTTTGCAATAATCTAGAGATCTCAGACCTACCATTTATCAGCTCAAACATCCAACGACATGAATGCTTTAAAAGCATCAACATCAGCGCTTCTCTGACAGCATGGTGGGAGTTTCTAAAATTGACAGCGTCTTCATTAATCCCATGCAAACGTACACCTATCTGGAACAACCCTGACATATTACAAAACAATAATATGATAAACTTTTCAGATTGGAGTGGTAAAGGAATCAAATATTTAGAACATATACTAGAAGGAACAATTTATTTCATTTGACAGACTAGTTACACAATATGGGATCAACAAGAAAAGATTTTTAGAATATCAACAAATTAAATCCATAGTAAAAAAGATTTAAACCGGGTCAAGTTGAACTACAAACACCACCAAGTGTGGTTCAATTTCTTACTCTTAAAACCCCCAAATTACTATCCAAAATATACAGAATGCTTTCTAAAACAGATGAATCAATATCACTTCCTATTGCAAAATGGGAAGCGGATTTATCAGTTAACTTAGACCTAAACTTCTGGTCTCAGATTTGCTTAAAAACCTTTCATCTAATTAGAAATCCCAGTCTTCAATTAATTCAATACAAAATATTACATAGAGTGCACTATACAGGTCATCGGATGTTCAAGATGGGCTTTACGTCTACCAACAACTGCTCACACTGCCAAACCAATTCACCGGACAATTATATCCACGCTCTTTGGTTCTGTCCACCAGTTCAGAAGTTTTGGCGCGAGATATGTGAAGACTTATCGAAGTGTCTGAAATGTAACATTCCAACTTCCCCCTTAGTGTGTTTGTTGGGCAGCTTAGATAATGTCACTTCAGAAAAGAATATCGCCCATATGGTCTTCACTGCCCTATGCATAGCCAAGAAAACAGTCATGAACTGGAAAAATAAAAATAATCTTAATTCTAACCAATATAGAAATTATCTATTAGATTACATTAGTCTTGATACAGCCTCTGCCACCACATCAGATCAATTGCTCTGGACTGCTTTGATCAGCTCCATCACCTAGTGGGGGTGGGGGGTCATAGTTTGGTCCCGCCTTCACTGTTGTGATTGGTGTGGGGGTAGGGACAGGCTTAGGGCGTCGGGGGGTTCCCCGGAGACATTTTCCTTTGGGGGCTCAACCCGGGGTAGCGGTCATGTCCGGTTAGGGGCTCTGTTGGCTCTCAGGTGACTGTTTCCTCGCGGCTGCGTGCAGCGGGACTAGGGGAGGGTCTGTGCTGACGGACGTGGGTTACTGACCTGGTAGCCTGGCTGCCCCTGGGTGGGTCCGGGATGGGCGTGAGGTTCTGGGGGCGCTCCGTCTCTGGGCTGGGCCCGGGCCGGGCCTCGGGGGCTTGGGTCCTGGTTGATGTGTTGCCGGGGTTGTGGGCGGGTGGGTGCATGGGGGCCCAGCCCTGGAGCAGGGTGCCGCCGGTGCATCGAGCCACCTGGGGGGCTCTTCAACTGGTGGGGAAGATTGTCACATCTTGCAGGAGCTTTCCTCTCCTCAGGGGCTCTCTCTACAGGAGGGGGAGATACAGGAGAGGTGGAGGAAGATCTCAGCCTGGGTGTTTATTGTCTTATGTAGTCTGGAAGAAGAGTGGATGGTGGGGTGGGTGCAGTTTTCTCTGTGGTGGGGTTGGGTGGACTGTCCTGGGCTCTGTGGGGCCGGGAGGCGCTGCTGCGCTGGGCCCCGGTCTGGATGGACCTGGGCCCCCTTTCCCTGGTGGGTCGCGGAGTGTGGGGGTGCCTACTGGGGTCAGCGGGGGAGCTGGCCCCAGGGAGGGGTCACTTGCCCCTCCCTTCCATCTCCAGCTGCCTCCCTCTTCCCGCTCCACCACAACCACCCACACATGCAGGGCCTTGGAGTAGGGGTATGTCACCAGGGTGCAGAGGAGGCTACCCCCCCCCCCCCCCCCCCCCCCCCCCCGTCCCCTTCTGGCTGCCTCTGCCTCAATTTTATCCCACAACTTAGACATTCACATTACTCACACTCTCATTACACATACATATAGGATCTTGGGGGTGGGCACGATACACGGAATCCAAAGTACCATCAGGGTGTACCCCCCACCCCTGGCGTCATTGCCCACCTCTCAATGTTAAATACACGTAGACATTGAGGGCCAGCAGGAGGGACCATGCGCTTACCTGCTGCTCTCTGGCAGGTAGCTCCATGCCCTCCTGGGTTTTAAATGCACCTTAGAACACACATGCATCAACACTACAATGAGCGGGTGGAGGGAGGTTTGGAGTCTTCTCTCACCCCCATTCTCTGCGACCTGCTGGAGCGGGGGGGCTAGGAGGAGGAGTTGGCCGTCCGACTGCGGTCTGGAGTGTGGGGCCTCCCTGCTGCTGCGGAGTCGGGGCGGTCTGCCTCCCCCCCACCGCAGGGAAAAAGGGTAACACCACCTGGGTCTGGGTGCAGTTCCCCCCCTCCAGGGGCAAGGGTACCTAGACCCGGGGCTTAGAGTACGCTTGGGGAGTGTGATCGTGTGTACAGCGTCTCTTTATGTCTGTCTCCACGTTGGTTGAGTGTGGAGTAAGTGTATATGAGAGCATGAGGGTGGGAATGGATGTTTGTATATGTGTGTGCCTGTATTTCTGTGTCTATATGTCAGGTTGGGTGTCAGGCGCCACCTCTCTGGGGACATCTTAGGCCCTCCAAGGTATGGAGGCCTATCTCCCCCTACCACCACTTCCCCTGCCAGTGGCGGACTCCCTCAGACATCGGTGCGTTGGTGGTTCTTTGTGTCCGGGGATGGGCCGGCTCACTCCTTGGCGGCCGCTTATCGGGGCCTGGAGCCTGGGGCTTGCTCGGGCCACTTCGGAGGTGGGGTGCCCCCAGCCTCTCGGCCTGGGGCTCGGTCACTCAGGCACGGCTGGCTGCCGGCGGAGCTCACGGGCGCGTCACTGCAACTCCCCCTGGCTTCTGCTCCGCGGCTGCTGAGTGAGCCCTCATCTGGGACTCTCCTCAGCTCTTTCTGGGACAGTGGCGCGGCTGCCCCTCTGTTGGTCTTCCTTGGTCTCTTGTGTTCTGGGGGCCTCTGGATGTCTGGAGTTTTGATCTCCTCCATACCTGCTTCATGCCCTGGAGGACGGGGCTGTGGCCCCCCCACACCCTCTAGCAGATCATTACATGAAGGTACCTTTTAAAAAACAAACGCGTCCATGCTCACAGGTTTACACACGGGTGATCACACCCACAAACTACACCCTTTTTGGCTCCTACCTCAAAGCACACTGTGTTCTGTTGATCTTATGTGCTGCACAATAATGTTTAATATTTAGTATTTACTGTCATATTCCCATATATCATTGTGATGTTGCTTATTCTATTACTCTTGTTCTCTTCTGCTTGTTTTCTTTTTTCTTTCTCAGCAGGTGACCCAGGTGATTGATATATGCATTTTTTTTTCTTTTCTTCTTTTTTTTCTTTTTCTGCTCATTCTGTTGGTTTTTGGTTTTTGCCCTTCTCCCCCGTCCCTCTTCTCAGCTGTTTCTCTTTCTTTCTCCCCTTCTTTCCCCCAGTCAAGTCTGTCCCATATTCAGTAAGTGAAAATAAAATAAACCATAAAAGGTGAATCAAATGGGGAAAAAAAAAAAAAGACATTTTATGTAATGCTAGAATCATGAACTCATATGATGTAGAGATGATTTGAAAAAGGCAGCTGTACTCACATAGACCCATTGTTCCACTCAGGGTGAGGAACTGTGTTGGACTGTGTCTTAAACAGAAGTGTGAGCATCAGCTGTTATTTCCTGGATAATGAAACTGAATGGGCGTCACTGGGTCTGTGAAGTAAATAAACGTCCTTTTATTTACGTTAGGTTTTTGGGTGTTTTACCCCTTTTTGTGATTTTTAAGTTTCCCCCTTTGGCTCGTTTAGTGAGGTCAGTTTGTTTGAGGTATCAGTATTGGTTGCTGTTAACTTTGAGTAGAGTTCTGTTATTTTGACCTCTTTTATGGGCCCAAGATTTTGATTTTTTTGTATAATTTAACCAACTATGTTGTTGGGTTAAATAAAAAACTTTTTTTGGGACTGCACTGCGGTGGCCCTGAGAGGCTAAACGGACTGCAACTTAAGAAAACACCAGCAATAAGAAAAGCCCTACAAAAGCACACAAAACACAACGGAAATAGGAAAAATGACAACAGAAATAGGAGAAACAAAGCAGAAATAGGAAAAAACATTTCCAAAAGCACAAGGGAAGTGTTTCTGGGGAGACAATAATCCGACGGACCAGTTGCAGGAACCAAAATATGCTAAGAATTGCGCTGGTAGACACTTAAAAGAAGTGGAGGATCTATCAGTTTTGGAAAGAAACAGAGGAGAGGTAAGTGTGTTAGCCTAACTATTAGCCTAAAAATCCGTCATCATATGAATGATGATAAAACACGCCTACCATCATCATCATTAAAATACTGAAACCATCATAACATTTTGACTTTGTAGTAACAAAAACATTTAATAAAGACACCTGCTTACCGGTTCCACTTGCATTTTAGCTACAACCAGCTGATTTCAGGCACCAGGGGAGGAAAATGGTAGTGCAGTATACAGCCTGGATATTGAAATTACTTTTTTGTATTGCACAAAAGGACAAGAGAGATTTCTTTCATTTGCAACCACAGCATTTTTTTTTTTATCATGTAGAGAAAACTGAGACATACTGTTGAAATTGCACTTCTTTTTCAAATATTGAGATAGCTCAGAAATGAAATGTGCAGTTATACTACTTTACACGGGAGATTTTCACTGGTGGCATGTATGTAGCCCTCGATGTAAAAATCAGTTTAACATCTGTGGCTTAAACAGTGTAAAGACAGTGTATGGGATGGAAATCATGAAACATCTGTGTACATCTTGTTGGATTCAGATGTGTAAATCCACAAAAAGCAGTAAACCTCAGGCCAAGATCAGCTGATCACAGACTGTATACAGGTTTCAGTTCAAGAAGACAGATTATTGTAAGTAGCCTCTTAACAGCTTAGTATTGACATATGTTTCTCTCTCTAAATTACATTGGAAATACAGTAAAGGCTCACAGTCAGTGTGACAGGAAACAGAGGCACAGAGTTTTAGAAACCTGTGCAATGTGAAAGCCCTTTTTTCTGACAGTTGGAGCTACCCTATGAGCAAGCACTTGGGGATGGTGGGATGGGAAAAAAAACCTTTTTAAGAAACCTTTGGCAGAATGAGGCTCAAGGACGAGCAACGGGTTAGGGATGACAGAAAAGACAAAATAAGAAACAAATCAAGAGCATATGAGGACAGGACAAAACACATGATGGGAGGAAGAGGACCAACGTTACTGACACGCAGTAGTGATATATTAACACACAGAGTAAAAGACAGAAGTGCTCAGTGTATGATGGGAAGTTAATCAGCAGTTGTGGCCTATAACAGCATAACTAAAGGATGGGACAGGGTCAGCTGATCCAGCTGTAGTTTTAAGATTGATCAAAACGGAAAGTTATGAGTTTAATGTTAAAAGACGAGAGCGTTTCTGGTTAAACAGGACAGGGACAGGAAAGCTGAAGGCTCAGCCTCCCATTAGACTCATTAGACCTCACCAGAGTGAACAACTTTCTCTGCAGCAACACAACTCACAACTTTTATTCACACCTTGTCCTGATACTTCTATTTCATCTGCTATAAACAATAACCATACACTATTATTGCAATCTGGACTACAGCTCAAAAGTTTGTAGAGAATTAGAAGTGTCTTATTTCTGACAACAGTAAAAATCTTTTTGATGTTTTACTAAATTATTCAGAAGCGTAAAGAAATATAAATAATTAATGGTAACATTTATCATAAATCACAAATGAGATTTAGTGGAATATCTACCAAGTGTTGTTGAGACAACGTTGGTCTCTCCGATTCTTTTTGTCTTGGTAGAGATCACGCAGAGATGTTTCCAAATTTCACACAATCATTTTATTACCCATTTTCCTTACAGATGCATCTGGAGATTAGCACACTACATCCTGTGCAGTCCTACTCTAAAGGCTGATCTGAAGACTTTCACACAACAGTTAAAGTTATAGTCTCTGGTCTTCAATTTCTACAGTAAACCCCCCACATTGGAAAAACACTGGTAAAGTGGCCAGGGGTGCTGACACCCTGACCCCCATCTCCTTTTAAATCAAATCAAATCACTTTTATTATCACATCACATGTGGAGGTTCACTGGTACAATACATGCGAGTGAAATTCTTGTGTGCGAGCTTCACAAGGAACAGAGGTGTGCAAAAATACAATACCATAAGAACAAGCAAAATATAAGAATGGCTAAATCTGAGAGTTATATGAATAAATATATGTACAATATAAGAGTGTATGCATTACTGAATGTGTATACTAAATGTGTTTTTCTACGTGTGTGTGTGTGTGTGTGTGTGTGTGTGTGTGTGTGTATACATATTTTACAAATTAAATAGAGTAAACAATAAAATATATAAAATATACAGAGGTTGGTAGTTGGACATGTGCAAAACAAGTGGCATTTATATACAGTGTGGAGTGCATAATGTTGAAGTTCCAGTAGTGAAGCTGAGGTGTCTATGAAGTGTTCAGCAGTCTGATGGCCTGGTGGAAAAGGCTGTCTCTCAGTCTGCTGGTACGGGACCGGATGCTGCAGAACCTCCTTCCTAGTGGAAGTAGTCTGAACAGTTTATGGCTGGGGTGACTGGAGTCTTTGATGATCCTCCCCACTTTCCTCAGGCACCGCTTCCTGTAGATGTCCTGGAGGGAGGGAAGCTCACCTCCAATTATCCGTTCAGAGCACCGCACTACTCTCTGGAGAGCTTTGCGGTTGCAAGCAGTGCTGTTGCCATACATCCAGTGAGGATGCTCTCAATGGCACAGCAATAGAAGGTTCTGAGGATGCGGGGGCTCATGCCAAATCTTTTCAGTCTCCTGACAAAGAAGAGGCGCTGCTGGGCCTTCTTCACTGTTTTGTTTGTGTGTACTGACCACGTAAGATCCTCAGCCAGATGTACACCAAGGAACCGGAAGCTACTCACTCTCTCCACAGCAGCGCCATTGATGGTGATGGAGATCTGTACTTCTCTGCACCTCCGGAAGTCCACTATCAACTCCTTTGGCTTTGCGACGTTGAGGGTGAGATGGTTGTCTTGACACCAGTGGGTCAGGGTGCTGACCTCCTCCCTGTAAGCCGTCTCATCATTTTTGGTGATAAGACCCACCACTGTAGTGTCATCCGCAAAGGGTCCAGTGAGTCGGGTAGTGCAGAGCAAACGAAGTCCCTGATCAACTTCTCGAAGCATTTGCTCACGATGGGGGTCAGGGCTACAGGTCGCCAGTCGTTCAATGAGGAGATGGTGGCGGATTTGCACAGGTCTGCACAGAAACAGAGAGTGAGCAAAAGCAAGAACTGATGGAAAATGTGACAAGACTGTGGCATGATCCGTTACCTTGGTAATGCAATGATCTGGTTGTTTAGAAGCCAGCATGAAGACCTCGTGAGGAACAGGCGAGTAATCAGCTGATTGTTCACAAGTGACTGAGCGACAGGAAGGTGGAGGAGCATCCCCTAAAAAAGACAAGCACACAGACAACAACACAGGCATACACCGAAAGAGGAGAGAGAGAAAGAAGCAGGCCAGCAAAAGAGGGCAAGGGAACCATGACATCTACAGAAGCCCATTTTCATTTGGTACATCGTGTTACCAGATGTCAGTTTGTAATGTTAGATCTCAACTTGTCAGTCAAGAAACCTTTTTCCAAAGATATCAGCACAAACCAAAATCATTGTGCGGATTAAAAACAGTAAATTGTCGAAGTTTGTGATGGATGATGTTTGTAATCTGATTAAATCAGATGTGTTCCTAGTTTAGAACCATGTGATCTGTCAACATAGGAGTGATTGTTACTAGAAATGGGCCCATGTATAACTGTGTAGACATTTCCTAATACATCATGGGTGATTTAACATGAATGATTCATTAAACACACATCTGTGAAAACATTTCTGATAACCTTTTTGTTATATTATGTTAAAGTAAATGTAAATTATTAATAAAAGGAGAATGTTTGAATTTGACCACAAAATTTTGAGCAGTAGTGTGTGTTGTATGCATGTGTCTGTCTGTATCTGATCAGGATTATGTCATCAGTGTCAACAAAACGCTCATTTTTTTTAGCTGTCTCTATCACCAAAATTGAGTTGGAGTGTTTTAACTCTGACAGCGAACTCTCCCTAACAAGTCCACTTTATTGCGTGCTCATTGACTTAAATTAAAGAAAAAATAAATGTGTCTGGATCATCCCAGGTTTTGTTTTTAACCTCATTAAACCAAGTTTACATTTTCCTCTAAAGGGGCTACAACACCCAGCTGCACAAAACCTTCACTTTTTTAACACTTTCACTCTTTGAATATTTTTCATTTCTTACCATCAGAATTCTCCAAAAGATTTTTAAAAGAAGATTATTTTCTTTCATGCATCACCAACTGAACCTTTTATGTAAACGTCTCAAGTTCCAACCTAACCTCATTTAATTTTGCTTAGCAAAATACTTGTAACTCTAATAATTAGTAAGAGTATATTTCTTATCATCTATTGGTCATCTGACCTGATAAACTTCAATTAACATTATAACACAGGAGTGATTGTCTCTAAAAATGGGCTCCTGCACACTTGCAGACATTTTTCCATCACAACTTATGGATGATGAATGATTTGATTAAAGCTGTGAAAACATTACTGATAAACTTCATGTGATATTACATTAAAGCCAATTTTCTCTTAAAATCAGGGACTTTTGAGCAGTAGTGTGTACTGTATGTTTGTATGTAACTATCTGACCTGGATTTTATCACCAGTTTCAAATAAGAATTTTCTTATTTCTGTCTTTAAATACAAATGAAGTTCAACTTTAGCAAGGCTGATGGTAAACTGGCCCTAACAAGTCCACTTTATTGCGTGCTCATTGACTTTCTCCTATCAGAGCTGTTTAACTCTTGTGCTCCCCTTCGGGGCAGCCCCAGACCCCGGGGGTCCCAGAGTACCCCTGGGTCGCATTTCACAGGCCGCGCATCAGGGTTGGCTCCCGCGCCCCGTACACCCACGTTTCCCTCCCTGAATGCCACTCCCGTTTCAAAGTTTCAGGCAGGCTCTATCACGTTCGTCCATGGGAGGCCGCTGTTAAGCCTTCCCACAGAACATAATCTGTGTAACGATTACATGATTTGGGTTTGTTTTTAGATAACAGCCCCCTGAGACTTAATAAAATTAACTACTTTACAGAACTAAAATCAAGAAGCTCTACTGACAGTGTAGGAAGCTGATTTTGGAGGCCAGGGCAGTGGAGGGAGAAAGAGTTGGGCATCCCATTTTGGCTCTGCAGGTTTATAAGTATCCATCCGTGTCTTGGTGTCTCGAAAACTAAAATCTGTCTTAGACCTGATCTTCACTAGAAGAGAAATAATATTAATCAACAGAAAATAGGCTTTTGATGTTGTCACAAATCAATTTGTTTCACTAAATGTTGCTGCCTAAATAGAAAAGTAAGATAAAGCTGCAAATCAAACTCATAGAAAACTACTCACAAGTGTCCAAATGCTTAAATTTAAACTTCAAGTTGCCAGGATCTCTCTCATGTGCAGTTATCATATTTGGAAGCTCCTCATCAAGCTGAAATCAGCGATTTAAAGCAAAAATTCCATTTTTGGAGGGACTGATCAAGGAGCTGCAGGAGATCTCCAAGAACAGGTTCAGCATCATGACTACGCAGGGACATTTTTCAAGAATGTGACTGCATTTGGGAAAGAGAGGAAACACAATTCTAATCCTGAGCAGTGAAAAGTGAACAATACAGTAAAATGATGTTATTACACAGTTTTTTTTTCTCTCCAGTGCCTCAGTGATATGGACTTTCATGTAGATGCAGCAGGTACTCAGTTCAGTAGTGGTTACCATGAGGAACCATAGCAGCTTTAAACATCTGTATTACCCCAAGGACTCACAATGGGTGCAACACTATCTTTAAAATAAATGAAGGTCAAAGAAAGAAGCTGCTGCTTTGTTGCTGCAGAGAAATTTTACACATGGATAAAACGATGTGATGCTGAAATATTCCAGTATTATTTTTGAATGCATTGCTACAAGCATGTTACAATGAGAAATTCTCTGGTTGTGTGAGCATTTATAAATTTTTATTTTGTTTTTTGATCAAATAAAAACTAGTTTCATAAAGAACTGCATTATTGTTTTTCACTTTATTTCAGTTTAAATTTAGTTTATAATTTCATGTAACAATTTGCAAATCAAAATACAGACCTTAAAGTCGCTGTATAGAAAGCTTCACTCAGGCTCAGTAAGACATTATCAGTGTGACGCTCACGTCTAACTGTGGAAAAATGTTCAAATTATTTCAGTTCAATTTTTTGCGGCAAATCACAACAAAAGTCGCCTCAGACAGGTGACGTTTGTTGTGAGGCTAATTACATCAGACAGTAATACAGAGGAACCCAAACAATCACAAGGATGCCCATGAGCAAGCACTTAACTTGGCAACAGGGGGAAGGAAAAACTCCCTCTTTACATGAAGAAACCTCTGGCAGAACTAGGCTCTGGAAGGGGTAGCCATCTGCCGTGACTGGTTGGGGTGAGGGCAGGGGGATAACATGTGGAAGAGAGCCAGAGATAAGCAATAAGGCAGAGTGGTGTGTAAACACACAGTGAGTGAAAAAGGGTGAGAGAAGGTTAAAGACTCAGTGCATCATGGGAAGCCCCCAGCAGCCGAAGTCTATTGCAGCATGACCGAGGGAGGATTTAGAGAAAGAAGCAAATGTGTTGAAACCTGTGAAGCCTAAACCATGAAATCATTGCAAGAAAATTCAAACTTTTTGAAACTGGTTTGTTTATTCAAATGTTTATTAAACCTTCTGATAAGTAAATAGGAAAACATAACATTTGCTACATCTGGCTTTTGTGTGTAGTTAATTGCTTAAAAATGTATTGTAAAAAGTAAAATCACACTGATGATGTAGAAGTCTCAAAACCTCAGAGCTACAGGGCTAAAGGACGACAGAGAGTCACGGTTTATTTTTCCAGGTTCGCCCAAGTTTCTCTTCCACACGGTCGAGGAAAGCACTGTACGCTTCTCTTCTTTGTTTGTGTCTCTGTGAATGAAGAGAAGAAGCAATAATAAAGATGGAACTTTACACCCTCTAAGCTGTTGCAAGAAATAAAATCTTTCATACATTTGATCAACTTTGACACAGCGTTTTTGTGAATGTAACACAAGAAATAAAAATAGTTTAATCAAGAGAAAGATTCAACATGTTAAAAATTAAAAATTACGTATTTTTATCAAATCATTATTTTAATGCATCTATGTGTTTTAATGTTATTGTTAGTCAAGCCACCATTTGTCTAGATCAGGTGTCTCAAACTCACGGCCCAGGGGCCACTTGCAGCCCACCTCACCCCTACTTGCAGCCCGTACATTGATATGAAGAAATATAATATGATTTGGCCCTTGAAGTTACTTTTCTTGTTGAGGAGGATTTGTTTGTTTTTGAGTTCAATGTTAAAATAAGTTCTTTAAAAAGCAAAAAATAATTTAATATGAAGGCAATATGAGCAGAGAGCACAAACATGTTGAGGGATTGGCTGTCTTAGTTCAGTGAGAGTATTTAGAAAGAAAACAAGTTTTACTAGAAGTCAAAAACTACTGTGTACACTTATGTCTGCATTTTTATTTTGTTAAATAAGAACAAAATTAAACCAGATGTGGTCCCACGTGTCTGGCCAGCAAGAGAGGACCAATTTGTTTGTTTGGTAGTTCAATGAAAGGCTTCAGTTAGTTAAAAGTGAGGGAAAAATTGCATTCACGTTTGCAGTTTTGGCTTGTTATACAATATTTGAAATAAAAAGAAACAAAACACTACATTTTAGTAAATATTTGTGGGTGTTTTCTTGTTTGTTTGTGCTGCTTGAACACTAAAGTGACCTTCACATGAGATGACAGTGCCCACAGATCATTTAAGTTTGAGACCCCTGATCGAGTTTAAACTTCTCCTGCAGAGGGCTGTAATCTAAAGAAAAATTGTATTTTCATACTTTGTTGCACTCACATGGCCTTTAAGCCTTCCCACAGAACATAATCTGTGTAACGATTACATGATTTGGGTTTGTTTTTAGATAACAGCCCCCTGAGACTTAATAAAATTAACTACTTTACAGAACTAAAATCAAGAAACTCTACTGACAGTGTAGGAAGCTGATTTTGGAGGCCAGGGCAGTGGAGGGAGAAACAGTTGGGCATCCCATTTTGGTTCTGCAGGTTTATAGGTATCCATCCGTGTCTTGGTGTCTCGAAAACTAAAATCTGTCTCAGACCTGATCTTCACTAGAAGAGAAATAATATTAATCAACAGAAAATAGGCTTTTGATGTTGTCACAAATCAATTTGTTTCACTAAATGTTGCTGCCTAAATAGAAAAGCAAGATAACGCTGCAAATCAAACTCATAGAAAAAAACTCACAAGTGTCCAAATGCTTTAATTTTAACTTCAAGTTGCCAGGATCTCTCTCATGTGCAGTTATCATGTCTGGAAGCTCCTCATCAAGCTGAAATCAGTGATTTAAAGCAAGTCCAGTGATCATGTTAATGTTTTGTCTGCATCTTCCTCCTGTGTTTAAACCAGATATTGTGCTCTAAAACACACTGTATTGTCTGCAGTTTGCATGTGTCTGTGTTTCAAAAAGGTACTAAATCCATGGACTGTTTGGGGACACTTACTGGTCTGAAGTCATGAGGTTTGTGGTTCTTGTAGGTCCCAGAATGATACTTTCCAATCTTGACAAACATCAGTTCAGTCTCCAGAGCATCAGGAGGCCTGTGTGAAGTGATGAACTTTGGAGGTTCTTTTCTCTTTGGACACGAGGACAGAGAATTTGGTAGAAACGTCTGATATCTCCTCTTCATTTCTTTGGGCTGAGGTGCAACTATCTTTATATTTTTCTTTCTTTCCCTTATTTCTGAAGTAGACAGACTGCTGTACAGTTTCACTGAGAAATCTGGTGGCCCGATGCTCTGCACATCACACTTCCTGTCAGTGTTTCTAAGCCTAAAATATTTGTTTCTTGCAAAGGAGAGATCTTGACACGCAGCAAATTGTGTTTGTCTTTCAAAAGAAACTGAGGACAATGGCTGTAACAACTTGGTTGGAATCATTTTTATTTGCTGATGTCCAAATAATAATGGAGGTGCTTACCCTGAATTTCAGGAAGATTTCTCATTGCAGACCTAAAATATGAATCCTCTGAGTTTGAATGTAATGTCCTTGTGCCGGTTGTGCAGATGTCCAGAACCCAGTTTTAGCCTAAGAAGAAGGAAACAGAAAGGCTAACTGCAGACACATAAAACAAGCTGCTTGGTAACCAGTGGCCTTAGTCTTCTTAACAAAAAGAACTGGGCTGAGCTCAGCAGGACATTCAACAAAACAGAAAACAGGAACTTGGCAACGCTGCAAACAATGTGGCCTCTGGATTACAGAGACCATGGCACCCTGCAGTCCATTTTATTTGTTTTCTATAATGCAGTAAACCTTCAGTTTTACATTGTCAAATACAGTATTTTAAAGTCAAATTCAACTTTGTCAATTTTGTAAAATGTAGAGGACATAAAGGTGCATGAAAACCAAGAGTACTTGATTGCAGATTATTATTATTTATTATTACTTTAAGCTCACTTCAACTAACCAGGAATTAAAAATCACATTATTTTACAATTTGAAACTGTTACTATATAAAGAGTTTAAAGCACAGATATTCTTATATTTCTCAAAAAGTCCTACCACAAATAATGGTGTGTGATATCTGAGTGACCGCTAGATGGCAGCAGATATTGTCATCCTGCAGCCGAGAAGCAGAGAACAGCTGAAGTTCACAGGTATGACATGCTTTCTCATTCTTCTATTAGGAGCAAACTCTTCATCCCTATCTTTCATTTCCTGTCCTGAAGTACTAAAGTTCATCCTCAGAGAAACTCAGAGATGTGAACACAAACCAATGTGGTATAAACCGTTCAGATGGCTTAGAGCACATACAGAGTTAGAGGAAAGCCAGGATGTGACAAACAGTGATGCATCTTCCAGATTCAAGGTGCAGTCAGTCTGTTAGAGAATACTGCTTGAAAGTTTACAGCTGCTACACAGCAGATTTTTATTGACTGAACCACACAGTGGAAAGGAAGCCCACTCTTTTTCCTTCATGCCAGACGTTCAGTTTATTAGAACCATAACACCAGACTTCCCAAAGTGACCACATCTCAGTACATAAAAATAATATTAGATTAAATTATTGCTTTCATTTTTGTTGTTTTTTCTTTATTCAAAAGGTTTTGAATATAATTCTTATCAAAATGTCTGTTTCATTATTATTATTATTATTATTATTATTATTATTATTTTGATGTTTTTGTTGTTATTACGTTTCATGTTTAATCTTTCAATATTTATTTGACCAAGAAGTGAAAATAAGTGTAATTGAGGATCTTTTCTGAAGGAAAATGAAACGTGAGACTGGATGTGAAAAAGAAAAAAAACATTCTATTAAACTCAAACTATACTTTAAAAAATAAACTTCTTGAAACAGTATTGTATATCTATAGATTTCACTAAGATAAAATAAAAATGTTTTAAAAAATAGTTAGATTTGGAGGGTAATCATCAGGGAAAGATTTAATGTGTTAGAGGAAGCAAACCAAGATGACAAAGTTAAAAGGACTATGATTATCAGCGAACTAATAAAAACTGAACTGAAAAACGCAAATCCAGATCCATCCAAAAACATCTAAAACTAAAGCAAATGGTTTTTTTTTAAAATTTTATTTTTTAAAAATAAATGGAAAATTTCATACTACTGTGTAATAATAGTGGTAAGAGATACCAAAAACAAAAATCTACTTTTGTGGCTCTAAAATATTTGAAAACTTACTCCAACATATATGTTTATAACTTTAGGCAAGGCAAGACAAGATGATCCAGATGACCTGAGGGATCTGGAAGGTTCATACTGGGTCAGGAGGTCACTGATGTATTTTGGTCCTAAACCATTCAGAGCTTTATAGACCAGCATCAGAACTTTAAAGTCTATCCTCTGACGGACAGGCAGCCAGTGTAAAGACCTCAGAGCTGGACTGATGTGGTCCACTTTTTTGGTCTTAGTGAGGACTCGAGCAGCAGAGTTCTGAATGAGCTGTAGTTGTCTGACTGATTTTTTAGGTAGACCTGTAAAGATGCTGTTACAGTAATCAAGTCTACTAAAGATGAATGCATGGACTAGTTTTTCCAGGTCCTGTTGAGACATCAGATCTTTTATCCTTGATATATTCTTGAGGTGATAGTAAGCTGACTTTGTTATTGTCTTAATGTGTTTTTCTAAGTTTTGTCACGGCCTGGGGGTTCAGCTGGTCGCTGATCATCTCTCTCTCTCTCTCTCTCTCTCTCTCTCTCTCTCTCTCTCTCTCTCTCTCTCTCTCTCTCTCTCTCTCTCTCTCGCCAGGGCTGAACTCATTATGGGTTCACGCCCTTGGTCCACGCCCTCGGAGGAAGAAACACCTGTGCCTCATCAGTGTGGTATTTAAGACAGGAAGCAACGGCTGTTCTTCGCTGGATCGTTGTGAGAATCGCGTCAGTGAAAGTCGAGCGTCCCAGCAAGTATTTTCCCCTGCAGTGTGTGTTTAGCATCTAACAAGCGTTTCTTTGTGTACAGATTCCCTGGACTGTTTCCCTGGTGTGCGAGTGGATTTGTGTTTGGATTGTGTGGAGAGAGACGAGCATGTTCCCCTGGATTTTCCCCGGAGCCCTGCCCCCCTCACCTTTTGTACATAGCACTGTTGTTTAGCTGGAGAAAATTGTGGCACAACCAGTCATTAATTTCCTCAATGCATTTACCAAGAGCCTGTACAGGGTCTCCGTCTCCTGGTGACATTGTGATATATATCTGTGTGTCATCTGCTGTGATAGTTTATTTTGTTCTTCTTTATAATCTGTGCCAGTGGGAGCATGTAAATGTTAAACAGAAGGGGTCCCAAGATGGAACCTTGGGGAACTCCACATGTGATACTTGTCTGCTCAGATGTGAAGTTACCTATTGATACAAAGTATTTCCTGTTTTCTAAGTATGTTTTGAACCAGTTTAGTACAGTTCCTGAAAGACCTGCCCAGTTCTCCAGTCGTTTCAGTAATATGTTGTGGTCAACTGTATCAAATGCTGCACTGAGATCCAGTAAAACTAAGACTGACATTTTTCCACTGTCTGTGTTCAGACATGTCATTAAACACTTTGGTCAGAGCGGTTTCCATGCTGTGGTTCTGTCTAAAACCTGACTGGAAGGCATCATAGCAGTTATTCTGTTTTAAGAAGCAATTGAACTGTTGAGAAACTGCTTTTTCAATGATCTTACTTAAAAATGGGAGATTTGAGATCGGCCTGTAGTCAAGATTGTTCTTTTTCAGTATAGGTTTAATTACAGCAGTTTTTAGTGGTTCTGGAAACACACCTGACATTAAAGAAAAGTTGATCTGTAACAGGTTTGACTCCAAAGTCTTTGAGACCTTTTTGAAAAAACTTGTTGGCAGGACATCTAAACAGCAAGAGGAGGAGTTTAGTTGACCTAAGATGTCCTCCAGGTCTTTGCCGTTAATAGGGTGAAACTGTTTAATGGTGTTTAAACAGTTTAAACAGTTTTTCGGTGGACACAGTACATATCCTGGATCTGCTGTTGATGTACCAATTGCTTGTCTAATCTTTTGGATTTTTTCAGTGAAGAATTTGGCAAAGTCATTGCAGGCCATGGTCGAATGAAGTTCAGCTGCCACTGACACAGGGGGGTTTGTTAGCCTGTCAACTGTAGAAAATAAGACCTGAGCATTATGGCTGTTTTTAGTGATGATGTCAGAGAAGTAGGACCTTCTTGCACTCCTCAGTTGTAAATTATAATTGTGAAGTTTCTCTTTATAGATGTCATAGTGAACCTGGAGGTTTGTTTTTCTCCATCTGCGCTCAGCTTTCCTACACTCTCTTTTTTCATTTTTCACTAGTGTGGAGTTTCTCCATGGAGACTTTTTCCTTCCAGAGATAACCTTCACCTTAATGGGAGCAATAGTGTCCATGAGATTTAACATTTTAGCATTGAAGCTATTGACGAGCTCATTGACTGAACCTCAGGACAGGTCAGGTGTTAATGGGAAGACCTGGTTAAAGATCTCACTACTGTATTCAGTTATACACCGTTTTGTGATCACTGCTGTTGATATATTTGTGTGGGCTGAAATTTTACTTTCAAAGAAAACACAGTAATGATCACACAGGCCCACATCAGACACAGTAACCTTTGAAATGCTCTGGCCCTTGGAGATCAGTAGGTCAAGAGTGTGTCCTCTATTATGTGTGGCCTCTGTTATATGCTGAGTCAGCCCAAAGTTGCCCAGAGTGTTACTCAGGTCTTTAGTCCCTTTGTCCTGAGGGATGTCCACATGGATGTTAAAATCCCCCAAAATAATTATTGTTTAAACCCAAAACCTGAAAGATTTTTTTTCCCCATATTTCAAAATTAACTCATCATAACAATAAAATACCCATTTTATTTTATTTTCACAATAACAAAAAAGAAAAAATAACATCTGTTGTGTTTTAGAAGAGGCTGACAGTAAGTAGAAGCGATCCCGTCGTGTAAACACTGATCTGTATGCAGCACCACAGTTGTTGCAGCAGTCACTTTGTTTGTAGCTTGGACAGCTGACATCAGACAGCAAAGGCAACAGGAAACCCGAGCTGAGACCAAACAGCGCCTGTGAAGGAAACTGACCTCACTGAGCCTGTAAAATCAGGAGCTGCCACCTTCAAAGGCTCCGGTCGACCTGCAGGCCCTCAGTCCTGTTTCTGAACAGCCCGACCACTGAACCGAGTAACATTTCACCTGTCAGGTAATCAGGAGTTCCAAAGAAACACTTACAGGATCCGGTGGTCAGACATGACACCCTTTATCTCCAAGTCGCTCAGACAATATGGCTTCGTTGTTTTAACACCAAGAGAAGATGTAGCACAGATAAATTCAGAGAGAGAAGCCTGCAGATGACAGATGTGTAATTGCTTTTAAGGAAAATACTGATGTAACATGGAGTTTCTCATGTTCCCATCCCAACGTCTGACTGACCTTCAGGGCCTCCATCTGTTTTTATGCTTGTTCGAGCACTGCAGCTGAAGCAGGAGTTTAAGGTTACATTGCTGCTTGTCCCATATGATCAGTCTCTCTTCCCTCCTTTTCTTGTTTGTGTTTATCTTTGTTCACATAGAATAATAGGGTGAGGAGTGTGTTAATGTGGAGGCAAATCAGTGAAAAAAAAAAAAGTCAAATTAAATACAATCAGTCAGAAAATTAGAAAAGGTTTGAATTTATGAATGATAATGTGGAGGTCGAAAGGAGCAAAATCCTGTATTTATGGCCATGTAATGTTTGTTTATCAGTTCAAAAGGTGGGCTCACACACAAAAAAATCTATAAATATCTTGTTTTATAGATATTATTGATTGTTTATGTATGTTTAGCATTTTAGGCTCCTATATCAACTGGTCTTAACTTACAGCATGTTTGTCCATGATGGGATTTAGGATTCTGATTAGCTGGATCAGAGACTACACATATAGTTTGCATTGTTTTTTGGGTGGTGTTGATTGCTCCGCCTTGGTCGGGGAATGCGACGGGAGGCTGGATGTCGGGAGCTGAAGCAGGAATAGCTTGTGTCATCGTGACGCAGCTGCTCCAAGGTCGCATCTGTTCCTCACAAATCAGCTCCCTTTGTAGCATGAGCAATTACAGCAAATCTATTGTTATACAAGGCTTTGCAAATATTTATGAACCTCGTGGACAATCTGTGTATTGAATCTGCAGTGTGTTCTTTTTTCTTTAATGTGATCTTTTTTTGTTTTGTCTATAATATCTGACTCTTTGATTTCAGTTTTCTGCTTTTGTTTGTAAAATGTGTTTTTACAGGCACCACACAAAAAGTTACTATCATGTACACTGTTGTTTGAGAAGCTAACACTGTTAAACAGGAAATTTAAACTTTTTACCCAAATGTTTTGTTAATTATAGCTCTGTTTGGCTGTGACTGATTATTTTTTTACTGATTCTTAGATTAAGATTCAAATGCGCATTTCGCGAAGGTGAATGTAAGCCTTTGACTTACACATCTTTTTTTCCCAGCATATTAATGCATTGTACCAACAGGGTGATTAATAGAACTCATATGCTCGGGCCTAAGTCAGCAGCCTCGCTCTCACCCTGGCTGTAAATCAGAGCACAGACTTACAAACTTACCTCTTCCTTTTTACTCTGTCTTATTTCACTAACTCCTGATGTTGTGCTGTTTATGACTAACTATATTTGTCTCATATTTGTTCATATGTTTTTCCCATCAGTGGTGAATCTTACAGTAATTATTTAGTTTACCTGCATAGTGTATATCACAGTTCTCAAAGGGACACTGCAGTGCAGCCATTTTTGCATTATTACTGATTGTAATGAGAGAAAATTGGACACAATTAGCTTGTATGATTAGGTTAAGCTATTAGGCAATTATGCCAATTTTCCTTTCAGTTTTTTCTTGCCTGGATGTAATTTGGCAGTTACAATTCAATTCAATTCAATTTTATTTATATAGCGCCAAATCACAACAAAAGTCGCCTCAAGGCGCTTCATAGATACAGAGAAAAACCCAACAATCATATGACCCCCTATGAGCAAGCACTTTGGCGACAGTGGGAAGGAAAAACTCCCTTTTAACAGGAAGAAACCTCCGGCAGAACCAGGCTCAGGGAGGGGCGGCCATCTGCTGCGACCGGTTGGGGTGAGAGAAGGAAGACAGGATAAAGACATGCTGTGGAAGAGAGACAGAGGTTAATAACAGATATGATTCAATGCAGAGAGGTCTATTAATACATAGTGAGTGAGAAAGGTGACTGGAAAGGAAAAACTCAATGCATCATGGGAATCCCCCGGCAGCCTACATCTATTGCAGCATAACAAAGGGAGGATTCAGGGTCACCTGGTCCAGCCCTAACTATATGCTTTAGAAAAAAGGAAAGTTTTAAGCCTAATCTTAAAAGTAGAGATAGTGTCTGTCTCCCGAATCCAAACTGGAAGCTGGTTCCACAGAAGAGGGGCCTGAAAACTGAAGGCTCTCCCTCCCATTCTACTTTTAAATACTCTAGGAACAACAAGTAGGCCTGCAGAGCGAGAGCGGAGCGCTCTAATAGGGTGATACACACCCTATTACACAATACAACATATCATGCAAGTATATATGTATGCTTGACACTGATACAGGTTTTCCCTATCTGATTGAGCTGAGGCAAATTTGCTTCAAAATCTGTAAAAAGAAAAAAAAGAGCCAAAGATCATAACTTTCATTGTAATTAAAAGCCAAAAAGCCAAAGTGAGAAAAACCCACTATCATTATAACAGTCACGAACAACCTCGGCTTCTGTATTGAGGTTTAATCGCTGGTTGTGTAAGACCAGGAAGGAAAGTAAGTGGGTTTTTACCTAATGGCTTTTCCAGGCTTTTACCAGGTTGATGGTCCAGGAGATTTATGAGGGAGGTCTTAAGTCCTCCAAACAGACGAGCGTCTCAACAAGACAGTCGGGCAGCTTCATGTTGCTCAGGGGGAAGAGAGGAGGAGGTGCGGTCCACAACCTGCTTAGCTGTTAGGTATCCACTGCTTCTGGTTGGCTCTGCAAGTTTACTTATAATTAATCACAGACCTTTGTCTTCCTGCTCTTAGTGAGACTTTACAGTTTATTTAATCTGGAAATAACCTTCCTGCTGATACTTGAATGTTAAAAATGTGAGACCATAGCAGTCCTGCAGATGTATAATAACTTAGTTTAACAGCTTAAACTGCTTTTAGAAAGGAAAGTAGGAACTGAAACAAACAGTTTTGTTTGATTAATAATTTGTCTAACTCTTCAAGCTGATATATCAATCATTTGGTGGGACTAATTTGTAAGATTGTAATCTCAACCTTTCTAAATTAGGGTGGATCAAGAACACATTTCTAGATGTCCTTCAACAGTTTTATAGAAGAAGGAATTGCAGCATCACTTCGTTTCTTGATGCTCTTAAATGTTAAAAAAACAAAACAACAACAACACAAATCCCCCTACATTTTCTGTTTCTTATATTATGTCTTCTTTGTATATTTTGTTTTGAGAGCCATCCATTTTTTTAACAACTAGAATTGAGCTATCACTTCCTCTTTTTCATATTTTCCCCTGAACAGATCAGTTTCAGGTCTTTTAACAGAGCAAACATCTTCTCAGCTCCTGCCGGCAAAACAATATCTGAGGCACACAGCTGCAGTAAAAGCATGAGAATGGAAACAAGCAGCTTGGAAAAAAGATGTTAATGTGATATCTGGTTTATACAAAATCCCACTATTTGGCGAGGATCAGTTCCCTGAAAAATTGAGCACAGAGGCCATCTGTTTTAGCAGTTTGGAGTTGTGACTAATGAAATACCACTGACTGGCCAGTAATAAACCTCTCGTGATTAGTCCTTTGGTCCTTTTCTTCCCATTTAGAAAGACAAGAAAAAAATGTGGTGAAGGCAGTTTTACAAGCTTGAGCTGACTGAGATTACTGATTGTTAACATGCATTTCCCTTCAAATAAAAATATGAAAGAAGCAAAAACAAGTTGAATTTCATTTGCTGTCTTTGTTAATTTTCCATCGTAAATTGTTGCAGAAAAAAAAGCAAAAGTTTCTGAACCACAAAACATCCTGGGGAAGGATTCCATCCCTGAATAACAGCAGTTAGACTGATGAAGGTTTACCTTTAACGCTTACCCAAGGAAATATATATATTGTTGGATTTTCCTAACATTTGTTAGTTAAAATAAGTTAATATCTAGTTAGTTAGTTGAAATAATTCAGACTTATGATGTTTTAAATTTAAAGGTAGGTAAAATTAGTATAAAAATTATTATTAGCTGAAATTCTCAGTGGTTAGTATAACTTGTTATACTTTGATAGCTTTTCTCTTGGAATTCATTAAGCTCAATGAGAAAACTGTATTGTTAGATTTTATTTGAACCGCTTTATTGTCTACAACCTTTCTTATTTCAGAATCACTTAGAAACATTGATGGGTTTTGCTCCTCTGCATTTATCCACTTGAGGGTGCCCAGGGTTTTTCCAGAACCTGGTGAACAGTGCCCTCCTGTTTTGTGCCTTGGTCATGGAATGATGTTCAAACCAGAGATAAATATTTTTGTGTTGTTTGTCTTCTTTACAGTATTCACTGCTGTTCCCGAGCTGCACGTCATCAGCTCAATTATCGGAAATAATCAATTGTTTCGGATTTGAAGAAGAAAAAAAAAACACGCACATGCTGTGGCTTACATTTTATGCTCATGTTTAATTTCTCAATATTTCCTGATGTTAGATGATACCTCTTGAGGGGAAATCATTAGAAGATTATATGACAATGCATCAGTTTTGGGTTGCAGCACGATTACGATTAATTTGGATCTTTCAGCATCTGAAACAACTCTTTTTCCACTCGTGCGGATATGTGCAGAGGTTTGGGTCGTCAGTAGGTTTGCTCCTCCTAACACACTGTAGCAGTGCAGCGTGCAGCAGTTTGAGGTCAGCCGCTGCAGTCCAGCATCTCCGGTCAGCTTCTTCTTCTTCCCTCAGCCTGAAGCACCTCCGGATTTCCTGCTGGTCCGTTCGTTTTTGGCCTGAAAGCCGATAGAGAGAGAGAGGGGTGGGGGGGAGAGAGAGGTCTTTTGGCACAACAACGGGGCCAATCGCGCTGAGCGCTCGCGCTGTTTGGTGGCAGAGTCGCGTGCTGGACACTGAGGGACGATGAGACCTGAAACTCTTCCCAAACTTCTTCTCTGTGTTGCATTTTCACTGCCCAACGCAGTGCACGTTCAAACAGGTAAGCTCACAGCTCTAAGGTAATCAGAGACACCGTCTTTGAGTATTTAAAGTATTTAAGTGTCATTTTGTCATTTCATATTGCCACATACAAATAACTTTTAAGACTATTCTCGGTTTAGGGGGATGCAGGAGGTTTTCAGGAGGGTTAATATAAAGACAGCTAGCTTTATTGTTGCTGCATGACTTCTTTAGCAGTGTCAAAAATAAGCTGACGCCTTTCCATCTATCATGAAGGTATCTAAGGCCACATAACCTCCAAATATCCCACATGACGTATTTTGCTCTCAGGCTTCCCCTCAAATAGGCAAACAGGATGTGGATTCTCTAAGTTCCTGTTCAGCTGACGAGGACTGTAGTGACCAGGTGTTGATTAGAAAGGATGCTTGCTTTGAAAGCTGCTGTCCTGGCTTTCGGCAGCTTGTCTGCCTGTCACTGCTGTGCAGGCTCTTTGAGGATATTACCTTTCACTTTGACCTCTCAGGTCAGGAAACTTTACGGTGCCAAAAACAAGCTAGCTCTTCATGGTTACAGCCCCCTCTCCTTTGTCTGTCTGGTCTATTTTGCCTCCCAGTAAAGATATGAAAGAAGCCAGAACACCAGTACATGCTGAATTTCAACTTGCTGTCTCTGTTTGTGTCTCACAACAGCAGTCTCTAAAAGTGCTTTAGATTGTAAGGTGATATGAATAATTACACAAATTGATTGAATTAAAATCCAGTGTGGTGAAGTCAAAATTACAAAAAAAATAATTGTCCAAAAACCTATAGACACAACTATATATATTTAAAAGGAAATGTCTTTATTATCTTTTGAAATGTTTTGCTTGGGAAAGAGCTAAATATTTACCATTGCCATTAGGTGTTTGCAGTAACATTCAAGTCTAATGGCAGCTGACATGTACCCCAGTGATTTTTGAACAGGCCTATAGAAGTACCCATCTTTGAAAGTAAAGAGGGGCCAGTCATCAGCTTAAAGTATGACCTATGAAGTATGAATTGGTTTTGGAGATTCTGCATTCACAGATGTTTACTGCAGCTGTCCTTGTGTGTGTTGAGGTCAGCAATCCACCAGTGCACCTTGGGAAAATATCTCTCCAAAACTGGACACTATGTCATTTAAACTAGCTACATTTGCAAAGTGGACTTTGCACATACATAATTGTAACCATGCATAACAGTTTATGATGAACTCTGTTTTGTGGGCATCTGGTCTAAACTTCACAAGACAGCAAAGCACTGGCTTCTCATCCTACATTGGCTCAAGATGTCCATAGAGTTTAGTGAGTGTGTTATCACCTTTCAGATTCACTTTGAAATGTTTCTGTTGAACACAGGCCAGCTGGAGAGTTGATGTCCACAATACAACATTTGGCCAGCAGAAAGCTTTCCGTATACAGTATTTGAATATTGCTACTGACAGTCTTGGTGAGAATCCAGTCCTTATGTTGTCTCTCTGGCTGTGCCTTCAGTGCTTCCTCCAGAGTGTGCGCCAGGAGGCCACTCGGTCCTCCAGAACCCCTACCGTAGCACCACCTTCAGCTCCAGCTGGCTGCAGCAGTCATCCCTGCAGGACTTCATCTGTGACCACTCCCTCACACCGGGCTGGTACCAGTTTCAGATTTTTGACAAGCCAGCGAGTATGCCCACCCAGTGTGTGGAGGTAAATGATGTTTTTGTAAAAGATTTTTCAAAGAGAGTGAGATCTGTTTACAAGTGTTGTGTTTCTTATAAATGAGCTTCCAAGGATGTTGATGCTGTGAGGAACTATTCTATTCTTTTTATCTGACTATAAATTATATTTCCTTCATCTACTACCTTCCCATGGAACTCCATTAATTTGATTTTGTTATTCAAACCATTTAGCTGACTCCTTACATTGTTCGAGTTACACATAGTCCAGTAGTGTCAACATACTATAAGATATGTTAAATGTACATTAGAGGAGGCCTATATGCTCATTTCAAAATCCATATTTTTATTCTTGCATTCTAATAAAGTAGCTTTGTGTGAGTCAAAGTTCAAAATAATCTTTGTTTATGCTTCACTGGGCTTTGGTGCATGCATGTTTATTACCTGCCTCGAAATATCCACTTTTAGTGACATCATAGAGATCCAAGTCAGGAAAACTATATAAAACTAAGCATTTCGAGCAGTTTGAAGGGTGAGCTTCAGGCTCCCAGGGATTACTTGCATGTACACTGGCCTAATTATTTGACATATCGTCATTATGAGCAACAGTCATTGTTTAGAAATTTATAGATATCATGTAAGGTCAATCATAAAAACTGCATATAACTCAAGTGCACAATCTTTTTTCACATTGTATAGAACTGAGGTAAATCAGCTTTATTAAAAGACTGCAGCTAAAACTCCAAAATCATTAGCTGCATTTGAAAATTTCCAATAAAAACTTCAAATATACCAATGAGAAGCTGTAAAAACACTCCAACTGTCCCCATATCCATCTACTGCAAGTAATTAACTGAACTTAGTTTAGGTTTGCTGAATCGTAACCTTTCTATTTCTCTATCAGCTTGTATAATTTGTTAAAACATTGATTTTTCTAACTTTGAGGCTTGAATTCAAGATGAGTCATTTTTTTAACCAATGTAGGAATTTTTCACCAATTTTTAGAACAATTTCACAGGTATACTGCACAAATTCAGTCACTCATTGTGACCTCTATTAAAGGTCATAAAAAATAAAATAGAATTGCTTCCATTTCTTTGTTTTATATTCATGTGATAAACTTAAATGTATATGTATATAAATTATATGCTTGTTTAATTACAAATATAACCTGATAAGATGTGAAAGCCCTTGAGACCCTATCCATGTCCTCATGAGGGGAAACTCTGAGGTAGTCTGCCTGTCATGCGAGTTGTGTGTTTGTGTGTATACACATATTTATGAAGGAGAATGAAAGGAGAGTTGGAATATGTCTCATGTGTTGTGGTTGGCCTGCTGTGAGCCTGCAGGATCCATCTAAAGTGTCACCCTCTCAGCCTCCTGCTTTCCCGGGGCATCGCTGCTCTCCCTGGGTGATGGATAACTACAGGAGTGGACGGAGGAAGGAAGAGACGATTGCTGTGAACATGTGTTACATAACAAGGCAATGTCTTTTTGATGATGTTAGCAAATAAAGAGTTAGATGTGTCAAAGCCAAGAACCTTTTAAGGAGAACCAGGGTATAATCTGTAATGTTATCAGATATCTTCTTTTGGACATTTTCTAAATTATTCAGTTGCAAAGTTATTTAAACCATTTCACTCATTGATTGATTTTAATTTTGGTGTCTGTGGATGTTTCAAACTCAGGTTTTCAGGGCATGTGTGGCAGTACTGTGCTTACTTTCTGGCATTTGTTGTTTTTAGTAGAAAATTTCTATTTCTTTTTATTCCAAAATAGCTTTTACTGGTTTTCCTCCATTCTGGAGGATTAGTTTTGTGAAAGAATGACCATAATACATCCATACATACTGATTCCCCCTGCCCCCTCTGTTTCCAAACATCTAGGTAAACCACTGTGGGACTCAGGCCCCGGTATGGCTGTCTCTGGGTGAGGGTGAGTCCCTGCCGGGGCCACTGGAGGTCAGGCAGTTGACAGCCTGCGCTGCATGGCAGTTTTTCTCGAGCAGCAGCAAAGAGTGCTGCATGTTTCGCATCCCAGTCACTGTCCGAAACTGTGGAGACTTCTATGTTTACCTGCTCCAGCCCACACAGGGTTGCATGGGTTATTGTGCACAGGGTAAGTAACAGTAATTACTGTATGACTGTAATGTAAAGCATGATTCTTATGCCGATACACTGCTCAAAAAAATCAAGGAAAGACTGAATCATAGCAGCATAACAGTAATTCAGTTTAGTATTAGTGGCCGTATGATGCTTAAAGAACAGGGAACGGATGCTGGATGCTGCATAGCTGGAGGCTTTTTGTGTGAAGTTTGTTCTCCTTGTGCCTTCGTGGCTTCTCTTTCTCTTTCCACAGTCCACAGACATAATTTCTCAGTCTAAATTTGCTGTAGCTGTGAACGTGATGGGCCAGGGTGTACTGTCTCCCACCCAGTGTCAGACAGTGTCAGCTGGCATAGGCATCACTGTCCTTTGATTTCTACATTACGTGCTAATTTATAATGAAAAATGAAAAGGGGAAGAAATGAAATGCGGAAACATAATCGTTTTGAAGTCATGCTATTTTATAATTATCTGTTATAAATCTCCTGTCTCCCTAACAGAGATGTCAGACACTTTGCCCACATCATCGCTGCTCTGCGGTCCTGGTGAGGTGAACGTCGGTGGATCTTGTAAAAGTGAGGACCCCGCTGTTGTGTTTTTATGGCTCTCGCTTGTCTCCTCATGTTAGATTAAATACCAAAACACTTTGGAGGTCAGGGAGGTCATATGGTCAGGAACACACCTCTCCTCTTAATGACCTGAGCCTGTGTCCTGCTGTCCTCTGGTCCCGGTCTCCAGTAGTGACTCAGACTGTGAATTATGCCAAGCCAGGCTTCAGGAAGTACAGGTGGAAATTAGGGAGAGAAATAATTACAGACTACTGAAAATGTTCATTAGTGTGCTTCAAAAACCAGTATAAAGCTCAGATTTCTGATAATTAAGAGAATTTAGAATTGCTAAATTAATTCATCTTCCTGTTTAATTATTTGCTGTTGTGGGATGTCTGCAATTGTTCTTGCCTTGAAGAACTCGCACCCAACAGGCATCCCGTGTAAATAATGGAGCACATAGAATACCAGTGCATACTTTTGTCTTTGTCTATTTAGCCTTGATTTCTTTAAATCAACCATCTTCTGATTGGCTGCCCTTCATAACAGCAGATTTAAAGAGTAAGTGGGTGTGTCTTCTATATCTGAGATGACACGTGGCGTATGTTCAAAAATATTTAAAATTAGAGAATGATGATAAAAATGTGGATAGAAGTACCTCCACATTTTTCAGAGGACCTTAAAAGTGCCCATTAAGCTTCAATAACCTGCCTCATCTTTCTGCTCCTCCCCCAACAGCTAATCAGCCCCCGACTCTGTCAGTGCCAGTGATCGTCTCAGAGGTGACAGGTAACACCATCTACCTGAAGTGCAGCTTTGAGAGCAGGTCTAACAGCTCCCTGGGTTATGTGGTGGCCTGGTCCCGCCTCTCACCTGAGGGCCGGAAGGAGGAGCTCAAACAAGAGACCACAATCCAGACCTTCGCCTTTATCGAGCTCGACGGCTTCAACCTGCGATTAGGAGACAAGGTGTGCATGTGGGTGAACTAGTCCTTTAAAGAGCGTAGTGGGACTGCTGTTTAGCCACTCTGTGTTAGAGGGAGTTTTTTAAAACCAAATCTCAAAATGATTCAAAAATCTAACAAAGTATGCCTTCAGAAACTGTTCAGCAGGTTTTTGCTGGGTGGGCTTCTCTTACTTTTTGAGAATTTATGCAACCTTCCACTCGTCAGTCTTCTGCAAATAAGATCTGCTATATAAACAAAGACGAGGTTCCTGGATTTCTAAGGCAGCAGGGACTGAAGGAATTACCAATGCCTGTCAACATGTCGTTTTATTTTACTGTGAGCTGCTCATGTGTTTAACTGGGCCAAAAGCCTTCAACACAGTCTGGAGTTTTTCTCTGCTTTTATTTCCCATCTCTACTCTCCTTTGTTCAATTCATTTTTTCTTTATTACCATAACATTTGCTTAGTGTGGTGCTGTCAAGGCCTGTTGTATGAAGACTATGACATAATACCCTTAAAATAAGGAAAGACTGCCTGGAAATTGCAATATAGCACACTATATTAAATACTTCATCTTTAAAAATAAACAAAAATGGAAGTAATATATGTGCATCTCCCTCCCTCTGGCTCAGATTTACTGCTCCAGCTCCAGTTTCTTCTTGGACTCGCCCAGTGTCCGGGGTATTTCGGTGGAAAGTCAGGAGTTCTTTGCTGGGATCAGGGTAAATAATATTTATCTGACATTTATATTTGTGATCTCTCTTTCTAGTAATTTTTTTGTTGGTCATTAGTCTGCAGACATGTACAGGTTTAGACATAAGTTACAGTGTTTTGAGCTTTCTGTCCTGTGAGGTAGTCTGACTCCAGCGTCAAGGAAGGTGTTAGGTGAGCAGACTCAGCAGACATTTTGGGTTCCCATAGATGAGCGATTTATTTACAGTGAAACTTAACAAAACTCCCCCAAATTAACTTAAGTAACAAAAGTCAAACACAGCAACACAACTCAGCTCTCCTCCCTTCTCTGAATCAAGCAGAGACTGACTATATATAAGGCTGTCAAGTTCTTTTCAATTAGTCTAGCCAATACCACTAGCTTGAGCTGAGGAATCTAAAACTCAACACAAATGACTGAGAATTAAATAAAGCTCCCCACTCTTCTGATTAACACATTTACACAACTAAATGGCCCGATATAAGAAGAAATATTCAGCAAATCCTTTTGTAGGGGAAGCATTCCTATGATAAAAGAAACCCCTCTTTGTTTAACCTGCTGATGTCAGACATGACATCATCAGTACTTTAAAAATCAGAAAATGCTGGGCAGGCCTTTCCCCACACCTGACCTACATGAAGACTGAAAACAAAAAAAACAATGTAATTATGCACAAATGACTTAATTCTGCAACATAATAAAATACAATGCAACATGTAACTGAGTGTTTGCTTTAATTTCTGAATGTTTGCTTTGCTGGCAATGTAATGCTTACGCAAACAAACCCGGGATAGTCAGTGAGCAATGTTACTTTGACAATACCAAATCATAGCAAATAAATATATATAGTGAATAATGTGCATAATGTGCAAAAAGTCAATACTTCTGGGACAAGTGGAGAGTATTACAACTGCTCATCCACTTTGTCACATGTCCATGTAAATAAAAATTAAGAGACGTGTACACAGACATAAAACATATTAAAAAAGACAAGATTATGCTTTCATTTAGATTTTGGTTGTTATTTTGACTCAGATCACTTAAATATCAGCTTATCGTAACTGTCTTCTTCTAGATGAGTTGTGGATAAACACTCGGTATAAAAGACCAGACCACCCTCTCTTTCTAAAATCATGTTTTGTGCAGTTAAGACCAGAGGCGAGCAGTGTATCTGAGGATGGCAGATTGTATGAGATGGTGGTCGAGAGCACGGTTCCTCTTCCATGTCCAGAAGGGTCTCCAGCTTCTGCAGAGCAGTGCACTCTGTCCCTGCAGCTCAGCACAACAAGTGAAGGTGACCTGGTTGATCTGTAAAAATGACAGTGTGTACTGTTGCTTTCTAATAGCACAGGCTGTACTGTAGGCAGTTTACAGGGAACATTAATGCAGATTTTATGCTTAAAATGCATTTTTAAACAGCAGGTTATTAACTTGCAGTAATCTCTTAAATGATCCAATATGTGGATTTGATTATCAAATATAGCATATGATGCCATGTTAATTCAATGCTGTGCAGTGAGCCTAACATCAGGGTCAAATAAAAAAATATGATATATATAGTAATTTGATTACTTTTTTGCAATACTTAAAAGGTATTGTACCTGTATGATGTTGTATAACATTTAAATATAAATATTTTTTATAAAAATATCAAATTACCCACTGAAAAATATTATAGATATACAGATATACAGATATACAAATGCATTTCAGGTTGATGTCACATAAAACTTTTTTACAGCTGTGATCTAGTAAAGCGTTTGTTCTTGTGTTCAGAGATGCTAAATATGTTGTGCCTGTTGTTTGGGATCAGTGAAGGGCTGCTCCCTCCCTCAATCTATGTGCATAAGAATAATTAAGTCAGTGTTTGGAGAAACTTTAATTGTGGTTTAAGGCATATTTAATCAAATTTACTATGCTTCATTTATTTTAGCCCATAGGAAAGTCTCCACCACTTTTTTTTGTATAAATCTGTAGAAATAAATGAAAGGAGAAGGGGCTGATTACATGTTAATAAATCTTTGTAAATGTCTCTAACGGCAGGACCATTTAAATGCTGTGTTATTGCTATTTAGCTATAAAGAAATGTCTGTGCAGTACTTTTTTGGTGTTCTTTAATCCTTCAAATGAAGTGAAAATAACTCCTTGTATTGCAGAAGATGGTTTGCTGGGTGCAGATCTGTCCCTGTCTTCCTGTGTCGTGGATCTGTCTCAGGGTGCCTGTCGCGAGGGCATTTGTAGCCGGGCTGTGATCCACTTCAGTCCTGTAACAGACTTTGTTAAAGATGGCAACAGGACAACTGAGATCACTGTTAAACCCATCATCACACAAAACTTTCTTTGGAATGGATACTCACCAAAACCTGTCCAGGTGAACACGTCAAACTATTAAACTCACACTCCCTCACCTCATCATGTATAATTTCTTTTAAGAAAGAATGAAATTGATTTCTATATTTTAGATAACGGTTAAGGATGTTCCCTCAGCCTACTGCTACTCCTTCACTGATCCTCACATAATCACATTTGATGGCAGGTACTTTAATTCAGTTAATAAGGAAGCTTACTCTGTATTAAGTTTTAAATTGTCCATAATAAAAGATGAGCTTTCTTTCCTGTTTTTGCACCATACAGATACTATGACAACTCCCAAATAGGCACCTTTGTCCTGTATAAGAGCAGCTTTTGGCCTTTCGAGGTTCACGTCCGTCAGTGGGAGTGCGGCAGCGTTGTGCATGCCGCCTCGTGTGTGTGTGGATTCGTGGCGAGGGATGCGGGAAATGTTATTGCTTTTGACATGTGCAATGGGGAAATGGGTGAAACCAAGCCTCAACTGACTGTGAAGAACAGAGACTTGAGTAAGAGCGGCATTCGGATCACAGAGTCCTACCAAGGACGCAAAGTCACTGTGAGTGAAAATGAGTACACAAGCTAAATAATTTCACAATTTAAGCTACCTGGTAAACTTCTTGCCTTTCTTGGTTTTAAAGTTATATTTTCTTTTGTCAATATTTGACTTTTTGCAGATGACCTTTTCTTCTGGAGCATTTGTTCGTGCTGATGTATCTGACTGGGGAATGAGTCTGACACTGAGAGCCCCCATTTCCGACTGGAGGCACACTGAGGGTCTGTGTGGGACCTATGATGGGCAATCAGAAAATGACTTCCACTTAGCAGGGGGTGCCAAACTGGAGGATCTACATGCTTTTATCTCCGAATGGAGGTCAGGCATTCATGTTCTAATTGCTGTAAGCAATAACAGCTTATAAGCTACGTAGTGCTCTAGCTATGCAGGAAGAAGAAATCCTCAATCTATATATACAGCTCCATATATCAAATGCTTTTCTAGAAGTTTTTTTTTTCTTAAATAGGCCTGTCCACTCATTTTCAGCCCATTTTTCACACATTGAAAGGCAATGTTTGACCATGAATATTGCCAAAACTATTAAAGAGACCCACTGTGGGATTGTATTTAGTAGTATTGGTTTAGGTTAGAGAATGTATGTTTGGATTATTTCACTTGGACTTCACGTCCCAAAGGATTAAATAAACTTGAAAACACTGCAGCCAGCAGGGACCACAATACTGAAATTGCCACTATGAACAATTTATTACGACCATGCAGAAAAACAGTTAGTAACATTTGTTACCTCTTTACTGACATTGTTTCCTTCTCTCTCAGGTTACCCCCAGGCAATAGCCTGTTTGACACTGTGCCATCCCATATTAGTACACTGAACTCCCGCAGGCACTGTACCTGCCAGGAAGAGATGCCCCGCTTCTCATCTCCCAGAGCCCCGTCTCAGCCAACTAGCTCATCCGACCCCAGCTGCTCTAATCATGGCAACATGCATTTCCCCAGTGTCGTCCCAACTCTGGACGTCACAGCCGAGTACATCACCTCTGTGGAACTACTCAGTGAAAATGAAAGAGAGCCACTTCCCTCGAGAGCCTCAAGAGTTTCAACCTCAGCCTATCAACAACCCAGAGGCAGGCGCAGTGCCCAACGTTTCATTTCTAACTCCCCACATCAAAGTCTCAGCCAGTCGGATCTGGAAGGCGTTACCTACTTTTTCCCAGAAGACCACGAACCTGCAGTTCAGCCAGAATCTCCCCTAACGTGGCCCACACCCTCTGGCCTCACTGAGCAGCAGGCCCAGGCCCAGTGCCGGCAGACTGTGGCAAACTCGAGCATAGTGATGGGTTGCAGGCACCTGCTGAAAGAATTATTTGTTAACCATGCCGTGACCATGTGTGTTACTGACCTACAGCTAAAGGACGAGCAGTCGTGGTTGAATGCGACTATACCGCTGCTAGAGAACGAGTGTGAGAGGAGGCTGCTGGAGGAGGGGGAGGGAGAAGAGAAGTACCAGGATGCTGTGGCCATCCTGAAGTGTCCAAATCTTTGCAACGGGAACGGCCAGTGCTCAAACTGGGGTTGTGTCTGCTTCCCAGGATTTAGCTCCTATGACTGCAGTGCGCTTTCTGGTAACATATATCCACATGAGACACTTACATATAGTAGACAGATCAGAGTCTTGTGATAATGCTGTACTCCCACAACACGATATTGTAAGGTATCCCTATGTTTATAGCATAGTTGTAATATAGTTATTAGTTACATACATTAATCTTCCATTGGATGTCTATGATGACAGACTTATGATCGTCAGACATGTGGTTTATGATTTGGACTGAACTCCCAAGGGTAACATTTCATGTTCATCTGCACTTTTTGTTAATATTGTGAAGACCAGATCCCAGAGATCACTACGCTGCAGAAGGATGGTCTATGCGATGTCCGTCAGGGAAACTGCACCACCGTCAACATCCATGGTCAAGGCTTCAAGGACTCCTACGAGCTCAAGTGTGAGTTTGTTAAAGAAAAGGTAATTTTCCTGCTTCTCTTTTCCTTTTATTCCTTAGTTGATGTACATCTTGTTTTCTGTAGTACCACCTTACAAAATACCACAATATACTTTTTCTCTGTCTCTTCATTTAATTTATCCAGCGCCAAATCACAACAACAGTCACCTCAATGTGCTTTATATTGTAAGGTAGACCCTACAATAATACATACAGAGAAAAACAATCATATGACCCCCAACGAGCAAGCACACTTGCAACAGTGGGAAGGGAAAACTCCCTTTTAACAGGAAGAAACCTCCGGCAGAACTCAGGCTCAGGGAGGGGCGGCCATCTGCTGCGACCGGTTGGGGTGACAAAGGGAAGACAGGACAAAAGACATGCTGTGGAAGAGAGCTAGAGATTACAAGAAGTCAATCACAAATGCAAGCAGTAAAAACTCTTCTCTGAAAGAAGCCGCTTCTCTGAAAGCCTCTTTAGATTGCTTAACATTAGCAGAGGGCCACTAACTTCCAAAGTCCACTGAAACCATGAGATTGGTAGCTTTAGCATTGCTTTCTGATATTATTTTTCTTCTTCTTTCCTTTTGTTGATGGCTCTTACTGTTGGTTAGTTGTGGTTTGTTCCACACTAGAAATGGTTCTATATTTCCCTCCGTGATTGAATTAATCCTCCTCACTGTTGTTCAGAACTTTTAGATTTGTCATGCTCCCATAAATCCCACCAACCTGTAACTGAGTGATTAGGTTTCCCTTTGACCAAAGACTAATCACAGAGATCTTTAACTGAATTAATAACATGAAGTCCAGAGATCCAGTTTGTTTCCCTGAGTCTAATCAGGAAGTGAGACACATTCATGTCCTTTGTATTAAACTGACATTAACAAGCTAACCATAGTGTGCATGGATGTAATCAATTTAATTTTACATACAGTAATAAGATGTATCAAGCTGTAAACACAACAATGGCACTGGAACAGTTGCTTGTTAACACATCCATATATGTAGTGCAAGTCCAATAATCCATCACCTCTTGGCATCTTACCATAAGTTTAAAAGATCTGATATTTGTCTTTAAATGTGCTGGTGAATATTGCCGGATCAATAAAAAGTGGCAAAGCTGCACATTTTGATGACTGTAAGAATGCGAATTACAGCCAGATGTTGCAGAATTCGGCTGACCTCTATCAGTAGATTTTTTTAATATATATTTATACCAAGTTAATGTTGTTTTCATCTTTTTATCCATACATCTGTTTTTTTTTCTACATTACCATACTACCTTACACATCCTACCATGTTCTACCTTAATTCTTCTTCCCCTGTTTGTCTCATTTTTAGTTTGTGGATTGGGAGTGGGTTCTGGACGAGCCTCTGTTTGTGTTGGCCACCTTTCTGAATGACACAGCTTTGGAGTGCCAGCTCCCCCTGGAGGACAGCTGGGTTTCTGCAGGTGTGGACTTGGAAACGGTGACAAACAGACCACTGGCCCGCTGGCAAATTAAAGTAAGTCATGTTTCCAGGCATTTTATAAAGAGCACACTGTGAAATTATACATTTCATTAGGTCCTGTCTACACATTTCAAACTCATCTTCTGCCTCTCTTACAGCATTTGTTTATCATTTTCTCTCATGCTCCTGTCCGCTTCTCAAAACTAATGATAAATATGAAACTATATGCTTATTTTCTGACATATATAACAATCTAACAATGCATCAGTAGCAAATTTGCAGTAGGATGTTTAAATGGCATGGATGCAGTAATAGAAAGCGTGCACTGAGTGCAGCTGGAGGTTTTTCTCCAATTTCTGTTTGGCTTAGAAAGGAAAATGAACCCAGTGGAATAAAAAAAATAGTTGAGTTACACAACTGACAAATATGTTTCCACAGTTACGTTTAGTGAAAATGTATTACAGAGTACTTTAGCATTTACACTACAATGAGATCACAGAAGACGTTATTCTTAGTCTAAACTGGAAATATTTATTTTTCCATTCAGACTACCAAAAGCCTTTTTTTCCAGGGAGCTCATCGTATCATTCAGACCGCTGTTTGTCTGCATTTCCACTGCAGTGAAGATCTACTAAGATTAGACCAATTAGTCCACTGACTCATCTGTTTGTACTCACTTTTCTGTTCTTTGTGTCAGGGTGACCGGTGCAAAGACAAATACACACCCACACACACATTCTCACAGTACTCGTAGGAGACACGGTGAAAGCCAGTTCTTTTGGCTGCAAAACGTGACAATGCAGTGCATACCTGCAGGAATGTACGGGTGCATTTGTTAGTGCTTTCAAATGTAATGGCTTTGATCGGAAACAACATTTTTTTTAGTGTCTTTATTTCTTAGATTCACCACTTTGTGTTTTCGCTGAGACATCTTCCTCTTTTTATACATTTTCCAGCTTGACCATCACCACAGACTCACTCTGTTTGTGTCTTGTTTGCTCTCTGTTTTTTTTTCTTAAATCTTTTTTCTGTTTGGTCCGCTCTTCTTCGTCTGGCTTCTGCTAGGTTTTTAAACTGGCACATGTTGGGATTGTCTTCTCTGAGTTTAAACAAACACTGTCAAGTCCAAACATGATATTTTTAGGATCACTCAGAAGTACCAAACTCAGGAGAGGCCAGCTTTATCCCCTGATAGAATTCCCAGATCTGTGGTTTTCCCATGGTGAGAACTATGGGAAAATTCAGAGGAAAATGGCCTTTTGACTAAATAACCCAGTGTTTGTGATGACCGTTCACCTTTTTCAGCCTGTTTAACGCCTTTTCCCAGTGAGTCTCAGTAATCAAGCTTCTGCTGATGACAGGTTTCCAATGACGGTTACAGCTACAGCAATGCAAAGATACTAACTCTTTACGATGGAGCCTGCCAGATGTGCAGCCTCAGGACTGAAGTTGTCTGTACCCTGAGGGTGAGATATCTCAAATTATTTTTATAATTTACTTTATAGTTGGACAAGGAGTGAAATAGGCTTCTTTATATGTTAACTGTGAAACTTCTAATTGAACAAATTCTTTCTAGCAAAGCTCAAGAACAGATCCAGGTGTAGCATGGCCTACAGAGTCTGCCTGGTATGCAAGAAATTGTGGACTATAGATGCTTGCGGCTTTTATGATGTGTACATAAAATAAACTATTAAGCAGCCGCTTATAGAATAAGCATTATTTAAACCACTGCAAGTATTTAAAGGTATTAACATGAACAATTAAAACTGCTCTACTTAATTTTTAAGCTCCCCCCCCCCCGTTTTTCTTTCTTATTTTTAAACTGAACACTTTATAGGCTCAATAATTCAGCACTAAACAAAAACAGCCGGGAAACACATCAGCTAGTCTGCTGACGGAAACCTTTAGAGGCAACAGCTAACTTATAGGGCTTCTGTGTTGCCAGAATCAATATCAGCTTTAAGATAGCACATCACAGATTGAAGACTTCCTGCTCTGTGCAGCAGCCATTGTTTACAAATGCAATAATTTTTTAATTTAAAAGGTAACATTTCATCACTTGATAGGCAATAGCTTTGCAGTTGTATTTCATCAAATGCAGTCCCTGCTTTGCTCTCCACACAGGCTGTTTACCTGCATGGACACAAAGTTAGTGTACGCGTGATTGGCCAACAGACCTCAGATTCTGCACATGCATGTGAGGAAATCTGTTAATAGAGATTTAAGGAAACTTAATTATCACGTGTTGTTAGAGGCAGATCTTTTGTACACATGGGTTTCGTATTGCTAAAACCAAAGCCTTTTTTTTCAATATTAGTTAGTTGCTCACATAATTTTACAGTTATTTACATAATTTTTAGTTATTTTAAACGTCTTTGAAGCAATTTTTCTATCTACATGATCAACATCTCAAAAAAACTTCACTAGTGTAATTTCATATCTATTTTAAAATGTGCAGAAATCCAAAAAACATTTTTTCTATACATTAGAAATTAGAAATTAGAATCCCTCTCTCCAACAAGCCAACGAACAGGTGCTCTAAACAGGTGCAAAAAAGGGAAAACCCACCAGCTGGTAACATGTAGGGAGGATTTTCTTCTGCAATCTGCACCTATAACTGCAGATTTCTCATCTATTCATTTATTTCCTGTGGCTGTTGTGCACTCTGTAGTACCCCGGGGCTCCCAAACATTTGCTTATGCCTGCAGCCGCTCCTGCCAACAACCATTACATTCAAACTTTCAGCCTTATGTGAATGTGGGTGTGAAGCAGAA
This sequence comes from Mchenga conophoros, assembly GCF_057382185.1. Taxonomy (NCBI): domain Eukaryota; kingdom Metazoa; phylum Chordata; class Actinopteri; order Cichliformes; family Cichlidae; genus Mchenga; species Mchenga conophoros. The sequence goes on from NC_140536.1 coordinate 33,157,839, forward strand.
AGATGCTGAAATCAAGCATCCAAGCCCCGGAGAGGAAATTTAACTGCTGCTGTGCTTTGATATTACTTATACAACTACAATACACTAATAAAACACTAATTTGAAACTTCAGCCAATAAAATATCTCTAATTAGATATTTGGAAAAATACCATTTAGAAAAGCAGACTTGAAGTCCAGACAATACCTTTGTTAACACAGTAACACAGACAATGAAGGACAGAAAGTTTGCTCATCTTTAAATGAAACAACAAATCGATATAAAAGACGAGTCCTTCTCCTGCTATGGTTTAGCAAAGGTATAAATAATTTTAAGGTGGGTACACAGTTATAGATCCTTTGGCAGCTTTCTCTATCCTTCAGAATTGTCAGAATTGAGTCATCATGGGTTGATGTCCAGGTCACAGGCAATAAGACAGAAGATAGGAAAAGCCCTTTGTGTCTCTCTCTCCTTCTCTTGATTTTCCTGTTTTGTGATTTCTGCTCCACCCTCATTATGTTCACCTGTATCAGTTGTTTTTACCTGTGCTCAATCATGGCTGTGTATATATGGTCCTGTCTACTGTTACCAGCCTACGTGTTCTCTCTCATTTGACCTTGTTTTTTAATTTTTAATTTCCCATCCTTTTATTTCTGTTTTAATTTGGTGTTTGTTGTTTGTCTGATCCTGCATTTTGTTTTAGTCCCTTAAGCTTCCCTTTGTTGTTCAGGCTGTTTTGTCATTAATTCATTAATTATCTATTATTTCATTTTTAGAAATTCTAATAATAATGAAGAAGAGAATGAAGACAAGTCAGTGTGTTTTTGGAAATGTTGTAAAAGCTTAATTTTAACTGACATGGAATAGATGTGTTTTCCAGTGGGTACATCATCAAATACATGCTGTTCATGATCTGATAGTGATGTAAAACACCAAATATGCTGATTAGAAGCCACTGTTTCATTTACAAAAAGGCCTTTAATTAAGAGACCTTCAGTCTTTTGTGTGACTATGTAAAGTTACTCTTGTCACAGGCTTGGGCAGACACAATTAGGGCTTGACAAACAATTGCAAATAAGACAGGACGCAGAGATGGATAATGTCAGAAACACAGTACACTAAACAAAAAGAAAAAACTCTGAACCTAAATCTGACACCACGGGTGTTTTGGACATGCACACACATTCCTCACTACCAGTAGTTTTGGATAAGTGTCTTCTAAACAACATGTTGTGTGTTATGAAAGGCATTTTTAATGTAAATAATATATGTTTGTTGCTTTCCAGGCGAAAACCTGTAACATTGATGGCCTGTGTTACAATGAGGGGGAGTCCCTTCCCAGCAGCCCTTGCCTCGCATGCCGTCCAGACTCATCCAAACACACCTGGTCCATTGCAGAGAGTATCTGCTTTTCTTTCTTACTTTTTTTTCAATTTGTTCACATTCTATAAATTATCAGTGTCTACTCTGATGGTGAGGTACAGTAACACAGTGTTAGACTGAAACTCCTCATAAGAGCTGAGGTTGGATACTCTTCACTGAGTTTTGTAGCTGGTTGTCACTTGGGGCAGTTTTGATCCTTCATCAGCAGATTGGATCCACTGAAGTTGCTTCTGTCCCCCAGCACTGATACAAGGACAGCTTACCTCACTGTTACGCTTTGAGACCAACTTCACTTCTTCAGCTTAAAGTAGGTCAGACGCAGCTGAGCAGCTCAGCTCCACTCAAACAAACTGACAAAATAACCAAACAGGAGTCAATGTGTTGATTATTCATTACGCTGATTCCACCAATTCATCAATCATTTATCTGTGAACACAATGAAACAAAAACATAAAACAGATTTTTTAAAATCTTTTTTTAAAAGATTTTTTTAAATAGTTAATATGTTCTATCAACGGTAACTAGTTCATCATTATATATGAATTTTAACTTTATGTCTAAATCTAAATCTCGTTGTGCCCAAACACAAACACAGAGAGACTTTGAGAGATTTGTCTGAATGAAAATTTGGTCTGACATAAGCTAAAGCTGCCCACTCATGCAGATAAATGGTGTAAATGGTGCACAAAATGCCCTCTTTATAAAGGCTACTTCCTTTTTCACAGGCATGTTTGATTTGCTGGGTTTTTACCCCAGATGCCCTTCCTGGACTTGTGTCTCCTCTTGTAATCAAGCTGGAGATCTTGTAATGGTTACAAAAAGGTTTGATCAAAAAGTTCTAATCTGCTTTGAATTTGGCCAATTTTCCATTCAAGGTAACCTTCGGGGTCATGTACAGAAAACTTCCGTGTTCGACTGTGATTCCACCGTGGACCTCAAACTTGCACAAAAAATAAACATCAACTTCTATTTAACAGTGTCCTCATGTTGAATGAAGAGTCATAGCTGCTGATTAGAGCTGTTGTCAAAAATCCACAGTTTCCAAATCCAGCAGCAGTGATGTGGACCTGTTATCAAAACATATTATAAACATAAAACATTTTTATGTTTATATTATATGGAAAAATATGTATTTCCCAAAATGTTTTCCCATAAAAACGTCTAAACTCTGGCACGCAGAAATGCTGTAATATGACGTATCTATTGGTCTGGCATCATCAAACCAAACTGTCTTTCCAAATTAGTTATGAATTTTATGAATTTTACCTGCACGTTTTTTTTATCCTTCCAGCTACACACCACCTTTTCACACCCACCTTTCACCCACTCTGAACCAGTCACACGTAGGTTTATTTAGTATCTTACTTCGACTCCCTTCGTTTCTATTTTCCCTCAGACAATGAACCTCCTCTGCTCCAGTCGCTGACTTTGCCTCTGCAGTCGTTTGAGGGGGAGAATTTCATTTACCAGCTAAATGCTCGAGACCCCGAGGGCTCCACGGTTCTTTTCACCCTGCTATCAGGCCCTGAAGGGGCATCTCTGTCTCCAGCTGGTCTGCTGATGTGGAAGGCCACAGCTGAACCCACCAACAGACACACTTTCCAATTCACTGTGACCGACGACTGTAACGCTGAGACCAGAGCCTCTGTAGAGGTAAGACTCGGCTTATTAATGTAAATGTAGTGTTGCTGGTGAGTACAGATCTACATGCACGTCATGCAAAAGAATTATTCATTTAATAATTTAAATTAAATATTCAGTTAAATTTCATTTAAAGCTGGTTTAGCTCTATAACTGAGCGTAGATTTGATGCCAATGCTTAAATTCGTCCTTTATGAATTTCAAACAGAAACATTCTGATCTGTAGTCCAGTTTCAAATAACACAAAGTTGTGGTGTTGATCATATCATCTTGCATTTGGTTTTTCACTTGCTTTTTTACAGAAGACGTGCCATTAAGCCATGACAGTAAGCAAGTACAAGCAACATTTAGTCTTTATCGCCTGTGTTTTTTCTGCTATAAGATGTTAAAATTTTGGAAGTTATTGTGGCGTTATTGCTGCCTTCTCCCACTAGAGGGAGATACTGGTATACAGTATGTAGTTTGGGGCCTGAGGTTTCTCTGTAAGGTGTCATTGCAGTACACACTCGGCAAGTGTTTCCACCAAAAAACTGCACAAAGTTGTCAGACTAAATCATTTTTTTTCCTTTTTTAATATGATGTTGCACAATTCAGCGTACACAGAATAACTGCTCATAGATGCAAAAATATATCACTGTGGTTTTGATTTATCAATATCACGAAAATGCTCTAAAGCTATAATCTTTGGATAGAGCGTTTTCCATTCTCGGGACACGTTGTATCATTGCTCTTAGCAGTATACGAGTAAAATACCCCTCATGTGTCAAGCCATGTGTTCTGTACTACAGTCACAGCCAATAGCGTTAACTAAGTGGTTCAGGAATCATCAAATAAACATTTGGGATCCATGGTCAGGAAGGTTAAGCCTCCTAATCTAATAAAGCATCTTTTCAAGCATCCTTGAAAAGCAGGTGGTCCACAAATAGGACAAGCCTTCAATAATGTGCTGGAGTAGAAAAAATATACACACGGCTTTATGCATATAACTGTTAATCATGCAAAGTTAATTGTTAGTTAACTTTTGCTACACGTTTTGATTATACTGACTGGACCCTGAGTGTCTCTGTACACTCTGAGTTTTTGTTTTCTGATTTCTGTAACTACATTCATGTGTCTTGTTCAGTGTGTCTAAGATCATAAACCTGTGTGACTTAAGTTCAGATGTCTAAATGACAAGAAACCTTTTCCTCTCTAGGTGTTTGTGCGCTCCTGTGAATGCCTGAATGCTGCTTCATGTGTCGCCAGCGTCAACCTCCCTGCCGGCAGTGGGGAATATGTGTGTGTGTGTCCTGATGGATTTACAGGGAGGAGGTGTGAGGTGGACATAGACAACTGTAAACCAAATCCCTGCAGATTGGGTTTCTGTATAGATGGGCTCAACTCCTTCTCCTGTGTATGCCCACCTGGAATGACAGGTCAGCTGTTTCCTTTAACTACACGGAGGATTAATCTTTTGAATATTATTTTACCTGTGGTCCTTACGGCACTAACTGTACTGTAATTCCTGCATAATTATGACGCCTTTGTATTGCATTCCACTCATTCAGTCCAGTACTGAGAAATGTTGTAACATGACTGCGAGACACTCCTTTGGGTGTAACTGCGTAACTAAATAGATGGTTTACAGTTCTGAGTGCTCACAATAAAACTCTATCTGTCCTGAAATACTATAAACTGAATGCAGATACTTGAGTTTTGTGCTGACTTTCTTTTGAGAACCTCCTTTAAAGATAGAGCCATATTTTGGTTACAGCTTTGACTTTGTGTTTATACTTGAGTGACTTATTACATTCAAATAAATGCTTTAAATTAGTCACTGGAGCTCAGGTTTAGTCACATCGTGAGCTTACTGTGTTCGAGATGGAGGCCCACATGTAAGCTGTATACACATATAAACAGTGGAAAATATTGAAGCTGAGGACTTTGTTGGAAGCTGGCGGGTTAAAGACTTTTTAATGTGTGATTTGTGTTGTCAGATGCAGTTCAATCTGTGTAAAATTCTTAAATGCCTGCAAGAGAGAAACAAGTTTTCATCAGAAAAAACTTGGAACAGCTTTATTTATGATAAAAAATGATCCCAAATGAAGCACCAAACCAAACGATGCAAACAATTTACAAATTTGCCGTATAATTACTCTCCTGTTTTCCTCTTGTTAGCAAATTTATGATTTTAAATATTTGTTTATTTATTGAAATTGATTCCATGTTTCCTCATAAGGTCTGCTGTTTCATGTGTTGTCAGGGCGTACATGCAGAGAGGATATAGACGAGTGTGTCTCACAGCCTTGTTTCCCTGGGGTGGGCTGTAACAACACGGTAGGCTCTTTTTTTTGTGGATCGTGCCCACAAGGATACAGCGGTGATGGGAAAAACTGCATGAGTAAGTCTACATTTTATTTGTATAGTTATGTGTAGTTCTGCCTTAGAGAACATTTATACATTCTATTTGTTTTGAAGGAGAGTCTGTGGTTGAAGCGGTGGTGACACCAGTGAGGGTACCACAGGTTTCGTTGAGGTCCAAACCGTCGCCATGCTCCAGAGGGCCGTGTTACCCAGGAGTGCAGTGTTTCGAGAGCATCCATGTTTCAGCAGGCTTCGTCTGTGGACCCTGCCCTGCTGGTCTGCAAGGAAATGGCCAGAAATGTACATCAGCAGGTGAGAGTGGAGCAATTTATGCACCTTTGGCTTTGTGCACCTTGTAAACGAATGAAATAAGCTGGGTATATGTGTATATTTTGCCTCCATTTCTTCATCTGATTTTGTTTACAAAATTGTTTAAATGCTTGTCTGTGAAAGTAAGACAAGTCTAAAGTTTTTCTGGCTATTATCCAGCAATATATAAGTGGAATGTTTTGAATAATGTTGACAATAAAGCCTGTATTTCTATGACTTTGTAAGTCATGTCCTCTAACAGCTCAGGGGACAGTCACCAGTGGAGCAGACAGTTATTTTCACGTCACCAGATCAAATTCCACTTCCTCCTCAAACAGACGACCTCCTGACAGGAGAACGAGACCAGAAGCAACAAATATCAGGAGACTTTCTCCTGCTGACAGAAAAAGCACAGCGACTTCACAGGATCAAACCACAGTCAGAACATTTGCTCCCACTGTCCACAGGGGTCAGCCCAGTGGGGTGGATTTGACCCCTGACCTCTCCACGGGGATCAGATGGGGGTCAGCAGCTCCCCACGTGACCTGTGCTGACTCTCCCTGCTTCCCGGGTGTCTCTTGTGAGCCCAAAGTATCTGGGTCCTTCAGTTGTGGCCGCTGCCCATACGGTTACACCGGAGATGGAGTCACATGTAAAGGTAAAGTGGTCTTATACTTCTACTTTTCATGACTGAATAAATTAAACTGACAACAAAAGTGCTAAAGAAATGATTTTGATAACAATGTTGATTGATTTTCCTTTGGCTCTGGTGAAAAAGCTCTTGCAACTTTGGCTCTTGCAAAAAAAAACTTTTGCAAGGGGCATAAATTTTTCAGTAAAGGTGAAAAAGTGATATTTTGTACCACAAAGTGCTTCAGTATTTAATGTTATCGCACAATTGTACCTTATAGTCATGGTGGATTTTGGTTAGCTCTGCGTGGTCTTGGTCTGAAATGATGAAATGAATCCTCAATTGGGCAACTTTTTGAGTACTGAAACATACTCATAAATGTACTTTGTTTTCAGCTGTTTGCAGGTATCCGTGTGGGCAGAACATGGAGTGCACTCTACCAAACACTTGTACCTGCAAAGACGGCTACACTGGATACAGCTGCCACATAGGTGAGAAACAGAGCGCGAGCTAATGAAATCACACTCGCCTCTGGATTTGGCTCTTATATCTCAGGGTCTAGTTGTGTTTTTTAAAGCTGACAGTTTCCTTTCATCCCAGCCATTTGCCGGCCTGACTGTAAAAACCGGGGGAAGTGTGTGAAACCAAATGTGTGCAAATGTCCTGCAGGCTACGGAGGGCCCACCTGTGAGGAAGGTAACCTGGAGTCATAGTCAAACCAGTCAAAACTGCCGACTGGTTTGCATTGCTTACATACTTGAATTGCTCGCAGAACACTAAGGAGTGTCACTGTTTGTGTTCAGCGAGCTGTGAGCCGCCCTGTCAGCATGGAGGTACCTGCCTGGCTAGAAACCTCTGTACCTGCTCCTACGGCTACGTGGGACCACGATGTGAAATCAGTGAGATGTGACTTAAGTGTTTTTGCATCGTTTTTACATTTTACATAAACCTCCACAATGCATCGATCAGTACCCCTTTTGTTTAAGTGGGTCGGTTTAATCTAGGATTGCACTACATGATTTATGTCTGTCAGTGGTGTGTAACAGGCACTGTGAAAATGGAGGCGTGTGCGTTTCTCCCGATGTCTGCAAATGCCAACCTGGCTGGTACGGACCGACGTGCAACTCAGGCAAGAAACACGACCTGTAGCTAAGCATGCATTCAGACTGCAGCTTCCTTCTGTTAGAGTGTTTAATTCTGACAGCATAATTAAGTGGCACAAAACTCAATCTGACTTGCACATAAGTACTCAAAATATATCAGTACTGCAGGAACCTTTTCTCTTATTTATACTGTAAATCTAAAAGTACATATGTTGGCTCTTAATAAAGCTTTTTGTACCTTACGTCACCTGCAGCTCTCTGTAAACCCGTCTGTCTGAATGGAGGAACCTGTGTTAAGCCTAACGTATGTGCCTGTCCCAGTGGTTTCTTTGGCTCCCAGTGTCAAATTGGTAAGCTTGTGATGAATACATACAATGATTAATACAATGAGGAATTATAGTCAAATATTTCCAGCAATTTGTACAGACTGACTTTCATTTTTATTAAAACTAGCAAAAGCCTGAGGCTGCTTTCTGTTTGAAACAGCAAAACTCACTGGCATACATTTATTAAACTGCAGAAATCTCTGTAGGTTTGTCTCTCTTCTCTGCACATTGCAAGTAATGTTAATGGCATCTACTAGTAACTTGCAGACAGGAGTGAGAACTGTGCAGAGTGTGAGATCATTTAAGTCAATGATTAGCATATTTTTGCTAATATTTCAAACAGCGGCATACATATTTTACACATTTAGGACACCCACTGGCAAAATGCTGCCCCATGGTAGAAAGTAACTGGGGTTGCAATCTCTGTGAACAGGCTGTGCCCTAGTTACAAAAATATTCAGCTTACTGAGGTTTCAAATAGTTTCTTGACTCTGTTTATCTTTCATAATAGCTAACATCTGTTGAGAATGCCTGAAAGAAGTGAAGTGATGCTTTTTCAACAAAACACACCTAAATGTTGCAATTCCTCTCTTTTAAGTCATATCAATGTTGCTATAAAATCCAATCTCTAAGCTTCAGTCTGATTGAAATGTGCATTTTCTGGGTTCCTCACAGTTTAATATTGCTGTCTTTCAGCTGTTTGCAATCCTCCTTGCAAGAATGGAGGTCAATGTATGAGAAACAACGTGTGCTCCTGCCCTGAAGGCTACACAGGAAAAAGGTGTCAAAAGAGTAAGTGATATCACAGCCTAAATAGTTGAAGTACTGTTCAAAGTAACAGCTCACAATTTAAACATTTGGGTTTTAATTTGTTCCAGGTGTGTGTGAGCCTATGTGCATGAACAGAGGCAAGTGTGTGGGACCCAACACCTGCTCCTGTGCTTCTGGATGGAGAGGGAAGAGGTGTAACATACGTGAGTGATGCATGGATGTCTTGATACACATAAAATACACAACAAATAAAAAATTACCAGCTATAGCTCCAAAAAACATGTAATTCAATCAGCTTCATTTCTTATACTTTGGTTTAGGTTTAGGTGGGGTTGGGTAATAGCACTCACAAGAACTAACAAGAAGTCATACACAGTAGTTGTTGTAAGAAATTCTCTAAAAAGTTTACAAATTGTCTCCTAATAACAGTGCACAATTTATATTTTAATATTCATATGAATATGCATATGCATGACTTTTATTCATGCAAATCTTTTAAATCATCTTGCCCTCAAGACGGCATCCACTTTTAACAAGAACTACATAAAATGAAGGAAGATGAGATACTTAAAAACTAAAAGGTGTTAGCTTTTCTGCCCTGAATTCAGGCTTCCAGGCAAACATTATTTCTTTATTTATTTATTTTTTGGTTCTTAAAAATTATTTTAGTGGCTAGAAAGTCCTATTTTTTCGTTTTAATGTAGCACAGCTAAATGGTAAATGGTCTGTATTTGTATAGCGCTTTACTTGGTCCTAAGGACCCCAAAGCGCTTTACACTATACACAATCATCCACCCATTCACACACACATTCACACACTGGTGATGGCAAGCTACAGTGTAACCACAGCCGCCCTGGGGCGCACTGACAGAGGCGAGGCTAGGTCTTTTCTGGCTGACCTGCAAATGCCTAATCTCAGCACTTTGGGTTTTAACCTTTTACGTATCTGTTCAGTCCAGTCGGGCTTCTGAGATAAAACCTTTTAGAAGCTGCTTTGGTGTTCATGCCTCCCTCACTGTTCTTATTTTAGCTGTGTGTCTACAAAAGTGTAAAAATGGTGGCGAGTGTGTAGGACCAAATACCTGCCACTGCCCCGCTGGCTGGGAAGGCCTTCAGTGTCAAACAGGTGAGTCTGTTCCTCAGATGTAATAATATCACTAACAGCTTCAGTAACAGCTCAATTTTTTCTTAGGTAAAATCTGGCAAAGGGTACATACCAAATACTTTAACTAGGACTACTTTATAACCAATTTTCCTGAACTATTGCTGAACCAAATTAAACTGTTCCTCTGCCAAAAGGAGAACTGCTGTCTCCTTAACTCTCAGGACAAATACACAAAAACTACTGTACCACATTACAGGATACTTCTTGGAGAGATGAACTCAAGCAAAGGAAAAACAGACATTTTGATGCAGATTGAAATTCATCCATCCATCCATCCATTTCGTTCCACTTATCACATTCAGGGTCGTGGGCAGGTTAGAGCCTAATCCCAGCTGTCACAGGGCAAGAGGCAGTCTGGCCTGGAGAGTTTGCAGACTGAGATCACTTTGTTTAAAATAATGAAGTAGAAGACATGATCGTTGGTTTTCCTTCAAGTTATTTTTTGCAGATAATTGTTTTGATCATGTGTTTCAAGTGTTTCCAAATGACAATCAAACAGACAGCCTGAACTATAATAAAAGACTCTTTTCTGATTGTAGAGTTTAACAGGAATTGACCATGAAAAGAAAAACAATAATAGATCAAATGTTTTAATTGTGACTTTCTCTCCAGCGGTGTGTAAACAGCGGTGTCTGAACGGAGGCAGGTGTGTGCTGCCTGACTACTGCCACTGTCGGAAAGGTTACAACGGACTGACTTGTGCAATAAAGGTGAGAAATGGGGTCATGGTTAACATATCCCGGTGGGAAAAGTCATAAAGAACACTGATAACTCCAGGATTTATAGATTTATAAGATTTACAATAGAGTCATAGAACAAAGCTTCATTAGATGAATATCGTTGGTCTAGATGACTGAAATGTTTAGTTCTGTTTAATATTTCAGGCTATTAAAAAATAAATCAAAAAATATATAGTGTCTTTAAGAGAAATGTTATATTAATGACTAGAGCTGGGCGATAGAACGATAACGATATGTATCGCGATATAACTTTTACTCGATAGAGAAATTAAGCTATCGCGATAGACCTCGCCGCTCTTGTTCTCTTAAAAAAAAAAAAAAAAAAAAAGGTCAGCCAATCCAAATTCAGTAGCGCAGAGCCGAACCAATCACAGCCGCAGCGTCACGTCGCGTGACTTGTTAGGTACAGCGCAAGTGCCAAGCCGCACGTGTGTTTGTTTGGGAAGCAGCCAGCGGGTAATGGAGCCAGCGCATAATGGAGGAAATGAGTGTGCCGACTAGAAAAATCAACCGAGCGTGACCGAAGAGAAAACAGATGATGGTTCCAACGCCAGAGAGATTGTCGAACGGAAGAGCCATAGAAGTTCCGTAGTTTGAAGGTATTTCGGCTATTTCAAGTCTGACAAAAAACAGAGTAGCGTTCACTGTAAATTGTGCCGAAAGCAAGTCTGGAAATACAATAAACTGGTGCATGCGTCACACTGTGCGCCACGTTATTGTTTCGGTGAAATGAATTTCTACAATACTGTTAATTCTACTCTCTGCAGTGTTTAAATGCTTACATATACACACAGTTACTGTCCCTCCACACATACGACTCGGTTCTGCTTCTATGCCCCAGCTTTGTTTACTTTTTCCCACCAAGGCTTCTAGACTTCTGATTGGCCAACATTTCTGCACGGTTAGGAATCTAGCGCCACCTGCTGCTTTGGCATGTTCATAGCAGCGTTTTCCTTCATTTCTGCCTTTATGTGTGGACGGGATTATTTTTTAAAACGAAAACGGAAAATCTCCGTTTTCAAAAATACCCGTGTACGTGTGGACATAGCCTCAGTCTCTGACTGGAAGCGCTAATTCGTCATTCGGCTTTTGTCAGACTAAAGTAACTGTTAAAACTGTTTGAAAAGCTCAGCTATACAACAAGGAGAGATTGAGAATTTCCTTTTAGTTCTCAGTTTATTTGATATTGACAAAAGTTAGTCAGTTTTGTCTGTTCTTCTGTAAAACAAACTAAGATTTATTTTTAGAATTAATATTTTGTTTCTAAGTGGAATTGACAATTTAGTCTGTTTCATTTGTTCTATTTTGAAACTTAAACGCTTTAGCGGCTGCCTTTTGTGTAGTTTGCAATATTTGCCTTTATTTATCTGAAAAAGTCTCACGTTCCTTAAGTACATCTACCCTGTTGAACTTATTATGGGAAATAAATATTTAAAAACAAGCTGCTGATTATTTCACATTTTACTTGTGAGCAACGGCACATTTAAATCTTACAAATATAGTTATTTGGCTTATATCGTGATAGATATTGTTATTGCCTGAAATAAAAAAAACATATCGTGATATGAAAAAATCTCATATCGCCCAGCTCTATTAATGACACACCAAAAAACTATTAGGCACCTTTTGTGCATCTCAAAAAATGGACAACTCAGTATTTATTTTTTTGATTTTTTTTATCTTCTGTTCCTTTTTTTTTTTTTTTTTTTTTTTTTTTAAATCTCTGTTTAATTCTTTCTGACTGCTGATAACCACTATTCAATTCAGTCTTTTTCTACTAATGTTAAGATATATTTTTAAAAAGTCAGATCAAATATACATCAGAAAAACCTTGAATTTAACACACTGCTTTTATTTTATAACCTCTTATTACTTTTGAAAAATTTAAAAAAAAATTTAATCATATGTATTTTATGGTTATTTCAAATTTACTTTTTAACTGCAAATAGCCCCATGGAGCACATGCAGTACTTTCTTGGCCCACTAGGGGGCTGCAGGCTACATTTTGGGACATTGCATCAAATAAAATGGCACCAAACAAATGAAAAAATTTTTTTTGTACTTCACAGGCATCACAGGCATGATGGCAAACAAATCGGGAATGTACTAAAGAAGCCACAAAGAACAAAGAAAGCACCATAACCTGTGGTGTGTATGAGTGAGACTTTGGATACTGGCATGTACTGTAATGTGTGGCTGTGTGCACATTAGAACTGTAACAGAGCGATTTGATATATGCACTTGTCTTTTCCTGTCTGTGTAGATCACTACCTCAAGGCTCAAAGTAACACCCATCTGTTAAATGTATTAACAGTGTATTTTATGCAGGCCTGTGTGCCGTACACAGTAGTTGGTTAAGAAAAATAACGTGGTGGAGGTTATTGCCATCACACATTTTAGATTTGCACTGTTTCTTTCTATCTTATGAGGGGGAAAAAACAGCTTGAGCCTGCTTCTTGAGTAAGCATAATGAAGGCTTTGATATGAATATGTTGCATATTAACAAAAGTTGCATTTGTTTTGTTTTCTTTATTTGCTGTCATTAATATATTGCCCGATCAGGCCTGTTTGAGTTTGTTATACATTTATTGGCAAATATGGATGAAAGCAACGCTGGTGTTGAGGTTGTATATAGGGCTTGTTTTCTACGCTCTCTGTACTATATATTAAGCCCTATATTTTGTTCCACATTACACGGTGGTACTATAATAAAAACAATGTCTATTTTTTCTTCATTTAATGACAAATTACAGTATATTGTGTGTTTATACAACATAAAACACATTCAATATTTAAAAATAAAATAAAAACAAACTAAAACGGTACACTTTATATAAAAAGAGGGATGAACGTTTTGTCTGAAATGTGAAACCACTGCTGATGTACCTTAAACCAGCCTCATTTCTAATGAACAGCAGGGGCCAACTGGTTGCAAAAGTTAAAGTAAAATTGTTTTTATATATAGCACTTTCAAGATAAACATTACAAAGTGCTTCACAACAAAACACTAGAAATAAAGACATAAATGATACCCAAAGGGAAGTTTGAAAAGATGACTTCTTAGCTGCTTTTTAAAAGAGATCACTGAGACCACAAATCCCACGGTCTGACTGTGTATAAGTCTATAAAAAGATTTATTGCCTACAGCATGATGTCAAATTTGCAAGTTATATTCACATTTACAGTAAAATAGGTGAGAAAGAGGGTACGTTTTATGGTGTTTCCAGCCTGTTTCTAAAACTCCCAAGATGGGTCTTCACTAACTTTAAGGGTGACATCATAGTGGCTACATCCATCTTTTCCACACAGTTGCTGTAAAACTAACTACGTCCCAGTATAAAAACATAATCACCCCCACAACATTGTTTGATCCTTGGGTGCACTAGTGGGACTTTTTCCTCTCCTCGCAGCGAGGTCCAGAGAAAGGAGGTCGACAGCGACATTTGTTGGGAGAAACGCACTTCCCTCCGTGCAAGCAGGGCTGACTGCATACAGCTACGGACAAAAGAAAACAAAAGCACAGGTACTATTTGTAAAACCAGGGGAATGGGAAATGAGTGAAGAGCTTGTAAATTCTAGCATCATAAACTCCAGCAGCTGGTCTCAAAGGTGTGAAGTGTTGTGACATCTGGAAATACACTAAGCTGAAAAGCAAATCCAAGGTGCAAAGAGAAAAATCGGGTATGTAAAATGCACTGGTGTGAGAATGGTGCAATGTAGTCAAGAGAGCAGAAAGTACCGGAGCTGGATGAAATGAAAAAGACTTTATCATAAGGAATAAATGCTCCCAGTGAAGGGCCAGCATCAGAATTGGGGTCATAACACGACTCCGTACATCTGAGACTCCTCGATTATTTAACCCAGTCTCATCACAGCAAAACGTTATCGGTCTTTGGGAACAGTGTACTCACCCATATGGCAGGCACCACCCAACCATCCCTCCGTGCAGCTGCAGATTCCTGGAGCCACACACAGCCCTCCATTCCTGCAGCCCTGGGGACAAATTGCTGCATGGGAAACAAACCATAGAGGGGTTTGCTCAGCGTGGAACAGAAATATGAAAAAGAAAAACTTACAATAAAAGTTTGTGCTTTGTGAACACATGTGAACATATTTTTATTTAATTCAGGCAAAAGTCAAATGTGAAAATTTGACATTGGTCAGACCATACAGTGGCAGTAGCGGCTGTAATGTACCATTGGTACATGCACGTGACGTTTTTCAGGCATTTTCAGCCTTTATTGGACGGTGACAGTAAAGAGTGGACAGGCAGAGATCAGGCCTTCACTATTATTATCTACAAACCCCACCGAGCTTTGCAGGTCCCTGCAGCACTTCAGCATATGGTTCACTTGCTCAAGCATCATCCTGGCCTTTATGATTCCTGCTTAACTACATATGTAACTATCCTATGACATTATGTTTAGCAAGTGATTGGTCTGTTATGTTGGTTGCTAAGTTAATTGTGGTTTTATGTTGATGGTGTACTTGTAAAATTAGTGCCATGCATATAAGAGAAGGAGTTCATATTAGATTTAAGCCCTCCCGGTGCCAATGACCCAATGTGTATAATGTGTATGTTAGCAAATATGGAAAATGAGCGTAGGAAGTCATCGAGTCAGCTAATGAATGAAACAGCTTTAATCCTAGAAGAGCAGCAAGGCTGAATATTTCATCTAGACCACAGAAGACGGATTGCTAGTCCAACAGATCCTTAATTTCACATGGAGAATGCATTAGTGGAAGCAGTCTAACAACAGATTTTCATCACTAAAAAGTCAAGTCTGAGTTTCATTTGAAGAAAAATCTTGGTAGACATATAAAAAATTGGCTTTTCAATCTTTGCTGTTTTTTTTTTTCCAGTTCAAACTGAACTGCAGTTTTCTGCCAATATTACAAACTTCACCACAGCTCTCCAGTTGTTACACCTGCATGTCTGCCTCATCCACTAAGTCAGACTGACTGTTGCTTCCCTTGGTGACAGCTTCTTGGAGCCATAAAAAGCCTTAAACATCCACTAATGTCTGCAGCTGATGAACAGCTCCATTTGGCACCTTTGACCTCCTGTGTTAATTGGGTAATTAGATACAGCCACGAACCCTCCTGGCATTTTGATCCGGCCCAGCTTGAAGGGCAGATACACTTGGCCACGCCGTTGACAGCGGTGCATTCTCCTCCGTTCCAACATCCCCCATCGCACGTCACTGCAAAACGCACACACACACACTGTTCATGAGATATTTTTACCATACCACAAAAGATTTAAGTTAATTTGGGTATAAACTCCCCAAAGCACCCAGGAAATTCTTCACTACACACCATTCTGTTGGAATGCATTGACTTATGCATTCATAAACTTAATAAAACACATTTAAAAAAATCTAATCCATAAAATGTTTTAAGAACTTAGACAAACAAATGAGGCAGTACGTGAGCAACAGCTGAAAACTGTGTGTAGTATTCTGAATAATAGTAAACTGAATACAAATGAATAGAGCAGGAAAATACACCAAAAGCAAAGAATAACTGTCATCATGACACGCACACACGTGTTAATACACTTAATGTATTAGAACTGTCCCGCTCCCATGAACTCGTTTACCTTTGTGACAATATCTTCCTCCAAATCCAGGAGGACATCTGCATTTTCCAGGGCGAAGACACACTCCTCCATTTTTACATTTGGGATCACAGTTGGCTGCAAAATTATCCACCACAGTTTTTTTAATAGGCTTCAAAGTTTTGACCTTCTTTCTCAGAAGTCTTCGTCACTTTAAATTAATTTGCAACAAAATAAGTTAGTCATAAACTGGGTCAATAAATAAAGTGGCACATTAAACCATTTATTCATAGCTGAGCTTGGCACGAGGTCTTCCCTGTGCCATCATCAGAATTTGAAATTACGCGCAGATAAAAGGTTTGTCACGTCACCATACTGGCAGGTCTCTCCTTCGTAGCCCCGGGAGCAGAAGCATGTGTTGTTGCGGATGCAGACTCCGGCGTGTTCGCACGGCGGCTCGCACTTCGCTTTCAGGTCAAAGACGAAGCCGACCGCGACACCCCGGGGCGCGTCCGAGCCTCCGGAGCACACACCGGCGAGCGACATCAAAGAGGCAAACAGGAGAGGTGCAAAGAACATGGCCGGATGTGCTTTGTTGCTCAAATGAAGAGTGAAAAGAAGCGAAGCGGTGGACGGATGGAGGAGGAGAAAGTCTCCTGAAGAAACAGGGAAAACTTCTCGGCCAGGATGGTGGTGGTGAGGCGGAGCAGGGAGAGCGCCCTGGGGTGGGGGCTGGGGCTGTTTTTCAAGACTTTGGATCAAATCTATGCAGTCCATATTTGCATGAAACATATAGGTTAGACCACCGCGCAGATTACGCAGTGGGGTTACATGAAGTAAAAGTTTGACTCTGCCACAACAGATTCATAATGATGAGGTTTCCCAATAGTTTGTCTGGAGTTATGACAGAGATGCTCAAGATACTAATTAAATTAGGGCCTAAAACATGTGGATAGCACAGCTTCACCATGCTGCTCTATAGCAAAATACTCCAAAGAAGGATTTAAGAGTAATCTGATTGTATTTGCAGTCTGTTCATTGTGCAATAATTTATCTAAGGAATGCTACAAGTGGTAACATAAAAAGTATTTTTATTGTTGCTTAAAGCGGTTGTGTTTCATATGTAGTTTATATGTAGCACCCACAAAGAGAGTAATATAACTGCTCCAGAATGTCTAATAAATAAATAAAAATCTGTAGTGTAGTTTGTTTTGTTTTTTTGCTAACCATAAAATAAAAATGTTTCAACAAATGTAAGAGCTCACCTGTATGAACTGTATGAAACACTGCTACCTGCTGTTTAATCCTCACTGATCCTGTGCTACATGTTTGGGACAGTCTACCATAAGGTGGCTGGATGAAATAAATGGACAAGTTTCTGGTACATATGCACATTTGTTGAGTAACTATACTCACTATACTTGGTATCTTCTAGTACAACATTTGCTCCACAAAATGAGACACAAAAGATGATGCACAACTGATTTTGAAGGTCATCAGTTGACCTAATATATCTACACACATTCAGGAAGCTCACTTTACCCAAATATTTAACTTTATTAAAGTTACATAGCATCTATAACTAGTGGTATTTAAACAACATCTTACTCACTTCTGTTATAACAGCAAGGACTGATTTCTAAGGCACATAATTCATAATTTGTGCAAAGTATTATTTTTCATGGCTACACATCTAAGGTTTTATTTTGGTTTAAAGAAACTGCTGTGAAATATGCAACAAAAGAAAAGTGCAGTATTTTATACTGAGTACATATTTCACAGCGATGTTGACAAACTATATCTAAAAGACTGTAGAATCACTTTAAATGTCTATGATTATATTTGTCAGAAAGACAGAGTTTGTGATGTTAGTCTATGTAGAGCACATATGGAAAAACCATTTCCTCTTGTTTGGTGAAAAGAAACCCTGGGCCTGTATGAAGGACGGGGTGAGGGGGAAGTTCTGTTGTAATGACAATAACACAACCAATCAGTAGCGGATGTGGTTCTTCTCTCTGCTCCCTTAAAGCTGTTCAGAGACCAAACAGGCAAAGTAGCTTTCTGTTTGATTCTCTGCGTTTTGCATTTTTCAGTAAAAGTGAACAGTGTTTCTTTATTCTGAGTTCTGTGAGCTCAGAATAAACAGAGTTTGCATAATACTTGGACTACTCCAAGTACAAGATTTAAATTTCCATAAACGGTATGGAGTCGCTCTGCTGCTTATTCACGGAAAGCTTCTCTGGACAAGCAGTCAGAGTCTTTCCTTGGACTCACCACATCAGACTTGTCGTGCATGACAGAGTCCAGCTGGAAGAGAGACAACTGGACTTTATGAAGACCTTAGCATAGTTCTTCCCAAACAATCTGAACTGAAGTAGCTCACAACAAATGCAGTTATGTAGATTTAGTTGGCACAACACACAAATATTCCAAACATCTAAAAATCAAGAATCAGCATTATACTAAGCAGTGTCGGGACAGTGAGTCTGACCTTTTAACTTGATTTAAATGGGTTTCCTCTGTGGCCAGTTTAGAAGTGTGAGTTTCACTCATATCTGGGTGGATTTCTTTGGTAATAAGATTTTCATTGAAACTGGTGATAATGTGTTGAGTCACTTTAAATCAATATAGTCCTGTAGGGAGAAAATAATAGGTTGTCGCTTATTTGCAGAGTGATATCTTCATGTGGTTTATTTGATAATGCACTATATTCAACCTGCTAATCAGCAGTTAGCCTGCGTAACCACCAAAAAAGATAAAGAATAACAACAAAGATGAATGCCATCGTGTTAAAAATCCAAAGGGGAAATCACTCATTTAGTAATAAAGTACCTCCAGAAGCAAAAATAAAAGTACAGTGCTGCCCCACTAACACTCTACTGGCAACAACTAAAGTACAATCAGTAAGCAAAATACATTAGCGATGGGGGCAAGAGGGTTTTTTCTCTGTTGTATGTATTCCAGTGCAGCTCTGGTCTAGACCTGTGACCTGGATCCCGGAGTGGAAGTGAGCTGGTGGTTTAATGACTGCAACAGATGTGAACATACCATGATACACAAGGGGCCTGTGCCTCTCGCTTTAGGAAACAAACAGATGGATAACACCAGAAAGAAGTTTTGAAAGCAGAGAACAAAATTAGGTTCTTTGAAAATAGTAATAAATATTACTATTATCATTAATAAATAGCTTAAACACACACAGCTTTACAACCACATCCTCAATTCTAATTTATTATGAGCATAAATGGAAGTTAATAGATGTTGCTTTATGTGTGTGCGTCAGCTCTGTGGATAGTTGCTGGAGTGAATAGGTTCGTGACAGGATCCCAACAACATTAATGAGTGTGTTTGTGTGGGACACCGTACTAATGCTAAGAGGCAGATAAACAGATTTGGCATGAGGAATATGAAGGACAGTTACGCTAAAGTTTGTCACTGGTCTTCTGCAATATTACTGCAAATTTGCAATCTTATTTCCAAATTTCATCTCTGAGTTTCAGTAGGAATGCACAGACAATGTCAAAGAGAAAATGTTATTTGGAGACATGTGCTCGTGAACTAGATCAGAATATGGGACACTATTTCATTTTGTGAGAAGAAAGAACAAGTTCCAGATAAAAGTACAGTATCTGGTCACCCTACAATAGCTGCAGCCCCCTGGTGGGTTGTGAGGATACTGCAGGTGTAGTTCTTTTGGTGTAATACAATAAAACCCTGTTATCCTCAATAAAAGGAAGATGTTTATGTCGGGTACATTTTCTAGACAAAATCATTTATGGACAACTAATTTATGATCAGATGAAATTTGTTTTCGCACATTTGTAAGAAACCTGCAAATTTTATCTCCTATTCATTGCTCAAACATCTGCATCCAGTCCACTGAAATGGACTGGATGCAGATGTTTGAAAACATGAAGACCTACTTTTTCTTGTCTTTTAAACGTCCAGTTTCAAGTATTAATGTGCAGTAATAACAATGGAGTAATGAAAAGGTAAGAATTTGGAGGCCTTCATACTTCAGCTGAGTGAGACATTTGGCACCACTCTGTGTGTACACAGTATATTAGAAGCACACCAAGAAAACACAAGAAACGCTCAAAATGAATAGATTTTATTGTCACCGGCATGCATGAAAAACACAAAACCACTGTTTAGATGTTAGAAAATAGCTGGGAAACTTTCACATTTATGGAATATTACGAACAGTTTGATTTCGGTTTACTTTCTTCAAAATGACGTGTAGAAATGTGGAGATTTTGCAGCGATTTAAACTGTGAAACTTTGCATGTTGATTTAAGAAATTATATTTATGTGATCAAAACAGCAAATTACACCATGGCCCAAAAAAATAGGATTAATTTAAATTTTTAAAAAAAGGTGACATTTGTATGAATAAGCCTATGACATAAAAATATTATTATAAGTTATTTTCTTATCAAGTGAAAAATGTATTTTATTTTTCAGTAAAATATGCTCATTAAGGTCTTCAGAGTAGTCACGCGTCGCTTTTAACCTGATGATTAACAGAGTTACACACACACACCGCACAAAAACTAAAAGTTTAGAATAAATCAGTGATGACGTGAGTCTGCTGTACTGCTCTACACACTAACAAAATTCATGAAACAAAAAGAGAGAGGCTGTTTGTAGAAAGGAGTCAAATAAGAGCAGAAAGGAATGATTAGGAACACCTCAGTAGTTTTACTTTCAAAAGTCAATTCTCTCTCACACGTTTTAGAAACGATTTCATAAAGTGGTGTAGAATGAGAGGGGCTGTGAGCAGCTTTCCCCTTCTATTTAAGCAATATTGACATTACCTTCTCTTCAAAAGGTCCAGCTAAAGTGCATCGTAAGTAAAGCTATTGCTTCCAGTATTTCAAATACAGAGGAGGAGTGATACTGAATATTGAATAATGTGCTCTGTTTTTACCAGCCTGGAAAAACTACAAACCTCTCGTCTATGGGCCATGAGGAGGATTTACAGGTCTGGTTCACGAGGGATAAACCATCGTTTGGTGGTTTTGTTGCAAAACGTCTATTCTAAACATCATGTTTGTCCTCTAAACAGAATAAACTATTCAGGACTTAAAAACTGATGAGCCACTACGACTAAATTAAAAGCAAAGATGTTTTGTATGGAGGTCAACAGCAGTATCTGATGCCTAAGCTCTTTTGCTTCCCTTATTGGTAGACCTGCACATGCCCGTGCAACGAGGTGGTGTTCCCCCCACAGTCCACATACTGGTACATCTCCTGGGAGACCTGCTCCGTGTGGCCAAAGTAAGACGTTGTCACCATCACCCTGAAAAGCAAACAAGAGTCAAACATGATCAAAGTGCAAGAGATCAGTGGAAATAGTTGTGCAGCAGTCTGATATCACTGCTATCATTATTTGCTGTTGAAAGTACTGTAGCTCAGAACTTACACCAGTGCATTTCCTCCATCTATAGATCTATCACACCTAGACTCAACATCTTGTTCTGGCCTAAGCTCTAAATAAATTCTGTGCAGCGTTCTTGTGAATTGAAGTGGAATAAACCTCTATGTTATTCTATGTGGCATATCAAGTCTTCTCTGCACAGAGCAGTTTTTCATAGTTATTCGAAAATTAAAGAAAGGGGAAACATTATCATATGAAGCGTCCATGAAGAGCTTACAATTTCTGATTAAAAGTTAACTATCACAGCCATGTACCTATAAACAGCTAAAAAGATTAAATATCTTGAAAATAGTAACAAATCTGATCAATCTGGATTCAGCACAGTAAAAATCAATAAGAAACAACACATTTTATCTTCAAAACAAACAACTTCTGAAGTTGACTTTTTGACTGCTGGGTTTGGACAGCTTATTGTTCTGATCCTCACTTGAGGGGTAGACTACAAACAAAATTCAACACAGCCAGGCTTTCTTTATGCTAGCTGTCCTAACAAAACCCCAAACCTCAGTTGGAGATAACTGTTATCACAGTTAAGAACAGGGTTTATCAGCTTCCTCTATCAGGCAGGGGTATATGCATCAGGCTCTGTGCGTGCTCAAACCAAACTGGGCATTTTGCAAGTCATGTGACTCTTCTTCTGCATGAAAGAATCATAATAGGTGCTGTCTACTCCAATCAGAAGCATTATCAACTGATGATGATGATGATAAAATTGTGATTAAGAAGATAAAAAACATTACAGCAAAATGCATCACTGCAAATAAAACAAAAAAAAATTATATAATGTTGCAGAAAATCATTAATCTGGTGGTTTCGTGCACAGAGTAGTCCAAAACATTTGAATTCAAGTTATTTTATCTCTGAGCACGCTCTCTGTGCTGCTGTTTAGCTGCTCTGAAACTGTAAACTGGATCCATTTTAACATTAAAACTAAATTAAAATTGCTGCACTTTGTCAGCAGATCAAAGTGAAAACTATTTTATGGATTGAACAGGTATTCCTGCTGTCTGTTCTTGTAGCGTCCAGCAGTGTAAAGGAGACTAAGCAGTAGATTAGAATCAAGTACAACAAGGTTTATACAATTTCTGCATAACAAAATAAATCAGTATACATTTCAGGTGCTTCAGTGGTTTAAGCGGTGGTACGGCTTAACGACTTGGACATATAAAACATATTCCCCCAGTAGATAATCTAGATAACATTTAATACATGCTGTAAATAAAAGAATCAGTGAAACCATGAAACATAATCTGATCAGAAGCAGGTTATCTGTTCAGTCTAAGTTACCACAGTGACTTAGTCAGATAAAAAGAAATCCACTTTTATGACACAGAAACCTTTAGCCTGGACCTGCTCACTAAGTCATTAATCTGGCTTCATAGTGCAGGCCTCAGGTCTATGTTATTCTGCATTTACTACAACATGCATCAGCAGCAGGAGATCTGAGATAGCATGGAGCAAAGTGTCAGCAGTTAGCTACACCAACAGCCAACCACAGCTTTTCAGGTGAGTCATGCTGAAAAGCTCAGATAACACCCTGTTGACTTCTCTTTCTTGCTCTTATTACAGTCAAAAACTGGTTGGGAGGCTTTCCTTGTACTTATAACATCACAAAATCGACTCCTAGGAATATGACTTCACAGCTATCAGTTCCACTCCTCACTTGACAAGTTTGCATGATAGTAAGAAAAGTCTCATTGAGAGCAGGCAAAGGAGAAACTAGAATAAACAGTAGTTGTGAAGAGTCGCACAGTGAGCTGAAAAGAGATTGGTGCAAACAATGAAAACAGTGACCCCCCCTTCGCCTGTATTTGCTTTGGTCTCACTGGGATTTTTTAATTTTACTAAGAAATGCCAATCAACTAAATTTACATTCTTGGATTTATTACATTTTATTTAAACAAAACAGTGAAGCAAAGCCTGACATTGTCTTATGTAAAAAATTAACTTCCAGTCTGATCCTCAGAGTGACTGTGAAAACAGATCATTCATTTAACATTAGTATCAGATGAGTACTTGACATTGAAAAATGCATGAAGCCAACAGATCTGTGTCGTATCAGAGCTGGGAAAAGTTGCATTGGTGCATCGTTAGAAAGCTGTAGTTGCTGCCAAGGTGTCGCAAATCTTGCAAATAAAGCTGATAAGAGCCCTGCTTCCTCTGCACATTTAGACTGTAGTTTCATGGATTTTAAAATTTCCTAGAGGTAAAACTTAAATTAGTCCATCTGAAAATCTGGTATTGCCAAAAGCTTTATAAATTTTTTTATTGACATTACCTCATTGGCCTGACATTTATAATAATGTGATCAATGAGGTTAGCAGCCTCATGGAGCTGTAGAAACACTCGCAGGTGTACGGGAGTGCTACAGAACAGTGCTGCTTTTAGCTTAAGACATTTCTGCCAGACTGCAGCAAGACGCAAGCTTTTTTCCCCCTGCATGTCACTGCATGGTATTAATATAATTACTTATTTGCTTGGTATGCTTGTCTGTTTAAATAGCAGAAGTGATTATCAAACCAGTTTTAACATCCACTTGCTTCCTAATTTTTTGAAGAGAGTCAATTACTAGTGCAAGCAAATAATTTCTCACAAAGACACGGCATCATTTTCATACTGTCAGCTGTGAGCGGCAGTGTCCTAACACTGAAGTGTGTGTGTGTGTGTGTGTGTGTGTGCGCGTGCGTGCGTGCGTGGGGGGGGGGGGGGGATTGAATAACTTTGCTCATCATTACTTCTGTCAGAACTGACTTTTTAAAGAAAATCTATTCTTGGACTCTTTTAGAGTCATTCTGCATTCTTCACACTTGGGGGGTGGGGGCGTTATTTAGCTTATACTGAACTTCTGCCTTAGGCTGTTGTAGCACCCGACTCTTTAAGATCACCCTTTTCTTGTAACTGGCTGCAAACGCAGAAAAAAAAAAAAAAATACAGTATTAGTGACATCTTCCCTCACTAAAATAAGAAAATCTGTCTGAAACTGACCCATCCCCCATTTTTACAAGTGTATACGACATAATATAATTTTCTCTTATGTATACTATAGTTATTCTTATAAATCCAACTGTTTGATTCATCTTCCTAAAATATTCAAGACAGACTGAAGGGATTTTAAAAATAAAAGTCTTTTTAGAGGCAAATGAATACACTCAATTGCAACAAGACACTCGATTAGATAGTCACAACTGACCTTTATTGTATCATGGTCCAGATATAAAACCACTGAAAGGCTACATTAGGTTTTAGGATATTGGCTGCTTTTCTCATCCTCATTTTTACTGGCATTCATCAGTGCAATGATACTGATGATACTTGGCTAGAGACCAGCGGTTTGCCTTCCCCGACATTCGATTCAGAGAATTAATAAGGAGAAATGTTAACTGCTAAATTTACAATCTGCTTCCAAGTCAGATTTGACGTGTAAATGAGCAAAGCACCCAAAGGCCCGGGGCTTCTGCTGATCTGAACAGTGCCCCACAGCAGAAGGCTGTTTGCTCTGGGCAGATCTTCAGTGTGTGTGGGTGTGTGGGTGAAGTTATGCAAGTGTGGAGGAGGGAGCTGAGAGTAAAGACTGATGCTCAGCTGAGCACAGTATCAGACATAAAAAGAAAAATATTCAATATCTTGTCATACTTACTGCATCATGACCACTATGTTGTGAACTTTAATTGTTGGTAAGGTGCAGTAGTCACTGAAAGAGAGACAAGTAAGATTAAACATGATACTGATCTGAGTGTAAAATGCCTTATTAATAGGACTTCAAATAAGATACTCACAACATGTAACTCAATTCATCAGCGATGATGGTGGGGACCATGTAATCAATCTGTAAACACAATTCAGAGAGAAAAGATATTAGATTTGAAAATCCATTTTCTGCCACTTATCCAGCGGGGGGCTGGGGCCTATCCCAGCTGTTACAGAGGAAAACCAGCGTGCACCCCGGACAGGTCGCCAGTCTATCGCAGAGCTAACACAGAGATAACATTCACGCTCACACTCACAACTATGGCTAATTTAGACTTGCCTGTCAACCTAAACCTATGCATGTTTTTGGACTGTGAGAGGAAGCTACAGCATCTGGAGAGAAACCACACGAGCACAGAGAGAGCATGCAAACTGCACACAGAAAAGCCGCAGCTGGACACGTTTCAAATTCACTAGCAAAATAAAGAAAGTCAAGAAAAAAACAAAAACAAACAGAAACTGCGAGGGATACTTTGTACTCAGTTGTACATTTTTAGGGCTCACTGAGCCAAGTGATCAAGACAACTCTCCAAACTACACTGCAACATTATAATACTGACACTGGGGTGCAGAAAAATGGTAACCTCCTACATGGCCTGCTATGGTATATCTATCAGAACACCAATGCTGTAGTGATTTTAATGATTTAGCCTCCCCCCCCCCTTTTAAAAAAAAATGTATTTTCTACCATAACTAACAAACCAGTAATGTGTGAAATGGTTTTGGTGAATTGTATATTTTTGAAGCATCTTCCAGAGCTGAACTTTGTAGATGACCTCTGCACACTCATCTCACACAAAGGCCTTTACTTTATTTCCCCATGTTTTTAAAGCCTCACCCTGTACTGTGTTTTCACAGTAAGAAGGTGCTGCAGTAGTACAATAGGAATGACATAGTGAACTGACGCCTTTAGCATCAACCTGGTCTTAGATGCACACATACACCTCGAATTAGCTTGTGGGTTGCCAAGTTGTGGTAAGTGGAAATTGTATGTAAGATATTTATGAGTGTTTGTGTATGTAGGCTGTTTCATAGAACCTGGAAAATTCAGAAAAACACACAAAGCCGACTGATGCACAAATTCCATTTATGCATAATAAAGTTTGAGGTTAGTGCAAATCATGTGAGTTTCCTGAGAGAAAAACGCATCATATTTGATTCAAGAGGATTTCAACACTCCTCCTTGAATCGCTACCTTATCGTGGTGGAGGGGTTTGTGTGTCCCAGGGATCCCAGGGGCTATGTTGTCTGGGGGCTTTTGCCCCCTGGTAGGGTCTCCCATGGCAAACTGGTCCTGGGTGAGGGACCAGACAAAGAGCGATTCAGAAGACCCCCATGAAAAGAATATCGAGGGAACAGTTTACCCTGCCCGGGATAGGGTTACCGGGGCCCCGCCCTGGAGCCAGGCCCGGGGAGGGTGCCCGAGGGCGAGCGTCTGGTGGCCGGGCCTTAGTCCATGGGGCCCGGCCGGGCACAGCCCGAAGAGGAGACATGGGCCCATCCTCCCGCAGGCCCACCACCCGCAGGAGGCGCCATAGGGGTCGGGTGCATTGTGAGCCGGGTGGCGGCCAGGAGCGGAGGCCCTGGCGGACCGACCCCCGGCTGCCAAGACTGGCAATAGGGACATGGAATGTCACCTCTCTGGTGGGGAAGGAGCCTGAGTTGGTGCGTGAGGTTGAGAGGTACCGGCTAGATATAGTTGGGCTCACCTCTACGCATTGTCTGGGCTCTGGAACCAGTCTCCTGGAGAGGGGCTGGACTCTGTCTCAGTCTGGAGTTGCCCCTGGTGAGAGGCGGCGGGCTGGGGTGGGTATTCTTATATCCCCTCGGCTTGCTGCCGGTACGTTGGGGTTTTTCCCGGTGGACGAGAGGGTTTGTTCCCTGCGCCTTAGGGTCGGGGAACGGGTCCTGACTGTCATCTGCGCTTATGCGCCGAGTGGCAGTTCGGAGTACCCAGCCTTCTTAGAGTCCCTGGGGGGGGTGCTGGAAGGTGCTCCACCTGGAGACTCTGTTGTCCTGCTGGGAGACTTCAATGCTCACGTGGGTAACGACAGCGAGACCTGGAGGGGCGTGATTGGGAGGAACGGCCTCCCTGATCTGAACCCGAGCGGTGCTTTGTTATTGGACTTCTGTGCTAATCACAGTTTGGCCATAACGAACACCCTGTTCGAACATAAGAGTGTCCATAAGTGCACGTGGCACCAGGATGCTCTAGGCCGTAGGTCGATGATCGATTTTGTAATCGTATCACCAGACCTGCGACCATATGTTCTGGACACTCGGGTAAAGAGAGGGGCTGAGCTGTCAACTGATCACCACCTGGTGGTGAGTTGGATCAGGTGGCGGGGGAGGACGCTGGACAGACCTGGTGCACCTAAACGCGTAGTGAGGGTGTGCTGGGAACGTCTAGCAGAGGCCCCAGTCCGCGAGATCTTCAACGCACACCTCCGGCAGAGCTTCAACAGCATTCCGAGGGAGACTGGGGACATTGAGTCCGAATGGACCATGTTCAGCGTCTCCATTGCCGAAGCTGCTGCATTGAGCTGCGGCCGCAAGGTGGTTGGTGCCTGCCGTGGTGGTAATCCCCGAACCAAATGGTGGACACCAGAGGTGAAGGGAGCCACCAGGCTGAAGAAGGAGGCCTATCGGGCTTGGTTAGCCTGTGGGACTCCGGAGGCAGCCGACAGGTATCGACAGGCCAAGCGGAATGCGGCTCGGGCAGTGGCTGAAGCAAAAACTCGGGTGTGGGAGGAGTTCGGAGAGGCCATGGAAAAAGACTTTCGGACTGCCTCGAAGAGATTCTGGCAAACCGTCAGGCGTCTCAGGAGGGGAAAGCGGTGCTCTACCTGCACTGTGTATAGTGCTGGCGGAGCGCTGTTGACGTCGACTGAGAAAATTGTCGGGCGGTGGAAGGAATACTTCGAGGACCTCCTTAATCCCACTGACACGTCTTCCGGGGAGGAAGCAGAGTCTGGGGATGAGGGGTGTGACCCACCAATTTCCGGGGGCGAGGTCACTGAGGCAGTTAAACAACTCCTTGGTGGCAGAGCCCCTGGTGTCGATGAGGTCCGCCCCGAGTTCCTGAAGGCTCTGGACGTTGTAGGGCTGTCTTGGTTGACACGTCTCTGCAATGTTGCGTGGAGATCAGGGGCAGTACCTGTGGACTGGCAGACCGGGGTGGTGGTCCCCATCTTCAAGAAGGGGGACCGGAGGGTGTGTTCCAACTACAGGGGGATCACACTCCTCAGCCTCCCCGGGAAAGTCTATGCCAGGGTGCTGGAGAGGAGGGTTCGTCCGCTAGTCGAACCTCGGATACAGGAGGAACAATGCGGTTTTCGTCCTGGTCGCGGAACACTGGACCAGCTCTTTGTCCTCTCGAGGATACTTGAGGGTGCATGGGAGTTTGCCCAACCAGTCTACATGTGTTTTGTGGACCTGGAGAAGGCATTCGACCGTGTCCCTCGGGGCGTCCTGTGGGAGGTGTTGCGCGAGTATGGGGTGTCTGGCCCATTGCTACGGGCCATTCAATCCCTATACAACCGTTGCAAGAGCTTGGTTCGCATTGCCGGCAATAAGTCGGACTCGTTCCCGGTGGGTGATGGGCTCCGCCAGGGCTGCCCTTTGTCTCCGGTTCTGTTCATAATTTTTATGGACAGGATTTCTAGGCGCAGCCAAGTGGCGGAGGGCTTTCGCTTTGGTGGCCTCAGAATCTCATCTCTGATTTTTGCGGATGATGTGGTTCTGTTGGCTTCATCGGGTGAGGGCCTCCAGCTCGCACTGGAGCGGTTCGCAGCCGAGTGTAACGCAGCGGGAATGAGGATCAGCACCTCCAAATCTGAGGCCATGGTTCTCAGCCGGAAAAGGGTGGAGTGCCCACTCCGGGTCGGGGATGAGTTCCTGCCCCAAGTGGAGGAGTTCAAGTATCTCGGGGTCTTGTTCGCGAGTGATGGGAGAAGGGAGCTGGAGATCGACAGACGGATTGGGGCTGCGGCTGCAGTAATGCGGACGCTGCACCGGTCAGTCGTGGTGAAGAGGGAGCTGAGTGTAAAAGCGAAGCTCTCAATTTACCGGTCGATCTACGTCCCTACCCTCACCTATGGCCACGAGCTGTGGGTAGTGACCGAAAGAACGAGATCGCGGATACAAGCGGCGGAAATGAGCTTCCTCCGAAGGGTGGCTGGCCTCTCCCTTAGAGATAGGGTGAGAAGTTCGGCCATCCGGGAGGGGCTTAGAGTAGAGCAGCTGCTGCTCCACATCGAAAGGAGCCAGCTGAGGTGGTTCGGGCATCTGGCAAGGATGCCCCCTGGGCGCCTCCTGGGCGAGGTGTTCCAGGCATGTCCCACCGGGAGGAGGCCCCGGGGCAGACCCAGGACACGCTGGAGAGATTATATCTCTCGGCTGGCCTGGGAACGCCTTGGTATTCCCCCGGACAAGCTGGAGGAGGTGGCTGGGGAGAGGGAGGTCTGGACCTCTTTGCTTAGGCTGCTACCCCCGCGACCCGACCTCGGATAAGCGGATGAAGATGGATGGATGGAGGATTTCAACATTTAGGAGAACCCAGATTTTATCGGAGAAAATATGTGAGAAAAGTGGTCTAAACACAGAAAACATATATCAACCTACCTGCTGTTCATCCAGTGGTATGATCACTGTGCTGTTGCTAAGCCTGGCCTTCCCTATCACCGTCTTGGAGAACTGCACTTGGGCTGTGATGTTGGTCACAGTTATGGCATAGTAGTTATTGTTGGTGATGTTCAGTGTGTTCTAGAGAAAAGAAGGTAGTTAATATGGCAAACTTGTTAGCAAACATTATTGATTTAGAGCTGTCCTTGGTCATTGCCTGTCTAAGCATGCTAGCATCAATTTAAATATTTTTAAAAAATGCGTAATTCAAAATTAAGAATTAAACCATGCAGCATTCTACTGATGCAATACTATCAGTAAATTCAGTTAGATTATTAATTACGTTTTATTTTGTATATATTTTATGTATCATTTATTATAAAGTGCTCACACTTACTGTAAGGTTGAGATAGACAATTCGTTTGTCATGGTCATAGGAGACATAGGCAGACTTCACTCCCACATAGGAGACATCAATGGAGCGAGGGAATAGGAAGAAAACTGCCAAGCCAGACAGCAGCAGGCACAGAGCGACTGATATTGTGACATACAGCTTTCTGCAGGAGATTGAAAGGAGAAGTCAAAAGCTGAAACAGCTGTTGGCTTCAAAGTCTGTTGTGCTGCTGTGTGTTCATTTAGTTTCATCACACGCACAGCTAAGGCAGCTAATTTATAAAAAGAGCACACAATGCAGACTTACGTCCTGCTTGGTCTGAGCCTTTGGTCGCTGTATGGAATCAGAGCCACAAGCTGATTCTCTTGACCTGTTGAATGAGTTTAAAAAAAAAAGTGTAACTGCTGGAATCGATTTCGCATCACTGCTTTAAAACTACATCCAAAGAAGAATCTTCGCCTAGTTTATTTTTCTCACTTAAAATTGCAATTTTCAGGTCTTGACTCGATTTCTAATGGTGGCACCTAAGTAATTAAACCACCTCTTTGAAGTAGGGCATATCAAATGGGAGACAACTTGATAATATCAATAAACTAATTTAGATCAGTATATTCCTCTTGATCCAGAAAACTTGGCCTTGGCAGAAATGTGCAGTCCTGAGTTCCAGATCTGGTTTTAAGTATGAGTGATAAGCAAGTGCAGGCCAAGCCAGTTTTAATAGTTGCCAAGAAAAGAACTGTGGTCTTAAGAACATAACTACGACTTTAAGTTATAACTTTCGACTTTAAGTTATAACAATTTTTGTAAGCAATATTTCCGTTTTTGTCCTTGCTTTTCTTACTGGTTGGAAATTGAGGTGACATGTGGAAAAGGGTGATGCAAATGCAAGCAACACTTGCATGAAAATGTGCAAGCAGTTGGATTGCATGTTTCCTTATAATGCAGAGTTGTCAGTCAAACTTGATAAAACCAAATGCATACAGCATTCATTAAGCCATTACTAAAGGTTTATAATAAATTGGGATGGTATTCTTGTAAATTTCAACTTGATTCATGGGTATTTTGTACAGATGGGTACTTTAATATCTCTGCTTTTAAAAAACTCTTAACAGTTAAACATTTAAGCTAAGCTTTACCACGAGGGATTCTGCCAGTGCCCTGGCATGTGGGGCAGGTAACGCTGTCCCGTCCAGTGAACTCCACATAGGGGAACTGAGACACATCTCCATTCTTTCCATCCTCTTCTGTGTGACTCCCCCCATACTCCGTCAGAGCATCTTGACTCTCGTCTTTTTGCTTAGCTAAGAGTGACTGGGTCTTGCCCATAGCTGCAGCTGTCTGTAATCAGCAGAAAAAAAAGAACATACAGAGAGAGGAACTTCTGCACAAGTTCAGCACGCCATGCTGACTAACCACATGCCAGAGAGCCATTTGGATGTAAAATTAGATCTGGATGTATCCCAGTAAACACTTCCCAGGGAAACAAACTTCATCACAAAAGTCTTTTGTAAATCTGTTGGAATTCAAACATAGACTCTATTCTTCTCTATTTTTCAATGTTGTATAAAATACATTTAACTAACACATTTGTAAGTTAAATATTTAGACCACTCTCATGGCAAAATGTGACAGGAATGAAACAGTAATTGAATTGCTCATGGTCACGCAGACAAACTGTCACATTCTTTTCTCCACCGTCAGTACGACTTTACTGTCACAGTGACAGAGTAACAGGGTTTTAAAAGAAGCGGGAACTGCTGTATTTTAACTGAAACCAGTCTTTTTCCTAAATCTAATGAGTAGTAGGGCTGAACGATATATCGCATTTGCGATAATATCGCGACATGATCAAGTGCAATTTTCTAACCGCAAAGGCTGCGATTATACTGCGATTATAAGGCTGTCCAAATTACTACCATATTCCAGAATTCATAGCGCGGCCCAGCCAAACTCCAGTTTCCAGCAATGGCGGCCGCTACTAAGTTTTAAAATTACTCATACTAATCTTTCTGGGTCACAAAATAAACTTTTAACATATTTTCAGGCGAGAAAGTAGTTGTGTAAACATCAAATATCTGCTCGGTTTATCAAGATATCCCATATTTGCAAAAGTGCTTCGACGTTTTCAGAGGCGTCTGCTACCCACCAGCTCGACAGCTAGCCGGGAGCTCGAGGATTACTGATGCGGCCGAGAACGGCACAACTCCCGGCACATCATTTTCAGATCACCGCGGAGTTTCGCTGCTCGGGTTAAACGTAATATATAAGTCACTTAGACAACCTAAAAATGTTATTGTTGGGCTTTTTTCAGTGTTTTGTTTGTTCGTGAGTAAATCGGTTTGGCTGAGATTAAAGTTATTAGATTAGATAAAATAAAACTTTATTAATCCCCCGGGTGGGTTCCTCCTTGGTTTTCACACAGCTGACTAAACGTCAAACAGAAAACTTATTAAACAGAAGTATGAGACAGTCGAGAATTTACACCAGTGTCTGGTTATATTTTAGATAGCAAGAAGCAGACGGCCGAGTTTATTAAACTCCACCGAGACAGCGGTGACGCTAATCAGAACTAGACCGTCCAATTTCACGCCTTTAAACTTTAAAGGCGTGTTTGTGTGTGTGTTTATACAATTGCTATTATGTTTGCACTTTATGTGTAATGTTACTGACCGCAGAGATCAGTAAGATGTGTGTATTTTTTATTTATTAGTTTTATTTATTTAATATTATTTTTAATTGAATGACTGTCTAGTAGTTCACAGATGTCGAAAAACTGAGTGTGGTAAAGCCACTGATTTTTTTTATGTATATTTCTGCAATCTGCACATTGTACTGACTTTCATTTTAATGTTTACACCAGGGTTCCTTGTCAGCACTTTATGCTCAGATGTTTGTAAGCTAAAAATAAACTATTGTGTATGTTCAAATATACTGTTGTGATTGAAGAAGTTAAATAAAAATGTCAGTCATCAATTCATGCATCACCTCATGTCATCATAACAGAGGTCTGTCTTCCAGGAAAGAACAGTTTAAAATTAATGTAATATAGTATTGGCCATACTATATGATGTATTGCTTGTCTTTGTTTAATAATACAGAAGACAAAGACCTTAAAAAATAATCGCATATCGCATCGCAATCACAATATTGGGGCAAAAAAATCGCAATTAGATTATTTTCCATAATCGTTCAGCCCTAATGAGTAGTTTTTAAAACCCAACCCTAAATGAGTACTTTCTAATAGATACTGATACATAGATAATAATCCAATCAAATTGATACAATAAGTCTTTCCTGTCGGGGGAGGAGGGAACGGGAGTTGGTGCAAACTATGGTGTCTAGCACCTACCTCTCCAACCTCTAAATACTGACCTACTTGCTCTTTTTAAAGTATAAAATATTAACTTGTATAGACTGAAACAAACTTAGTACATGAGACCGTTGAGAGAGTAAATTGCCTCAAGTTATGCTTGATTTGGACTACAGTGAGAAATCTATGATGTAACTGGAAACCCCTATTAATTGCTCTACCTATTTCCTATTTCTCCAACAAAATATGAAGAAGTGATGGGCAAATTAACTTTTGCATAGTACTACAGCTTTACATTCATAGAATGCCATAACTAGGAATTAATAGTCATAATTCAGACATAACTTGAGGACTCATAAATATGCTTTGCTGTGTGATGTGTTTCTTCAAGGTTATAAATATGTGAGCAATCTGTTTTTTTAATGATATTATTGCTTTAAGACTGCTTTGTCAAATCAATCTGACTCTAATGACTAGCAGACGTGTTCACTGAACAGGAAAAATCTGCTCCATATTTTCCAAAGTACATTTACTGCAGTGTGAGGCATTTTTAGGGCTGTGCTCATTTAAAACAGATGCTGCTGGGCACTGGTACCGGTGCATTTTATTTTTTCCCAGTACAACCAGTTTCAAATTGTCCAGCTCTCTTAGGTTATTTGCTCATTTTAGCAGTGCTGGCATGGCTTTCTGACTATGTATTGTCAAAACAATGGCATCCAGTGGGGGCTTTGGACATGCAAGTCACACACTTGCTATCTGCCTGCTCTGTGTCTCTGTATTGTGTTCGGTCTCACTGATGATAAAATAGTTGGAATTTAGGCCCATGTGTTTCTCTGGTATTTAAAACACTACTTACTCAGCAGTTGTAAATAATAATGTAATGTAAATAAGCACAGTGCCATATTCAAGTATAATAATATAAGAAAACGTGTTATATAAAGTGGTTAATATTGGTCTGTCATACACTAATATCAAAGAACTGCTGAAGTATTAATACGCCAGCTATAGTTTCAAATATACTAAGATTTCATGTGAGTACACTTAAGTAAATGACCAGTAACTGGCAGTTCTGCCTGAACTAATATCCTCATAGTAAAGAACTCTAGGTATTTGTTTTAAACCGTAAAGTAGGCCGGTGTTTCTCAACACGTATAGCACCGTCATGTTTGAGTTGCCTTTTTCCACACCGTTGGATATTCACGCTGTTTCATCTGAGGGTTGCTCAACATAAAACTATAAAGAAATGCTCCAGTCTCACCCAGGCTGTTGTCTACATACACGACACACAGCAAAGGCCGCCATGCTGTTACTGCTACTGCTGAGCTGCTAAGGCTAGCCGAGGACACAGAGTACCGGCCGGTGGAACGCGGCTTTTACGCCTTTATTTTTACAAACAATAGGCACATTTAGCTTATACATTTTTTAAAAAATGTAAACACACTCTGAAAACCCGTATTCTGCGTCGACTGTAGGCTGCCAAACGTAATTCAGACATTTAATTAAAACCGGATCGACGGTTCGCCAGTCGTCGAAGTCGTTAAATATCCAACAGACGTTCGTTTAACATTCCGCTAACCGCTTACCTGATGTGTGTTTTAGTCTGTTTTACTTGCCATCCGGTGTATCTCCGTTGTTTGTTGTGGTTCACTCGCCAGCGGAGAAATAACGCCAGGAACGCCCCCCGCTCTTCTCATTGGGCAAGCCGATGATGGTGGATTTATCCGTCTGCACTGTTGTGTTCAAACAAACGGGATGCTGGAGGTGAAGCTGCACTGGGCCACACCCAGTCATTACTCAAATAACACATGTTTGTTCTTTGTGTAATGCTATGAACTATGAACTGCCTTTGTTCAGGTCATTATACCAGAAGAAGTCTTCTGGTATACTGCTGCAGCAACAGCAGTGACAAAAATGTCAGTTACAACGCATAAACTGCGCCCCCTGGTAGGACGTGAAGATACTGCAACTTACTGTGAAAAGTTGCAAAAAACATTTTAGTTGAGATTTAATAGTCGTTACCATCGCTGTACAATATTTAAATAAAAAACAACAACAATAACAATAAAACAAAATCCCTGAAATTTAAAAAACAAACAAACCAAAAAACATTTTATATTTATTTTCTGACTTGTTTACCATCATGTCGCTGGCCACTTCAGTAGTTACACCTTGCTAGTACTGCGTTGGGACCTTTTTTGCCTTAATAACTGCCTCTATTATTTGTGGCATAGATTGACATGGTATAATCAATGCTTAGTTGGCACTAACAGGCCCAAAGCATGCCAAGAAAGTATCCCCCACACATTTACACCACCACCAGCAGCCTGAATCGTGCAGAATGGATCTATTCTTTCATCCTGTTTACCCCAAATTTTGACCGTTCCATGAGTCATCAGACCCGACTACTTTTTGGTTGTGCCGTTTTAGTGAGTCTGTGAATTGTAAGCTCACTGTTCTGTTCTGTTCTGACAAGCTGCTGCTGTAATCTGTAATCTGCTTCAATGTTTGACATATTTTACATGCTATGCATACCTCAGTTGTAACGAGTGGTTATTTGAGTTGCTCTTGCCTGCCTGCAGGTCAAAGCAGCCTGGTCATTCTTACCGGGCCTTTGATATCAATAAAGCATTTCCAACCAGAGAACTGCTGCTCACTGGATATTTTTAATTTGTTTGAACCATCCTCTGTAAACCCTGTCATAGTCTGGGTAAGCTTCCGGTACTTTTCCATTGTTGTTGTTATGACTGCAGAATCCGCCCTGGGGCGGAGCCCTCATCGTCTCACCTGTGCAACTCACCTGACCCCGTTTCTCAGTGATAAGCGAGACGGTATTTAAGACTAGCGTCACCATCTCTTCTCCTCCAGCTCGTCAACTAACTCTTTGTGTCTGCAGTGTTCTCGGCACGTCACCATCCCACTCCTCAGCCACTCGCATTCTCTGGACACTGGTCTCGATTACAGGATTCACGCACCTCCGCTCAGGAATAACTCCCCTTTGCACACGCAAGCTTGTCCTCCTGCCACCGTCTGTCTCTAAGTAAGCCACTCTGACCCAGTAATCTCCAAGATTCCAGCTTCTTCTGTTTCCCTGCTAATTGTATTCTCATTTGTTCAGTTTCGCCACGCCATGCATACTTTCCTCGTGTTTCAAGTTTATCCCCGTGTTAATAATAAGGCTTGTGAGAATCAATTTGCTGTCTCCGTGTCTGTTCTGCACTTGGGTCCACATCCAAGTACTGCCCTACAGGCCCCCTGGACAAACCCAAGAGAGCTGTTTAGGAAAATCAGTGGATCAGCAGTTTCCGAAACTCAGACCATCTGGCACCAACAACAACAATGCCCCAATCAAAGTCACTTATATCACCTGTGATTGTGATGTTCAGTTTGAATTTCAACAGGTCCTCTTGATTGTGTCTGTATGTGTTATGCATCAAGTGGCTAAGTGTTGCATCTCATTAGATACTTGCATTAACAAGCACTCGAACAGATGTGTTCTATTAATGAAGAATTCACTTCAACAAATAAATAGTCAAACATTTTCCAGCAAGATAAAAATGTTATTTAAATAAATCAACACCCCTGAGTCATTCTTACTGCCAACCTTAAAGCACAGGGTGAGGAGGAGTGGTAGCAGTTTTTCACCAGCTTTTTTTTTTATTTATTTTTTTAAAGTAATAAACCAAGGATCTAGATAGTCATAGCCAAGCCTGCACACCCTAACTCTCTCTCAAAAAACAGTTGTTCAGTTTAATTCAGCACCAAATTAGCAATCACCTCAAGTCACTTTATATTATAAGGAAGAGATCCTACAAGAATACATGTTGTTTTTATCTGTCATCCTTACTCAGAGTTTGTCTTCTCTTTTTATCTGATTCATTACTCAGTTCCGATGAAATAATTACAGTGGGTGATTTTAACATTCACATAGATGTTGAAAATAACAGCCTTAACACTGTAATCAATTCATTATTAGATTCAATTGGCTTTTCTCAAGATGTAAATGAGCCCACCCACCACTTTTCCCCCAGAAAACCGTCTTTTGTCTGAACATTTAATAACATTTAATTTTAAAATAATAGATTACATAGCAGTGGGGAAAAAGATGCTTTTCTGAATAGAAGAATAGAATAGAATCATCCTTTAATTGTCCCACAAGGGGAAATTTGGGTGTAACAGCAGCAAGAAAGACACATATACAAACAAACTACACAATTTTTACATATTTATTTTATTTATTTATTTATTTTTACATATGAAAGGGCTGTAACAAAATTTACAGAAGCGCTAACCACATAATATGAATACCTCTGTTAACACTGTTAGAAATCTTGAAGTCATTTTTGACCAGGATGTGTCCTTCAAAGTGCATATTAAACAAAAATGTCAGACTGCTTTCATCCGTTCAGTGGCTCTGAAATTATAAACATCCTGACTTAGAGTGATGCTGCTAGTTATAGGCTGGACTGTTGAAATTCAAACTACCAGTTGGTCAACCAGAGTACTAACAGGGATGATAAAGAGAGACCATATTTCTCCCATAATAGCTTCTCTTCATTGTCTCACTGAATTGAATTTCAAATCCTTCTCCTCACATGTCTTACACAATTAAGCCCATCAAATCTTTAAGACCTCATATTATCCCAACAGAGCACTTCATTCTCAGACTGTGGTAATCAGAGAGGCTGGGTTTTGTATAAACATTTATTATTGTGGATGTGCAAATGTTGAAATTGCATTTTATAGTATTAAGTGGCTGAAGTTAAGAGCATTTTACAAACTTATTATTTCAGTAGCGCCTCATTTGAAGTCTATTAAGGTAACAGTATTTGTTAGGCAGAATGACATCTTTCCCGTCCATCCTAAAGTAATAGTATCTATTACTAGAAATCTAAAATTTAAAAAATAAAACATCCACTGCATATAATGAACCAAAATGTCAGAAGAGTAAAACTAAGGCAGAAAAATTATGTTTTTATTTAATATAAAAACATAATTTTTTATATATATTTTTTATGATAATAATGTTATATTTTTATTTCAGATGTATTAAAGTTGATTAGGCAAACTTTAAAAGGGAAAACAAATTTCACAGTAATATTACTGCAACACAATCTATGCTCTCCATAGGAACAAGTAGTACTATTAGATACTTTAAGTTTAAGTATAAAAAAATAAGGGCATTTTTAAAAACTATAATGTAAAGAAAATTATGTTACGGAAGACACATCTGAATCCTTTCACTTATGCTACTGCCAAGCTGTAAATATAGTATGCTGCAAGTGAAAGTCCTGTTCCTGCAATATTACATAATTAAATGTATATGTATGAAATTGTTTGAATAGTATTCCATACAGAATAGTGAACTTTGAGTTTAAGTAACATTGTTGTCGGCTAGAGAAACTGTTGCTCCCCCCCCCCCCGGTCACATTTTTGCACTCATGCAAGTGCATCACTGTGATCAAATGTCTGCTGTCGGCCACAGCTGATGTTTGATGTCTTTCATCTTAAGTGCAGATGTCACATTAATCACTGTTCCTATTGAAACAGTGGGACGCTGAGCAGTCTTTGTGACTGAAGCTTTTGTGATAAAACATTGAGCCCTCTTTCAAAGCTCTTTAGATCTTTTCCTCTTGCCATCTTGACTCAAAATCAGAATCAACTGGGTCTGTTCAGCATTTTTATAGATGCCATAGAGCATGATTGCAGAATTATAATGTAAGGCATCTCTGTGCCACTATTGATTGTGTTTCTAACCTTATTTAGTTTAGTATTTTTTTTCCTTTGATTGTTTTCATCTTTTTGAATGTTTTGTCTTACAGCATGAAAATGTTAATGTTATGTATTGTTGACATAGAATGAAGAAAGTATGAATTTGAGATGCTTCTAAGTGCAGCACTACAGTAAATGTATTTAATCCCAGTAATCACTAATGTGTGTGTGTGTGTGTATATATGTATATAAATAAATGTAAAAATCTATAATACGTAGACTTTGCTTTGAATAATTTTCATTTTACAAACAAGGCAGAATTATTTTTTACATTAATGCATAACCTGTTTAAACACTATGCAGTCCAAATTTAGCACAAGTGGTCTGAGGAAAAGCCATCCCAGAACCCTTTTTCCAAACACAGTGACTCAGATGATGTGGATCGAGTTCCTGGAAAATGTAAATGAGGTTCTGTGAGAAATTTTTCCCTCAAGAGTCAAGACTGTCACTCTTAATGAGCAAGAACTGACCATATAATGGTTCATCTGAAAATGGTCATATAGAAGAACTGGAATGAAAATGAGTGAAAAAGCAGCCAACATCTACAGATAAACTGAAATGGTTTTGTACTCTGCTGTAGGTGAAAAGATTGTTTTTAACCATCAGCCACTAAAGGCTAAAGGGGTACTGTCGTCACCCTACTGGGCAGGCAGGCAGATGGCGTGCACACCTACGTTTGTGAATGCAGTAACTCGAGAACATGAAAAACATCTTCTTTTAACCATGAAGGTTTTGATTGTAAGTAGCGTGCAGTGCTGTTAACTACAGGAGAACATCTTTCGCTCCACCCGGGTTCACTGGTGTCTTTATCGTGGTGCCACCTCTTTGCTGGCTGCTGTGTACCAGAGAGGAGAGGCAGCAGCTCCACCATAAACAACACCCCTGATGACAGTGTCGTCTTCACTGCTGTGTTGTGAACATTTTTACTAAACAAAAATAGAAGTGTCTTGAGCTGATTGTTAGAACCCCGTGTTCCTAAATTTTACATTTTACAGTCTGCATGAAAAGTATTTTTAGCTGAGCCCTCCACCCCCATGAACATCCTCCTCCAGTGTTAAATTCTTTATTCTAAAATTACTGACTGCAAGACAGAAAAAAATCCACTTGTTAGCCAAGGTGTTCTTCAATGGGGAGCTTGATTGATGGAGAAGGCTGTCAGTGGCCCAAATACTTAAAAAAAATCCCCTCTTGGTTATTCTGATCCCTGCAGCCTCATTCCAAATACATAAAACCCAATTACCTGAAATAATGGTCTCAGTGGAAACTTGAAATATAACTCTGCTGGACATCAAAGAACAAATGATGAAACGTCTCCTGTATCCAGACTCTAAACTCGCCTCATGAACCACATTCAGTGATTTTACAGCACTTCTGTCAACCAGATGATGGCACTGTGCTGCCACGTGTGAATGTATGATTCAGCAATAGTGAGGCTGGTGAATCCTCTCGTCAACAACATGGTTATTAATGCCAGAGAGCAAACATCAAATTATAGTGATAACAGATTTTATTTCATCTGTTTAATCTCCATGAGTTCAGAGCATCCACTCTGAATAACACATAACCTGGTAAAGTGAGGGAGATTTCAGAAATGTGCAGTAAAAATGAATGCTTTTGCACCAGTTGTGCTGCAAACTGACTTGGGTCAAGGTTTCAAATGCCAGTCAGTCTTTGTTTTGAATACCAGCTGGATCTGGGTTACTGATTTTAGGACAATACAGATTTTCCACATATTGTTTCCGTGCTTGTACTGCACACTTTTCTCTGATTGTTTAACTGAGTGACACTTATGAGTCATTGTACAGTGCCGTGTGCTGCAACCATCTGCTAGTCACATTCAAAATGTGCTAAAAATAAGCAGCAAATACTGTTTAACACAGGTTGGCTTTAACAACGACCTACTTGGCATCATCAGCAAGTTTACCATAATGCCAGCGCTAAATGACAGAAATCAGCATCAACAGTGGCCCTGAATATCCGCCTAAATACGGATTTGCTGTTTTAGAGAAAATATGTTTTTAATGACATGCATTCATGTCTATTTTCTAAATGTTCTATGAGCCATCTAGGCTGTGAATCCCCCTGATTTCCACAATAATTATGCAGCCAATGTACAGCAAGAGACAACGTTAACTTAATGCTGAGGACTGGAATAAATGTCCTCAAGAAATTGGAGTGCAGATCTCCTGCTGTTGCTGATACAAGAGTTTGGAATCAGAATACTTCCTCTTCTATTATTAACTGGGTTAGAAATTACCACCAGCTACTCTCTGTGCCAGTAGATGGTGGTGGGTTTGTCAACTCACTCGGCACTTTGGCAGGAAATCAGCCATTGTTCCGAGCTCCAGTTGCATCGAAATGAGGCCATCACTGCATTTTTATTTTGTCTCTGATCCGATCCACTGCGGAATAGTTTTCTAGGTTTGTTAATCTTTCATCTCACCAGGTTAGACATGTTTAAATTTTGATTTTCACTAGCTCATGTTGAAGCCTGGCATAATGAAAAGCACTCCTATCTCCTCTGGTGTTCATTCCACTTACAAATGATAGTGGAACATGCCACAAATTGAGCATAACTGCACGCTGTGTTACTCTGTGGTTTAATTTTTATTGTACTCTGCGTTCCAAGCGTGGGTAACTCCTGGTTATTAGATGTCAGTCTTCCTCTGCTTGTGTGGCATGATTGTTTCTTGCAGATAGCTTGCGTCACTTTCTGATTAACAAACCAAACCAGGCATGATTGTAAAAAAATGTGATACCATCACATACCCAACAATCTAAGCTAATAAGAAGATGTGCTGTCAACATTCTTATTATCAGTTTGATGCCTGCTAATGGGCAAACAGGTCAACATCCTGCCCTGTCTATTGATGCAGAAGTCTGTCTACCCTAATCTTAGAGTCCTCTCCTGTAGCTGCAACTCACAGTACCAATACAGTCGTGTAGTACACAGAGAGGACTAATTCATTCAGAATCACCGTGAGGAATATGAAAACACCGCTGTGCTAGTCTGAGGAAGCAGGTTAAAAGTGGCAGTGCTGGTCCAGGCTGCTGTGTGAGGAAGCTGCCTGTGTGTCCCCGATAAGGGGGAGCGAGTGGTGAGGACACGTCAGCCTACTTCAGGTGTCAGCACTTCAAACTAGAAGCATGGCTTCACAGGGAATGTGTAAAACTCCATCTTGCAGAGGTGAAGTAGAGGATATTCTGAGTTTGTAGTATTTGATGTCCAGTGTCAACTTGTTCTTAACCTAAAAAAGGAAAAAGAAAAATGAATCCTTGAGTTACTCTGTGGATTTCTGCTCTTGAAAGCTTCCTGTGTCTTTTCATCCAGCATGTCAAAACATACACCCTGTTGGCTGACAGCACCCTACAACAATAGGCCACTTTAGTTATTTGACATGATTGAACATATGATGCCAGTCTGTTCTACAGATAATGGGATAAATTCCTGAAATCTTACAGCTTACACGATTACAGTTATGAGCTGCTGTAAGGGTGAAACACTGAACAGTGACAGCAGAAATAAACAACAAACACTGAAATGTTAAATCTCATTTAATTTCTGAGGAACACCAAGTGGCATCCCAGAGGACTCCAAGAATAAACCACTGGGAGAAACAACTATCACAATAAAATCTTATTTCCTAAAACATAAAACATTATCCATTATTAGTTATGCATTTAATATAATCTGACAAAAACAACAGAATTGTTCATTGTTATTTTAGGAAACTTGCTAGTAATTCAAATGGTGTAAAACAGGAAAATATGTATATACTTTTCTTGCATACAAACTGAAATGCCCAAAGCAATTCACATTTGCATTCATGTAGCATCCTTTGATTCTAGGATCATTTAACTTTCAATCATTTAAAATGTTATCTGTCGTATGTTTAAATGCTGATATCAACTGGGGGTTTATCGTAAGGAGAAAGACAAACTGAAAGTGACTATAATTTTTACATTTTATTTATCTTTCACTTCAAAAGTAAATAGTTTGGTCTCAGTATGACCCCCTCCCCAAATAAAGCCTACATGAATACAGTAAATGCCACTTTTTGATAAGGTTATATAGACTGTCATGACAAAAATACATGAATTAAGAGTATAACATGCATCGATATAGCATGCCTGAATGCATGAACGTCCTTCTAAATGTCTGAGACACCCCTCCTGAAAGTGTGTAATGCTAACCTTCTAGGACCTGGCGTCCACATACACTCAACAAAAATATAAACGCAACACCTTTGTTACTGCTCCCATTCCCCATGGGATGGACGTAGAGACCTAAAATTCATTCCAGATACACAATATAACCATCCCTCCCAAACAGTGGTCACAAATCAGTCCAAATGTGTGGTAGTGGGCACATCTGCCATATTGAGATAATCCATCCCACCTCACAGGTGTGCCACATCAAGATGCTGATCTGACATCATCATACTCACCGGACATGTCACCCATTGAGCATGTTCGGGATGTGCTTGACCGGCGTATACGACAGCGTGTACCAGTTCCCACGAATATCCAACAACCTCGCACAGCCATTGAAGTGGAGTGGACCAACATTCCACAGGCCACAATTGACAATCTGATAGACTCCATGCGACGATGTGTTGCACTGCATGAGGCAAATGGTGGTCACACCAGATACTGACCGGTTCTGGGTCCCCAGACCCCCAATAGTGCAAAAAACTGCACATTCCAGGGTGGCCTTTTGTTGTGGGCAGTCTGAGGTACACCTGTGCACTACTCATGATGTCAGATCAGCATCCTGATGTGGCACACCTGTGAGGTGGGATGGATTATCTCAATATAGCAGATGTGCCCACTACCACACATTTGGACTGATTTGTGACCACTGTTTGGGAGGGATGGTTATATTGTGTATCTGGAATGAATTTTAGGTCTCTACGTCCATCCCATGGGGAATGGGAGCAGTAACAAAGGTGTTGCGTTTATATTTTTGTTGAGTGTATGTGGACATCACATTTTTGGTTGTCTAGACAAAATAGTACATTTTTCTCTACAAGGGCCTGATATCCACTTACGAGGACATTATGCTGCCACTGTTCTATTGAAATTTAAAACAAATGGCCTCTTATGTGGATCTCATTTTTCTCAGAAACAAAAATAAGGTAATTCTTTCTTTTTACATTCATCAGGTCCCAATCAGCCCAAATAGCAAAGAGAAATTAAAAATGCATGCCATGAAAGAGTTCGGGTCTTAGGAGGCTAAATTAGTTCCACTGTGACCTCAGTAAATAGTTCAATCCATTAAAAACTGGATAAATAACATCTGCCCCTGAAAGTTTCTGTTCCCTCGGACTCCAATATATGTGTACCTTTAAAAAGTATCGATTTTGTTTTAAAGCAGATTCAATAATAATAAAAATTGTTTAGGGACAAACTTCAGAAGTCAGCAACATTGTAATGATGTGATGAAACATCTGTGGACAATAACAAAACAGATGCAAAGAAAATAAATGCCTCCAAACAGCTTCGAAATAAAATTAGCAAGTTTTCCCACTTTACTTAAATTGTTACTTAACCATTTATATAGTTTTACTGTGAGTTGACAAGTTTTGGAGATCAGCTATACAGATGTCTAACAT
Organism: Mchenga conophoros; assembly: GCF_057382185.1. Taxonomy (NCBI): domain Eukaryota; kingdom Metazoa; phylum Chordata; class Actinopteri; order Cichliformes; family Cichlidae; genus Mchenga; species Mchenga conophoros. The sequence continues at coordinate 33,202,687 of NC_140536.1, forward strand.
CTCTAGAATATGATGGAACAACACTTTTATTGCAGTGCTTGAAGCATCAAAAAGTAGCTTTTAAAAAATCAGCAGCAATGTATCTGTCCATAAAACATAACCTGCTTACTCAACAAAATCCAAAAACATTGTTATGAAAGGTTCGCGCATTGAGTACTTTCTTTCTGCTGTCTGCATTCACCACCCGAAGGCAGCATGCAGCTAGCTAACATTACAGCTGAGCTGCAGGGGGTACCATTAATGTCTACATCCTGTCACACTGTCACAAGCATGAACCTCTTGTCATGGGTAAATGGAGGTTTTTTCCACATATACAGTTCCTGCATGAAACTACTCAAAACAAGGCTATGAGGGATTTTTATTTATTTATTTATTTATTTATTTATTCGAATAACCATGTCTTGATTGCTGAGTTAAAAAAAACACTTCCTGGCTCAGAATGGGTATTTGTATTTAAGTACACACATACAGTAGTTAAGACAAGGAGTTGTGGTACCTTATTCAAAAGGATTCTGTGCATTACCATTGTTGCTGTCATTTTGTTAGCTATATCTGTTCAGCTGCTGGTTAACAGCCAATCAGCCAATCACATAGCAGCATCTCAATTCCTTTAGGCATGCGGACATTGTCAAAGTAACCCATTGACGTTGAAAAAGTGATTTAAATTATTTTTAACATGGCTTGGTTGTTGGTGCCAGATAGGCTGATCTGAGTATTTAACAAACTGCTGATCTACTGGGGATCTCCCTGAACAAGAATCTCTGGGGTTTAAAAAGAACCGTCTAAAAAAGAAAAACTGTCCAGTGAGCAGATGTTCTCTGGATGAAAATGCTTCGTTAATCTCAGAGATTAGAGGAGAATAGCCAGACTGCTTTGAGCTGATCGGAAGGCATCAGTTGGTATGCGGTTTCCAAAGTATGCTGAAGAGCATATCTGAATGCAAAACACATTGAACCTTCAAGCCAATGGGCCACAGCAGAAGACCACACTGGGTACCTCTCCTGTGAGCTAAGAGCAGGAAATTGAGGTTACGGTTGACTGTGGCTCGTGAAAGTTGAACAACACAAGGTTGGAAAAATATTGACTGGTCTCTTGACTCTGGATTTCAGATATAGAAGGTAGGGTTAGAGTTTGGCTTAAACAACATAAAACATGGATTCATTTTGCCTTTTAACAGTTGAGGCTGCTGCATTATAAAGCTTGAATCATCTCAAACTGGTTTCTTTAACATGTCAGTGTGTTGATTGATTGATCATACTTTATTCATCCCGAGGGAAATTGGGTTAAGGCTGCCAGCTGTGCCAGCACCATCTTACCCTTCCGACCATACATACATTACACAAACATCACACGGGGAAGACAGGTCAGAGAGGTACAACAATGGAAAATACACAACATGAGGAAAGATGAGGAGAAAAAAAGAACTCCCCCCAGACTGAGTTCACTGTAATCAAATGGCCTTTCACAGTCACCAGATCTTAGTCCAATAGAGCACCTTCAGGATGTGGTGGAGCAGGAGATTCCCATCATTGATTTGGAGTCAACAAATCTGCAGCAACTGTGTGATGCTATCATGTCAATATGGACCCAAATCTCTAAGGAATGTTCCCTGCACCATGTTGAATGAATGCCATGAAGAAATAAGGCAGTTCTTAAGGCAAAAGGGGGTCCAACCTGGTACTAGCAAGTTGTAACTAATGGAGTGACTGGTGTATACAGCCTGAGGTGACACATTTCAATAATTACCATAAAGTGGGATTACTCAACACAAAATCATGCTGTTTTGAAATGGATTCTTGGTAGGGATGCTAATTATGCAGTAACCACATAGAAATAAACTGAAGCATAGGCCCTGCATCTGTGCACAATGTTTGATTCAGCTACACACTGTGTGTGTAATTTCATTCACCATGAATGGAATTAGTAGGAATTTTGGAATAAAAATGGTTCCTGTTTTTTCTTCTGACATGGGATGTAATACAGATGCTGTCCATCAGGAAACAGATGCATCCTATTTCCAAACTCTCCACTCCCACCTAAGCACAGAAATACAAGAGGTCAGATAAAATAATAACGCAAAGAAGAATCAAAGAAAAAGGTTCACACAAGAAATCAATATCAGTGTAGTGTCAGGTTATTGTTTTGGGAAGGTTCTTGTTCTTGAGGACAATCTATTTCTTGCTACATTGTAAAATGGGAAATCTTTTACATGGCAAATTTGAAGCAAAATGTTTTTACGAGGCTACATTTAACAAACATTTGTTGCCTCTAGTTTCCAGCAGAGCTTTCTTGATATCTTTGCCATTGTTGTTTGAAAATTTAATAAGATGTAAAAACATCCATTGTGCAAACAAACAAACAAACACACACGTTCATAACAGTTCAGTTAACAAAAACTTGGATACTTTTTTATGCAATTTATATTTTTTTCATATCTGAGAACAAGGGACTCCTGCCTTCTTTATCAGAATAATTTCTTTATTATGAACCCAGGGGAAGATTGATTGAATAATAGGCTCCAACTGGGCTACTGCATGCTTCCAGGCGCTTAACCAACTCTCATCAGTGCCAGTGTTGTGACACCTCGGAGGCCAGCTACACCCCAGCAGGGAGTCTGTCAAATAATTCGAAGGCAATCTAGTCGGGCAATTTATACCATCATTTTGATGCTGTTGTCTTGCGCAGCTGACCTCTGATTCAACTCTGGCCAGCTCAGCCAGCAGTGGTCACATCTGTCCCACTCTGGCAAAAAAAACATCCTTCTTACACCCACTGAAGGGACCAGTCCTGCCGTGTTGCAGTTGGCACTAATATTTCATGAGCATGAAGTGCATAACTTCATCCTCCTACCACTAATGCATTATCAAGCTGACTGTCCTGATTTTTAGAATCAGGAATGGTATCATATAATGGTTGGGTGCCTGCCAAAGTGGCTGATTGATTTGCGTACCAGCTTCTGTCAGAATTTGAGCTGCATGCAGCATTTCTGATTAACTGGTGTTGGAGTCCAATCTGATGGTTTAGTTTATAAAACAGAAAACATCTTGGCAAGAATACAGCTAAAAATATTTCCATATCAGAAAGATATTTTTATGAGGGTTAGGTGATAGATGGGGGGGAAAGAAGAAATTTAGCACATACTCTCATCTCTGCTGGACAAGGCTTTAGTCAGAATGTAAATATGGGTCTAAATTGCAGTATGTTTGCAGGTTATTCTTGATCAGCCACAGAATTAACAACTGAAAGGTGTAGTCACTAACACTGATAATCATTTTCATGCAATACTGGGGAATCTTGATTACTGGTATTCATGTCTACATCTACCAAAAACCTTTTTGTAGAACATGCACACTTAACACATTTTTTTTCTCTTCAGACTTTACAGAGGGTTTCTTTTGGGGAGAGAAGCAATGCTGGGCATTTAGAGATAAAATCTTTATTTGATAGACTTACAAAGTTGATGTAAGGAGGTTGGAAGAGTGGCAGACTACTGTTTGTGTCCTGTTCAGGTCACTTTTATCCACTGCACCACAAACTAAAAGCTACTTGGTTAGATTTAGCAAAAGACAGCTGTCTTGGGAGCTCTCACTCCCAATGGCGAGTTGGGAGTGCGAGCAATAACCGCATATGTCAAGCACCATGGTCAAAGGAAAGCTTCTGTGTCCTGATAATTTTTACAATGCAGCCTTTCTTCCACACCTGGAAAACAGCTCGCTTCCAAATCTTTAGTCTCTAAAAATCGCCACAACCCAATCCAGTGGTTCATATTCCATTAGGCCCTTTTTGTTGCACTTGCATCACTTCTTTCTCTTTTTTGCCTCGTTATTAGTTTAATTGTCATTTTCATTCAGGTTCATAGACTTAAAGCTGCTTAGTTAAATTTGGAGATAGATCATTTCCCCTTTCACACCAGTAGCCATTCTCATTTAAACCTGACAAACTTTAAGTACTGCCACCTTCGGCATCACAACCACTGTCAAATGATAATTGTTTGTTGGCCAGCTTCTAAACTTCCCAGAGCCCAGTCTGGTTCAACACATATTTGTGACACAGTGCAGTAAACCCTGTCTACTGTCTACTATGGCCATTACCTGACATCACCAGATACCTTATGTCCAAGACCCAGGGGGGTTAGAAGTGCCATTCTTTTGTTTGTTTTTGGTTTTTGGTGCCACGCTACAGACTTACCAACTCTAAACTGGGAGGTTTTGATGTTTGTCTGGATTGTGTGTACTGTATTAAGAACTAGAAATTACCTGATCAAAGGGGGAAATGGTCCAGTAATATAATTTCCTGTCTTAAGCTGTTTTTCAGTGCTCTAGGGAGCAATCACAAGTGCAGAGTAGTCTAATTAGGTTCCTACACAGGTTAAGGTCAATTACCCAGCCAATCATCCAGTCTGCACTGCATTACTCTTGCTGTGGAACATTGAAAGCTACACAACTGCTGCTAGAATAACACAGAGAAAGCTCCAGACTTTTGACTGCACTGCAAATTGTGGTCAAGGAGAAATTCATAATAAGCACACAAAGTTTGCACCAACTTACAAAACTCTGAGCTGACTATATTACTTAAAATAAATGTCATTTTCAGTTGCCTGAAAAAGTACCCAGAGTGGAGCTAGACACTGACTTCATCATCCACCGCTGGTGTCCCAATCAGGGGAGGGAAAAAGAAAGTTATTATAAAATTAAGTACAGGTAACACAAAAAGTATTTCATTGATAAAGTTTTCTTTGTATTTATATGTATTTGAAAAAAAAAAATTGGGTACAAATTGAATCCTGTTGGTTTTGGTGGAGATCTGAAATCTTGAAGATTTCTGTATTAAGACTGTGGGGAAAAAATACTGCTTTCATTTTACAAGTGTGCTCACTGTAATAATTAAGTGTGACATATTTTCTTTATAGTATAGATTTACTGTAAAACATAAGAGAGAAGATAGCTTAAAGATCAAGAAGTAGAATACTGTTTCTACATCAGCTGGTTTAGTAACATTCAATAAAAGGCTCTTTATTCTGTCTGTGGGGCTATTTTGGTGTTAGTTTTGCAAATGGGATGTGACAGTCTGTAGTTACTCTAATCCCCTTGATCACCTTTTAATTTACCAAATTGCAGCTCGATCTGGGAACAGGAGAGGGGGAGGCGAAACAGAACACAGCACTGCTGCAAAGCAGGTTGGGTAACTGTCGGTCATGTTTGGGTTTTTGTGCACAGAGTTGTCTTGTTCTGTAACCTACAGCCAATTCAAATGCATTTATGTAATCTTGTTATTGTCATGTCTCTCCTGTAACCACAATTTTTATTTTATTTTTTTAAAAATATCCTGTAAAGTAAAGATCCACCATCCTTAATAGGGATCAGGGATTACACAGGCACAGAGAACGAAGCGAGAATTTTGTCTTGATACCTGATTTCTTGGCAAATCTAAATGCTTAACAAGGTTTTCACAGCAGTTTTTAGAAGATCTCATGTAAAATTCAGATGGAAGAAGTATTGCTTTGGCAGCAGTTTGTTGGGAGAAAAAAAGAAAATAAGATCCCTATCTGTAGTAATGGGTAAAAAAAGTCTAAAACCAAAAGTGAAATGCACTATGCGTCCACTCTGCTTCATCCACTGATTCACACTTATTCGTGGGAGTAATCTTTTATTTGTTTCACAGCATTTGCTCTGTTAATGTAGCATGCAGTTTTACAAGAACAAGTAATATTGGATATATTAGAAAATGGGGAATTTACAGAGGAGAAATTATGGCATTTCTTGTAATTGTGGACATTGTGAGTGTGTATCGCATCAACTTTAGATTTGCTCCATAAAGATTAGAGGAATGCAACTACAGGACAACAGTGTTTACCCGGGTAAGCAGCCATGGCCTCTAAAATCTTTTTACTGAAATTATTTTGCTTGTCTCTCAGAAAGTAATTTAGTCCCCTGGATTAGCAAATGTATACTGCTGTAGCTGCATGGGGATCTATGTCTGGGGGAAGGGATTGCTTCATGAGGGTGGTTCAAAAGAGGTGCGAGTGCAGGCTTAGTGTCATGCACTGTCAAAAGGGTCACTTTCATGAAGCAAACGCCCTGCTTGAGAAATACAGGAGTCTCGCTTTTATTTGTTTGGCAGGCAGTAAATAAACTGGTTCTAAGTGGTTGTTTATGGCAACTAAAGTAACAAAATGTAGATAAATATAACACAGGACCAAAGTATATTGTAACACTGCCTATGGGCAATTGGTATGCTCTCCATTAATCAGAGCTTAAAAATAATAAGTCCACAGTTGGAGTGGGGGTAATTATTGATCAACAGCACTATCAGATCACTGGGGATACATTTGGGTCATTTTGTGCTGAAGCACTGGTTTCCATACTGTATAATTTTAAAACATGAACAAAAAAACTTCAGAAAATTGAGACTTAAGTGCAGCATATTCACAAACACTAACCTCGTGGGTGAGTGCTAGGACTAAGGGCTGTCTCCGCTCTCATTTTTGCTTAAGTCTCAGCTAAGAAGCATAGCAACGGCACATTGAGGAGTTAATGAGCTTTACATACAAACACAGGCATGCATGCACACTGAAACACACAGAGAACATGCACACACAGGAAAGTATGTACTCTCAATAATAAAAAAAAAGGCCTCCCACACACATGCACACACATGCACACACACACATTCTTGCCTGTCAAATCATATTAGCATCAGGTCAGGCTGCTTTTTTTTAGCTAGTTGCTATGGCAGCAGCGAGAGGGTCTCTGGGTCGCTCCTACAGGCGTTTCAAACAACAGGGCTGCAGCAGCAAGATTGGTGTAACTACCAGAGATTGCTCCCCGCTGCTGTAGTGTAGGAAATGTAAGAGTGTGACTCAAAACTACATGAATAACTGAAGTGCTGTTGGTATATGTGAAATTACTTCAATTTGGTATCATAAAAAGGGCTCAAAACCTTTTAGGCTTCCACATTTATGCAGTAAAAAGTTAAGTTCACTTTCTTAATATTTCTCACTGGGGTTACCAGGGTGAGCTCGTAAAGCAATTTGGAAAATTGAAGCCTAACATATTTGTCTCCATTTCAGTTTTCTTTGTTAAAATATTACTGCTTGGAAGTTTTGGTCTCTTTGAGATGGGCTTGTTATTTGAAGAACATTGATTTTTGTTTCATCTGATATAACATGAAATTGGCCAAAATTCTCTAAATGCCAATAACAATGAAAAAATCATTCATAGTTTTTAATGGAATATCTAGCAGAGACATGGAGGTCAGCACTGTGTTCCAGTGGTCCACTGTACTACCCGATACCTTAGAAAACCCTTTTTCCAGTTATGCTATGAAACTGTTCAGACCACAGTTTTTTTCTGAACCTTGTTAGAGTAGTTGTGTTCTAAGAAATGTTTTTCCATGTGGGGGAATAAGAAATCTCACTTAAATCGCTGTCCTGTGCACACAGAGCAACACAAAGTGTCTAACAAGAACAGGAAGTCAATTTTAAAATTGAGCTTCATTAACGTGAGACTCATATCAGACAGATACAAGTGCAAGCTGATGAAAGGAGCAGTACTTTTGCTTGAAAACTTCAGTTTCTGTTGAAACTTTCTCAGAGAAAGTATACTAGTTTTTAAACTTCAAACCCTCAACTCCTTCAGAAACCAGACTAGCGAAATTTAATGATCCTTTTATTCAGCAGCTGTCAGCTTTTTAAAAAAAATCAGTTTGTTATTTAACATTATACATTTGCATTCAGTGAGTCCGTGAAACCCAGGAATGATGGTTGCTAATAACGAACCCATATAGATATTCAGTATATAAAAATCGCAATGTTTTTCAATTAATGGTCTAATTCAATATTAATTTTCATCTACTACTTGCATCATTTACTAGATGCATCTACTTTTCTGCTGAATTGAACATTTCCTGCAATGGCATGTACTGCTCCCTTCACAGAACAGCCCAAACTTTTTTCTAACCAGAGAAAATGAATAAGCTCCAGTGCAAAACTGAGCAAGAGGACAAGCAGATCAGAAATACATCTCTTATGAAAAACAGATGCCTCACAAGTCCTGACCTTTGTTATATCATGCCTGTAGGAGGCAAATTGTTCTGATTTGTTAAGGGAGTAGTACATACTGTTGTATGGAGACTTGAGTTTGTTGAGCAGTTACCTGCATGAAATAGCTGTTATTCCCTAGAAAAGGTCAGCTCATTTCAAGACTACAAGCAAACTCACAAAGAGTCATTCTCCTGACTCTAGACTGAAGCTGATGCTTTTTAATGCAGTTCTCAGCCATTACCATGGTATATTTGCATTATGTAACACATTGTCCCACTGGAACGCAGGAGCGATGGACATTAACATCTTAGTATCAACTCCATTGATCTTTTCATTGCATACAATGGTATGCACTGCTCACTTCACAGAACAGTGCAAACAGCAGCAACTGAGCAACAGCAAAAATGCATGAGAAGTACATCTCTAGTGATCGAGAAATGGATGTTTCAGGGGTCCTGACCTTTATTAAATTCAACCTGATGTGCCACATACTGCTGGCTTAGAAAGGGAGTCGTACATACTGTTGCAAGAAAAACTCTTTTTTTGTTTTGGTCTTTAGAGAATAACGTTCATTTCTTAGAGCAAGAACAGTATTGGTGCATCAACACCAGACGCACAACAATGTTTTTGCATGGTGCACTTGATACAAAATCTGTGCAATGACAACAAGTGGTACAAATTTAAACAAAATATAAATTTGTGCAAGATAAAATATTTCACGTCACTCTCATTTATGATAACCCATCAGCTGGGATTCTCATTACGCTGCTGACTAGATATATTAGAATCCAGATACATGATTTCAAAGTGATTTAATGTAAAATCCAATATATCAGCTGATATTTAGTTTTTTGTTTCAGATACACAAAACATAAATAGATTCTTTTTTTATATGTATATTTAATGTGTTAGCTTTCTAAAGTCACACATATGGTCCTCTTAATACATTATACCCTCTGGATTCCTCCAGTCTAATTACATTAGTATCATCAGTATCTGTCTAGGTCAAATTTTTCCAATAATGTTATAGACAACGTGCGGTTGCCAAGTTTTTCTCTCTGCTCTGATGTCAACTGCAATGTGCCAAGTCTTTCTGCCACACCCCGAAAGCAAGAGTTGTTTACCACAAAGTGAGTGTGAGTGGAGTTGAAAATTATAAAACCCTCAGTCTGGTGTAGCTCATAAGAGGAATTGTATTTCACCCTGCACTGCCTGTTAACATAAAACGTCATAAATTCCAGGCAGCTGTAAAGCCCTAGTCCTACATTTTTAGTATATAATTGATAATAGGTGCAGTTTTGCTGTGTTGTAGAAGCTCTTCTATCAGCAGCCAGGAACCTATGTTGGTTTGACGCAGAGGCAGAGATTGGGCATGTGGGTCGATTTTTAGTTATTTATTTACTCTTTCCTCTATTTTGAGTAGCTTGACAGAGTGGCCACCAAAAAAGCAGTCCTATCTGACCCCGTTCTGCTTCAGCCCCCTTTTTTTGGTTGCTTCTGATAACGACACTGACCCATATTTGCTATGACTCCTCATATAGGAGTTTGTTTGGAGTGCTAATAGAAAGGTTGCCACTGGAAATCAAATACAGTAAGACTTCCAGTGCATACCTCAAAGAAGTACCTACATTTCAAGCTTGATAAAAATTAATGAAACACTGATGAACTTTTTTTTTTAGTAATTATAAATCAGCATTTGAACTGGCAGAATTAATGATTGATGATTGATGTTTCCCCCATTTTTGTACACACTTTGATTCACTATAGCATGTTCTTTTAAATAGCTTATTTGGCTAAAAAATCTGAAAAGTGAGATATTAAAAATTTTAAAAATCTTACAGCCTGTACCAGAAAGTTCATCTGGATGTAGTGTTTTCAAAAAGTTGATTCTCCAGATGAACAGAATCAGCTTGCTGGGATTTTCTTACTTGGATGATTATGCTTGTATGAAGAGGAAGAGGCTGTAGCTTCACAGGGTAGGCAGCTGTTAGATTAGACAATTAGATGTGCTTCGTGAACGTGAGACAGTCGTGTTTAGGGTTGCTGTTTGAACTGGCTTATTTTACACCCACATGAATGAATTAAGTTTTGGAAAATCTTGTTTGTAAATCAGACCCACTTTATTGACACACCAGAATGAGATATCTTTAATTCTAATCAAATTAATTACAGAAAAATTCTGCTCGTGCTCAATATTTAATTCATATGCCCTTTTCAGAGAAGCTTGAACTGTGTCTCCAGCTGCACATGCTGGTTTTGCCAAATCATTTACTGCAGAAAAAGTTCTCTAAAAGAGCAGGGTACATTCAACAGAGAACTTTTTCATGCACACAGACACTAACTAATGCAGTGGTGTCAAACTTGCTTTAGTTAATGGGCAATATATAATGCAATCTGATTTCAAGTAGGCATGATTGCATGTGTTCTTTTTTTCTTTTAAATGGTAAAAAGTACATGTAAAAGTAAATGTTTACATTTAATGAACAATCTATTTATAAAAGATGATAAACAACCCAGGATAGCTTAAAAAAGAAGTGCTATTTCAACATATGTCTCGTTAGACATGTCTTACAGATCACAGTGGATCTACAAAAGCAGGAAACTTTCACAAATACATGATTTTAATCTTTATCATTTTTATAATTTGTCTGGATCTGGAAATAATTTAAATTTTCTCTACGCATTTTTATGCCTGTGCAATAATGCTGATACCTCACAAGAAAAGCAAATGCACTTTTCTGAAAAACATGGACTTCTTCACACGTTTGATAGACCTGAGTGTATTCAGCACATCATAGCGATTGTGTTCTTTAAATTTTTCCTTTTCATTTCGTTGCTTTTATCATGTTGTCTTAATGTTACATTTTTGTTCAACTGACATAGAATGAAAAAAAAAAGGATTTGTTTGTAGCAAACCTCAAACTAAAATAGTATGCAAGTGTTTTGAGTGTGTCCAAAACCTCAATAAGTATTCTATCATATGGCTTCTACATACTATAAGCCTGTGCAACCATTTTACACTGCACAAGCAGAAATATCCCACTGTGCAAATCTCTTTGTTTTAAGTGATTCTGATGTAAGTAGTGCAAGTGAAAAAATACATATTACTGAGAAATGTGTTTCTAGATAGTATACACGTTGAGTCCAGAGAATGCGGTTTCAGGCGTGTTTCAGACACCGCTTTTGGCGTCTGGTTTGCATGTCTTTTTTGTGAACTATTTACTTTATTAGAGATACTTTATGTCATATTTGGAGAGTCTAAGTTTGCTAGAATTGTTAGCGCAGATAAACATCTTATGTATGAATGTATGAATGCATGGCTTGTATGCTAAAGTGCTCCTAGGGGGAGTAAGCTTAGGGGAACGCTATATAAATGCTAGTTCATTCTCTGTCTCAAATGTTAAATATGCTTTAACACCCACTTTTAGTTGAGTTTAACTTAACTGTAATGACCTTGGTCTAGAAAGTAAGCAGATTATTAAATGTCCCGGACAACCCAGAAGACAAGAAGACGGATGATTACAATAAAATTATAGAACAAGGGCTGTGAGGCTGATTGGCAGGAAGAGAGTAGTGATGTTTAATTTTCAGATGAGGTGATTTTGACAGTGAGGGAAAATGGAAATTGATTAAAAGAGACCAGCGAGCAAAGCCTATATCACCAGGAGACCACAGAGACTGAAAATAAGGGACAGGTCTTCCTTACTGATCTTAAACACGAGCATCATGTTTTTAATTTAGAAGCTTAGATGTATTTTTACTTTCAGCTTACAAAAAAGCTGCTTCCTTTGAACTTCACTCACAGTTACACGGACTCTGATTTGAGTAATTCATATTGTAATGTTTCACAGATTATACATATACAGGGTTTCTACTAGTGTTGTCTTGCCCGTGTTTTTGTTTTAGTAACTTCTAACAAATTAACAGCCCTTATTTATAAAGAAGAGTCTTAAATAAATGTCTCTAAATGAGTGATTGCATTAATATGCCGGCTTTTCTGCTGAGGCTTTATTGCGCATCAGGGAGTTCATCAATTGATTAAATTGTTGTGTCTCGTATAGGAAGGTGAAAGTCAAGTCTGAGTGGAACACTGCACCTAATCAATGGCAAGCTAAATAAAGTATCAGCCTTTTACACAGTGACAACCCTGTGATGGAAATTCTTCGTCTTCCTGTGTGTCATCAGACTAATTGGCTTTGACCGGTAACCGCTTGATGAGGTCAACAGCAACTGATCGCCTGGAATGAGTAAAACCTTCATCTTAAAGATTTCTTGCTTCTACATATCTTGTCCCATGTCCCGGTTTTAGACCAGCCAGGACTATTACACATGTGTAGACAGATGAATCCTCATCCACTGCTACTGTATAAGGAATTTGTTTACTTTAAAAATGTCAGCCTACTTTGAATTCTTTATTTCCTCAGTTGTTTTAAGATTTTTTTTCCTAACCATAAGTATCTACTTCATTCCTGTTTAGGTTGTATTCTGGGTCCAAAGAGTCTATCAACATTTCACACAAAAGTCTTGAGGTTTTAATGCACTCATATAGAAATATACTCTCTGGTGTGTATTTGGAGCTTCAGATGGTTGTAACACATGCTGACATTTCCTGATTGCTGAAGAACGGGGGGCTGGGAATGAAACCCCTCACCTTTTCAAGAAACCAAAGGGGGGGAAAAATGAATTTATTTACCTAATTTATGCACATTTTCATTTCAGCACAGTGTACGAGTCTCTACTGCAGTTTGCGCTCATTTGTGGTCATATTAGTTTTCTCTTCTTTGCCTACACTGCAGTGAGCTCAGAGAGAGAGAGTTCATTCTGAAGAGGAAGCTTTCAATTTGCCTCACCTGTGGTCACAAGGTCTGGGTAGAGGCTGAAAAAATGGGGTTTGGGGTAATAGGGGTCAAAGTTGGTTTCCTCCATAGGATATCTGGGCTCAGCTTTAGGTTAGGGTGAGGACTTTAGAGTCAAACCTCTGTTGCTTCATCTGATCAGGATGCCTCCTGGATGCCTTACTTTAAGGGTTCATATGACCAACTGGGAGGTGACCCTGGAGTGGATGCAGCACTCACTGGAGAGATTATATAGCTGGATATATATATATCTATATATCTGCTTGGGAAATGGACCTCGGGCATATTCTCCTTAGGATACTGTCAATTCAACTGGAGATAGATGGATGTGTTTGAGTGGGAAGAGATGGAGTGGTGCATGTAACACAGTAGCAGAGTATAGATGGGCAGAAGAACATGTTAGCTTACTGTAAGTGAAACAAGAGCTTCCTGGCAGCAAATGTTAATTTGTCTAAAACCAGAGATGAAACGATATTGACCAAACCTAAATGTCTTTAAGTCTGAGGGCAGGGAAGCCCTTACTGGCTGTCTGGAACATAAACAGCTAGCTGCTAACATTGTAGCACAAACAAACACCGGGTTTAACTCTCACTTTCAAAACTTGGGAAGGAGATGCAATTATTAATTGCCCTATCATCTATCCAGGTTCAAAGCAGTTAACCAAACTAAACAGTAACATGTTACCTGTTCCTGCCACCTACACATTTAAGTTTAAAAGGACGCTTCCATTATTAAAATGGAAATTAATGCATTTGAAGGTCTGGTCTGTGTCGTATTATTATTATACAGCATTATGAGAAATGTGGAAACTGGTTTCAGTATATACAGAGTTAGTATCCTAGTAATTATTGAAGTCAGCTTCTCGGTTGGCTGGTCCATCAGCCATCCAGTAACTGAGTTTACTGACATTAATGGACATTATTTGTCCCTAAAGGTTGGAGCAATGAGTTTTTAGTGACCTTAAATTTGCTCAAAGAGTAACAATTACGCTGATTCAAACTCATCTGTAGTAATTTGGATCCTGTGTCAGTCTGTTATGGTTAAAAGAGAGAGCTGAGAGTGAAAACGAAGCTGTTGAATACTCTTTCACATCGAAAGTGGATGGATTATGTAATTAAAATAGAAAATGAAAGCTAAAGCAGTGTATGCTAGATCAGTTTCTTGATCCATACGTCATTCATCAAATCCAGTTCCACAATACCAAGATGGCCTTCACCAATAATGGCTATCATTATACCCTTAAACCAGGTAGCAAGACAATTAGTTAAATCTCTAAACAACAGTTGGATGGAGTATACTTAAATGTAAGATATGCTTTCAGATTTTTCAGTATTTTTTTTTGTTTATTTGATTTTTGTTCAACATCATAGACTGTTTCTTTACTTTGGAGCTATCTGTTGACTTAGTTCTGTTGTGCTTGCATCTTTCTGAGTCTCTTGACTCTTTGGAAGTAGTACTTTGTAATACTGCTCCCTTTTAATCAAAACAATTTCAAATAGGTAAACGTTCACATAGCAAAGATTCACCCTTTCTCCTCTCACACTATGACATTACTGTTGTCTGTTATGTTGCTGCACTGAGCAACAATGTGTGTGTGGGCACACTCCCTGCTCCTCTTAGATGTCTTAAACTTAATTTTTTTTTAATTTGACCACATAACTAACATGTGAGCCATGGATATGGTGGAACTTCCTTTCTGTAAATGTCACATTAGCTTAAACAAAGTAACTTTTTGGTATCACTTTAAATATAGAATAAGTCTGAAGCAAATGGAAATAGATTATTGTGAACGCTGCAGGTGAAAACCTACAGTCTGTAGGTAAAAACCCCAGAAAGAGTCTACGTCTAGCAACACCCTCAGACATTCATACAATGAATTTCTATCTCAATCTTCAGCTCTTGTGCATAAACTCACTTTTCAACAAAATAAAAATTATGGAAATAATTTTGGAAAATAAGTGGGAAGATGTGCATGCTGTGATGTGGGGTGGCGGGGCCGGGGGGTGGGGAGCAGATTTTGCTGTCAAAAACAACAAATGATAACATGTGTACCAATCTCACTGATAGAAGTAGCAAACAGCTTCCTTTATTGTCATGATGATCACTTGTAACATTGTAAAGGCAGTGCTAAAATCATCAGTGAAACTGCCTGAGGGAGGATGTGAACTTGGAGTTAGGGGACTCTGCCATTTTAAAGAAATCATAACCACATTACCTGATTTCAATTTAACCAATCTAACCTTCAGGGTGGTGCTGCTGCTGTTTCAAGAGACTACCAGTTGCAACAGCTGTTTGGCTACTGGAGCATGCTTATTCTATTAACGAAATTTCTATTCTCTGTATGTCCTGTACATGTGGCAGAATTGACAAATAAAGTTGACTTTGACTTTGATTCTATTATCTAACATTTATTTGGTGGCACACCTCGAGTCTTAACATAGGATTCTACTGTAACATCCTGAAAAACATGCAATGGAAACTAGATGAACTGCACTTCATGCCAGCTTTCCATCATGCTGTGCATGAAATTGAAAGTTCTCTCGCCAAACATATAAAATGTCCATTACCATCCACCCTTCTCACCAGATTTGTCATCCTGTTCCTTTCCTGAAATTATTAAAAATAATAATGATAATAAATAATTAAGAGCTGTTTAACATATCAGAGGAAATCCAGCACTTATTACAGACTCAAAAGTGCATGGTGATAGAACAGGACTTGAACAGGACTAAAATTAGCCCAGATGTGATGACCTTAAAGAAACGATCAAATTCAAATCAGTTAAGGTTTCTGATTGTTATAGTTGGAGTCCTGGTACTTCATGACATCACCTCATACAAGCAGGGTTTTTACTGCATAGAAAAATTGGTTTGCATAGTATGGTTTGAGCCAGGAAAACCAGTATAAGTCACTGTGACAGTGAGGTGTGGTTTCCTGGCTTTGCTGTAGATGTGGAGGTGTGTGGTTTGGGAGCAGTGCCAGCTGAGAAGGGTGTCTTTTCAGCTAATATTGCTCTCTTCTTATATAGTAGGTACAGAGATGGAGGCAGAGACACAACTGAGGGCTGCGTGCATTCACGAACAGTCAATGCTCCATGGCCGGGCATATTAAGTGGAGTAAGGATAAACTGTGTATAGAAAATTTTGATAATAAAGAATTAAGTGTGCAAATAACAAACTCACGCTCATCCTTACTGAGGTGAACCCATAATGGAGGGAGCCACTACGACAGCCACCATCATCTTATAACATTTCCCTCTATGCCTAAGAGCTGCTGGTGCTAAATATCACGCTAGCATAGCTTTCTGTAAATGTGCTGTCATGTCTTACTGTAGCTCTAAAAAGGCACATCTGTGAATGACACAAAAGTAATTGCTTGACCATTTTGGCACTGTTACATAATCAATATCTGCAAAGGTTTGGGGTGTATATGAGGAAAGAAAAGTATGTGTAAGAGATGCCAAAGCATGCACACAATTTGTAGCCAGAGAGGAAGAAAAATTAGTGTCGATATCATCTAGCTTGCTGTGCATGTTTATCACAACAGATGCTCTTTTTTTTTATTTTTATGAAATTGAACCCAAAGATTTATCTTGCCATATGGCTGTTAGTCAAATGTTTAGACATATCTGCTGCTCTTTTCCCTGCTGGCATGTCCCCCTCTGTGATCCACCTAGGAAAAAAAAAACCTTTAAAATCCTAGGAAGTGCTCTGACCTCAGGATTCATCTTATTAAGCCATTAACTAAGACATTCTTTAGGATGGATTACAGGTCAACTAATCAGAGACCGACTTATTTTGATGAGACTTATAGAGATAGTTTGTCTAAATATCTCAGATGTCAGCTTAAGAAATATGGATGAACCTGCTAAATTGAGATATAGTACATTCATCCATTCTTTCTTAGCTGTTTGAAATAAATACCATGCAGTGGTCAGGTAGAAACAGTAAGCATGTGCAAAGAAGGCCAAATCGTGGGGCTTAACTACATTAAATACAATTCACTAGCAGGGACTACATCGTTGATTAGATTGAAAGAGAAAGACGGAATAAAAACAGATCTGGGACTGAGACGGCAAAAATGACAACAACCAGTCTGCACTGCAGGAAGGCATATGTAGGCATAAAACCAGAAGGAAAATGTATGAGGTGTGGTCCCGCTTCTGAAATTCAGATAAATTACCTCCAATTCTATAAAAGCGCTTTGCAGATCTGCACATTTTAACTACACCTTAACTTTTTGGGCATTTAAAGAACAACTTTATACTATGAAAATCAGGGAACTGTTATTATCATAATGTTAGATTTTCCCTTTCTGGCATTTCTGCCCTTCAATTTCCTGAGTAGCAAATTCTTCTTTGGTCTTATCATTAGCTGAGCTCTGCTGCTTAAAGTCACTGATAGAAAAAAAAAAACTTCACTGTGTCAATGTTAATGTTGGATACCTCAGTGTGACACTCTCCTTGGTGGTTCTGGTGCTTCCTTCTGCCCCAGGCAATGAGTACAGGAGCTTTGTCTGAGGGGCAAAAATGCACAGGCATCATTTCACAGAATGCATTTAATCAATTTCATAAAGTTGAGATCATTAAATCAAACACAGGCCCCCCCCCAGCTGCAGAGGATTGCAGTATTACATCCATTTGGTAGGTCACTGGTGTGTATAACTTAAATCTGTCTGGCTCAGTTTAATCTTTTGTTACTCAAGGGCTCGTTGTATCTCTGTATACTGTAACTGTAAACGAGCCATTTAGTCTTTGTGTTTAATGTAGGATGTGGGTATTTGTGCGTTATGACAGATGCTGAGCTGAAATTTTAAGTACAATTTAATTTTATGCTTTGTGGGCTCAAGTAAATTCAGAAGAGAAGTTTGAATGAGATCTGTTTCTCTGCAACCACCTGTCCATGTGCATGCTGCTCATTGGGGTCAGCATCATGTTAACAACACAACTATTGCTACTCCTACTAACCATGACTGGGTCACTTCCAACAAACCTGAAATCAAGTCATGACAGGACTAATCTACTGAGCTAAGATAGGTTTTTGTTTTTCAAGCTGCATGTTTTCATTTTTAATTTTTAATACCAGTGGCGTCGTTAGGCCTATTTTAGGGGTGCTGAAGCCTCCCTAAAATATTCTTAAGCCCCCCTAAATAATTTGGCGCGGGTTTTTTTGTTTTTTTTTTTAAACTTATTCGATTTTTGTTTTTTTACAGAACTTGCAGACAAATTCAATATAAAGATGCAGGAATATGAGTCTAAAGAAATAATAATATAAACCTGTCGCTATTCACACAAATATGATCATAACTCGGTTGGTCCCTTTCGCTTTACATTGTTAAGGTAGCGTCAGTGCTTCGTTATCCAATCCGTTCCAGTTGTTCACAGGGGACATCCACATGACTGAAAATCCAGTCCTCGTTTTCACTGCTACTTTACACTCCGCTCGTATACACCTGCGGACACACTAGCGTACATGTGGCAAACGGCAAGAAATCATGGATATACGCAAGTTTTTCAAGAAAGTAAGTCTTCATCACTGGCTGGTAGTAACAATTAGTTAGCTCCAGCTAACAGCGGAGTCCCATGTAAATAATGAACCAGGTGCTCCCCACTTTGATAAATAAAAACCTGGCTAGCGCACTAAGTTAAATTCTTAGCATAATGTTAATTTCTGTCACTCGTTTTAGCTCTGAAAAATCGAGCTGTGGTATGGTTATCATCAGTGGAAATAATAATAATCACTCCATCCCCATTAACCTGTAGGAGTCAGGGCAGAGGAGCACAGAGAGGCAGAGGGGAGAGACGTCTGCTGGAGAGGTGAGTCAAAGGATGGAGTCATTTGTGATGCAGACAGTCTGATTAGAATTTTATGGGACTCAATATGGATATGAAATATGAAACATTTCAGTCACGGTACAACATATAAGACCTGTTTAACTTGAGCTTTTATTTAGGAGAGTCAAGGTTAGAAAGTGGAGAGAGCAAAGAGATATATATATATATATATATATATAAGTCAAATTAGCCTGACTCACATATTTTTGAGAGTTCTATTTTAATATTACTTCAATTCAAGTAATTTAGTAATATTTTTCAGGGCTTTAAATTGCAACCATTTTAGTCACATGCGTGCTCAAAATATAATGTTTGTAACTTCAAAATATTTGGAAGCAACAGAAGTCATGATATTAGCAATTTACATTACAATTCAGTATGTTTTAATGTATCTTGAAGGGTGAGGCAGAAGGGGAGGCTGAGGGAGAAAAAGGTCAACAGGCAAGTTCAAGTCAGAGAGAGCAAGGAGAGACAGAGGAGCTGCAGCAAATGGATCGAGAGGCAGAGGAAGATCAAGTTATTACAGAGAGAGGAGAGCAAACAGGCCAAGAGAGGGAAAATGATGAAGCAGCTGCAGCAACTCATTCTACTACAGGGTTTGATTTAGGTGACAAAGACACAGGGCCCAGACAGGTGAAGCTGAAGAGCTATCCAGCTGATACTTTTGGTACACAGAAGCGGGCATTTAACCACAGCTGGTTTGAAAAGCACAACTGGTTAGAATATTCAGTCAACCAGAATGCAGCTTTCTGCTTCCCATGTAGAGTGTTTGGCAAAAACATCAAACATGATAGTTTGGTCAGTAGCGGTTGCAAGAACTGGAAGAAAGCTTTAGTCATCTTTGGCAAGCATGAGATGGCACAAACACATAAGGACAGTGTTGTTACATGGAAAAGCTACCAGGGAACTAGCAAACAGGGAAACGTTGCACAGGTGATAGCAACTGCAAATGTGAGTGAGATAGTCGAAAGAAGAGAGTATCTCAGACGAATTGTTGCAGTCACCTCTATGTTAGGGAGACAGGGACTCCCTTTTTGTGGCCATGATGAAGGTGAAGACAGCCCAAACAGAGGGAATTTTCTTGCGTGCATGGAGCTTTTGAAGGAGTTTGATGCTTTTCTTCAAAAACATAATCCCCCATCAAATGCACAGTATATCTCACCAACATCCCAGAATGACATGATTGGAGGTGTACAAGCACATTTTAGAAGGCTCCATCCTGAGGCTATCTATGTGCATTGTTATGCTCATCAACTCAACCTGGTTTTGTGCAATACTTGCAAGGCTGTCCCAGAGGCTGTGGAGCTTTTCAGCTTGTTGGAGTGTGTGTATTCTTTCTTCAGCACCTCCCTAGTCAATCATCATAAGTTCATGGAGACTCAGGCAAAGCTTGGATTGACAAAAACTGAGCTTGTGCAACTTTCAAACACTCGCTGGGCATGTCAGTTGCGATCAATCAGTGCAGTTCTTGAGACATTGCCTGCCATTTTGGAGTGCCTATCTGCAATTGGATCCCCCATAGCTGTTGGTCTCAGAGCAAAGCTCTACAAGTTCTCAGCAGTCTATGCACTACTGATGTTTTAGTCGATTCTGTCTGTAACCGAAGGACTCCACAAATTCCTGCAGAAAGAGACTTTAGACCTGGCAGAAGCGTTTATCTGCAAACAAGCTGTGTGTGACACAATTAAGGGAAAACACTCAGATGCATTTGCTACAGAGCTGTATGAGAAAACCAAGGCCCTGTGTAACACCCACAGTATCCCTGAACCAGGTGCCAAGACAAGGCACAAACAGAGGAAAATGGAGGATTTTGTCCTGGAGGCAACTGTGGGTTCACGCACTGAATTGAACAACTCAGACACATTGAAAAGAGAGTTACTTTTCCCTTGTGTGGATCGGATGGTTGGCGAGCTTGATCAAAGATTTTGCAGTGTAGATGCAGGGCTGCTAAAAGGTGTCCAGGCATGTAGTCCTGAATCTGAGAACTTCTTGAGTGAACCACACTTGAATGAACTTGCAAAGCACTATAGACTTGACCTGAAAAAAGAGGAGGTTCTGGTGGCCAGAAACTTTCTTACCCGGAAAACAGAGGCTGGATGTCCACCCAAAAATATGTTGTCTGTGTACAACCTCCTTGATTCAGACATGTTTCCCTCTCTGAAGGCAACCATCCAAGTTGCCCTAACAGTGCCTGTCAGCAGCTGCTCGTGCGAACGGTCCTTTAGTGCACTGCGTCGGCTGCACTCCTGGCTGCGTCAAACAATGGGTCAGAAAAGACTTCACAGTCTTGCAGTCATGTCTATTGAAAAAGACACGATTCAGCATCTGAGTCACAACAGAGTGATTGACCGATTTGCCACTCTTAAAAACAGACGTCATTCTTTGATGCTTCCACCCACCAAGTAACTGGTGATTGCAGCCAGAAAAATGTACTTTTTTATTTTCAGTTTTTTTTCTTGTTATTGATGCGGCAAACACATTTCCTCTGTTTTTTTGTTGTACTGTATTATAAAGCAGACTGAAATAAAACAATAGATCTATTGGTGGCCTAGGATGTTTAATCTGTCCAAAAAAGTAGGAAAACAATTTCTCAGTCTTTGTTTTCTGTTTGTGAAATTTTGTGCTCATTCACTACGTTCGTTCATGTCGTGTACATCTCTTGGGGGTTAAGCCCCCCCTGTCCTTAAAACCTAGTGACGCCCCTGTTTAATACTTTTTTTGGACAAGAACAGAACAGAATTTCAATTGTAAAAACATCTTTTCGAATCCTTGGGAACGACCTTGATTTCTCCATTGATAGATAGAAATTGTGTTCTAGTCTTTGCCTAAACCACAAATATAACAACAGATTCTGATTAAAGTGAGAACCCAAACAGTTGTACTTTTGATTTCTTTATTACCGGTAATCTTATTTCTTTTAATGCTTTTCATCACTGTGACGGCTTCTCTCACTGTGCTTGTTCCTTCCCAGTGGTGATGTAGGATCTGATGGGTCTAAACAAGGCACCCATTCAACTAGCATTCATCACCATTATGTTAAAAATATTCTGACACCCCAAGAACAAAAGTCCTATAAAATGAGAAGTAAAACATTTTTGTGACCACACCAGAGACGACTATGGTTATTTTAACAATCCCCAAGAAAAAGTATTGTGAAGTGTTAATGCTAATAAAACTAATGTCTACATTGTTTCAACCTGGCAATTATACTGCAGAGATGACTGCTTATGTCCCAACTCTGAGTCTTGGCCACTTGCATTTAACTGGGTCTTGTGACGGGTCATGTGACAGCCATGTAACTTAACTAATTTAGGCTGCTCTGCAGGCTAAATTAACTAATGTTTAATGTCAGAGGAAAGCAAAAGAATGATGCGATGCTTTTTGAAATATCCTTGAAACATTTCTCCCCCACATTTTAAGCTAAATTAGATGCATTTAGTTATTTAGCAATATATTTATTTGCTATTATTTGCTTCCCTCATATCTAGGGATGGGTACCGGTATCGGTTCTGACATAAACAGTAGTAACTAGACCGAAAAGCAGCGCACATTTCGGTGCTTTTTTTTCCTGAGCTGTGATACACTTTAGATTCTAGCCAATCATTTTACGTTTCCGAGGATAGTAGGCGGGGCCAGGTACGTACGTTCTTTTAGAGCAGAGCTACAGATTAAAAATGCCCAAGGCAAAGCGGTCAAAATTCTGGCTGTACTTCACAGCAAAATATGCAAACTCAGCAGCCTGCAACAAGTGCTTTAAGCTGATACTGTGATACTGTCAAAGGAGGTAACACCTCAAATTCGATGAAACACCTGGCGACGCATAGCGTTTTTTTTTAAAGCCGAGAAATGCGCCGTATTTGATAGCTTGCTGCGAGACCTCACACCGTGCACATCTACTCCGGGTGGGTTGCCTGTTATCGGACCCGGAGTTAGCAACATCCCCCAAAAACACGAAGAGGTGAGTCCTGGCCCCTAGCCCTGCCAGTGTAGCAGAAATGATGACGGATGATGATGGCAGCAGCAGCCGTTCATCTCTGCGTGAGTAGCTTAATGTAGGGCTGCTCAATTAATCGAATTTTAATCACGATTACGATCTGGGCTTTCAACGATCATTAAAAATGACTGAGCCGATTATTAGCCCCTCCCTCATTTATCCGCGACACCTTAAAGGCCGTCTGTGAAAATATTGTCGGGCATAAACCAGTCCGTGGCGCAAAAAAGGGTGGAGACCGCTGATTAAGAGGACCCGAGGGAAGCTCGGAAAGCTAAGCAGAAGTTATTTGGAGAGTGACTGCCGTTGGTTGAAAAGAGAGTTTAAAAAAAAAAAAAACTTCAGTGGTGTTGCACACCATTTTATATTATTTTTTTAAAGTTATTGTTAACCCTTTAAAGCCGGTCAGAGCAGCACGCTCCGTTTTGCTCCGTTTTGCGTAACTATTTTTAAATCCCTGTAGAACCTGAACCGTGTAAGCTAGCGCAATAATTTGTTTTGCATATGAAACCGGAGGAGTTGTACTTACATCTGATGCCATCAGCTTGTCCTAGGTCACGGTTTCGTTCCACATATAGCTTTGCAAAAATTGCATAAAAAGCGCTTGCAGGAACAAAAACATAATATTCCAGAAACACGCTTTGCCGTTCCTATCAGCTGTTCGTAACACTTCCCACAGTAAAATGATGCACATGCTGTTTTCTTTGCAAATTTGCATCATAGGATTGTTTTTTGTTTTTCCTGCAGTATATAAAAATTGCTGTATCTCCAAAATAAAACTATGAAGACACTCAAAATAAATTTCCTGTGGTGGGAAACTATTTTTTTGCAACTTTATTGTATTTAAAGTTTTGAGGGATAAACCTCTTAAATTTCTCCAAGTAGAAATATATGTAAACAAAACAAAAGCGATTTTCAATTTTTTTGTAGTTTATTGCACTTTTTTGCAATTTATGTAATTACTATGGACTTAATGCATACATATTATTAAAATATGGGCTATAACAGTTGTATTGATGTATAGCAACTTGAAATGCTCCCACAAATGGCACTACAACATGTAAAAAAAAAAAAAATATAAGCTCTGGTGGACTTGGTTCTATAGTAGGTCTTAAAGGGTTAAATAAATATCGTCAAATAATCGTGATCTCAATTTCAGTGAAAATAATCGTGATTATCATTTTTGCCATAATCGAGCAGCCCTAGCTTAATGTTGTTCGTGTGTAATTTACGTTGAGTAGGCTAACCACGTTATTAAATTAATGCATGCAAGGTGAACTAGCAAACACCGTAGTAGTTACATGCGGCTGTCTTCTTGTTTGATGGCAGATACTCCCTTCACCCTGGCCAAAAAGGTTAAAATGACCAAAGAAAAAGTGGAAAACAGCTAAACATGAGAGGTTTTTGGACAAAGTTTGTGTTTTTCCATTGTTTAAGCACTGCTTCCAGCCAAGAGTGATACCATATATGCCCCATAGCTGCAGAAAAGGCTAACATTGTTATCATTTTACAAAAAAACAGCTGAACATGAGAGGTTTTTGGACCAATTTTGTGTTCTCCATTCTTTAAGCACCGGTTTGAGCACCGTTTATGCACCGGCACCGTTTCAAAAGTACCGGTTTGGCACCGGTATCGGATAAAACTTAAACGATACCCATCCCTACTCATATCTGTATTCCTTTTCTTTTATCCTCTCTCTCATTTTTTTCTCACGTTTTTTCCTCCCAGAAGAATAACTCCACGTCATTTCCATTGTGTGGCTTTCTTTGTTGCCGTTATGTTTGTTTTTAACTAAATCATCCTTGTCACTTGCAACAGAAGAGCATAGAGTCAAGTTGGGCCCCCTTAGGGCGGTCAGCTCTCTCCTCCTGTTATTTCAGCCCTCCGGGCCCCCTTGCTGGCCTGGTTCCCTAAGCAGATGGCTGGCCAGCAAGTGGTACCTCTGCCGAAGCCTCACCAGAAATCTCAGTGGAAGGTTGACTGTCAAGAAGCCATTCTTAAGGAAAAGAAACATGAAGTATGCCAATTTGAACAGGCCCTGGACTGAAAATCAGTGGCAGCAGCTCTTATTGAGAATACAAATTTGAAATGTATGTTTCAAATCCTCATCATTAAATACAAAGGAGGTCAGTAGAGAGCAGAGGTGGGACCAAGTCATTGTTTTGCAAGTCTCAAGTAAGTCTCAAGTCTTTATCCTCAAGTCTCAAGTCAAGTCTCAAGTAATGTCAGGCAAGTCAGAGTCGAGTCTCAAGTCACTGGTGTAAAAGTCCAAGTAAAGTCACAAGTCTGAAATTTTGAATTTCAAGTCCTTTCGAGTCTTTAAAAAAAAAACGAAAAAAATAATGTTGCAGTTATATGCTAAATGTAAATATTAGACCATGTAATTTTTAAATCTGTGTTTTTCTCAACACATGACAAAATAGTGAACTTAGAAAATATACACAAATTGTGAAATTGCACCTCTTTAAAATGCAGCTCAATTAAACCTAGCTCCAAGAATAATTTTCACCGACAGTTCTGAGATGTTATTCTTTAAAATCGCATGACAAAAATATCATACATAAATAAATGATATTTTTTTTAAAATATCATTTAAAAAAAAAACTGCATCACCAACGTAGCCTGGAAAACATTTGCTAGTTAGATGAAGTCAGCTATCTCATCGTAGCATATTTATATGCATATTTATAATCATACGGTTCTTGGAGTGAGTGCATACACTCGTGAAGTTTAGTAACTTCAGGTCATTTTTTTTAATCTATTGACAGCACTAATAAGATAAGAGATAAGAGATAAGATAGAACTTTATTAATCCCTCGGGTGGGTTCCTCTGGGAAATTCGACTTCCAAAAAGCACAGCAACGACCGAAGTTACAGTTACAGAATTGTTATATATATATATGTATACACACACACACACACACACACACACACACACACATATATAAATACAGAGACAAATATAAATAAAATATACAAAAATATAATATATATATATATATATATATATATATATATGTATATGTGTGTGTGTGTGTGTGTGTGTGTGTGTGTGTGTATATGTGTGTATATGTATGTGTAGATAGAGATATTTTGTTTGTTTTCTTTTTTTTTCTCACAGTAGTCACATAAACATTGATTTTAGCAAGTTGTTGCTTTGACCCTTTGCTCTTATTCAGGACTGCGTGATCTGTACATGAGTAGGAGGAGGCACAAATGTAATTCTGGTCACAATCAATGAAGTTTCATATCTTATCTTCACAACAATGACATGGCTTTAAGTAGTGTCAGCTCTAGCTGATTTGCTGAACAGATGTCTTACTGAGCATATTGTATTGGAAAGTTTGCTTAAAAGGTCACACAGATGGGTGAATAATCTACCGAAGGAAGCAAAGGCCAGGAAACCAACAAAGGAAATACAATAAACCAACTGAAACTCTGAATCTAACTTTACGTAGAACGATGTCTTTATCTACAGTGCTGAACGTGTCCTTTTGTGGTGCTGAAGCAAAAATTAGATGTAATATTAGCAGTCACTTGCTGCTACTTATTGTTATTGTGGCTGCTGCTTATATAGGATTGCAGCTGACGGGTAGGAGTCTCAGCTCACCCACAGGGAATTATTATTCTCCCAGTCTGTTTTTATCCCTGGTGGGAGTGACAATATCAAAACACAAGTGCCAAAGCAGCTATGTAGACATTACTCATTAACATAAACCATTCAAAATGTTCATAATATCAGGCACAAAGACATAAATGGAGCTTAGTGTTTGTTCAGGCAGTCAACAAATCCCAGCAGATCAGGCGATCACAATGCCAGCCTCATCAGCTGATGGCTCAGCTGTCTATACATCCAATTGATTAATCTCATCTAAGGTGCTCTTTTTAAGCTTCTTTGGCCTGTCCACATCAGCTGCACATTTTCTTTGCGTCCCGCCTCACCTCAACTAAATTAAAAGGTCTGTTGCCACTGATGCCTGTTGCTGCCAAATATAAACTTTTATAAAAATGAATACCAGATTTGACTGAATTAATTTTCTACCAAACAAAACAGAAACAAAAATTCTTGCTTTTCCAATAAAATAATCAGCACAATTAGTTAGTTTCAATTACTTTAAATTTGAAAAGAGATATAAGTGTATTCAGCTTCTAATGCTGGCAATAGACTGTGGTGCAGCTTACTGAGCTGGTTTGCAATAATAACTTCACTGAAAGACTTTTTGTTATTGTGTTTCATTATTGCGTTTCCACTCAGAGCTGCTAAAACAAAGCTGAGAGTATTCAAGTTCACATCCCAGAGCTCGTTTCTGTCTTTCAGTCGGTGATGTAAACTGATCTCATTGTGTCACAAGTGGTGCACTCATGCCTTGTGCCACATACTGCATCATGGTTATGAATTTCAGAGTTAACCGTATTCTGACAATTCAAAGTGTTCTTACATTGTGTCCCGTCTCCGCTTCCTGAGTCATCCTCTCCAGGCCCAGCTTTAAGGGAGCCCTAGCCTTGCTGCAGCGTTTGACATAAGCTTTGATGTCACTGTCACTGTCCTCTGCTTTGTGAGTCATGCTATCACCCACACAAAATCTACCCTGGACTGGAGTAGATAATAATAAAAATAATGAGATGAATCTTTGTGTAGTTTCTTAAATCGGTATACGTGATTGTCAGTTGTTCTTGTGAGATGAACTTTGGTGTAACAAACCACAGAGTTTGTGTCTTTGTCTGACATCAGTTGCTATTTTGGGCATTGCTGTCTTTTTTTCTTTTTTCTATACTTGACGTAATCATGTTTGGACAAGAGGGTGAAATTGGGAAGTTATCAGCTAACGCTAGCTCGATAAGCCAGGTGAATTGGTAATTTGCAGTGGTAATTCAATGGTAATACAAAATTTAATTTGAATTAACACCAATAATTAAAACAAAATGTAAATATAATAATAATAATAATGGATACTTTATTGATCCCCATGGGGAAATTACTTGTTTTTCTCTGCATTTGACCCATTCACTCAGTGAAGCAGTGGGCAGCCCACTAAGCAGGCGCCCGGGGAGCAGTGTGTAGGGACGGTACCTTGCTCAGGGGTACCTCAGGGTAGCCGTTAAGTGGATTCGAACCGCCGACCTTCCGATCATGGGGCGACCACTTTACCTACTGAGCTATCCCTGCCAATATCCAGTTCTTATAAACCACAGTGAGTACTTGAGCAACATTAGGTGAAAGGCACCAAATGATAAAATTGAGTTCATATTAACATATAGCAGTGCAGAGCCCGTGGGCACGTCACTGCAACCCGCTCTGGCTCCGTGGCTGCTGGGTGACCTCTCGTTTGGGGCTCTCCTTCAGCTCTTCCCAGTAGGGTGGCACGGTTGCCCCCCTGGTGGTCCTCCTTGGGTCCTTGTATTCTGGGGCCTCTGGATGTCTGGGGCCTGGATCTCCTCCATACCTGCTTCATTCCCTGGGGAATGGGGCTATGGCTCCCCACACTCCCTAGCTGATCGTTACATGGAGAAACCTTTTGAATACAAGCATGCTGATGCACAACTGTGTGCACACAGGTGTACACACGGGTGTTCACAGACACAAACTTCACCTTTCTTGGCTGCTACCTCAAAGCACATTGTGCGCTGTCGATCTTGCATACTGCACAATAACATGTAATACTTAGTATCTACTGTTATCTACTGTTAGCTAGTTTATTGTGATTGTGTTGTATTTATTTGTTGCTCTTTTTTATTTGTTTTCTGTTCTGTTTTTTCTTATCCCCATACAGGTGATCCAGGTGTTTTTTTTCTTTTTTTTGGGGGGGGGGGGGGGGGGGGTTGCTTTATTTTTTCCCCCTTTCTCACCATCTCTTCTCCCCTCTTTTTCTTTCTTTTCCTCTCTTTCTTTAATTCTTTCTCACTGTCCGATCCCCCAGTCATGTCTGTCCCGAAAATAAAATAAAATAAATACATAATTATAATGAAGGTCAATCAAATGGACCAATATGGCAAGGCCATGATGATCCAATTGGTAAAGTAAATCCGCTTGGCACCTTTCTTGGCCTTCAGACAACAATTCTGATGGCTATAGATCCAAACGGGACAAAAAAAACGAAACGAAACAAAAAAAAACAACAAAAAAAACATATAGCAGTGCAGTATTTTTGGCAAGAGCTCATATGTTTTAAAAAAACAAAACAAAATACCATACCTAAATATATATATATATATATATATATATATATATAAATCACAGGCATCTATAGCCCACATTTATTACACTAATAGTCCGTCATACTTGAGCCTCTTGTTATTTATTTATATTTTTCTAGGAAAATCTAGTAAAATTAAAAAAAATGTGCAAAAAAACATGACAACATACTATATAAGACAAAAACAGAGTTTGTTCATTTTGAAAAAGTTTGAAAAACAATATTTGGTATGGCCACCTTTATTCTCTAACACAGCGTGAACTTGGACTTTCAGGCTGTGTAGGAGGCACACTTTCTTGTAATTTTTAAGCAGGCTTCAGGAATAGCTCCCCAGACTTCTTGAAGGACATTCAAAGCTCTTCTTCTTAAGAGTTTGGCTGCTTTTTATTCCGTTCTCTGTCAAGATGATTCCACACTCATTCAATAATGTTGAGACTTGTGTTTTGGGGAGGTAAATCCATGGTAGGTATGTGCAGATATGCAATGAACTTTGATGTATGCCAAAGTGTTTGGGTAATGGCTCTTTGGGAATCATCTTGTTGATCAAACTGTGTTGTCTGTGCAAATAACAAATTGCATGCTTTGCGTCAGGCTGTAATAAAGTGTCTAAAGATACAAATACGTTCATACCCTGGTTCATCCAGTGTGCATCCAGTCATAGGTCTGTGTTAAGTGATTTAAAAAAAATACTGGAAAGACTGGGCTGAAAATGAATGAAAAAGCAGCCAATGTTCAAAAAAAAAACAAAGACAAAGCCTGGAAAACTATTGCTCTACACCATTTTAAAACATTACAAAAGTGTCTGGCTCCTTGGAAGCAAAACATGCTGGGTGGATCTTTTTTTTGGTGGTAGTTTTTTTTTTTTTTTGTTTCTTTGTGTGGGCTTTAACGTTATGCACTTCCCTTAACTTTGAAATCCCTGCCTGGTAGTGTTTTTTAGTTCAACGAAATGCTTAATAATGCATTGAGTAGCCTTAAGTAAATTTAAATGGGTGAGTTACATAAAAATTAACTGTTCTGACTCAAATACAACTCAGATAAGAAGATTAAATGGCTGACCAGCTCTGAATACTTGCTTAGCACAGCATTATAGGCATGTTTCAGTGTCAGCGAAAACACAGAGATTAGCACTAATAACTATACTTATAGAAAGTCCATTTTCTCTGCCCTTCGGTTTGTACTCAGTTGGAGGCTGTTTTCCCAACTCTGCAAGATGTTGACTGAGAGGATGAAACCCCATTGATAGACAGGACAATTCTGTAATGCAGGAATACTTATTTGCATAACCTAGATAATTTTTTGTTGGCATATAAATGTATTCTGTTTGTGGATGTAAACAAACCCAAATTCACCATAATAATGCTCTAATTTCACGCTACACAGCTGAGGTGTATTAAAACCAGTAACCTTTAAGCACTCCAGCCTGAAAATCAGCTTTAATCATCTAAAACGCTTACTTATTTTAGAAAAATGTCACTAGGTGATATTAATATCTTTAATATTACCTCATGGCATTTTGGATATTAAATATCTCCAAGACAACGAAGACTCAGATGTATTACCTTTTATCTTCTGAGAAGTGGGCGGAGGGGGGGGCTTTTTTTTGTAATTTATAAAAATAGTTATAAAATAGTTATAAAATAGTGTTTTTTGAAATTTACAAATAAAGTAATCAACCTATTTTAAAACAAACACATATTCAAGCTTCAGCTTTTAAATCTATTGCCTTTGTTTTTCATTTTTATCATTCATTAAAATGTTAACAGTTAGAACTGATGGTCTGATCAAAGCCACCTTTGTACTGTTAGATTTTTCCAAATATTGGATTGTAGCACCCAGTAATGTTATTATTTCTTGAAAAATGTAATTAAATCTGTGCATAATTTGATTAAAATCTATGCACAGCTAAAATTTAATATCTTGATCAATAATTAAATGAAACTATGTTGATTGATATCCTAATAAGATTTTCTGGTATTAAAATTTTGCACCAGCTCATGGCAACAGCTGAATTCAGTCTATTCCTCCGTTACTGTGTTTTTTAAAATCTGCATTATTGCCTCAGTAAGTGCTTAGTGGCTACCAGTTACACTCAGCGCCCTCTCTATTTGGTTACCTGTTTAACTCCTCGTTAATGCAACCATCTAATCAGCCAGTCAAATCAACGCATTAAGGTATTTAAACATTGTATCAATGACCTGCTGAAGTTAATATCAGAATGATAAGTGACTCTGAATTGGACATGGTTGGAACCAGAATGGATGATCTGAGTATTAGAGAAACCTCTGATCTACTGGTTTCCACACAAAGATCTTTATTTTATATAGAGAAAGATCAGAAAAAAATATCCAGAGGGAAGCGAATCTCTGGGTGAAAAATCGCTTTGTTCATGCCAAAGGAGAATGGGCCGATTGCTTTGCGGTGATAGGAAGGCAGCAGTAACTCAAATAACCCCTTGTTACCACCAAGGTATCTGGAAGAGCATCTCTGAGCACACAACCAGTTGAACACCACACCAGGTGCCACTCTCATCATCTAAGAACTGGAAACTGACACTACAGAGGCTTCATACAGAATCACCTAAACTGAATAAGAGAAAACTGAAAAACTTTTGCCTGATCTACTGAGTCTAGATTTTTTCAGATGGTAGGGTCCAAATTTGGAGTAAACAAGGTGAAAGCATGGATCCTTTCTGCCTGTTATGGCCTCTATTTGTATAACGCTTTGTCTTATGAACACAACATCAGGCTGCTGGTCGTGTAATGGTCTAGAGTAGCGGTCCCCAACCTTTTTTGCGCCACCGACAGCTTTAATGTCAGACAATATTTTCACGGACCAGCCTTTAAGGTGTCGCAGATAAATACAACAAAATAAAATGATACGACCAAGACAAAAACTGTGGTATTTTGTAAATATAATAATAAATGCAAATTCACTGTGTAATTGTGTAACTTTATTAGCAGCGTCCTCCTAAAATACGGCAACAACATTGAGAGTAACATCATGCTCTCTGGTCGCTATGGTAGCGTGAAAATATTTCTTTCAAAATAAGACACACAACTACAACACGGGAAAAGACCCAGGGAAACAGAGTTAACGATAAAAACCCTGAAAACCATACATTTCACACCCGAGCCTCAACTCTCGTGGCCCGGAACCAAACGACTCACGGACTGGTACCGGTCGGTTGGGGACCTAACAAAAAAGTTTAAAAAGTACTGCTTTAATTTATAATCCCAAATAGTAATTGATTTTCATTTCTAAATCAGTTATTTTCCAGTTAGTTTTCACTTTTATTTTGTTTATAATTAACTTTAATGTCAGCTTGTGATCTGCGTTTAATCTTTACTTTTGGAAAGTTTCACTTTAGTTTCAGCATCATTTTTAGTCTGTTTGATTGAAGCTATTTTAATGAAGCTCTGATAGCTTAATTTTCCATTTAATATAAGGTACTTTAAAGGTTTTAGTGAAATTGGACTGTAGTGTCTCACAATTTTGAACTACTCTGTAGACATGTATGGACACATTCCTGTATACTGAAGAAAGGAAAAAAAAAGTCTGATCCTCAAAACAAGCTGGCGAGGGTCCATCAAGCATTTGTACTGACGGGGGTCTGTAACCTGATGATGTCATACTGTTATGAAAATCCTCATCTTGTACTTCACCCTGATTCCCAAATAACCTGCTGCATGGACTCCTCGAGTAATGATTTTTCACTACCAGAAGTGCAACAATATTTTTTTGGTGCATTGTTTTTGATAAATCAATTTTAATAGTTGTAATCTCTTGCTGAGAGATTTTATTTTCTCTGCCATTATCTCAATCATCTCCTCTCTTCTCCACGTATACCTGCTGCTTGTCAAATTGCAGCAAGGGGCAGGCTGAGTTTCCACAATTAAAAAACATATTTATCTCCTCACAGAATAAATTATACCTGCAATTAAATCATAAAAGAAAACACCTATAAAGAAATGTGTTACACGTGTTTTTTTTTTCCAAATTTATATCGCATGCAGTAAGCCTTATATTGCAAATAAATATAATCACCCACCCGCACACGTGGCCTCAGTACTGATGCTTTCTTTTCAGTGCTTTCTCTTGAGGAAAACCCCAAATCCTGATAAGGAAACGGTGTTGAGACAAATACTGTAGGAATAATTAAACATAACTTTAAGAAACACTGAGTTAATGGTGAATTAACAGCAGATTGAACAATACAGCTTGAATAAGGTAGTCTGTTGTAGAAAAGTATTGTGTGATCTGAGAGTAATGCACATTTTGCCAAATTATTTCCATATGTGGATTAGAAGTAATTATTTTATGGATTTATATCAATTATTATAATTATAATTTATATACATTGATATAAATAAATGTTAACTTATAAATACATTTAATATTGAGTTTAAGATAAAAGAACCACTATATAAAAAAAAAATGCAGTGTGCACCTGTCACGTCAGGAGCACCTCATGCAAAAATCTGCCACATTAAGCCTACGGATGGCCATAAACATGCACACAAGTGATTTTTGTATGTGGGTGTACATTATATAAATATACCGTGTCAATATATTTAATTTCAGATGCAGGCACAGTAACATGTGTACAGAATAAGCTGCTTTATATGGGAACCAAATATGCTCATTTCTAATTCCATATATTTATTTTTGGACTCTTCAAGATTAGATTATATGGTTCCCCTTTTTTGAAAAATCTTTATTTATCTCACACTGGACCCTCAGCACCTCAGTTCATCTTCTGACTAAAACAAGCATGTTTAGTGCCTCTCTCTTTAAACCAACATTATCCTGATTGGCTCATGGTGATTACTTACATTTTAAGCTTTGGTTTAATGTGAATGTCCACCATATATTATTATACATATGTCAGAAAATAAGGAAAATTATTATAGGTCTCCTTTGATTCAATGTGCCCTTCTTATCTAGAAAAACAGGTTTATGCAGAACAAATTGTCTATTATTATTTTGATTATCTAAGTTATTTCAATTATTTTACAGTTATAAGAACCGGATGGTGCAATTTGTCCATAATACCTGACAAGATGATAGGAATAAAAAAGGCTTCATCAAAAAATTACTCAAACAGTGGTTAGTTCTTTAGATGACACTAGAACATATGATAACAGCCTTGAGTGAAGAAATTATGACAAAAATACCTCATCTAACTGAAAGGTGAATTATTGTGAATGCTGGATTTATTCATAATGGCTTCAGTCTCTTACTCATGCAGTTCTGTTATTGCTTCTCATTTTGCCTTCTCATTTTGCTTTGGAAGAACATTAAAGTACACCATGTGCGCTCTGTTTTTGTTTTAAAGGGACATTCTGTCAAAAATGTATCTTTTTGGTATTGAAAACTCAGTATGTTTAGAAAAAAGCAACGTTTTATGCTCTTTGTTTTTTTTTTTTTTAAAAAAGATATATTTTGGGTCAGTTTCAAAATTTATATGTCAAAACAAATAATTACAAATGTCTCATAATAAACGTGCCTCAAACAGCATAATTCCTCACTGTTCATCTGTCTTTTCATTATTTCCAAAAACTAATTGTTCAGTGAGATCTGCCCATTCCCATTCCTGGGGTGTCCAATGCTGTTTTATCAAAGCAGGTGGTGTGTCTCAGTTACATGAAAGGGTACTGCCATCAAAGGTACATGATGCACCACATTAATAGCATCTGTGAGACAGCGCTGTCACTGCCAACATTTTCAGTACAGGGTTACTGATGTAAATGAGGCATGCTTTAACCTAAACCACCTTCTTTCCATTAATCTAACAAGGTAGTTTTTAGAAAACAAACCTAATCAGGTGGTCTTCAGTGTCTAGTCTAACAAAGAACCTCTTAGTTTCAGAACCTAATCAGTTAAGGTCCAGTGCTAAAGAGGAAGCAAACGAAGTGAAAATCAAATTAATCCGTGACTGCTTAAAAAACAAACAAAAAGCTTAAATAATTCTATATTTATAAATGTATAATGTAAGTCAGGGGTGGGCAATTCCAGGCCCCGAGGGCCAGTGTTCTGCAGGTTTTAGATCTCACCTTGGGTCAACACACCTGAATCACATGATTAGTTCATTACCAGGCCTCTGGAGAACTTCAGGACATGTTGAGGAGCTAATTTAGCCATTTAAATCAGATGTGTTGGTTCAAGGACACATCTAAAACCTGCAGGGACACCGGCCCTTAGGGCCTGGAATTGCCCACCCCTGATGTAAGTCAATGTGAGATTGTTTTTTACCTATATTATCATTTGTAATGGATAATATATATATAAAACATCATGTCTTGATGCAAGATAGATCATCCAGGAAGGTTGAGTTCCAGATTTGGTGAGTATTGTATTTGCTAACCAAGATAACTAGCATTAGCTGATAAATCCACTCTCGTATTGAAACTTTGGCCCAAAAAACTACTATGGCAGCTGTCAAAACATTCCAACATGTTACCTACATGTTGGAATGTTTTGGCAGCTGCCATATTGCTGAATAATTACTACTGTGTACTTGCACATTACTACTTTTGACCCCAACACTGATCACAACAAAGAGGGGAAATACCTCCATGCACAAACATTTGACCACACAGCATGCAATTAATTTGCAGAAATGTAATGTCTTTGATATGCTGCAAAGTCTTTGTGATGACTCGTAAAGGGGAGCCAATGAGAATTGATAAAAGAATCGAATTCTCATGCCTACCCACATCTGACCAAGAGCTCTGAACGAACTTAACCCCAAACCCACCAGCATCATAAAGAATAATTTGTATTCAGAGAGAACTACATAGATGCCTGCTATTGTTTTCTCATGACAGCAGAGCCTTGACCAAATAGACCTATAGAAAAATGAAGTAAGGACACACCGTGCATTATTTTAATGTCAGTCATTGAAAAGAAGTCTCAAATAAGGACAGCCATTATTGATGAATGGAGGGGGGAATCCAGCGTCTTTTAAAGGCACGCCTCGATTGAAGTTGGCAGCTAGATAATGGTCTGACAAGCCATTCAAATTTCAGTCAGCGTCTGTCCTTGGCAAGTTACTGAAGCTAAGTGTTGATTGTGTTGTGATACGATGTGTTGAGCCATGTGTTGTCAGACTGCTGGGCTGCTGTTTTCCTGTGATTACTTTCTGCAGGCTGTTTTTTTTTTTTTTGTGAGGGTGGATTGGAGATAAAGGTTGCTACTTTCACTACTCTGTCTACTTTACAAATGAGATTTTTTGATGGAAGGATGGCCCGTCAGTAATTAGATAAATGACAGATCTGATTTGTAGAGTAGATGCATTTGTCATTTACTGATGAAGATTAGTCTGGCAGCCTTTAGGTGGTGGCTGGTGGTGAATTTTCAGCCTGCCAGTTTCACACACATCTGCCCCATCTTATCTGTTTTTCTCCATCTGGCTGACTGATTCCACTGCGCAGCTCACAGCTGACATTTAATGGCAATAGCAGTGACAGGGGCTACGTCATAGCTGACACTTTGAACACTACTGTTATGCTGTCAACTTATTTTAAACACCTAAAAGTCTACTCTATGTAACTTGAGTACAATAAAAGTCATTGCACTGTCCCCTAAAGTTCCCTGTCATGTGTCCCACTATCTGCTAAGATTTGACATTTATCATGCACTGAAAAAAATGTCTTTAACTCAAGCAGACGGAGAAAAAGAAACATACTGTAGACCATAATGTGGAAAATCATTGTATTTAGTTAATTCCTGGTTGAAATGTTACATTTTTGTGGCTCTTATCTGGCAAACAGGAGCAGACAGCTCAAGTGTCATTATTCCTTGTGGTAAATAGACTAGACTAGGTTTTACTTCTTCTTCTTAAACCAGGTAACAATTGTTGTGCTATATATGTTTACATGCATCCTATACTCAAATAAGTGATATGATAGTGTTGGGCAACAACTAGTTCTATTTATATACTAGTCTCAAGTATAAACTCAATTTAATTGTAATTAGTTGGAATAACTGTGAAATGTATTTAATAAATTTCAGTTGCTAATTTAAATGCTGATTACAGTGTTGTTACATCCAGATATTATTTGTGAGAAAAATCTATACATAGGATGCAACATTTAGTCTGTGACTATGCAGAAATGTTTTCTTTTGACATGTTTCAAGATAACACAGGGCTTACGGGGCAGGATGCCTTACAAAGACCTGTCTGTGCATCTATACAAGCTCTATTTATTGATTTTCTCACCACCTCTTGGTTGTCAGTCAGACCGATGTGCATTCCTCTAAGGCCTGCTACCAGCTGACCATAGACTGTATATAAAAGATGGACATAACCATGAACTTATACATCAGCCACGGGTTTCTGGACTTTTTGGAACACCATGTTACCATATTTGAGTGAGAGGGTGGAGTGCTGAGTTGTTGGCTGATCGGAGCAGGCCTGGTTTGCAGACTCCAATTGCTGAATTACTCCAAAATGACAGATTGCTAAAATGGACTCTCTCTACCTTATAGCTTGTTATGTTATTGCTCAGATAATATAGATAAAAAATATTCAAAGCAAAGCAAAGACCTCGAGTAGCCATGGTGGAACTACAGTGTATGCCATGGCTTCATTTTT
Source organism: Mchenga conophoros (assembly GCF_057382185.1). Lineage (NCBI taxonomy): Eukaryota > Metazoa > Chordata > Actinopteri > Cichliformes > Cichlidae > Mchenga > Mchenga conophoros. Next base: position 33,240,201 of record NC_140536.1, read on the forward strand.
AGCCACAGTTTGCCACTTTGAGCTGACAATTTCATGGTGGCAAGCCATATCCATCAGTTACACCTGCGTATTTAATCACATTTTAAACTTGATCACGATTTTAGCCTACCAAGATTTTAAAATTGCATGCTATGCTAATAGACATTTTTTTAACCTTTATTTAACAAGGAAAAATAAAAATCTCTTTTCACAAGAGTGTCCTGGCAAAGAAGGACAGAAGTACATAAGTTCATCATAAGTTGCATAAATTAATAGCACATACACATACAAATCCATACGCTCGTTAACTACAGTCAAAGAGCAAAAACACAAAGCACAGAAACAACCAAGAAGTATGACCTTCAGTGTCAATAAAGAATGAAAACCTTTGTAGAAGCAATTGTCTAATGCCAGAAACAAAGGCAAAATATTTGCAGCTTAAAATAACTGCATTCAAGTAATTTAAAATTGTGAAACAAAAGAAAAATCGAGTGCCCCCTAAACCACTGACCACAGGTCTAAAAACACATTGTGTGTGTGTGTGTGTGTGTGTGTGTGTGTGTGTGTGTGTGTGTGTGTGTGTGTGTGCGCATAAATGGCACCACCTATGCTGTATGTAAAACGTTGCAGGCGAAAAAAATCAGTGAATAATGGATGAGAATAACTGTGATAATTATTTTGGCCATAATTGTGTATCCCTCTTGTCTGATATCGGAAAGAGGTTTTAACACAGATTTTGATCGTTTTATTAGTTATTTACTGTATTAGTCAGTATCATCAGTTATGGTATCTTCTAATATATTTTCCCATTCAAACATTGTCACAAAGAATAGATAATTTTGATTGCTTTGCATCATTTTCACATAACTGTACTACACGTTGAAATCTCATTACTGTTCTGTGCAACTTCAGCAAAGAGAGTTGGCACACAAGTGTTATGTCCTCAGGATAAGCAGGTTAGCCTAAATATCCTTCTGCTTCATGCTTTAGATCTTCCTTGGTAATTTCAATAAGTGCCTGCTAAGTGAGGTTAGATATTTTTTCCCTCCAGCATGTTCTGGGTCCCTAAACCAGGTGGATGTGCCCCAGATGACCGTACAGAGAGATATCAGTCTAGATTGGACATCCCTCCAAATCACTGAACCATCTCAGCATGGTTCCTGGGACCTGATAGACCAATCTTTGTATTCTGACCTCCTTTGGATATCTGGGGACTTAACCTTACCTACCCTTAAAAGCAGAGTGGGACATCAATTCGCAAAATGCCACTCAAGTGGTTCTTTACCATGATACTGACGTACATAGTCATAGTCTTGGATTTTGCTGAATTTGTTTTTGCTTCTTTTTTAATGTGTTTAATGACTTTTCTAGTGCTTGAAGTTGTTAATTTTTGTCTTCGTCTTGATGCATGCTCAATCATCCAGGTAAATAAATCTCCAAAAGTTGATTCTGTTCATCTGGACGTAGCGTTTTGTGGGAGAAACGTTTCGTCACTCATCCAAGTGACTTCTTCAGTCTCAGCTGACTGTAGGTTTCCCCAATCTTATAAACAGTACATTGGCATAATGACTGAAACCAGCCCACTGAAGGAACAATGGGCTGGGAGGTCAGTTCCTTAATCATAATTATGCAAATTCTCATGACCATTGATCAACAACCACTGACCAAAACCCACTGATCAAAGCCCACTGATCAATGGCCATGAGTACCATTCACAGAGAGTTGGGGAATGGCTGCAATCACAGCATTGTAAGATGGCGAAAGATGTACCAGGGAGGATATGAAAAGTAGCAGGTTCTTAGACTGTGAGATTTCCATCAGTAATGGGGGACATCTAAAAGCTGACGTGTACTGTAAACCTACGCATACGAATCAGTATTTAAGGTTTGACTCTCATCATCCACTGGAGCACAAACTGGGTCTCATTAGGACGCTACAACACAGAGCGAACACCATCCCCACGCCATCTCTTGGTTCTGCAATGTTTATGTTTTATGTTCTATGTGAGGTGGAGCAAATATGAACAACCTACAAATACTGCCTGCTACCACGGATGGACAGAGAGTTAAATTAGCTCTCTTAAACGCAAGATCTGTATCAAATAAAACTCACGTTCTTCGGAACTTTTTTGGTACTCATAAGCTGGATGTCATGCTCCTAACTGAGACATGGCTGCGCGCTGGTGAAGTGGCACCCTTGCTGGAACTTTGCCCCTCCGATGCCAGCTTCTTCAGCTCCCCCAGGTTGTCTGGGAGGGGAGGCAGGGTAGCCTCTATCATCAAAGACTGCTTTAAATGCAAACTAATACAAAGTCCTGGTGTTTTTACCTCATTTGAGCCCCAACTCCTGACTTTAGGCTGTCCCGTGGTTCTAATTATAGTCATCTATTGTCCACCTAAATATAATGACTTGTTTATTTCCGACTTCTTGACATGTTTTATCACTCACTATGAAAGGATTCTTATAGTGGGGGACTTTAATATTCATCTGTGTTGTGAGGATAAAGCCCTGGTCAAAGATTTCTTAAATGTAATTGATTCCTTAAACTTCACACAATTTGTGTCTAGGCAAACACGTAAGGGCCACACCCTAGACCTTGTCTTGGGCTACGGGCTGAATGTATCAATGACTGAAAATTGTGTTTTACCTATTCTAGACCACTCAGCAATTTTATTTGATATTTTAATCCCTAAATCTCCAGCTTCTGAGAGGGGTTATATTAGCCCTGAAGCATTGCTTGGAGTTAAATTACATCTACCTGATGTGTTGAACCCTATTTTTACCCAGGAGTTACGTGTGGACACCTTGACTGCGAATCTTAATAATACACTTCTTGAACTACTGGACTCTGTTGCTCCCGTAAGGAAGTTGAAATGTCAAAAAAAAACAAAAAAAAAAACGAACCCTATGCCTTGGTTAAATGAGGAGCTCTTGAACCTGAGAAGAAATTGTAGAAAAGCAGAGCGTCACTGGAGATCTTCCAGACTAGAAATATTTCTCCAGGCTTGGAAACCGAATCACTCCACAGAAACAACTTTAGTCAAAGTGGTAAATGATCTGCTGGTAAATGCAGACAATGATCGCACTTCAGTTTTATTACTGCTGGATCTAAGTGCTGCGTTTGACACTGTGGATCACTGCATTTTACTGGATAGGCTTGAACATTTTATTGGAATTACAGGAAATGTTTTATCATGGCTGAGATCTTACCTGTTTGGGAGGTCTCAGACTGTTAGTTTTAAAAATGATTTTTCCGAGACTTGTGCAGTGAGGCATGGGGTCCCTCAGGGCTCCGTACTTGGACCATTGCTGTTTTCTATGTACCTGCTGCCTCTTGGTGTTCCTTTACGTTCTTTTAATGTAACCTTTCATTGTTACGCTGATGACCTGCAGCTTTATGTTGCTTTAACCATTGGAAATTGTGTTGAAGTCTCTAAACTAGAATGTTGTTTATCTGCAATTAAGGGCTGGTTATCGGATAATTTCTTGGTCATTGGGCCACACAAATTTCAGCACTTGTCCCAAAATTTCATCTTGAAAATTGATGACAGTGTCATAAATTGCAGGAACAAGGTAAAAAACTTGGGTGTGTGGTTCAACATGGTGCTCTCCTTTGAATCTCATGTAAAAGAGATAACAAAGACCGCCTTTCATCATTTGAGGAACATAGCCAGAATCAGACAAGTTTTGTCAAGCGACACTGCAGAGGTTCTTGTCCATGCATTTGTGTCTTCCCGTATTGAATATTGCAATGCTCTTTTTTCTGGCCTACCAAAGAAAAGTTTTAGAGGTCTACAGATGGTGCAAGATGCAGCTGCTCGCATTTTAACAAAAACTGGGAAATTTGAGCAGGACCCCTGTTCTGAGATCTCTGCATTGGCTACCTTGTCAGGTTCGAGCAGATTTTAAGGTCCTGCTGCTCACCTACAAGGCTTTAAACGGATTGGCACCTACATACCTCTCCGACCTTTTACACCTTTATGTTTCATCTCGTGCTCTACGATCTTAGGACTCCGGCCTTCTAAAAGTTCCTAGAGCCAGAAAAAAGACAATTGGAGAGCGTGCTTTTTCTTTCGTGCCCCATTTCTGTGGAACAACCTCCCTCAAGATATTCGGCAGGCATGCTCTGTGGAGGATTTTAAAACTAAGTTGAAGACACATTTGTTCACCTTATCCTACATGTCTTAATTCTATGGCTTTTAGTTTTTAAATTTTTATTGTTTTTAACTTGTATTGTGTCTTTTACCTGTATTGCTATGTATCGCTTTTATTTTATTCATCTCTTTAGTTGTACAGCACTTTGTTTGAAAACACTTTATAAATAAAGTTCTTCTTCTTCTTCTTCTTCTTCTTCTTCTTCTTCTTATTATTATTATTATTATTATTATTATTATTATTATACTGCTACTGTTCAATCGAAATTTTAAATGAATATCCTCATATGTGGCTCTCATTTTTCTTAGAAACAAAAATTAGGTTAAAAAAAAGAAAATCTGGTAATTCTTTGTTTTTACATTCATCAGGTCCCATTCAGCCCAAATATCAAAGAGAGATTAAAAATGCATGCCGTGGAAGAGTTCGGGTCTTAGGAGGTTTATGATCATTCTACTAATGTTTAGCTTCAGTTATTATGGACTTATTTGGCTTGTAGTTTATATTAATTTGTTGTTGTTGTTTTTTTAGCTCCCTACTTCAATTGATTTGCTGTTTTGGTGTTTTAAGTTTCTGATTCCTGGTTTCATTGAGTTTCAATTAAGATTTTGTTTTGCTGCATAATCACAGCTGTGAGGTTTTTGGACTGATTTTCTGTTTTTAGTTTTCTCCAAATGTGGAGCTGTGTATTATAGTCAAACCTCTCTACTTTGGTATTGTCTGTTCAAAGAACATTGTTCCAAATGTCTTGTGGTTTATTCAGATGCAACTCTCTAAACCTAAGTAGTGCTACCATGTTCTTTTTATAGAGAAGAGGCTTTCTCCTGGCTTATTCTTATTGTACTGTTATGAACCTTAATACTTAACATGCTGAGTCCTGCAGCATCTGGGGTATAGCTGAGGTGATGACATGAGCTGGGTTTTAAAAAATCTTTTTATTATTATTATTATTATTATTTGTTCCCGTCTCTCTGGGCATTGCACAGTCTGACCACAGGGCGAATTTCCTGGGACAGCCATTCCTAGGAAGACTGTGGGATTGGGTTAACACTCACCTGAAAGCTCAAGACCACCTGCCAAAACCTCTGCTTTTATAGAGGTGCTTATGCTTGCAGATGATTAATTTATCAAGTGCATTTGATTAGGAGCACTTGGCTGTTACATACCTTCTTAATTCACGTGGACGCCATTAGGTTGTACATAGTTTTAAGATGCAGTCTTGTGAAAGTTTTCTTTTTCCCATATGTGTCACTCTTGTCATTAGCACAAAGCTCTTTGTCTCACATGACCATAAAACGTTTCTCCTGACAGTATTTGGCTTGTCCATGTGGGCAGCTGTGTATTTCAGTCAAACACGCTCTTAGAAACTACCAGTTGTTGTCGAGCATGACCATTAATGAGAAGTTAAAAGGCTTTTGCCTTATCAAGTAAAAAGACATAGCAGAACCTTCAAAATCACTTGGTAAAATATTTAAGTGTGTATGCATATATTTGAACCTGTATGTATACTTGACCCTGTGTGGAAAAATAAATAATTAAATAACAAAATAATGAAATAAATAAAACCCTTGTTTGTTAAAGTCATTAAAGATGTATGCTACAACCATTCAAGCCCCCTTCAAAAAAAACCAAGTCTTTAAAAGCCCAAAATTACCATGAAATTCATGGTCACGATGAGTGGTTATGAACTTCTCACCACAGTCTGTTTATGTTCCACTGTGTGCTGCCCTGTTAAATCGCTCAATAGTTTCGTATTTGGGCATCGTCAGAAATGAAAGCTTGCTTTTTATTGAATTAATATGCGTTTGGTTTATCTAGTAAATAAAACAAAACCATCATGTTAGTTTGTCCTGTTCCATACTTTATATCTTTTATCTATACTTTAATGGAGAGAACAGAATTGTCCAATCAGCCTTCATTAGCTGTGTCCCATAGATTACAACTGGTGACATCCTTGACAATACATAGGTTTCAGAATACCTAGAAACTCTCCATGAAATGTCTGTGTGAGAGGTGGATCGCTGTTCCATAACCAGAAAAATCTGCAGTACTCCTCCCTCAAAAGTTACTTGTTTGGTGCCTCCTTACATAAGCTTTACTGTAAAGACATTGTCACTGCTCTGTGCCATTTCTTTGTACTGATGTAATGAACAATTTAAAAAGTCTAATGATGTTACAGCCATACACATAACAGAAATAGTTTTCTAAAGGAGGCTTTTAACGTCTGCTTTTGTATTTATTGCCTTTTTCTGTCCTTATTTCCAATGGGGAACAATGCAGTCTTAAGAACTAGGCGATTCTGGGAGTCACTCTTCTCTCAGCCTCTTTGTGAATCTACTAACTAGGTTTATGCTCCCCCTCAGCTGCCTTGGTCTAGTAAAGACGAGCTAAAACTAGGATGACAGGTTGGCCGTCCTCAGGTCAAAGCCTGTCAGTCAGGTGTCCTGACACAGTCTCAGCCAGGTCAGACTGTCAGAGGTTGAGACAGTAGATGACGGATGAATTCTGCCTCTTCATTTTTGCCACTAGACTTCCTCTTCCTCCACTGTAATCTCTGTTCTTGTTTAATGCATTAGACAGAAAGGTACACAGATATTTACTTTTCTACTTTGACAGCATGTAAAGAGAAAATGAGTTATGAATAATTATCTGTGTAAACTGAGATGGAGCAGCTTACTCTTCTTGACTTAGATGATCTTTTTGTTTGAAGACAAAATTAAAAACACAAATTTGGTACATTAATGTGATGTTTGGTTTGTACATGCAGGCTGCTGTTGTTTTTTGTCTTGTTCTTTCTGGCTCAAATTTTTAGAGCTCAGTTGTGCTCAAGGTGTGTGTTATGCTGATATATACAATGATACAACCAGTGTTGGGGTCATTGCTTTTCTTACAAGTAATGCGGTGAAAGTAATTTGTTACATCGCTTCCTCGTTACTGCATAAAATGACCTGAAATGCAATGTCTTATAATCACCAGATAACATTATAAACCTTAAGCTACAGTGTCACACAGCAACACCAACACCAACGCAAAGCACAAAGACTTCAAAGCAATCGCTGCAGTGATTCTACTGTAGAAACATGAACAGGTAGAAATGGAGGCTGCAGCCTGACTGCTCATTGGGGCCTTTGTTACCTGATAAAGATCCAGCTCTGGCTGCTGGGCTGGGGTCTGCATGTGCTCAGCTTTAACATCACTCTGGGTTCTTGGTTAGCTTCAGCTTGGACTTTACTATTGTGCTCTTATGCAATAAAAATAAAAGTAATGTCCGCTCCTCAAAAGCTGCTTCACCGCTTTCCTTCTGCCACAGTTATTTCTGTATAACGGAAGAACCTTTGTAATGTGACAAATGGCATAATTGTAACTGTAATAAGTATTGAATTCATGGCAGTACAGTAATGTACTAAAAAAATTACAACCAACTCTGGGTACAGTGGGTACTGGGTACTCGTATTAAACAGGGCCAAAGTTCACAGTAATGAGGTCAGTGTTATGTAAATGTAGTCTCTGTAAGTCAAACGCTCAGGTTTCAGACTGCTCTACATGCTCGATTAAAGACAGCTTTTTTTTAGTCTTGGCTCTGTTTGATCTTGGGCAGAGAGGATATCTTTAATACAGCTCTGGCTTTGGGCACAGAGGCCCCACCAACCTGCTGTTGAAACCTGATTTTTGTCAGTGACAGCCAATCAGATGAGATTTGGATTAAAACAGAGGGTGGCCCTAAAGATACGTTAAAACAGCTTATTCTGTAGAGAGGACAAAGTAAGAGGTTGCACCAAGATACTGTACGATAAACGGATTATTTTGAACAGTGAAAAAAGTGAATGGATCTGGAAATGAACACTACCGCCTCTCTGTAAAGGTAAAACCTCACCACATTGTATGTGAGACTTGTCTTTATGAACCAGGAGGTTAGCGACTTATAATTGCAGCCTTAACTTCCACTGACATAGCAGAGGATGGTGCCTTTAAAATGAATCAAACAGTATCTTCAGGTGATGTTTCCTGGATTTTTTTTTTGCTGATGAAATTCCTCATGGTGGTGCTCTTTTCTTTGTCTATTCAGCCATGGCTGATAAAACTGCTCATTGTAAATACCCACTTACATGTCCCATCTTCAGAAAACAAATAAATAAAACTTCATATCCTGGCCGCTACATGAATTTGAAAAAGGAAATAATAATTGCTCCTCTTGCTCGAAACATTTTTAACATTGAGTATATTTAAAAAAGCCAATATGTTTATATATCCAGTAATTTCCATTAATTTTTGTTGACAAAATGGGTAATAAAAGTCTGTAATTCCACTTATCTGTTCTATAATTTCACTTTCACAGCCCTTTCACACGGCCACAGTTATCACCTCGCCCTCATCTTTCACGCGCTCGCTTCCACTCTCCTTTAGTGTTTTGCTCCTCCTTGCTCCCCCCCCCCCTTCCACTTACTCTTGCTCTGCATTAAACCCAGCTTGTCTCTCTGATCCCGGGAGGACTGCTTATGGGAGCTCCTCGGACCAGTGTGAGCCCTGCTGGTTTCCAGTCGCCTTGCAGCACTGCACGTGGAAGAGGAGGTGGAGGAGGGAGTATTTGTCCTTGTGCCCTAGGCAGGAGAAAGAAAATAAGGGGAGAAAAAGGAGAAACTGAGGCAGAGAAAACAAGGAATGAGCTTGTTAGAGATGCAGAATGTAAAAATAAAGGGAAAGTAATGCAGCGAGATGAGAAAAGATGAGGGCAGGGGAGAAAAATAGGAAAAAGCCAGAAGTAGAAAAGGAGAGAGCGAGCGCAGGGTGGCGGAGGGAGAAGAGCAAATGAGTGAGCGAATAGGAGTGGAAGAGAGAGAGTGAGCGAGAGCAAGTGAGAGGGAGGGAGGCGTACAACACTGCAGACACTCGCCCACTGTCACTGCTCCACAGCCAGAGGACAGAGGCAGCAGCGGCAGCAGAGGAAGCGGATACGATGGAGGAGGACGACTGTACCATCCATCTGCAGCTCAGTCCCCGTCACTGACAGCCTCCCTCTGGGACCATCCTGCCAAGTTGGGAACAAAACTACACTCCTGTCCTTCACAACACCAAGTACTGGACCCTCAACTCCTGCAGGAACACTGTGCACAAGATCATCATTATTTTTCCCGCTCTTGCACTCCCGCACACTTACTCACACACCTTCTCTCAAACTGAAGCCCACTTCACTCTGCCTATTGGACTAGCGAGTTTTTTGTTGTTTTCCATCATCGCTGCCTTCCGAGCTGAGTGGATTTACTTTTATCCTGTGGAGGACCATGGGGCTGGGGTGGAGGGGTACAGGAGGGGCCATCCAAAAAAGGACAGAGGAGAGCTGGTACCATTTGGTGGCATTGCTGCTGTTGTGTGGTTTCTGGGAGGCTCACACACAGACAGATGATGGGAAGTCTGTCTACTTCTGGGAAACAGGTACTGCTAAACCACTAATTAGAGATTAAATGTGATCCTTTGCTTTACATATGGAGTGTTTATGATAGCTGCTGATGTATTAGTGTGTTGCTTCTGAGTGTGGGAGGTCACATACCGTAGCTGCGCCAACAGCACAATCAGTCAGATCTTATCGTAAATGTTTTCTAACTCATTATATGTGGATAATGTGGCATGAACAGGGTGATAACCGTTTTATGGCACATTTTAAATCTATGCATGCATCGGTGGAAATAAAAGCTTCTTAGATCTAGTGCAGAAATGTTCTCATGACTTATTGGGTTTCAGAGATCTAAAAGGCTTCCAGATGACACACTTTGGCTGTCTCAATTTTTTTTTTTCGTTGAGGTTTACGCCGCTGAACTTCAAAGATGCATACACTTGAAAAATGACCCAGAAATCTACAGTAGAATCTCGCTTCTTCGTACTGAATCGCATGTGGCACGCAGGACAAATATGATCCATTTTTCAATAGATTAGTTTCATCTCCCTGAGTCTCAGGTGATGCACTGTTATTGAAATGTTGCTGTTGTGTTTTACAGCATGCAGATGATTGATAGGCACTGCATCACTATTGCGGTTGGCAACGGGTTTGATGCTGCTGATACAAAATCAGCTCTGAATATGAGGGTGTTGTGTGTTTTTGAGGCTCACGCGTGTAGAAGATTGTAGATTGAGTGGGTACAGTAGTTCTTATCTTTACACGTGCTTGTTCTCTACACTGAATCTAGCTGCACTGAAATGTCTATCAGAGACACATCTAAATATTGAGTGCTGTGGTGAATTAGATCCCCATACTTGATGCTGAGCACTACTCTAAGGTTTTAGAGTACATATCGTGCACTAGGTTCAGATTAACTACTAACAGATGCAAAAATTAACCTTTGCAGTCATTTTTAAAAACATCTAGGACGTCCTTTAAGGCACAAATTAAATAACGATCGCTTCATTTCCCAGTTTGATGCTCAGGAGATTTAAGGTGTGCTCTTCTCATTCAACGTTTGGAAAAGTTTTTATTTTCTCAATGCCGGTACAACTTTGTCATCTCTCTCAAACTCAAACGGCGCCACTCTGCATGTCCTGCCCCGCCTTGCTCAGCACCAGTCCCCAGTTGACGTATCCCACGTCTCTCCCGTGGTTCTGCATCTTTAAAGAGGATGTAGCTGAGTAAGGAGATTAAAGGAGCAGGGATTTAACAACCCAGGAAAGACAGCCCAGGGAAGAGACTTGAGAAAGAGAAAGGCAGAGTGAGCACTGCAGGCAGAGAGAGGGACTAACTTAACCTACATCTACCCTACTGTAGGTCATAATGATTATGCCTCTCTCCCACGCTACAGCACCTTTCTCCCACACTATACAAGCTCCTCAACTGGAAAGCTCTAGGCTCTGCGCTTTGAAATGTAATCCAGTGTTGGGAGTTTGTTCACTTCTTCCCAAATAAAAGGTAGTGCATTGATTTCAGCCCTGGAGTGTTCTTTCTTCTGAGTCTCTTTGGTTTGACAATTGCCTGCAGAGTATTAAAATCACATAGGGCAATTTACCGCTTTGGATCCTGGTGCTTTTCATCAAAATGTGATTATGTTTGTGCAAGATTTGCATACTTTTTCTTTCCAATGGAAGTTGTTTTTCCCGTTATTTATTTATTTTTTTAAGAAAAGAAACGCAAAATACGATGATGTTTGTGCACACTTGCAGAGTGTGCAGTGGAGGGAATATTCTTGTGGCAAGCAATGCGCTGATGTTTTGCATATTGATGAGTCTAGCTGAAATACAGCCCCTGTCTTCAAAACTGTGGGGAATTGGGCCTGCATTGCTTTTATTGCCTTCTGTGGAAATATGATGTATCTCTTTTGGAAGGTGAGACAGTTCATTGGTGATTTTTTTTTTCTTTTTTCATGGAGAATACTATTCAAATGAAGCAGATGGAGACAACAGGATCCTCCAGCAATTGCAAGTGATATTTCTGCAGGTGGCGTTAGGATAGCTGAAGGAAAAAAGAAAATGATTATAGCCACCATGAGGATGATGGTAGTGATGATGGTGATGGTGATAATGGCATACCACAGATTTTCTGGGGCCTCTGAGTGTTTGCTGGGAGTTTGCCTTCGTCTCAGATCCTGTTTTCACGCCATTTTCTCCCTGTCACTTTCTCACAACTGTGCACTCCTTCTACACTTCTTCCTCTGCATCTTTATCACTTTGTTTCCCTGTCTAGCACTCAGACCATATTTTGCATTGCTTTTTTAAGAGCCACAGCCCAAACAATAAAACAATGAAATATGATGAAATCTCAGAGAAACTTATTGTCACGAGGCAACACCAGGATGTCAATCTATCTATTATAAACCCCCCCAACCCATCCTTGCCTCCACAAACACGCACCGCAGCAGGTGCATCTTCCCGATTCAGTTACAGTGTGTGTGCTTCATTATACTCAGTTGTTGAAGCAACAAGGTTGCCAGGTTTGTACTGTCAAGACCTCCCATGTTTGCCTGAGGACAAGGCAATTACAGGTGGTGGAGTATTATGTACTGTAGTATTTCGATATCTTGAGCATCTGCCTCACTGTAAGTGCTCCTTAAACAGGGCTTTGAGGTTTGATACTGATGCATGTTAATGTTCCAGTGGATCCTTAAATGCATCAATTATCCACAACATTAAAACCACCTGCCTAATATTGTGTGATCTGTCTCAACCCGGCAAACAGCTCTGATGCATCAGTGTATGGATATGGGACATCTGGGGTGTCCTGTGGTGCTTGGCATGGTGAATTTTTGGATCTTGTAGGTTTTGATGTGGGGCCCCCAGGGATTGGGATTATTCTGGCGTATCCCACAGATGCTCAATTGAATTGAGCTGTTTGAAAGATGGGATAATGCTTTTGTGGCTCATTGTCATGTTTCTTGAGCTGTTCCTGAGCAGTTTTGTGGCATGGCTGGATGCCGCCATCAGAGAAGCAGTTGGTCGACAAAAGTGTTTGCAAAAGCGGTCGCAAAAGAAATCCACTTGTATGGACGTCAACAGGAAAATAAACCTCAGTACAACATGATCCCCATTTTGTAAATTATGGCAAAAAAGATGATAAAGCAAAGTGTAAGATGAGGAAAGGTGGGAATTCACACACCAATGGGTGCTGACCAGTTACAAGTAACGTGTTACTGTAATCCAATTACTTTTTTCAAGTAACGAGTAAAGTAAGGTATTACTATTGCAGAAAAGGTAATTAGATGACTGTTACTCTCCCGTAAGCACGCCGCTTTACTGCGTTACTAAAACCGTGATTTTTTTTTTTTTTGCGAGAGTCTCTCATGACAATGACGTAAGCGAGTGTGATGTTCATGGCAACAGCTGTGTGCAGATCAACAATGGATAATATAACAAGTGCGGCAGAGAGTATGACTGTGCAGCGTTTAAAGCGTGGAAGTACTGACCTTACTTTGAGTTTGAATCTGTAAAAAGTGACAAAAACATTAGTGTCCGCTGTTCACTGCGTGGGAAGAAAACTTCTTTTTACAACGAAAAAAACCCCTAAACTTCTGAGCAAGCACCGACAGTACGCTGCCACGGGAATGTGAAACTCCCAGATCCTTCCACTGACCACTACGACACATGTGCACCAGGGCAAACCTCCGCCTGCCCCACTCCTGCTATACAGGTGAAAATAGAGCAACAGGACCGCTGAGTCTTTGATTTTATTTATTTTCTGCTGTGATTTACATGCATTTATTTGAAAGAGTGAGTGTAAACACAAAAAACTATTTCATTTTCTGTGCTGGAATGTGCAGAAAATAGGTTTAATCAAATTTCTTCCAGTCAGAGAATGTTGCATATAATTTAATGTTTGCTTCATGCGTAAAGTTAAAAGATTAAAACTAATAAAACTAGTTTCAAAAAGAGACTTTTTCATTTGATTACATTTTATATGATGGATTATGCAGAAAAAATAGAATTGGGCTGAAAGATCTATTGCTTTATTACCTATTCAGGTTGTAAATCATTTTTAAAAAAGTAACTAAGTAACTAAGTAACTAATTACTTTTGAAGATAAGTAATCAGTAAAGTAACGGGATTACTTTTGGGGGGAAGTAATCAGTAATTAGTTACTGATTACTTTTTTCAAGTAACTTGACCAACACTGGTGCTGACACTGTAGCTACAGCAGTCGTTTATATAGAGGTCTATGAGTCCCATGGATGCTCAGTTTGATTAGGATCTGGAATGTTTGGAGTCAATGCTTTTGGGATCTTTATGTATTCCTAAGTGGTGTTAGCTGTAGCAGGGTGCATTGTCCTGTTTGGAGAGGTAGCCATGGTCAGAGTATCTTTGCCCTTAGTGGTTTGGTGTGGTACATCTCATAATGTAATGTCCATACGAATGCTACAGTAGGACCCAAAGTTTAGCAGAAGGACATCACATTGTAACAAGATAATCATGACTTGTTAGTGCTTTTAATGCTTCGGTTTCATAAAAAGCACAAAAAAAGAAGTGAAGCTTACCTTTAAAATGTACATCAGCAGGTGTTAATTCATTTATCAGTCTGATCTGACAGCCTGATCTTATCACTCTTGATCAACCTTCTACCTTTCCTGATTGGCCGCTCGTAATCTTTCCCGGAATCCAGATTACGTCACCTCTGGATCCTGATCAAGCCAATCCGCAATTACCTGCCGTCTTACCTCATCAAGTTAAGTCACACTTCACAGCATGTGCCTCTCAGTCACAGGCCTGTTAACTCAACTGAGACATGCACAAGCTCTCAACTAGCTGCTCTTATATGTTGTTTGCCATTTGTGTTTGTGAATACAGTCAATCAGAAAATGAAAAATCTTGTTCAAATTTGCATTTTAAGCAACAGATCGCTTCTTTTGAGACCTTATGCCTGGACAAAGTTTATACACATAAAAGCGCAGCAGTAGGTCTTCTTCAGGATACTGATTTGGCACCTGTTACTCTACATGCTCCTCAAAGAGCATCAACAGTTAAAAAGTTTCCTGAGCTGTTAACTAACCACCCTCATAAAACAGATGCTTGAAAGACAAGGATTTTGATATTGATACCATAGGGGTGTCTACTTGGAGGCTGGGTGGACACCACTGGCCAGATCCAGTATTTTTATATCAACCACGCCAGTTAACACAACTGTCATCTCTTTGCTTTCCCCTTCACTCATTTACAATTTCCCTTCAAAGTGGGGGGGGGGGGGATAGGTCTGCATCCCCATCTATTGACCAGTGACCTGGTAACACCTTTGAACTCTTCGTACATAATAAAACAACTACATGTCCATCTTGATGCATTGTTTGTGCAGGGGGGGGGGAACTAGTAGATTTAATGACATTTAACAAAGTTAAAAACAAAGTGGGTGTTGTAAATGTTCATTACTAAAAACTGATAATATAGCACATTTCTAAGTGGTTGCTAGACATGTATAATTCAGCTTTTGCAAATATAAATAAGATGTTATTGTGAAATTAAAATGACACAGTACTTTTATGAGGTATTGTGGGTGCTACAAATTGCTAACACTAGGCCGTTTTAGCCCATTGTTAGGTGTGATTGCATCATATACAATTCAGTATTTTGTGGATCTAAAGTAAATGTTAAATGTGGTTAAAAAGAAATGCTATGATGCCTTTTATAAGGTGTTATACATATAAAATGTGCATAAATCTCTTGGGAACTAGCTACTTGCGAGCTGTTTGCTAGGCAACATGATGTTGTAATGTCAGGTAAGAACCTTCAGGGGCCTAAGATGTACCTGTGTGCCAAGTTTGGTTGCTCATTCCCTGATGGTCTAGGAGGAATTTGTAGAAAGAAACACAGACAGATTATCGATTATCTTTTCTAAAGTCAAGTTGTTCTTTTTTATTTCTCTTACACAAAGTGCCTTTTAATACATGGATATTAATTTCGCTTTTTACTTTAGTTACTTGATACAAGGTACCTTTCTTGAGAATGCTAGCATCTATCGGCCTGTACATTTGTTGGACCTGCTTCTCTAATGACCTGTCAGTTTCCAGAACCAATGCAGGTTTAGTCCTACAAGGTATCATCCAATAGGGATTATTCTGGTTTTCTGCTCTGTGACGTGCTGCAGTGTGTCAACACATCTCGCCCATGTCACTGTTCAGGACACAGGTGCAGGGCAACTATTGCTGACAGGCCATTGTTAGCTGAATACATTCCTCCTTTTACAGAGCCGCCAGCAGTGAAGGATGTCATCCTCGCTCAGGGTTGTTACTGGCTCTCCCACAATCACCTGCTATTATGGTGGACCCACTGAAGAGGCCATCCAGGAAATTGAGGGAGAGCGGGTGTGACAGGTTCTCAAGTTCACTACAGCATGTCAAGGGCGTTACATGGAGAACAAAAAAAAATCCTTTAGCCAAACTGATAGTGGTAACCAAAGACAAGAGAAGATTAGTTTAAGGGGAACCCCTTGAGATAAATGGAAACAAAAGAACAGTGATCTTTTTCAGGCTGTTTGCACTAAAAAAGCAGACAGTTCCCCTCTAGCCTTATCGTCTGTTAAAGCAACACATCTGACATCTTAGGAAGGTTATATTTATATTCATGTGCAATGGATTTGGCTACATTTTCCCATTTTAAACTTCTTATTCTGTTTTACTGGCATACTTGATTGATTCATGTCCTCAAATCACCTCAGCATCAACCCCACAACCTTTCCAACATCTAAATTAGAGCCTGTTGTGTCTGTACTGCCATGGAAATCCTTTGCCTCAAATAGCTATGTGCTAATACCTGTGTACCTGTATGATATCTACCAGTTTTCTTTTCATTAAGCCGGAAACAAACAAATGTCTGAGTAAATAGCTGTAGCTGTGATAGCAGCAGGAAAGTGACTGGCATCATCCCAAATGAGAATATCCCTTGGAGACTCCCACCTCATTTTAGCGAGTGCATTACAACGTGACCCTCAATGACCCTAATTAGCATAGCACCTGACGGCAGACAAGGATCTGGTCCATAATTGGCCAGCCAGTGTTAAAATTCCTTAGCAACAGGCAACAAATTTAGGCCACGCATATAAATTAAGATAATTTCCTTGGGAATTTCATTTTTCATTACAGAGTGTGCCAGTGGGGTTTATTTTAATTCAGTATGCCCCTGTTTTTGTTTTCCTTTTCAGTTGGGTGAGAGTGAAAATGGAGGGTAATTGTGTCTGTTGTGCATCTCGCCCTGCAACCATCAGAAAATGAGCACTCAGCAGCTTGTGGAAACAACAACAGCCATGTGGCCTCAGCATCTTTATGCCTGAAAGAGGATGGAAGCTATTTTTCAAAGTTACGTTTAGTCTCAGTGGAAAAAGACTGAACACAGCTCGGGCTCAAATGATCGGCACTTTACTGTCATTGAAATGACACAGAGCTCAGCAACAGCACTCCATGACATTGTACCTGATTTTTTTTTTTTCAAAGCATTTGCAGCAAAATGTGTCACGTTTGACCCACATTGATCTGTTTTGTGGCTTTAGAGATATTACCCTACTACTCTCCGCTCCAGACTGCTGTGCTTTTAGAAATTGCCAATCCATCCAGTGGAGAAAGATGCCAAAGAGATGCCAGAGTTTGTTTAATCTAAATGGCAGAGCTTACACTAAGAACTGGCTTGGCTATTACTGATATAGGAGGCACGGCAGAATTAGAGATTACACTTCATCCAAAAAACTTTATTTAGAGTAAGATAAGAGGATTCCCACTGCTTTATTCCACCCTATTGAAATGGCTCGCAGCATATTTTAGATGCAGTGCTTTGTCATTCAACCACCAGAGTACTTTTTGCATGGTCCTGAGTAAGCAGATCAGTGATAGATTTATGTTGCGTAGGACTGTTATCTTTCTGATTATCTGCCTTGACCTGGTATATCAAAGTGGTACGTGCTGCTATGAAAAGATTAGAAAGTGAGATAAAAAAATGAAGACCTTTTTTAAAAAATTGGTACATTTTCTTGTGTGCATTCTCAGTTTTTGCAGTGAAATTATTAACTATTATGTCCTCACTGTTGCAAAGTACATATAACATATTACAGTATCCATCAATAAACACTCATTCTAGTCCCAGTTCATATGCAGGAACAACCAGTGATGTACTGACTTTTGGAAGGAATGTGATGGGGAGCGACAGGATCAAAGGCTAGAGGTCGAAGGCGTATGGATATTAGTTCAGTCTCTGAAAAGATGTGGTTTCCCTGTATACTCATGTGAGGCGCTAATAGCTCAGTCACACTAGAGTTTGAGTATGCAACGCCCTCAACCTGTGGATACATGGTGGGATTGACAAATGTTTGCAAATAGTTACCGACTAATTTATTCATGCAGACAGATTTAACACGCTGCACTCAATCAGAGTCAGTCTGCAGTGATCAGTGCAGTGCATCTCATTGCAGTTGAGAATGCAACCAACTCAAGTTGCTGCATTCTAGTTATATTTCGATATAAAAGCAAGATTGCCAAACAGTTTGTGGTAAAACTGCAGAGACAACATCACTGTTTACAGAGCCTGGACTTCGTATGATTCAGTTAATGTGAATTTCTGTGTATTTTACAGCAACAGATTTGAAACAGATGGCAATTACAATTTTCTTTATCACTATTAATTGCTGTATTGTCACAAAATATTGCATGTAATTGTCAAGTTGACCCCCTTCAATCACAAACAGACTAATAGAAGACTGACTCCATCCTATCTTGCAATCAGTTGCTGTCTTCAAAGCTGGTGCCTGACAGCAGCCACCAATTGCAAATGGTGGCAGAAAATTGGTCTCCGTCTTCAAGGCATCCATTTGAAAAACAAGAATATTACAAGTTCCTTGCAAAAAGTTGTAATAATTTTGGTTGTACCATGGTAGTATCATAACCAGAAATCATAGAAAACCAAAATCATAGTTCCAGTTTTGTAATATCCTCAGATAAACCACTTGATCCAAACGTCAGGAAAAAGGTGACAATGTCACATTTTATTCTGAGCATGTCAACAGACATGCTAACATCCTGGCTCTGTGGTCTCTGATTGTTTACACATCTTTTTGGCAGGTGATTCACTCAAAGTCCCATGTCAGACTGCTCAGAGGAAATATTTTAAGCTAAAATCATGTTGGCAATTTCATTCGTTCACATAATCCAATCAAACCCCCCCATATTATAAAGAAGTAACAAAATGTTCTCTATAAATTGAACATAGTCTTGGCAGATGAGCTGACCCCAGAACAGGCTGACAGTGCAGGCTTAGCTGATGCACTTGCACGCATCCTACTGGCAAATCTCACTCAGGGCATTTAAGCTGCACACTGATTCACAACCCATCTCCACCCCTGCTCCTCCCTCTCATGCTGTGTCGGACTTAATCACTGTTAATGTCTGATCTTGCTGATGCTTGCTCCGGTCAGTACAGGGGTCGTTCTGCTCTTGTCCCCACCCAATCATATACCCAGCACGTTTTTTTTTTTTTTTTTTGCTTGACATTCTTCTCTCGATTGGGAATGATTTGCTTGTAATCAATCGTCAACACAAACCTTTTCTATCTCAAAAGTCTAATAAGAGTGTGCAGCCCAGATGAGTTAAGAAGTATGCTGAGCCAACATCGAAATCATATCTATAATTCAACCATAACTAGTTTGTTTCTTTGATTATAATGATTCTGAGTGAAATACAGGTAAACTTAAACAGAGCAGCAAAGCAGAAACATATTCCCTTCTTTTTCCGTCCCACTTGTTTTTCTCCTGAGTTTGTGGGTTTGTGTTTTTCTCGTACAATGGGGTCGTGTCCCTTTGGTGTCTCTTCCCAAACAAGGACTTAAATCTCCACTCAGCCACAAGTTGAAACACAAACAAATAACCGGACCCATATTGAGGAAACCAAGCACTCTCGTGGTCAGAGAGTGGCATTCAAAACAGGCCCTTGACTTCCCAAGAGGCAACGAGGCAGCTTCAGTGGGCTGAGAGGAATTGCGGTATCATCGAAGAAAGCAGTGACATTTACCTGAAAGGAGCCTGTGCTGCCTCCCCCGATGCTATTCTAATAAAGCTGAAGATATGTAGGTGGCTTGGAAGTAAATATCCTCCTGTCTATCCAGCAGCTCTGTCATTAATCCTTCATCTCCCCCACTGGCCATCCATTTTTATTGTTTTTTATTTATTTATTTTTTGCTCAGCCATGAGGTAGTCATGTCCCCATATTTTTTTGAAGATAAAAGCTTTCTTTTCCATGGCGGTTTGGGTGTTTTGCTCCCCAGTGGAAAAAGCTGATATCTAACTGTCATAGATGGTCTGAGAAGCACTCACTGTTGCACCGCAGAAAGATTATAATTCATCTGTAGATCACGTAATGAACTGTACACAGACTGCTTTAATATGCAGTGCAGTTTAGAGTCATATATCAAAGCTACTAAATCGGAATATAATGAGAACATTACATTAGTGTATTGAGCTTCTGTTGTTGGTTTGAAAACCATACTGCATTTGAACGCCATGCTGTACTTGTGCAGTTTTGACCACATTTATGAATGCTTTGCCATTTGTTTCTGGACCATGTGTTCTTGGTTTATCGAGTAAAAATGGTGCAGTAATTCCTCAGAGTGCATTAAGCAACAGCGACAGAAAAATGGCTTCAGGTAATTGTTTGTGAGGGTGTTCTTCAATCCCGCTTTTGATGTTGTTTGTCTGTTGAAATCTGGAAATCCTGCGTTCTCGTCTGTTTTAGTTTGTTTTCATTTAGTGTGATAAGCTGAAGGAGTAATCAGTCAGCCACAACATTAAAACTGCCTCCCAAATATTGTGTAAAGTTCGTCGTGCTGCTGAAACAGCTCTTAGTCATGTACAGTACATATATTGGACATGTAGAAATATTCTGTGGTCGCCAGCACAGGGCAGATGTTTGAATTTGGAGTTGGTTTTTTTTAGGTTTTTAGTTTGGGGAAAGAGTTTTCCCATGTTGTTGCTTAAAGTATTACAAAATTTGAAGTTTACTTTGTAAATCCTGGTCCAAAACAGCAATAAAGCAGGCCTGTCATATGACTGACAGGTTGCTGCCATATGCATGTGCAGTCCCTCAATTGGATTTGCCACTTGCTCATCAGATCTGGACTTACTACACTGACATAGAAGCAAAAATTCTCAGCTCGTGAAATTAAGACAGATTCACCAACCAACATGCAACATACTGAAGACATAGGAGCCCATGGATGCTTAACTGAATTAGGGTCAGGGCTATTTGATGGCTTGTTCAAAACCTTTGGGCTCTTTGTCATGTTTCTTGAGCCATTCTTCTTTAGTTGGAGGCTTCTGTTGGGGTTTTGTTTGGTCTTTGTGTTTAGGTGGATCTCAAGTAAGATCCACGTGACTATCAGGACAAGGGGTCTTGGCAGAACGTTCTATTGTAATGAGATGATCAGCGCTGTTCACTACACCTTCCAGCTGGTTTAATGTTGTGGCTGAGGGGTGATTAAACCATGATTAAACCATATTAATTAACGCAAGAGCAGTCCATGTTAGCAGCTCTGTGAGGATGTAATTAGACACAGCAGTGCTTGGATATAAAATGCGTTCACAGTAACAAAACTAGTGCAGATGATGAGCAGGTATAATGTACCATAGCTTTTCAATAGCATGCTCACATTAAAGCACTAACTGTGTTCACAGCAGAGGGAGATGATGTTTTTTTTTTTTAGATGTTTGTAGATAAATGAGACTCTCCAGCCTGCAAATAACCAGAGTAACTTTAATTAACTGAAAGGGTGTTAAAGAAAAAGAATTGCACAATACTGATGGGATAAAAAAAAAAATCTAACAAAATCCTAAAAGAAAAGCACAAGAAATTCTAGTAAGGAGTGCAAGGGACAAACAAAAGAGCGCAAAAATGTGATAAAGAGAGAGACAAGATTATATTTAGACTCTGTGCTGATAAATAAGAGAAACTAGTGGAAGCAATTAAGAAATTATGGAGAACCAGACAAAGACGGTAAGTAAAACAACACAACACGAGCAATTACTGGAAAAAAGAGAATTTACAAGCAATGGGAGAAACAGCAGAAGTAGAGAAACACTTATGTGCCATGAAATAAATAGAAACCAAAACCTCCAAAAAATAACTCTTCTGGATTTTTT
Organism: Mchenga conophoros; assembly: GCF_057382185.1. NCBI lineage: Eukaryota > Metazoa > Chordata > Actinopteri > Cichliformes > Cichlidae > Mchenga > Mchenga conophoros. The sequence continues at coordinate 33,261,901 of NC_140536.1, forward strand.
TCTCCAGAAATTTACAACACATATTCACCAGAAGGCTGTATTTCATAATAAGGTACTAAAAGTTTTTAAAATTGAGACACAAATTTTGTCACCAGCTTATTAGAAACATTTCAGTGTTTCCAACATTTCAACTGAAAGAAAAAGCATGTTTGCGTTCAGTAAATAAAAATGACTGAATCACATCTATTAAGATAACATAAGATAATTCTTTGTTGTTATTGCACAGTCATACATAGTGCAATAGTACAATGACACTACGTATTGAGTAGATGATGATATATTTCATTAAATTTGTTAAAATTAATTTCATTATGAATGTCTTTTTGAAAGTTTAAAAAGGACCCTGCTGCATCTCTCACTGATGCTCATCAGGAAAAGCCAATGTTGCTTAGAAAACACCTAAGGAGACCCTTCACCATCTGAGCACAGAGATCTGATCTGGTATTGGTGTATTTTAGAAAAAATTGATCAAATGTATTAATGGTGGCGTAATTATAAATATTGGTGTCTTAATTTATCACCTATCATTTTTTTTGTAGTACAGGCTGTCTAGGAACTATTATAGATAGGAAATTCCCATATTTGGCTGGCTCTCTTGCTTCATGGTACAGCCTGAGGAGTTGTGAAAGTCATGTTGAATGCGTGTACAAAATATTATAGAATAGAATAGAATTCAACTTTATTGTCATTGCACATGCACAGGTACAGGGCAACGAAATGCAGTTTGCATCCATCCAGAAGTGCTTTAGTGATATAGATATATTACAATATATATTAGCAATAATATAGATATGTGAGTATATTACAGAAATGGGTCTATTATGGTATGTTATAATGTACACGGTATGAAGTATGTTGTGAATATTCTATAACTATAAGTATGTACAGGCTGTAGTGAGTACAAGCTATGTACAGGATATGAACAGGATATAAATATGAAAAACTATACAGAATATGAAATAAATAACTTTACAGAATCTGGGATATACAGCTATACAGAAATGGGAACTATGCAAGTTGTAAACAGTTGTAGGATTAAAGATTATCGAATGTACAGAATGATTATTTACACAGAGCTATACAGTAGTGCAGTTAAGATAAGTGAGGGTGTAGATAGTTTCTACAGAGGCTATATAAAGTGCTAGTGGTTGTGAGTGGTGGTTCAGTCCATGTTATTATTGTGTGTTTGAGGGTACAGTTGTCCATTGTGGGTGTGTGTATGTTCAGTCCATGAGTTTAACGTGGGTCAGATGTCAGGAGGCAGAGTTCAGGAGTCTGACAGCTGTGGGGAAGAAGCTGTTCCGGTACCTGGTGGTCTTAGTCCGGAGGCTCCTGTGGCGCCTCCCAGAGGGCGGGAGGGTGAAGAGTCCATGTGATGGGTGACTGGGGTCTTTGATGATTTTCCCAGCCCTTTTCAGACACCGCTTCCTGTAGATGTCTTTTATGGCAGGAAGTGGTGCTCCGGCGATGCGCTGGGCAGTTTTCACGACCCTCTGCAACGCCTTCCGGTCCGAGGCAGAGCAGTTCCCGTACCAGACTGTTATACAGTTGGTCAGGATGCTCTCGATGGTGCAGCGATAGAAGTTCACCAGGATGTCTGAGGACAGGTGGTTCTTCCTCAGAGTCCTCAAGAAGAAGAGGCGCTGGTGAGCCTTCTTGACCAGCTTGGAGCAGTTGGTCGTCCAGGTGAGATCCTCGGAGATGTGGACTCCCAGGAACTTGAAGCTGCTCACACGCTCCACAGCCGTCCCGTTAATGTAGATGGGTGGATGTGGGTCAGCATTCCTCCTGTAGTCCACGATGAGCTCCTTGGTCTTCTCGGTGTTAAGCAGCAGGTTGTTTCTGTCGCACCACTCAGCCAGACGATCCACCTCCTCCCTGTAGGCGGCCTCATCGTTGTCACTGATGAGGCCAATCACCGTGGTGTCATCTGCAAACTTAATGATGGTGTTGGAACCATCAGCAGGTCTGCAGTCGTGGGTGAAGAGGGAGTAGAGGAAAGGGCTCATCACACAGCCTTGTGGTACACCGGTGTTCATTGTGATGGTAGATGAGCAGCGGTTATCCAGCCGGACATGTTGGGGGCGGTTGGTCAGGAAGTCCAGTAACCATTTGCAGATGAGGGAACTGATACCCAGGTCTGTCAGTTTCCTGATGAGTTGTGAGGGGTGGATTGTATTGAATGCTGAACTGAAGTCTATAAACAGCATTCTGGCGTAGGTGTTGTTGTTGTCCAGGTGTGAGAGGACAGAGTGCATTGCGATGGAGACTGCATCCTCTGTGCTCCTGTTCCGGCGGTATGCGAATTGGTGGGGGTCCAGGGTGGGGGGGGAGACAGGATTTGAAGTGTGCTAGGACCAGTCGCTCTAAGCACTTAGTGATGATGGGGGTGAGTGCTACTGGGCGGTAATCATTGAGGCAAGATGGGTTGGAGTTTTTGGGTATCGGGACGATGGAGGTGGATTTGAAGCAGGCCGGTACCACAGCGTGGGCCAAGGACAGATTGAATATGTCTGTGAGCACTCCTGCAAGCTCCCCAGAACACGCTCTGAGAACACAAGGCTGTGATGCCATCAGGGCCTGCAGCCTTGTGGACATTGATCCTGCTCAGCACCGCTCCTACATCGGTGGGGGAGAGAGTCATAGGTTGGTGGTCTGGCGTCATGTCTGCTTTGGTTGTGGTTGTGGGGTTCCCTCGCTCAAAACGAGCATAAAAGTTGTTGAGCTCGTTGAGGAAGGAGACATCAGAGGATGCGGGGGAGGGTTTGGTGGTCCTGTAGTCTGTGATGGTCTGGAGTCCTTGCCACATGCTACAAAATCCAACTTTACACCAGTGGTAGATAAAAAGTTTACCAAAGTTATTACAAATTATCTTGAGGGGGATATCACTTTTTATTCCACTCAATCAAACAGTTAATTTTTTTCCCAGCAGAGAGCCCTGGTTGACCGGCTGACATTACCACCCATGGAGACGTGTTACAAGCTTGGCTTTAAAGCATCGGAATGAAATAAAATACTAATTTGACAATGTAAACTCAAGGGGACAATGATAGTGAAGGTTTACTTTAAACTGCATCATGTTTAATAAACCTGTCCTTTTCACTTTGCATTCCTATTGATTACTGGTCTTTACACCTTCAGTAGGCAGGTCTCATTAGTCTCACATGCACAGTTCAAGAACAAATTCAGCTAGATATTAAAAGTCAAGATGGAAGTAAACCTGTCAATACATTTGATTGATTGTATTGATCTCGTTTGCCTTTTTCTCTCTTGAAACTGCTCCTGAAATTGATCTGCATTTACAGCCCTTTAATGCCAGGGAATACGTAGTGCTGACAAAAGTGTACATGTAGAGAGAAATTGGAAAAGGTGGTTAAAATGCATAAGGAGAAAATAGAGTAAGAGATCACTTAAGCACATTTAAACCCTAACATCAGCATTATAGGCCTGGCATTTGTAATGAAGGAGCAAGAGGGAGAGGCTGACAGGAAGTGTAGAGGATTTGTAGGCATCAAATATCCATAGAAAGGAATTTAGCTGGAGAGAGCACACCTAACCGTGCTTTAACATTAGTATCAACACAATAAGCCAGAAATGTATAATGGTAAAGGGGCAGAGAGAGTGATAGAGTGGCCGGCTAATCACCAATGACAAGCCCCTGGATTAGAGGGAGGGGAGCAGATGGCCTGAGGCAGGGCAAGGCCGAGCACATATGAATATCCCAGGAGGCTGAACGGGCTCTCTACCTCCTCGTGCCTAGAGCAGACATACATTGTGTACACAGAATATTTGTCACTGTGTTGGTGGTGGTAGTCACTACCAACCCCCCCACCCACTTAGACATGTACAGTGTGTACAGAGAAGATCTGCCGCATAGCAAATCTGAGAAAAGCAACATCTTTCTATATTAGGTAGCCTTAATGTATGGTGACATAGATGTCACATGTTTTACCATTCAGGGCACCAAAGGATAATTATTTATGTTTCGCAATTAAGCTAGCTAAATTAAAAGAGATAAACTAAGTCTAAAGTACAGAATTAAATAGCACCACCTTTTGGGTTTAAAAAGTAAATGCCATAAAACGACATGCTTACAGCCTGATGCACTAAATAGTTTTGCTCTCCATAGCCAATTATTAGCCTATTAAAATTAATAAGGTTTTTAAATATACTATGAACCAAAAAAATTGTTTGATTTTCAGTTGGATAAGTGGAAGAGAATGGATCGATGTTTGATCCTTAAAAAGAGACTTTCACACATCAAAGTTGACAGTTTTTGGAAGCATTACTGCACTGTAAAAAAAAAAAAAAATGTTGTGAAGGAATTGTGTGATAAATCGCCTCAAGTGACGTCACTCCAGCTGTCAACAAATAATGCTGATGCCTGCAAATGTAAAAATTGGGAAAAAGGGACTTCACTGGACCTCTGTGGCTTATTTCTTATTTGTGCTTGAGGCTACCTGCTGCTACCCGCATAATACACCCAAATCACCATCCCAGGTGTCAGCTATGTTGCATTGTGGCCAATAAAACCACACGTGTAGCAACCACAAAGGGCAGCACAACATCTCATCTGCTACTTTCCCCAAAGTGCACCAGAAGCGTTACTGGTCGTTCGGACGAGTTGAGGAGATACTGTATATTCAGCAAACATCATTAAGCACCAGTGGATTTATTCAGCAGCTGTATAGCCACTTTAAATAAGAACTTTTATTTATTTTGTGGTTTTTTTTTTTGTTGTTGTTATTTAAATGGAACCAATTATGCTGCTGTCGCACTAGAGTTTAAAAATTCATATTGAACAGAAATTCTCATTAACTACTTGCATTCCGAGTCAAGACTGAACCTCATAAATCTGAAACTGATACAGTTGCTGCTAGATGACGATATAACTGCAAAATGACATAGCTGCTTGGCAGCCTTGCTTTTATATGGGAAATAACTAGAATACAACCAGTTAGCAACCAGCTGAGTCCCCATTATAACTAGGTGCTGATCAGAGCAGGCTGATTCTGTTTGATTGCAGAGCCATCATGGCAATATGTCTGCATTTTAAATTAGATGGCAATCAGACTGTGATTATTTGGAGAAAGGTTTCCCATCACCAGGCAACCTGTGCATTTGCCTTGTGATCAAATGTGATTGCTCAGAGGTTGGGAGAGTTGCACACTCAAACCAATAGATCGCCAAATGGGAAAAATTTCAGTGCAGTCACATCTTACAAGTAGGTTACAGTCCTACAGTCCTACTTTAACTCTAGAGTGACCTTGGTGCCCTGCTAAGTTTGATAAGGCAAATGTTTATCTTAAAGTTTATCTTGCATGTGTCTTCTAAAACTTCTTTAATATCATTATTTTCTCAAAGTTAGCTTATGCCTGTATGTACAGATACACTAAAAAACTCAATGAACTAGGTTATCTGCTTTTAAAGGGTTGCATAACTAAAACTACACCCTTGAACATCACCCAGCTCTTCATCCGTGTATTGATTTAAATCTCTATTCATCTGTTTGTCCATTAGCTTTTTCCTCTCATTGTGTGGTGGGTGTATAGCGTGGGCCTGCACTCATGGGTGTCACTTCAAGCACTAGATCTCTGGCAGACACTTAAAGCATTACACACACATGCACAGTAATGCCACACTTGTAATCCACAGAGACAAAGTTGGCATTTCTCTTTAGCACAATGCGGAACGAGGCAGCTTTTTACGAGTTTTAGCAGTTGCACTTGGGAACAGAATTCTTTAGTGGTCACACCTCCAGTTATATGTAGCTCGGAGCGAACATATGACAGATTGTGAGAGAGGCTGTCTCCCTTCAGTTTTTATCCCGTGTCCTACGTGTGTGGAAGTTAGTCAAGTTAGTCACTTGGTGAATAATTGAGAGTACGTTTAGAGAAACTTTCCCTGCATCAACTCAAACTAAAAGCTGCACTGGGCAATATTTTATCTGCAGACAGTGACCACCTGTCTTAAAAGGCTAGAGCAATGAATAACATCTAGAGTCTTAGAGTCTAAATGTTGTCAATGGGGATTGGTTATTTTTCTGTTTAATTTACATTGTTGTTTTTTTTTTAACTGATTAGCAATAAAACACAATTTCCGTCATCAATAACTGCTTATGGACATTGACACTACCAGTAATCAAAGATTGTTTCTTTGTGTGAGCAGATATTGCCAGGTTCAGTTGCACTTCTTGCATTGCTAATTCCCACATGCTACACAGACATCAGTTTACATCAATTCACATAAACAGTCTTTGCTACATGAAGGTGCTTTACATTGTAAGGTAAAGACGCTACAGTAAACAATCAGACATTCCCCTATGAGCAGCATTTGGCAACAGTGGAGAGAAAGAAACCTCTGGCAGAAAAAGACAAAACTACAGCTGAATGGAGAAGTTCCCCAGCAGCCTGAAGATATAGTGGAGTTCAGGGTCATTTGATGCAGCCCCATTGGTTTTAAAAGAGGGTATCTGTACTTAACCCAAACTTGAGGGGCCAATAGCTGAAGGGTATGCCACCGAATCTACTTTCATAAACTTCAGGAACCACAAGAAAATGTGCAATCTGACAGCAAAGTGCTCATTTTTGATAAAATATGATATTGTGATAGTCCTATTAGATGGTACTTCATTCATCTTTATTCTCACTACAGTACCCTGCATGGACTGGCAGAGACCTCCTGGTACTGTCTCACTGAAGTTCAATCATTCAGAGTCTTTTAAAACACTCAAATCTTCAACTGATATGGATAACATCCACAATTATCTGTGTGTATTAAGACATTTTATTTCTTGAAGACTGGATGATTTTAATAATGATTTTATCTGTGCCGTCAGAAAAGTCACCTGAAAACATCAGGTCAGTTCAAGTTTCAGGCCTCTCAGTGTGTTACAGAATGGAGTTTAAAATAGTCTACTCCTGTTCGTATTTAAATCTCTCTGGGCTTTAGGACCAAAATACCTTCCCTAACTCCCTTTCACTATATGAACTCACATGCCATCTGAAGTCATGGGGACACGCTTCATAACAAACCCAGAAGACTGGAGACCTGCCCTCCTATGCCTTTAAAGCCAGATTATAAATGTACTCGGACTGTCCTTACATCCAGAACTTCCTGCTACTCATAATGTTCAAATGTGGCATTTTCTATGTACTTCTATGTACTTACTTCATGATGGATTTTGAAGACTAAATTAATAAACAAAGAAATGTTGCCTGACTAGCAATTTACTGTACGTGCATCATATTTCTATTCTCCACGCCTGCTGTGGCTGAAACTGTCATTACATTTTTAACAGTGTAGTTATGGACTATGAATATAAATGAAGGAAAGTTAAAACAAAAACACAAAGTTTTGGCCAAATGTTTAAAAACACTTAATGTGTAGGAATTTCAACACAATACTGGCTTTTAGGTATTCCTTTGACCTTTTTTCCTTCAGGAGAATAACTGTTCAGCATATACATTAAAAGTAAATGGAGCATATGGATTTGGTTAGCTTTCCTTAAATAAATAGAGGGTCGTAATTATGAAAACTCAAAAGATATGTGCTGTATATTAAAGAATTTTCTATGGATAAAACCCAAAATGTAAAGTGTCGTATTGCTAAAACAATCATGTCCATAATGAGCGGTGTTTGGTGTAACGTGTTCCAAATTAACACATTACTGCAATCAAATTCACTAGTGACATTATAGTTACTAATGTTGCTGCTTGCACTGTGTAAGTTTCTCAGTTATTTGCACTCATGTGATATCTATTATATGCATACTTGACAACAATCCTTTAATATGAGTTCCTGCAGGAGCTTGAATAAAAATGTCACAATGACTTTTGAGAAGTGGGGATAAGAATGTGATGATGGTAAAGAAAAAAACTGTAGAAACAACAAACCACCTCTTCTAACATGACATCAGTGACACATCACCTCCAAACCAAAAAGCCTGACACTATAAAAAGTAGCCATGAGAATGATATTGTTGCAGATTGTATGTTGGGCATCAATCAAAAAAACAAATGTTGACTTTCAACAGGAAACATTTCTGCCCATGCTTAGTTGTTATTTTCTGTGAATGGGCTGTTTTTCACAGCCTTTGCTGTCAGCTTTGTGATAATACTTATAATCTAATAGGGATAATTTCAAGACGATATTTCTTTTAGTAGTCTTTATAAGGATCTGAGCAAATACGTTGTTGTGTGAAATGTTTGCTAACTGATTATTACAATGGTGACATTTTAGATGAATGCAATCACCGATGTAATGTAATGTGGTGTAATGTGTTTCTTTCAAATAAAAAAAAGTAAAGAGCGATGTGCAGTGCGTTACTCTTTTTGAGCAACAGAGACTACAAGTGTAGGTAAACTGTCAACTAGAACTGGTGCACATAAATCACACAGTATTTATTTGCAACAATGTGCATTAAATGGACCCCAAACTGACCTTTAATTTGAAATATAGACAACAGATAGTGTGCAGCGAGGTGTCCGTTTTTGTTACCATGAGCCAACCTGCAGTTTCTGTAGTATTTATCATGGTCAGGTTGGTGGGTAGTGGGTGGATGATGTGCACGCTCTTCTGAATTATTTTGCATGAATTCCTTAAATATTTATGAAAGTTAATGCAACTTGGACAGGTATATTCTGCAACTATATCTAACTGTTGTGAATCCAATCGGATATTTGCAGAGACACTTGCAGTCCAATATTGCATTGGTGGGGAGTCTCTGTTTGGGCTGCGCATTATAAGCCATCAGTATGCTACAAATATGGCCCAGAAACGGATAAAGAGGAGTGAAGTATTCACATGCTGTTTGTAGAGTACTTGAGTGTGAATTTTAATAGTCAAGTCTCATTTTCATACTAAAGTAATGCAGTCTTTGATAATGCTTGTAATCCGTATCTGTCATTCTCCACTCTTAAGTGCTCTGATCAAATTAGAGTGCAACCATAAAATATGCAAATTAGCATTTGTCATTTTAAGATTAGGCGAGCTGTACTCGATTATGGGAGCGCACAATTAGATCCGAAACCCGCAGCAGGCTACAGAGGCACTGCAAAGAGCAGATGAGAATTGATGTAGCGTTGATGTGTCCTTTTGTGCTGTACTCCCCGAAGAGGAGTCATTAATGAACAAGCAGCCAAGACAACCTCGGTTGCTGTGATTCATCATGGCACGTGTGACCTCTCTCCTCAGTGCCACTGGCTGTTCTTCACGGTGCCCTTCATCATCCTCCGTAGATACACAAAATGCTCCTGATTGCTTAAATGTTGACCATGTTTTTAATGTGTAAACTGGTTATTTCCCCACCTTCTTCATTTTGGTTTTTCCAGCAATACAAATAAAAATATTAAATAAATAATACAAACATTTTGCTCCTTGAATGCATCATATATGACTCATGGCTTGCAGCCAAACAGCTATTGCAATAACGACACAGTTGTAAGACTTTAGAGACTCCTGTGATCCGACAAGGCACATGTTCACTTCGACCTCTGACTTTACTGCAGGCTTATACGTCTCTTAGGAGCATCCCGCAGTGTTTGCATGTCACAGCTTTTTATGTGCTCTCTGACATTTTCTAAGCAGAAGTATTTCATCCCTAATCCGCTTGCTTACATCTCATAAGTAAAGCTTATTTTGCAAATTACAACTTGAAAGATTCCATGTTGGCTTTAAGCTGAATCATTACCAGTAACTTACTATGCTAATTTCCAACTGCACATTTTTACTTTTGGTCTCCACTAGAGTAGCTTTGTATGAGTACCCTTTTAAACTAATCCTTATTTATTTTACATTAAGCCTCGGTGTAGCTCCTCAGTTGTTTTAGCTTCCATTCTGCTGTCTTTTAGCCAGCTTTACTCCTTATTGGCTACTCCTTATAAACAGAGCCCTGATCCTGTTAGGGCTAACTGCTCTCAGTGACATCATGAAGGGCAAAGAGTGGAAAAAACAAAAATCTTATAATTGTCTTGGCCACTAGCAGATTTCTGTGGTTGCCAGTGGGTTACATGGAAGACACCAAATTATCTGTTAACACTCGCCAGATGATCAGCGAGTGGAGTGAATCAGTAAAAGCAAAAACTTCAAAGTAACAGCTGTGCTTTGCTGCATGAAGGCAAACATTCACTTTTTACAGTTTTACTACCGCTTGGCGAGCAGTTGGCAGGTTCCTGCAGACAATTAGGCATCTGCTATGCAAACTACAGGGCAACCAACTCAATCACAAAGAGGACCGTTATTCTCCTCCTTGTATTTCCTCTCTTGTATTCCAGATACCACTCACCAACCAATACAACCAAAATCCAAAATATGGTTGATAGTTGCAGCAATTGCAAGCATCTCCGGTCACCGGTGACACATCTGTGCTTAGGCTTGGGTAGTATTCACTGCTTTGTATGGCTTTTTCACTTAACTAAAACTATTAACAGAAAAATGTAATATTTAAAATCAGTGTATTGGACTTCTTTTGAAGGGCAACATTCTTTAGTTTCTGAAAATTAGACTTTTTTAGTTAGCCTGTGTGGCTAAATCAAAGATGACCCTATGACTAGACAGGTTGATGGTAACCTGGTAGAAGTTAAGAAGTTAATTAAACCTTTTCTTTGTTTGTTTTTGGCACTCAAAGGGAAGAATGGAAGTTACACAAATCATTTTTGAAAAATCTTTTCTTACCTGTGTATTGCTGAACAAAAACCAATCCCAAAAGTCCACAGAAGGCAATCTTTGTGATGTCATCAAAGGAAAAAATGTGCCTGGAAGTAGTTCAAGGGCCTTGGAGCACTTGAACCTCAACTAATTGCAAGACAAATCTACAGAAAATGTCATCCATCACCTTTGTGTTTACATTCTCCCACTTCATTTTTCCGAACAGGCTCTTATTGAAAACCCAGACTAAGGGGAAGAATAGGGTCGCTTCCTCCTGGAAGTAGTGAAAAATTGCCAGTTTGCTACAGGCGTTCACTCACTTTTAGGTATGCTCTCTGGGTGAGAGCTAAAAAATGTCAAAATTACAGCCACGCCAGAAGGTTTTGTAGGGCACACAGGCTACCTTACTGTTAAATGAAAAAAACAACCTTTGATGATCTCACTCTTAGGTATCATCAATCAGTGGAGTTTTTATTTTTTCAGTTTTGTGAGTGAGCATTGTAATATATTTTTTCTGGGTTACCTGCTTTCCTTCTGCTTAACTTGAATGACTTTCAGCAAGCCCAGGAGAACGAGGATCTTTGTGCTGCAAATGAGCTGGTGGTGAAAGAGAGAAAAACACAACATTAAGTTTTATAGTTGACAAAAGCCAAGCTGTCACACAGCTGAATTTTTTTAGTGATTTTACTCAGTTGATAAATTGGTGTCATTGCCTCTTTGATGTTTTTCTCCCTGTATAACTGCTGCACATGAGTAGCAGCTGTGGAAGTACAACTTCTGTTTGAATGACATTGCTAATTCATTAGCAGCCCTGTCAGTATGCATTTCATTTGAGTCTCCAGGAGTTCTTTATTCTTGCAGTTTGGAGCTGTTATTGAAAGTTATGAGATAAACACGTTGCTATCACTTTATCAGATGGATTTCTTTTCCCATTAACCTGCAGAAAAGAGAAAGATGAAGCTAGCAGTGATGGAGCAATAAAGAGTAGTGTGGCTAAACATTCCCTCTGGGACTGTTAGAGCATATATCTTATCTCCCCGGTGTATTAAGCACAGTCTCCGTCTCTTCGTTAGCCAGTTAGAATTTAGTGGCTCCCATGCAGTTTAGTGGACCATACATCAAGCAGTTATCAGGCTTCTGTCTTATGTTTGGGCAGCAAGAGAAATATGAATAAAGAAATAACACAGTCCGTATGCACAAGGACCTTCAGCTCTCTGGCACAGTGTGTCATTAGAAGTTCTCGTCAGCTGTCAGCGACCGCCGAGCAAACACAGCAACCCAGCCCTCCTTCACCTGCCTCACTGAATATTGTGTGTGTGTGTGGTTCTCGCTCTGAAAGGACGACCTAGAGGGTTATTTAGCTGTCACAGCTGTCAGTCAGGTCTTGAGCTGCCCCCTCCAACACTACACACACACACACTCACACACATGCACAAATACAGACCTCCCCTACCCCCAATTGTGAGCTGCTGACAGTTGTAGTCATAGCAACAGAGATAATATGATGAGTATGTGTATATGTCAAAGCCTCTGCCCTGCTACCTGTGACCATACCTGTCTTGACATCTCTTTATTGGGAAAATGTTAAACTGTCACACAGTTAATTATGTGGTTATTTTGCAGTTATTTGATGTGGGAGAGATTTTTAGAATGTGTGTGTATGGGAATAACAACATTTTCATTGAAATCTAAATTGTTTTATATGGCAGATAGAAAAACAGAGTTTTCGGCATTGATGGCAGACTAAATTATATTTTTGGTTTACGTGAAAGCGGCTATACCGAATAAAAACAAAGAAATAAAAAGCCCGAAAAAACAAAGGAATCTCTTAGGAGCATCCTGCAGCGTTTACGTGTCACTGTCTTTTATGTGCACTGACATTTTCTAAGAAGAAGTAACAGTATTTCATCCTTCATGTGCTTTCTGACGTCTCATAAGCAAAGCTTATTTCAGAAATTTAGAACTTGAAAGACTCCATTTTGGCTTTTAGCTGACTCTTTAAAGGAACCTTTATGCTCTATTATAACTCCAGATTTATTGAACTCTGCTAAAGTACCTTTGCTTGATTAAAAGTTGAAAAATAATCGTCTTCTTAGTATATACTGGCCCTCAGTGTAGTCAAAGATATTCATCTCGCCTTTCATGTCCCTGTAAGCTATCTTCCTTCTGATTGGCTGCCCTTCGTACATAGGAGGTTGGTGAGGTGTGATCCTGAGATGACCATATTAGGAAAACTCCTCTTGTTGACATCATCCAAAACCACGGGTGAAAAAAAAGGTCTCAAAAAGAGTGTAACCAAGAGCAAACAAAAAAAGCACAAAGTCGCATTTAAAACAAATGTTTTTATGATTTAAATCATTCTATTTTTTAAGTTCCTGTAATAACTTATCAAAATCAGTGGTTAAACCATATTGGCTGTAGTTTGGGTAGACATAACATTTAAAATTATTTTTAAAACAAAAGAATATTTAAAACGTTGTGACGACTGTGATCTCCATCATTAATGTCAGTTTGGTACAGCCTTCCATGACCTTCTAGAAAGAAGAATCTTTTTTACCCTTGCCATTGTTTAGTATCCTTTTATCCTTCTTTGTTGTCACTTGCAAATTTTCAAAAATGAAAAAAAAAATGCACAGATAGTTTGTAACACTTTATGCATATATTTTAGCACATTTTGAGTCAGCACTGCTGCTGTAAATGCTTCTGGTAAAATCCTGTAAAGCTTGTTCATCCCTGACTTGGAATGCTCTCAAAAACTGCAGAAACTCCAGTGTTGGTTATGTCTGTTAAAGCTACAGTGACTTGTTGTTTGTGCAAAATATCCAATCTTGTTTTAAAAATGAAATTATATTGTACAGTTTTAACATGGGAAACATTTTGGATATATACAGTTTACTGTGAAAAAACAATGCCTTTATCTCATATTGAACCCATAGAGTAAATAATTGCAGCTACCAAATCAGATAAAAGGGTGAAATGTTTACCATAAAATATAGACAAATTCAAGGAAAAACCATACCTCACGATGGCCTTTATCATAGTATCTCACTAAGCCTGCCATCGCTGTTACAATATACACAGCAGTGTCCTGGTTTTGGTTTAAATTGTGTGTCTGAACCTGTCTTCACTTTGCTGTTAAGTGTGTGGAAGTGGGTATCCCAGAGTTTCCCATTAAATTGGTGAAATTGCTCTCTCTGCCCTGAAGAGTTGACACACCTGAACAAATTTCTGGGTTTCACTTGGAATTTTTAGTGTCCTCTGTTGATCCAGATGTTGTTTCAGAGCCTTTTCCACTCCACACAAAAATGTAGCAGAAACACTGGCAATTGTGTGTGTGTGTGTGTGTGTGTGTGTGTGTTTCTCTGTGCCTCCCAGTGTGTCTGTGTGTGAGTGAAATGTAGGTCAGTCCTGCTGTTGTAGCCCGCTGGTGAACCCTCCAGTCAGACTGTGGACAATCTAAACTGGCATGCGTGCTCTCGTAAATGGGCACGCGGTTTTCCGGTGGAACCGCCCCTCCATTGATCCTCCACATCTGCTTCTTTTATTTTTCACAAAACCTTCTGTCACAAAAAAAAAAACACTGTAGCCCACCAGTGAGACATCTAAATCACAGTAGGAAGTGCCAGCGTGGGAGCGGTGTAAGTATCACTGGCAGCAATGGGTCTTCACGCTTCATGAGCACCATTTAAAAGAGGCTCATTTCTGATGAAATCTTCCCTCAGTCCACTGTTAATTTACGGAGGATTAATATCTTTAAAGCCTGCCCGTCCATGCTGCACGGCCTTTCTCGTTGACTGCCTGGTCCCCAGTGAGTAAAACTGTAGCCGGAAGACCCTGCAGCACTTTGCTGTTTACACGATTTGAGACTGCAGATGAGGAGCAAACGAAGGAGGAGAGAGACGGTGAGGGAGGAGAGGTAGTGTTGGTGTGATTCACGGATGAATTAAATTGAGCGAAGCAGTGGGAGAGAAGGAAGATTACTTTTTCTCCTCAGTTTTTCACAGATTGTCTGCAGTTATCAAATATGTACCATTATAGACGTCCAGCTCGCTAAACGGCTGCTGCTGCACTTTGACTCTCAGAAAAATTCTTCAGCTTCTCTTTTTCTGTGATACCGGCTGCTGGCAAGAGCAGCCTTATTGTCTGCAATTCTCATCCTATGCTGCACAATGTAAATTTGCTGCAGTGGAAATTCAAGAAATGCATAATGTCACCAGTGGTAATTTTTTCCCATCTTGAAGGGACAGGTCACCCCAAAATCAAACTTGAGAATTGTCCTGTGATTTATCAGGAAAAATTCTTCTTGTTGGCGTTTACAGAACTCAAAAAAGGGTTAAGATTGATCAACTTAAAAGTGTGACATGTGGAGGGCTTGGGTACATCACAGGGAGACAGACATCACTCAAATACACGCCTATGGCGAATTTAGAATCACCAGTTATTCAAAGACATGCATGCTTGCATCAAGGTTAATGGGTTATTTTTGAGGAATGGTTTTTGGACAGTTATTGCTGCTGTGGTTTTCTTTTGTCTTGCTTTGTTTTTATTTATTTGTTTGTTTACTTGCTTCTGGCTTTCAGTACCACGAGGCAAGTGCAGTCTACTACCATTATATTTAATTGACTCTACAACAAGAAACTCACTTCAAAACAATTTAGATGGAGAAATGGCACCAATGAAATTTTGGGGTAAACTGTCCCTTTATAGGTTAAACCTCCTTGGTTTTTGTTAGCGGGATTTCAGTCTTTGAGGAGTTTTGTGGACGTTTCCTGGCACTTAGCATTTTTACGCATATAACACTATGTGTTTTAAAAAAAGCTAAATAATTTCCTGGCCATGGTAGGTTTTGGCAAATACTCAAACAATAGTAAAGAGAGTATTTGTTAGTTATGTCTGTGAAGGTTCTCAGTCATCCAGGTCATCGTAGTCAAAGGAGCTTGCAAAGAAAAGCGTCTGGACTTCTTTAAGTTGCTTGAAGACATTTCACCTCTCATCCAAGAAGCTTCTTCAGTTCTAAGGTCAAATGGTGGGGAGTCCCAGATATAAACCTAGTGGGAGTATCCCCCCAAAGAGGGACAAAAGGACCCCCTGATGAAACTGGTTCACCCGAAAGACAAAACTCCTAAACACAAACTTAACAATGTGGTGTATGCTGTACAGTGTAGCGAGGAATGCCCAGACCTCTACATTGGAGAGACCAAACAGCCACTTCACAAGCGCATGGCACAACTTAGAAGAGCCACCTCCACAGGACAAGACTCAGCAGTCCATCTGCATCTTAAGGATAAAGGACACTCTTTCGAGGATGCCAATGTTCACATTTTGGACAGAGAGGACAGATGGTTTGAAAGAGGAGTGAAAGAAGCCATCTATGTGCACTGTGAGCGACCATCTTTGAACAGAGGCGGGGTTTACGACACCAACTGTCTGCCATCTATAATCCAGTTTTGAGTTCCCTCCCCAGACGCCTTAACGCCCACTCACATCCTGGGCCATCTGACCTCAGGAATTCGCATGATAAGGTGGGGCCAGGTTTCACAATGAACTCACCCGAAACCCTGGCTGATTGGGACCCACACCCAGTTTCACACCTTGGCTCAGGCAATTAGAGGATCATCAGGGGGTCCTTTTGTCCCTCTTTGGGGGGAAACTCCCACTAGGTTTAAATCTGGGACTCTCCACCATTTGACCTTAGAACTGAAGAAGCTTCTCGGATGAGAGGTGAAACGTCTTCAAGCAACTTAAAGAAGTCCAGACGCTTTTCTTTGCAAGCTCCTTTGACTATTTGTTAGTTACTATTTTTTGCTCTAGTTTTGACAGCAGGACTGCAATGTGAAAGATGCAGGGCCATATTTCATCATAATGGAGAAATCTGTCATCCAGTGCAACAGTGTGGCTCATAGATACGTTTTTATTAGTGGTTAGAAAACAACTGAGCAATATGACACAGACAGAAGATATTACCAGAGTTTGGATTGGCACAAAATGTGTTGTTGTGGTGTTGCTATTTTGTATGCATTACAAGCGTTGGTCACTTTAATTCCACCGATCCATATTGAGCATAAAGTCATCACAAGAGCAACTATAAAAGATGGGCTACACACTCAAAGCTTTTATGGGGATTTGGGGGTCTGAATTAGCTAAATGAAGTGAGCGTTTTCCACACTTTCAATAATTTATCACAAATTAGGAATACAAGCTATTGTGTTGCTCCTCACAATTGAAGGAGGAAGCAGTCTGAGAGACAGTGCTCATACTGGCTTTTATATTTACAGATAAAAGAAGACTGAATTTTTTGGACTGGTTTGTTGAAATTAGGAGAAGCTGATGATGATGCTAATTTATAATCATCTAAGGTTTGTGCTACCAGTGACAGGACACAAACCAGGCCTGCCAGACTCAAAGACAAAATCACCATCTCCAGTCCATCACCACGCCTCCACTCTTTATGTTTCACGGAGCTCCATGAATATGTCACACTTTTTCTTGCATTGACAGTGAAGGTTGTGTGAGGTTTCTAGGCTGTCTTCTCCTGATGAAAGAGAGTTTAATGTTGAAAGAATTTTACAGCTCAGAATAATGTTGGAGAGAAAGCTGTCAGCAGCACTAACTCAGGCAAGATATGAGCAGATGTGTTCCGTTATGACTGTAGAATATGCTGTAGCAGAGGGCGATGAAGATGCCAACACTCATGTAAACATGTTTGTTTGTTAAAACGAGCATATTTATGCATGAGTAATTGGAGTTTCAGTTCATAATATAATTTATGTACTTAAATGTATGTTCTACAACTCTTTTATGGTTACTGTATATGTTCAGTTGAATCACATCGTTATCTTGTTTTCAAACTGGTTTACTTAGATTAGGTAAATTTACTATTAATGTGACAGTTTGTTACTTTTGATAATACTACATCTAAGTCTTATATTCAGCTTTAAAACACAGTGTATTTTTAAGCCTCTACAGTCTTTTATTAGGAGTATTAATTTACAGCACGCCGTTACTGAGGCTGAAAGCTCATCATATCCTCGACACCAATATTCAAGTGCTTTAGAAAAGTTGAATCAGAGCCAAAGCCAATTAACATTTCACGACCTGATGGCACCTTTTTCAAACCCTGCATGCAGCATATTCATTTGTAAGGCACTGGTCACACAGGCCTAGAGACTAGTCATTGACCTTGTGGCAGTCATATGTTGCTAGGGGAAACTGTGTATTCACCATATTGTTGGCGAGTGGTTGGTGGCAGTTGCTAGTTGAAATTAGTCACTGCAATTGTGATTGCTGCCATGGTCACCAAGGTCCTGCAAACTTGTCTGCAAACACTCGCCAACTATTTAGAGAGTGGTAGTTAAACTACGGTGACACAAACAAGAAACAGAGACCACTGGCCTTCGAAGTAAAAGTTTAGACTTTTGAAATGTGCTGATTGTAATAAATGTTCTCTG
The DNA here is from genome assembly GCF_057382185.1 of Mchenga conophoros. Lineage (NCBI taxonomy): Eukaryota > Metazoa > Chordata > Actinopteri > Cichliformes > Cichlidae > Mchenga > Mchenga conophoros. The sequence goes on from NC_140536.1 coordinate 33,279,996, forward strand.
GTTTCTGGTTTGTGTTGCACTTTTTCACGTTTCAGTACAAAGTCATGCAAACTAACAAAAATTGCAGCAACCTGCTAACAACCAAAGCAATTACACGGATATTTTTGGTTCAGCGCCTTCTTTGCGAATGTTTTTACCAAGTACCCAGCAGCCTTCAGCAATCACTCAGCAGTTGGTTGGGAAATACACATTTTTCCAAGTCACTAGAGGTTGCCAAGGGATTGCTGACTGGTCTCTCGCATGCATCCTTGTAGCCTATCTTGTGTTGTAGATGCTGTCCCTTCAGTCATCGAGAGCAGTTTGGTTATTTATTTTTGCTACTATTATATTTTTTCCCACATAGTGACACCTATCTCTGCTGATCAGACGGTGGAGGTGATGTACGTTAGGGATGCTCAGGACTTTTCTGAATACAGTTTTACCTTTGCGCTAAGATACCACAAGGGTACCTGGCAACAGGGTGGCATATTAAAGTCAACTAGTTCAACTTCACTAACCCACCAACCCTCCTCATGCATGGTTAGCATCTCATTTTTTTAAGCCCAAAGTTATGGCATTGCTCTATAACTTTTGTTTGTGCAAAAGTATCTCAGCCAGAAAGTGGGATGTTCTCTTAAGATGTCAGCTAGTTAGTTTACTGCTGATGTCTAACTCATAAACATCTTTTCACTGATGTCTGAATGTGTGATTTAAGCACTTGGAGAACAGTCATTCTCATCAGCTTCTTTGTAAAAGGTTTTGGACTGTTTTAGCTATTAGTGGTATCTCAATGTATTTCCTCTTTGGAGAAGAAAGATTATGTGGACCTGGAAATCATGTCAAACGTGACATTCTGACTGCAGCTCCTTAACTTTGCCCTTTACACTTCTGTTGTAGAGATTCATAGAAACAGGTGCAGTCTCTTTTCAAAAAGACATGCTTTTTACATGACTCATTTTAAACATTTCTTTTCAACTCTGACTGAGAGTAAACACACAAATTAGCCGAGTGGAAAAGCCATTTCGCTAAAAGCATTACAGATCTCCATCCTTTCTTCGACTGTCTAACCTAATTACTCCTCAAATTTATCTGCTCATGCCAGTTTGTTTACATGCATGAAACTGATTTTCTGCAAACTCTACAACTTAATGTTTTGGTGGATTACGGTGTGGACAGCCATGAAGACAATCGCTAACCTTCCTGTGCTCAGCAAGTGCACCCTGACCTTAATATTTTATATTGTTTCCAACAAAATCCAGAGAAAATGGTTTTATTAGTTTGTGTGTATTTTCATTATCCAAAAAGTATAGAATAGCATGCTTCTGTCTCTGCTGGTACAGGACTGACTCTGGGTGACTTGAATTAATAATGATAAGATCAAATTATAAATACTATGGAAGTCCAGTTGTTAGGGAAAGAAAAGAGAAAATAACAAAAGGACAGCCTTGTCATCTCTGACAACTCAATTTACACTTTTAAAAAAAAATCTGAACATGCTAATTTGTGCTCTCTGTATTCCAGCTTGTACCTCATACCTCAAAAGAACCCACAGATGTTCAGTCTGGCTGATGTGGTGGTTATACTCCTGTTAGTATTGCAACACAGGGGCATTTCTTGATTTTCTGATATATTCATATATTTATAGTCTTTAATTAGGTGTTCTTGATGTCCTGTGCCATAACGCTATAGCTTTAGTCTTCTGTACATGTGGCAATTGTGTCTGTCAGACCCTGATGAAGATTAAGTTGATTTGTGGTGTGTTGTTTTTTTTTAAAATAATAAACTTAAAAGACACTATATGGAACGATCAGGAGTTTTAGACCAAACTTCTAAATCTTTGAATACAAGCGTTTTCAATCCCATTTCTACAGGTGTATGAAATCATCCATCTAGCCACACAGTCTGCCTTTACAAACATTTCTGGAAGAATGGGTTTCTAAGGAGCTTACTTAATTGGAGTGTGGCGCTGTAATGGGATGTCACAACTGAAACAAGATGGTTTGTGAAATTTTTTCACTTCTATATTTTCCACAATAAACTGTTAGTGTGTTTAGGAGCCACAGCATTGTCAGACCACATAAAGTTACAGAGCAGGGTGCCGTTGCCAACACCCTGATGACCTTGAAACTGCAAAGTTCCAATCCTCCTTTGGCATTAACATCAGCACAAAAACTGTGCACCAGGGACTTCGTTGCACAGGTTTCCATGGCTGAACAGCTCCTGTAGGTGTAATGTGTAGGTGGTCAGTCCTTTTGACCATGTGGTGTATGCCTTCAGAGCCATGCAGCTCTTCCAACCTCCTCTGTCTACTTCTCCTTCATTTTAATTCTGAACTAAAGAAGAAACCATGATAGGTTAAGACTTGGTTGGCTAGTGGTATGTTGATTGGCTGGTACTTGAATCTGACTGATAGGTGAGCTTGTTGAAGCCTGAAACGTGTCCATGTGACTCCTGCAGTAATCTTCAGTGGCCATGGCCACGCCTTGGCTCTCCCTCAGCATTAAAGAAGCATCTATCATCGGTTGCTATCCCTGAAATTTCTTCAGGGATAGCAACATTAGCATTTCTTCTTCTCCCACCTGTTAAAGGATTTTTTTTCCCATTTGGATATAGGGTCTATGGAAGGAAGGTGTTAAGAACCAAGGAGCTGACAATGTGTGAGGATGGGAAGGACAAAGATTCAGACTAGCCATGCCTCTCCTGCTGCCATCTCCTTCTCTAAACTGCATGATCATCCCTCTAAAATTAAACAGGTTTTAGTCTACAGCAAGGAAATTTACAGTATTAACCTTTAGTGGTGCTTGACACTATAATGCTCACTTGACAGAATGGATCCCTAAGGCCTCTCACATATGAGCTGACCTCTTCTGGGATGCTGTTGTTTATGAAGGGGAAGGAGGGAAATATGATAGGGCAAGAGTGAGAAAAAATGCCTGAGAGAATAGCAATGATGGAATGGGTGTGAAAGAGGAAGAGAGCAGCACAGACTAAAGAGACCCACTGCGAAAATGAATGCAGCCTCTCAGGATGGAGCAGCAAGGGAGAAAAGTAATAAGCCCTCCCTTGGTGTGCCGTGCTGCCAAATGCTATGATTGATCAAGTCAGAGCGCTGCTCTTTATTAACACTGATCATATATTGCCACGAGCAGCATTTTCCTACTCGGCTTTAGGGATAAGAGGGAAGAGCACTTTTCAATTTCATCTGAAATGTATTTCCATCTGTCGGGTTCGATTTAGCCCCGATATTGCCCGATATGTCTGTCAAAGTCTGTTCGTCAAAAGGACGGGCTGACTTTTAAGCTGCCACCATCAAACATCTTTAAAAAGACGCCATGTTGCCCTTTGAGGCAAAACAGTTTCATGCAAGTTTGATCGTTTCACTGTCACTTCAGTTTAGATTGTCTAGGATTTTATTTCCACTGTAGATATCAAGAAAAGTAAATACAGCAACATCAACCAAAGAGTACAAGCAACGGCAGTTCAAAGGGTTATTTCCCTCTCATCTTGACAAAAAAATAGTTTCACTTTATGTTTTCTCCAAATCCTATATCAAAGCGGACCCTCACATTCCCCAGTCATTCCTTCAAATTTCTCTTCTCGGTCTTGTTGCTGAGTATGGAGAAAGTATTGCAGAGCAGTTTTTGATTCTCCAAAAAAACCCAAAAAAACATGTTGTTTAAGATGGTGGTCCAGGGCAGCTATTGAGCTGCTTTGATCCTCCACCTACTGGGGTGTCTTTGAAAGTGACTCTTTGGAGTGAAGAACATTCTGTCAAGGGTCTCATCTACAAAACACAACTCTGCCGAGCACACTGCTTGAAGCATAACACACTGGTGGCCAAACGAGGATAGTCTACGCCAAAGCCAACAGAAACCAATATGGAAACCTCTCAGATATGGAAAATTTCATACGAGTTGGCTTCTATACCCGAAGACACATTTCAAATGAAGTAGGTTTCTTGACAGTTAAACTTGCCAACTGAAAAACAGGTCAGCTATAGATTTAAAGTTACGGATGAAGTATGAGTGTTAAAGGCGACTTGTGCTGCTCATTTCCAACTCGATATTATTCTTTTAGAGTGGCTTTGGATTATTTACTGTTCAAAATACTCCAGATTTATCTTGCAGTGTGCTATGGTGCCGCATTTTTGCTCATCCACTGACTGAAACAAGCCATTTTAGCATGCTTTCTCTTTAAGCCAGCTTTCATCAGAGCCACAGCTTTATGTCTGAGACGGCCATATTAAGGATATCTTTGAAAACCTACCGAGCCAAGAGTAGGAAAAAAACTTAATTTAAAAGAGAACATTTAGAGCAGTTTGAAGCCTGAGTTTCTGGACTGCAGTAATCCCCTGTAAATAAGCCAAGTGCATTAATAATACATATATAGGAAACTTCAAATTAAAAAAGCATAATAGGTTCTCTTTACTATAATTCCACTTTTTCATTATGCTGTTGATTTTTGGCATTTGTATACTTGTAGGATTCGTTCTGGCAAGACTTTGGTCATCCACCCGTGTGTTCACAATCCTCATAAATAGCTCCTCATTCTAGAATCAGATTGTAGTGAAAAGTACACACAGTGGTCTCCTTCATTCAAGCTGTCTATTTTCACATGACTCACTACTCCTCTGGTCAGATTCTAGAGAAACAAAAAATAAATTGCCTTGCATTGTTTGCGAGCCTTTTTGACTTCTCATTTCTTTTTTCAAATCGACCATGCAATGACAGCAAAACCTAATTTTCTTCTTTCTGTGCTTCACGCATTACAGTAACCTGTGGATCGTGATGGATTATGAGCCGTAACAGCTCCTGCCTCACTGACACTCTGCTTTTCATGATGTCACACTAAAAATGCATTGGTTGAAAATCATATTTTTATTGATGAAAAACAGGCCCTGCTGTAAAGGCTAAAAAATGTATAAAGAGTGGTGGGAACCGGTGAAACTATTTGAACATGTAAATATGACGACAGTTACAGTAAACCCCCTGACATACAACAATATGGTTTGACTAGTGATACAGCACATGCAGTTTCATGCCCCATTAACCACTGGAACTGTGTTTATCCATGTTCCCATTTATTTAAATGGGAGCTTCAAAATAACTACCTAGAGGTGTTGCCAGTATGACTATAGAGCAGCAAAGCTTACATGTGGACCAGTGTTCATTTTTTGAAAGAAAACTATGACGATAAATATTTATAGATAACCTATTTGTCACGTAGAATTAAATGTAACATTTGAAAAGGGGTTAATATGACAAAGTGTTGCTACGTATTTTGTCAGTAGATCTGGATCTGTCTGCTTTGGCGTGCTGCTCTACGTGGATGTGCAGTTAATTATTATCAATCTGAGACTTAGTATCTGAAATAAATGATTAATTGAAGTGTCAATAATTTGTCTGATTTGTTTTCAAGCTAAACATTCTGCATCAGAGAAAAGAACCAAAGCCTCATAATAAAAAAGCCACAAGTTCTACTGAACTAATGATTTATTATCAAAACGCATTCCTATTAATTTTCGGTCAATTTGGTAATTGTTTCAGCTGTAATTAAAACAATTTTTCATTTTCTTAACACACACCAAAGCAGCTTCTTTGTTTGTTTTCACCACAGACTTATTTATATCCTGGATGGATTTCATTGGGAAAAGTCCTGTAGTATTTCCATCCATTACTATCCTGAAGCATCCCGAAATCCAAATCAATTTCTTGGTAACTTCATGTAAATCTATTCATAGATTTTCACATCTTCTGCAAACTATGGATGTGATGTAATTCAGTCTTAAAAGTCAGCCAACTGACCCCCAATTTCAGACTCATCTGAACACTCAGTAGTCCTGTGTTATCACTCGTAGGCATTACACAATGAGCTCCTTGTGTAAAAACACGCAGCCATTCGCTTTCCAGCAGCATCTGCACAGTGTCCAACATGTGAGTGAGACACATCTGGTCTGCAGCATCATTAACCTACATTTATTCACAGATTGCAAAGTGTCGTCGCAGTGGATGCCCTCCGTGGGCTACATGTACAGGCAGACACAAACAAACAAATCCCAGACACCCACTCTTTCCTGGTGCTGTGGGCGCTCAGATGCTGCATTCATTCGCATGTGCCTATGTGCCTGCTCCTTTGCTCTCTTGTTTGCTGTCGAACAGATGGAGCAATAAGTTAGCATATAGCTAGCTCACTGCTAATACTGAGCCTGCATGATGAGGCACTGCTGCCACACCCATGTTCTCTCTCTCTGTTTCCCCTCTTGTGTTTCATGTCACACCGGTTCACCCACCTGGCAGTACTCCCATGCCCTTCTGCCCTCCTGTCCCACTCTCCTGCGATTACCACTCTAATCCATATTTAATGGATTCAGCGCACTCTCTCCTCCTGTCCCGATGCTTGGCCCCTGATTAAACCTCCACTGTGTTATGATCCAGATGTTACAACTGGGTTGCAGTAGAGCAAAAGGTGTGTACACTAGATGAGTCGAAGCGCAGACTTTTCCGGTTCGAGTTGAGAAAATCGATTGGCTCCCCAGGCAGCTTGTTCGCTCACAGTTACAGAGAAGCTATTATCTGTGTATGTGTTTAATACGATTGTGTTGTCTTCGCTTACACAGAAAACTGTTTGATCGCTCCTCCAAGGACAAACAGGGACCAGGAAAAAACATTTTTTTGTGTTTATTAATGATGATTATATGTCAAGCTGCAAATAGAAGAGAAGTTCAAGTGTTCTTCCTTGATTGTTTTCTCTGGATTTTGATCCATGTTAGGAAAAGAAATATCAGAGGCTCACACAAAACAATTCATCTTCAGATGGATGTTGGAGGTGTGCGTACATTTGTGTGTGAAACAAAGTATGTGCACGCATGTGGAAATTATGCAAGCGAAAGCTCTCTCTCTCTCTCTCTCCCTTCTGTTCTTGTTTTGCGAGTGTGTATGGGCACAATTTATTGTGTGTTTGTGTGCAATCACATGCTCAGTGGCCCCATCTCCTCTCACTCTCCTCTGATGTTTACCTGGAGCAGTGCAGCAGTGAAATCAAAGGGCAGAAACGGAGAGTTGTGTGCTCATTTATCTCAGCGCCTTCAGATGGAGGGTGGCAGTTTTTACAGCTCACACCCCCTGATGCGTTCACAGCAGTCGGCATGTGTGCAGTGTATGTGTACGTCTGTGTGTGTGTGTGTTCTCCCTCACCTTGGACCTCCTGCTCTACCTGATCTTTCCGACAGTGATATTCTTTTCGCAGCTTACTGTGAGCCATCCATTAGCTCCTCTCGCACTGCAGTAAAAAGGAAGGATTTTAATATCTTCTTGCTGTTCTTTGAAAGCTTTGTTCTCTTTTCTCTGCTAATTTATGGAGGAAACTGAGGCCGTGGGTGGCTCATTTATACATAATGATATTCCTTGTGATGTCACTTCTTGTTATTTCACAGACTGAGCAGACAGGGTATTAGCAAGAAAAATCAAATGAGCTACATGATGAATGCATGCACTGTACAGGTAGCTTTTCCCAGAGAAAATCTGCTTCTCAAGAGTGACCTTGTTGGACCAAAACATACCAAACAGTTAAGCTTCATATATTTTTCTGTAGACATGCTACTCAAAACACTGTTGGGTATTTGCAACATAAAGTGCCTTTAAACAGCTGTACATGTAAACTGGTGCTATATAATTAAAACTAAATTAATTAGCACCTTACTGTTTCATTTTTATCTTTCCTAATTTGTTCCCAAACCCTCTGTTCATGTTGTGGTCCTGAATAATGAATGATGAAGCCAACAGGGAAGTGCCATAAAGTTCCAGTTTCTCCTGACCAGCTAAGGATGGTTCAAAAAGCGAGTCAAGTGCCATGAAATGGATGGATACAAAGTAGCTTTAGTCCCTCTAGCTAATTTCAAATTTTGGAGGGCATATTTCTTTTTATTATTTCACCTATTTAGATAATTTTGAGGCCTAGAGTTAGGGGTGTTAACTGCCTTGATTGGTGTGCACATGTAGGTTATTATAGCCAATAGCATCATTTTTTGCCTAATCTTTGTAAATTTACATCACTGAACTGCACTTCTCAGCCATTTATTGGGGGATTTTTAAACCAGACAGTGCAGATGTAACAATCAATATGCCGTGCTAAGTTCTAGTTACTTTCTAATTGACTGGTACTGAAATGCACTCTGAATTTGTCGATCACATTTGAAAAGAGCACCAAAAACTGTGCCTGTGGCCTTGTTATTATATGTTGTTCCCGTTTAGTTGTTAGCTGCAGTGGATTACTAATATTTGTGGTTTTGGAGCATTATGGTTGGTTACTTCCTGTTTTATTTACAGTGATGCTTTTCAGTTGCTGTTAGCTTTACTGCCTTTGCTAATTTTTCTGTGCTTGCTAATTCATTCTGATTAATTTCACCTGTGTTGTCTTTCACACCTGTTCTCTATCCCAAACTACAATCAGTTAGTCATTTGATAAGTCATTCCCCCATTATTTAGTATGTAATCTTCCCTTTATAGTTTGTAGATTGCCTTGTTTATGTAGTTCATTTGTTTTACCAGTGGTTTTCTAGCATTTCCTGTATGTCTTGTGTATCCTGTTCTTTTGATCATTTGTATATGATTGTTTTGTATTGTTTTATGGACCTTACCTATTTCGTGGTCCTTGTCGGCATAGTTTTCCTTACTGCTTCCCTTTTCATGAATGACTGCTGCCAGATGGGCTTTAAGTTGACCTGCAGTTTTTTTTCTAGTTTAAAAGCAGAATTATTCCAAGTAGAGTCCTTTTTCCTCAGTGAGCTCTTTTATTGATTGCATAGGCTGATGGCAATGCCTTTGCTCTCCCCCCCCCCCCCCCACTGTGAATACAGGGAGTGCAGAATTATTAGGCAAGTTGTATTTTTGAGGAATAATTTTATTATTGAACAACAACCATGTTCTCAATGAACCCAAAAAACCCATTAACATCAAAGCTGAATGTTTTTGGAAGTAGTTTTTAGTTTGTTTTTAGTTTTAGCTATTTTAGGGGGATATCTGTGTGTGCAGGTGACTATTACTGTGCATAATTATTAGGCAACTTAACAAAAAACAAATATATACCCATTTCAGTTATTTATTTTTACCAGTGAAACCAATATAACATCTCCACATTCACAAATATACATTTCTGACATTCAAAAACAAAACAAAAACAAATCAGCGACCAATATAGCCACCTTTCTTTGCAAGGACACTCAAAAGCCTGCCATCCATGGATTCTGTCAGTGTTTTGATCTGTTCACCATCAACATTGCGTGCAGCAGCAACCACAGCCTCCCAGACACTGTTCAGAGAGGTGTACTGTTTTCCCTCCTTGTAAATCTCACATTTGATGATGGACCACAGGTTCTCAATGGGGTTCAGATCAGGTGAACAAGGTGGCCATGTCATTAGTTTTTCTTCTTTTATACCCTTTCTTGCCAGCCACGCTGTGGAGTACTTGGACGCGTGTGATGGAGCATTGTCCTGCATGAAAATCATGTTTTTCTTGAAAGATGCAGACTTCTTCCTGTACCACTGCTTGAAGAAGGTGTCTTCCAGAAACTGGCAGTAGGACTGGGAGTTGAGCTTGACTCCATCCTCAACCCGAAAAGGCCCCATAAGCTCATCTTTGATGATACCAGCCCAAACCAATACTCCACCTCCACCTTGCTGGCGTCTGAGTCAGACTGGAGCTCTCTGCCCTTTACCAATCCAGCCACGGGCCCATCCATCTGGCCCATCAAGACTCACTCTCATTTCATCAGTCCATAAAACCTTAGAAAAACCAGTCTTGAGATATTTCTTGGCCCAGTCTTGACGTTTCAGCTTGTGTGTCTTGTTCAGTGGTGGTCGTCTTTCAGCCTTTCTTACCTTGGCCATGTCTCTGAGTATTGCACACCTTGTGCTTTTGGGCACTCCAGTGATGTTGCAGCTCTGAAATATGGCCAAACTGGTGGCAAGTGGCATCTTGGCGGCTGCACACTTGACTTTTCTCAGTTCATGGGCAGTTATTTTGCGCCTTGGTTTTTCCACACGCTTCTTGCGACCCTGTTGACTATTTTGAATGAAACGCTTGATTGTTCGATGATCACGCTTCAGAAGCTTTGCAATTTTGAGACTGCTGCATCCCTCTGCAAGATATCTCACTATTTTTGACTTTTCTGAGCCTGTCAAGTCCTTCTTTTTACCCATTTTGCCAAAGGAAAGGATGTTGCCTAATAATTATGCACACCTGATATATGGTGTTGATGTCATTAGACCACACCCCTTCTCATTACAGAGATGCACATCACCTAATATGCTTAATTGGTAGTAGGCTTTTGAGCCTATACAGCTTGGAGTAAGACAACATGCATGAAGAGGATGATGTGGACAAAATACTCATTTGCCTAATAATTCTGCACTCCCTGTATGTCTGTAATGAATCACTGATTGTTGGACTAATGGTGATGGGTCAGATTTTGCTCATCCCTAGCATCAGCTTATGTTTAAGATATACTTGTTGAATTTTTGCATGAGGTTTGTTTTTCAGAACAGACCTTCCTCTCGTAGAATTTCTGTACAGTGTGTATCTTATCTTTTTTTGCTCAGTATCCTGAGGGGTTACATCCGTTTTCAACTATTCTACGCCAATGTTCAGTGCCAATACAGGAAGCAATGTCCCCTTTGTGCAGTGATACAGAAAATTAAGATTTGGAGGTCACTTCCGTTGATGGGGGTTGATGGGCATGTAAATCAGACAGAGGCTGTTGCTTTTGACTTTTCATTAACCTGCAACTTCAACCTTTTTTAATTAGTTGCTTAACTATCTATGCAGCTGAACTAGTTTAAGCTGTTTTAGTTAGTTTTGTTTTGTTTTTCAGTTATTTACCATAACTTCTATGCCCGCCATGCTTTTATAAACCATACTTTCAGGCATTTGTTAAATATGGAAATAAACCATGCATTTGCTTTTTTTTTAATGCTTCGTGGCATTAATTTAACATGTACTATTTTTAATAAAACAGCTAACTCACTCTCAACAAAAAGCACATTGTCCTTTTCTATTGCATTCTAATGGATTCTAAGACACTTCAAAGGGAGCAGATGACGGTGTGACAAGTCCTCAGAGATAAAAAAAAAAACACGTTCTCATCTGCATGACCTGTTTTTCAGTATTAACACTGGTAAAATGTAAATCTTTCTGACCTTATTAATAGCATGCAATTTAAAGAAACAGTATATATAAATGGGTCATCATAGCGCAGAGAAACAGAATATGTCAAAATATTATCATTGAAAGGCTAAAATACATATTTCTCTGTTGATGTGCGTGTTTGAGAATGAAACGTCTCTCAGTGCTGGAAGCGCGTTCATGGCGCCGTCCTCCAGCACGGAATTGTTGACAGTTTGAGCAGGAAAAATGTTTAAAAGTGACTCAAAAGTCCCAATATTTCATGAAAAGTTCTTGCTGGAAAGTGAGTTTTGAAAGGCAGAAATCTCAGTACTTGCCACAGTACATGTCACGCTGCAACCTGAGTATATACAGTACAGTAGAGTATATTACAGTTTGTCAGCTTAGGCGACAGCAAAATCATAAATATTGCACCATTTATCCACAGTGGGGATGTGTCTCTCAGTATCAACAGATTTAAAGTTGCGTAAATGGAAAACTTAAAGGTTCATAACTGCAGAAATTAAACACACAGATTCATGATGCAACAACATAATACTCGAGGATGGGTTTTAGTCTTAAATTACGTTGCCTTTTTTTGCAAAGTGTCTACTCATTTCCTGAGCTCCCCTTTATTGCTGCATTGACCTTTTTTACATTGGCAGTGTTTGTTATTTTCTTTCACACTGACAGTAAACATTAATGATTAGAGCATGTTTGCAGCCAATCCATTTCACCATGGCTTACAGTAAGCATATGTGTCCAAGCACATGGCTGGAGCTGCCATATGGAAGTGATGGCAGCTTCCCCATTATTCATGCAGCTGAGTAACTCTGAAAGCACACTAAATCCCGCTACTGAGTAACACCGCATTGGCACCTTATGTTGTTGGACAGAAATTTATGCTTCTGCTCAAGTGTACAAACAGTCTCTTGCTGTTATTGATTTGCCCCCTGGTCAATCCGTTACCTCCAGTAAATTATGTCTTCGGGGAGCTTTTTAGAAGATCTGCTCTTTAAAGTAATATGATAATTCCCAGTTTTCCACAAGCCACAGCCTGATGTTTTTAAAAGGTTAATTATGGCCATCGATTTTTTTAAAACATTAAAAAACAATGTTGAGTTAATTATGGTTTTAAATGCTCATGCATCTCTTCTTATATTTAACTTTTCTGTGAACACAATGTGAAAAATGTGACTTTTGTGGAATCTCTAAGTTGTCTGAAAGCCTGTTTACTGATTTTTATGTGATCTTCTGTGAAAATCCAAAGGATGTGATGGTTACGCTGGAGTGTTGTGTCCCATTGCCTGTTTGTGTTGCTAGAATAAAAGTTGAGCCCACTCTTCACTAATATCAACAAAAGACATCGATTTCAACACAGGATAGCAAAACCAAGCTGGAGCAAGATGACATTAGGTATCTGGCAGCTACAATAGATTTCATGTCATTTTTGTGTGGTAGCAGGAAAGCTGATGTCAGTGAATGTTTAAAAAAGACAGTTTCTTTAGACCAAACAAAAATGTGACCATCAGGAGAAAACTGCAAATGAACACCAGAGGATTTGAGTCATGTAGAGATCAAAGGAGCTTGCAAAGAAAAGCGTCTGGACTTCTTTAAGTTGCTTGAAGACGTTTCACCTCTCATCCGAGAAGCTTCTTCAGTTCTTCTTCAGTTCTAAGGTCAAATGGTGGAGAGTCCCAGATATAACCTAGTGGGAGTAACCCCCCACCATTTGACCTTAGAACTGAAGAAGCTTCTTGGATGAGAGGTGAAACGTCTTCAAGCAACTTAAAGAAGTCCAGACGCTTTTCTTTGCAAGCTCCTTTGACTACGATGACCTGGATGACTGAGAACCTTCACAGACTCATGTAGAGATCTTTATTTGGCTTTAGAGATGAAATCCAATTCAAAACTGTCATAAGTGTTAGAAATTTATACCAATAAAATCACCAACCAATTTATTAAGTACACCTTAATTTTTTTTGTTGGTTAGATTTAACAAGATGCTGGAAACATTCCTCAGAGATTTTGTTCCACATTGAAAAAATAGCATCACACAGTTAATACACATCTATGATGTTACTCTCCACATCCACAAAGGTGTTTTGAATTCAGATCTGGAGAACTTTGAGTACAGAGATGTCACTGTAATGTTTAAGAAAATGGTTTGTGACCAGCTTTGTGACATGCTGTATTGTCCTGCTGGCATAAAGTATGAACATGGTCACTAACAATACTCAGTCGGGCTGTGGGGGTTTAAGAAGCCAAACGTAGTTAACAACAAATACTGACATGCAGTTATTTATGCAGTTACTCAGCTGCATGAATAATGATGCATTAGACCAGATAACTTTCAAACCTTCTAATCTCCAATTTTGGTGAATTGTAGCTTTGCTTTCCTGTACTTAGCTGACAGGAGCAGCACCCGATAGTGTCTTCTACTGCTGTAGCCTATCTGCTTCAGAGTTTGATGTGTTGTGTGTCTTTCTTACACCTTACTTGTAAAAAGTGGCCGTTTGTGTTACTATGGAATCTTGTCATTCTTCTTTGACCTCTAATGTCAATGCTCACTGGATATTCTCTCTTTGTTGGACCATTTTCTGTTAACCCTATCAATAACTGCAGTTTGCCTACTGGTGGTGGTCAGAGGGCCCGGTGGCACCAGTGTCCGGCAGCCTCGCCTCTGTCAGTACGCCCCAGGGCAGCTGTGGCTACAATGTAGCTTGCCATCACCAGTGTGTGTGTGAATGGGTGAATGACTGAATGTAGTGTTAAGCGCTATACAAATACAGGTCATTTACCATTTAACTGTGTGAAAACATTTCAGTAGATCGTCAGTTGCTTAAATACACCAACAGCGATGACACATTCAAAGTCACCTAAATCACTTTCTTACTCATTTTGAGTGCACAGTTTAAACTGTGTCTACATGCCTAAATGCAGTGGGTTTCTGCCATGTGATTGGCTAATGAGGTATTTCGTAAGGCAACAATAAATAAGATGATGGTACTTTCTACAATAATAGCCAACAAAAGACAGTTCATAGCCAGCTACCCAACTGGCATGGCATTATACTTTCAAAGATAACTTTCTTGGCTATTTGCTGAGGTGTGCTCAGGTGTGCAGTATATTTGCAAACTCATTGTGACTTATAAACACACATTTTATAATGCATCACAACATGGTGAGCGTCAGTTTAACAATTTTAAGCTGCTGGCAGGAAAATAAGAGAAATCATTAATGTTTTCCAGAAAATTGAATGGGGAGACCTTTATACAAAGAGGTGAGAAATAACCAGAACCATGACTATCCTGTGGCTGCCATCAATATCCTAGCAACCGCCTCTCAGAGGCTCTATAATCTCCCCCATCTAGCCTCTACAAGTGGGAAGGATGTGAGGGAGGGGGGTCAGAGGAGCGGATAGTTGGTATCCAGGCGCTGTTCTCCGGATGGAAAAGCTTGTGATCACAGCTTCATCACTTCCAGTCATCACTCTGGATATTTCAGCAGAGCCCAGGTGGCATCTTCCTGTTCATTTCTGCCTCTTGATTTGATTAGGTATAATGCCACTTGTCATGCTGGTGTCATGTGAAATGGAGCTCTGGCCTGCTGCCTGCTGTTAAGCTGTTTCAGTCTTAGATTCAAAAACAGAAATAGCCTCTCTGGAAAGGTTAACCACTACATCCACTTGTGATGTAGTGAGCAAGGGCACAGCTTGATTTTCTTTAAATGGGGTAAATCGAGTTGACTGAGAGAGGGCTTCCTGCTGATCACTAATGCTCCCAGTAGGATTGCTGGATCCACCTTCATCTGGCAAAATTGTTCAGGTGCTGCTGCATCAAATTCATCCCATCTTTGAGAAGGCCTTCATGTGCATCCACAGTTTGACAGTTATTCACCTCTTCTGTGAAAGGCAGACAATACCGTCTATACGCTATACTCTGTGCTCCTTTTATCTTGCAGAGATGCCATGATGTGGGTATCACTCCGGTTCCTTGGCACACTAAATGTATGCAGCAGTTCTTATGAATTATTCAAAGGTTTTGTTCTTATAGTTGCATACTTGACATTGAGCTGTTTGTGTGCCATTTCTTTATCTACGGGATCCCACACAGAAAATCCATTCCGTAAGATAGCGGGACCACATCTCATACTGATTTCCTATAGGTAAAAATGAGTATCAGAACAAGGACATCTATACCGTTAGCGTTCTCAAACACATGCTGCATAGTAAACATAACACTGAATAGGTATACCAGAAACCTATTCTTTTCACTCAATCAGGACAGACTGATTCTGACAAGTGTGCCCAAACCTCTCTGGTATTATATGCTCACACCTCCACATGCGTAGGCATGGGCACAAATTAGCACAAGCAAGAGGCTGGTGTCCTATGGGAAAGGCAGCTGTCAGTCTTTAGATCTATTCTTGGCTCTGGGAGTCTTCACTCGGCTGGGGGAGTGAAGGAGCCTTGACAGGTTTTATAGTAATCAATCATTTGTCCCATGGCTGTTCCACAATTTAATATCAGCATCAACAAAGAGAGATAAAGGGAACATGTTATTCACTGGTATCAAGGGCAAGCTGTGTTGTCTTTTCCAAATGAGTAAAAGAAATAAATGCACATGACATGGCAACATATGAATAGTCAAATGGTCAGCCATTCACAGGAGATACTACAGGTATTGGCAATTGAGCCTCATGATGCTAATATGTACGCCTTCTGCCCTTGCTCTTTATGTGCCCCCTCCCCCGGCCAACATATCTTGCAATTATAGCTCAACATCCTAACAAGAACTCCCAGTGGACCACCAGTCAGTGATGCTGTCAATTTGGTAGCTGAGATGGCTGGAAATGTCTCATTACTTTGCTGAGCAGAAGCACCAGCTTTAACTCTTTGTGAACTTCCCCCAGAAAGTCATTATAAAAGAATAACCCCAGAAATCAGCAGCTACCTGCGCCTAACGGTAGGCCACACAATGAATAAATCATACTGTGTTTTAGAAGGAAGAAAAAGGTGATGAGAGTCAGCGAAGGTCCAGTCCTCTCCAGAAGTAGCCAAGTACTTTGTTACTGTATTTAGCTAGATTTTTTTTTCTTCGGATGTTTTACTTTTACTGCCTACATTTGAGAAACATTTTTTGTACTTTCTACTCGAGCTCATTACTTTAGCTTCAATGGTATCATTTTTAAATTCATGAAATGGTAACAGACAGTATATTGCATATTGCTGAGATGCTCTTGTGTAGCTAGTGTTACGTAATCAGTTTTAGCCCGGTTCTTTTTATTCCTCGAGCATCCAGAGATGACACCGGACTCAGTAGTCATTTTCACAAAACTTTATTCATCTTTACTCATCTTCACTCATCTTCATTTATCTTTACTCTTCTTCATTTATCCTCATGCATCTTCTAGAAGGGAAGACTTGCCAGGCCGGTGCCCCTCTGCAAAATCTACACTCCTTTGTCCATGAAACACAGTTTTGTAGGGGCGACCCTATCATAAAATCCCCCACGGTGTGCTGCAAACTCTGTCTGTGTCTATGTGCACGAGCACATGAATGCCTACATGTGCGCATTCCCGCGTGTCTATGTGAGTGCTTGTGTATGCATACCTGTGTGTATGTGTGTGCACATGAGTGTGTGTGCACATGAGTGAGTATGCGTGTGGATGTGTGTGCGTGACAGTTAAAACACTGTGGGTGTAGGTGACTCCCTAGAGGTCATAAAACCCATCTCCCTTCCAGACCACAGTTCTCCAGTTACAAATGTTTTTAAAAAACAAAACAAAAACAAATGTTGAGACCCCCACCCAGGTATCCTCTGGGGAATTTCCATTCAACATTAACTCCTCTTTGTCTTACTTTCATAGTTCAAGTGGGGGAGGGTCTCCTACAATCTACTCCTAAGTTCACGACACAGTCAGGCCTTTATTACATTAAGGGCAGTGTCAGTGTCTCTACAATAATTCTACATTCTATGTTAACACATTTCTAAACTCTAAAATAAGCTAAACATTCCTACACTAGCTAGATTCTCAACAAACACCAAACTGTTTGCATGTGCATTTTGTGGCACAAGGGTTTGCTAGCCAAAGGTTCAGCTACTAAGAATGACGTTAGCTTCAGTCAGAGGTGGAGAGAGATGTAAGAAAGACAGGACAGGTTATATTTAAAGGTAAGGACTGCTCAGTGACACTTTCCATTATAGGACGTGTTCAAGATAATGCATTTTCATATTGTTGAACATTCTACAAAACACAATAAGTATACAAACTTCAACATTTGAAAAAAAATGTTGCATCAAAATAGATTTTTGACAGGAAAAAACAGGTTAGCTTGCAGTCCTGTGGTAAAGCACTCTGCTGGACTGTTGAACAGTGGTTGTGGTGCTTGTGGTCAGTGTTAGGGTACATAAAGTACAGTAGATTCATTTGCATTTAAGATAATGATGCTTAGATTAAGTTGCTGAATTTAAATCTCATTTGTATTCTTATATACTAATATTATTTTATTATCATATCAATATAGCACAAGGTGCAGTTACCTTTGCATAAAAATAGATGTTTGAATCGTCTTTCAAGGAGCTTCTTTTTTACTTTCTTACATTAAGTACATTTAAGAACCTGTGAAGTTCAGTGTTTAGTGATTCAGCTTTTATTGGAGTATGTTTTAACACAAGTATCTATACTCTTACTTAACTAAAGAAATTCTGTACTTTTGCCACCTCCGGTCCAGTCATTGCACTTCCTTTCTGCAGACAGAAGACATCTGTCCACTGGCTTGATTTAATAAAAAATCTAGAGGTATGCATGGTGTGTAAGATTACAGAGCTGTCTTTTAATATCTAAAGCAGCTGTCAGCTACATGTGACCTATTTTACCCATGTGAGGGATTCAAGCCATTGCATTCGGAGTTAGTTGGGCTGGAAGGTTTTTGCAAAGTAAATGAAAAATAAAGATAATCAAAAGCAACCGAGATGAAACAAAGTGAAATGTTTCTGATTGCAAATTGGAGGCATGATTAAGAAATTCAAAGGTTTCAGCCTGATTTCACCTTCTTATTCTGTATTTTCATCATACACTCCAGTGTGACATGAAATAAAGGCAAGCATGAAAAGAGCTAACAGAAGGCGGTGGGTCGATGTGGTGGTACAATCACAGCCTGTCTGCTTTGGCCTGCTGTGTGCTTGTGTTTGTGCATGCATGCGTGTGTTTGTTTGAATGTCAGAGTGTGCGCATGTGTGCATATGTGTGCATGTCTTGAACGGAGCTTGGCTTCAATATCTACGTTCTCCGTCCAACACCTCCCACCTCCCCACTGCTGCTCAATCCGAGTCCAAGAAGGATCTCCCGTAGGCCCCAGAAAGTGGGCCTGCACCTCAATAAGTTTTTCAGCAACTGGGCTAGAAGTGTTACTTTCTTAAATCCAGTATGTTTAGGTGATTCGTAAAACACGAAGCCCCACTGTTCACTTGAATTAGCAAACTGACAAGCGGTAATTTTCCATCTATGTTGCATCACCAGGGCTTTGATTAGCAGAAACAAAAGCATGTAGCTGAGTTCATTTTCTGAATTTTAATAAATTACAAAACTTCAAAGCCTTTCTCTCACTGACAGCGCTGCATTTTTTCTTAATTCTGTCTAAATTCAGCCTCAAACATGTTTTTGTCGCCTTCCCACTCCTAAGCCCACACAATTTTGAAAAAAACAATAGACTACAAATAAGTCTTGTGTAGAATATTCACATAATTCACTTGCCCCTCCCTTCCTTCCCTCCCCATCTCCAGCTGCCTCCCTCTTCCCGCTCCACCACAACCACCCACACATGCAGGGCCTTGGAGTAGGGGTATGTCACCAGGGTGCAGAGGAGGCTACCCCCCCCTCTGTCCCCTTCTGGCTGCCTCTGCCTCAATTTTATCCCACAACTTAGACATTCACATTACTCACACTCTCATTACACATACATATAGGATCTTGGGGGTGGGCACGATACACGGAGTCCAAAGTACCATCAGGGTGTACACCCCACCCCTGGCACCGTTGCCCACCTCTCAATTTTAAATACACGTAGACATTGAGGGCTAGCAGGAGGGACCATGCGCTTACCTGCTGCTCTCTGGCAGGTAGCTCCAAGCCCTCCTGGGTTTTAAATGCACCTTAAAACACACATGCATCAACATTACAATGAGCGGGTGGAGGGAGGTTCGGAGTCTTCTCTCACCCCCGTTCTCTGCGACCTGCTGGAGCAGGGGGGCTAGGACTAGGAGGAGGAGTTGGCCGTCCGACTGCGGTCTGGAGTGTGGAGCCTTCCTGCTGCTGCGGAGTCAGGGCGGTCTGCCTCCCCCCACCGCAGGGAAAAGGGAAACACCACCTGGGTCTGGGTGCAGTTCCCCCCTCCAGGGGCGGGGGCACCTAGACCCGGTTTGTAGAGTACGCTTGGGGAGTGTGATCGTGTGTACAACGTCTCTTTATGTCTGTCTCCACGTTGGTTGAGTGTGGAGTAAGTGCATATGAGAGCATGAGGGTGGGAATGGATGTTTGTATCTGTGTGTGCCTGTATGTCTGTGTCTATATGTCAGGTTGGGTGTCAGGCGCCACCTCTCTGGGGACATCTCAGGCCCTCCAAGGTTTGGAGGCCTATCTCCCCCTACCACCACTTCCCCTGCCAGTGGCGGACCCCCTCAGACATCGGTGCGTTGGTGGTTCTTTGTGTCTGGGGATGGGCGTCCAGGTACACACCGGCTCACTCCTTGGCGGCCGCTTATCGGGGCCTGGAGCCTGGGGCTCGCTCGGGCCACTTCGGAGGTGGGGTGCCCCCGGCCTCTCGGCCTGGGGCTCGGTCACTCAGGCGCAGCTGGCTGCCGGCGGAGCTCACGGGCGCGTCACTGCAACTCCCCCTGGCTTCTGCTCCGCGGCTGCTGAGTGAGCCCTCATCTGGGACTCTCCTCAGCTCTTTCTGGGACAGTGGCGCAGCTGCCCCTCTGTTGGTCTTCCTTGGTCTCTTGTGTTCTGGGGGCCTCTGGATGTCTGGAGTTTTGATCTCCTCCACACCTGCTTCACGCCCTGGAGGACGGGGCTGTGGCCCCCCCACACCCTCTAGCAGATTATTACATGAAGGAACCTTTTAAAAAAACAAAAAACAAGCGCGTCCATGCTCACAGGTGTACACACGGGTGATCACACCCACAAACTACACCCTTTTTGGCTCCTACCTCAAAGCACACTGTGTGCTGTTGATCTTATGTGCTGCACAATAATGTTTAATATTTAGTATTTACTGTCATATTCCCATATATCATTGTGATGTTGTTTATTCTATTACTCTTGTTCTCTTCTGCTTGCTTTCTTTTTTCTTTCTCAGCAGGTGATCCAGGTGATTGATATATGCATTTTTTTTCTCTGCCCGTTCTGTTGGTTTTTGTCTTTTGCCCTTCTCCCCCGTCCCTCTTCTCAGCTGTTTCTCTTTCCCTCTTTCTTTCTCCCCTTCTTTCCCCCAGTCAAGTCTGTCCCGTATTCAGTAAGTGAAAATAAAATAAACAATAAAAGGTGAATCAAATGGACCATTACGGCAAGGCTGGGATGGTCAGTTTGGTAAAGTAAATCCGTTGGGCATCTTTCTTTGCCTTTAGACAACAATTCTGATGGCAAAAGAGCCAAACAGGACAGGCCAAAAAAAAAAAAAAAAAAAGAATATTCACATAATAGCATGAACATTTTCTAAGCCCTAATATCCCCTTTAGTACGTTAAATATGGACATTTTCTCTCTTTAGTATCTTTAATGAATAAACACATCGTCAGATTCCTTGACTGGCTAAAAGAAAGCTCAGTATTCTGCGTTGAACCAACTCTAAAATTCACTGGATGCATATTCTGCAACAATGAACTGTTTTTCAAAACTCAACAGTTTGTTTATGCTCATGCAAGTATGTGCTGTGCAAGTAAAACACTGTCTGCTTGAATCACAACATCACTCATGCACAGAAATAAACCAATGTGTTACTGCTGTGAGGAACATCTGGACTGGTGTTTCACAGGCTGGAGGATGATCTACTTTTAACTGGCTTTGAAAACTGGCTCTGTAGATGATTTCAAATGTGGCTGAGAGCTGATTGTGCTGCCATTGTGTTGTTGGTCAAAATGCATACAGGTTCACAGATGGAGCACCTTGTTTTTTCCCGTATAGTTCCAGTGGCCTAGTTCTAGTTCTTTGTTCTGAACTTCTAAAATGTATCTGATGACTCCTGTGATAGATAGTGTTTCTTCATTTTTTTTTTAAAATAAGCTCTTTTTTGGACTTTTTGAAAAGGGTGTGCATTTGGATAGAAATGGCAAGACAACCGAAAGTCAGTTTGGAAGGTGAGAGTTTTTAGAGGCGGTAGAGCCACTTCAGGTGGAAGATGTGAGGGAAAATATGGAGGAAAACTCGCTTCACTGAATGTGATTCATGTTGGTAACAAGCTGGCTGATGCTATTATGCTTAACTTCACTAAAATTCAACATACAGTTACTTATCTGATCGATGTTTTTTGTTTATTCCAGTTTAGCTTTCCATTTTTAACTGAAGCGTCGGCATTGTTTTAAACAGGTTTTGTATAATGAAATCCTCATTTTTCTTTATAGTTTTTTAATTTTCCCCCGCCAGTACAATGCAGGTGTTCGTGCATAATATAGAGCCAGGCCAGACAGTTCCACTATAAAAATATTGGTCTCAAAATGGCAATCACAGCCCCATATAAGTTGAACCACCAAATAATTCAACAATTTTTTTTAGATGCAGCCCACTGATTCAGTTTGCTATTTTCCTTCTGCTGAAATTACCCTTACTTCCACTACATAATAATGCAAAATGTTTGCTACTCTGTATTGCCTAAATGTGAGCTGGTTCTCAAAAGCCACCAAATCCAAACTGGCTCTGCACCAGTACTGACGCTGCCTCAGTGGAATATTGGTTACCTGCAGATTTTCTCCTTATGTAAGGAGTCGAGCTGAACCGCTGACACTGAAACAATGAAACAGGTGCAGCTTCTCTCAGATCACTAGCACAGACATCTAGCACATTTGATTTTAAGCATGATAGATGTTTAGATTCTTTTCCATAACACAGTACCATCGGAGAAGCATCTGATAGGTCCCAGATTGATTTTGCAATATGACAGTAACCCCAATCATGCAGCCAGAAACATAAAGTACTATCATCAGAGGCAAGACGATCAAGGAGCCCTGCAAAGATAGTGTGGCCCCTAGAGAGTTTTGATCTCCACATGGAGTCAGTCTGGGATTACATGAAGAGAAAGAAGGCATTGAGACAGCATAAATCCACAGTAGAACTATGGCAAACTCTCCAAGGTGCTCAGAGCAACGTTCCTGCCAAGTACCTCAAAAAAAAAAAAAAATGTGCAAGTGAAAGAACTGGTGCCATTTTAAAAGCAAAGTAGATGGATCTTTATGACTATACTGCACAGGAAAATCGAGACACCTTAGCTCATGGCTTTACTTGAGCAATAAGAAATAAAATATCTATATTACCAATAGATATTTTACCTTTATTATTGATAAACCACAGTAAGTTTCTATTCTCTTATTCTGGGTTATGTTATTTATATGGAGCTCTCTGCTTTGGACTCTAACAGTCTTTCATAGTACTATAGGTGGTTGAAATGGGATTATGGGATGACTGTAATTGTATTGTTCAGTAATTCCAAGCTTTGTTGAAGCAGAAAAATGAAAATGTTCCAGTCCCAACACATGGCTTGATATGAACTGCTTGTCTGGGAATACTTGAATCGCATTGTAGTTTAGCATAGCACTGAAATAATGGAATTGCCGGTATACTTAAAGCAGCTTGTGTTAGCTTTTCATTCATAATATCAGTCTTGAGTGAACAGTAATAATTACCACTGGTGTCATGTTCCACCGCATATCCCATGTGAGCTTATTCTTATTGTCATGATTCATTATTTTCTCATCATGTGCTTTACACGCTACCTTACCCGTCTGACAGAACAGTTTTTCTCTGTTATTAGTAGGGATGCGATAAAATCTAAATCAAAGCATAAAGCATAGAACAACTGTCTGTAACGCCTTTATTTGCCTTGCTGTTTACTAGCATTTAAGTTCACAAATGCCACTAATTTCACAGTGATGTATCGTTGAAGAGCACACTACATGCAGTGTTTTTAAATTAGGTGATACCTAACAGTGTTATCTCAAAGATTCTCATTGTTGTGATTCAGTGCACATCCCTCTAGCTAATTTTAATCCCCTTGTTTAAAGAGGCAGGGCTACAGAGTAGCCCCCCTCTAGCATCACTCTTCTATTGGATTGTGATGTAAAGTGTGATGCATTGTGGGAGGTGGTAATCTAATCCCCAATGCTGGCACTCCTGAGGGCGAGAGATCTCGCCATGTGATTGAACAATTTGTCTTAATAAAGTGACAGCAACGTCACAAAGCCACCACTCCTCTGAGCACCTGCTCAGAACAAACGCATGCACAGAGCCAGTGCAGTGCACAGATACACTGAAAGACACACCTCTGACCTCCTAACAGGTGCACTGCACGCTCTTAATACCCAACCACAAAGCCTCGTTCCACATTGCTTGCACTTTACCCTCGAGTAAATTCATTCACAGATTCATTCTCTTCTTTTGCATCACCATCAAGAAAATCCACACAGCACGAGCTTAATCCACAAAAATACAAAAGATTATTCAACTACTACAAGCTCAGGGCTGGATATTTTTGTCAAAAGCGGATTTGGGCTACCAGATGAAAAAATGTAGATACATGTTCCGGGGAGTCTTAAATACTGCAGATTGACACACTAAGATCAACACCTGCATGAGTATAATTCAGTAATCCTGCAGCTTTCTGTGGTACCTCTGTTATTTAAATTAATGTTATTGTTGAAAGGTCAGTTTACCTTACACATAGAATTTCTTGCTTGTCTCGAATGGGCTTTGCATAACCTTACCTTCTGTATAAAAGATTTGATTTCCCCTTTCCAGTAGTGAAGAATTATAAATTAAACTCCCAACAGCATCACTTTGCAATAACAGTGCCACAGTTTCTCCGTCAGCAGTTTTTCCACTAAGAATCTGTTGGGAGTGAGGTCTGTGGATAATCCAGAGAAACAGGAACATTGTGCCTGGAAAGACAGATTTCTGTTGAATTTTTTAAATGTAATATTTCAGAGCTTGAGATGAAAGCAAACCTCTCATATTCCAATGTACCAAAAATATTATATATATTTTATTATAGGATACATACCACTAGTTGTTAATGCATACATGCCTGAGGATTCTGGCACAAAAAAGAGATTCTTGACGACTATCTAGATTATTTCTTCACCCATAGCCAAAACGTGTGCAAAGGAGGTGCATAGGCCATTGTAAATTAGTTAATAAGTAATACTGATTATGCGTTTATGCTCTGCAAATAACAAATAGCAATTTTACAAATGTATTACTGAGCAATATAATCAACTACTTCTATAATTAATCTCTTGTTCAGGAGATACAAAACAACTCCACCACTGTGGACTGCAGCTGCTAGTCCTTGTTCTGCTCTGCATCATCAGTGAGCTTGGTGCCAGCAAAATGTTCCTAGCTTAGTGGGTTGGTTTGCAGGATAGTTTGTTAACTCTGAAACACTAGAAGGGAAATTTTCCATGCTTGTATTTTGTGTTATTGTTAAAGATATGTTATATCTTAATCTTTCTCAATGCTTGACTTTATACCAATGTTGGGCCCAGCACTGATGCTACTCTGCTACATGTGCTGCAGACGGTGCTACAGCTGTCAAAAACACTGAGGCCACGGTGGAAATAGTTTGGGTCACTCTTCTGGACAAAAGGTGCAAAAGTACTCCACGCATCTTTTCTATTATTAAAAAAAAAAAAATCAAAATGTATTTATATTCAGTCATATGGGACAAAGTATACATCAATACCAATTTCTCCATGATAGGCCATTCAGTTAAAGCTCTATTCCTTATAGATGACAGGTGTTGGAACCAACTCCATACACTGTAATCCAATCTTGACTCACTCCATGAATTATGGATGCACCTGCTTCTCCTTCTCCACCTCGACAAAAATCGAACATTACAAGATTTGCACAGAGGTTTTTTCCAGGGTTTTTGTTTTTGATCCCATTAAAGGGTTCAGGTGTTTATGATGCCACTCCCTGCACACCAGGGTTGGGCAAACTACATTAAAATGGTCATCGGATTGGGAGCGAGCTTGGTTTAGGGAGGGTGTCTGGCTGACAGCTAGTTTGGGCTCAGTGGTACAAACTTGTCATCATGCTTTTGTTGTTGTGGGTGTCCTTGAATAGCTGCAAACAGTCACATACATATTGCATGTTTGTGGGGTTGAGAAGGAGATGAAATACCACACCCTGGCAAGAAGAATACCATGCACTGGGAAAACAAGCACCCCTGCTGTGTGTACTCATCGTTCTTTCTCTGGCTTTCTTGCTCTTAGTTAAATGCCTTGAACAGTGTGTGTCACTGCTGCTCTTGTAAAACCCGCCAGTGTAGCATCTCACACACCAGAGGCTTAAATCCATGGGCCACATTCGCTGAGCCTCTGACACTCCTGGTGCAGCACTGAAACTTCCTTCACCCCCCCTAACCTGTACCCTTTGCCAAACCATCACACCCCTTTAGGGGAGACATTCGTGGGCCTGTCAGCTCATATTTGAGTCAACGAGTAAACAAGAGCAGACCTGGGATGCTGCTCAGTGCCAGTGGTAGGGACTAAAGTTGTAGTCGACGTCTGTTTGTTGTAAAAGTATTTGTAAAATTTGTATCACCTCAGTACAGACCAAGAGGATTCATTTGGTAAGTAAAGATAAAACACTGCGCCGCAGTGAACGCCTTATTTACTGTTACCACTGCTAGTGACAGTACTATGACCATTGTTGTTTATTTTTGTTTTCCCTTCAGTGTGTCTGCTTAAAATGCAGGGTGTGTTCTTTCACCTGCCACAACCTTTAAGAATATTCTGGGGACTTTATTGTTACTGCTTGTGTGTCTCTATTTTCCTTTTTTGGCATTCAGCTGCTGCTTATAAAAAGATGTACGCAAGGAAGATCAGCTCAGAGCTCTATGGATATCTAAGTATCTGAAGTATTAATAGCGATACAAATATACACAATAAAAGGAACAGGAAGACACATGCCAGTGAGGCTGCTGTCATAATAGCATCAGTAATCTCCTGTATAGTAAAAGACTTTTTAAAAAGAAAAACTACTCCCTCATTAGTGAGACTCATTACTGTACACTGTGACAGACCTCAGCTCTGTTTCTGTTGAGGTTGGTTTGACATCATTTTCTTTAAACAAAGTTTGCATACTTACAACAGACGCACAGCATGAGATGCTACCCATGTCTGAATATTTACTAAAGACCACTGCGTTATTTCCATCCACCATTAGATTCAGCATTAGCAGTGACTAATTTTGCTCCCATACACACAGTACACAGTTTTGTCCATTGATATCTTACAAAGCAACAGTAAAATGTGAATTAAAAAAAGAAACAAAATGATCAAATTAAAAATGAAATGGCCGAGTCAACACAAAGGAAGAAGCAGCAGCTTCAAAACATGCCAAATAAATGGAAACAAACTGAAAACTATTTTTTAAAGCTAAATCATGATACACCCCTGCTGTCATCATCCAGTCTATTTTTCTACATTTATGCTCATATTGAGTGGTTCCTCGCCTCATCATTCACAGTCATTGTTCAGTGCTGAGTCGATCCTTTAGCAGGTGGGAAATAACTATGTCTGTGTGTGAAGGTTAAATTGGTGGGGTTTTTTTATTTGTGAGGCATTTCTGAAAATAGGCAATCAAAATACTCCTGAAAAGACAGGGAAAGTGGCAAGATTCAATGAAAGAAAAAGGAGCATGGATAAAAACTACTGCTGTAACTAATGCTGTATGAGAATTTCCAGATGAAAATGATATAAGGTTGTATATAAAAGCCCTGCAATACAAATGTTGCAAAGAGCAGCTTAACCCTCTGGGGTCTCGGTCAGTTTTCTTTTGACTGTATAAAAATCTGATTTAGACACTGCTACAAAACACAACCAAGTACAGAATTTTTAAAACAACCTGAGCTATTTGAATATCCGTGATGTTGTAGTGCTAAGGACTTCAGACTATGTTTGATAAGTAATCTGGGTCCAAGCCATGAAGTGCTTTAAATGTGATGAGTAGGCTCTTAAAATCAATTCTAAACCAATTTGCAGCCAGTAGAAGGACTTTAAAAGTGATCTCTTTTCTTGGCCGGTGTTAAATATCTTACAATGTGAAGTTTAGGTAATGATTTCTGATTAACCCTCTCAAGGCAGGCGTTGCTGATTTGCAACAGTTAAAAACGAACAACCTGATTACCCCACATACATATTTTATGAGTTTTTTTTCACTCAGAAGTACCACTGCAGGACTTGGTTGTGCATTAGCAACAAAAAGTTTAATTTGAGCCTGAGAGCGTTAAGATGGTCAAGAGGCTATTGCAGTAAATCGAGTTGAGTGGAAGCAAAAGCATGTGTGATGGAGTCTGTATAAGTGAACATGAACATTTAACAAAGTTTCTCAGATGGAAGATGGATGACTTTGCATGTATGGATTTAAAAATAGTTGATCATTACACGAGAGGCTTTTACAGAGACGTCTAACAGAGACATTTAAAAATACACTTATACACTTAGTATGAGTAGTTATTAAATTTGATTACCTTTGTCTTTTCCGAGAACCTTCCCAGTTCAAACCCTTTATCTGTGAACTCCCTCTGTCTATGTGTGGGTTTCCTCCAGGTGTCCGTCTTGCTCCCACACTTATGGCCTGTCTAGGGGTGGCCAGACCATGACCATGACCCCAAGCAGCACATCACACAATTAACACTGTTTGACGGTGATTTATTTACAATGAGTGGATTTAAAACAAAGGAAAGGAGCGGACTATAAGTTCGGGGTGGACCTAATGCCAAAATAACAAACAAAAGGAGCCTATCTCAAGGATAAATAAGCGTACCTACTCAAAAGACTTAAACCAAACGACAGCAACTTAACTCCCTAACTAACAAAAACATGAGAAAACTGTAATCAAACAAAAAGGCAGTCCACCCCGACATGCTCCTGTATCAAACAAATATGGCTAGAGAGGGATTGCAAAGTCTGCCGGTTGGGATGGGCCGAGGATGAATGACTGGCCGTCCATGGTGGTGTCATCTTACACGTTGCCTCCAGGTCATTAGCCAATCCGTAAGGTCCGTCCCCTGGATCCACCAATCACGGAGAGGTACCTGCACACTCGACAATAGTCATAACAGCAGAAATGTTAGGTTTATTGGTTATTCTAAATTGGACATGGATGTGAGGTAGGCAAGGTGCTTAAACTTTTAAATGTGACTTGTTTTTTAAAATCCCTTCGAGTGATGAGTGAGACTAGGAAAGTCTTGATGCATGCTCAGTCATCCAGGTAAGTAAATCTCCAAAAGTTGATTCTGTTCATTCGGACGTAACGTTTTCAGTGAGAGAAACGTTTCGTCACTCATCCAAGTGACTTCTTCAGTCTCAGCTGACTGCAGGTTTCCCCAACCTTATAAACAGTACATTTGCATAATGACTGAAACCAGCACCACTGAAGGACCAATGGTAATTAGATTTTCAGTCTGTAGAATATCAGCAAACCATCTACAAAAAAAGAATTGTAAAAGGGAATGCCGAATTTTAATAACACTGTGGAGAAACATTTGTGTGGTATCCTCCAAAAGGCCAGCATCATGTTGCCGGATGCTGTTTAGTGATCAAATTTTAAAAATGAAAAAAAAAAAAAAAGAGTAAAGAAAAATAATAAAAACCAAAACTCTCCAGTGCAGCCATTGTGCTGCACTGGAGAGTTTTGGTTTTTATTAACACTCCGCTTCACTTAACTTAAAATAATTTCTTTATATGTTACGACTAAGCTTATTGAACAATAAGTGTCACAGTGATCCACGACCCATGGCCAGTGGGTAAGATCATAATATTGTGCCACAACATTAAAATGTGCTTCACCAGACACTGAGTGAGTCTAAAAGTGCCTCAGTATTGAAAAGATGCAGAGATAAATAGGGAAGTGAGGAAAATAGAAATCTCAAAAATAAACTCCATGAAATCTTGATAAAGGCATTACATGGAGAAAAAGAAAACAGTCAAGGCACCTAGTCTTCATGCAATGATTTAGTCTTTTTAGCATCTTCGAGTGAGGCATTTGTGTCACAAAACAAGCACACATGTGTCTTTTGCTCCAACGGACTTTATCTCTAGTATGATTGTGAAACACTAAAACTGATCTGTCTGAAGTATTCATTCATTTTCTTGACCATTTATTTAATTCAGGTGTAACTAAACCTAATACAAAGGGACATATAACCACTCGAGCCTACATTCACACTTACAGCAAATTAAAGAATCACCAATTAATCTAACAAACATGTCTTTTGAACTGTGGGAGTAAACCAGAGTACCTGGAGGAATACCAGGAAGAAGCCAGCAGGAGCGAATCCAGGGCCATCTCTGAGGGACAGCAGTGCTAGCCACTGTACCTCAGCTGAAAATTTTCAAAATTACAATTAACAATTAACTCCAGTGTCATACAAGGAACAAATGGTGGAAAGCATGTGATTATTCAGTACTGAGAAAATTAGGTGTATGAGGGTCTCTCATTTTCTCCTGGTAAGTGGTGCCTAGTCGCAGAAAGTCAGAGAACCCTGCGAAATGGTTCAAAACCCCCAAACAGTACACATTACTTTAATATAACCCAGGAAAAAGCAAGTCTGAAAAGCTAGCGCCAGTTTGTTTTTGGTATTTTTGCTTTGGAAATGATTAATCAACTCATAAAAGCAAATTAAATTTAAAAAGCTTAGTCAGTCATTGCATTTTTTCAATCAGTTTTTAATTAGCATGCTTTTAATGTTTTGAGATTGCCTTGTGTAAAGATTTAATTAGAACAAAATTATGTTGCGCATGCTTTTTTTTTTCACTTGATTTTCCTTACATCGGCCGTATTGCCATCAAAGCAAAAGTAATTCTTTTTATCTCACCCTACTTGTCTTGAAAATGCAAGTATTTTGTTGATGTTGGTTCCTGAATAAGAAAGTGTGTAATAATGGCAAGTCATGGAGTTAATTTTAGTTTGGCTTCTGACAGTGTTGACATTTTCTCTGACAGATTCATACACAGACCATTGCCTTAGAGCTGTGGGAAACTGTTTGTGTAACACACTGACAGTCTAAATCATGAAGCAAGAAAGGCTCATTTGAAGTCAGACACTTTCTTGTCGCTGTTGTTGTGGTGACAAACGGTGGTACAGTGTTACAAGCTGCAGGTGTTTCACTCTGGCTCTGTGCCCGGCCCTGACCCTTTGACTCAAAGAATTCGGAGAATTTCTTTGTTGTTGCCAGTAGCGTTATCGTCACCACCAAGCATGTGGGTGTTTTTAGGATTGGAGCGTGTTCTCTCTAATTTATCTTGTCACTCTTCCATCCTCTGAGGGTGTTTATGAGCTAACAGGAAAACACAAACTCTCTGTAAACAACAGAACATAGTCATCCAGTTCTCAGTTTTGGCTGCTTATGCTGTTTGTCATGTCTTTTTTTTTTTGCTGCGGCTAAACTCCAGATGTTTAGAAACATGATTATGCTCTTTGCTGGCATGAATGTAAATGTTGCAATTAAAAAGATACTTGATTTGCCTGCTGAAACTTGTATTTGAGTGAATCTGGAAATTATTTGGCTGTTGTTCTCGTCCTACATATTTTACTATAAATTAAAAACAACATAAAGATCATTAATTTTTTTTTAATGAAAAAATATTGAGAACCAGGCTACATTTACATTGCTGTCATGTAAAGGCACAACAACAAAGATGTGTGTTAAGCAAAGAACTCAGTAAAAGAAAAGAATATATAGGATGTGGGATTTAGAGGTAAATCGCTTAAAAAGAAGTGCAGACAAAAGCTAAATGGCTTGTGATCATAAATTTAAACTGATCAAACATTGCCAGAGAGTTTATTTTTAATGTGCATTGTGGGGTGCAACAATTCCAGGTGGTTGGAGCATAAAAACTCAAAGCAGTTCTTCTAAACCTGCAAGACGTGCAGGCAGCCAGGAGTTAGTTATGGCCCCAAGCACCACTCCAGGTAGCAGTGATGTAAAATGGCAGCCTGGCAATGAGAGACTTATAGATAAACAGTAACTTATGCTTACCACATCTTTGAGTGAACAAAAGCCCTTTTCACCTATAAGATGCAGTGATAATAAGAACTAAACAACTGATAATTAATGATTGTTATCATGAAGCATTTAACTGGACCGAGTAAAAACCATGAATTATTACTGAATTACACAAAAGGCTGTAAATGTTTATTTATTGAGCCCTAGCTTTGTACTCACTCATATATGGACACATCCTGTGCCCTAAAAAACAAATTGCATTCATCTGTGCAATATCCAGATGATAGAATTTACAGCATAAACAATTATTAAAGTGAACTGCCTGAAATCAGGGGCGTCTCCAGAAGTTTTTAATATGGGTGGCAATCCGGGGGCCACTAAAAAATATCAGGGTGGCACACCAAAAACAGAATTTCTAGTTTTATTATTCTGTTTTTAAATATAGGTTACTTAAAAAAAAAATATGGAAAAAAAAGAGAAAGAAAATAATTATATGCCTCGTTATTTTTCTGCTGATGCAATTGATACTTAAAGGAGATGCATATAAAGATCAAATAAGTTTTTAAAATCAATAATAATCTGTCTTAAATAACAAGTTAATGTTTCAACTGAAGGGTGTCTTCCTCCCTCTTGCTGAAATTATTACCAACATGAGAAAGTCTTGCCGAGGGGGGTCAGCAATTTTTTTTTAATTTATTTTTTATTTTTACTTTCTTTTGGGGGGGGGTTGGTTGGTTGGTTGGTTGGTCAGTGCCTCCCAGGCACAAAGCCTTCCCATCTACAGTATTTCCGAACTAAGCAACAAAATCATTTTGCTTTTGTTGAGATAAAGAAGTTCTTTCCTATACTGTCCATTTTCTATGTAGGTACTGCTCGCGATAAACAGACAGGTGGATAATCTCCTCTTGTGTGGCGCACACCACAACTAACTGCTGTAGTGGGTGGCTGTTGCTCAGGAGATAGAGCAAGTCATCTATTAACTGGAACGTTGTTGATTTCATCCATTGCTCCTTCAGTCTGAATGCCAAATTATTACTGGGCAAGATACCGAACCCCAAGTTGCTCTCCAAGGTGTGAATGTGTGTGAACGTTAGACAGAAAGCACCTAGGTGTGGAAAATGTGCTTGTATGAATGAGTATGATTTGGTGAATGAGGCATGTTCTATAAAGGGCTTTGAGTGCTCAGGTAGAAAAGAAGAAGAATAAAAGTGTGATATAAGACCATATATCATTTAATGAAAAGGGCTCACCACCTAAAGAAGAGCAGCAATACACAGTACACAGTTTCTGCAGCACTATATACATGTGGACATTATTTAAAACGTTGGAATCAAGTTAAATGCTAGTGGAGTGGTGACACTTTTGCACAAGTAATAAAGTAATAAAAAAGGAGGAGTCATTGTAGGTCCAGATTCCACACATTGGCTGTCAAAAGTGCCTCAGTCTGACTATGCAGTCCTAAAGAAACTGCCGACATATCATAGTAGCATGACATAATAGCTGTTCTACACAAATGCAGTAATGCACTGAAGTTTTTGCCATTTGACAGAAAATGTTGGAATATCAGTACCTTGGATGACCATCAAGCCATTTATCTAATTTATCTATGTCTGTTTGGCAGAACTGATGATGGTGAATATGAAGTAAAATTAAGATAAATATAATGGCTGAGTGTTAGGATAAAAATAAATTAGCATGATTCTTAAGCTTCAATTCAAAACACCAATGAAAATTAATATACACATTAAATGACTGTAGCACCCTGTTGCTCTTATTAAGCTGTAATATGGAGTATGCAGATACTGCATGCAGAAAGGAGCCCAGATAAAAATTGAGAGGACTTATTTCATATTGTGTGACTTGTTGAAACGTCTGCGTCTGTTGGACGCAATGAATAAAAGAGTCAGAGGAGCTCCTTCAAGCCGTGCAAGCACAATCATGGTATTACAGTTAATGAAATTTAGATCAAGTGTGAGCAGAGAGCTTTAGTCAATGTGGCTTAACGCTGCACAGCCCTGGGCACCAATCACACTGAAGGCAGGCTACGGTTAACAATCATCCATGAATGCTAAGCTGCTCAAAGTATTCCTTCAGATGTTAAGGGCTAGCCTTTGGTTCTCTTCTTTTCTCCTTTAACTTTTGCTCTTTTCCACAATAACCTTTCAGGCACATTGTTGCCCATTTGGACCTAAAGGGCTGGTATCCATCTGGTGCTAAATAATGACTTTGTGACCATGCCCAACAAGAAATGGCAGTATTTATAGCTGGCTGTGCTCTTTAAACACAATAACAATGCACAGTTGGCCTTTGCCTTGTGCAGATTTGTTCTGTAGCTCTCGGCAAACAAATGCAGTGCAGAGCCTAATGTGACTCAACATGGCAAGTCCAATGTGGTAATGCTTAGTTCTTCCAAAGGCTATGCAAACATGCAATTATCCCATTGTAGTTCATACGGTTAATTCTGTCTAAACTGTGATGCTACATGGAGAGCTGAACTCTTAGAAAGGAGCTTTTCAGCTACTCAAACAACAGTAGTTTCATGTACAGCGTTGGAGCTTTGAATAAAAAATTGAGCTTACATAATCAAACTGTCATCTCGCAGTACTGCTGTGGAACTGATGAATCAATTTCCGAGGATGAAACTTAAAACACCATCTCTTCATCGTGAAAAAAGCACTTTGCTTCCACGCTTTAACAAACCTTAGAATATTATGAAAATGCTAAAAGAAGGGTTATTTATGACCTGCCATATAATAAATATAGTCATCCATAAAATCAGACCTGTGTGAAATCATATTTCTGAGATTTGATTTAATCTGACAATTTGACTGAATTCATTCTCTTTCACTGAAATTGTGTGGGAGAGCCAGCCCTTAGATACATAACCTCACTTTTACTCTTCAGACTGTTGTTTCTTATTACTCTACAACATACTGACACTTTCCTGCTGCTGTAGGAGTCTGACATTGTTCAGCTGTGGCTAAATTTCCACATATATAACACTGCACTGACCCTGAATGTCTCAAGAACACCAAATTTTTGCTGATTGTGGCAAAGCAACTCGTATTTTATTTGACCTTTTTTATATAGTTGGACATGACAGCAGAACTGACAGCTCTGAAGTCAAGACACATCCACTGGCTGTAACATCGCAGTGAAGCGGCAGCCAGTCAGCGGCGATGATCCTGAGATGAACCTCGACCCTGGCCGAGAGAAAGGTCCTGTCTTTGAGTGCCGGACCCAGTTGTGGATTTGAGAAATAACAAACAAACACAAGCAGCGAGAAAGAGAGCGAGTGTTACAGTGACCCATTCATTAGTGAAGCTAACCCTGCAGGGACAAAGAAGCTGTTCATTAAATAGACACTCGAGGCCCAGTCAGAGATCAGACTCTCACCCCAACAGTGAGGATATTACACTTCACATATAGTGCTCGGAGGAAAGATCCCATTATGAGGCCCGAGGACTCCCGGGGGACCTGCTGGGGCCCTGAGTATTACAGGAAATAGATAATTTCATTATGATTGAAGCTAGGTAAAAGTGCCTTTAGATCATTTCCCTTCTTTTTGGTGACTTTCAGATTTTTTTTTTTCATCTTCAAAGTACCTGATTTCTCTGCATATTAATGTGCTCTTGGCTTCTGCGTTGCTCTGAAAAGAAGTAATTTAATTTCTATGGTCAATTCAGTCATGAATTATGAAAAAAGAAGCAGAAGCGGAAACGAGAGTAATTCAACCTATGACGTGCTATAATGCAGTCAGTTAGATAACACCTGTGTCGTCTTATTACTTACCAGGTGTAGCTTTACACACCAGCTGTTACAATATTAATTGTCACTGTTTAGAGTCCTACAGTGCCTGTAATAAATGGTTATAGCAGGGTTGCAGTGGATTAAATCACAGGTGTGTTAAACTCTGGTTTGCATTTTGTGTTTTGTATGTTTCTTTTTGTTTTTTGTTCTTCTGCTCAGTCTTAAAAAATAAAAACTTCTTGGTTAGGCTTATGGAACGATTTTGGTTTGAGGTAAAATACCCCCTTCACAACAGTAACTGCACACTGAAAAATGATGAGTAGCATGTGACAATGCAATAACCATAGGCATCAAAATCTGCTTACAAAGGACACCTTTTCCATAAAAGATCCATTCCAGCAGCTCTGATAAAACAACATTAAGTGATGTCCCAGGAATGAGAATGGGCTTAAATGTAATAACACATAAACAGGCATACCATAAAGACAATACCACAATAGAGCAGACTCTGATTTGCCTTCCCACGCATTGAATCATCAGTATTGGTTCGTTTTGGAAGGTGATTCGGTTGGTGGCCTCCAGCTTGCACTAAAATGTTCACAGCCGAGTGTGAAGTGGTGGGAATGAGAATCAGCGCCTCCAAATCTGAGGCCATGGTTCACAACTAGAAAAGGGACAAGTTGCTGCCCCAAGTTGAGTTTAAGTATCTCAGCATCCTGTTTATCAGTATAGAAAAAGTGAAGTGGGAGATTGACAGATGTGCTACCACTATTGGTTGTTTTACTTCCCATCTTTGTCTTTTTGCGTACCCTGTGTCCATTTGTTCCCTTCCAATATTTGTAAGTCTGTCTTTCCTGGCTGTGTCCACCTCAAGTTCATCTTCAGATTTATTAAAGGTATTCACACCCCTACTGTGTGTTTGTTTTGGACTTTTTAACCGCAGTGCAAAAATTCGTGTTTCTGGGATTCCTGTAAGTATTTATTAGCTTGAACTCGTCCTTTATTTTTGTTAGCTTCCACTTTTCCTGTTTAGTCTGCCTTTGGGTCCTTTTTTAATGGGCTCGCAGCATCAGCACATTTACCTCATAGAGCATTCCTATGATGCTTAAATTAATTTTCCTGTGTTATACTGTATTATGCTCTTACCGCACTTCCCCTCATACATTAATCTTGCAGGTCATCTGAAAAACCCTTCTGTCAACATTCATACCTTCTCAAAGTGTTGGTCATGTCTTACTATGGAGTGGTGACAGCCAATGTAGTTCAAACACTAGTGCTCTGACAGAGGTCACTACCCCAAACATGCATTAATTTTTAATTTGCTTTCTGAAGCAAATATTATAAATGAGGGATGGGTGGTTAAGCCTATATAAATATCCAACAACTACCAACAAGTGTCAAAATTATGCATTAGTAGCTGTTCCAGTAGTTTATTGCATGTGGCAAATGTATCTCACAATTTTCAGTGGTAAAATTGTTTGATGTATCACGAGTCAAAATATCACATTAATGACATGAGCACTTAAAGTTGAATAATTTTACATGATGAGGTTATCAATAACATTACTATTATCTACAATAATGTGCAGCCAAAAGAATATTTGGCTAAAACTGGGACTTCTGTACATGCACTTTTATAACATAGTCGTCTGTTAAGTTTCATCAATATGTGGGCTTGTGTTTGTGTATTTGTCTTCTGATATCAAGTAAAATCCAGAAGAAAATTAATATAAATGTAACACAATTGAATGACTTGCCCAAATGTGGGTTGTATTTTTCTGTATGACACCTGTTTTTTTGTGTCAAAAGATTACTAATCAGACATGTGTCAAATGTGTGATGTGCAGCCGAGTGACAGTAATGGATAATTCTTTGAATACTTTGTGATAAATGGAGGCGAGACACACTTTGTTTTCAGAATGTTAAATGAACCTGTCAGACTGCAGCAATATTGAAAGGTTAGCTGTAAGCTACACGACTTTCACATTGATTTACATTTGGAGAAAAGGCCTTGCTCCAGCTTTGTGTCTGAACAGAGCGACATAACATGGAAGCAACTGTAAAGATCAGACATAGCAAACTTTCTCTTCTGAGAAGATACATAAGACTACAGGCTGCCACTGTTCTACTTAGATCATGTTGAATAGGGCCAAGCATTTTGACCTTTAACCACTCTTTAACTCCACATTACTAAGCCCGAGGAGTGCTGAAGGGCAGTGCCAGAGAGCAGTCTTAGAGGAGATAACTTCTGTCTGGGATAGATTAGATATGAGTGGGATGTGTCTGATTCTGCTGCATTTTTGGTTTTGGATACATTTTATTTCTTCTGCTTGGAACTGAATATCAGCTCTCAAGATAATATTCTCTGTCTTTGTCAGTTTGTATTGTGAAGACAAAAACCTCTAGTACACATTTTTCAATTATTGGATTCGATTAAAAATGTACATCACGTCAAAATTCAACCACTCAAATAGGCCTGGGGTGCTGGGGGATTCCCATAATGCACTGCTTCTTTTGTGTTTATGCACCACTCTGCATTTCA
Organism: Mchenga conophoros; assembly: GCF_057382185.1. Taxonomy (NCBI): domain Eukaryota; kingdom Metazoa; phylum Chordata; class Actinopteri; order Cichliformes; family Cichlidae; genus Mchenga; species Mchenga conophoros. The sequence goes on from NC_140536.1 coordinate 33,317,650, forward strand.
TCATTAGTTATTATTGTTTTCTCGCTCTCCTCCCATCAACCCCAACCAGTCACATCAGTTGGCTGCTGCTCCCTGGGCCTGATTCTGCCGAAGCTTTCTTCCTGTTAAAGGGGAGTTTTTCCTTCCCACTGTCACCAAATGCTTGTCCATTTTTTTTCCTGTATATTGTATGGTCTTTATCATGCATTACCGTGTAAAGCACCTTGATGCAACAGTTGTAATTTGGTGCTATATAAATTGAATTAAATTGAACTGAGAATTCATCACTGGGCATCCTAAATATATTTCACTTCTTCTTCTCAAATCCACAAGTTCTACAAATGAGTTGTGAGCTGAGTCTGTAGATTCCCAGTAGGCAGAGATCACTTGATCAAATGGCGTGTTGATACAATGTGAGGTAAACCAGCCATTTCAAATATGCTTAGAGGCTCCTGTGTATGCTTCATCACGATGACTCCTGTCTGGCACATTGGCTGCTGACACTGAAGACCAGACTACAAGGCAGCTTCATGATAGGCTTCCATTTTTGGAACTGTGCTCCTGATTGCTTGCCAGGATTTTTATCTGGATCTGGGTCAGCAAGAGGTGCCCTTACCTTTACCGCCCGTCTCCGGCAAAGAGTCCAGCTCCGGGCTCAGCTCCGGATAGTAATCAATTAGCTGAGAGGTTAATGTGGGATTGAACTGAAGTTTCCCAATTAGTGTGATTTCTTTTCCTTTGTAGTATCAATAGCCTTTGGATAACACAGTCAGAGTGCAGCCACCCTGTGTTGATGAGTGTTCTGCAGCCTCCTTGGTGTGCCGGCTGAGTTGGGCTGACAGGGTTAAGACGGTTTTAGTAATGTCAGCTTTTTTTGTGGTGAAACATAAATTAGACCCTGTGTTCTTTATTCAGTTTTTTTTCAAGTTGTAGTTAAATGTATACTTTCCCTTATTTTCTGTCATATTTATACTACAGGGTGGGCCATTTATATGGATACACCGTAATAAAATGGGAGTGGTTGGTGATATTAAAGTCCTGTTTGTGGCACATTAGTATATGTGAGGGGGCAAACTCCTCAAGATGGGTGGTGACCATGGTGGCCATTTAGAAGTCGGCCATCTTGGATAGAACTTTTATTTTTTCAATAGGAAGAGGGCCATGTGACACATCAAACTTATTGGTATTGTCACAAGAAAAACAATGGTGTGCTTGGTTTCAACGTAACTTTATTCTTTTATGAGTTATTTACAAGTTTCTGACCACTTATAAAATGTGTTCAATGTGCTGCCCATTGTGTTGGATTGTCAATGCAACCCTCTCCTCCCACTCTTCACACACTGATAGCAACACTGCAGAGAAATGCCAGCACAGGCATCCAGTATCCGTAGTTTCAGGTGCTGCACATCTCGTATCTTCACACCATAGATAATTGCCTTCATATGACCCTAAAGATAAAAGTCTAAGGGGGTCAGATCGGGAGACCTTGGGGGCCATTCAACTGGCCAACGATGACCAATCCACTTTCCAGGAAACTGTTCATCTAGGAAGGCTCGGACCTGGCACCCATAATGTGGTGGTGCACCATCTTGCTGGAAAAACTCAGGGAACGTGCCAGCTTCAGTGCATAAAGAGGGAAACACATCATCATGTAGCAATTTCAAATATCCAGTGGCCTTGAGGTTTCCATTGATGAAGAATGGACCCACTATCGTTGTACCCCATATACCACACCAAACCATCACTTTTGATGTTCCAACAGTCTTGGAGGGATCCATCCAATGTGGGCTAGTGTCAGACCAATAGCGGTGGTTTTCTTTGTTAACTTCACCATTCACATAAAAGTTTGCCTCATCACTGAACAAATAATAATGGATTGGATTTATATAGCACTTTTCAAGGCACCCAAAGCGCTTTACAATTCCACTATTCATTCACTCTCACATTCACACACTGGTGGAGGCAAGCTACAGTTGTAGCCACAGCTGCCCTGGGGCAGACTGACAGAGGCGAGGCTGCCATATCGCGCCATCGGCCCCTCTGGCTAACACCAGTAGGCGGTAGGGTAAAGTGTCTTGCCCAAGGACACAACGACCAGGACAGAGAGCCCAGGGATCGAAGCGGCGACTTTCCGGTTACAGATGCGATTCCCAACCCCCTGAGCCACAGTCGCCCCAAAATCTTCTGCGTGAACTGAGGGTCCTGTTCCAATTTTTGTTTTGCTCATTCTGCAAATTCTGTGCGCCGATCTGGGTCATCCTTGTTGAGATGCTGCAGTAGCTGGAGTTTGTAAGGGTGCCATTTAGCTAATATCTGCCGAAGGGATGTTCGACCAATGCCACTCTCCAGTGACATGCGGCAAGTGCTATGCTGTGGGCTCTTGCTGAGTGAAGCTAAGACAGCCACTGATGTTTCTTCATTAGTGACAGTTTTCTTGCGTCCACATTTTGGCAAATCGACACTGAACCAGTTTCACGAAACTTAGCAAGCAGTTTGCTAACTGTAGCATGGGAGATGGGTGGTCTCGTAGGGTGTCTTGCATTGAAATCTGCTGCAATGACCCGGTTACTGCGTTCACCAGACATCAACACAATTTCGATCCACTCCTCTCATGTTAATCTCTTTGACATGTCAATGGCTGTGAACTAAGAGAAACTTGTAAATAACTCATGAAAAAATAAAGTTACGTTGAAACCAAGCACACCATTGTTTTTCTTGTGACATTACCAATAAGTTTGATGTGTCACATGGCCCTCTTCCTATTGAAAAAACAAAAGTTGTATCCAAGATGGCCGACTTCTAAATGGCCACCATGGTCACCACCCATCTTGAGGAGTTTGCCCCCTCACATATACTAATGTGCCACAAACAGGACTTTAATATCACCAACCATTCCCATGTTATTACGGTGTATCCATATAAATGGCCCACCCTGTATTACAATAGTGCATGCTTGTATTTAATTTAAACATGGCAAAGGTTGAAATAATGAGTTTAGGCCATGAGACAAAAGCTCAGCCTTCAAACTGCTTTAAATACTCCGTTTCAGGCATATTCAGAGGGCATATTCCTAATATGATCATCTCAGACAGAGATACCCACCCGCACATGCTGTTCCTAAACAGTTTAATTTAGTAGAGTCCAGGAAATCCATTTTATGAAGCCCCTTTAAGGTCTCTATTGTTATACAAGACAAACAAAGATCTTAGGTAAAGTCTTACTACAATAAAATGGTGTGTCATCAACCATATCATTAATCCACTTACTATAAGTGCAGCCGGATTCTCTGAGCACGTCATTTCACTACTTTACCTAAGTCCCTATAAATTGTCCTTCAGTTGTCCTTTACCTTTCCATCTCATCACGATGTTTTCCATTAAGGTCAAAAGTACTTAGGATCAGACAAAGGATGCGATTAAACTATCCATAAGTAGAAAGGGGCTGATTGCTAAAACTTAAAATGCTCAAAGGTTTTAGCAACACCTTTGAAACAGAAATAAATAGTGCTTTTGTTGGAGACTGTTTTAAGCAGCACATTACTAGACCTTCGGCATGCTGACGGATACTTCTGCTCCTTGTGGATTTGAAGCATTACACTAACAGATGCTCTGCAAAGGAATCAGCAGTATCAATTTAACCTCTAAGCATGCAGATTAAAATGTGCTGAATCCAGATATGACAATTAAAATACCAAGGTGTTTCAATTTCAATTTGACTAAATTGTCAAACTTGTGTCTATTTATGGTTACCAACAAGTTTTTTAAATCGCAACATCTTAAAAATTGGGAAACAGTCGGTATAGAACAGACTTAATATGAAACATCACATTAGAAAATAAAGCATTATTTTATATCAGTTAAAATAAATAACAGCTGCTCCGAATTTAATTAGAGCTGTCCAAGCCAGGTCAGGGTGTTGAGCCTAGGTGGGATGTTGTGGCATTGCAAAATGTCAGTTTCATCAATTATCTATTCAATTCAATTCAATTCAATTTTATTTATATAGCGCCAAATCACAACATAAGTCGCCTCAAGGCGCTTCATAGATACAGAGAAAAACCCAACAATCATATGACCCCCTATGAGCAAGCACTTTGGCAACAGTGGGAAGGAAAAACTCCCTTTTAACAGGAAGAAACCTCCGGCAGAACCAGGCTCAGGGAGGGGCGGCCATCTGCTGCGACCGGTTGGGGTGAGAGAAGGAAGACAGGATAAAAGACATGCTGTGGAAGAGAGACAGAGGTTAATAACAGATATGATTCAATGCAGAGAGGTCTATTAATACATAGTGAGTGAGAAAGGTGACTGGAAAGGAAAAACTCAATGCATCATGGGAATCCCCCGGCAGCCTATGTCTATTGCAGCATAACTAAGGGAGGATTCAGGGTCACCTGGTCCAGCCCTAACTATATGCTTTAGCAAAAAGGAAAGCTTTAAGCCTAATCTTGAAAGTAGAGATAGTGTCTGTCTCCTGAATCCAAACTGGAAGCTGGTTCCACAGAAGAGGGGCCTGAAAACTGAAGGCTCTCCCTCCCATTCTACTTTTAAATACTCTAGAAACAACAAGTAGGCCTGCAGAGCGAGAGCGAAGTGCTCTAATAGGGTGATATGGTACTACAAGGTCATTAAGTTAAGATGGGGCCTGATTATTTAAGACCTTGTATGTGAGGAGCAGGATTTTGAATTCAATTCTGGATTTAACAGGAAGCCAATGAAGGGAAGCCAAAACAGGAGATATCTGCTCTCTCTTTCTAGTCCCTGTCAGTACTCTTGCTGCAGCATTTTGGATTAGATTGGATCTAGAATCCAAAAAATGTTGGTTTCATCACTAACAATCACAAGAGAACAGTACATTGTGATATAAAATGGAAAATTGGATGCATATTATAGGACGAATGGTCACCTGAAAATCAACACATATCCCCATTTGGGCCTTTTTTTCTCCAACATTCAACAGTCAAAATGTATTTAAGTCATTTTTTGGTTTTGATTGATAACTTTTGATCTTTAAACTAAGAGAATAGCATATAATGACTGAAAATTTTAAGCATCATTTTCAGTTGCTGTAACACTAAATTAGTAATGTCTGACTACATTTATATCAAAAGCAGTTTGACTGTAGGCCAGTGTTATTCACCACATGCCAGCAAACCACTTAGCGATAAGGTCCGGTTGTATTGTAGCCACATGCTTAAGAAAAAATGCTTATTTTTAGAAAACTAGAAGTAACTGTAGCTGCCAAATAAAGACTTTTACATATTTTGTCATAATGGCTTTTCTTTGTAAAAGATACCTTTGAGCAGCCAAGCGTGTTATGTTAACTTTAAAGAGGGGTCTGATGAATGGTAGGAGGCTAATCTAAACAGGCTGCAACAAATCATTTAACAAGATCATGTCATGATTTTGACATTGTAATTGAACTTTCAGACAATAAGAAAAATATAGAACATCTTTTTATTTGAGGTTACATGTCGGTATTCCTGAGTCAGTACCAGCAGTATATTTAATTATTAAACCACATATACAGCAACCTCTCCCCTCCTCTAGTCCTGTTATGTACTGTCTGTTCAGTCTGTGCTGTCATTAACGCTCTCAGGCTCAAATTAAACTTTTTGTTGCTAATGCACAACCAAGTCCTGCAGTGGTACTTCTGAGTAAAAAGAACCTCATAAAGGTTGTTAGTTTTTAACTGTTGCAAATCGGCAACGCTTGCCTTGAGAGGGTTAAGTAAATGGGGACAAGGGAAGACTTTGCCAAACTCTTGTGTACCAAGAAATATACGTTTATTGATGTTTGTGGCAATTTCTGCTGGTTGCCAATAGACTTTGATAAACGCCACAGATAACTCATTGCCCCTGTAAATTAACTTTCAGACACTTGCATTTGATCACCTATAATCTCTACTGTTGCACATTGTGTTTGCATTGCCTAATCATCCCTCCCCGCCTCAATGGCAGCCACCCAGTTTTTACCATGCAGAAAGAATCACTGTGTCTGACCGAAGTGTCGTGCAAAAACAAGGCGGCGGATTATTTTTATTTAATATGACACATTTTTGCACTCACTTCAGCTGCTGACAGCTTTTCAGCACATTTACATCAAGGGCCATATTAAAGGAGTCTGTGAATTTACTGTGTCATCCTTGAAGATGTATTATGTGCCTTTTTCTTAGCTGAGAAAAAGAAAAAGAAAATGAAATAGTCTTGGTTTAGAATTAGGTTTCAAGCATTTGATTAACTGATGCTTCCATATGGATTTCTGTTTTAAAGGTACACATGAAGTGGCATTAGTGCCTTCCATTCATCATTATTAGGATAAATATGGCTTATTTGTTTATTCTACACTTTTAATCGAGTCCAGCCTGTGGCATTATGCTGTTTTGTTTCACTTCCTCCAATCTGACTAGCATCTTTTATTCCTGCTAATATAATTTCCTGCTTCTTCAAAGCCGTATTGTGATGTGTTGTGTTTAGAATTTCCTTACAAGTTTTCTTACAATGCTCCTGAGTGCTTTTCTTGTCATTTAAAGCTGAAAGGATTATTGTTTTATGTTTCTTCATTGTGATTTGAGGTTGTTCATTTGTTTCCCAGGTCCATGGGGAAGATGTATGGGCAGCGACTGCGGCCTGGGTGGCAGCCAAAGCCGGGCAGTCTGGTGTGCCCATGTGGATGGCTGGACAACACTTCACACCAACTGTGACCAGGCACAGCGTCCCTCAAACCAGAGAAACTGTTTCCGTGTGTGCGACTGGCACAAGGACCTTTATGACTGGAAACTGGGTGCCTGGAATGAGTGCGTGCCAGTATCAGCAAGGACCTTTGGGGCCCCACGGCAGTTCACGTGCAGTGGAGGCGAAGAGGGCATTCAGATCCGGGAGGTGGGCTGCATACTCAAGTCAGACGAATCTCCAGCAGAGGATGCCATCTGTGAGTACTTTGAACCCAAGCCTCGTCTAGAGCAGGCATGTTTGATCCCTTGCCCTCAGGATTGTGTGGTTTCTGAGTACTCGCCATGGACATCCTGCTCCAAAACGTGTGGAACAGGCCTCAGGAACAGAGTGCGCAGTGTCCTAGTCCCTCCGCTTTTTGGAGGCGCTGCCTGTCCCAACCTGACTGAGTTCCAGTCTTGCAAACCAGGGCCTTGCACAGGTCCAGAGGGCATGTACAGTCTCAGGGTTGGACCGTGGAACTCTTGTGCCCTCCCGCAGACTCGGACAGCTCGCCAAGTTAAACGCAGGAAAGGCAAAGGGCAAGGGCTCCGGGAGAGGGTAGGAGTAAAAGATCCCGAGACTAGGGAGCTTATCCAGAAGAAGCGTACCAGGAACCGCCTCAACCGGCAAGAGAGTCCCTTCTGGGACATTCAGGTGGGCTACCAGAATCGGGAGGTGACTTGCATCCATAGGAATGGGAGCACTGTGGGACGCAAGTGAGTGGCAATATTTTTGTAGTAATGTGTATGTTGTTGGTTTTTTGTTTGTATGTGTGCTTTTATTCCCCCTCAGCATAAATTTAAGCTTCCTTTCATAGGTATTACTGCAAATGCTTTTGCTGAATTTTTAAACTAAAGCATGTTTCCCCTGCCTTTCAGGCTTTTTGCCTAATGTAATCAATATCTCTGTTTTCATATTTTCTTTGTGTTGCTGACTATTGATTACTCTAGGTATTTGTATGTTTGTCCATTTATTGTTGTCAGAAGGTTCATCTGGTGAATTTCTGAACATGAAGCCAAATTTGTCCTCCTGAAAGTTTTTCTTCACCCTGTCATGAAGTGACATGCAGGGGAGGATGTTTATCCGCTGTGTCTTTGTCACTGCTGTGCTGTCAGAGCAATGAGGCACAACTCCCCGTACATTGTATTTCATGTCAACTTCTGAGGATGGAAGTGGAAAAGAAAAACTCCTTTTGTGACATGAGATCAATCTGAACTATGAATCTGTGTGGTACTTCGAAATATGGCAATTTTCAGTGTTTTGCCCTGTGGTTTCGAATCAGATGTTTTAAGAAAAATTGAACAAATCAAGCGTTGCTCAAAATGCCACCAAAAGGATGTTTTTCTTGCAAAAAAAAACGAAGGAACAAGGTTATGGTAACCAAGGATATAGGTTAAAGGCACAGTTTACACAAACAATTCATTAATTGCAGTGCAGCCTCAGTCATCTATATCCTTACAGGTGGATGAGCCTATACTGGACAAACAAAGAGAGCTCTCTGACAGTGCCTTTCAGAGCATAAAGCAGGGAATGCAGTGTATATCATAGCCAAACACTATCATGAGGCCAAACATGGCTCCCCTGCCACTCTGCATTTCATTGGACTTTAATGTGTAGCTCTTCCTGCCAGAGGGTGCAATCTATCAAAGCTGCCTTCTCAGAGAGAGATGTATTGGATCCCTATATTCAATATATGACACATGGTGAACTGAAAGATGATTTTTAGTTTAAAATCTTCAATCTAAACAAGTTTATATGCAATACAAAAAAACAGAATACTCAGTACAGAACTTGTTACCTCCGTACATTTTACTTTCCAGCTCAGGACTGTGCAGGGGCTAGAGTCTATTCCATAGTTACTGGGTGATGAGTGGGGTACACAGAGAGAGCCCACGCAGACGCAAGGAGAACAAGCAAACTCCACACAGTAAGGCCCGGTCAGGCTGGTGGAGCACCTTCTTGCTGTGAGACGACGATGCTAACTACTACTACTTTGTTTTAAATTCATGTCATACTATCCAAAAATGTACATAGGATATAGGATCAGGAATATAAATGACAGGACCTCCATTTTCTCCCACATTCTGATGAATGCTACAGATCCAAAGTGTTAGCAGGTCTGTTGACATGGCCAAAATAAATCAGGAAAATATAGATTTCTCAGCTTCTTCCTGATGTGTTGTGTTGCTTGTTTTCCACTCAGCTCGGCCTCATTAGAAAACATGAAATAGTCACAAAAAAGTAATCTAATTCATGTGTGTGTGTGTGTGTTCATGGATACAAATCATCAGTATGGATATATAGTTAAAGTATTTCAATAGGAAGTATATTTTGTGTATGAAACACATATTTTGCCCAGAGATAGATGGGAGGCATAACCACGCCAATGAAGAAAACAAAGCTTTAAAAGAGGTGAAAAATATTGCATTATAACCGAAAACATAATTTTCTGGAAATAAAAACCTAATTGTTTTTAATTCCATTTTAATATATTTTAGTTCAGACAATCCAGGCTCAGGTACGGTTATTATAAAGACACTCTATTTAAGCTGCTTTAGCCTGCTGCATGCTCCAAGCTGCTTTGCAACCCACCTTCATTCCAGGTCCTCCTTTTTGTGCTGTTTCATAACATTCCATCATCAGTGTCAAATCTGTTGTCATGCATGCTCCTGCTCTGTTCTGTTCTTGTCTCTTGTTGCTGCTCCTCTCCCCACCTCCAGGTTTCCAATTATGCACATAGTAGGGGTCGGGGCAATTACTGCAAATGGAAATCTTTTTATGCTTAAGAGTGAACTGCAGAACAACACGGCATGTTCACATAACAGACAAGTGGATAATCTAGTGTCATTATGTGTGATTTAACCCTCTCAGGCTCAAATTAAACTTTTTGTTGCTAATGCACAACCAAGTCCTGCAGTGGTACTTCTGAGTAAAAAAAACTCATAAAATATGTATGTGGGGTAATCAGGTTGTTAGTTTTTAACTGTTGCAAATCTGCAACGCCTGCCTTGAGAGGGTTAAGAGTGAAGTTACTAAAAGAAACCTCTAAAGACATAGATAAAGAAATTGGTTTGAGAGACATCAATTGTGAGTGGGAGATAAAATAAGTCAGTAATTGTAAAGCAATATCATGAAGTGAAAAATGGAACCACATCAAACAAATCACTATTCAAATAGGTCACTAAATTACACCTTCAGTGGGTACTTTTACCCAAAATACACGGTTTAACTGTACGAGTGCTTATACTGCTAAGCCGATGGGGAATCTAATCTTTTGCCCTGACATTATAGCTGTGAGCTACACTGTCTGACTCAAAATAAGATAGATCAAATAGCTCTCAGCTGCATCTCACTCACTCTAGTTCCTGCCTGAAATGCCCATCAAACATTTACTCTCCTCTCTGCTAGAGATCACCGTATTTGATAGAAGGGCATTGCTAACAGAAACCTTTCACTGTATCTTTTTTATTAACATGATTAATTACAACATAGATACTCTAGCAGTATACTGTTCTCAAAACTTATATTCATTAAGTAAACATCAGACTTATTGTTCCCTAGTAAATTTTAGTCGGTGCTAAAGTCTAATGTACCTCCCACAGACTCTGTTGTGGAGAAACTATTTTTTCTGACTGGCTAATTGATATTATGAATCATTATCTCTAATGAGCTCATATACAGTTGCATACATTTTGTATCCTGGGAAGATCGCAGGATTGCATTGCTGTACCAAAATGAAAAAGCCAAGCTGGGCGACTGTGGCTAGTCACTGCAAGGTGTCTGGCTGATCTGCTTCACAAGTGTCCTTGGGCAAAATACTGAACCCCAAAATTAGTCCGATGCCTCCATCAGTCTAGTTTTGTGTCCTGGATAAGACAAGAGTTGTATGCTAGGTGTGGTTTGCTGGTTTTTCCCATCTGGTCTACGCATCTTTTCCAATGCTTACTTATTTTTATCCTGAGTGGGGACATACTTTACCTATACTTCAAAGTGCTTAACACTACTTTGACAGCTATATGATATAGTTGGTTTTCCACTGCAAGTTGAAACAGTTTATACTGCAAGCCAAGATTACAATAATGGTATGAAAGAAAGTAAAAAAACTAAAAAGAGAAGGTACATTTTCTGTCTGTTCTATACGGAAGAGGATTAGGGCCACTGGAAAAAAAAGTGGGCACGTCTTTTTTTTCTCTTCTTTTCCTGAATTCTGAGAAAAAAGTCAGAATTCTGAGAAAAAAGTCAGAATTCTGACTTTTTTCTCAGAATTCTGAAAAAAAAATAATTTTGATGAAAAGTCAGAATTCTGACTTTTTTCTCAGATTTTTTTTCCAGTCAGGACATGAATAAAAAATATTTAGTCTTTACCGGGATGTAAAATTAGGTAAATACAACCACAGATAAATAACATCACATGACATATTACATTGTTTCAAAATGTATTTAACTATTAAACCAAAATACAGAAGCAGTGTCTGAATCTAAGTGCACCTAATGACTCACTTTTAGCTGCTATAACTTAAAGTACATAGCGTTGCTGCAGTTCATTGAGGATTGCAGGCATTTATTTATGTACAACGCTATTATGGTTTATCCAAATCATTTCAATCAGGTTGCAGTCTGAACTTTGATTGGGCCATTGCAACACCTTGATTCTATTCTTTTTTGTGATTTTGCTTGTGTGCTTGAGATCATTTTCCTGTTTCTGCCACACTTTAGCTGTGAGAGACAGTTTACATAGAGGTATTCATAGTAAACATAAGAGTATAAAGAGTATGCAGTTGACTCAATGACTGCAAAGTAATTGAAGTCATTGAGTTGGTGTGGGCTTCTTTTATAGCCTAAATCAGCGGTCCCCAACCTCCGGGCCTCGGACCAGTACTGGTCCGTGAGTCGTTTGGTACCGGGCCGCGAGAGTTGAGGCTCAGGTGTGAAATGTATGGTTTTCAGGGTTTTTATCGGTTTTCAGCGTTATTTTGTTATCGTTTTTATCGTTAACTCGGTTTTCCTGGGTATTTTCACGTGTTTTATGAATAAATAAAAACCGGTACTAGTTTTATTTTGTTGTATTTATCCGCGACACCTTAAAGGCCGGTCCGTGAAAATATTGTCGGGCATAAACCGGTCCGTGGCGTAAAAAAGGTTGGAGACCGCTGGCCTAAATCATTACCCGTCCACCACAGTGTTTGACAGTTGGTGTGAGGTGGTTGCGCTAATATGCAGTGTTTAGTTTTCAAGGTTCAAGGTTCTTTATTTGTCACAAGCATAGTTATACAAGTATAACACACAGTGAAATGTAAAAAAAAAAAGGTAAATGGCCTGTATTTATATAGCTCTTTACACTACATTCAGTCATCCACCCATTCACACACTGGTGATGACAAGCTACATTGTAGCCACAGCTGCCCTGGGGCGCACTGACAGAGGCGAGGCTGTCGGACACTGGCGCCACCGGGCCCTCTGACCACCACCAGTAGGCAATGGGCGAAGTGTCTTGTGTCGTGTCTTGCCCAAGGACACAACGACCAAGACTGTCCAAGCCGGGGCTCGAACCGGCAACCTTCCGATTACAAGGCAAACTCCCAACTCTTGAGCCACGATGTAACCTGAAATGCTCCTCGACATGTGCAAAAATGGGGGGGGGGTAGAAGAAGAACATTATATAAATAGTATATACATTAGGTGAATGTGCAGTAGTAGCAGCAAGCAGGTGAATTCTGTGAATTTTCTTCACACATGGTACTCTGCATTATGGCCAAACATGTCCACATTGGTCTGATCAGTCCAAAGACATTGTTGGCAAAGTCTTGTGGTTGGTTCAGATGCAATTTTACAAATCTAAGCCAGGCTGCCATGTTATTTTTAGAGAGACGAGGTTTTCTCCTGGCAACTCTTCCAAATAAGACACACACCTTTCTCGAGATAGTTGCACTATCATGAATAACATGCTATGTGAGGTCTGAGATGTGGCTCTTGGGTTTTCCGCTATTTCTCTTAGCATTGCTACTCCGACCTTGGGTTAAATTTTCCTAGGTCATCCAATCCAGCCAAAATTGGAAACAGCCTTTAATTTTTTGAATTTATGAATAATCTTTCTCATTGAAGACTGAGAAATGGTTTTATAATCCTTGCCAGATTGATGGGCAGCAACAAAATCATTGCTGAAGATCATTCACAATCATTGGCGATGTCTTTCCTTCGTGGCATGGTGTTATGATTCAGACTGCCAAAACTTATATTGTTATTATATTTCAATACTTTCAATATACTTTTACACTGCTTCTGCCTGTTGGCTCGATTTTTGGTGAATAAATAATGACATGGAGTAATATGTTGTTATCTGTGGTTGAATTTGTTAAGGCCCGTTAAGAATCTGATTATTTCTATTATGTTCTGATATCTAAAACCTTACTGCTTTCTTTTTACCATGGCTATAGATCTACAATCATCCATGGATAGCTTTCAATATGCTACCAAGCACAATGGGCTATTTTAGTGAGAACTGCAGCTAGCTAAGTAAGAGAAAAAGGAAATGGATTCAGCAGATTATCATATTATGAAGCACCCTCACAAAAGAAAATCCTGGAAATAGTGGTAAAAAGAAGACTATCATCAAAGCAGACTGGAATATACTATATTATGTTTTTCAGTTAATTTAGTTGCATTTGGAGGTTATTTTATATTAGATATTGAAGGACTAAATGTTGCTAGAGTATGTGGGGCGATCGTGGCTCAAGAGTTGGGAGTTCGCCTTGTAATCGGAAGGTTGCCGGTTCGAGCCCCGGCTTGGACAGTCTCGGTCGTTGTGTCCTTGGGCAAGACACTTCACCCGTTGCCTACTGGTGGTGGTCAGAGGGCCCGGTGGTAGTCCTTAGGGACTAGTAAAGCGCTATATAAATACAGGCCATTTTACCATTTATGTGAAAGGGTAAGTTATTTCTGGCATGTTATAATAGCATTTAACCTTTTGTATTGTCATTTTCTTGCATCCCATGTGGGATAGAATAATAGGAAATTATTATTAAAAAGGTAAATTACTTAGATTGTTACACAATTTTGTTTTATGATTTTTCCAATCTAACAGTTAAGTTCAAGTTCCAAACTTTAACTTCTAGTTAAAAAAATGTAATTACTCTGGAAACTTTAGATTGACAGCAGCAATGACTAACAACACACTAGTAGCCTTCATAGTCTACATGTTCTACTGAGGCTCCTGATCTTTTTCACAAATTGCAGACTGGTTGTTTGTATAGTATGAAAAGTGCTGCATAAATGTATGTGTGAATGGATGCAAAGTAAAGTACAGCCCATAACCACAGCCCATTCACCGAATGTAAATACCACCAAGAGGCTATTGAAAGCCTGCTGTCTGACTGTGGTCGTAATGCCTTCCTACCTTTGAATACTTTTCATCTTTCCACGACATTTTTTAAACGTATAAGAACGCGTGGAAATAGTAACACACAGTTTTACTTTTCTCTTATGAAATAACATTTTTTCTCTATGCCTAAGCACTTTGAACCTAACATTTGCCGCTCACACTCCAATGGGGGCAGCTGTGGATTTAGTATCTTGCCCAAGGATAATTTGACATGAAGAGTAGAGGATCGAACCACCTTCAAATTGGTACTCAACCAACCTCTACCTTCTTCCTAGCCGCCCATGGTGAAAACATACAAAAAAAAAAACAGAGTGTAAAAGGAACAACCCTTTCACCACAGCTGCCATTATTTGCCCGAATGTTTCTTGCTGAAATAGCTGCTGACAATATTCAAGTGCTTGACCATCACTATTTGCATAGCCAAGACGAAAATATACAGACTAACTTAATACAGATGACAAAAAACAACTTTACTGTCATTATCAGCCACACAAAAATTACATATAGAAGTTGTTCAGCGTAAGGTCAGCATGAAAGCAAAAACCAAAGTTTCATTGCTCGTGTACTAACTTTGGTATTTTATAAACAGGGTATATTTTATTGACTCTTCAAAGGTTGTGCTCACTAAGATCTTACAGATCCGAGGATGTGGTGCATGCAGTCTGGACAGTTTAGTTTAAATTGCAAATTACACCTGTGAGACTTGTAAAACGCCAAACAGGTGTCAATAAGTCTCTGTAACATGTATTGGTGTAAACCTTTGATGTCTTTACTAAGTGAATGTAAAGTAATCAACTATTCTTTTAAAGAGCTGCTTCTTTGGATCCATCCTCTCGCTTTCTGTTCCTTGACTGACATTAAGTTAAAATGTCGTCTCTGCTCCCTTCAAACTTGTGCTTTTGCGACGGCTCTGATCTCTTAGAAGGATTTGGTGACAGTGCCAATAGAGCACGCCTCTATTCATATCACATTTCAGTCACACACCACTTGTACTCTAAGATTTAATCAATTATGTACTAAATCTATTCATTAATGCTTTGTTTGCGCCAAGCTCTCAGCACTAACTGGGATCAAATATTTCAAAGGAGCCGTGAAAACAACTCACATGCCCTTAGGAACATAAATATTAATCCTTGACTTGTTTATTTCTTGTTCTAAAATATTCATAGTTGTTTTTGCCACTTGCGGAAAAAAAAGGAAAAAAAAAGTGGAACAAACTTCCCAGTGCAGCAAAAAAAGAAAAAACAGTCATCTGCGGACCGGGTGCTCTCCAAACATCTTGCTCACTTCATTTCCAATTTCGTTTGATGAACATCTGTCAGTGAGTCGCTTCTTACTCTGTTGCCGACAACTCATCCTAAACAGGCCAGTTTCCTTATAACTTGAGCTGCTGTCCTGTTGATTGGGCTTGTTTCTTACTTAATTTGATGCAGACCCATATGGAAAAGATATATATAAATCTTATAAAGTTTCTATCTGTCTTGTGTGAAACTTGTATGAAAAGCATACAAGAGTGAAAAAAGATATAAGATCCCTTGAAAAATTATATAAATGAAACTTTTATGTTTTGGATACTTACTAAAACAATATATGAGAGTAACGAGGAAGTGGCCACTTTCATGAGTAAATCATATAAGTCTTATATGATTCACTATGTGAAGTAGGCCACATCTTATGCAAGTCTTTAATAAGTTTTTTCTATTTCTTTTCCATATGGGGAAGGTCGTACAGGGATCGACTAATTTTATTTTTTGAGACCACATCTATCCCTCAGATATTTTTCTTTTATTAAAAAAAGGCTGCTTTAATCATTTTGACCCACATCAATTTCGTTTTTTGGTCATTTGACATTCAAGTAACAAGTGTGTACAGGTGTTGAATTACAGTATGCAGACTTTCTGGCTGTCTGCATCTTGTCTGTTGGAGTCCATTGCTGAAAGTATATGTATTAAACCTACATGCTTAAGAATGAGCACTTTTCAGATGTCATCTACTTATTTAAATAGAATCTGATTGTGTCCTCATTCTGTCTGAATGACTGAGATGAAGAAATAATGACTTCTTTTCGCAACTTTGAAATCTCCACAAAAATGCTTGGGCATGCACACAACAAACGGCAAAGACTCAAAGGATCCAGCTGCTGAGAAAATGGGTCACTGGCTGCATTAGGGGGCTTTTTAAAAACACAAGAAGTTCCATCTGAGACAGGAAATCGAGCCATCACCCTCTGTGCGCCACATTCACTGTTTAAATTCCTCATTGTTTTCCTCCCAAGCAAGATGAGCCGGCACACCAAGCATGTTTGGCAGAAAAACAGAACTAAGATTTTTCACAGTGTCGCTCCAGTAGCACTTCAAAGACTGCAGAGGTGTTTTAATCAGTGAAGACACAGGAGTTAAAAGAAAAAAAGACAGCACAACTGAGCTCATACATTTCCTGATTTATACCAAAAGTCTGAGTTGCTGGAGGTGAAGTGTGGTGGCAACGTCTAAATGAGAGGTTTCTAAATGAAGCAGAGCTGTAATTAGCACTAATAGCTCGTCAGCTGCTTTGCCTCAAGGGGAGAGACATCGAGAACGAGTACCAGAAAGCAGTCGGCTTAAGTTAGAGCAAATTTCTAATGATTCGGAAGGGACCCAAAGAGGACGGGTTATTCATTACGTCTAAATACTGTTTAGATGATCAAAAGATGTTTGTGAGCGATTGATCAGAAGTTGTTTTGGCTGTCTTAACACATGACACACACCGTGCCATACCATTCCTTTTTTACTCTTAATGTGAAACTGATTATGCAGTGTGTATGCTAATGAGAAGCTAACGACAGTTAAGGGCGAAGGGTTCAAAGCTTCATGTGTGGTATCACACATGTTGATGCAAAGTCTTACGCCAATAGGCAACTTAGCACATTGACATTAAAATAGAATTGAGAGCTTGCTGAAAACTTCAGTGCCATTGTAATGAGGCATCAGCAAGCTGTACACCGCATGACTTGGATGAAGAAGTAGAATAGTGAAAGGTTAAGTGGATTCATTAAGTCAATGAATCTACAGGCAGTTTTCAACAATGCTGATATCTGGTATTTTTTATTAAGAAAAACATTTTAACACATTATATTCTGACTAATATATGTAACTGCAGAGCTCCTTCAGTGACAGACTGCTGCATCCTCGATGCATGAAGGAGCGTTTCCGCAGGTCCTCCTCCCTGCAGCTGTCAGACTGTACAATCAAAACTGCTCCCAACAAACATAGATGTTTACATCAGCGCTGTAATTTGCACTATTTTATCAACCGATTCACACTATAACCAGGGTTTGCCTCTTAACTTCATTTAATTTTATTTAATCTAGTAACGGTACAGTAGTCTGTTTTTGGTAACCATTGTCCTTGATGTAAATATGTAAAAATTGTGTATGTTTCTGTTCTGTCTCTTGTGTACTGTTTGTTTGTATATGTGTCTTTCTTGCTGGTGTTACACCCAGATTTCCCCTTGTGGGTTAAGGGATTATTTTATTCTATTCTAGCGGCTTTCTTACCACGAATGCTGTATCTGTATGCTAAATGTCGGCCTATATCCAAAAACTGATTACCCTGCTCTTGACTTATAATATCCATTCATAATTCTTATAATTTTCCTTTTTCTTTCTTTTTCTGAAAAAAAAACAACTTAAGTTGGATCTTCCATACTCATTTTCAGTTCCGTCTATTTTCCTTTGACTCTTCTAGCGTAGCTTTGCACAATTCAAAGTAATCATTCTCGATCTTATACTTCCTACATCCTCTCAGTTCAACCTCTCTCTGAAACAAGCTGTTGCCCCTTGCAAAAAAAAGGCTTGAATAGCAGGTGGGTGGGCTTCTTCACGCACAGTCAGAGATTAAGGTTATCGTCTCTCATTAGCATCACACAGAGCCAAAAGTAGGGGAAAAAAACTGTCTCAAACTGAGCATTTAGAGCAGTCAGTGGCCTGAGCATTTGGTTGCATGTGCTCACGTGTTCATGGCCATTTGACCAGCAACCACATTTATATGCAGAGGTTCCAAATGTTTTCAGATTTAAACATTTGGATCACATGCTATTTTACTTAAAGTATTACATGAATTTAACTATTTTTTCCTTTAAGTGATAAAAAGAAAAATATCTGGAAGTCTTTGTTCTGAAAATTCAGTTATTATTTAATTTAACGTCATTTTTTTGTAATGCTATCACTTTAGACAGTTACAATTTTATAACCTCTGTCTGTGGTAATCACTGACAGTTATGGACACAGTAACCCTCTGCACTCATGGTGTCACAGCATCAGCAAACTAACAAAAAGATAAACAAAACACAACCTGAGCAACTGATCTAAACTGAACAACCCTGTAGGCCAGAACACATTTGAGATGAGTTTATTTGCTATTTCAGTTCCATGATTTTCATGTCGTGAAAGAAATAATGGGAATAATAGTGTAAACTATAGATAGACATTGTATACTTTTGGACCTTTGACTAGTTCAGGTTATTAAAACTACTGAGTTACAATTCTGAAATAAAAACATGAATTTATGTTACTTAGATTACTAATTTTTGTAGTTATTTTGAACATTTGGATTAAGAGTCTGGGTGATAGCTTACCCTGTCATTCATCCTATGAAAGCATAATTGGATCAGGGGTCGGTTGGTTGGCTGGTTGACTGGGGCTCAAGGGCTCAATTACAAGTGTAGCATATTCTCTATTTTATTTGTAGTTTTGTTAGAGCTATAAATATTTTCTTTTCTTTTCAACCAACAGTCCAAATTTATATTGCATTAATGTTCTTATGATATCACTAAGATTTCATGTCATTCCTTTTTATCTTTTCCCAGCATGTGCTTAACAAGGGACCTTCCACTGACCATCCAGTCATGCGTTCTCCCCACGGACTGCAAGCTTACCGACTGGACCATTTGGAGCCCCTGCACCAAAACCTGCATGAACCCTGAATCTCCCAGAGGCAATCGGACTCGGACCAGACAGGTGCTCCAGTTCCCCGTGGGCGAGGGGGCGGAGTGCCCACTCCTGGAGGAGTTTGAATCTTGTGAACCTCAGGGTGAATCCATACCACCCTGTGCCACGTGAGTCACTCCTGATGATAGGGAAGAGATGCAGGGAGCACAGGTGGGAGTGAGCAGGGACTTAAAAAAACATTGAGTAAAGTGTAGATGTGGAATTCATAGCATGGTACACAACAGGAGCTCATGTTTCACAGGGATAGAACTGCATGTGATGTTGTGATGATACCCACCTCTTATTTATAGCATGGTTAAGAAAGATTGCAGGGATTCATATAAGGCTCAGGCACAAATACAGCGAACCCAAAGTGTTTGGATTCAACCTGACTGAGACAACACACGCTTCCTGCTGAGTTCCCTTTACACACACCACCCAGCTAATTTGCTCTTCTGGGTGGCCTGTGTGTTTATTTGCGTATATGTGTGTAAGTGAGACAGCATATTGAGATAGATTAGTTTAAGTGCTTGGGCTGGTGCCAGACACAAAGTAAAGACAAATGGATGGAGACTGTAAGGATATTATAATTCCAGAAAATTACACACACCCATACATTAAAACATTAAAAGCATTCTCACAGATGGTTCAGCATATATCAACTTATAATTGTGTGTGATCCTAATCCCATCCCGAATGTTTCTGTTGGGGATATGTACAACTAGACTAGACAATTAAATGGTGGCTTCATCTGCGAGTTGACCCCAGATACAGTGGTCAGCTAGACAAACTTTTTATTCCTTATTAATTTACAAATATACATGCCTGTTAACTCTTGTTTTAAAGAGGACTGCAGAGGACAACACTCTTGTCTTTCTCTGACAAGTTGTAAACAAGCAGGCTTTATCAAACAGGCTGTATCAAAGTTTAATCTCTTGACTTGATCAATACAGGACCACAAGAAAGAAAGCTGCTAGTGCAAGCAATGTTTGTGTTAGCCACATTCAAAAAATGTATTTACATTATTTCAACAGTTTATTAAGCAACTTATCGTTGTCCAACACTGATGTGTCTGAAAATCTAGTAGGTTTTCAGAGACACAGCTATAAAATGATGCTTCACACCCTTGTAAAGGCTGCATAAACTGAGGAGTGTAGACAACATTGGTTATAAACATCAAGTGCATATTTATGTTGTAAAGTGATGTCTGCAAGATTGTAAATATGCTTATCTTGCATTACATTACATGCATTACTCGCATGGTTGGTTCTCTCACTGTTGCCCATCGTTCCATGTTCTATGTTCACGTTGTAGTTACACCTGGAGAACCACAGAGTGGAGCGACTGTCGGGTTGACACATTGCTGAGCCAACAAGACCGTCGACGTAGCAACCTGACAGGGCTTTGTGGAGGAGGCTTACAGACGAGAGAAGTGTACTGTGTTCAAGCCAACGCTGAGCTTCTAAAATACCTCAACGACCTTCGAGAAAAGGACAAAGGTAAAGTTAAGAGTGTTCCTAAAGACCCTGTTGTGTATGTATATTAACTTTTGAGTTAGTACCTGATATCAAGATGTCATATACTGTATGATTTAGAAATTTTAAAATGTGTAATCTAATTTGATGGCTGATGGTTGCATCCTTCAGTACCTGATTCCGGGCCCGATTTGTATCATTGCTAGCCTAGAGTTAATTGTAATTGATCAGGTACTGGCCATTTAGAAAATGATTGCTGGAAGTGAAATTAGTCATAATTTCACCCAGTTACTTGCCATAGTTGCTAGCAGATTACTGTGCTTGCCCATAGTTTGCGTGAAAGATCCCAATTTTCAGTAAAATTATGAAGAATTTCTGTTCTTTGTTATGTTCATTCAGTCACAGTGGGCTACTGACAGTTTTTTGAGATGTTAATGTTCCCTTACCTCAGTGGCTCTCGAAATGTGGGGTATAAGAGATGGGCTTGGTCACTGTGACCTCACACACTGATTACTGAAGTCCCAGCGTGAAGCCTTGAGCTGAGCCTTACCGTCCTTTGGGACCACGTCTTACGAAATTGTCCTCATAGTGCATTCAAAAAGACTCATCCTAGTGACGGAGACCATGATTGTTGCCATTAAAAGTTACAGTTACAGTTAAAGTGTTACCACTTGTGCTTGTTGGTTATATTTTATAGAGTTTGTGTAGTCTGCTTCATCCACTTCAGAATGTAACAGGGAAAGGGGGGCACAAAGAAATACTTTCTTATTTTCATTTAAAATGTCTGGCTGTTATTAAATAATTATCTGAATCTTACAACCAAAGCTGTCATCTAAACGTATAGAAATCATACATTTACCAACAAGACTGTACATCACTGTCACAACAGCGTTTGTTTTCATTCAAAGGCTTTATGGCTTTAATACCTGGGGGGCCGGTCTTTAGTCAAAATGCCCGGGCTGTTTTCTTTTGTCCCAGTCCAGCCCTGGGCACGACACGCGGTGAATTAATTTGAGAAGGTGCATCAAAAAATAAATGGCCGCGCCAGCGGTGCACATCGCAAATCAGCTCACATAGACACATTAGTTGTGCCTCTTCTTAATGACAGTATCTTAGCTAACAACCCCAACTACCAGATTCAACTTGTAATTGGCTAAAAATAACTTAGCCTACTGGTGAGAGGGACGTTGTTAGCTTTCCACATTCCGACACTTCAAAAGCTTCAGGAGCTGTCCGCTCAGCACAGCATCAGCACCACGGAAATACACGGATACATCCGTAGACTTGAGACACAATGCGTTTTCGGGACTTTCAGGTGTGTGGAACAATGTTTTATTTTCTGATCAAACCAGAAATCTTTAATGAGCAGCTAGATTTGTCTTAATGCCAGTTAATGCGACATCAAAGCAGCTGGAATCCACAGCTGTGCGTGTTCACGGAGCTGCATGTTCACCTGCTGGACATCACTACCTGACAAGTTTAACTGTCTTCAGAACATTGCAGAGGCCTTATTGACAGTATTTGGCTCTACATGTCTGCGTGAGCAGATTTTCTCTCACATGAGTGTCCTCGGGTAGCCGTCTGAATGTTGGACGCTCGGAGACCTGTGTCTCTGAGTGGGAGACTAGAGATCACATTAACATGTGTGTCTCTGTATTAACAAACATGCCATATTGGCTTAGTTTATTTTTCTTATCATTGTTGTGAGGACACCATAAATAGCATTTGTATTTTCTGTTGTACGGCTCATTTGCTGTTATGGATAAAAAGTGTCTTTTTTTGTTTCAAAATAGCTGATAACTATTCGCTGATAGCTGCCAACATCTGCAAACAAATATAATTCTATAAAGTGGTTCTATATAGTGTGTAACTGTTCATATAGAGTGTTATTAAATTTATTGCTAATACAATCATATGGCACACTGACTTTGAGGAAATTTTAAATGGCACTCGCCATCAGAAAGGTTGCCTACCCCTGATGTAGTGACTTTACCTCATTTCACAGCTTGTTAATACTGGTAACCTTTTCTTCACATACAACCAGCAACAAGCATTTTAGCATGTCTCTCAGCACAGCTTTTTTTTAAGCTGAAATAAAAGTTGGAGCTGTAGCACTTCTATGATTCTCCACCTTAATGGGCCACCAGTGTTGCAGACCTTCTCACCTAACAAGTGCTTCTTAAAATATGAAGTAGATCTCTTTACAAGTGTCAGATACTTACTATCATCCAGCTACAACATGATTTGACTGTGATGTTGTTCATGTCCTCTTCACCCACAAATTCAAAATTGTGCACACCTCCACAGACTAAAAGCTTTCTTCTCTGCAATCCTGCCAGCTGAGCTGCACTTGATGCTAG
Source organism: Mchenga conophoros (assembly GCF_057382185.1). Lineage (NCBI taxonomy): Eukaryota > Metazoa > Chordata > Actinopteri > Cichliformes > Cichlidae > Mchenga > Mchenga conophoros. The sequence goes on from NC_140536.1 coordinate 33,340,517, forward strand.
TATGTAGCGACTCATAAACGACAGAATGCAAAACAAATATGGAGGAGATTTTTTTCACAACAAATACAGTAAAATGTAACAGTAACTGAAAAGGGGTAAATAACGCAAATCTAAGTATACGAACCTGAATGCACTAAGGAGTTACTCTGGAATGTGTTAACCTCAAGACTCTTACTGATTTACTGAATAATGTGGGATGTGATGGATTGACTGTTTTGGGCTCTGAAGGGGGACGTGCCCCTATATTACTTAAAGACAGTCCCAGTGACTTTCAAAGAGTGAGCTTTTGGATTTAGAAAAAGAAGACATCACTAACATTGGATTAGGACTCTCGGAACTGCAGAGAAAAAGTCAAATTGTTAATAAAATATGCTCTTTATCATATTTTATGTTCTTGTCAAAGTCCAGTTTTTGTATTAATGTGTAAGGTTTCCTCTTTGAGGCCAGTGAGTCATTCAGTTTTCAACCTTTTTTTTGTCTGTTGTCTGAATCAACCGAACGGACATATACTGGAATCAGCAACCCATGACGGTGCACAGAGTTTGTCTGTGTCACGGCTCAGCCTCTGACTCATCTGACAGAGCAGCAACTCAATTTTTCTCCATTTTTCTCTGTCACTTTCACACAGAATGGGAGGTAAAAAATATATATCTTTCTTGCTGCATCTCTGTATGTTTATTAATAGAATCAGGTCCTCTTTTCTTCAAGATTCTGTAGGTTTTATCTTGTGAATTTGGACCTTCACTTCATTTTCATGCTCTTAAAAGCATTTTTTAAAAATCTACATTGACGTGATGTGTAGTCATAGCAAGTAACATAGCTTTTCTCTGCATACTGTTAAAATGTTGCAAACATGACTTCAGAACTTGTTATTCTACATTAATTATGGGAATACAAAATATAGAACATCTTAAACAGTACTGTAATTTATTGTTATTTGTGAATACAGCAGAATGCTAAAAATGCTGTATTTTTGTGTAGTGTTACGAGCTTATGCAAAGGTGTGATGTCCATCATCCTTCATTCCCTCAAAAAATCCAAAGAATTGCGATTACTCAAACACAGCACTCTAGCACTGGTCAAATGTTAGTGAAATATGCATACAACATTAACCTCATGGGTCTTCACCAAACTGTCCTCAGGGTCAAGGTCATATTTGTCATTTTAATAGGGACTTTTCCTTCTAGAAGACCGGCCAGATTTGAATGAAACAGCATTAATTCCCCTGGATAAAACGGAGCCTTCTCAGTGGATTTTAATTCTCATTAGTTTAACAAATGACAGCAAAGCATAACTTACTTTCTGTGCTTCAAACATTACAAGAATCTGTGAATTGTGATGGACCATGAGGTGGGTGAGTTATTACATCACTGATGTTCTAATTTTCTTTTTCATTTCAGTTAAAGCTCCGTTTCATTTTGTAGCTTGAGTCCTTCCATAACTCATCTCAGCAAAATCGTGTTGCTTGAAGTCCTAACATTTCATTGAAGCTTGAAGAGGTTGTTTTTATAGATAAAGTCTACAGTACTTTAGTGTAATATGAGTATAGTTCATAGTACAATTTAAGTCTAAGGATACTACAAGAGGAATACTGAAACAGCAGCGTAATGCCTTGCACCACCACACAGTGGTTGGCACTGTAAGCAAGAAGGTTCAGGCTGGAATTTACATGTTTTCGGTGTGCCTGGTGAGATTTCATCCCACAGTTCAAGAACATCCTTTTTAATTAATGGCTGTTTTCAAATTGGCTGTAGTTGTGGGTGTTGGATCAATAAAGTGCTTAGAGTGTATAGCATAAAGCACTATGTGAAGGTAAATGTGTCCTGTTGTGTAAAGCACTTTGAGTGATAAGTGGGATGAGAGAAGTGCTACTGTATGTAAATTACTCTCAATTTCCATGAAAAGTATGATGTTGTAAAGCTTGTACTCTATGCCACACAGTATCATGACAGTTCTGTTGTGGTATCTGATCACTGGATGAGAACACAAGTACACTCTGCATATACTGTGGCTGTCATGCAGAAACTTCCAACTTGTTGCTCAGTTTCAAAATCCAGATTTTCTGCAGGTTTTTGAATGATTTGTAAAGGCTGCCAGGCTTTTAAGTTTATCTACTTGAAACCAGTTAGAAAAATTGATCATTAGAAACATGCTCACTCTTTTATGCACCAAGCTGAGGTGTAGACTTGGTGTACATTTGCAAGTTTTATTACACTGCATGTTTAATCTGTGTGCATTAAAGTTAAATTAACTCTTTAGCAATAACCCACTACTCTGTCTCTCGCTACCTTTTTCAAGTGTTTTTATTTTGTTGTGTTGTTTTTGTGGCCTGCTCTTCAATTATACAAACCTTATATAGTTAATTTGTCAAAGAAATCTAATTTTGTCAAGAGCGCATATTGATCTCGGGAGGCTGTCGACCATCTTTCCTCTATAGCGTAGCCACAGCTGCATACATCAGATACTACACCATCACACAGCCTGAAACAAATCAGTCTCAAGGGTAACTCAAATAGATTTGATCAAGCACTGTTACGTGACACTCTTGCATCCTCCAATCCCCACACACAGTGTATAAGAGCTGCAGGCCCTTGGTGGGTTGGTAGCAGATAATTGCATATCATGTGCTTGCAGCAGCCAACATGTTGACTCGGTTCACGTCCAATATTATGCCACAATGTTTTATTTTTATTAATACCTGTTGTAGTATTTTCTTTTCATCAGCTCGTCACGTAAACATTTTATACGGCCTTTTACTGGCTGCCTCTCCCTTTATATCAGGGATTTGTCTGGTCCTGTGACCTGCTTTGACTTGTCAGTGGACACAAGTGTAAAGGCCTCGATTTCTGACGCTCGTCAAGCCAGCTTAGAGTCAAAGCTGCCCTCTTAAGGAAGGTGTTAAAGACATTAGTTGAAACTAAGCTTATGGAGCTCAACCATACTGATCACATGAGAGCAAGTGACAAAGTTTAGGAGGAAGTGAGGTGCTCAATTGCAACTGGTGTCAAAAAGGGAGAGATGATCTTCTCTTGCAACCAGCTGGAGGAAGTTAAGAGGAAATAATATGAGCATTACTCGTATCTCTCAAACTACTGGCTCACATGGAAGAGAAGCAGTGATGAAAAGAAAAATGGAAAGATTATGATTTAAAAAATGGGATGAAACAACCAAGTCTAGGCACTGTTTTTCAGGTGCTAGTACTGACCGCTTTTAATTGTGGTAGTATTTTGGTAGTATCACAGGACTGCATAGCCCTGTGAAACAGCTGAGTATACCCCAGATGCTAGCCTAAAACACTTGATTCACTAAGTTCCTGAGGAAGTGAGTAGGAGTGATTTATACATTTTCTATTAGATTTATACCCCAATAAACTAAAAGAGGTCGTACCACAAATACTATTTTTAAATAGACCTAGTTTGTTATTGGAGAACTGTATCATTAGCATGTTGTTACTAGCCCAATAGCAAGCCAACTAAAGTTAGATATATATAGTCAGTCCATTTTTATCAATTTGATTGGAATATATAATAATAAATGAAATAAGCTGTATTAAAAACTCAAAGAAAAACTGTTATGTTGAAATTTCAGAATAATTTATGAGCCCATTCCTGTTTTCAGACCTGCAGCTGGAAAGCTTTAAAAAACTATTCTGAACCAAATCACTGTTCTGTTTCATTTGTCAGTGATAGATTGTGCTAACACTGATGTATGCTTTGCAATATTTCATTATGGTTCCAATATTAGTCAAATTTATTTTAGGTAATGCTAAATTAAGTAAAGGGAAATTACTTGTAAAGGAAGCGAAAGCAGCACAGATGCTTTAGCACTTTTTATTTTTCAGTGGTCGAATTGATCGGTGGTCCTTTGGCTCTCTGTGTGTCAGCTGTAATTAAAGAATAATGAGTCAGGTAGCCAAGATTAAATCCATCGACAGAAACTGTTCAAAATATAACCTGTGATGACAGAAATAATGTATAACCTTCCAGATGAAGTTCTGTTAGGTCTATTGAGAGGCTGTGAGGTACACGATGATACATCTGAGGTGTTCATAAACTCTGTTAAAGATTACGCTGCACAAGCATGTTGAGAGTGCTGCGAGAGAGACGTGCGTGACTTGTATGTGAGAAAGTGTGAACACAGACAAACATGTACAAAGTTCTTATCTTCTTGGTGCAGGATTTCTTCTCCCTCTTTTGGGGGGTAACCTCACAGCACACCACTGAGACAGAGAGGCAGACAGCAGCTCAGCGATGTTTGCTACAACCAGAGCTTGTCACGGGGCCGAGTGGCCTGTACTGAACAGGACTCAGGTGCAGAAACCCATAGCAGAGACAGCAGATGATGTAACAATTTATTAGGTTTAAGTGCAAAAAAGAAAACGTAGCAAAGACAAAAAAAAACAATAAGACGTGGAGTTTGACGAGGCGTGGCCTGGGGAACGTGGCTAGGGCGAGGGAATGAGGCCTGAGATGCGGAGTGGAGCTGAGCAGGGAACAGTCACACTGAAGAGAGAAGATAGAGGAGTTAGGGAGGTAGTGGAGGCAGCTCTGAAGTGGCCAGTTGTAAGAGTAGCAATTCTTACTTGCAGTAGGGGACATGGAGTGTTGAGAGGGGGGTGATGAGAATCCAGGGGAGGCTGAGTGGCGTGGAAAGGCTGGCCTGAGATCTGGGGCTTCAGATGGAGTGTGATGGCAGGAGGGCAGGCAGGTGAGGCACAGAGAGATTTTCAGAATGATTGCTTGGTATCCTGAGTCCGGAGGTGGAGCGTGAGCCAAGGTGAATACAGCAAATGCGTTGATGACAAACTGGCAGTGAATGAACATCAACGTGTGGTTTAAATCCCTCTGGCTTGATTGCCTGCAATAGGCTCCAGGTGTGCAGGAGCTGGAGTTGGCCCTGCCCAGGGGCGGATCCCAGGTCAGTTCAGGAGCCTTATGGAAATTCCAGCCACCCACCGCAGACCATGACAGAGCTCTCTTTCTCTACCGTCTCATGCATAAATATCACTGTGCTAAAGGGCTGAAGATGCCCTCAAGCCCTGATCTGAAATGAGCTTACTACCTCCTAAATCTTAACAGTAATCTTTATGGGGGAGAAGCATCGATCTGACCCCAGATCAGTATCTGGGGTCAGAAGTAAGTAATATCAGCTGAGCATGAGTAACTCTGGGTGTTGGTATGCTGAAGCATATGGAGATATTTTGAAGGTGGTAATAAAATCGCAACTGGGGATTAGATTGGCAGAAGATATAAAAGCAGTTTTTCCTCGAAAGACCATGCTTCTCACTGTCTTTACAAGGGTATGATGAAAAGACAGTTATTTTACAGTGTGCCTACAGTAATCTACAGTAGAAGTTTTTTACACTGAGAATACAATTATAATTCTAAGGGCTATAAATCATAAACATTACAGTGTTTCTACTATATGCTGTTTAAATCATTTACAACTGTAAATATAAATACATTATATACATGTACTTGCACTTAATCACTCTAATCAGCCACTCAAATGGACAGTAAAGCAAATGCAATAATTAAGTGACTCTGAATATGGCATGGTTGTTGGCGCCAGATGGCCTGGTCCGAGTATTTCAGACACTGCTGATCTACTGGGATTTCCCACTATAGCCATCTTTAGAGTTTAAAGACAATGGTGACAATGGTCTGAAAAAGAGAAAATATCCAGGGAGCCACAGCTGTGTGGAAGAAAATGCCTTGTTGATGTCAGAGGCCAGGGAAGTCATTACAGACGAGGTCTTCCAAAGCAACATAAACATCTCTAAATGCACAACACATTGAACCTTGAAGCAGCAGAAGACCACACTGGATGCCACACCTGTCAACGAAGAACAAGAAAGGTCAGAACCTGGCACACTTTGGGCCCCTTAGTATCAACTGAGCATCTTTTAAACAGTCAAGATTACCTGGGTATTGTTGCTGACCTTAATCATCCTTTTATGACCACAGTGTATCCATTTTGTGATGGCTGCTTCCACCAGGATAACACATCATGTCACAAAACTCAAGTCATCTCAAACTGGTTTCTTTAATGTAAAGGCTAATTGTACTCAAGAATGTGCTTTACAGGAACCTGATCTCAGTCTAATAGAGCACCTTTGGGATGTTGTGGAATGGAAGTTTGATTGTAGATTTGTTGGCTGCATAACAAATCTATAGCAACTGCACAATGCCATCATGTCAGAATGGATTAAAATCTCTGAGAATGTTTCCAGCACCTCGTTGAATCTGTGCCAAAAAGACATTTTTCCAGAATCGTGTTGCAGTACACAAATGTCTTTTTTTATTCACAATATAAGAATGTAAAAACAGAATTTTGTAAATTTATAGAGACTTGCATGTTAAATTGTTTTGTTCTTCTTTTTACTGAACAAGTATTTAGGCCAAAATAAGTGACAGAAATGATCAATCTGAATCCCAAGAAAGTGATGAATATACACGACTTCTGCCACGCAATTTCTCATAAAAAGTGCAGAGAGGAGAAAAGGAAAGCTGCTGAAAATATTTCTAGACAAACACCATTTTATGCATTCACAGAGCAATTCTGTGCAGCATTTTCAGTTATAGCGTGGGCTGGCAGATGCAGTCAGCAACCTGCGGTGATCGTATCAAACGACAGGTTTTGGGTTTGGTCTGTATACAGACAGTGTAGCGTCAGAAACTGACAACCCTGCTGTGACGACAAGACTCTCGGAAGCTGGGCAGAGTCACTGCATCTGGCTGAGTTTCTCAAACGCATAACTGCTGTTCAGTTTGTGCTAAAGGGACTAATTTCTGTTTTGTACACAATAAACAATGTGTTGTTTATATTTATGTGTCAGGTTGAAATACCTTAGCATGCATGTATATAAGATCATTAAGTGCCTGCTTATAGGGGATTTGATCACTAAGCTCTTTCTAGAATGTTGTTCTTTACCTTTCAATATAAAGTGCCTTGAAAGAACTATTGTTGTGATCTTTTGCTCATAAATTAAGCTTAAATGAACTTTTTTCCTGTCTGCAGTGAGCAAACAGGCATCAATTAGCTCTGTAGCTCGTGAAATCGATCTGCTGCTGTTTTCAAATACAGCCAAGAGCATTTTAGCAATTGCTTAACCGCTCCTTTAAATACACAGACAGGCTAAAAAGTCGCAGTGCATAATCACAGCTAATGTTTATTTTCACTTTCATTACCTAGTCTGCTGCCGTTAAGTTTGAAAAAAAGAAAAGTGTTAAAAAAAGTAATTTCTTTTCATGTGTCAACTTTCTTATCTAAGCTGATAAAATGGCATGCTCCTAGGGTCCACGTGGCTTTCCCTCTGATTTGGCCTTGTCGGAAGAAATGAACCATGCACAGCAATTATTTTATGCTTTCCACTCAAACCAAAGATTTGATCTGCATTTAATTGAACATGTTTGGGTTATGAGGCTCAGGTCTGCTGTTGTTGTTGCATTAGTTTCTGCCTGTCTCTGTTGTGCCGTTTCCCTCCCTCTGTTTCTTTGATAGTGCCTCTGTCTCCCCTGTGTGTGCGTAGCTAATAGCGCTATCTCCCTTGTAATTGCAGCGGGTCAGACCCAAAAACAGCAGAAGCCTAGTGTCCCCCCTCTTCTCTCCATCACCTTCCAGATTACAGGTAGGTGTTTTTAGTCATGCTGTCACAAAGCCCGTCTCCCCGATTTATGCGTCCCCCGCCTGCCTCACCCCTCCCTCCCTTCTGTCTTCTCCCCTCCTCCAATTGCTTTCATCCTTTTCATCTTTCCTTTTGGTTGTTTTTTCCATTTCCATTTCCTTTTGCCATGTTTCCTTTGCTTTTCCTCATGCATTTCCTGTCCTAACCTCTTGGTTAGTTTGTAACTTCTCCTCCATTCCTCTCCCTTCTCATTGCACCAACTCTTCTTGTCTTCTTTCTTGTCAATCTTTTGTTTCTTCTCTTTTTGCACTTGTTTCCTTTCCCATCATCCTACCCTCATCTACCTTCACTCCTCACCTCCTTTATTTGCCTTTTTTTGTTGTTTCATTTGGTTTTTATTCTTTCTCTGGCTCTTCTTTTTTCTGTTTCCTTTTCCGCTTTTCTTCTTCCTTGTTCTTTTTACAGTAGACTTTGCCCCAGCTGCTGTAATGCTTTAGATAATTTAGATAATCATAATCACGTTCAGTATACACGAGCCAGTTGTGCAGTTACAATCCCAAACTTTTGCTCTCTTGCCAGTTCTTAGTGTTGTTTTCAAGTAAAACAAAGGATGACTAGTTTTACACCAAAGTTCTGTTTTCTACTGGATAGAAGAATTAAAGCTTTGAAGGAACTGTAAGACAAACTTTGTTCCACTACAAACGGAATACGGATAGCAAGACGTTTTCCACCGCTGCAGACAGTAAGCCGCACTTGCAAGAGGGATTTTTTTTCTACCGTTGTCATTTTTGCACAATAGAGAAATGAACTCATTGGAGAGTACACCACAAAATGGACTAACAGAGAGTCAGGATATTCTCCAGGATATTTTCTCCCTTTTATAGAGAGGCTGATACACTGTCAGCCCCCAATTTAGTATTCACAAATGGACTGATGTTAAAAGATTGAAGAGAGTGTAGTTCTCCAATAAGATGTGGATTAACAGTGGCTCAGCAAACTCAGTATTTGACTTTCAGTGTATTTGTAAAAGGAATTAGACATTTTGCATTTCAAAAGGCCCTTCTGCCTTTCCCTGTACAGTTCTGAGGGATTTATGATTTGGCTGTCCTGCCTATGAGAGACTTTAAGCTTTAGATGTCTTGTAGGAACAGTTGGGATACAGGAAATAAAGTGCTTCAGGTTGAACATGAAGAAGAGGGTTTTTTTTGTTGTATGAATCGTTAAATATCTTCTTTTAAAAAACACACTCCAGTATTAATTACAATATTTCAAAAGTAGAGATCAATCCATACTCAGACAAAGCTTCTGATATGTATTTTTCATCATCTTGTTTTCAACCAAGAATCAGTTTTCACAGAGAGCGGATTTTCTTATAGGGGCAAAATCTACTATAGCTGTACTTCCTATTACGACAGATGGTGCCAATTTATTCTCCTACAGCTTCACATTAAAACCAGACAAAGTCCGCCCACATTGTTACAGTTAATTTAAGTTCATGTATAATCATTTATATTTATGATATTGTATTGTGTATAACAACATGTAGTTAAACAGGGTTTTTATAGTTTCGTCTGTTGTATCCCCACAGTTCACCTCAAAACATTTAATTGCAATAAGTAGGAAATCTTAAATCAGACCTGGTCAACTTTTAGCTCATATTTTCATATTTATGTTTTAACCATTCATAATGGTCGGCTCACTATTTTAAACATTCATTCAGTACCTTTAGCTACTATTCAAATATCTCCCCCTGTATAGGCCACGTTTCAATTATTAAATTAAACAAAAATAACTGTAATAGTTAATCTTTCCAAGTAGTGAAGAAGTACCTTCTACAGTACTTGTCATTATTCCTGGGAATCAGTGTTTTATAGTTATCTTTATTAAAGCTATATAGCTCAAAAAATGGTGAAGTCAGAATTTTGCGCAGAATGAAATCTGATTTACAGGCTCAGCTTTGCAGGTTTTCTGAGTGTAGCTGCAGGAAGAGAGGTTCAGAAGTGTCCGTCAATGTGGGGAGCTTCAGGCAGAGGGTTGGACTCGTCTGCTCAGTGAGCCAGACTTCTTCTAATCAGGAAAACCTGGAAGCATGAAGCTGGTGTGCTGCTGGCTTCATGCTTTAAAGGGATGATTTAAAATTGTAGGCAACACACTTATTTTCTTTCTTTAAAAGTTACATGAAAAGATGAAGGCCAATCTCATATCTGTCTGGTAAATATGAAACTACAGGCAGCAGCTGGTTGGAGACGGGGAAAAACAGCTAGCCTGCTTCTCTCCATTACCTCCAAAGCTTATGTCTCATGTCATCAAGACAAATTGCCATTTTAACACTTGATTGGTTCAGCAAACCAACAATCAATCAGTCAACAAGGTGTAACGGGTTAATTAGCAAACTTAAAATGTTCTGTTACGGAGCCAAGCAGTTTGTTTACCTCTGGTTTCAGGCTTCATGCTAAGATAAGTTAACTGCAACATGAGTCAGGGCTTTAGTAGGATCACCTTTGATCTCTATTTTCTGTTTTGATTACATAATTGTTCCATAAACAAAGTAGATATCAGTGTAGTGACTATCTGTCTTTCAAACATACAACACCTGTATGCTTTGCCATTTGACATGTCAGGAATGAACTATTGTTTTGGTTGTGCAGTCAGCTGAAAGCTCTGTTGACAGCACATTTGCAGCTGGCATGCCACCTGCAAGCATCTTTTTTTATTTTCCACAGTCCAGTGAATGGTGTCTCAACTTACATGCAACATTCTTTTAAATTTTCTCTCAGAGAAGGGACTTTGGGTTCCCAAGTGCCTCTTCAGCTTGTTTGGCACCACGTAAGCATCAGTCAATTCTCCCAACACAGTGTGAGGGCTGTTGACACCCCTGTTCCGACTGAGGTCATTTGCAATAGTTTCTATGGACACAGAAAAAAAAGGGATCCATTTTTCGCACCATCTTCTCTGTTCTTCTTCACGTAATGTAGTTACTCCGGTTTGTCCACAGGCAAAAAAAGTGATTTTTTTTTCTCCCAGTTTTGCCAGTTTGCTTTTATTTTCTGAGGGAGCGGGAGTTGTAAAGATAAAAGCAGACCTTAAAGGCAACCAATCTAAATGCTGATGGTGTCATTGTTTGGAAAATACAGTCAGCAGTTGGTTTCACTTTCCTGGAAAAAAAACCTCTCCATTCCCTTTTTGCATCAGATTAAATGTATTACTTTCTGCTAAAACTGTGTAAACAATACAAATGGAAAATATGCAATTAAGCTGAAAAACCTTAAATTCTGCGTGTGGTCAGGCTTGTATCAAAAGTCCCCTTTCTCCTAGTCTCTTTGTTCATTTCCTGTCAGCCTCTAGTCTCACGAGGCTCAAAAGGGTGAAGGGAAAAAAAGAAAAATGTCTCTGAAAGCAGAAACATCCACTTTGAAATGACACTTGCATGATTTTGTGCATGAATAAATGCATTAACTTTGTATCTTCAGGAACTCCACACATCAGATTTATTTATCATGATGCAGATGTGTAGAAATGTATTCTGCACAGTTGTCACAGAGCTGTTTCTTGCACGGTGATAGCATCTCCTCTTTTCTTCCCCCCCAGAGTTCAGACTGGCATGCATTTACCAGTGGTTTCGTGGAAAGAGCTTTTTTAGAATCCAGCATGGCATGACTAGGAGAAGTAGATGCCAAATTACACCTCATGGAATAAACATGAGCCAAGATATTGTCCGTGTTCTCTTACACCTTTAGTGTTGTATTGTTGCCTCCTCTTCCTATGTCTCCGTTGAGAGTCCGTGGGCAGGGCTCCATAATGTTTTATGCTGCTAGCAAGGCGTTGTACGAGATAATCATTGCTAATTTATCATTCTGACATGCTAACAGGGAGACGATAAACAAAACAAAGGGATAATAGTGTCTACTTCACAGGCATGTTTTGTTTTTTCACTGTGGCTCTCATCTACCCTCTGCAGGGATTTTATGCCAGGAATAAAAGCAAATAAGCATTTTTGCGTCCCTTGTTCCTGCTCCTTTCAATGCTGCTAAAGAAGAAAAATTCCTCAGAATTAGGCTCATTTTATCTGCTGCTTATTGTGTGTTTCCCTTTTGTTTATCTGCACAGCCTCCCGCCCAGTGGAAAACAAGCTGTGCGAAGGTCCAATCCCCAACAGATCCCAGCTGTGCCAAATCCCCTGTCCCATCGACTGTGAGGTATCACCATGGGGTGCCTGGGGGCCCTGCACCTTTGAAAACTGTGATGATCAGGCTGGAAAGAAAGGTACCTGAATGGTTGAAATATGTAATTCAGTCCAAACTATTATAGTCAAAAGGTGATTGCTATTTCTAACTGCACTCTATTACGTTTGGCACTGTGGCTCTGTTTTGCACCTCTCAATTGCTCTACGTTTGTGGATCTGCATACATGTAATGCATAAGCTGGGGGAGTAGCAGCAAGACTCCATGGCGTGCACAGAACAGATCGGCACTATGACATTCAATTCAGTTCCATTTATAGAGTGCCAAATCAAAACAACAGTTGCCTCAATGCCTTATATTGTAAGGTAAAGACCCAACATTAATACAAGTAAAACAGAGGAAAAACCCCAACAATTATATGAGCATCTATGAGCAAGCGCTTTGATAGTGGGATTTCAATCACCCTGCAGCCTAGACCCATTTCAGAGTAACTGAGTGAGGACTTAGGATCACCCGATCCAACCTTAACTATGTGCTTTATCAAAAAGGACAGTTTTAAGCCTAATCTTAAAAATAGAGATAGTCGCTGTCTCTCGATTCCATACTGCAAATGGAAGAAAGCAGTCCTACATATTTGTTTAATATGTGCATTGAAGGACATGTCCTGGTCAAAAATGACTCCTCACAGTGTTATTGGAGGGCAAGATAATGACTCCAGTCAGTTAATTTAGTCAGGAGTTGGGATGGAGGTGGGTTTCAAAGCAGGTTGCAGATTCGCCAGTCACATTTTTCCCTGGTGACCAACAGTTGCCAGGGAGTCTCCGAGCGGTCTCTAAGCCTGCGTGACTGAGGCCTCAAATAGGGTATCAGCTGAGCCTTCAGCTAATATGAGCTGCCATTATCAACTAAACTGTCTCTGTCTGCTCTAAGTACTATACTCAGTGTGTCACGTTTTAAGCATTATTATGCTTTATCGAAGCTGTTGTATTACACTGGTTTAAAATAATTACAGACACTATCTAAGACCGGCTGTTCAGTGTTTTTTCCTAAATACTCCCCCTTCTCGCCTCCATGTAGTCTTCATTATAGGAGATAAACAAGCCGAAAATAATTTGTCAGTCATCTGTCACCCTCTTGTGCTCCTGGCACCGAGATAAATTCTCACCCGATTCAATATTTTGTGCTGAAAATACAAGAACCTCTTAAATTATTCCTTGTTATTGTTTCTAATAATTATTGCTCAAAAACAATGAAAAAAGTGGCTGCTGTGTATTAAATGCTGCTTGTACACCATCCATCACGTTTGTTATCTTTTTGTACGAGGCCGTTATAATTAGAATGCTGTAGAATAATATGATTGAGCCTGAATGTGCTTAATGAATATGCAGTCTTTATATCGTTTTACATTAAAAAATATTCTTATATTGGTTTTCACCTTACCACATAGCTTCAGAGAATATTGCTGAATTTTTAATGACTGATTGTCTCCAGTAGTAGCAGGTCATCTTGTTACAGAATAGGTAAAAAGCATACAATTTCTAAGGAAACTACAGCAGCCTAATTACATTTTCAGTCTAAAATGTCCCTTTGTTGCATCAGAATATGGCAGTCTTTGTTCATAGTGTGAGTGAATAACAATGTTTATGCAAATATTGCACATAAGTATAAACTTAAGCAATGAAGTGAAATCATAAAGGTTTCTTATTGATGAGCCATATCAAGAAACGAACCATCAAACAAACATTTAAGTGCTCAGACTTTAGTAAAGTAAAATGTAATGTAAGATCTCACTATTTGTAAAATCCTACATTAATAATATTAAATTAATTAATAGCATAAATCATTTTATTTTTGCACTATTTTCAAGTGGCTTTATTTATTTTTAAGTGGATTAATGGTTCAAAAAGATGCTTACTTATGTTATACTGGAACTTGGTGCACACTCTCAGACTCCAGTGAACAGAAGGTTTTAACAGTATTTGGTTGGGAGTCAGAGATGACCATATAAGTAATATCTTGTCTCACTGATGTAGGAAGAAGACTGAGTGCTCAAAGAACTCTGAAGCCTGACCTTTTGGCTTACAGGGATTACTTGCATATGCACAAATGTAATTTATTCAACTGTTCACCATGTTTTGTTAGAATATCCATCACTGTAACAGTTTTTATGAGACAGAAAGTAAGGAAAAACATGAAAGGCCCAGTTTAAACAGAGAAGTAGTTGGTCTACAGAGAAATACTTGCTGTATATACGATTGTTTTAGGGGTGTAGCTGGTCAGCGTGGAGCCTATTTAATTCATTTGTCTCCAACCTAAAAGGAGGCTTATTTATGCAAGGATTTAAAGATAAATCTGAGCGGTTGTGATATTATTTATAGTGTAGTTTAAAAAAGATAGAGAAAACCTCTAGAGGGGAAATTACATACATGTATTGCATGTGCTAACCAACTGCTATCAAACCCACCTGTGACAGATGAAACTAGACAATTTTTTAAAAAATATACAATGTGTATGATTAGAAAAAATTATCACATGATCTAAATAAATACAATGCAATAAAATATAACTTTTAACATGTAGTGGAGTAAGATGAGGACTATTTTCCCCTTATGTATGTGGTTGTGTGAAAAAACTAAAGCCTGCTACACACACAAAAGTTTGTCAGTTGTGATAACTGTCTTTGCACTGCAGGTTTCAAACTGAGGAAACGACAGATTACAAACGAGCCAACGGGAGGTCCTGGAAACTGTCCACACCTTGTGGAGGCGGTGCCATGTGACGAGCCCACTTGTTACGACTGGCAGCTGATCAGTCTGAGTCCGTGCATTCCTGATGATGGGAAGCAGTGTGGCTCCGGCACCCAGATTGTGCAGGTCCAATGTGTCAACAGCAACGGTGAGCGAGGAATGTTTAATCCTAATGTGCCCCACATTTTCAAAATGAGCTGAGTCATTTGTTAAAAACTAACCATACTCTTGCTTACAGACAGTGTTTGTTGGCTGACATTGATGCTTGCTCCCTGCGCATCCTTGCATTTTGCTGCGTTTTCGACCCACCTTGATTTGCAATAAAAAGAAATTGCTGGTCTGACCTTGCATGAAAAATCCTATATTTTCAAGGTCACCTGTCCACCGACCCTGCAACTCTTGCAGCACAGCGCTGTACGTGAGGAGATTTCCACAACATGACTCCCAGTTGCCATTCGTCTTTGTGAGGAATGCTCTCCCTTGGCTCCCCTTCCCCCCTCTCCCTGTTAAAGCTCCTCTACTTCTCTACTTTAACGCTTCCTCGGTTCAGCGTTGCTACCTCTCTCCTGCCGTCTCTCTCATTACAGTTTCCTCTCTGCACGCACAATTAAACCTTACTCGCTTTAAATCAAATCAATCCTCGAGCCCCAAGTCTTAGAGTATCTCGTGCCCTTTGCTACTCCCTGATTTTTACTGCTTCTCTTTATTACTGTAAATCTTTAATATTAAGGGTGACCGAGCAGAGATACTTTGTTGAGTTCCTCTTGCCTTCAGCTATCAGACATATGTATGACAAAATAAGTCACAACACACTATTGAGTTGGGGGGGTTGAGCTGCTGTGAGCTGTGCATCAAATGACATGGCATGTTTATTTAATCAGCACGTAAAGTTATACTGTGATGTTGTTCTGGGAATCTCATTCAGTTGCAAATCTACTCAGTAAATCTTGAATTTATGATGCAGTGCAGTGACTTTGTTCATGTTTTCCACACTAGAGAAGTTGATTTGTCCTTCTAACGTCTCCCACAAATCTCACTTCATGCATCAGCTGCAGGTGCTCAGTGAAGCTGGGCTGCTGGAAACTCTCCCCTGTACGGCCGGAGTACAGCAGAAACTCTGCACTGTTCTTTCACACCATGACTTTGGTTGATTGATCCCCGCTCACATTCACTCCGTCATCTGATGAAAATTGATTTGTTCTGTTTGGATTTTTTGCTCTGCTTTTCGCCTCAGAGATTTTTCACTGCAATGCTGGCTGTATTTTTTCTCGGAGTGTGTCCCAGCCATAAAAGAAAAGGCCACACAGCCAGGCCCCAGACAACAGACGAAGGTCGATACAAATCTTATTGAAACTGGCTATTGATATTCCCCATGCTGACTGCCTGCCCACTTAGACAGGGAGCTGTTTCTTCTCTGCATACTGAGCATGGAGGTGTTCCTCTCATAGTGGGTGTTCTGTTCATTCATGTTTCCTCTGTGCGAGTCTGAAAACTGCTGGGGTCCCTTGTCACTTCTTATTTTCATGCCTTCTTAGTTCAGTCATGATTGGTTCACTGCGTATCTGTCAAAGTGACATCTTAATGCAGAGTCAGGCCCAGTCTGACTTGTGAAGCCTCTCTTTTGCTTGAATTTTCAATTCACTCATTGAAAGGTTTACATTTGCTTGTGTGTGTGTGCTGCCGAAAGAGGAAAATATTCTCCGCCTGGTTCATGGCAACACATGAAGCAAACCAGACAAATGTGTGGGTTATTTTAATCCACTTAAGCGTGATACCAGCAGCTCATCAATAAACCATGAATAGTTGTGTAAAAATGTGGGAATTCCATGTGAATTTGCAGTTTCCATGTTCAGTGCCACTTTGTTTGGAGACGAGCCACAGTCAAGAGTGCATCAGTATGAATATTTTACAGCTAATCAATTTAAAAGAGTCATAATCATCTGTCATGTCAGTATAAGGAACATTAGTTTAGTTATAATCCACTGCCACATTAGGGAAATTCTCTGCAGAAAGAAGATATGCTGATGTGACACATCTACATTTAAAATGTTGTTGTTACTATTAGTGTCATTATTATAAGAATTGCTATAACAACCATTTTAGCACATTTCCCCCTCCCTCTCTTTGGGTCATCTGTCTTCTGATAAGCAGCCCCTCGTTAATAGAAGGTTTGAACAGCATACACCCCGATGACTCTCATGTTACACAGCATTTAAATTATTTTGCCATTGTTTTAAAATGTTTTTAATTTTTGGTGAGGGAAATTTTTGGACTTATGGATTGCACCCGTACACTACAGATTCAAGCTTACTAGAATTTGCTTCTAACTTCACCCTCTTGTACGAACATGATTACTTCTGGCTCCATTTATACCGGTTACCAAAGTGATAACATTGTAGCTTCAAGCTTAGTCCATCTGTTATATGCAGTCTGTTTGGTGGTTTAGACTTCTGCAGTGTAACTTTATGCAACTATATTTATTGCTCAACTTTTTTGAGGTCTTTATACATTTTCCATCATTCATGTTGATAGCTTCAACAATCTCCCTACAGGAATTTGTTGGCATTTGTGAGTTTTTATATTGATATTGTGACTATTATTCCCGATAATGAGTCGATGAGATGATGTGATGCTTCTCTCACTGATAAATTCAAAAACTGAGTATAAACATTGGCCTTGAACAAGTCGATCACAGTAGTTGCAGATGCGTCCATTTATTATTTGACCTTTGGCTAAGTTTAATTTAAGAATCCACATTAGTAATATTTTATCCATTAGATGAAACAGTGAAAAGAATAATAGTCCCTCTTTAACTGTTGCAACCTGTGTGCTTTTTATCAGATATGACAGATTTATTGCCATTAGTTCACAGGACTTTAGAAAAAAAAAGTTTAATTTCAGTTCTCAAGCAGCACAGTCATATTAATAATTTGCGCACGCCCAACCATTATAAACTAATGTTTCATAACCATAATCATAACACCCAAAGCAAAGCTGTGGCTGCAGCCACAGTGATCGCTATGTCACCGCATGGCTGCAATCATAATCTCAGCTACTGCCTGTCTCAATCAGCCTCAGCAGCATTCAGTGAGAGAGCTGGGAGAGCTCCTCTATTTATCTTTCTAACTGTAGTAGTACAGAGTGTGTCCACAACCAGCGCAGTCTAATACTTAACATAGTTTTACAATACAAAGTTGTCTTTTTGCATAGGTTAGATTGCAAGATTAGATTATTATGAGGTAAAACAAAAGTAAAATTTTACACAGTTATCCCTCTGAAGGCTGACATTGGGCCCCAAAAACGACAGACCTTATATGTGGGACAAGCCACAAATTTTTGAAACCAAAAATGTGATTGTTAATAATACATTGTGTTTAATAAGCATATCTTATTTGGGGCTCAGTAGAATTTACTGTATGTATGAATAGACATACAGCAAAATAGATCATGCATAAGACTTGAATGTATGAGTAAAGTACAGTAACTGTGACATTTTAAGCTACTTATGTACAGTATTTGATTCAATCTGCTCTCCGGGCTTTTCCTGTTTAAAATCTTTTGTCTTTTCTTGTCTTCGCATTACACAAAAACAATTAAACAAAACCAAGTTTATGCTGCCACTTGAGAGAACAAGCGTGACTCAAAAATCTAAAGTGGGCCGTGTGCTTGACATTGTGCCATCAATTAAGACACACATCTGTTCACTTTCTCAGCACTTCCCTCCGCCTCTGTGCTGAAATGTGATGGGTAACAATGAAATTCTTGCAATGAATGTTTTCTGATTTTTTTCAACAATGATAATCAGACTTTTAGAGCAAAATCAGAAAATTACTTGTGTTTGTGTTTCAGGTCTTTATCTGGTTTATATTTCTCTATTTAAACTTTAATCAGTTTTTAATGTTCTTGTTTTGAGTCACTTTATATATTCACTTTTAGACATTTTCTTTGATAAAATGGCCAACACAAGTGTTTAATTACTGCATATACTGCAAAGCAACAGGATTTAATTGGGATGTTGATGGTAAGATAAACTGGGAATGCTTGCCCTTTATTACCTCAAGCAGGACGGTCATATGTGCTGCTTGAGAACTGAAATTAAACATAGGTAATACTAATGGGGCTATAGCTGTAATGTTATGGTTTCATGTGTAATATGGAGGTGAAATAATGAGTGAACAACTGTTTGCACGCAGAACCTGTTGAAATTTTCAGATGGTAGATTCTGAGTATTCCACTATACTGAGAAAGACATATCGAATAAACTGAACCACCTGTTGCACCTTTCAGCAGACAACTTTTGCTGAAATGAATACTGTTACGGCCCTAGCAGGGCCTCCTCCTGAAGTTGCCTGTGTGGGCATGTCCTACCAGCTGTCCTGCCTTAGGTAACCACCTTTTTCTTTTGTACAGCTGACTCACATCAGCAATTAAAGGTATTTAAGGGCAGAGAAAGGTGAGCTCTGGGCCAGTGCCATGTGAATGGTTGCAGCTACTGAGCTGTGTGTGTTCGGCTCCTACTTGGTGGAGAGGAGTGTGTTTGGCAATTTATCCTTCTCTGGCTTACTTCTCAGTTTAATTGACCAACGTTTGAGTTTTGTTTCTTTAAATGGTGATAGCGGCTTGTCCGTCTCTTTTAGTTAGTACTAATAGAAACTTTAATAAAACTCTTTAATTTAACCATCTTGCCTCTGTCTCCTTTTTCTGACCCGGACACATTTTGTTACTTCCCCCTCATCGCCTAGACCCCTTTTAGGGGAACGTTACAAGTGGGGGCTCGTCCGGGATTTGAACCCGGGACCTCTCGCAATACAAAATGACCATTGGGACTTAGAAACACACAAATGGGAGTTTTGAATGTATTGTAATTGCCAATAACATCTGGAATTTATTTAAAGCACTTGTTCAGCTGGTTTCTGTATGATCAAATAGATCAAATCATAGATCAGATCTGGCAAATAGAAATGTCTTGTGATTCTTATTACAGAATACCCCTACTAGGTGCAATCAAGGTGACTCAGCCTGTGTGTATAGTTAGATAGATACCCACTGCAGAAGTGCATATACTCTGAATTGACCTGTAACGCTGAAAGTGGTCCAGATGTGCACAAGCAAAAAGCCTTGAAGGAAAGATCAGCCAAGTATAACTCTGTAACTTTATAAGAAGAGTTGCGTAATTTTATGATCAGTGATTATCATAAGCAGATTAAAACACTATTATCCTATTTTTTGGGATTACCAAGTGATCACCCCAGCCTCTCGACAAGCGGCCATTTATGGGCTTTTGACCCTGTTGTATGTTCTGTTTTGCTTCAGGAGAGAAGGTGGAAAGAAATCTCTGCACGTCTAACCCAACTCCAGAACCTGTGCCCTGTGAGGTGCCTTGCTCAAGAGACTGTGTGCTCAGTGACTGGACGTCCTGGTCCACTTGCTCTCAGACATGCTCAAGCAAGACCATTGAGGGCAAGCAAATGAGGACCCGCTCTATTCTGGCCTACAATGCTGGGGAAGGTGAGTCTGGACCCGCCAACAGTCGACTGTTCATGGTATATGGAAATATATGGAGATGAGGCCTGAATATTGGCTTAGTCACAGCCTTTCAAGTCGTCCTTTGCTGTCACTCTTCGAATGTCTGGATTTCACAGTTCTTTGCATGTGCATTTGTCCTTATCTCAAACAGTCTGCTTATCTGTCCTGGTGATTATTTCTGTTGGTCTGTCTCCTCGCCTGACACTCACTTTTTTTATCTCGCTCTAAGATCATTTCTCTGCATATGCTTATTCTCTCTCTGGTTTTAAATTTCTAAGAGCGTCCTCCGTGTTTGTTTGTCGTCCTTTTTGTCACGTCTCTGAATGTTTTATCTGGGTGTGTGTTTTCCTCACAGTCACTGCAATGGTTGTGGCGTGGATCACTGTGATGGAGGGTAACATTTGAAAACACATTTTGATGGTAGCTCTTGTATCCCTCTAGCTATGTGTCTACATGCAGAAAAATTAAAATTGTTAGTTTGTTTTGAGCTTTAAAAAATGTGTACATTACCATAACAGCTTTAGGGTAGCTTATAATTGATTTTGAATTTATTCAGCCAGTTGTAATTCAGTCAAGCCTTGTTAGTGTTAGCCATGTGTGAAATGGGTGAACTCTGTTAGCAGTTTTCAGTTGTTCTGCTGTAGTATTAGCTCATCTAGTGCAGACCTCACCTGCCACATTAACATTTCTGACGTCTGTATTTATCAAAGGTCTTTCACAGGTGCCGAAGTTTCCAGAACTTTATGGTAAATATTTGACTCTAGGCAGACTGGATAAACTGTAGTTGTAGAGTTGTAGTTTAGATTAGCTTTAAACCCCTACTGTACTGTGACACAGTTTTATGAACACACAACAATACCAGAAATCTGGACGCTTTCTCTCCATCACAAGTTTCCCCCCCCGGAGCAGATTATCTGATTAGAATTTGCTCCTTGGCAGATTTTTTTTCTTAACCCATGTGTTACATATTAATGAAATATTGAGGAAAAAAATGGTTGGAACTAAAGAACTGCTCAAACCTTAGGACACAGGGCTCTAATAATATGCATCCACCAATGTTTGCATAGAATTCTGTGCTAATTTTAATAAGCTTAATTAATGATCTATTTAGCATAACTGCTTACATTTAATTCTGTGGTGATTATGGTGGGACTGTGGAAAGCCCAAGTGGCTCTTACTGTTTTATAGTCATCAGTTGAATCACATTCAAGGTGCATGCTAAGTGGCAGTTTCTCCAGCAAATTATAGTTTGTCTTGCAAACATGAGTGCATTTAAATAACTGATGGAAAGGTGTCAGAAAATATGCAAAAAATGATGAAAAAACAACATTTGACTCTACCTGTCTAATAAATACCCAGTAACGACATGTCCCACATTCAGTTAGGTTCATAAATCTTTGGGAAAAGACATGATTTTGCCTCTCTACACCACAATACTGGATTTTAAATTAATCAATATGTGATTAAATCACAAGTATTACATGGATTACAGACATTGTTCTACATAGTCTGATTGTACATATGTGGTGATTCTGTAAACAATTAACAGCAATGTTTTTGCTAAATCCCTTGAATTAAAGCTAAAAGACTGCACTTAAATCACATATTACTTGAATTATAAACCGCTGTGTTGGTGTGCAGAGCCAAAACTTTGTCTTTGTCTAGCAATTTATGGACCAAACTGTATATGCACCATTATTTGTCACTGCATCATGTGAGATGTGTTTCCTTTAAACTGCCTCACATTTCCCCCGTTGTCCAGCAAAACAACATTTTCTAGGTCACTGTTCAGCCACAGCTGAGGCTCATTTGCAATACCATGTCAGGCCAGTGTCGAGTTTAGCATTGCCCCATTGTTAGTCAGCTAAGGTGGCATGGCGCAGTCAGCAGAAAGGAAGTCATGCTCAGGGGCTATTAGGCTGGGATTTGTCAGAGTTGGCAGTCTGTGATTCAGACCCGACTGTGTGTACACCGCTACTCATTTAGGAGCTGGCTTTCTTTCAACTCCGGCAGAGAAATACAGGTGTGAAGAATTCGCAGTGCTGCAATGCCCCTCAATCTTTCCTGAAAGCCCTAAGTGTCTGCAATTACTCTGAAACAGAGATGGCTCTCTCAGCCCATCGATCCAACAACTGACTGACTGCTGCCTTACAAGAGAAAGGAAAGGGACATGGGCAAAGAGGGGGCATAGCGATGGCAATAGTTAAAGGTATTAAACACTAAAGTAGTGGACTAAGGAGCTTGGAAAGAAAAGCATCTGGACTTTGAGTTGCTTGAAGACGTTTCACCTCTCATCCAAGAAGCTTCTTCAGTTCTAAGGTCAATTGGTGGGGAGTCCCAGATTTAAGCCTAGTGGGAGTTTCACCCCAAAGGGGGACAAAGGACCCCCTGATGATCATCTACCTAATCACATGAGCCAAGGTGTGAAAGTGGGTGTGGGTCCCAATCAGCCAGGGTTTCGGGTGGGTTCATTGTGAAACCTGGCCCCACCTTATCATGCAAATTCCTGAGGTCAGATGACCCAGGATGTGAGTGGGCGTTAAGACGTCTGGGAAGGGATCTCAGAACTGGATTATAGATGGCAGACAGTTGGTGTCGTAAACCACCGCTTCTGTTTAAAGATGGTCGCTCACAGTGGCTTCTTTCACTCCTTTTTCAAACCATCTGTCATCTCTGTCCAAAATGTGAACGTTGGCATCCTCGAAAGAGTGACCTTTGTCCTTTAGATACAGATGAACTGCTGAGTCTTGTCCCGTGGAGGTGGCTCTTAAGTAGTGCATTAAAGCTGGACTTATGTCTTGCAGTAGTATACACAAACATCTAAACTCCTCTTGTAGACATAATAAATTGCCAAAGGTTAAAACCTAAATCCTGAATAAGCCCTGATAAAGCCAGACCAAAACAGCATTTGTAACATTAACATTCAACAGGGTAGGACCTGCAAGTATTTTTTTTGGTAAATAATGGTTGTTTTTAACATTGGCAACCCAAGATATGTAGTAGTAATTTAAAGACTCTCCACCATTTGACCTTAGAACTGAAGAAGCTTCTCGGATGAGAGGTGAAACGTCTTCAAGCAACTTAAAGAAGTCCAGACGTTTTTCTTTGCAAGCTCCTTTGACTACGATGACCTGGATGACTGAGAACCTTCACAGACATAATTTAAAGACATGTTTTTTTTTAAAAATCACTATTTTTCCACGACATGCCAGCAAACATGGTAACTTTTCAGCCTTGTAGCTTTCACCAAAGCACGTTTTGTAAGATGTTGCTCATAACTAAACAGATGTTTTTAAGGACTATTATTCATTTCTGGTCATCTACATAAAAATCACACACGTCTCATTCAAACATTAGAGATTTTCCAGGGCTATCTTTGGAGGCTTTTTGGAAAAAGTAAAATCAAAATAAAAAGTTTAGGCTCCCTCTTTAAAGGAAACCCCTGATACCCAAAGGCAGCAAGAGAAGAGAACTGATCATGCTGTCAGTAAAAACAAAATGCCAGATACATCTATATTATGCATTATTCTGTTTTAATGAAAATTGGGTGGAAAAGCAAGCAAAAAAAAAGATGCAGTGATATTTTGAGCCATAAGTGCAGTGCCTGAAATAAGGCAGATGCATATAAATCAACCAACATAAGCCTCAGCGTTTAGCCTCGGGGGAAACAAATTCTTGCACCTTTCTTGAGACTTGAAACTGGCTCATTTACAGTTTCTCTTCTAGCTTTTTATTCAGCAATTCTCACCTCCGAGGTGCAAGAAAAAGATTTTTGATTATTAGGTTGTCACAAGGTATTAGAGGCTGTTTAGATATCTAGATATCTAAATATTAAACTGACATTGAATGAGAGACTGGGTTAGAAGTTTTATATTGTTTGGTCCCACAAGAATAAAACTTTCCTTCACTAACAAAACCTTTTTTTTTTTTACTGTCAGCGGTTACATGTGAGGTGTAAAGTGTTTTGTAACAGGCTTAAAAAAGAACTTTTCACCTTTCATTTTTTAACCAAACTGATCCTTTTTTTTTTTTTACTCCATCATCACCCGACCAGATTTATCCTAGAAAATACCTACAGAGAGGAAACAGCTCCATGACTGTCTCATGCTTGAGAGTGTATGCAAATAACGATCTGAGGCTGGTAATTCTAATTTTAAACATTGTCAGTCTGCTATTTGGTGCTGTGCAGCCTAATCCGTGTAAAGTAGTTTTACCTGAACTTTTACACTGAAAACAGTGACTATAGTAGTGCTGGGTGATTCTCTTAATTAGCATTACATGATGTGTTTTAATCAGCTGTGAAAACAGAGTACAGGAATGACTACTCCTGTTTTACCTCCTCACATGAGAACACTTTTAGAATTGCTGTCCTCACTGTGTTTTGGTATTCTCAGGTGGCGCCCTCTGCCCGAACAGCAGCACCCTTCAGGAGGTTCGGAACTGTAACGAACACCCCTGCACAGTTTACCACTGGCAGACGGGGCCCTGGGGCCCTTGCACTGAAGACCCCTCCACCTCCTCCTTCAACACTTCTGTGGGGGTCCCGCCCAACAGTGACGGCGAGGTTCCCTGCTCCATGGGAATGCAGACTCGCAAGGTCATCTGTGTCCGAGTGAATGTGGGCCAGGTGCCACCCAAGAAGTAAGCTATGTTTCTGCTTTCTTTGAGCACTTGTTTATGTTGGCTTTTAACCAGCGTATAGCCATTTAAATCCTGCTACAGAACACTGATTGCTTATTTCCTGCCTCTCTGATTTGTAGCTGTATATAACTGTGAAATCAACTCCTGGAGTGCTGTGTTGTGATGAAAATTGCTAAGTTCTCAGACCTAAAATCCACTTGCTTTGAACAGTATTTCACAATCATGTGCTATCGAAGATAGAAGAGGAGGTGTGTGTTTCCATTTCAAACGGATCTGTATGGCAGCTGATTTGACTGATTTGGACACTTTTCACATTCAAAAGGAAGAAACTAATCAGTGAAATCTGTAGCAGCTTTGAGGAAAAGACGACAGCGAGAGCTCTGCTTGTCTTTTGATGAGTGAAATGATGTGTTAAAGAACCCCTTGTGTTTTGGGTTGTTGCTTAATGAACACAGAAATACAGTGAAAATGAAATTTTAAAAAGCCCATCTTACATGCTCGGTCAAACAGTTATGTACGAGCATTTGTTTTGGTGTGTAATGGAGTATCCAGGACATTGAGTAAATTATTTGTATCTGTTTATTTTAAAGGACGTCAACGGTTAACTGTACATTGCAAAACAGAGACTGAAAGTCGATGACATTAAAAACACAAAGGAGAAGTCAGAAAGCAAGAGATGAACGAGAGAGACAGCAGTGGGTGGGGAGCAAAGTGAAATAACGAGACGCTGAGCAGACTCTACGTGAAGTTAACTCCCAATTCCTATCTCCCCTTTGCAGGCATCCACAGATAAATAAATAATCTCTGTCCCTGAAAGTCTAATTAACCCTGCCGTTTTGGGCGCTGGTAATTTCTCATTGATGATAATGACAGTAATTAAATGGGATTGATACTTTAAGGCAATTTAATCATGGGGGAGATGAGAGACAAGATGTTTGTGGTTAGCTCTGAAGACCACACCACATGAGGCGAATTCAAAACACAGAAGCGTTTACTTTAACATCCGCCAAAAAGTTCATCTCTAGTCTGGTGTCAGTTGTGCTTGGCTGATTCACATGACAACAAAAGATAAAGGAGTTGATCTGCGTTTGTTGCGTTTTGCAGAAAATAAATCCAAGGCAAATTGATTTCGGCCCTGCAAAAATAAAAACAAAAGGTCTCCTAATGTGTGTTCTCTTATGTTAAATTAGTTCCTTTTGTTTCTCGCTATAATTCAGGACCAGCGTAGTTATCACTGAGGAGAGGATGGCAACATCAATTATTTAAAGGGTCGGCGCGTGTTGAGCATGTTACAAGGGAAATGTGATTCATGGAGAACAACACAGGATGAAATGAAGATTAATGTCCAGTTCAGCGGTGGCTGCTGGAGCAGCTGACCCAGTCAGTGAAGCTGCAGAACAGGGGTCAAGATCCTGGAAGTCTTTTATCGTGTGTAGTTTAAATCTACACTCCTGGCAAAGCTGGAGCAACAGATAAACACAGGCTCAGTGGCTTGGAGAGTGGGAGGTGCAAATGTGTCAAGGGTAATGGCTCTGAGTCTCTGACAGAAAGAGGTTTCAGTCAATTTGTTTCCATTATCTTTGTTTTTACTGCTCAATAACTTTGTATAATCAACTGTAATTTGCAACAAGGGCAAAAGAGCAGCATGTAATAGTGTCACTAGCAGAAACTGAAAAGAAGATATTGAAAGGGGACTCCTACTGTCCCTCTTAGAAGGAGGTTATTGCTGCTAACCTCAGCTGAGCCTGTTTGAGGTTTTGAATAATGAAAGTCACACAGGCACCTTAAATAGGTCCAAAGAGTTGTTTGACATTTTCAACCTTCAATGGAGATTGGTTTTTCTGTGACTTAGTAATTGAATTATTTTGGTGATGCTGAGTTCTGTGTGGTAACAAGCTTTAAAACAAGAGTCGCCCTTCAGGTAGTAAAGCACATCCACACCCATGTAACAGGAGGTCTGTCATGCTCATAGTCTTTATATACTCAAAGGATTATTGTTGCTGTAATTCCTTTTTTATTTCATTTTATTTTATTATGGAGAACAATGACAAGACATTTCAACTGTTTATAAAGCAGCTGGGATGAAAATGAGTACTCATCAAGTTTGAGGCCATGATTCTCAGTTGGATCAGGGGTGGAGTGCCTAATCTCAGCTGGAGAGGAGTTGCTACATCAAGTGGTGGAACTCAAGTAGCCTATATCGGGGTCTTTTCTATTTTTGAGTGGGAGATTGAGAGACCGATTCAGGTAGCACCTGTCGAGAGGTGGAAGCTGTACCATCTGTTGTGGTGAGAACAGGTCTATAAAAATTAGAAATCTTTACTTGATTCAACCTGATCTCAAGTTCAGTGTCGTCTCACAGGGCTTCCAGAATACTTGTTTTACTTGTTTTTGACTTCCTGGAAGTCCACGTCAGACCATTTGAACTTGACAGTGAGCAAAAATGAAAGTTTCTTTCAAACTGTTCTGAATTTTATGTGGAGGATCATCACTGGTAATGAATTGGAACTCCAGCTACAGCAGCATGCTTCTTTTCAACAGTTTCAAGTTGAAGAGTACATGTTTTTCAAGCCGTACAGCAGCATGGCAGGTGAGGAGCGAGGCTGGGAGAATTCTCACTGTTTCTTTGTTTTGCTTTGGGGTTTTTTTGGCTGTACAAACCTGAGGTTTCTGGAAATGCAGGAAGATCTTTTTGGGTACTAAAGAACAGTCTTTGATACACTGGCGTTGTTCCAGTAACTATTTCAGAGGCCAAAGTAAAAAGGAATACTGTAATGGGACCAGACTGAGAAATCTGAAAATATCAGCTGTGCCAAAAACAATGCAGGAGAAAAATACGTTGAATGTTAAATCAAGTAAGCAGCGACCTGATTGACAGGCGTCTCTTACAGAATGAGGGTGGTTAATGTTTGTCAGACATAAACCATTTATGTAAAAAGAAATTACAAAACCAGAATAAGAGTGTGGACAAAACAGAAATATTGTATTTTCCAAGGGTTTTTTTCATTTTTGTTTGTCTTTTCTTGAAGAGCATTTTTATGATTAATTTGATGAAATACATTCAAACTGAAAAGGAAAGGCGGGAACTGGAATATGTATAGCAGCCAGCTGTCCCTATTCTTCTCAGACCAGCCAGTTAGGCAAAGAGAAAATATGGTGGGTATAAAATTTTTTTACTTCTGTACCCGACCTACTTCAGGCTAATGTCTGGTTGCAAGAAAATCAGATGGATGAAATGAGTGTCAGGATTACTCAGCAGTGAGAAATCTCAGACTGTGCAGAACTTTTTGTAAATGACTGAAGATGGAAATAATCATATTTTGACCATAGTGGATCTGATCGAAATGTATTCGCAGCTGACAAAACACAGCCCCTGCTGCAGAACAGAGGCTGTGTTTTGTCAACATAACAAACAACACTAAAAAGGAGACCTGAAATCTAGAGCCAGAATAAACATTTGTAAATGGCCTGTACTGTGTGGACTTAAAAGTGCATACAAACACAATTGTTGTTGTCTTTGTTGTTGTTGTTTTTAATTTATCAGAAAGACCAGATTTTCCATTAGATAATGGGATTATTGGATGAAACTTTTCTGGCATCCATCTCCAACTCACAGCCTCTTAAAAGGGATGCGACTTGCAGTTGTGTTTAATGGGTTGTACCTCGGAAAAAGTGTGTGCATCATCACTGCTTGAGTTTCTGTCTGCCTGGGGGCAAAAACAGAGTGACAGATACTGAGAGTGCTGTCAAACAGAAGTCTCTCCACAGATTGTGAGACGGCTTTTCACGGTTATGGAAGAAGTTAGACTTCAGGGCTGGCAGAAACCTTTCCTGCTAGAAAGCATTCTTGGAAAACGTCTTCTTGGTTCGTACTAGAAACACAGGAAACGCACATGCGTAAGCCTTGGTGACTTTTGTTAACCTTACAAATGTGTGGCAGGATATTTGGTGGAAAATAAGTGAAAATAATTCAATTAATAATACACATAACATGAACCCCAGTCCCGTGTATAAATCTTTCCACATACTAGCTCTGAAAAGTCGTTGTGCCTTTCCCATTTTCCCCGCTAGCTGTTTCCACCTCTCATCATTGAAGTGTCATGCTGTCCATGGTGCTGAAGACATTTTCTGATCTCCTGTATATATGTGTGATGCAAAGTAGCTCCCCTGAATTTGACCACATTTTTGTTTTATTCTCTCTCGTTTTTGGTGCATTTGTGCAGTTTTAATACTGAAAAAATAATATTAAGTATATCAAATGTTATTGATCCTCAAAGTTAGGTATAGAAAAATGGTTCTGAGCCAAAATGCTTATTTGATTTGAGCTTTTAAGAGTCTGTATATATGTTTTTCTATTTCTCTGTGCCAAATTTAGACCCACTCCTATGTATGTCAAGGACTTGCAACTCAGAGAGTTTTCATAGTGAAGATAGAATTTTACATGAGGTAAATAAATACACTCAAGTTATTGCACAAAAAAATCAACAAATTCTAAAAGACGCTCATCGAAAAACGTTCATGATTAGTTTTGACAGAAATACACTGATGGCAGAGTAAATGCATGGATTGGATTAAGTTTAGCAGACCTTAAGATGATCTCTGCCCTTGGTATTCTCAGGGCAGCCAGTCAAATCAGCCAAAGCAAAGATTACGTCAAGCAGTGCAATAAAAAGAGAAAAGCTTGGCCTAAGGCTATTCCTCTACCCAACTTCCTGCCAGCTCACGTCTAGGAAAATAAAATGAAATAAGTCTCAGGTGTGCTTAGCAATAGGATACAAGAGATTTTTGCGCCCACATCTTCACAGAGACTGAGCTTCATCACAACAGCCTGGATCAAGCTTTTGTACTCGATGGGCGAGGAGGCAAAGCAGACACTGGAGAGAGATCTCAACACCAGCAACACCGAGGATACGTGGCAGGCGATTCAGAGCATCACAGGCTACAAAAGCAGGAGCGCCCCCACCATGTGTGAGCCCACGTTGCCAGATGGGCTGCATATTACCCTCGCTTTGATCTCCTCAACAAAGAGTCTTCTGTAAGGTCGACTCTACCTCCAGAGGACCTGCCACTATCAGTATCCACAGAGGCTGTGAGAAGAATCCTCCTGTGGATGAATATGAGTAAAGCTGTTTGGCCTGATAACCTGGCCATACACTAAAACACGCTATTACTAACATTTTTAGCATATCATTTTGTCACTGTTTCAAGACAGGCACAATTATCCAAAGGTGCGTAGTGTGTAGTCTGAATGCCCTCCAGCACTGATCCCCATTCTGAAGTAGTGCTTTGAGAGGGTAGTTCTTCTGTGCCAGCCTCGCCCCTCACTAGATTACATTCAGAACCAACAGAACCACAGAAGGTGCTGTGTCCACTTGTCTTCAAAAACCTTGAAAATGAAAACACCTACATAACAATTCTGTTTGTCAATTTCAGCTCAGTATTCAATACTCCCCCATGAAGCTGACTGGCAAACTCTGCACTCCAGGATTCGACACCGTGCTTTGCAACTGGATATTGAACTTCCTCCCAAACAGAATCCAGACAGTTTGAATTGGCAGTCACACCTCCTCCACTCTATTCCTTAACAGTGTGCTCAGTTCCTTCCAGTTCATGCTGTACAGTCATGACTGCACTTGCAGGCATGAAGAGAACTTTAAGGTGAAATAACACCAGCATCGTCCACCATATTACAAACAATAATGTGAGTTAAAATCAGGAAGTTGAATCAAAACTAGTGCACAGTCATGAACTACGGAGCACCGCAGGGGACATGGGAGAAAAAAAAATTAAGACGGACTTTTGCGAGATCTCGCAAAACACACTCGGGATCTCGCAAAACTTTTGCGAGATCTCGCAAAAGTTGAATTCCAACAATGGCGGCAGCTACTTAGTTGTAATATTACTCTTTCTGGGTCACTTACAAATACACTTTTAAGATATTTTGAGGTGTGAATGTAGTTGTGTAAACGTCAGATACCTGCTCGGTTTACAAGACATCACATATTTGCAAAAGTGCTCCGACGTTTTTGGAGATCTGACACCCACTAGCTCGAAGCTAACGGGAGGTCGAGACCTACTACAGCCGGGAGGAACACCGCTTTCCCGGCACATCGTGCCTCGACCTCCCGGTCGGCTTCGAGCTGCGAAGAATGCAGCTAAAACTTTTGCGAGATCTCGCAAAAGTATTGCGAGATCCCGAGTTTGTTTTGCGAGATCTCGCAAAAGTCCGTCTTAATTTTTTTTTTCTCCCATGTCCCCTGCGGGGCTCCGTAATGAACAGAGCAGAGTCATGTTTAAAAAAAACAAAACAGTTGTTTCGTTTAGTAAAGAGGATGCAAAGACAACTAAAAAGCCATACTCCTCACAGATTTCCACTCTGGTGAAGAAAGCTTCAATGGAAGAGAACTACTCCAGGAAATTTAGGAAGTAGTTTTTGTCAACTTTTACAGAGGAACAGTAGAACGCATCCTAACTGGAACCATCACAGACACAAAGAATGGGATACGGATGGCCCAGTATATGAAGGATTTGCAACGGGTGATTAAAATCATTCAGCCACATCAGTGATATCTGCGAGGTGCGGTTTCTCTGCAGAGCCCAAAGGATACAAGAAGACAATACCCACCACAGCCGCGCAGTCTGTTCACTCAGCTGCCATCTGGCAAGCAATGCAGATGTGTTCAGTGCTCTAGCACCAGACTTCAGAGCAGTTTCTTTTATTGGGCTATGAAATTATTAAATTCATCCTCCACACTCCCCCACAAAAATAGTTTTACGACTTGGTTATTTATTCATTCAATTATAATTTTTTTGTGAGTAACATAATGAGATTTCATCTGTAATTTCATTGTACATTTTTTGTTACATTATAATAATTAAACCGGTATCTTGTTCAAAGTCTTGAGTTTGATTTATCTCATGCCACAGTCACTGGAAGGGGTCCAAGCTTTATTGCACTGCAGAAAAAGGCTCTCTGACTGCACAACTTTGCCCTTTTTCTTAGCCTTGAACACTTAAAAGCTTTGGATGCTGCCCTCAACTTTCACTCTTCACTCGGAAATTACTTTGACTTTGCACTTTACTGCGGCAAACACTGCCACCGAGATGGCTTCTTCTAATGCAATTGCCAATTAACATATACCAACCAGCACATTCTCTGCCATAAAGACTGGCAATCAACACTTTAACTGAAGCAAGTTTCTAAAGAAGCACAAGAAAATTAACAGGGTGGAAAGGCATCAGGAGTTTTTGGTCAAAACAGAAAGAAGAGGCAAAGCATATGAAACTTTTTCAATATTTCAGGAAGAGCACAGATATAATAGGAACTTCCACTGATCACATATCACAGTTACAATCACAAAGGTGATCAGTAGCACAAATAAGGAAGTTAAGAAATTTGGTGACATTAGTGCCTGAATCCAGGTTAAACCAGGTTGAGCAGCAGCTTAATGCTAACGTAATGCATTAGACTTTCTTTCTTCCAACCCCATACATGTGATATACAGTAATGGATTGTCTTATTCTCTGGGTCATCACTAATTAGCTTTGCTAAGGACAGATTTAGGCAGGAGACGTTCGTTAAGATCTTATCAGAAATCATGTGTTTAGTAATCAGCTTCCGTGCCTTTCATGGTTCCTTGTTGTATTGTTTTTCAGAGACTATCTCTTTATGTGGGGTGTTGTTATCATCCAGTATAAACTTAGAAACAATCAAATGCTTCTCCAAAAGTGTTACACTCAGACTTGTACACTGCAGATTTGAAGAGAAACTGTATGAAGAGTGACAAGTACCTAACAAAGACAATCAGAGTCAGCTGGAACGAGCACTAGTCAGACGTCAGCAGTAATCAAAAAGGATATGACACATACAGCATAGAGAGATGATGAGAGATGAAGTTTCACTGGTTTTCATTTATTTATTTGCAATGTATTTTACTGAAAACGACTTACAGTACACACAGAGAAATGCCCCCACCCTCCACCACCATCACCACCACCTTTTTTTCCTGTTAATGTTCTGGAGACTGTTTTTTCTCAGTCAAACCTTATAGGACCCTGCTCCTAATCCAAACATCAAATGTGCTCCGACAAACATGAAAAATGAAACAAAGATAAAATAACTTAATTGATCTTTTATAATGGTTCCACACTTTATGTAATATTTACCACCCTGAGATAACAACAGGAAAAGACTAAAGTGAGACAGCTTGTTACTAGAGTTGAGAACGTTAGATTCATTCATTAGTGTGTGGACTGAAAATCGAGCAGTTGCTGTTCTGTTAGTTGGACAATCCTTTAATCCATTACTGTGGGGGGGGTGCAGAAAATAAGCCTAGTGTCAGTTCAGACAGGCCAAAAAGTCAAGCGCAGCTACAATCCTGGCTAAAGTACTTTAGTGCATCCGAATATCAAATGCTGATATACTGCTGGATGCATTATTTAAGCTGCTTTAGCCTGCTCACAGCTACTTTGCTTCTGCCACTTGGCAACCCGCAACCCACCTCAGTTCTTTATTCTATCAGTATAGTATCTATTGTCACGAGTTCCTTCTTTCTTGTTCCCAGTTGTTTCAAATTATGGTTTTCTAATATGCTGATTCTTTCTTGGACTTGTACAAGCACCTTACAGCCTCCCATTCACTGCTTAAAGAATTCTGACCTTTTTGTTCTATAAATCAAGCGATTAGTTCAGCGAGAGAAGATTCATCAGGTCTACTTTTAGTAAAACACATATTAGTAGCAGTGTGTGATTTACCCACCACATGGACTGAGAAAAAGCTTCAGTGACGCTTGTTATAGATTCTACAACTCAAAATAAGGGCAATACCAGAGCCGTACTTACAAATTTAAGTAACTGCAGGTGGAAATAACAATCTTCTTTTGACTTTGAAAATAATTAATTTATCTGATTTAATCCCCTCTGATAGGGAGGTGACACCATTTTCTCTCCCATATAATCATAGATACAAACCAAGCCACAACTCTATTTCCCTTCACATATAAGTGATAGTGTGTCCTGCAATAACTGATGAATCATGAGACGCGCAATAGCAGTGTGTACAGTGGGAATTTACTCACTACAAGGCCTACAAGGTGACCCTTTATAGAGCCTACACGCCAGTCAAACAGTTGGAGAGAATGCCTGATTTACAATGGTGGAAATTCTGTTTAATAATTAAAAATAATTGCTCCATCATTTTCCCTTATATGTTCATTTATGTTGTGATTAGGGATGGGTATCGTTTAGGTTTTATCCAATGCCAGTACCAAACCGGTACTTTTGAAACGGTGCCGGTGCATAAACGGTGCTCGAACCGGTGCTTAAAGAATGGAGAACACAAAATTGGTCCAAAAACCTCTCATGTTCAGCTGTTTTTTTGTGAAAAGATAACAATGTTAGCCTTTTCTGCAGCTATAGGGGATTTATGGTATCACTCTTGGCTGGAAGCAGTGCTTAATCAATGGAAAAAAACACAAACTTTATCCAAAAACCTCTCATGTTTAACTGTTTTCCACTTTTTCTTTGGTCATTTTAACCTTTTTGGCCAGGGTGAAGGGAGTATCTGCCATCAAACAAGAAGAAAGCCGCATGTAACTACGACGGTGTTTGCTAGTTCACCTTACATGCATTAATGTAATAACGTGGTTAGCCTACTCAACGTAAATTACACACGAACAACATTAAGCTACTCACTCAGAGAAGAACGGCTGCTGCTGCCATCATCATCCGTCATCATTTCTGCTACACTGGCAGGGCTAGGGGCCAGGACTCTACTCTTCGGGTTTTTGGGGGGATGTTGCTAACTCCGGGTCCGATAACAGGCACCACACCCGCAGTAGATGTGCTCGGTGTGAAGTCTCGCAGCAAGCTATCAAATACGGCGCATTTCTCGGCTTTTAACAAAATGCTATACGTCGCCAGGTGTTTCATCAGATTCGAGGTGTTACCTCCTTTGCACAGTATCACAGTATCACCTTAAAGCACTTGTTGCAGGCTGCTGAGTTTGCATATTTTGCTGTGAAGTACAGCCAGAATTTGACCGCTTCACCTTGGGCATTTTTAATCAGTAGCTCTGCTCTAAAGGAACGTACGTACCTGGGCCCGCCTACTATCCTCGGAAAGGTAAAATGATTGGCTAGAATCCAAAGTGTATGACATCTCAGGAAAAAAACGCACCGAAATAAAGCACCGAAAGGTGCGCTGCTTTTCGGTCTGGTTACTACAGTTTATGTCAGAACGATACCGGTACCCATCCCTAGTTGTGATGTGATGAAATTTCAAAGATCATAAGATTTTTTTTATCCCTCATGCCTTTAGCCATTTGCATTCCTTTTTTTTCCAATTATTTATCCAATTTTTCCCTTAACTTGTCACGTGGTTGTAGTCTGCCCTTGTTATTGTATAATAACCCCTCGAGATTAAATTTTCTGTTTTATAAAAGCACGTTATTTTACACCACTTTTTCCTTGTCCAGAATGTTGTGACGGCTCTGGTTTCCAGGCCTTGTTTTCATCACTGGCATTTTTTCCTAGGAGTGAGTAGACACAGATGTTTGTTTGTTTTTTTTGTTGTTGTTTGTGTTTTTTCCTGCTCTACATGTCTTCATCTGGCACAATCTAACTGGCAGGTACTCTTGATCAGTGCACCCGTGGGATCCCAGCAAAACAAACAAACATGGCCGCCCGAACCCTCCATATGCAGATGTGCCCCGTCTCATTCACAGATAGATCTGTGCTGTCTTCCTCCCACAGTCTCAGGCAGTGAACCTCACAGAGTGCATGTCACCCTCGTACACACAGTCGCACATGCGCAAGCAACCCATACACAAACACTGACTGTCAAAGCCCAAAGACACAACAGAGACAAATATGTCAGTGCCTCGGGCTTGGGCTGCGATCATCCCTATTGAGAAAGCTGTTGTGGTGTGAGGGGGGAAAAAACAATAACATCTGCTTATTGATTCTGACAGTGTGTGCTGACACACACCGACTGTGCGTTTGTATAATCACATTGATGCTGTGGAATTTGTGAAAATGAATGATTCATGATTATGATGTTGGACAGTAGCTGTATTAAGCCCAGTCAATCATCTTCCTGCCATGTTTTCTAACGGAGGTTGTGTTTACTCTGGTTTTGACTATGATAGATAGCTAAAAGCCCTTGAGACGGAGGGCCATAAGATGCTAGTGAAAGGGTCCTTGAAGAACTGCAATACTTTTATGCTAAATTAAACTAATGATGTTCTTGTTTTGTTGTCCATCGTTTTGATAATGAAATTAATTAGGCCTTATCTTTTCCCACCAGACCATGTTTTTGTGTGCGTACACTTAAAACTACTGACATTTCTTTGCTTCGAATCTTCATCCTGTTCAACCATCTGCTCGTTTTTCGAAAACAGCCTCTCGCTGAACAGATTACTCATCGCGTTAATAGCAGCAAGCAAAACATGAGCATTAGCCTGGCTGCTCATCTTGATGTCGTGCTTTGGGACAAGCTCCCAGTGCCATGTCTTCGGCTCACTACAAATCATTACGTTTAAACATCATAATGAGTTTGTGACACTGACTGGAACCAGCAAGTCAGTTTAAACCAGATGCTATTATTGGATTCATTTCAGTGAAGAGCATTTCCTCAGTGATATACGCAAGTGAAGACACAGAAAAAGGAAAGACTAGAATAGGAAATTGTGCGGCTGGGATATTATACCCCAAGCACCTAGTAAATAAGAATTTTATTCCTCGAACAAACAATAAAATCAACGTGACAAGCAAGGATAAATAAATTGAATATTAAAGACAACAATGACACCAGGAGAAAAAAGAAAGAAAACACACTGGAATGATAAAATGTATACATGATAGAAAAATGCATAAATAACAATATTATAGCTTGATTTCACACCCACACAGAGTGAATCTCCCAGACAGGCATAGTGCTGTAAGTATTCTGGCTGGTGTTGCGCTTTGCCAACAAACATTGCCCGTTCTTTCTTTCTGGAAACTGGATTTTAATTGAATTTTAATTGTCTAAATTTGGATAATATCCACCATTAGCGAGGCTACAATATAATTAGACATAAGTGAGGGGATTGGGAGTGGGTGGCACACAGGTTTGTTTTCTCTGCAGACAGAGACATGCTATGAGTCCACTCATTGCCCTATATGTAGAGCAAATGTTACTGTGTTCTCCCAGTCATTCTAAATTCACAAATTGAAATCTCAAACATGGAGGCTATCAGAAGTGACCTTTCACTGACATTTGTTTCCACCTATTCTTATTAAGATTCTCCAAACACCTAAACACAGTCCCACTTTTATACCAGTCTAGGAGTTCACCTTGCATCACAGTGAGGCCACTTGTGATTACTACATTGATAAACTGAATTGAAAAATAATAGAGCTCAACATTTTATTCACAGATGGAAAGCAAACCAGTTCTGTTTGCTGACAAGAGCTCACAAAAATGCATGTAATGTAAACTAGAGAGTCAAGGAATCTACAATATTAGAGAGAAAACCACAACAATCACACAGTCCACTAGGAGCAAGCGTTAGGTGAAAAAACTTGCTTTCAATAGAAGGAAACATCTGGCAGAACCAGATGAACCAAATTCAAACTTAAATCCCATTCCCTGAATTCATTTATATACACATCCTCTCTCTATCTTAAGGATGAATCCTTATTTATGCAAATGCAATGCCGAGTGGACCTACCTTACCTTAAGATTAAGACTTAAGAAGACAAGATTGTGTAATACCTTGTAAGTAACTACAGTTAGAGCCTAAATCTCCTGAACTAACTTCAACCTGGAGTTGGGTACTATTGTAAAGGTTAAGTGTAACTGCAGGATAAAAGTCCGTCCTATATGTTCCAATGTGCCTTTTGTAGCCACCTAATGGTCTAAAAATGTGTCCCACAATATTCATATATACGCCTTTACACGATTAAAGTAACATTTACTGATTTGTCCTATAAATTGAGCTGGTACTCTATGCGAGTGTTGTATTTGCAGTGCTGTCCAAGTTTTGACAAGAAGCAGTGATTGCTTGTTTAGGTTTTGTTTGCTGGGGGAAGCAGAGCATCTTTGTTATAGTTTAGAAAAGATCATAGTTTTGGTTGGAAAAAGCCTTCAGTGTTGACTCAAAATGTGATGTGAACGCACGTTTTTTTAATCACAGACTCCACCTGCTTCTGAGAAACAACAGCCATAGTTCATTCTTACAGGAAAATGTAAACACGAGTTGTTTGAGGCATTTGAAACACCAATCAAGATTGTTGTTCCGGTAAAGGCCGCCTTCACCAGAACATACGCTCGCTTGTTTGTGTGTTCAGACCCAAAGGGAACACTGAAAAGGTGAAATCGAAAAGGCAAGCAGTCTGCAATTCAGAAAGGAGTTGTTTCGTCCTCTAAGGTCTCTCTTAGTATTCACAGTGTGTTTCTCCTCGATCGAAGGCAAAACTGAAGTTGTATTTAAGTTGTAGTATTTAACCTAAACAGAACTATCATGGCTTTTTCAGATTTCACAATCCCAAAAGGGTTAAACTATAATTCATGCTCTGACTTTTACCATTTTTGAGTATGAGAAGAATTTAACAAGGTCAGAGGTTTAATCTCGTCTGTTTAAGACTTGTTTGTGTCACAGTATTAAAGAAATCCCAAATGAGAAAGAGAAAGGGTTGTCTTTTACACATATTCAAGGAATCAATAAGTAAACGGAAGAAGTCCAATGATTCATGCATACTGTTGAGCTGCATACACACTGGAAGTGGTACACTCATCATCCATTGCTTAGAAAAAGACGGGTGGTTGCTTGCAAACATCCCTGGCCCCAGTTGCCTAGGTGACCCTGTAATGTAGTTACTCCCAGGTCACATATCAATCAACAGTATTCTTCTCTCTAATTGGTAATCACTTTAGCCACTCGCCTGGAAATTGAGAAAAATATTTTCTTGCTCCCCCCCCCGCCCCCTTCCCATTGCCAGTGGTTATTTTTCCCATAGTCGCTTGAACTCATAAAATATCATTGCTGTTCTATGGTCTCTGGTCACTATGTTTCTGCAAATTGCGTCTAGTTTGAACATAGCTTGAATTCAGGAAGGCCACAAAAGTCAAGCTAACCAATAGCTGATCAACTGATCAGTTCCATAACCTTTCTATTGGCAAATTTCATAATGAGGATTGCTACTTAAGACTGCAGTCACACAAGCCCAAATAACGACCCTCTACCTCTGGTAAGGAATAATGTTTCCCTAGCAGTTAGTTGGGAAATGGTTGCAGGAAGTTTTTGGGCTACCTCCTTGAAATTGCTTTGGTAATTAGCAAAAACTTGCCACAGCTTCTCACACTTTGAATGGAAGACATCCACTTATCTGTCTGTACTCACCATGCAGTACAGAAACTGTAAAAAGTACAACACAAACCAGAAATGGGGACTGTTTCTAGAGTAATTCTAGAGTAAAAGTTGCACCTTTTGAACAGTGTTTGCAGACAAGTCAGCATCTTTCATGCAAACTATGACCATCCACAACAAAGTGCTAGCTGCCAAATCAACTGCAAGGAGGATGTTGGTGCAACTTCCATAGCACCTCTTTGCAGCCCTCTTCCTTCCCAGCTCCTCATCCTGTTTCTTTTTGAGAAATGTTTCCACACCTTCACATTAAGTACTTGTTTAATGGTGTCATAATCAGCACTTTATTTTGGTGAGTTCCTCCTAACCAAATAAGAAGTACTTATTTTATTGATTAATTTGGGTTGGTACATGTTTGAGATCTAGTACTTGGTTATTAAGCTGGTGTTGGTTTCTATATACACTTTGATTTTATTTAGATCTTGAAGATATCTTTATGCTGTCTGTCTTCTCTGTGCCAGGTCTCCCTTGATGGAGAACGTGTTGATCCCTACAGGCTCTTGAGAAAATGATAAAAACCCTTTTTCATGCTGGGGTCGAGTGTGGAGATTGTTTTGCGGTAGCAGGTTCACTAGTTCTTAACAGCTTCCCATCGTGTTGAAGTGTTCTCAAGAGAGACACCTGTTTATTCCCTTCTTTATGGACCCAGCCATCAGTTAAAAGCAGAAGACATAAATGTATCCTCCCCACAGCTGTTTTTTTCCTGGGGACCATTCACTTTTATGAAGACAACCGAGGATTTGTTCCGCTCAAGAGGGATTTAGCTCTGTCTATTGGTATTAAAAATAAATCTCTCCTTGTGTTGCTGTTGCAATATTACATTTTGCCAGGGAGGCTCCCTATCATTTCTCTGATAACACCATGCTAACAAGTATGAAACACCCAGTGGAGAACACTAATTCAAAAGAGCGTTAAACCTCTTTTGATGATCAGAAGTCAGCAGTGGGATGAGGAAACATAGTCGTAACGTCCAACTGCAAGAGCAGCGAGGGATCAGATAAGATGTCTTCCAGCAGGTTTGTCGTGACCTATTTATCTTTGTCTCGTTTATGCACAGGGGACCTGAAGATTAAACATAACCTCTGTTTTGAAAAACCTCAGCTTGACCACGAGGATTATTACTCACTGATAGCTGAATCCATTTAAACTGGAAATTTTATCCTCAGGCCTGTTGGCTGACTTTAGCTCAGTGAGTTAAAGTTTCCTCACAGAGATATATTACTGTAAAACAAACACAGTGCTTTTAGACATTTCCTGTGATGCTAACAATGCTCTGGTGGGTTACACAACCATCCCTTTCCTATGTGTCATCCAGATGGCATACATCAGTCATAAAGTGAAAGTAATTACAGAGGTTTTTATTGCCCTAGATTGAGGCGAGAATAATTACATTGTGTATTCAAGCACTACCCAGATGGTTGCTGCATCAAGCCTCTCAGTTGATATTTATTAAAGCGTGAGTGCATGGTTTATATTTTTAACTGTCATGGTTAAGTGTCAGCTTGGTCTTTTTAGGTACAAATGCCAAAATCTATAGGGGGTGGGTTTAAGTTGGGGGGAAAAATACAGCTAAATCTACACACTATATTTTTTTGGTTATAGGGCTGCAAATATGTTAAATTCAATTCCAGAAATCACAAAAACACATGTTTGGCAACTCCTTTGATATCTGTAAAATGCTTCGCCAAAAGATTAAAAGAGCCATGAAGATCTAAATGTTACTCAGTTCAATTTTTCCCTCATTACAAGTTCTGATATCTTAAATAAACCATCATGTTTTGCAGCAGTGATCACGCACGCAGTCAATAAAAATATATTTTAAAGATCTTTTATTTTGAAAAGAAACCTTATTAGAAAGCGAAATGAAACACTGGACAAAAGTATGATGTTTATATCAGTGCTAATGAAATATTCTTTTTTTTATTTTTATGGGACCATCGTGTGATGACTTCATCAACATTCGTATATTGTTTTATCTTCATCCTGCGGTTCTCTTTATGTCTACAGTAGGCATACTCAATTATCTGTAGCCAATGACTTTTTGCAGGGGATCCAATTTTCCAGAGATCTCTCAAAATTATAAATATTATTTCTGATACAATTTTTAATGCAAGATACCACAGAAACTATTGATATTCTGAAGTTTTTCATTCTAAATACAATGAGACACATTAATGTGATTTGTGTAAGCAGAGTTTCTGTTGGCTCAAAGATAACGTGGGTGGGAGTAAAGGACACAGTATGCTTGTTTTGGTATAAATTGCTCCCATCTGTAGATTTGCACCTGTCATCTGTCTTGTGTTTTTTCTCTACTATGATCAAAGAGCAAACTAAAAATACAATTCCACTTGAAGACAGAGTGCCTTAGTTGTTTGTCTTGGGTTATGCTGACACTTGAGACATTTAGCAATATTTCCTGGATTTAGCTTTTTGAACACTAAAATTTGCCTCACTGAAGAGTGCTTCCTTTATTCTTTGTGACCCTTTTTAAATAATAGAGTACAATTTTATAATTTATAGCTAAATGATTTTTATGGACCTTGTGGCTGTTGTCTCCCAGAAGCTTCCAGACCCTTCTTTGAGAACCACTGCTCTGCTATGCTTACTGCAAATGAATTCTTTTCTTTTATTCACAGGGATTCACATTAAGTGAATTTAAAGGATTCCTCTGCTGTAAAATGTTGTGATTTTTGATAATAATGAAAAACAATGGTTTAAAATGATAAAAAAAATTCTGCCCTTGATTATACTCTTTGTGTCTGTGAGTGTGCTTAGGTTTGAGTGATATAAATTTCATTGAATGGTGAGCATGAGGGTCCACATGGACATCTGCTTCTCTGCCCGTTTGGTACAGAGCTGTGGCAACGTAACACAACCAGTGCAGAGAAAGAGCCCATAAGAAGTGTTCTTGCTCAGCACCCACAGATTAAAGATTTAGTCAGATACATTGGCTTTATCAAAATTACTATTTTCTTAGGAGTAAATCTTTTTAGGTTTAGACTTCATGCTCTTGTGTTTTGATGAATGTATAAAGAGATTTTGTTTTTGCTTAGGTGTCCAGACGGTCCTCGCCCAAGCACAATGAGACCATGCCAGCTGCCCTGCAAGAAGGACTGTATCATGACCCCATTCAGTGACTGGGCAACGTGTCCAATTACATGTGATGCAGGTATGAAGGAAAAAACAACGATTCATGCTCATAGATAACTGTTGTTGCTGCTGTTAAAAAATTCAAGAGTATTGAAGAAACAAAGTTTCCAGCACAACTTCCCCTGCTTCTTTGCACACACAGAAGAACATAAAGTCTAAATAAGTAAAGTCCTCTCCGACAACTTTCCCATTAAACCAGCTTATTTATGGTATTGTATTTTCATCATGCATCTTTAATTTCATTCTCATGTTTTTATCTCTTATTTTTTATTTTCTTAGCTTGTACTTTTAAATAATAAGCATCTACATACATGTTACTTTTCTTCATTCTATTTTTTGTTTTTGTGTCACTTGTACTGGTTGTATATGACATTGATGGGGAAAACTTAAAACACTGCCCTTCATTTAGATTTGTCCTGTTTAAATGCTAAACAGGGTGTGTACCAGGTTTTATTTTTTATAGTGGACACTCTCCAAGACTGGCTTTATACCACATGACCACATGGCCTAGCCTCCTTGCTGGTGTCTGGTTGGTGGATGAGCACATTGAACATATGTGATTGGTTGTTTAATTTTTTTGCTTTTTAAAATGTGGCCTGTAACATGTTTTTGCCCTGATAAAGGCTGCAAGCCGAAATAAACTGGTCAAATCATTAAATTGTTCTTTATACTGAAAATGTTGCTGGGCCTCTTTAGACTTTCTTGGAATTGGGTGAAGTTGTGCCAAACTCCTCTATGTTGTAAAAAGTACTTTATTCAGTCAGTCAGGCCTTGGTGGTTTCAGGATAGTCACAATATTTCCAATCATAGTTGACAGAGGTGACAATAATATGCTGGTAATAACATAATAATAAAAGATAACAAAATGGAAAACACAGAAGCTAATTTTAATTGACTAAGTGCAACAACTCTAGAGTTGGGTTGGCCTACACTGAGCTGAAGACAATGACTGTCACATAAACACATGCTCTCATGCCTCGTTACAGATCATTAATTTGATAGACTGGCATGTAGGACAACATTTGGGCTGACCTCCGTTAGTGGGCCTGGCAAGTCTGCTTGCTCCGGCCAGCAAGTGGTCGGTGTTGTTGTTTTCAAGCGGTGAAAGGAAGACGTTTTCAGATGAGGTCACCTTCGTCAGGCGGCCATTGCCCAAGCTGTTGAGTGGTGGCAAAAACATTAAGTTGATTTACGAGTGAAAATCATTATCATCCGTATTTTGATGACCTCCTCCTGTGACACGGTGGCATAAATCTCTTCGGTCTAAGCATGCTTTACTGGTGGTAGTGCATTTTAATTTGATGCTGTTGATATCTTAACCTTGTGCAGAGAATTACACACCACCCACGTAGAAAGGTTTGAAGCAGAGTATAGGGCTATCCAGAGGCTTGTTTCAACTTAATGAACTACTCGAGGGCATCGCCACACATGTAAATACCATAAATTTAATCTGAGTCAGTTCCAAGGTCTAATGGGATTTTTCCGCATCATCGTTGTTGGCTTGATATCCCCAGTAATCACAAGTGTGCGCTTTTGACGCTGGCTGTCCAATTAG
Source organism: Mchenga conophoros (assembly GCF_057382185.1). Taxonomy (NCBI): domain Eukaryota; kingdom Metazoa; phylum Chordata; class Actinopteri; order Cichliformes; family Cichlidae; genus Mchenga; species Mchenga conophoros. The sequence goes on from NC_140536.1 coordinate 33,384,351, forward strand.
AATTGGCAGTTGCAGTCTCCAAGTCCATTCTTCAAGGATTATTAACAGAGTAGTCAGCTTATCATTTTGACATTTTTCTCATCACTTTTCCATCATATTTCTTAATTTAATTCATTAATTGTCTGCGTCCCTTCAGCTGGTATTGCTGTGAAGAAAAAGCAATCAAGGAAACGTCTTATCATCCAGATGCCATCCAACGGAGGGCAGGAATGTCCAGAGGTGCTCGAAGAAGAGAGGGACTGTGAGGTCCCCAAAACCTGTCCCGGTTTCAGGTAAGCGCACGACAGCCGCCTTCAGGTGTCGACAAACACTGTTGTTGCTGTTTGAATGTTTTGTCACATGGACAATGTACCCGTGGGTTTTAAAATGTTTCAACCTTGAGGCTCATTGCACAGATTTTTGTTGTTGTTGTTTTTTGTTCTATGCTCTACTTTTGTGTTTAAATGGTTTTCACTTGCAGCCCTAAAAAGCCAAAATACAAACCAACAGCATATCCCAAACAGCCAAGTTTTAATTTAATAATTTATTAGAATATTTAACAAACATCAAAAGATTCAACTATGATATAAAGATACAGATTTTCTCTACACCTGCAAACTCTGTCAGTCTGACTTTCTGTTCCCACCTCTCAAAATACCAGCTGCATGTGTTTATTTATAGGTGCACACTTTCTTGTTAACTCCTTGTTTGCCACCATGAGAGACAAAATAGATGTAAGTTATGGACTAACTAATGAGATAAAGTAAAAATAATGTCAGCGTTTTGTCTTATTGGATATCTATGCCAGTCTCATCAGTCTCTTTGGCTTTAATTTGTGTTCAAATCAAAGCCTTTGGTCAGAAATGAATAGTTTAGTGATGAAAACTGGAAACGAGGTTGTTTTATCAGGAAAAATTACGGGGGGAAATCCAATAATCCAGTTTATTAATTTCAGACTGTGACATTTCCGTGGTGTCGAGAGTTTATCTTAGAATATAAATTGAAATCTTTTTTCCACCGCAATTTAACTTTTTTCCTTTACTTTTTTCTAATAAATGTTATTCAAAAAAGTGTGAAAATAAAGGTGAAAGTCTACACAGTTTGATTAAATATGACAAAAAAGCAATAAGTGGTAGCGGGGTTTTACTCTGTGATAAAGAAACCTGGATATTCTGGTTATATAAACCAAGCTGTGCCATGTAGCTGTGCTATCCTTTCTTATGGTGACAAGGTGCTGCAACCAACTTGATTCTATCTTTGTGGTGAGCAGGTATCTTCCTGGTGACTCGTTGATTAAACCACAGAAAAAAACGTTTCTAAACTGAGCACACTGTAATGGATGACTGTAAATACTGGCCAAACAAATAGTTTGTGTGTAGTTTAAGAGCTTTTAAAAAGCTAAAAAACCCCCAAAAAAACAAACTATAACACATGTTCTGTATTTAATAAGTCATCAGTCAAATCATGTTTAAAATGCCATTGAAATATGCAGCACTTTGCATCATGTATAACATAAATGTTAAAATGAGAATAATTCATTTAACTGAAGAGGGACTATGATGCTTGACTAGACATGCAACTGCTCTAGCTATGACAACCTGATGTTTTATTTCACGATGATGTAACTTTTATATGATTTAATATGCAGCTCTTGAAAACTCCCAAGTGTTAGTTTGCTTACAGGTCCAACCTGAACTTCACCTGTTTAGAGACTTAGAGAGCTTTTTATTGTCATTGTGCAGTTTCTTGCACAGCGAAATTGGGTAGCTGAACCACAAAGGTGCTAAAGTAAGAAGAAGAGAAACCAGTATACAACGAAGGCGAAAAATAAATAAATAATTAAATAAAGAGAATAAAATAAAAAACAGTGTATATGTATACATATGTGAGTGGAACTATATACGTGGTGTATGTGTAGGAAACATTGAAACAGACTGGGACCAAAATAATTGCACATGAGCCAAAAATATTGCACAGAACATGGAAAGACTGAGATATTGCACATAGATGATCAACAGCAGTGTCAGGGTGGATGTGTTGGGGAAGTCTTTACACACTCTTAGTTTGCATTAAGAGTTCTGACAGCCCACGGGAAGAAGCTGTTCTTTAGTCTGTTGGTTTTGCACCTGATGGATCTGAGCCTTTTTCCAGAGGGCAGGATGTTGAAGAGGTGGTGGTTAGGATGGAGGTGGTCCTTTATAATTGCCCTGGCTCTGGAGAGACATCTTGAGCTGGCAATTAAGTCCAGGTAGGGGAGTGGACAGCCGATCACCTTCTCTGCAGTTCTGATGACCCTCTGTAGTCTCTTCTTGTCAGCTGTTGTGCAACCACAAATGTTTGTTTATCCACAAATGTTAGTTTTTCATGTTTTTACTGTAATCAAAGGACAGTTTGTGAACTTTCTTTTTTTTTTTTTACTTGATTTTTGCATTTTTATTTTTTTTGTTTGTTTCTCATTGTACCCCCATATCTGGAACATAAATTATTTTATTTACTTTTTTTTTTTTTTATCATTTATTGATTTATTTAACCCATAATTGATTTTTACTGGCTTGAGTACAGTCAATGAATATACATCGACTGTATCAAGGTGTTTGGATCAGATCCAGTTAGAAAGGGGTTGGTAAAGTTGTTGATTAGACTTCATTCCCACTTCATTTTAATGTTTTAAGCCCTAAAAACAAACAAACCTTCAGATTTTTATGGCTTTTAAGTTGTTCATCTTTTTAGCTTGTAAAGCTAATGTTAGCACTATTAGCCAACATCATTAACATAGTTTTTATTATCATATCTGACTTTAAGGTGTTTCTTTGTAAAATATATATTATTATAAAGACTTTTATGGGCATATCTATAAAAAACATGGGCTGACATGAGCAACATTGTGCTTACTCAGGATGTGCGTGTGACATAACAAATGGCTTAGATGCACCTGACAGCTCATGCTGAACATTTTTGTGGAATGTGCTGGAAATAGAAGTTAAAAAAACAAATAGTATGTTTTAGATTCTAAAAAATAAATAGTTGGAGAGAAGTGAGTACATTGTAATCTTGGATCAATGGAGCTGTCATATACTGATTAGAAGTAAAAATATGTTGTCTTAAGGCTGGATGAGCACATGACATTTAAAGAAAGTGTCAGTTTTCTAGTCCAATCACTGGTTAGAGCATTGGGCTCTGCAGTGAATAAAGGCAAGTGTGTGCAAAGGGAAGCGTCGAATGCTTCAGAGCAGAATTAGCCAGATCAGAGACTTACTTAGAAGATAACGGGACATTGCACATTGACATCTCTGGGGTCATGAGTTAAAATTGTTATTTTATTCAAGCAGCTTGTCATTCATTCTCCAGAACAGATTACTTTGTGATACTGAGGAGATTAGAAGCAATTTATCACCTGCATATAGATATAAAGAAAAATTGTGAAGCAAAAAGAAGACTTTCATTATAGAACCTCATCCATTTGAATTCTTCTGGTTATCCACATCAAGGTCACGGGGGGGAGCCTATCTCAGCTGTCACAGATTGAAAATGTCATGTCAAGTGCAATTTTAACAAAACACAAAGATCCCTGTGTGCAAACGTATGTTCAGGAACCATTAGCCCAAAAGACACACAATATCAGAGGAGGAGAGGCATTTTTTATTTGTTGCGTGTACTAAGTAAAATTGAAACGGACAGTAATTTTTGGATTGCTGTGTCTGAGGACAAAAGGGGTGCACTTTTTAGAAAAATGTCCTCCATCTGTGCTGCCCAAAAATTTCTAATTTTGCAAAATAAATGTTTGATCACTACCAAACTTTTAAAGTCTTACAAAGAAAGTAGGTTTGGGCACTCCTGTGTATTGGCCTGCACAATATGCGGAAAAGCTGACACTTGTGATAACATAGTCGAGTATAACAGGACCTATACAGAGCCCAAACACTGAAAAATGCAAAATACAATAACATATTTTAAGCTTGTTCATATTTAATAGCAATGTGCTTTTTTGTTTTGCATGTTCATATTACAGTGATGATGAAGCATTATTTCATGGTCAATACAAGAATGTATTACACAAAAAAGACAAAAAACAAAGGCAGGATTAAAAGTAGTTCAAAAGTGCTGCTGCAAGTAGCTGTTATTGATGAATAAACATCATATAAAGACAAAAAAGACCCCAAAAGATCAGCATCTATCCTTTTTCCTTTGAAGCAGCACCGCAGGTCTTCTGTGGGTTTAGACTGTCTTTGTCTTCTTTCTAATTCCAGATTAACTCTCTGATGGTGACATCATGGTTAGGTGGTGGCAGCAGACATACCTGTTGCAAGACTCTGGATGTATGTGCATGGTTGTTTAATGAGACCCTTCCCTGATACTGTGTGAAGAATACAAATTCAAACAACAGCACAGACCCCTTTATACTTTACTCTTTATTTAGACTTTCTCTTTTCATACGGCACAGTCAGCAACACCAGTGTTTATTTTACTGCCAATTGCTATCCAGCAATCCTATGTTATTCTAAGTTGGTTATTCTGCAGCCACTCTGCATCCGTCTATGAATTTCACTTTTATTTGTGCAGGCACACTGTGTGTAAGGCTTTCAGTTCAGATTCATTTATATGGTGCCAATATAAGTGCCAAAATGTTGCCTCAAGGCCCACATTCGGATGTAATGGTTATTTTCGACCAAAACGGATTATTTTCAATACATTTAAATGTTCAGATTTAAAAAGTAAATAAATAAAAATCGGTTATGTACATTTTCCTTGTTTGAAATAGTGACCAGATAACATTTAATGATGTGTGCACTATATCTGCAAAGTTGGAAATGGCATATTTTTCTAAAATCACTCAGCCTCATTGTGCTCAGACTTGATTAGATTTGTACCTGTAAAACAGCTGCTGTGGCTGTGTGAGTCATAATCGTGCCTTTTCATTAGTGTAATTGTTTTTTCAGCACAAATCACTGTTACCTGTCTGGTCAGGCAGACCTTTTCTCTTATTTTCGCAACACAGTGCATTTTTCCTAAATTTCCTAGATGTGCAAATTTTTCTTTTCAGTGCTGAGAGACACGACAAGTGATGTTTCCAGATCAGTCCTGTGTGCTTTCACAGTGTGCTAATCATTAAGAAGTAGGTTATAATCCAGGAAAATTATGTAAACCAACCAAAGCAGTGCGTATCATAAAGGCTGTTTTGCTTTTCACAGTTCTGCCTAGCTACACTGCATCGCTTCAGTTGTATTTTATCATGTTTACGCCTGTACAACGAGACAGCTGGTGCAGCACTTATTGCTCCTTTTGGTCAACCTCAGAGAAACGATAGAACATCCGTGGAAGACTTAAAAATCATCTAGCATGCTTGTCTTTCTGTTGGAAAGTCATGAGGTTTTCCAGATGCAGAGTTGGTTTTCATTCATGGTGACATGTCATGCAGGACAAAACCGTTAGCTGTCAAGTGGGACATGCTTTCTATTTCCAATGTAATACCTCATCCAGATGTGGCCTTAACTGGGCTGATACTGTGTGGGCAGAACACAGCATTACTGTGCTGTAAATGAGTTTATTCTATTCAGACTCTGACCTGGTGCTTTGCAAGATGTTGCTGTGTTAATGAATATTATTGTAGCAATTATAAGTATGTACTTATTTTATTTATTCTAGGTGGAAAACCCACAAATGGAGGAAGTGCCAGCTGGTCACCTGGTTTCTCAGACAGGACACTCCGGGTGCACAAGAGACCTGTGGACCAGGGATTCAAACACGAGGTATAGAAACAAATCTCTCCGTCCCCTGTTTCCCCCTGCACCGTCCCTGAGCCATTCCTAATCACCCTAAATTTAATTTTTGCTCATTGCGGAGCATCTGGAGCCCAGCCATGAAGCAGCAGATGGATGTGCCAAAGTTTGGAGAATAGGCCAATTTAGTTAGAGTACGCATCAAATCCTCCCACTCACACAACGTGGCCCAAACTGAAGATGACACTCCTATAAACATCAGCAGTAAAAGATATTTTTCTTCCTTTTACTTTTTTCCTCCAGTTGTTTTTATTTTATTTTTTTATTTATTTGTAATCCTCTAGAGTTTGGGAAGGAAATGTGCTCACACCTTATCATCCTCCTCTTGAGACTTGTTTGACAGCTTGGCTTGTTTCACTGCTGGCTTTTTTTTTCCACCTCGGGCTCTTGTCATGCAATTTTAATCGAATATCTCTTGCTCAAATTTAGAAGAAGATGCTTCACCGTGCCTATAGCACACAACAGCCCAGACCCCTGTTCATATCGACTTCACGCACAAGTGACAAGTACTTTAAGAGTTGTGGCTCTCTCTCTTTAAAAGCATATTTCCTCTCACCATTTTATAGAGAATGGGTACACTATAGAGTCCTAGGAGGCTTTCATAAAAATCCAATTTCAGGGGGGTCACGCAGAATGATCAATTTCATTTCCAGCTCCTATGGAAAGCCATTATTAGTGCTTATTTTTCTGTCTCGCCTTTGCTAGCTTGCATTAATGGACAGAAGAATCGGTTTATGAAAATGCTTTAAGGTCCATTATAGACCTTATTTTTCCAGATTCTGTGCAGCTTCTCTGTGACTTGATGCCATGTGACACTTGAAGTTCAGACTCTCCTGCACTGGTTTTCACACTTCTGTCACTTCCAAATGGCAGAAATCATTTTGTCATCGACTCAGACCAAATGAGACACGCTGTCCTTTCTGGTCCGTGTTTTCTGACAGCGTATTGTGTTGTTTACCTGGAAAGAGGCTTTCCTTAGAGGGTGGAAAAACCCTATAGTGGCATTATTAAACACACAGAACAGAGGGCTTGTGCTGTTCTCTTTCTCTTTCTTGAACACAGCCACTCTGTCACACACATACACACACACAACAATATAAGACCTGACCTAACACACCAGCCGACGGAGGCTTTCCAAACCAATAGCGGTGCCCACGGGGGTTCAGCAAAATGTGCTTAGAGATTGATTTCTCTATGAAGGTACAGCCCTGCAGAATGTCTGCATCACAAGAAAATGAAATATTGCAGCAACACAAGTACTACCCTTTATTGAAAGAACAAAGGAAAGGATGATGCAGTCAAAGACAAATTGACTTCTGGGCTTTAAACCAATTGAGGGAGAGATGCTTTTGTGTCTGCTCTTTTCTTAATTGTTATTAAACCCCCCTGAGAGCTAATCTGAATCGTAAAGTTCTGATCTATTTTTCATCCGCTCCCTTTAAATCTATATTTCAAGTCATCGTGCTCACGAGTGGGTTAAGAACTCCTAATTAAAGGGGCACTTCAGTGATTTCACATATCAAAGTCATTTCACTTGTCACAAGAACTACTTGGCCTGTCAGAGGTTGTAGGATGTGTTGTGTAGTTCTGAAAGAGCTTTATCTATAGCAATAGACATTTTGGCTTCTATATGTTATTTTTATACTTGTATTCATATTCTTTTTTTCCCCTTTATTTTTTCTTACTAAGAAAAATTTTGTCTGTGTTCTGCTGCTGGACACAAAATTTTCCGGAGGAACCTACCCGTGGGATTAATAAAGATCTATCAATCGATCGATCGATCTATCTAGCCAATTGACAATGTTGGTGCACTAGCAATAATATCTGATTTAATTAGGTGATCATTTTTACAGATTTTATATTGACATGATGAAAAAAAATTTATAATGCAGAAAAAATAAATTGGGTATAGCTCTATAGTAGCTCTGACTCTGACAGCACATGTAGCAGAGTAGCATCATAGCTGAACAGAAGTTAATTATTGGTCTTCCTGGCCCTTATTGAGCAAAGGATTGGGACTGAGGAGTGAACAGCTCTCCAGTCCCCTCAGTTCCTTTCTTCTTTGTGTGTTTGTGTGTGTGTGTGTGTGTGTGGGGGGGGGGGGGGGGGGGGTTATTTAGCTTATTTCATTTACTATTAAATTAGTTTAGAGGGGAAAGTCCTGGCTCCTATAGTCTATTGTGTACCGGGCCAAGACCCAAATGGTTTATTTATCTTTGTTTATAAGTAACATCATTTGTTGGTTAAGCGAATCTTCAATGTGGCATCTTCTTTATGAATTGTAACCTTAGAGTAATGTTAAGTTTCATTTTGTTTTCTGGTTGTGGCCATAAATAGAAACCAAGCAGTGCCCGTGTTACTAGCATGCTCTTGTGACTTACATAACTGAAAGGTTATTCAGGTGATTTAATGAACCCAATAGTGTTTACATATATAGAGAGAGTTTATAAATACATATAAAGATATGTATTTATAAATCTATATAAATCCTATTAGCATAGTTAGTGATATCTGAAGTTTTCACTCCCTTAAATTTTTCTTGGCTGACAAAAATCTTTTATTAGTCAAGCTTTACCTCTATTAAATGACTTCTGCAAGTGCTAAATGTATAATATACTATATTGCTTTTTTAAAACACAGCAATATCATGAGGCAAAAATATCACTTTTGCTGTCTAGTTTTTATCTGTGCAGTAAAAATATAACATCAAACTACAGACAGCAGATATTTCTTTCCATAGGAAACCAAATGTGCCTATAAGCCCGTCTGCAACTCAACTCACCTTAACTTTATATATTGTGTGCATAATGCACAAATAACTGGAACACTGGTTGTTAAATTATTGAACTATTAGAGTCAAGCTTTCTGACCTAAATACTGAGCAGGTCTGAGACTGGGAGGAGATACAAACCCAGCCTCAGGAAGTCACAAGCTAGTGTACTCCGAGTGTTGGTCCCAAGCCTCAATAAATGGGAGGAATGTGTCAGGAAAGGCGTAAAATCTGTACCAAATCAAAGATGCAGATCCGTGTGCCGTGGTAGGCTCTTGGGAAATAAGGGATTAGCTGAGAGTACCTTGCTGAACTTTTCCTTCCTGTAAAATTTAGACATTTAACGTAAGTGAGATTCCCATGCTTCATTGCAGGGAAATCTACTGTGGTTGAACTGGAAGCAACCACCCTATATGAAATATGAATGACCCTTGCGTTTATATTTTTATTGTGCACAAATACAACATATAAGTTTGTTTCTCATTTTGGAATTGCTGAATGTAGAGCTAAATACTTTATATTTTACTACTTTTTAGGACATTTTGTTTTGTCTACAAAATCAAAATATGCTGTGATGAAGTAAGATTCAGAGGAAGTCCTGCAAATGGAAAATGCATCAAAAAAGTAAAGTAAACTGTAACAGTAACAGTCGTGAAAAATGGTATTTAGTCATCTCAACTTGAATGTTGTTTTTTTACACTAGTGTTCCTATAAACATTCAACTTTTGATTACCTTTCAACAATGTCTTTAACTTTCCATTCATGTTACGACTTCCAATCAATCTGTTGAAACAATCAGTCATTAAATCACAATGTTTAATGTTCTAATGGGGTCTTCTGACCCGACTTCCTCTCATTCTTCCAGCCGTGTCCTGCCGCCAGCTGGACGGGACGCAGGCCGATATCAGTGAGTGTCTGAAATTTGCCAAGGCCATGCCTGCCATCACTCAGCGCTGTCAGCTCCCCTGCCAGGATGACTGCCAGCTGACCAACTGGTCCAAGTTCTCGTCTTGCACAGCTGACTGTGTGGGGGTCCGCACCAGAAAGAGGTCATTGATAGGTGAGGACAGAGCGGCATAGCACAAACAATGCACTGCTGTGAACCGTTTTCAGGCAGACTTATTTGCATTGGAGTTTAACATTTGAGGAGTGCAAGAAGATTTGAGCAGCGCTCCAACAGAGGAGTTTTAAAATGAAACACAAGGTAAAAAATCTCTGCGTTTAGTTTTTGACAGCTAAATGTTCTGGTGGAATTAAAGCAACAAGTCTAGGAGAAGACGTCTGCCTTTGTGATCAGTGTCAGTGTCACCAGGGGGTACGTCGTGCATTGCAGTCATGTGTAATAGTGTAAAGAATTAAGGTACCTCCACAACTGTGCACAGAGGTTACAAAGTCAACCCGAAACTGTGAGAAAGTGGATTTGAAAAGCTTTTGTTATCCAGTGATGTGAATTTTAAGTACCTTTTGACCCAACCACCTATGTGTAAGAGAGCAGACGGATCATTAGTAAGTCATAAGTCAGGTAATTACTCTTTTAGAGACATGCTTTCATTGTTTTTAGTTTTTTAGGAAGGGGAAAGTGTGGATTTTGTGGTTTAGCCACTATCCTGTGGTTCAAAAGCATTTTTATTAATACCATGACTGCCCACTACCTCCTAGTTCATTTCTTTTTAGCCTTAGTAAGTTTTTCTTTTTACCAAATCTAAAATAATTGTGGTTGGTGTAACATTTGGATCCCAGGGTGGAAGAAGCATTCATTTCTTCTGCCTGTTGGTCACTGTGATGTTTGTGGACAGTATCAACAACACAAAGCTGTGCGCCTGTCACAAGACAAATTTGAGAATCCACAGTTCGAAAATTTGATGGCAAAAAACTGCAGGTAAAGCCTCGGATCATCAGAGGGACAGTCATCCACACATCATCTCCTTATTTACATTGGAAACAGCTACTAATGAGAGCTGCTGTAAGGAAAAGAGTATTTCTTTGCACAGTGATCTGTGATTAACGATGCTTGGCATGTGTGAGGATAAAAAATATCAAGCTGTTTCAGTAAGAGCCCACTCTGCTGGAAACTATTTGGCAAGCCTAATCTATCATCATGTATCCCACATGCATAGGGGCACAGCAGCTCCTGTGTTGTCTAGTCTTTTTTTTTAGCGGGTAAACAAGACCTTGAAAGCAGCCTCAGTATCATGCTGAAATCCGTCAATGCCAGCAGACACATAGGTCTCTGGATTCTCTTAATCTATATCCTGCTCCACTCCGCAGGGAGAAGCAAGAAGAAAGACAAGTGCAAGAACACACAAATGTACCCTCTGAGTGAGACGCAGTACTGCCCCTGTGATAAGTACAACGCACAGCCAGTGGGGAACTGGTCAGACTGCATCCTGCCTGAGGGAGGCAGAGTGGAGAGCATCCTAGGAATGAAGGTGCAAGGAGACATCAAGGAATGTGGACAGGGCTACCGCTACCAGGCCATGGTGTGCTACGATCAGGACAACAGGCTGGTGGAGACGTCACGCTGCAACAGTCATGGTGGGTATGCTTGCATGTGCGTTTGTCAGGAGTGTAGTCCCAGAGCTTGTTCCTTTTGTAAAGGAAAACCTCGAAAAATGTGCGGTACAGATTACACAAATAATAGTTTGTTGGCACATATCCTCATTAGCTGCTGGACAGTGTGTTACACACTCACCAGGCAGACCTAAGAATTGGAGGATGTTAATTTTACATGTATCTCAGTATGTTTTTAGACATAAGCTACAACCCTTTCAAAATATTTGGATGAGTCCCAAATTTCACTTGGATCACATATCATATATGAGTATATGAATATCAGCTGAACTACCGAGGGTAAAACTGGCTCTATAGTTGAACTGACAATTTTTAGGATGTCTTTATATATTTAAAAGTAGTTAGCAGTAGCACTAGGCTGATAAACTGCTTTTTTATGGTTGTAGCACCTTTGGGCAATGTTCATAAACTCAACCATATACTTTCATTTTACCACGTTGTTCATTTTCAGGTGTTTATTTTGTGAGTTTCGTCCTAAATCTCCTTTAAATGGGTATTTTTTTAAAAGTCTGAACATTTGTATACTGTACCTGTAGCAGCAATGTGTGGCTGCACTGAAGACCTTTCTGTTTATTCCACAGAGTGTGCATTATAGTGGGTGGAAGTGCAGCATTAAATGGTTGTGTTCTACATGGCTTTAGTTATCTAATTTGCTTTAAAACCAGGGTAGAACTCATAAATTGGGGGTTTTGGCTCAATGTATCTCTAACAGTAATGGTGACAAGCTGTGGGTGATGCTATGCCAGACGGAGCCACGGCATCTACTCCCTCAACTGTGGTTAATTTCAGATGTGTGCACACAGGCCATGTCTCATAATTCCTGAAGATTTCCTCTGGCTAGTTTTATTGAAACTAATTTATAACGAAGACACTGTTTTCTGTGGGTTATCCAGCCATGCAGAGATGCTGTTTGCCAAAAGTGGTGCTGCTGTAGAATTAGACAAGTTGACCACAACTACCATTTATGTCTACACAATGCAACAGAAACCTTTCTGGGATATTTTGTAGTTTTTTTTAGGAGTTAAGTTCAGTTTACTACCATTTAAAATTTGGTGGCAGCTCTCAGAAATCTGGATTTCAGTCTTGAGTTGGAGCACAATGTGTAGAAAATCAGACTTTTCTCCCCTTTCTTGTACTTTACTTCTTGGTTTCAGGTGAGAAGTTTACTGTAGTGCACTGGAATGTAGCAGATGCAGGAATAACTTTGTTCTGTTAAATATTCATCTGAAGCAAAAGATTTTGTTTGTGCACATATGAAAACCCCTCCCATGGCTGCTAAAGACTCATTCTGAATACTGAATTTCACATAAGGAGGCCTTTTTCTGGCACACTCCTGTCAGAATCAGTTGTCCCCTCATTGTAAGGTCTTATCTTAGATCCAAAATACTTCAAGCAAAGAATCCCAGCTCAGAAACTCGTTGTGAAATTGCTGTGGAATCGAATGCAGGAGATGTTCAAATGAATACATCAGTGTTGTGCATATATAAACATGGTTTTATTCTCCTTGTGTGAGTCACAGATTCAGATATGCGTCAGTTAATCTGAGTGTGGGTGTGACGAGCGCATCGTAAGGCTGGGGCTCTGTGTGTTTGTGTGCTTTTGTCAGATTCTGTGTATTTTTACACCTATGTGAATGTTTGTGAGTGCATACGTGTGCACCCATGCATTCATCTTTAAGCGTTGTTGAGCTAAGAAAAAAGGAATATTCCTTGAGGTGCACAGAAAAACAACAACACATTCATGAAGCTTGGCATTAGTGCATGTGAAGCTCAAAGAGATCATTAAATCTCTTTTATTCCCCTCATTCAGCCGTCTTCCTCTGTTCTCCTTGCAACTCCCTCTCCCAATTTCTCAGCCATTCTCTCCATCTTTACCATCATCACTTTTAATCTTGATGGAGGAGGAGACATGGTCCTTCCACGACTCCGCAGCTGACACAATGCCCCCGGCTATGATGTCGATCAGGCAAACTGTGCTCCCTTTATCTTTTTATTACACAGACATCACCAGAAAAAAGGGGGTTATCATTAAATGTGGACGTTATTTCAAGCTTTGTGGTTCTGCACACTTTTCAGATTGTCTTATTCCTCTGTGAAAATAATTTTGCATAAGAGAAGATAACACTCACTCTGCTTTAGCACCACTTGTTTTCAATAAGCTGTTATTCTGAGGTTTTGACACAGGCACAGCAAGCAACCCTATAAGGATTATATATATATTATATCTTATTATATAGGCTTATTTTTTTAGCCAATTAAAAAGTCAACCTTGACAGCAGGGATGGAGCAATCAGCAGCAAAAGAAACATCCAAATGAAAGATTCATGATTCTCGTAGTGTTCAGCAATAATCCAGTCAACCACAAAAGGAGTTCTCTAATAAAAAGAGGACACAATTGGCAAGTGAATTGTTGGGAATCTCGGAAATACAGTATTCATCCTTTGGCTTGTTTCATTGCATCGGTGTTTCCCGTCGACTGACTGCTTTGATCCTCTCTTTGGAGGTCGGAGATTCATCTTTTATCTGAGGGGGTCAAAAGTTAAACCACTCACTCTGCTTATTTGTTCTGTTGGAAACTTTTCATCTTTTCAAATGCTGTAGGCATTTGTGTTTTCTTGCATTTTTTTCAACAACCGTTCATCTGATCTTCGCCATACCTGGCAGGTATATTGTTGATGACCTGAATAAATGAAGCTTCAAGTCGTTTAAATGACCAATTCTCACACTTGAAGCACACATGTGATGAAAGAGGGAAAAATGAATAACACAGCCATAAATAACAGCAAAAGTCAGTGAGAGTGAACACTATATTAAGGCCTCAGTCACGCAGACTTAGCGACCAGTTGGCACCACCTGGAAACAACAGGTTGTTAGGGTAAAATGTTGGCGAGTGTTTGCTTAATGTTTCTAGGTGAAATATATCACAAAGGGGATGCTGCACCGAAATCCTGACCGCTTTGGTTGCTATGAGATTTTGATATTTCAGGTGGCACTTGTGCCTTACCACCACAACCAACACAGAAAAGACACACTTTTCACTGCAGCTCACCAAGCAGTTGATGAATATTGGCAGACAAGTTGACATCTTCCAGGCAAACTACACACGACCACAGCAATCTGCTAGGAAAGAGTAATTGCATGGAGCATTCTGGTGCAGCTCCATACGCTTCTTTGCAAGCAACTGCCAGCAACCTCTAGCAGCCACTCACCAACCAGTTGGGGAATGCAGACCTGTGATTTTTAAGGGGCTCGCTGACTGAACTTTAGGCCTAGATCTTTAGGCCTGGCTTTTCTCATGCACCAACATAACTTACTGGTTTTGGCGAGTCTACCCCAGGCCATTTCCTGCACGTCCTTTCAAATTCAAATTCAAATTCAAATTCAAATTCAAATTTTATTTGTCACGTACACAGTCATACACAGTACGATATGTAGTGAAATGCTTGGACAACTGCTCGTGACCTAAAGAAAACAAAAAAAAGGAAAGGCTATGAATAAGATAGGAAATAAATATGAAAAATTAAAAAGGGTAAATTTAACTAGGAAGGAATAAAATATAAATTAAGGTTAAAAATGAAATAACTGTACAACACAAATTAGAATGAAGGGTAAATTTAACTGGGAAGAATAAGATAAAATATATAAATTAAAGTTGAAAATAAAATAACTGTACAACAAAATACACAATACACAATATTGTGTATTGTGTATTTTCCTCATCTCTCCTGTCCACTCTTATGTCCTGTCAAGAAATCGACCATTCCTGTTTTAGAATTTCAGCCACCACTCATGTCTTTAAACTCTTCACTTTGATGGAAAATTATTGCAAACTGTGTTTGTGTGTATGAATTTCTCATTTTCTCAACAGCAGATCATCTGTTTGGTGTAACTTAAACAAAACAAAACAAAAAAGCAACAGCCTTCTCAAACCATACACACAAAGCTGTGTAGGTAAGTAACATTAAACTATGCCAAAGATGATGATACAGAAGGGGAAAATCTCTCATCTCTGATGTGCTCGGCGTTAGTCTTATTTCTTATCTCTGCTGCTATCAACAACCCATGATGCTTTGACCTTCACTGTGACTTAATATTACAGGGTGGCTCAGGGAGCCTTAACCTCATAATATTACGGGATGGCTCATGGGGCCTTGGCCTCATCATATTACAGGATGGCTCAGCACTGTAGCACTGTGGTAAAGGGGGAGGGGATGCAATCATTGGGGGAAGTCATAAAGGCAAAACCTTCTCCTGAAGGTTTGAGGACAAAGGTCAATGTTTAATCATTTTAGTTAAAAACATCAGCGAGTCCTTCTGGCCTAATGGCCACTGCTGTTGTTCCCCTCTGAGCCCCAACCTGAGCCTAAAGTGTATACAGTTGTTTTTCAGAGCATCTAGGGATTAGGCTGTCTCTATTACCTTGAGGAGGATTGTGGAGCAGAGGGGCATAACAGGCAGTAATGTTGGGTGGTCCCTAGAGCCAAAACGGGCATCTAAAGTCTCGCAGGACAGCCATCAGGGAGATGAAATTTGCTTTCAAATGTCTAGCTGATGAATAACCTGGACTTTATTCCCGACCAGATGGACAAAATAAGTGTTGCAAACAGAAAATCATCTTTTGATAAAGTCTCGTTATTATCCGTTGTGTTCACTTTAGCCCAGCAGTATTTAACTTAATGTATCTTTCTATCTGTGCTATATTTACAATAGAACAGTTTCCTCTTTTTGTTGTTTTCATTGCAATTGATTATTATAATATTTGTCAAAACAACCAAAAAAATTGTTAAATTTACAAAAAAGTTTCATTAACTTTGCAGTTGTTAGCACACCCTGGGAGGGTGTGCACTGGTGCAAAGGCTACTGCTGTGACTCATTAAAAAGGCACAGTAAAAATTTAGCAAAGGAAACATGTGGACTCTGTTACTCTTGTGGCTGTCCTCATTGCATATGTATGTGCCGCAGTTTTCCTTTCACACTGCAGAATTTGGAGAGGAGAATGTTGTAAATGTTTTAATGAATCTTTTACTTACACAATGAGAAGAAAACCAATATCCTACCTCGTCCACACTTACAACGAATGTGATAGCTGTTATTAGAATGAGCTTGGGGGACAGTTCACAGCCGTGAGCTGGGTGCTAAAGCATTCCCGTCCAAAATCATAACACAACAGGGTGGAGTTTAACCTAGAGCAATGCAGGTGGGGTTTATAAAATGCATGACAACTATGGATGTATGTGTCACCTGTCACTTATTCAGGATTTTGCAGAAGCTTTAAATTTATCGACTGTCCTTCTTGTTGTCACAGCTGGCTGTTTGTCAGATTCTTCCCTTTGACTGTAGTAAATGCTTTCAGCATCACACTACATGCTGGAAAAGTAAGATCAATGTGCATATTTGCCCACATGGCACAGCTGCGTTAACTTTATTAACATATAAAAGCTATGCTTATACTATATTATCTTTTTTAGGTTAAATATAACACACTATGCACGTGTGAAGTATTCCCACCCACGTCACTTCTGCTCATTTGTGCTGTTCTTGGTTGATTGTGTTGGCAATTATCGAAACAAAGACTGCATCTGTTTAAAAGAACAAGTGTGTTGCTGTTAAACCACTTTCCACTCACATCTGCACCTTTTTATAATTGTGTCAACACTCTAATTGGCCCTTTCAGTAAATCTAGACATATATGGTTGTCTTCTAATTGAGCCGCTACATATACTTTTTAATTTAGCATTTGTCATTTGTCACAGACCAATGTGAAAACAACTTTAGTGGGATTCTGAAGCTTTAAGAATAGAATAGAATAGAATAGAATGCCTTTATTGTCACTATATACATGTACAATGAGATACAGAGCATCGCTATATACACTATATACATATGAACAGTATTCAAAAATATAAAATGTACAAAAAGACAAATCAGAAAAATAAATAAATAGTGTTATATATTTACAGTGTGGGTTATTGCATGTAAATTAAGTATTGCACAGTGATGATAGTAGTTGTGCATAGAGGGAAGTCATTGGATTGGGGGGGTGGAGCTGTGTTGTCAGTTCCATTCTGCGCATCAGTAATTTGCAAACATCCACCTACCTATCCAGATAAGTTTTAAAAAAAACAGTCAGGTGGTTATATATGCAAAATGCCACTAGACTCAGGACCAGATGAAGACACTAATCTCAGAAGGCATTGTGAAATTTGAGACCTTACAAAATAACGAGACATGCTCTCAGCAAAATAATCTCTTGAACTGGCAAAGTACAGTTTAATGTCATTTTAATTTAATTGTTACATTCTTGCAGGCTACAAAATATTTTTTTATCTTTCTACAAAGCTTGACTAATCTTTTAGATAGTTTGGTGCATATACAAATTATTATAAGGAGATTTAAGCATATGATTAGTAAGACCGTATCATTTGGTTTTTACCAGCTAAGGAAGCTTTCTACAGCTCCGGCTGCTTTGGAGACTGCAGTGAGAGCATGTGTCTGGCTGTACCTAAGTTGACTTGCAAAGGCAGCAGGAGTGATCTCCTTCCTGGCCTCAGCCCAAAGGCTTCACAGAGGAGACGAGACACCTAACAAGTTTATATCAGTTGAATTACAAGTGAACTGCAGGCACAGGTGCTGTGGCTTTTATACAGGGTGAACCTCCAAGTGATAGTGTGAGTGATTTTCGAATGACCTGACTAGACTGAAGTGGAGGTCGAAGGTAATGGAGCTGTTTTAGAGGCCAGGCTTTACTCAGCAAGGTGTGGATGTAGAGATGCTGATCTGGGCTCAGAGACACCAAAGGGAAAGGAGGCCTGTGTCTGTGTGCGTGCGTGCGTGCGTGCGTGTGTGTGTGTGTGTGCAGGTATTACTCATGTTGTGGGGACCTAAATCTGTTTGCACAGTCGCATATGGAGACTAAAAGCAGGTTCCTGTTACATAAATCATTTAATTTTTAGGAAAGATTGGCGTTAGTGTTTGGGTAAGGCTAAGTGCAGATTATGCAAGTAATAGTTATGGTTACGTTTAGAAATGAATGAGCTTTATTAAACGAATGCAGCTCCATGGAGACACGACTGTGTGTATGTGTATGGACGAGATCACTGTGTATTTACCGTAGTTGTTGCCAGAGTGCTGCCAGAACTCTAGCTCTGACTGGATTAAAAAGACTTTTATTTTCTAATCTTATTAGCTTTAAGAAAATGTACTGCTCTGGTCCAGCAGACTGGGTGGCACGATCACCCTTCAACTGTCCTCTCCAATTGAGCCAAGTTTAAAACCCCATGATTAAAGTCTAACAATCCATTTGGCTACTGCCTGTGGCGGCACTGGTCTGGATGTTCCTTAGCTGTTTTAAGCAATACTAAGTCTGTATTTATGCCAGCATTTGCATCGCATCAAAAACCAAATAATGCCATACCCAGATTTCTCCCGTCCACACAAGCTTTGTTTCAGGTCCATTTTTAGCACTTGCAGCTAATTATTTAATAACATTTTTCTAGCATGCACCACTGGAAATATAACCTCATAAATCCTACAATATTTATCAATCAACAAAAATCATATTAATTCAACTTTTATTCCAGATTGTTCTCCTGGTGCTACTAGTGAGACCCACCCAACCATTCAAGAGCTTTCAATACATATTATTATACTATAATCAATATCATATATTTATAACGATGCATTTAAGAGGACAAAACTGTTTTCCCTGAAAAAAGGGCATCTGTTCCCTTTTGTTCCCTCTGTAATTTCTGCCCATGGTTTCACTGATATCACAGCAGTCTTTGAGGGTGTAGGCCAGTCAAATTTCAGAGGTGATGGTTGTGATTGTCCTTTTAACTATGGCTCTGCCCATCAGAGATAAACTTAAATATAAACCTCTGCAGTGTTTTGGTGCCCTAAACATATAAATGTATTACTCAGACTAGGCTCAGTCTTCTTACCAGCACATGGTCACACCACCAGACCGCTCTGCCTGAGCTGAGCTGTGTTAGCCTAAACTTTAGCTTGAGCTTTGAGACTGAGACATTGTTTGCTCAGTTGTTGGACCAATACAGAAAATCTGACAGAATGGAGAATTACTAACAGCACAGAGATCCCACAGAGCTCAGTGGTCAGGTGTTGTTGTACCCGGCAGCTCAGTATGTCAGTGTGAAGCGCGAAGGGAACAGCAAGACTTTTCCCAGGTTAGAAAAAGTGAGAAAACCACTCCACTTGACAACATTGATTTGTGAGGAGTGACTGGCCTGTGTGGGATTCCTCTTGAATCGTGGGAAGTGTGTTCTCAGCAAGCCCATCATCAGCGTAGCACCACATGTCTCACTGAAAATAAAAGCAGCCTGGAGAAGCTCACATTAGAAACAGGAAGGGCTTAAGCAGCTGGTGAGACAGTCCACTTTACCAGCTCATTCACCTCATTGATTTTCTTAATCAAAGGGTAAACTGATTTGCAGACCAGTGCTGTTGCATAAGCCTACAAAATGTACTTGATGCACTAAACAGACTGTTTCTGATCAAGGAAAAGAAATCTGTAGAGAAAGTTTCAATACACAAAGCCAGGAGTGTAGAAATATTTCATCATATTTGACTGAAACTTGACCTCTGTGTAGAGGTCAAGACAGAGGAGATCACAACTGAGATGTAGAAAAATCCAAAAAAGCACCACCCTGCTGATGGTGTCAAGACTCTGTGAGCTGTGGGAAGATGGACTGAAATAACGAAGCGTCCTGCCAGGCCCTACTGTACCTCTGCTTTGGGAGATATTTTTTCCACTTGTCAGTAATAGAGCAAAAAATGAGGCCTTTGAATATGGACCCTGTTTTTATTCCACTTGGCTGAAAATCAATAAATGCATTTAGATTAGTTTGTAAAGTATTGGTTAATAGTTTACAGGGCTTTTACACCTTTTAAATAAAATTGAAATGTTAGACAGAAAAAAAAATGGAACTGCACTAGATGAAGAAAACAACGGGTTCAACAACCAGGACGCTGGGTATTTTTCTCTAAAGCAGTCATTTCCAACCTGTGAGGCTTAGATCCTGCTGGTGGGAGGCAGAAAGAACAAAGGTTTTTATTTCAAAGCAAATTTCTTGTGAATCAATTTTCGGGTGAATGCTTTTTCCTCATGAAATAATTAGTAAGAGATGATACTGTGCACTCCAATAATTTATTGAAAATGCATGAAAAAGCAGCACAGCAGTGTTTTGGATTTTCTTCTGATGTCTGTAGCTAACTCTTAGGTCACAGTGTTCATCCATTTAAGTTTACAGGTCACAAACCTTAGAGTAGAATCTGCGCTATAAAAAATACAACAAAAACGCCTGTTTTTCACCACCTTTCAGGTTATATTGAAGAGGCGTGCATCATCCCCTGCCCTTCAGACTGTAAACTCAGTGAATGGTCCAACTGGTCACGCTGCAGCAAGTCCTGTGGGAGCGGAGTCAAAGTTCGCTCCAAATGGCTTCGGGAGAAGCCTTACAACGGAGGTCGGCCGTGTCCTAAACTGGACCACATCAACCAGGTACTGACAGCCAAACTAATCTACGTGCTAAGACATGCGAGCTGGTGGCTGAGCAGGAGATTAAAGTCAAAACTGAAGCTCTTTTCAGCTCACCATTGTTTAATATTTATGAGCTGAGCTACAATATGTCTGTAGTTATTACAAGTATGCTGCACATTATACATATCCAGCACTAGAGAGAAAGAAATAAATTAATTATTTATGACAATAAACTTGAGTCTGCAGAGCTTTCTCTTACCTTCCACTCATTATTGCTGCAGTCATTTTTTTCTGAGCAGCGACACTGCAAAAAGCAACGGGTGCTATAAATGGATCCCATCCACTGAATTAATGCCCCCAAATGTGCCAGTTGATTCCTTAAGGTTCTCTGATTTGCTCAAATGAAATGCTTTCCAGGCCTTAGAGTATCAGCAAGTACGCCTGGTAGTGTGTGAATCTGCTAAGTTCACACAGGTGTTTATGCCACAGGCTTTTCTGATTATGAACTCTTGAATGTTGCATTAATCATAGGTTTTGCACTGTATGAACAGTTGGCATCTGCTCATTAATCCATCTGTCTCCTTTTAATCCAACCCGATGCTCGCTGGATGTGACTCATTGCTACAGGCCCAGGTAAGAGTTGCTCTCCTCAGATAATTGCAATGTACTCACAGTGTCACCAGTGTCAGTAGGTCACTGACAGATAAATGTACACACTCACAATGTCATGAATGTAGCTAAACAAGGTCCTATAGGAGACTTGAGTTTTATTTATGCAGACATTTCTCAGTGGCAAAGCTTCTCTGGGGGCAGAAATAATCTCGTTGGCTGAGTTAAACCTCAGAGAGCTGAGCTAAAGAATCACAGTGTATTAGGCAAACCTTAACTGACAAACTTGCATGGCTAAGATGAAATATTAAAAAATAAATATATTTGTAGAGGCGACTTTTTTCATTTTGACCACGAGGATCATATTTGTTAGCTAAGCAAGCCTCTGAGACTTTGCCTGCAGCAAAAAAGTTTAGAAAAGAAACTGCAATCTGCTACATTTGATTTGCTGCTCTATCAACTTCAGAGTGTTTGTTATTTTTCTCAGGTGTATGAGGTGGTGCCGTGTCAAAGTGACTGCAAACAGTACGTGTGGGTGGCCGAGCCGTGGAGTGTGTGGAAAGTCAGCAATGTGGATTTGAAAGAAAACTGTGGAGAAGGTGTCCAGACCAGAAGAGTCAGGTATTTGTCAGATTGCCTGCCATTGTGGCTTTGCTTATTTGTTTTCAGTGTTTACCAAAAAAATTTTATTGTAATTGAGCATGGCATTTATTCAGGCAGGCCACAAAGTTAAGCTCAGCCTCAATCCTGGCAGATCAGCAGATATCAGCTGCAGCCAGCATTAACTGATGACTCAGCTGTTTGTGCTTCACAGCAAATCTCATACAGGGTTTTTTATTTAAGCCACACTGGGGTGGCTACAGTTGCTATGCAAGCCACTTTGCAGCCCACAAACTTTCCAGCTCCTCCTTTCATTCTATGCCTGACTTATTCAGTGTGTTATATGTTGTCACTGATGCTCTGTTCCATATGAGGCTCTCATTACTTATGCAAAGCTTAATGCAGGGGTGTCCAACTCCAGTCCTCGAGAGCTACTGTCCTGCAGCTTTTAGATGCATCCTTACTCCAATATAGCTGAATCAAATGGTTGGATTACCTCTTCAGCATGCCATCAAGTTTGACAAAGGCCTGATAATAAGCCATTCATTTGATTCAAGTGTGTCGGAACAAAGATGCATCCAAAAGCTGCAGGACGGTAGCTCTCGAGGACTGGAGTTGGACATAATGATAGCATAGAGGCCCCACACAACCATAACACCTGTTAAAATCATTGCAGATTTAAATAATCTTATTTTTACTGACTGAATTTTATTTGGTGTCTTTTAGAGTTGAAATAATTACAACCCCACTACAGTTTTAAAATGTGACAAATTGATTCTGCTTTTCTTAATTCAGTTATTCAATAATTGGTGTTCCTATGGCACACCATTAAAGTACACAAACATATGCACATTTTCTGTTTTTGGAAAATCATTATCTGGTACTGATCAGCTGATGAAGTAGATTGAATTACTCAAAACAAAAACATCTTAAAAACAGTGGATTGAAACACACATACATGGGAGCAACTCTGCTTGAAAAGATATCAACATATACAGTCCTGATAATAACCAACCTGGCATCTTAGCATGATTGTTGGTGGTCCATTAAGCTGCTAGAGCGGCTAATGTACAGTCAGAGTGAGTAAAAATGCTAATGACCTCAGCTGAGTTGTCCCTCCTTAGAGCAGGGGAAATTAATACTGTAAATGGCCGACTGGGGTGTAACGAGCTGCAATTTAAATAAAATATCATGACTGAGGTCGTTGAGGAAATCCAGGTTCTGGTTTAATTGAAAAAAACAATTTACTTTTTACTTATGTAAAAAAATGTTTTTGTTAAAACTTACAATAAAAGTTAAAATAAAGGTGAAACTAGACTTTTTTTATAGACCTGACCTCACCTACTCTGGGGGATCCACCCTGCCGTGTGAGAAGCACATAGGTTGTCAGGTACTTCATGTACCTGTCAGCTCCCTGTCCAGTTAAAACACACTGTCTGACTATTTCTTTCTTTGCACCACAACAGCAGAATTGCTAAAACAAGGTCAAACTCTGGGTGTTTCTTGCCCGATCCCACAGGTGCATGCTCAACACAATTGACGGCCCATCTGAGCCCGTCGAGGACTACCTGTGCGACCCGGAGGAGATGCCCTTGGGGGCCAGGGAAAGCCGGCTGCCCTGCCCTGAGGACTGTGTCCTCAGCGACTGGGGACCCTGGAGTCGCTGCACCCTGGTGAGAGCTGAACCCACATCAGAAAGCAGCAGCTCAGCTGTCTGGCACAGAGCAGATATGGCAGGGTCAGATTTCTGTAAAAGTCCACTGATATGATTTTCTTGTTGGAAAAAATTTTCTGAGGTTCAGGAATTCAAAGCGTGGCTGTACTGTATCATTGTGAGCAGTGTGTGAATCTTTGTCAACAGGTTATTTCTCATCCACCAAGGAGGAATAAAAGAGATATATGAACTGGGAAGAAGGAGAAAAATGGCTTATATATCACCTATATTACACTGTACTCACTGTGCATTCAGCAGGGAGGGAACATGATTTATGATAAAGATTCAGGAGCATGTAGAGCCACACACACACACACCTGGATATATTTCAGCAGTAATGTAGCAGCAAACATAAAAGCTGGGGCTAAAAATATTGCAGCTAATTTGTGAACATGATTTGGCAGACAACCAAAAATAGTCTTACACAAGACCACAAATTCAGTTTGTAAAAAATTACTTCACTGTAAAAAAGTTATGGTAAATTAAATATAACTGATATTGGTCTACAGCTGAGACAGTTTCCTATTCCATGGTGACTTCATATTTGTAAAAAGACAGCAGCCCCTGCAATCAGCACACACCTACAGGCTGCAGCACACACGCAATGTTCATTCTTTTTGCAAAAACTTCCAAAGGTGTCAGAACATCCTGTTCAACTCCTCCGCCCGACACCTCCGTTTGATGGTAAAAAGCCGCTTTAACTGCTCTGGTTTCACCCGCTGTTCTCACAGCAGCACCCTGGCCATTGTTAATCACACCCCATTCTCTCCCAAAGTGCTTGACGCACCATCTTCCCACAATTCCAGTCTCGACGTGGAGTCTGCAGTGGCACCAGCAGGGCCTCTCACATGTTTTATTCATCATGCCAGCAATGGAGTTATTCAAAAGGCTGTCATTTTCTCCCCCAACTCTCTTCTCTGCGAGCAATGACCGTGTAGAGTCTGGTGATTTACCATTCCAGTAGAATATCTGTTTCAGCCCTCCTGTAAACTCCTGCTGGAACAAAAACATCGAATTCCACATTTTGGGAAAGAAAGAGTCTTATTTAAAGGCATTCCTCCAGGCGTAGGAAAGCCATCGGAGAACATCTTGACATTAACATTTTAAATGAATCACGGCCCAATAACTTCATAAATAATTCTAACACATTTAGTGCCTTCAATCATCAAAACACATGAACACCATGGCTGCAGGAACGCTATGACTTTGTTCCGGGTCAAGGATATGCCTCCATTCACTTCTTATCACTCGCTACAATATGGCCTGTTTAATCATTTATGCATTCTAATGGCTCAGGTTTTTAATGGGAAGTCTCTGTTTCAGCCCTGTACCAGAAGTAACTATCGAGTGCGGACAGCATACACCATTCGACCCCCCAGCGTAGGAAGAGAGTGTCCAGACACGACCGAAAAGGAGCCCTGCAGCCTTAACCTCAACTGTTTCAACTACTTCTACAACATCACAGGTAAAAGGAAATGTTGAAGAAGCCCAGGTTTATAGCCTAACCCACACTCATTGGTTGGTTTAAAATGGCACACTGAATCTCCCCAAAAAGGATGTACTGATATAAAAGTCAAAGGGCTTTTTTGCTGGTTATTAATAGAGAAACAATCATCAGCTAATAGCAGCTGTTTTTTTAACAATAATCAGGTGGAGAAAGAAAAGCGTCTTACAGACAGTTCATGGCAGGAAAGGCACAGACTCTTGGGACTATTAATGGTCTGTTGTAGTTACTGCAGTCATGTTGTGTTTGCTCCTTGAGTATTGTGATTGTACAATATGTTTTTATGGCTCAGAACAGCAGGACGCTCCACACATTGTCTTGGAGAAGGTCCTGGCTCACTTGAGCCTTCCAGACTATAAAAGCTAGCCCAGACAAACTGCTAATAGCTGTTTTTTTTCGTATCTTTTATTTAGACTCCTTCCAAGCCACATACAAAGAGCAGGTTTGTGAATTCCTGTGTCTTCCTCCCCTCACGCAGATGGCTGCCCCTCCCTGAGCCTGATGTTCTTTTTTCCCACTGTTGCCAAAACATTTGCTCATAGGGGATCATCTGATTGTTGGGGTTTACCCTGTTTTCTTAGTATTATTTTAGCGTCTTTACCTTAGAATATAAAGCGCTGAGAGGCAACTGTTGTTGTCATTTGGCGCTGTATAAATAAAATTCATGTTCATGCATGTTCAGGATTTTGGCCTGGGTGTCTCACACCAGAAGTTGCTGTGGCGATGATACATCTAACCAGTGTTAATGTTCAGTTAATATGTGAATGTTTAACAATGCCATGGTGATGTAACTGCGTGGTGGCATGGTGACGCAGGAGTTCCTTAAAATAGTAGAGATGTGCTATTAATCATCAAGTCCTTACTGTGAGAAGTAAAAAGAAGTATTCTGGACTTTTTAGGTTTGTCTGTGTTATTTCACTACATTTCTGAGTGGATGAGGATGATTAACACGGGGATTGTGGCCCCCTGGCAGTCTGCATCATCACGTATTTCCTGAAAATGGCAGCATTGCTGCTGCTTGTGTGATTTCTGGGCTGCTGTCAGTGATGTGAACCAAATCTGAACCAAATCAGTGACATGAAAATCAGCCCCTTAAATGTAAGCCTTAAAATGCAGCATCCATTTCAGATTGAGCCCCTCACGGGATGAGCGATCAATAAACAGCTCATCTATTTTCTTTTTTTCCATTATCCTTATCGCTTTTGTTTCATTCTAGTAGGATAATTGCAGACCATGCGGGGTGTTATCAAAACCTTGTATAATGGCAATGTAACGTTAATAGGACTGTTTTGAGTCCAGCTCACAGCTGGTCTTCACAATGCTCGTCTCTAAAAGCCGGCTATTTATTGGTTGGTTGTTTATCTCTTTAGCGCCGGTTTGCACAGGGAGGTTGAATAGGCACACATTAAGTTTGATTTCTCTGCAGCTACAACCATTAAAGCCTGGAAGAGTACAAGTAAACCAGTTGGCTGCAGGCCACTGTGGTTAAATGCCTTGCTCAGTGGCACCTCTGTGTGTGACTGCTTAGAACAGAAAACATTTCTGATTAACTGTAAACAGAAAGATTTCCAAAATAGATTTGAGCTGGCAGCCTACCCGAGCCTCCCCCTCGAATCCTCGGGACATCACAGCTCCACCTCACATGTCACTGAGGTTATGCATTAATGTTTCATTTTGGAAACTGTAAGAAACAATTTCAATAGAAGCGAATAAAAGCAGAGTTTGGCACTCACTTAGTTTGGAAGCCCACCCTCCTGCTCCCTCTGCTCTTTGGAAGAGGTGACACATTATCCCAACTGCTGAGTTCACAGTGGCATGCAGGTATCCTGGGGTATATGTACTTAATATATGAGCAGAAATTATTATTGGGTATTCTTTTTCCATTGTTGATGCAGAGATCATCCAAGCTGCTCCTTCCTGCAACGTTTCTCTCCTTTCCTTGCTGCCTTTCTCTCTGTCTCTTACTGTCAGTCTTTCTTGTTGCGATCTCCCTATTTCCAGTCCCCAGAGTGCCACAAAGCTCCTCAGCAGAAGGAGACACAATTTCCCGAGTTGAGCTTGCAAACGAGCTCACTGCAGCTAAAAACAGCCGCTCATCGCACGGCGCTCTTCGTGAGTGATACCTCAGCCTCCCCGTTGTTGCAAGTTTTTTTCTTTTACTTCTTCTTTTTTTTAAGCAGCACTGTGGTTGTTTAAAGGCAGTGAAACCCCAAGTCTGGAATAAAATGCTGCTTTTTCCCTTCACAGAAATAATTTTCTCAGGGTGCCAAGTTCTGCTTCCTAAATCTTTGGATTTTTCTGTTCATATTCAGCTTTTAAATTCTGCTTATTTTTCAAAGGAGGCGACTCAAATCAGACCAAATGGCCACACAACGCAATTCCGCCATAAAAAGACACTAATGGCAGCCAGATTTAATAATAATGGATTGGATTTATACAGCGCTTTTCAAGGCACCCAAAGCGCTTTACAATACCACTATTCATTCACTGGTGGAGGCAGCTACAGTTGTAGCCACAGCTGCCCTGGGGCAGACTGACAGAAGCGAGGCTGCCATATCGCGCCATCGGCCCCTCTGGCCAACACCAGTAGGCAAGTAGGGTAAAGTGTCTTGCCCAAGGACACAACGACCAGGACAGAGAGCCCAGGGATCAAACCGGCGACCTTCTGGTTACAGATGCGATTCCCAACCCCCTGAGCCACGGTCGCCCAGGGGGTCCATATTTATTGGATATAAGTGAGATGTTAGAAATCTTAAATGACCTCTTTGCAGGCATCTGTTTTTAAAAGTCATCTTCAACAGCCAGAAGCTATAAAGACTCCAGAAATACAACAAAGCCACACTGATTATTTTTAAAGAGGTGGCAGAAGGAGACGAAGAATGTAATGCCACAAAGGTAATGAGCTGAAGTCAAAGTTACAGTGTGGCAAGTACAAGGCATGCGCACTGCTCTGCTGAGTCATCTGGCAGCTTAAAATGGTTCATTTATATGCTTGGCATGTGTATCCTAAAAGGTCTATGTAGTTTCTGCTCTCTGATGGCTGGGAAATTTTAGTGTGTCAGCAGTGGAGTTAGTAATTAACTTGATCGTGTCGCATTGTGTCAATACGTCATATCAAAAACTCTACCAATTAATTGATGTTTTATATAAAAATCCTTGTTCTTGTCCTTGCTGGGAGACTCTGTGTATGAGCGTACTGTATAAAAGCTTAAGGTAAGCAACTTTCAGAGAGGAATGAGACAACATAAAGCGACAATGCATTTTTGTGTGCTCCCCCATAAAAAGCCGAAGACAGACTACGGTTGTTTCTCACTGTTTGGGATTTATTCTCTCTGAAGTGTAAAGACTTTGTGACAGCTGAGGCATTCGAACACTTCTAAACAGCGTCTCCTTGTGTTTTGTCCCCTCCACATCATCCCGCTTGAACTGAAAATACATCTAAGTACAGAGGCAGAACACTTGTGAAAGGCTGGTTTCTTGTGACTTCAATGCTTCCTCCTCTTCTTTTCGCTTCTTGCTCTCATCTAAATCATGACACCCTCTCACCTGCCTTCCAGCTCTGCTCGCACTCAGGGTGGTAAAATCAACAGCTGCAACCTGCTGAACGCTGGCAAATATTTGATATGTGGTAAAGTTATGTGCTCTCAAAGCAGGCAGATAACAGTTGTATTGTAAGGGTCATTTAATGCTGTAAAACACAGTGCACTTGATGCCAGGATTACCTTTTACGTGATAGCTTATTAGTGAACGCTGCTATTTAATAACTATATTAATTAAGTAAGTAAAGTAAGTAAAATTTTATTTGTATAGCACCTTTCAAGACAGAAATCACAAAGTGCTTCACAGAAAAGCTAAAACATAAAAACAGAAATCAACCAAAAGCAAGTTTAAAAAGATAGTGGTTTCATTTAAAAAACAGCTAAAAACCTGAGTCCACAGATCTCAGGCTTAAAGGAAGGGAGTTCCAGAGTCTGGGGGCCACAGTTACAAACGCCCTATCACCTTTCGTTTTCAGCCCGTATGCTAGACGACCAGCAAGCCCTGATCACATGACCTCAGGGACCTGCTGGGGATGTAATGATGTAAAAGATCTCTGATATAGGTTGGTGCTTGTCCATGCAGAGCCCTGAATGTCAAAGTCAAAATCTTGAAGTTGGTTCTGAATTTTATGGGGAGCCAGTGCAACTGGATCAGCAGGGGTGTAACGTGGGAGTATTTAGAAGATTTGGTCAGAAGCTTTGCGGCAGCGTTCTAAACAACTTGCAAATGATCCACAGAGGCTTTACTTAAACAAGTGAACAAAGAATTGCAATAATCCAAATGAGATGAGACAAATGCATGGATGACCATTTCTAGTTCTGAGTGTGAAACAATGGGACTCAGCTTAGCAATATTTTTTAAAGGATAAAAACAGGAGCGAACCAATAAATTAGCATGAGTGTCCAAAGTCAGAGCTGAGTCAAAAGTTACACCAAGGTTCCTGATAGAAGGTTTGGCAAATGTCAACCAGTCCAAAGCAGACCCTGATATACCCACCCAATGTCTCAGCCTATCTAGCAAAATGTGATGGTCAACAGTATCAAAGGCAGGCGTCAAGTCCAACATCAGCAAGGCAGAGCATTCTCCTGCATAATTCATCAGGATGTCACTGGAGAGACTCTAATAAGTGCCGTTTCAGTAGAGTGTGCTCTACGAAAACCAGACTGGAATTTATCCAGAATGCTGTGTTCATCTAGAACAGATAGAATTAACTATATTAAATAATCATTAATCAAGTAAGCGCTGTGTTCTGTCACAAACCCGCAGATCCTTATCACCCAGCTTAGCAGTTCCTCTCAGTTATTCGGAGCATTTAGCATCTTTCAGCTCATTATTTTGGTATCCAGCATCCAACTGTGTTTGTGCACTCAGAGAACTTACATCAAGGTTTTATTTGCAGACTGAGCAGCTGTTTTTGGTGCCAAAAAAGCCTTTGAAAAGCTGCAGAACCACAGAGCTAGCACCTAGCAGGCAAATGTACCAAAGCTGTATAGTAACTAAACAGCCAGAATTTTCTTTAAGTCATTTGTAAAATGAAACTGTGCTGAAATGATTTGTAGAAATTGTGGTTTTGTCAACAAATATAACTCCAAATAAATGCTACTGTTGATTCGCAGCATCTGTGATCGTTTCTGCCTCCAAGTTGCGAAAATTACAAATTGAGGACTTGTCTTAAATGAAGACTTTCTCAAGAATTCATTTGAGAATCAAAGAAGAACTATTCAAGTTGATGTGGTACGCTATAATAAAAGTAATCAACTTTAGAAAGAATTTGCATAATGGAATAATCCAACTTTGACACATTTGGGAGAACACAGTCTCAGTTCAATTAAATAGCACATTTAATGCTTTCAGTGCAAATCATATCTATTCAGATCATATTTCAGAACTTATTTACAGTTTCCTTAAAGATCTGGATGCCATGCTTGATTTGTTTGTTGAAGCTTTAGAACAGCTCTTTGTTTTACTGCCAGTGCTATTGGTAAGCCTTTTGTAGAGTTGCACTCATAAAGTTCAGGGCAACGTTGCAGTGCTGTCTTTGTGCTGGATTATTCAACAGTGTTTATTTTCAGTTATTTGCAGAAAACAAACTGAAATTAGTTATTTAAACCACAGCAGATGCCAAGTCTTTGCATATTTATTCAACTTATTATCTGGTGTTATTTATATTTTCTGTGAGAGAGCCATTGTTGCTCCGAAAGCTTGACATTTTCCATTTTGTGAGTGTGATAAAGAAAAAGGAACAAAGCGAGATTGTTTCTCTATACGACCTTTCCGATTATGTTTCAGGCTACATGTACTGTGTAAAAATAAATCCTCGTAGTATTAAAAAAAACATCGTGCTGGGCATCACTACAAAGTACAAGAAGTTCCCAGGCTGTTGCTGCAGCACAGAAAAAAATGTGCCTGGAGTCAGCATTGAAAATGAAGTTGTACAAACAAACATCAGGACCTGTGTTAGAATCACTACCATCCTTAGAATCTGCATTGTGTCGAATACTCCAAGCATGCTATTCAGCTGGCCCAAATGTAACCGTTCACCATGAACAAACCATCAACAGCCATCAGATCAGGAGTATCCTGTAGCACTTCTGCATTCTCACGGTTGCACATACAAATTTCTCTTCCAGGACTAGACTGTCATTTTCGAGCTTCACTCCTAACACCCTGAACTGTCTAAAGAGGACCCTTTGGAGCCAACTTCTTGACATGAACCAACATGGCAGCTCACAGCTTGTCTTTACAAGCAAGTTTTTTGGCTTTTGGCTTCTTCTCGCCTGCCTTTCTTGGCAGATTTAACTTCTGAATTTCAAGTTGAAGATCCTCCTTTTGACAATGCAAAAAAATCCAGCTTACGTTGCAGGTGGTATTTATATAACAGGACTGCCACTGGGCATTCCAAACACTAGGAAGAGGTATGCCACTGGGTATAAGGTGACTTCTTCAAAGGGGGTCATGGCAAATTGCTGTTCGTAGGCACAAACAGCAGTGCCGTCTTCAGCGGTGATTCTCAATATTTGTGTTAATAATTTTAATGTTAAAACTAGTAAAATTGTGAATATGTTTTGTTTCTCTTCAGACTGGAGTACGTGTCAGCTGAGTCCAAACGCTGTCTGTGGCGGCGGCATCAAAACCCGGATGCTTGACTGCGTTCGCAGCGATGGCAAATCGGTGGATATAAAATTCTGTGAAGAGGTGAGACTGGAAAATCCTTCAGGTGTTTGCTTTTGGACCTTCCCTTTTTGTTTCTTGGAAGAATCCAATTTTACTTTCTTTGTTTGACACTCTAATTTCTTTTCTTAATGACGTGATCACATAACTCATTAAAATATATTATCGCACCGTTCCAGTACTATTCAGCCCGAAGCAACATGAAATATTTAAGAATATTCCCATGCAGAGATTGTTGTCGTTGCTTCTGGCTGGGCGTTTTATTCATTCATAATGTGTCAACTCCATGTAATTGTAGCCGGCGGGCTGTGGCAGAGCCTTCCCCACAGCTATTTAACCCTTGGCCCACTTCATCATCTGGTTCATTCACAAAAACACACTGTGTCAGGATGGTTTTCACAGCAGCCTTTATAATCCAATTCAGCTGGCCGGAAACCTGCCCTTTGCCAGAACAGAGACTTC
This sequence comes from Mchenga conophoros, assembly GCF_057382185.1. Taxonomy (NCBI): domain Eukaryota; kingdom Metazoa; phylum Chordata; class Actinopteri; order Cichliformes; family Cichlidae; genus Mchenga; species Mchenga conophoros. The sequence continues at coordinate 33,416,543 of NC_140536.1, forward strand.
TGGGAGTTGCAGTACTGAGAGGTCAAGTCAGTGTCTGACCATAGCAGATTGAGTTTGCAGCGTAATGATTGGTTGTCTGTTATGTGAATGATTTGATGATGTGCTGTTTGAAACATGTGCTGCAGATGAATTTGGAGAAGAAGTGGCAGATGAACATCTCCTGTGTGGTCGAGTGTCCTGTCAACTGTCAGCTGTTGGAGTGGTCGGCCTGGTCAGAGTGTTCACAGACCTGCGGTCTAGAAGGTGAGAATTTCACACACACGTTTTTGTCCCGAGCAGCTTCCAGTGCCATCAAAATCCAGGAGTATGAAATCGGTAACCTTTCACGAACAAGACAACTTTTCTAAACACTGCGCCTCCTTTTCATCATTAATTGCACATTAATCTTACTGATTTACTTCCATTGCTCTTTTCAAGTGCAATAATGAGATTACACTGGAGTAAAGGCAAATGCCAACATAAACAAGTAAACGAGATAAATAAGTTCAGGCAAAATAATGAAGCACATATACGTTTAAGATGGTCTATAAATGTTTTAAGACGTGTTATAAAAGAGGATGCCAGATTGTAAAGTTGCACTTCAGTCTTAATGGCAAATGGCCAAACATAGATTCTTGAATTTGCAACAGACGACTAAAGCTAAAACAGGTGAAACACAGGCTCCTGACGCACACTTGTAATTCACCTGGTAGAGCAGGTGGCCCAGGTACCATGTATCCCATTTGCTGTCTGTCACTCATGCTCTCTCCCCTCACTTTTCTGTCTGTGCTACACTGTCCTATCAAATAAAAAATAATGACCATTTCCAACCACCTTACATTCCTGTTGCTTTATCTATATTTACCATTTATCTGTTGAAAAAACAAGATCCAACTGTGATAACAGAGCTATTATTGTTTTTACCTCCTTAGTCCGTCTTTACTGTAGCAAGAACTGCCAAACAAGCAGTTTTTAGTACTTAGTACTATGTCTACCCATCCATCTGTGTGTCTGTCTGTGCAGGATGCAGTTTTATGTAAACTCTTGGCAGCTTTACCAAACTTTACAGGTGTGCATTTGAAATCAAAACGTGGGCCAAGTTTATTGATAGGTGTAGTCTAAAAACTCATTGTTCCCACAGCTGGTGTGACCACATATTGGAGTGTGGTCAATTGTGTACATGTGTGTGGTGCATTTAAAAAAATGTAACTGTAGGAGAGGATTTTTTTTTCTTGCAGAGTTTGAGATATTCCTTATTTATCTGATACTAGGCCCTCACACGTCATCTGAAACAAGCCATTTAAGCTTCTCCTCCTCCCTTTCTTATGATTTACTGGCTCCCACAAACAGAAGAGAAGAAGTGTTTATGAGATGACCATGTGAAGGAAATGTATGCTCACTGATGTACAGAGTCAGGAGGAATAAACTGTCTGAAACAGGGAATTACTTGTAGAAACACTGACCTTTGAAACTGGCCATGTTTAATGTCCCCAAGTGTAACTATATGTAACCAGTGTGTAACAAAAATACTAGAGGATGCCAAACTGCAAAAGGAGGATGGGTAACCACAATGAAGACACATCTGCAGAAATGATGGAACAATGTTCTGGTTGTATTAAAATGTTGTGCTTTGTATCACAACCAACAACAATAATCAAAATGATGTGCATGCACAGAGACCAAGAAAGTAAAATAAAGTCAGACCAGGGTCTTTTAAATGTCAGTGCTATCCAGTTCACGCCTGCTGGCTTATCTGGGCAGTTTATTAGTGTGAAATTAGCCAAACAAAGGATGGATGTTTTGCACAGTCTGTCCTACCACAATTTAGGGAATTAGATTGAGTTCCATATGAGCTGTGGCTCGACAGCCATTGTAATAAAAGATCAGCGTACTTCTATGGATTTCCAGAAGGTCTGTGGACTCTCAGTTTGTTTAATTTGGGGGTTTTTTTTAATCTCCAACTACAAAAGAAACCTGACCTAGGAGCAAGGTCAGAGTTATTTCACATGCATGCTGATGTGGGACTAAGCAGCCTTACCAGTGTAACCAAAATGGGAACAGTTAAAGGCGGGACAAAAAATTCTATTGATTAAAAATTAAATTATCCATCCAGGTCAGAAACTAATGATAAATAAATAACAAAAACCAAATTACTAATTCCTACAAAAAGTTTCTACTTCTGTTTCTTACTGTGGGCTACATACATGTTATGTACACATGGTACCAAAGCGTGTATTTGGGAGACACGCATCTCAGACATTTCCAAATGTAGCTAGCTAGAAAAACTCCCACAAACAAAGCAGAGGGAGTTTTTATTTAAGTCAAAGTTACTGTGTTATAGTCTTTCCAAATGACCATAGAAAATTTGTCGTCCTGTTGCCTAGTTGTTGTTCCAGGAGTTCACACAATTGATTCTGTCCCATTATATGTTCCTGCTCCTCAGGGCCGAGGGAGCCCTTTGAAGAAAGGGCGCTACAGCAATAGTTGGTAAATCAAAAGGAATAAGATAAAAAAAGTTTTTTTTTACAAAAAATAAAAAAGGGCAAAGGCGGGGACCTTATTTGATGTGCGTTTTTTCTGTGTATGTGTGGGGGAAGTTTTTTTTTTTTATTGGAGTGGGATATGAAATTGTACAGTTTGCGTGTCAATGTGTGGGAACGCTGGTTGTTTTATTCAATTCAATTCAATTTTATTTATATAGCGCCAAATCACAACAAAAGTCGCCTCAAGGCGCTTCATAGATACAGAGAAAAACCCAACAATCATATGACCCCCTATGAGCAAGCACTTTGGCAACAGTGGGAAGGAAAAACTCCCTTTTAACAGGAAGAAACCTCCGGCAGAACCAAGCTCAGGGAGGGGCGGCCATCTGCTGCGACCGGTTGGGGTGAGAGAAGGAAGACAGGATAAAGACATGCTGTGGAAGAGAGACAGAGGTTAATAACAGATATGATTCAATGCAGAGAGGTCTATTAATACATAGTGAGTGAGAAAGGTGACTGGAAAGGAAAAACTCAATGCATCATGGGAATCCCCCGGCAGCCTACATCTATTGCAGCATAACAAAGGGAGGATTCAGGGTCACCTGGTCCAGCCCTAACTATATGCTTTAGAAAAAAGGAAAGTTTTAAGCCTAATCTTAAAAGTAGAGATAGTGTCTGTCTCCCGAATCCAAACTGGAAGCTGGTTCCACAGAAGAGGGGCCTGAAAACTGAAGGCTCTCCCTCCCATTCTACTTTTAAATACTCTAGGAACAACAAGTAGGCCTGCAGAGCGAGAGCGGAGCGCTCTAATAGGGTGATATGGTACTACAAGGTCATTAAGATAAGATGGGGCCTGATTATTTAAGACCTTGTATGTGAGGAGCAGGATTTTGAATTCAATTCTGGATTTAACAGGAAGCCAATGAAGGGAAGCCAAAACAGGAGAAATATGCTCTCTCTTTCTAGTCCCTGTCAGGACTCTTGCTGCAGCATTTTGGATTAGCTGAAGGCTTTTCAGTGAGTTTTTTGGACATCCTGGTAATAATGAATTACAGTAGTCCAGCCTGGAAGTAATAAATGCATGAACTAGTTTTTCAGCGTCACTCTGAGACAGGATATTTCTAATTTTAGAGATGTTGCGCAAATGGAAGAAAGCAGTCTTACATATTTGTTTAATATGTGCGTTGAAGGACATGTCCTGGTCAAAAATGACTCCAAGGTTCCTCACCGCGTTACTGGAGGCCAAGGTAATGCCATCCAGAGTAAGAATCTGATTAGATACCATATTTCTAAGATTTTCAGGGCCGAGTACAATAACCTCAGTTTTATCTGAATTAAGAAGCAGAAAGTTAGCGGCCATCCAGGTCTTTATGTCTTTAAGACATTCCTGCAGTTTAACTAATTGGTGTGTGTTATCTGGCTTCATGGACAGATAGAGCTGGGTGTCATCTGCATAGCAGTGAAAATGTATGCTATGTCTTCTAATGATACTGCCTAAGGGAAGCATGTATAATGTAAACAGAATTGGTCCTAGCACTGAACCCTGTGGAACTCCATAATTAACCTCAGTGTGTGAAGAGGACTCTCCATTTACATGCACGAATTGGAGTCTATTAGATAGATATGATACAAACCACTGCAGCGCAGTACTTGTAATACCTACAGCATGTTCTAATCGCTCTAATAGGATATTATGATCAACAGTATCGAACGCTGCACTGAGGTCTAGCAGGACAAGCACAGAGATGAGTCCACTGTCAGAGGCCATAAGAAGATCATTTGTAACCTTCACTAAAGCTGTTTCTGTGCTGTGCTGAGCTCTGAAACCTGACTGAAACTCTTCAAATAAACCATTCCTCTGCAGATGATCTGTTAGCTGTTTGACAACTACTCTTTCAAGGATTTTTGATATGAAAGGAAGGTTGGAGATTGGCCTATAATTAGCTAAGACTGCTGGGTCTAGAGATGGCTTTTTGAGTAAAGGTTTAACTACAGCCAGCTTGAAGGCCTGTGGTACATAGCCGATTATTAGAGATAGGTTGATCATATTTAAGATCGAAGAATTAATTAATGGCAGGACTTCTTTGAGCAGTTTTGTAGGAATGGGGTCTAAAAGACACGTTGATGGTTTGGAGGAAGTAATTATTGAAGTTAACTCAGAAAGATCAATTGGAGAAAAAGAGTCTAACTTAATATCAATGGTACTAAGAGTAGCTGTAGATAATATTACATCTGTGGGATGATTATTGGTAATTTTTTCTCTAATGATAAAAATTTTATTTGTGAAGAAGTTCATGAAGTCATTACTAGTTAACGTTAAAGGGATGGTTGGCTCAAAAGAGCTCTGACTTTTTGTCAGCCTGGCTACAGTGCTGAAGAGAAACCTAGGGTTGTTCTTATTTTCTTCAATCAGTGATGAATAGTAAGATGTTCTGGCTTTGCGGAGGGCTTTCTTATAAAGCAGCAAACTATTTCTCCAGGCTAAATGATGATCCTCTAGATTTGTGACACGCCATTTCCTCTCCAGATTACGAGTCATCTGCTTTAGGGTACGTGTTTCAGAATTATACCACGGAGTCAGGTACTTCTGATTTGAGGCCTTAGTTTTCACAGGAGCTACAGTATCCAGAGTCGTACGTAGTGAGGAGGTGAAATTATTAACAAGATAATCGACCTCTGTTGGGGTAGCGTTCAGATAGCTGCTTTGCTCTGTGTTGGTACAGGGCATTGGAGATGATAACAGTGGGTGGATTATATTCTTAAACTTAGTTACAGTGCTTTCAGAAAGACATCTACTTTGATAAAGTCTACTCTTCACCGCTGTGTAATCAATTATTGTAAAAGTAAATGTTATCAGGAAATGATCAGACAGGAGAGGGTTTTCAGGAAACACTGTTGAAAGCCAATGTAGGTTGGTAAAGGTGGATTTTGAGGTGAGCACTTTGCTGGATTGTCAGTGTGAAAATGTAAGTGGAATATGCAACAAATGGAGGGCTGTGAGAGTTGAGAGTGGGCAGTTTAAAGCAGGTAGACAGGAAGGTTGCTTTTAGAAACGTGTGTGAAGGGCTTCTATGTCGAGTCTTTCAGTTAATTCATAACATCAATTCTGCACTTAAATCAAATGGTCTCCGGGGTTCTGCGATGAATTGGATTTATTTAAAGAGGTTTTTCTGATTGATGTGGAATAAAAGCCTTTTTACTCAAGTTGACCAAGAACCAATCAAGATGGTAAAGGGAAAAAAGGTGCAGTATTTCATGCCATTTAGAAACTCCTGCTCTGTTAAGTGAAGTGCTATTGTGCGCCGTAGGATTAATTTAATACATTCAAAACAAACGCATACACATGAATTTAAATGAGCTGTTTATAGAAGGAATGGATGACTGCTGTGTGGCACACCACAATGGTCACTGCATGTGTTTCTGTGTTTAGCTTATTGTTCAGGGGGGAAAAAGTCTCTTTGAACTTTGCATTAATTGTATTATTTTATCAAGAAACCAAGAGCTCCAGAGGCTTTGAAGAAGAAAAAAAACCCTCCTGATATTAATTTTCTCTCATGCTGGTAAAACAAAATGCTCAGATTTCAGTGCTGGGGTGGAGAGTTTTCAACACAGGAACCTGTTGTTCTACTTCAGTTCTACTTAAACAAGTAAAAGTGACTTTCTTTGCTTCAACTTCTCATATGAAGTAAATCTTTACTTCACAATGTAGCGTCTTTATACTATTGACATTGTTAAACTTTGGATTGGTTCCCTATAAGCCTCACTTTCCCTATACTGTCTGCTGCTGAAAACATTTAAAGGGGGAAACAATGTCAAGCAAAACAGTAAAGGGACAGGAACTTTGTTTTTCCCAGAAGGAAAGGGTCCAGTGGATGTCCTGCCCCAATCAGGCTGACTGCCACCCCAACCCCAGTTAGCCCACCACTGCAGCATGTGTAGTAGGCCCTGGGCTGCTTAGAGAAATAGGAGAATGTGACAGCAGTGTTTGCAATGTGCACCATTAGTGGACGCACGGTCAAACATACCTGCCTTCAGTGATGCAAACCAGAACACAAACATTGGTTCATGACAGTTGTAAAACTGAGAAGATTATGCTACTGCACTGACTTTGTCAAGTCTTCCAAAAATCAAGAGTGAATAGTTTTCTGCGCTAAAGGAACGACAACAGCACAAACACAAGCAAGAGTAACCCACATTAAAGGTGGTTCCATATAATTTTGGGACTGCCCCCTGGTGACAGTACACAGCAGCAACATTTAGACAATGGTCTGCAAAACTCTGCATAACGTCAGCGCACAACATTAACACCAAATGGCTGGAACAATATCGTTACTCCTGGTGATTTAAGCTCATTACTTGGACATCTTTAGAAGGAAAAACTGCACTGTATGCCGTAGGGGTTTCATTTTCCATTCAGGATAACAATGATAATCTCGGCTGTGAAGGTTCTCAGTCATCCAGGTCATCGTAGTCAAAGGAGCTTGCAAAGAAAAGCGTCTGGACTTCTTTAAGTTGCTAATGATAATCTTGTTTCCTTTCACAGTAGGGAACACATTTTGAAGTGGAGAAAGTCTTAAAAAAATCATGAATTGAACGTGCTTATGGGTGTGGAGATGCTCTAGGAAAAAATGACGGAACAAAAAGACAGACATTCACTCAATAAAGACAGTTCTGCGACACTAACCTATTTCCACTAGATCAACAAGTAACAAAATCCTGCTTATATAAAAGTCTAATGAGAGATCCACAGAAAACCAGAGATAAATTTAACCTTTTTTTTTTCTTTTTTACTCTCCAGGTAAGATGTGGCGACAGCGGTCGGTGGTTCAGGCTTCTCAGGGCGATGGCCGACCGTGCCCTTCTCAGATGGAGCAGTGGAAACCCTGTCCTGTCCGACCCTGCTACCGTTGGCAGTACAGCCCCTGGTCTGAGTGTCGGGTAGAGGTATGTCAATACATATAAAAGTTATACCATAATCCAGGTACATTAAACATTAATAATTGTATCGACCTCTGTCAGCTACAAGAAATGGAGCTCAGGCACAGCTGAGATCAATACTCTAAAACAGTTTGAGCCAGAAGGTGGATTTCAGGAGGGTGAAGTCTAAGAACCTGATAAAAAATAATGGAGTCTTTAGTATTGATGAACAAGCTCATCATTTCCCCACTCATACGGTTATTTTGAGAGATGGACAGTAAAAAAAAAAATCAATCTAATGCATCTTTAATGCTGATGCATTACTGTAAACCAATACCTTTGCCAAGAAATTTGGCAGCCTGTACACTCAATTTTGCATCGTGTGGCACCGGGTCAGATTATTAAAAGCATCCAGTGCAATACTTTATGACATAAAGCAAAACTTTTCAAGAGTAAATGTGGTTTTATGGGGACACACAGAGACAGGTAATGTCATCTGTTACTAACATCCTTTGCTGCCCCTCACTTAAGTTGATCAAAAAGGAAGTGCTTATAACCTCTGCCTTCCTCGGCTGTGTGAGAGTGAGAGGCAGAGACAGTCGACATTTTATTAAATGCACTCTGCATTCACTTCAGAAAAAGGCAAACCATCCTGTGGGTGGTAACCTCTTATCAAACTCCAATCAGGACCCAGCCTGGAGGACCCCAAATGATATTACCTAACTAAGCAAATGCAAATATTAGCAGAAAATGTATCAGAACAATAATATGATTAATTTCCCAGAATGGAGTTGTAAAGGAATTAAATACTTAGAACATATATTAGAGGGAACAGAATTTATTCCATTTGACAGACTAGTTGAACAATATGGGATCAACAAGACAAGGTTTTTAGAATATCAACAAATTAAATCCATAGTAAAAAAGAAATTTAACCTCAGTCAAGTTGAATTACAAACACCACTAAGTGCGGCACATTTTCTTACTCTTAAATCCCCCAAATTATTATCTAAAATATACAGAACACTTTCTAAATTAGATGAATCAATATCCCTTCCTACTGCAAAGTGGGAAGCAGATTTATCAGTCAACCTAGACCAAAACTTCTGGTCTCAGATTTGCTTAAAAACTTTTAAATTAATTAAAAATCCCAGTCTGCAATTAATACAATACAAAATACTTCATAGAGTGCACTATACAGGTCATCGGATGTTCAAGATGGGCTTTACATCTTCCAACAACTGCTCACACTGTCAAGGCAATACACCAGACAATTACATCCACGCTCTTTGGTTCTGTCCACCAGTGCAAAAGTTTTGGCGCGAGATATGTGAAGACTTATCAAAGTGTCTGAAATGTAACATCCCAACTTCCCCCTTAGTGTGTTTACTGGGCAGCTTAGATAATGTCACTTCAGAAAAGAATATAGCCCATATGATCTTCACTGCCCTATGCATAGCCAAGAAAACAGTCCTCATGAACTGGAAAAATAAAAATAATCTTAATTCTAACCAATATAGAAATTATCTATTAGATTACATTAGTCTTGATACAGCCTCTGCCACCACATTAGATCAATTGCTCTGGGCCCCTTTTATCAGCTCCATCACCTAGTGGGGGTGGGGGGTCATAGTTTGGTCCCGCCTTCACTGTTGTGATTGGTGAGGGGGTAGGGACAGGCTTAGGGCGTCGGGGGGTTCCCCGGAGGCATCTTCCTTGGGGAGCTCAACCCGGGGTAGCGGTCACGTCCGGTTGGGGGCTCTGTTGGCTCTCAGGTGACTGTTTCCTCGCGGCTGCGTGCAGCGGGGCTAGGGGAGGGTCTGTGCTGACGGACGTGGGTTACTGACCTGGCAACCTGGCTGCCCCTGGGTGGGTCCGGGATGGGCGTGAGGTTCTGGGGGCGCTCCGTCTCTGGGCTGGGGCCCGGGCCGGGCCTCGGGGGCTTGGGTCCTGGTTGGTGTGTTGCCGGGGTTGTGGGCGGGTGGGTGCATGGGGGCCCGGCCCTGGAGCAGGGTGCCGCCGGTGCGTCGAGCCGCCTGGGGGGCTCTTCAACTGGTGGGGGGGATGGTCACATCTTGCAGGAGCTTTCTTCTCTTCAGGAACTCTCTGCAGGAGGGGGAGATACAGGAGAGGTGGAGGAAGATCTCAGCCTGGGCGTTTACCGTCTTATGTAGTCTGGAAGATGTGTGGATGGTGGGGTGGGTGCAGTTTTCTCTGTGGTGGGGTTGGGTGGACTGTCCAGGGCTCTGTGGAGCCGGGGGGCGCTACTGCACTGGGCCCCGGTCTGATGGGCCTGGGCCCCCCTTCCCTGGCGGGTCGCGGAGGGTGGGAGTACCTACTGGGGTCAGCGGGGGAGCTGGCCCCAGGGAGGGGTTACCTGCCCCTCCCTTCCTTCCCTCCCCATCTCCAGCTGCCTCCCTCTTCCCGCTCCTCCACAACCACCCACACATGCAGGGCCTTGGAGTGGGGGTATGTCACCAGGGTGCAGAGGAGGCTACCCCCCCCCCCCCCCCCCCTGTCCCCTTCTGGCTGCCTCTGCCTCAATTTTATCCCACAACTTAGACATTCACATTATTCACACTCTCATTACACATACATATAGGATCTTGGGGGTGGGCACAATCACGGAGTCCAAATCACCATCAGGGTGTATACCTCACCCCTGACGTCATTGCCCACCTCTCAATTTTAAATACACTTAGTCATTGAGGGCTAGCAGGAGGGACTATGCGCTTACCTGCTGCTCCTTGGCAGGTAGCTCCATGCCCTCCTGGGTTTTAATTGCACCTTAGAACACACATGCATCAACACTACAATGAGCGGGTGGAGGGAGGTTTGGAGTCTTCTCCCACCCCCATTCTCTGCGGCCTGCTGGAGCGGGAGGGCTAGGACTAGGAGGAGGAGTTGGCCGTCCGACTGCGGTCTGGGGTGTGGGGCCTCCCTGCTGCTGCGGAGTCGGGGTGGTCTGCCTCTCCCCACCGCAGGGAAAAGGGTAACACCACCTGGGTCTGGGTGCAATTCCCCCCTCCAGGGGCAAGGGTACCTAGACCCGGTTTGTAGAGTACGCTTGGGGAGTGTGATTGTGTGTACAGCGTCTCTTTATGTCTGTCTCCACGTTGGTTGAGTGTGGAGTGAGTGCATATGAGAGCATGAGGGTGGGAATGGATGTTTGTGTCTGTGTGTGCCTGTATGTCTGTGTCTATATGTCAGGTTGGGTATCAGACGCCACCTCTCTGGGGACACCTCAGGCCCTCCAAGGTTTGGAGGCCTATCTCCACCCACCACCACTTCCCCTGCCGGTGGCGGACTCCCTCAGGTGTCGGTGTGTTGGTGGTTCTTTGTGTCTGGGGGTGGGCGTCCGGGTACACACCGGCTCACTCCTTGGCGGCCGCTTGTCGGGGCCTGGGGCTCGCTCGGGCCCCTTTGGAGGTGGGGTGCCCCCGGCCTCTCGGCCTGGGGCTCGGTCACTCAGGCACAGCTGGGGGCCGGCGGAGCTCACGGGCGCGTCACTGCAACTCCCCCTGACTTCTGCTCCGCGGCTGCTGGGCGAGCCCTCATCTGGGACTCTCCTCAGCTCTTACTGGAACAGTGGCGCGGCTGCCCCTCTGTTGGTCTTCCATGGTCTCTTGTGTTCTGGGGGCCTCTGGATGTCTGGAGTTTTGATCTCCTCCATACCCGCTTCACACCCTGGAGGACGGGGCTGTGGCCCCCCCACACTCCCTAGCAGATCATTACATGGAGAAACCTTTGGAATGCAAGCATGCTGATCCACACAGGTATGCACACATGGGTATTCACAGACGCGGACTAAAGCTTTCTTGGCTGCTGCCTCAAAGCACACTGTGCGCTGTCTATCTTGCGTGCTGCACAATATCGTTTATTATTTAGTAAATATTGATATCTATGACTAGCTAGTTTATTGTGATGGTGCTTTGTTTTCTCTATTATTATGTTGCTCTTTGTTGTTTGCTGTCTCCTCTGTTTGTTTTTTTTGTTTGTTTGTTTTTTTTTCTCCATACAGGTGACCCAGGAGTTCTTTTTTTTTTTCTCTCTCTTCCCCCCCCTTCTCACCGTCTCTTCTCCCCTTTGGTTTTCTTTCTTTCTCTCCCCCTCTTTCTCTCATTCATTCCCCCTGTCCTATTTATTAAAAAAAAAAAAGAAAATGTATCAGATAGAATGATCCTGTGAGATATTTTGTTCTTTCATGAACAAATATAAAGGACAATTTAACTCCCACACGGGAAAGAGACTGAAAATATATGGGGAAGCTTATCTTCCTTATACTTTTATCTATTAAAATACATTTTAATAGATCTCTACTCATAAAACAAAACAGGACAATAACAATTCTTCATTTAATCCACCAGGATTTTTTCTCCATCCCTTCCACTCTTTAGTGTCCCAATAACGTCAAAACAAGAACAGCAGACACTCTGTACTGCCCGCCTGCCAATAGAAGGTTATTTCCAATACTGCTTTTGTGTTTTCAACGCCCTACCAGTCTTACCCACATAATAAAATCCACAAGGGCACTTTAACAAGTGGTCTACATGTGCAGTCCTGCATGAGATGCTATCCCTGACCTTAATTTTCTGCCTTTATCCGAGTGTGGAAAATGGTCCCCTTTAATCATTTGTTACAGTTCACACAATTTCCAGACGAATGACAGCTTAAAAAGTAGAGGTTTAACTCATCCATGTTTGTATTTGTGCTCTTTTGTTTCTGTAAAAATACAAACCGCTGTACATATTGCAAATATATAGAACATATTCTGTTCTAAGCAACAATACATTTCCAGGTCAGGTATGCTGCCTTGCTGAGAAGCTGGAGGTGTGCAGCTTAATGCCTGCAGCTTTTCATCCTACAGCTCAGCTCAGCGATGCTTTTTACTCTTCTCTTAAAATGTTTGAGACGCATAAACACTTTTTGTATTTGTTTGACTTTAGTTGATCTTTCCATCAATTCAAATGGCAGAAGTTGAATTTACTAGGATTATTAAACTGCCATCAGATTGCTGCAGGTTTGTGTGACACCCCCTTCCCTCACTGTGTTAACTCATCACCTTCTGTCTTCTTCTGTGGTGTTTATGTCCTGTCAGAATGTGGTTTGTGGACACGGCATGCGCTTCAGGAACCTGTCCTGCTTCGTGTCGGACGGCTCCAGCGATGGCGAGGGCAGCCTGGTGGACGAGGAGCTGTGCAGCAGCCTGGAGGTGGCTGTCGATGGAGACAAGCAGATCAGACTGAAAGAGAGCTGTGTCCTCCCATGTCCAGGTAATAATGCTGACTTCAAGGTTTCAGTGGTAATTATTTGTTGTTTGGGCTGCATGAGCAACCTTGGAAAGTCCAAACACTGAATAGAAGCAATTAGAAGCACAGTCCACTGTTATTAAAAAAAAGTTCTCTAATGAAAAAAATTTAATCAATTATGACTTTACTCTTACTTTACTTTACTTTAATTTTCTTTAATATTCTGTGACTGAAATAGCTCCTCCAAATCAGCTTTTTGCCACACAAAGTAATAGTAAGCTATGGCAGCAATATGCTGGATACTATTAATCTCAGTCTCTGTCAGTAAAACTGATCAGGCATGAAGTACCCACAAGGAGTCTATAGACTTTATGTAAAAGAGCCCCTTGATTTTTGGGTTTATTTTTTATTAGCATTTAGATTGTTGCTAGGTTGTTCTTTTGGATCCAGGAGTAATCAACTTTAAACCAGACGGTTATCAGTGCTAATTAGTGCTGGAAGGGCTATACCGCACAGCAATCTGCAATATTTTTCAGATAGTTTCATTAAAATAACTCCCAAAAGCACTAACACTGCAAACAGGAGGTCCAGTTCAATGACTGGAATTAGTCTAGCTGTGAGACCGAGCAGACAGCAATAACACATCTGTCAGTTAGAGGCCAAACTTTACCTGGACAGTTGATATGAAGGGGTGTGCTGTGCTGTGAACATGTTAATTTCATATCTGTGAAATTGGGCATTTTGACATAGGAGCCTACGGGGACTCTACACTTTTGGCGTCAGCCTCAAGTGGCCACCAGAGGAGCTGCAGTTTTCAGCACTTCAACCCCAGATGCTGCTAGCAGGAGACAAAGTTAGAAATAGCAATAGTTGCTAACATCAACATCACTTGAGTACTTGGATCGGTTGTCATGCGCTGAAGATGCTGATACAGATGTGTCAGTTAATCTAGCGTTCAGGTAAATACATGCTCATACATCATCATATCTGTAGAAGGTGTTTGAGACTAGTGTTTACTAATTATCTGTCTTCATTACCTGTCTATTAAAGCAGTGATTTAAGGCTTTAATCCACAGAGCAGTTTTCTATGCAAATCCTATGAAGCTCAATGTGATCAATGCTTATTGCTCCGAGTGTAAAAACACCCTCATCGTTCAGCTTTTACAATTTATGTAACGTCACTTCTTCCTCACAAACCAATCAGAGTCAAGAAGGGGTGGGAATTATGACATCAGCATTTTTAAAAAAAAATGGTAGAGGAGCTGTGCTTGTAAGACGGTGCACAGAGTGTTTAAAAGTGGCGCATGTGGACACTGAAACTGTTTTGTGTCGCTGCTCTCAGCTTCAACAAGTCACTCTCCATACACAGCACAGTCGACACTTCTCAGCAGTCTGATGTATACTACAGGGAAGCCATTATGAGCATTTAAATACACATTAAAACAAGCATTGTTGTAACATTTAAAAGCCAAGTGAATTGAAATGCCTAAATGTGTTTGGCAGTTGTTATTTGAGGTGCTGAAAGTTGGTCTTTTGCGTGTGGGTTTGGTCTCAGCATTACCTCGAAACTCTAACAGAGCTCACTATCTATCATGACCTCTAAAATGAGAAGCAGCAGCATAGCTCAAGTCAGAATAAATGGACTACATTATGACCAAAGCTTTGTCTAACTGTGTTTTTTTATGGGAGTTTCATTTACTTTTGGGTTCTCTACTTCATCGCCTGCATCAGCTTAGAGAGCACTCTTGTCTTCTCTGCTTTTTCAAATCATGACAGCTGTACTCTGCATATGTGTGGGTTTTCGATTCACTTCATAGTTTCTATCATTTTCTCCAATTTCACAAGGTATCTATCTCCAGCTGTAAGTCACAGCTGCTTCTTTTCACCTCTCGCAGCACACGAGAAGAGTAAAACACGCTGAGGTTATCGTTAGAACAACAGTCAAAGGGCGATCGCTCACAGTCCTCCCCAGAGCAAAGCCCTGCTAGTATGTTGAAGTGTCCGGCCAAGCCAGAGGCACAGCCGTCAGGAACTGGTTCATGTGGAACGCACAAAATATTTGGACCACCTGCTCTTCCAGTGAAATAGACAGAGAGGAGAATCTAAATGAAAGCTGTGACCCCTACAATTCAATTGATTCCATTTGTACAGCAAAGAAACCTAGAAGTAAAAATTATTTGAACACACTCACACATACAGTGAGAGAGATAAAATAATAGTAAAAAAAAAAAAAAAAAGGTGCAATCAATAATCTGTGTGGGCGAGATAACAAAAGATCCTCAGGGCTTGAAATAAAAAGACAAAATGGCAAGCCAAGATACGACTGCACAATCTGCTGTACGGAGACATGTAGATTTTATTCATTTATTCACCTCACGTATGAATGGAGATGCTGATTAAGAGGAGAATAGATTGAAGATGTATTTGTGTTTTGATTGTAAGAAAGGCTTGGGTGAAACGTGGCGCAGCAGCAGAGGCATGAGCCAGCTAAAATGGTGCATCTCATACACAAAGGCTGCTCGAATTGATTTATGTACGCCGTTTAAAATTGTTAAATAAGTCCAGACAATAAAAGGTCAGGAAAATTCAACCCATGAGTAAAAAGAGAGAAACAAATAAGGCCTTTATTGAGGCATTAAGGGCAACACGAGCTTCACTAGTGGGCTCAAATCTCCTCCTCCAACTGACAAAAGTGGCTTTGTACACACTTAAATACACACTAGATACAGGGTGGGGCATTGTGAGAGAACAGATCTGAGGCAAAAAGCATCCTCTTGATAAAGACGAATGCTTTCTTAGGCAGCCTGTTCATTAGCCTACAAAAATGGAAAGATCAAGTTTAACGGGAAATAGCTGGAAATCCGCAATTACTCTTGGTGGTTAAAGCGGGTGCCTGGAAACGCTTAACGATCGAACTGCCCTTTTGGTCTTAAATTTCATTTAAAGTGGCATTAAAAAGTCTTACATTGCTTGCTTATACCTGTAGACACCCTGATTACTTGAAGGCAGCACTCTGGGATGATAAATAAATGAGTTTGCCAAGTGTATTGTTATCCCTGATTATGTTGGTTGGAGCTGTAAACTTAGCCAAATCCAATAAAGAGCAGGAGAGAGGAACTAATCATACCATGACCTCGATTGCATCCAGGACCAACAGGCCTTTTTTTAATATAACCTCTGATCTCACAATGGGCTTAGCTGAATAATGATTTGGAAGTGACAAGTGGCTCCTATTTAAGGCCGTAAGCTAATTAGATGTACACGGCAAAGAGTTCAAAGTGCAGTACTGTTTATTCTTACTCCTTATTCTGTTAAGGTTTTAGTTCAGGAAAGAATTCAAAATGGCAAACCCCACTAAATCCTTCCAATGTAACTCGAGCATGTGAAAGAGTCCAAAGCTTTGCTGGTCACAGCTGTTTTCAAAGATGGCTTACAGTTTAGCTTATAAACATTAGACCAAACCGACATTACCTGCTGATCTGTCCGCCACTGACTGATGTCCCTCTGGTCCCAGCATCTATATTTGTTCCACTTTTAACAGTAATACACAAAACTCTGTTTAGTCTGGTCTTTACCCCTGATGTGAACTCGGATCCAGTAACTCCAAAAACATTAATAACCTCCGACCCCTTCAAAAATGTCAACATCCATTGAACTCTACTGTCAAAAATCCACCAGTCTCAATCAGTATGGCACTTTTAAATATCCGCTCTCTGTTGAACAAGTCTTTTATTATTAATGATTTAATTTTAGATAATAAACTTGATTGTTTATTTTTAACTGAAACATGGCTGGGTTCAGATGCACAAGTTGTTCTCACTAAGGCCTCCCACCAAATTTCAATTTCTCTTTTTCTATTAGAAGTGGTAAGAGAGGTGGTAGGACTGCATCTTTAACCAACAACACACTCACCACCAAACAAATTTTATTTGACCATTTTACCACTTTCGCTATCTAACCTCTGAAGTGGCTGCAAATTTTACCAAGGTTTTAGACGAATGCCCCCCTGTGATTTTACCTGCACCCTATGATTTTATTTTTAATCATTTTAACAGCCAACTGAAGAAAAGCCTTGACTCCGTTGCTCAATTCACCACTAAAAAGATTAACGTAAAACATGCATCACCCTGGAGAAACAAAGGAGTCAAAAAACTCAAAAGAAATTGCAGGGCCGCAGAAAGGAGATTGAGGAAAAATAAAAATGCAATCAACCATGAAATACTTTGCGAGCAACAATGTACAATAATACATTAAGGAATTCAAGAAATTCATACTTCGCCAAAATAATCAGTAATAACAAAAATAATCCCAAGGTCCTCTTTTCCACCATATATCATTTATTTAACCCTGATTTTAACAGCTCCCAAAGAACCCCCACAGACTCGCTCTGTGAGCAGTTTGCAGACCACTTCAGGGGAAAGATCAGCGCCATCAGATCTGATATTTTATCTTCTCGCAATATGATTTTAAACACATCTGAGGGCTCAATTGTACCTGAGGAGACACTGGACAGCTTTGTCCTGGTTAATGCTGAGAACCTTAAGAAAGTTTTCTCCACAGTGAGACCCACCACATGTCTTTTAGATCCAATCCCCTCTTCACTTTTTAAAACACTTTATGGATATGATACATGATGAATTGCTCTCTTCGTTGGGTGTCTTCCCTGCTGCCTTTAAAACGGCGGTGGTGAGGCCCCTTCTGAAGAAGAGCAATTTGGATTGTAATGATTTTAATAACTACAGACCTGTATCCAACTTACCATTTTTAAGTAAAATTTTAGAAAAACTTTTTTTTTTTTTTACTCAGATTAATGTTTTTTTTTTTAAATGATAGACAGATCCTGGAGATATTTCAGTCTGGATTTAGGGTGAACCACAGCACAGAGACTGCTCTCCTAAAGGTTCTAAATGATCTTAGATGTAACTGGGACTCCCAAAAGCTCTCAGTCCTGATGCTACTGGATCTAAGCGCAGTCTTTGATACAGTAGACCACGCTATTCTTTTAAACAGACTGAAACACATGGTGGGCCTCTCTGGTGCTGCACATAACTGGTTCACTTCCTATCTCTCAGACAGAACTTTTATGGTGAGTATGGATACATGCTCCTCTAAGATCCATAAAATGACATGTGGTGTGCCCCAAGGGTCAGTTTTAGGCCCTGTACTTTTTAATTTGTATATGCTCCCTCTCGGCAGTGTCATCAGGAGGCATGGAGTGAACTTCCACAGTTACGCTGATGACACGCAGCTGTACATCTCCGTGTCTCCTGATGACACCAGACCAATGGATGTCCTTTTTAACTGTATTTTAGATATAAGATCTTGGATACCATACATACCACCTTTATTTATAAAGCACTTTAACATAAAACCAGAGTTCACAAAGTGCTGTACATGCTAATAGCATAAGTAAAGAAAATTAAAATGAGGATAAGATAAGATAAAATAAATAACTAAAAAACTAAAATAAATTGAAACATGTTAAAACAAATTGAGTCAACCCCTCTAATCAATGCCAAAGGCTTCAGCGAATAAATATGTTTTAAGAAGACTTTTAAATTCAGAAAGAGAAGAGGCCTGCCTAACATGCAAGGGTAGATCATTCCACAACCTATAAGATCTTGGATGGCAGAAAACTTTTTACAGCTTAACCAGGACAAGACTGAAGTTTTAATCATCGGTCCTGAGGCTCAGAGAGAGAAACTCTTGTCTAAATTAGAGGCATTTTCACTATGTCCTTTGCTACAAGTGAAAAACCTGGGTGTTATTTTTGACTCTGAGCTTGGTTTTATCCCACATGTTAAACATGTAACCAAAATTGGATTTTATGTTTTTGGCCATGATAATTATGTAATGAAAATGTGATATTGCGACAGCCATACCTAACATAATAGTTATCAAGCAGAGCGAGACCAAGTGTACCAAAAATAAGACTGAGGCTCTGAAGCTTTGGAGGATGCTTACACACTACGCTCGTTAGTGTGCCATGTGCACATGCATTTTCAGCATGGGTAGCCTCAGCGAGTAACAACCCCACAAATCTGGCAGTGTCAGCCCACAGTCGACCCGCACAGGATGACTTGTTTAATTTCGGTGACTGATTAGGTCTCTGCACAGTCTTTATGCTGTGCTGGACATCTGTTGTGATTTATGTGATATATGACCAAACAAAGCAAAACCTGTGAAATGTTAAACTATACACAGATGCAAGGTTTTGTATAATTACTATAGGACCTTGAATGTTTTATTCCTGTCTGGTTAGTGCACAGAGTCCAGCAGTCAGGGTGTGATTTAGCCACCTTTAAAAAAAAAAAAAAAAGACTCAGCCCAACCAGCTTTAAAGTCACAATCCATAGCATAGTCATTAAAATTGATTTTTCTGCGGTGTTTGCCTAATTAAAGTGACAAAACAATGGTTTTTCATAGTTATAATGCTTTATTTCCTTTAGCTGAAGAAGGAACTGGGAATATACACTTACCGGCCACTTCATTGGGTACACGTTCTGCTCCTTTTTGCCTTTAGAGCTGCCTTAATTCTTTATGACATATATTCAGCAAGCATCACACAGTTGCTGCAGAGTACAGTGCCCTTTGTAACACTGGACATAATCCTTCATAAAGGGTTGGACATGGTTAACAACAACTCTCTGCTGCTGTAGCTGACCTGCTTCAAGCTTCGGCGTGTTGTTTGTTCAGAGATGTTCTTCTTCATACCTTGGTTTTGACAAGTGTTTGAGTTACTGTTGCCCTTCTGTGTGTTTAGTGAACAAGCCATTCACACCCAGAGAACTGAAGCTCGCTAGTTAATTTCTTTTTTTTTTTATTGAGTCTGTTTTATCCTTTTGTTTGGTGGCATGGTTTGGTCAGACCTCTGTCACAGAGAAAAACTCTCTAAATCAGATAGTGAGATGGTCCAGCCGTCTGATAGGTGAGCCACAGTCTTGTTTAGCGTCCCTGTACTCTAAGCTGGTACAGAGGATGGCTTTATCAATCCTTAAAAATGGTTCCCATCCTCTAAGGGGTGAATTTCAGCTTCTTCCCTCACGACGGAGGTTTCTATTTCCGAGATGCAGGACAAAGCGTTATAAAAATAGATTTGTCCCCGTTGCTGTCACTGAATTAAATAAGAACTGTTTTTGATTCGAAATATTAAAATTACTATATATGTGCCACAGTGAGGTTTATATCTTTACTAGGTATGTGTGTTTTTAAAGGGATGCCAAATGCTGTCATTTTTTCTGTAAAGCAAATTTACCTTGCCTATGGGTATAAATAAAGTTACCTTGACCTACCTTGACCTTTTCAGACCATTTTCCAGTGGTTGTGCAGCAATACCCCAGCAGATCAACAGTTTCTCAGATACACCATACCACATTCAAAGTCACTTCAAATTGATGTTCAGTTTTAACTTCAGCAAGTCGTCTTAGCCACATCTACAAGCCCAAATGCACTGAGCTTCTGCCATGTGACTAGTAGATTAAACATTTGTGTTAATGAGCAGCTGAACACGTGTACCTAACAAAGTGGCCAGTGAATGTATATTTAGTATATTTTCCTGTTGATTTGATCATTTTAATAAATAGTTGATGATTGTTGCTGCTAATGTAGAGCTCAGCTTTTAAAGGTTTCCTTGTAACAATAGAGCCATGCCCTATCACGCTGACACTTTTATTTATATCATAAAACACTGATTAAGTATTTATAGCCTGATGCATTTTGCCCTTTTTTGTTCACTGTGACTGTCAATGAACTTTAGTACTTTTTGGACAGATGTTCTCATAAATGTTTCCCAGCTGTTGAAAGGGCACGGTCTGCCATTTCCTCTCTTGGATGGCTTTTAAAATGAAATATCTGCAGAAGTCGTAGAGCTTAGCAGCAATCAAAAACTGGGGGAGAATTTTGTTTATTCTTACTGTATGTGTACAGTACCGGTTAATTTAAAATCCCTTTGTTTACATTTGATTTAAATTAGGTCCAGTGCCAAAGTTGTTCTTATAGAGCACAGAAAAGACACACTGGGTATTTTGAAGTTGAGTAGCTTGCTTTCCCTTCCCTCTCCTTTATAACTTATACACCACTCTGCATGTTTAAAGTATTTTATCATTGGGCTTAAATACCCATAAACTAGGAGCTTTGCTGTTGTGACACACTTGTCACAATAAACTATCCATAAAAGGGAAAAGTTGCCCATGTCTCTTAATAGAGGTCAACCTTTATTAACATTTAGGTGTGTTGGTGTTAATGGTTACATTATTAATCAGCAATAAATCCAGTCTCGTACACATTTTGCTATGTTAGGAAACAAAACTTTGTCCCAAATATGTGATCTAATTTTTGCAGTATGGAAATAAACTGATAAATTCTAAACACGTGGGCCGCCTAATAGCCTTGCGAGCAGTCTGAGAACACAGCTGTAGGATGTATACAGCTCATAAACACTTCTGCAGAGTGTTGTTTTAAAAGCCAAGATTGGGTATCCCAGGCCTCACCAGTGGTGGGTCCTTTCCTGCTGCACTAGAAGCACTTTTCCTGGAAGTAAATAGAAGTGGGTATTTAACATAAGCAGCAGTAACCATTTGTCTACAAAAGGAGTCATCAAAACAAAGTATAAGACAACAGACAAATAGTTTCTGGCAAAACTTCACTTACTTCCAAGGTGCAGGAACTAAATAAAAGTCTGAAGAGGTATTTTTTTCTACTACAGAAACTAGAAAAATGCAGACAAAACCACAACAACAAAGCGAAGGTGCTGGGTTGAAAACAATAGGGGGGGAAATCAACAGCTCACACACTGCAGGGCACAAGCTTATTTATTGCACCATAAATAAAAGTGTAATATTTCGAGTATACCTATTGGTACGTCCTCCATTTCTCGCTTTGCATTTTAAAGCAACGGCAAGTAAATGTAATGTGTGAGCCGGCTGCTTCGGCTGCCTTTTGTGCTTCTGCTGTAATTTACAATGTCAGCAGCCACACCATAGCAATGTCACGAAAACTTAAATTTAGTGCTACTATTTATTACATTTACACAAAGAACTGAAGGTTAGAAAGTTTGATCACATCGCTCAACATCTTAAATAAACGAGGAACTCCCCCCCCTTTGACGTGATTTGCACATTTCAGTTTTGTGGCACTTCTGTTTCATGCGTCACAGGTGAAAGCACAGCAACAAAAGAAAAAAAACACCTGGTTATAGCTCCTCCGGCAAGCCCCCCTGTCTCCTCAGTCTTCTCACTGAGACTGAGATAGATTTCCAGGTCAGGGCAGAAGGACGGAGGAGATGAGGAGGCACAAAAGGAAAAAAAAACACCAACTCAGATGAAATGCTAATCCTTTCTAGTCACATGGTTATTGTTTCTAATTTGAGCACGAGGATTGAGATGTAACCAAATCTGTCTCTACATCTTCAAACAGTTATGTCTGTCATTACAGTTAAAAAAAAAATTCTGTATACCAATAAAATTTTAAAAAGGGGGCGGGTTTCTTATAGTTTTTCTACCTTTTAAATAGTTTTCTGTAATATTTTTGTGAAGGTTACGAGCTGAAACGTATTTTTTGATCAATAAAACCGTTCTATATAAAGCGCGTGTTGCTGGATATTTTGACCTCTGAGGAGAAAAGCCTTCACAGGAGCCTGTTGACCACTCTTTGACTGACAGCTGATGTCTCGGCACCGCAGCGCAAAAACAGCAGAATGTCAGCTTAGGGCCAAAGATGTCACCCCTCACTGTAGCAAAAAAAATCTCACAGATGGGATTATCACTTCAAAAGCTTGCGTCTGATGAGTTGTTTTCAGGTTTGGTGATGGAGGCTTGTCAGATGCTGGGTTTGATGTAGCTTTGCAACGTGGAGCATAGCAGACAGGTGTGCTCTGCCCAGCAGCTGCTGGACTCCATCTGTCCATCAGGTCTGCAGGTTCAACAGTTTACTGTCCCTCCCACGTCCACAGCAGTGCTCTTCGTTTTGTGAAGCGGCAGTCTTCATATTGTGCTGCACACAGAAGTGAACAGGAGCATTTCTTTTGGTTAAATAGGGCAAATCTACAACATTTCAATAAGAAGAGATGAGAAACCGAAGCCCCAATTTACGATTGAGCCAGATAACAGGAGTGTATTCTCACATGGTGCAGCTTAAACATAAATCTGTTATTTTCAGTGTCAGCAGTCCCTGAAGGGGGGATTATTGTTCCTCATGTCTGCCAAGAGACAAAATACAAATGTGGAGTTCATTTCCAAAGTGCTGTGTGTCTATTTTGGCTCGTCGTTGATCATTCATCATTCAATATCTCTACAATACAGTGGAAGAAACATGCAGCCCTTGTTTCAACCCACGACTAATTTTAAAGTATCTCAGTTTGAATTAATTTTATACTCTAAGTGTGGTGTGTGTTTCTCGCTAGTGGGATTTTTTTTCCGTTTGGGAAGGGAAAAAAAGCGCTCATCAGATGGCTGCTGGTCCCTGAGATGGAAAACACTGAGAAACGGTGCCCTAGATAAAAAGTCAGTCCAGCCTCTTTTGCCAAACTGCAGGAGCACTGAAGTATCAAACAGCAATCAAAAGCACAGCCTGTTTTCTGTTCAGGGAGGTACTGTAGTGTGATTTGGGAGGAAATTCAAGGAGTTGCTTGTGTAAGACCCAGACTGGCATGGGAATCTAAGCAGGTTGCATCTCCACAGTCACAAATACACACACTTTCATGCACTGCAACCTTTGACCCACGTTCTGTTTCCCCCCCACTGTTTGATAAGCTGCAGTTGTCAACTATGATCAAAACCAAGCCACCCTGCATCTCAAACTCGCGCCTTCCTTCTCACTAAACTCTTCAAAGCATCTTGACTATGATATATTTAAATATACATACATATTCTATATGCATCTCTGCAGCACACATCTCACCCAGATCATCCAGAGATAAACAGGTAAAGCGTCACTTCTGTGCTGCCAAAGAGAAAGATCAGATTTCTGCTGCAGACACCCACACTTAAGCTGCAATGCAGATATTTTTCTATAGCTTTTACAGTCAAAATGAGTCGAGGTTCAATAAGAGAGTGAAAATAAAACTAAAGTAATAGTAAACATTTAATGAAAGACAAAACACTGGAGTGAGGAGTGAAGTCTGGAGCTGAAGTTTGAGATATTACTGATCCTGTCCGCCTCAGCCTGAGGCAGGTCGAGGGCCCAGATAGCAAAAACATAGTAACCTTTTAGTCTCTTCACTCAAAATATACCAAAAGGGCCATCTGCCTGAGGATGTGATCCTGCACGTGGCCTTACAGGAAAAAAAAACAATTCGAGATTTGGCTCAAGGTCATAACTTGCAATACTGCACAGGTCATTTGGCAGTTACTTTAAAAAAATCCACATAACAGAGATGAGCTGCCAGATGGAAGTAGTTTCTCTGCACTGGTTTAATTTTTTGGACCGTGCATAAAGGATGGGGATGGTTTCCAGATCAAAGAAGTGCATCCAGCATTAAACCAGCATTACCTTTAATGGCCAGCAGGGGGCGCCTCTTGTGGTCGCGAAAAGTTCAATTTATCATAAAAGCACAAAAAATCTACTTTCTTGCCAAAAACGAATGATGTCATAGACTGTGACATCATTTACATTTGGTTAGACACTGAGATGGTAAAGGTAGCCCCAGGTCGTTCTCCAGAGTCATAAAATGCCATGGATGCAAATTACCACTTGACTGGTCAGCAGTAAATAAATGTAACCTTGTAATTCAGATTTTTATCTGTTAATCTGAATTTATTTTCACAGATGAAGAATGATGTAATGATGATATTACTCTGTGTGTTTAGGTAGTTTTCTAACTCTAAAATGTGCCAGAAATGTACATCAGAGAATAAAAACATAAGCAGTACAAGTTCATTGTTTTTTAAGGGAAGTGGGAATTATTTTTATTTTTGATGAATCATTGCTTGTTTTAATAATCTGTTAATTAAATGGAGTCTAAGGTGAATTCCTTTTAAAGTGAAGCAGTCACGGGAAAGCGACACGTGTTGTCTGTTCTTTGCTGCAGGTGAATGCTACCTGATGGAGTGGTCAGACTGGAGCTCGTGCGTCAACATCTGCGCCAAAGAGGCCGGCGTCGACTTTGCCTCGGTTCAGGTCCGCTCACGAGCCGTGCTCGCCCAGGAGCCTGAAAACCTGCTGCTCTGTCCTGACCAGGAGTGGGAGTCTCAGCCCTGCACAGGTGGAGAACACTTTGAAAAACATGACGGCTTCAACCTCTCCTGGCCAGAAAGTTTGACAAATTAACAGAAGCAAAGTCTATTTGAACAGTGAACTTTCTATGAATACAAATTAGCTTGCTGCAGCCCAGCAGCTCCAAACTTTGATGCATTTATTCCTTCTATTTATCCGCATATTCGTAATATTTACGGCGAGGGTAAACTGAAGTCAGTCTCGGGGTGTGAAAGGTTGAAGGCAGTGGAGAGCACGTCAGTGCATCAGAGGGTTAACGCAAAAAGACACTTACTTTCAGAGTCATACCCGCAGGCTGTTTAGGCCTCTATCTCTCTGCATTTGGACTGTCAGAGGAAAGAAACCTACTGAACAACAACATGGTGACATTGTGGGAAAGACAGATCTGACACAGGAGTCGCATAGATTTTCCTCCCTGGGAGGCATCAGTGCTAACCAGTGGGCTGCTTCCCTATCATGCCCGATACACAATCGAGAAGAAAAAGATACTAACTGCTACTGTTTGTCTTTCCCGTTATGCCGGGTCAATTGGTGCTCTCCCAGATGGGATTTCTCGAGTCAGATTTTCAAACGTTTGAAACCCAGATGCTCGTTTACAGTAGTGATCTCTGCAATTCCCTCTGCTGCATTAATCACCCATTAGATGCAGCATTGTGAATCA
The DNA here is from genome assembly GCF_057382185.1 of Mchenga conophoros. Classification (NCBI taxonomy): domain Eukaryota; kingdom Metazoa; phylum Chordata; class Actinopteri; order Cichliformes; family Cichlidae; genus Mchenga; species Mchenga conophoros. Next base: position 33,442,042 of record NC_140536.1, read on the forward strand.
CTACGACAAAACTCAACACACAGTGTACTGTAATTCCCCCTTACCTCCCTTGTTACTGTACACAGCCCACAGCAGTCTTCGCTAGCATGACCTGGTTTCACAGCTTCACTCAAGGCATGGGGGGAGGAGTGGCCCAGCCAAGACTAGTGGAGGCGGAGGAGGATGAGAGAGTGGAGGCAGGGAAGGAGAAGGCGGTGATGGAGAAAGAGAGGCTGGGGATGGAGGGACGGGAAGGTTTGATGTGAGGCTCCAGGCTTGAGAAAAACAAAAACAACACTGTTGTTCTGCTGTTAAAGTCGTTCTGTTTTACAGTATAGTGATTCTTACTGTGCTTTGTGTCTCCAGTATACGCAGATTGACAGAATGGCCAGCACTTTTACTTCAATGCAATAATCACAATAATTTGAAGAACAAAAACAACAAAGCTGCTCACTGCTTTTCAGCAGCTCCAGAGACGTAAAAGCAAAACCTTAATGAAACACTAGTCCCTCCATTTGTAGGCATTTAAATTTGAAATTTGCAACTTGAATCTGAATTTATAACAAGGTAAAAATCAGAGTTGGAGTTACATTTATTCTCCAGGAAACCAGAAACATGTGAGACTCATCGACACGTTCATTATGTTCAAAACTATTAGAAGGATTTTCTTCAGAAGATTTATTGATCACTCGTCAAAGGTCATTCTCATCTCGCAAAATTCACTTTTGGCTGTAGCTCAAGAATTCATCATCTCATTAAGCTGGTAAAATTTTGCAATAAAGAGATCGTTTGTTCATTTTGGGCATGTTAGTTTAATAGGTGATTCTAAATTGGCTGCAATGCCAATGCCTGGCTTTATATCTCTGGTATTCTTAGTGTACCAGAGATAGAAAGTATCCGTATCCACGCTGGACCAGCGACCTGTCCAGAGTGCAACCTTCTTCCAAAGTCGCAGGGATGGACTCAGGCTCACTGTGATCCTAGCTGGATAAGTGGTTATGGATGGATAAATAGGCAACAATAATGTTGGGTGCTCACTGTGCACACTGTGGTGATATAGATTTGTTTTGTGCTGCCTGATTGAACACATATATAAGGGATTTTGTGGCCATTGCAGCTTATTTGCAGAAACATCCATATTTGCAACATTTTTCTGCTTAAGCATTCAAACATAAACATTTTTTATGTTTGTTAAATCCCACAAAGTCCTCATTACAAATTTAACTTTGGACAAGTTTAAAATCTCAGTAAGTAAATAGAGTACATAATGGGTTTAAGACACGTTAGACTTTATTTCAGTGCTATAGTGCTCTATCACCACCAGCTGATTGGTTCAGTTTGTACATCAAAAACTGCTCAGGTCCATTAAGGGAACATTTGGGTTCAAATATCCTCACATGTGCCAAAGTTAATCCTGCACACCTAAATGTTATCTCATTATAAAATGTGTTATTTGCAAAGCTATAATTATATCACTAAAGATAAAAAAAAGTAACAAATTCTACCATTAGCAATAATTAGTGTAAAATATTCATCCATTTTTTTTGTTCTGCTTGTCCAATTCAGGGTAGCAGAGGTGTGCAGGAGCCTATCATTTCATTATTAGAAGTAAAAAAATAAAATAAAAAAAAAGGTTTTATGAACACGAAAATCCATTTATTAAAAATGAATGGTGGTTTAAAAGTGTTACTAGATTTTATACGGCCCACAACCAGCAAGCTTGAAAGATGGTTTTGTGGTTAAGACATTTGCACTGCACACCAAAGAGCCTGATTCAAGAGTGGGAGGAGACTACAAACCCAGTTTCAGGATGTCACAAGAAGGTACTCCAAGTGATGTCCCCAACCCTGAATAAGTGGGAGGGTGTAAATCTGTGCCAAATCAAATATGTGGATCTATCTGCTTTAGTGACCTGCTGGGAATTAAGGGAGCAGCCGAAAGCACGCCCCAGCAAACCTGAATGACATTAACTTCCCCTCTTATTAGTGACCATGGTGCCGTGATTTTGCCAGGTACAGACAGCACCTCGCTTAGCGGCTTAGCAGCCACTGTAGAGTGAATGTGTGCAATTGGCACAGTTTGATATGAAAGTGATTGAAAATGCAGTCAGTTTAAAAAGCTTGAATATAATTACTCTTCTTTTCAGTTAATATGGCTGAAAATCATCCATCGCCTTTCTCAGTTCTTACAGATATTCTCATATCTGGGACTACTACTGACATTATTTCTGCCTCCAGAAAAAAAGGAGAAAAAAAAACTTCTGCGCTTCTCCTGAGAAATGTTTCTGTGGTAGTACAACTCCAGTCTGCTCATAAAAGATGGTGGGAAGTGCCAGCCGAAGTGAGTGATTCAATGATAACTTAACACGTTTGAAAAACGACTTCAGCTCTAGCGGAGCAAGGAAGAAAGAGAGAAATGAGAAGAGTAAAGTACATAAAAGGTGAAGTCCTCTCAGCCGCAGAGGATTCATCCCGTACGGCGGCAGATAGAGGCGTACCACTGACGGGAGCAGCGATACTGTACCCACGTCTGTGGAGAATAGCTCTGTCTTTTGTTCAAGGTTAAATTGTTCATTTACTCTGGCTGAATTGGCTGGACTGATGATTGGTTACACAGGACTCCGCAGGGAAATACAGTCATTTACTGCACTGATGGAGATATTGATAAAGTCATAATAGCACTGATAAAAAGTCATTAAGCAAAAGCTCTTACTGAAGATTAAAACATTGAACTGGACCCTTTTGAGACGACACGGTCATATTATGTGTCAGCAGCCTATTATACAACCACAACTTAGCAGCTGCTTTATTAATCTGGTGTCTCTCATATGATTAATGGTCACCACTGCCTGACTCAGTACAGCCTTCACAGTTGTTGACTGTTTTTGTGTTTTGCTTTCAGGAGGTGAATGTTTCGAGTACAAATGGTTCAGCAGCATTGGCCCAAATTCCACTCGGCCTTTGATCTGGTGTCAGCGCTCAGATGGACTCAATGTCACTGGTAAGGAACTCCAAAAAAGCTGCTCCAAACATTTGTTTCACACAGTTGCTTCTGCTGTCTGTGAGCACAGCAGCAATGACCCCCACCCGCTGTTTGAACCCCATTTTTTAAAGAGGGCAGACAATCAGAAGAAAGCTGACTGAGGGAGAGGAGCGAAAACAGCTTGTTTTAGAAATAACTTAAAAAGTAAAAAGAAAATAACAAACCGCACAGATTAGCTGAGCTGGTGGGCTTTGGAGGACTGTTTAGGAGTTGCAACCTCAAAAGTGTGCTCACCTTTGGATTAAATGAGAACATTAAAGGTTTGATTTTTGCTTAAGATCAAAGAAAAAAAAAAAGAGCGAATGCAAAATTCAAATGGCCAAAATAATACAAAGGTTTGTTTTGTTTTAGCAGAAGATTTGACATTTCTGATGAGCAGACCGATCACATGATTGACTTCATTCAACAAGCTCAGTTATGCTAGGACTGAGGTGGAGGAATTTTGAAACATTAGTAAATATTAGTATTTTTTTATTAAGTACGAGCATCAAATCGTTCACTGAGGTAGACGAGGCTGCTGAGGTTGTTAGTCTCAACAGAGAAGCACATCTGTGTATCATCAGCGTAGCAGTGACAAGTAGATGGCTTTGAAGCTCTTTGAAGCAGTATGGGAGAAATAAGCATTATTATGACCATTATACAGACAGTCTTGTAAAAAAAATGTTCTAGTATAAAATAAAAATATGGATGGATGGGGGGGAAAAAGCATAATTGCTCTACTTTGAGTCTGGAGGTCTGCAGCAGAGTTGCTGAAGGTTCAATTGCTTCTTCTTTTTTTGTCAATTTTTTTAACCATTTGACTTTAGTTTTTGGAGTCTCTGCAACTAATGATCACATTTATAATTATTTGTTCTGATGATTTTATTATCAAGTGTTTTTTTTTATCCCAAAAAACCTAAAAAAATAAAATAAAATAAAAAAAACTAACTGCAACTTCTCAATGCCCATGTTGTTATATTTACATTTTTTGATTATAACTTCCTGGATGTGTTCTTATTAAATGACACAACTGATTAGAATTGTTTCAACTTCACATCTATAAATAAAATGAAAAAAAAAAACATTAAAATTACATTATGTTTGAGCTTAAGAAATCAAACTGTTGTCAAGGACTTGCAAGTACGCTTTAGTCGTCTTTAAAGGGGTCTCGAGCTAGAAGAGATCAGAAAACACTGTCCTACAGTAGTGTGCATAATAAATAGAGCAGCTGAATTTTTCTTTAAAGTGAGAAACTGGAGGTTGCAGCCGCTCTTAAGCTCAACTGTAAGCCTAAACCATTGGTGGCAATTTTATGTAGGAGGTAAAATTTACACAAAATGTCAGAAATATAACTGAAGAAAAAAAAAAAACTAGGCGCTTATTTCTATATTGATCTAAGGTGGTGGGCGATGGCAAGCCGGTACAGCTTTTCATCTCCGTTTAACACATCAACACATAAAATTGTTTTTAAAATAAACCTGGAAACATTGGATTTACTGAGTTATTATTGCAGATGAAAGTACATGCTGTGAAATAACCCCAAGTGTTACGTTTTAAACGTGGAGACGAACCGATTGTGCTCGTGTGATCGTATTAAAATGTACTCAATCTGATGCTGTTGTCTCTTTCACAGGAGGTTGTCCTCCAATGAACCCTCCAGAGGACAACAGCTCCTGTGACCCGCCCTGCCTCATGCCAAAGTCTTTCTGCAGCGAGGTGAGTGGATTTTGTCCTCATATCACAATAAACTCAAAAATAAAAGAGCAATTTTCCTAAACCCTAAAGCACAGCTTTCCTGGATGAATGTCTGTGCAAACACTGACACACTGAATTGAATTTGAATGCAGCAGGGAATAAAATGATAGCAGCAGGAAGATGTAAAACCCATTGCTCCACAGTGTCATTCAACTGCACTTCATCAAAATCATGTAAATAAGTTTTTGTCTCACAGACACGGCAGCTGGCAAACCACAGAGTGATCTATTTTCCAGGCTTGAATAGCTTTTAGAAACAACTCTTGACCTAGCAATGAAGGCAGGTTACCAGCTGTAGTAGCTCGTACAGCCAGCCGCCTTACGTAACCGCTGAATAATCGGGTCAAAACGATCGGATGAGAAGCAGGGTCAGGACTTCTGAGGTCACCCATTCAATCCCCAGACGAGGATGAAAAAACTGCACTCACACAGTTTATTAGGTACACTCAGCTAAAACCTAATGCAGTGTAAGACAACAGTCGTACAGTAAATCCTCTCTTCATCGTGGTAGTAATGTTCAGTTTTGCAGACAGGTGTTTATGGTCACTCTGAAGGTTTGTTGTGCTGTGGGATTGGATTACATAACACTGATGGGTGTTTCATATATTTTTGTAACCCTGTTAATATGAGTGAGGGCATACTAAATACCAAAAACACCTCTGTGTGTGGAGAAGGCAGTTCAGTGGTGTCACAAACTGCAGCGTCCAAGACGACGATGAAATTACACCTCGACAAAATATCTGACTAGCCAAGTGAAAGACTGTGTTCACACTAGGCTTGGTTGCATTGCACCCCGTCCCCACTTTCCTGCTGGCCTGCGCTCACACTGCGCTTAACGATCCGAGTCCTGAGTACACTTCAGTCTGTCTAAGCATCTCAAACTTTGATTTTTATGTGGCCACACTGGAGCTGCTCTGGAATTGGTGAGAAACTGTCCTCTCACATACATTATTACTTAAGGCGAATTTCACAGAGCCAGCAGTTGTTGAGAAATCATCGGACTTCCACACTTGGCTGACCACACTAGGTGTGCAAGTGTCTGACCTCACTGTGACCTGGCCCACCTCTTCAAATCGGCTAGGCTAAAGTACCGTACGCACCAGTTACGGGGGCGACCGTGGTCCAGGGGGTTGAAGCTCGGTTACAGGTTGCCGGTTCGATCCCCAGCTCTCTCTGTCCTGGTCGTTGTGTCCTTGGGCAAGACACTTTACCCTACCGCCTGTTGGCCAGAGGGGCCGATGGCACGACATGGCAGCCTCGCTTCTGTCAGTCTGCACCAGGGCAGCTGTGGCTACAACTGTAGCTTCCCTCCACCAGTGTGTGAATGCGAGAGTGAATGAATAACGGAATTGTAAAGTGCTTTGGGTGCCTAGAAAAGCGCTATATAAATGCAATCCATTATTAGTTACACCAGTCAAATAAACTGGACTTTGAGGGTCAAACATAGTCAAGCGTTACCCAGTTTGGCACCATAAATATCAGAAAACAGTCCAGTTTAAGCAAAATCTAATGGCAGTTAAACTTTGTCTGTACACAAATCACATGTATATTTAAGAGGAATTAATCACAGCTTATTTCAAATGCCACTGTGCATAACACTGCACATGCATGACGTTAGCTACACCTGGCAACGTAACCTAACATTAGCAGTGACGACAGCAGCCTTCTTTCCTTCCGCACGTCTATGCACAATGCATTATGCATTGCCAGTTTAGTCAGCACAGCTCATATACAAATGCTCATTTTTGACATTATAATACCATAGAGCTCTGCAGGTATTCTCTTTCTCTACTTTGTGTGCATTAATAAAAAACACGAATAATTACAGTAGATTAACAGAGTAGTATTTCTGTTGCTGACAAGTGAGGGCAGCAACATTTAATTGTCTAGTTGGCGAATCATCCACATCCACAGTACAAGTTTAAATCTTGTTAATAAGTTGGTGACAGCTGGAGAAATCAGTTAGGAGCCCTCGCTATTTACCACATTTAAAATACCTTTGAGCAAGGCATTAAAATAGGTTTTATTGAACCTTCTGACATTTTGAATTAAATATTAATTTGCATATGAGATTCTTAATTGTTGTCATATTTGCTACATCTGGCTTTTTATAAATTATTGCTTAAAAATGAATTGTGCAATTTATTGAGGTTTTTCAGGGGAGGGGGATTAGCACTGATGATGTAGAAGTTCTCAAAAAGTAATGCATCAAATATGACACACTTTGATTTAAGGGGTTAATGCCCAACCTGGGGTCATACTTGTGACTGTAACTGTTTCGGTGAACATACAGCAGGTGACTCTGGGTGCAAAGCAATGCTTAAATGGCCCTCCATCTGCAGCACAGACTATTATTGTTCCTGCTGAACTGGAAACAGGCATTAGCAGAAAATACGGTATATGGGAATGAGGCTACAGCAGGTCACAAACAGCTCTGAAATGGTTCGATTTGTCTGGAAGCTTGTGCTTTTATCTTGATTGACTGTAAATGAATGAGAAATGTCAACACGTGGTGGCCTCAGTGCAGCAGTTAAACCTGTCTTCGAACAGTAACAGGTCGGCCATGCTGCCATACCAGCCAGGACTCTTCTGAACACTCCTCATGAATTAATTCACTTTGAGATTAGCTTGTTTAACATCCCTCCAAGCACTGTACTGTCGCTCCAGCTTAAATCATATATGAATCTGCGCTGCCCCCTGCAGGCTGGTATTTGCATGTGCGAGGAAGGCTTCACAGAAGTGCTGTCATCCACTGGGCAGCTGGACCAGTGTGCCCCCATCCCCATCCTGGAGATCCCCACAGCAGGGGACAAGAAAGGGGATGTGAAGACCAGTCGTGCCATTAACCCCACACTGCCCACCACCATCCAGCCCGGACGCAACGGGCGAACTTGGTACCTGCAGCCCTATGGACCAGGTCAGACCATCACACACTCATCACACCTTATGCAGATTCATAGCACTGTTTACCAAACTACAGGTTATCGTCAGTGTTAACAAACATCACAAATGCAAGGAGAATACAATTGTTTTGCTGCTGTCAAGTGAAAACCTTTAAAAGACCTCTCCAATGCTCATTTGCACCTCTATACTGTATTTCTTGGACTCTACTAGAGTAATTTTGTATGTTTCACAGGTCAAAATGATCCGTATTTATCTTATACATGGCCTCTGTCTAGCCCCTCAGTTCATCCGCCATCTTAAAACAACCTTTTTGGTTCCTGTTTTTAGGCCACCTGCACTTTCAGCCAGTTTTCCTCTGATTGACGGCTTCTCACAAACAGCAGATGTATGAGGCTGCTGTGCTAACAGCCAGAGCTGGTTTTAAAAATAAAAACTCCCCCCATCTTTGACATGCAGTGATATGACAGAAAATAAGAAAAACCATAACAGCACCCCCATTTAATCTTTAAAATGCCATGTGTTGGGGAACTACTTAAAGTGCTGCTTTACAAGCTTTTCTTTCTATAGAAAAATGAATGTAGGCACAACTATTGCATCCTTTCCAAAGCAAGCCTTTGCTTACAGTGATGGTAAACATGTATCTGTAAAGTAAAGAATGTGCAGAGAATAATAAAAACTCCTCCATTTCAAGTTTCTGTTAGTGTGGCTGAAGGGAAAAGATTTCCGAGTCCAGCGTCTGACTTTTTCCAACCTACAGAGCTCCACATAATCCTTGAAGTGAAGTTAAGACATAAAGCTGAGAGGTTTTCACATGACAACAGCAGGACGTGCTTTACTTTCAGTGTGTTTGGGCGGATTTAGTGTTGACAGTGCTGAATTAATGTTAGCTTGTACTTGCAGCTCTGTATGAAATAAAACCAACATGTAATATCACACGAGTCCTTTTGGATGCACTGATGAAGCTTTCCTACCTGCTCTTGACTTCCGCTACATTAACGTTTGAGAGCGGCGTCTGCACGGAGTGTTGTGACTGATGATGCATGCGAGAACCATTTAGGATGCGAGAGCACAGAACAGATTGAGTTAAAGTGTCTCAGGAGCAAACACTTCCACATCCACAAACCATCACTTACAGTAACCTTTGCATTGTTTATCTTCCATATGCTTGCTTGTTTTGCAATACAATGCTTGCTGTTATACTTCACTACAGTAAGATATAAATAAAGATGCAACTAGATTATATAGCTTGTGATTTGCACTGTGATCAGGTCAACTTTGGGAACAAGAGAAAAGCAATTGGGCATGTTTAAGAAATCGACACTTCAATATTTTTTGCAAGTGCCGCATACTTACTGAGTACACACAGAGTACTTACAGGGTACTAATTGCATAAACACGACTGTAAGCTGGAAAAAGAAAAAAAGATGATGGGTGCGTGTTTGACAGTTATAATGCCCCACTGCGTCACTGATTTGTCCTGTATGTGCCAGCTTCGGTTTTCTGGTCTGACGTCAGAGTTGTGCTCGTCTAAGGAGCTTGGAAAGAAAACGACTGGGGTTCTTTAAGTTTTAACAAAACGTAATCTGACAAAATATCTATTATTCTAAATTAAATGACTAAATTGGCTAAAAATATTTTCTTACAGTGCCGAGATTTATTTTGGCTCCAGCTCTGTTTGAGACATGGTCTCTATAAAGGAAAAATTCAGATTTCATTTAATATTTCAGTCTATTTGAGTCTATTTCTACCCCCTGCAGAGTTAATAAATTATCACTCCATTATTTCTGACACATTCTACTAATTATAAAAAAAATAAGAGACAACATGTTTACATGACTGCGAGTGACAGTAGTTTGGGAAATGGACACTAGTACACTTTGCAGTCTGTAAGCAATGATCACAGATCACTTGTGTGAAGTCAGCCCCTGGCCCATTTAACCGTCAGGCTCTGGCTCCTCGCTGCCCATCTGACAAAAGCTGCTGCACCCTGAGAAAATACACAGAGCACCATTTATGGATAACAACATGCTCCGCTGGTTTCTCATTCCCGGTATTTTTTGCCTTGTTTTCTTCCACTATGCCCCCAGATAAGTACCTGACTCTCAGGATATTACACTGTAAACCACAAGCTATGTGATTTATTTATTTATTGATATTAGAGGGATGCACTGATCCAATACTTGAATCGGATGTTATATCAGTCCAATCCTAATTCACAAAGCAGGATCAGGTATTGTTGACAGTGGGTCAGTCTGTTCAATAATTCTATGTTTGTCTGCGATTACTACACCACACATCAGCAGCTGTTAACAGGAGAGCTACAACAGTAACAGCAAAGCATCACCAGTTTAGACATATTTCACCTCAAACTGTGGTTGAGTGATTTGACACGACTGAAAAGCTCCAACATCGACAGTGCTTTCTGTATTACCTTCTCATTGGCAGCCTTTTATTATTAATAAAATAATCTAACACAGTGTGGTAAAGCAGATTATTATTATTTCACTTGTTAAGGAGGAAAGGCTGAGAAGGTTTGGACATGTGCAGAGGAGGGATAGTTGATATACTGGACAAAAGATTTTGAAGATAGAGCTGCCAGGCAGGAGGAGAAAAGGAAGAACATAGAGAAGATTCATGGATGTAGTGTGAGAGGAGACGCAGGGCTGCTGTGACAGAAAAGGATGCGAAGGAGAGGGTGAGATGGAGACAGATGATCCGCTGTGGAGACCTCTAAAGGAAACAGCAAAAAGAAGTAGTAGTTGTCAGCTTTACTCCACTCAGGATGCTCATGTTTGTATGAGAGGTGATGCACTCACATCAGAGCTGGAAAGCAGAAGCTGGTGCAGCTGTAAATCACAGCAATATACAGTAATGACTCTCACAGTGAGCTGAAGGGAGACTAGTGCATGATGAATAAAAATATATTATTATTTTATTTAGGCTATTAAATTTAATTAAATTTCCTTACGCATAAAAGAATGAGTCCAAGTCTCTTCCTTAGAGTGAGGAATATAGCTTATTAATTTGTCACAGGATCAATACAGTTTTGGCAGATACTCTGAGCCAGTGTCTCTCTATCATATTGGAACTGGAAAAAGTTGGATCAGTGTGTCCCTAACTGTTATAAAGTACTGCAGAAATCTTCACAGAGTCCTTTTAATGGCTTCTGGTTCCATGTCAAAGTGTAAACAGACAAACTGACGAGCTTCCTCCTCCACAGATGGGAAGCTGAAGATGTGGGTGTATGGTGTAGCAGCTGGAGCCTTTGTGCTCCTCATATTCATAGTGTCTATGATATACCTAGCTTGGTGAGTTGATGAGTTTAATCTCCCCTATAATCATCCTCCTCATCCTCATTCATGAAACTATTAACATTTTTTACCCCCCACCCACTCTGAGTTCAAGCGTCCCCTCCCTCACATCATTCCTGTTTTTGGTTTTGGATTTTTTTTGTCTTTACTTATTTTGCTTGCTTCATGCCCTTCCCATGTGAGAGCAGCAGCTACTGTGCTAAGGTGCATCGCACACTTAAGGCCCAAGAGTCTGATGCCAATGGGACGGCAGTGTGGATGGGCCAAAATGCACACGAGATGACTTACACCTGCCCTGATTGCCAAGACCTAGCTCAAAGCAGCAGCAGCTAAAGAGGATGTGGAGGGTTCACCCCCACCCCGACACACCCTTCAGTATAAGTACCTGCAAGTCCCTGAGCTTTCCCTGTGACCTTTGTCAAGTTGTCACATGTCCTGCCTGACTGGCTCAGTGAAGGTGCTGGTCCAGGTGAGGGCAAACCACCCAGAATATGTTTCTCTCAGTTCTCGTAGAGATCTTTTAGCGCTCTTAGACACACTGATGTTAAGTCACCCTGACCTTTTCTCTACCCACTGCCTTATTTTAATTATAATCACGCACTCCAAGTAAATCTACACACATCACAAAGCCAATTTATAATTACAGCTGATTGCAAACCATAGTGTTTCTCTAAAAGATATATGACAGAGCCCCCGTGATGTCAACCATTTGTTTAGGACAAGAAAGAGTCCACGAAACATTGGTGTTTAAAGACAGGTTACCCTGTTGTATGCTGTAAAGTAAGCTTACTATCGCTATATGACATCACTTTTTTAGTAACAAAGAATGTAACATCTGTAACAACATGATGACTTCCTGTTAAATGATGACGTTTATACTTATCAGGTCCAGCTAATCACAAATAGCGAGGAGATATTAAACATGAATCCCAGAAGACAGCTCGAGAGTAAAGAGGTTGAATAAGAACTTGAAACCACTTCTGTGTCTGTACACTCAACAAAAAGTAAGAGCCAGGAGGCGGTCAGCTTACACTGAAAAACTGCAGAGAAAAGGTCAGCTCTGGCCAAAGTTCAAAAGTACAGCTACCACCCACAGACTTGGTGTAGACGGACGTAGCTTGTAGGTCAAAAGAGTGAAGTGATGGTGTAAGTGCCTTAAGCCTGCGTTCTTTTTTAACAGCTAGCAGGAGGCGACTCCTCTGACTGTACAAAGAGACAAACTGAAACTTTCTGGGAGAAAAACCTTTCGCTCTGTTCTTATATGACCTTGGAAAACACTCGTTTTTTGTTCTAAGGCTCCAGATTCAAGTCTTAGTGAATACAATACGATGCTTATTTTGGAAAGTCAAAAATAAAGTTTTAAAACACCAAGATGGCAACATTAAAAACACTCAGCTCAACTGTTCCCATCAGGATTTCAATAAAGAAGAAAGGTACAGCGGCTACATTCACGCAACGTAAGCCACGATTGTTACAATCACCATTGTTACAAAACTAAACTGAAAGTAGTCATGAAAAACATTTTACTCAGCTTAAATAAATAATAACATCTGCATTAATGCTATTTTTATGAGACTGGGATGTCCATATGGCTGTATTGTGCTTTTCTGAACTCCTTTTAAATCTGACCCAGACAATAAAGTTACATTATATACCCATGCATTATAGCTCATATTTTAAAAAACCAAAATAAGGGCTCAAAAAGTTAAAAAAAACAAAACCCAACTTCAAATAAAGACATGGACAAAAATAATGATAATTTTCTTAATACACAGTTAGGTTTAAATCAATAACTGTTTCATAAGCTTGTTACATGTTTGTATGAAAAACTGAACAGTTCAACTAGTAAAAATATTTGATTCCTCACAGAAATACAGGAAATTAGAAATGCTAGAGTCTCTGCACTGCTGAATAAATGCAGTTATTTTACAGCTTATTTGTTTTAGGTTATCAAACAAAGTTATCCATGAATATCATAAACTCAACTTAGAGAGATTGTGTTAATCACAAAACTGTGATGTATTAAAAAAAAAAAAAACCTTTTTATGTGTGAATACTTGTTAGCAGAGCGGAAAAAAGGTAAAAAGAAAAAAGTTACACTTCAAATGTTTAAAAAATGACATTAAAAATAACATTGCTACAGTGGACATGTTCTTCACCATCATATACTTTCATCATACTTCTCAGAGCTCGTGTAAAATTATTTTTCTCTCATTTAATTTTTTTTAAACGAGGGTTAATACTAATGTGTGGGAATAATCGTCTTGTTTAAACTCCAAGCAGAATATGAGCAGACTGAGATGACATTAAAGAGACATTTAAGTATTAACTCCAGGCAAGGTTTAAATCAGGTTTAGATCTCCACGAGGCTGAAGTGCTTTAATAAAACGATGTCACGCTGCCCTCTTGTGGACAAAGATGGAACCATAGCAACACATGCCCTTTATTTCCTTCCCAATCAATATTGTTACAAGATAAACACTCTTTGTTCCTCTGTGTTCCTTTACTTTAAAAGACCATAATCTATAAAGTAGGATAAGAAGATAAGAAGTTCAAATAGCAATCAGTATTTTGTTAAATAAATTTAATATCAACCTTTGGTGCTTTTCTTTGGCTTATATACTCTGCTTCGATTTGGCCTAAAACACGCTCTGTGTCACTTTTAACATCAGGAAATTTTAATGACCATTTTTTTAACCTTATTTAATTTCTTCTTTTATTTTAAATAATCGTTTAACTGAAAAAGATTCTTTGTTATTAAGAACAAACACAGCTACAGCTGTAGTGTGATCACGCATCACTACAGATGAGGTGTTTGATGAACACGTTTTTGCTGCTTGCTTGAACGTTTGCTGTCGTTTACTCTGCAGCGATTTTATCAGCTCTTCATCAGAAAAACTATTCACAGGAAATTCCCTAGAGTGTTCCTCTGATTGTGCTCACCAAATCCAGTGCTTCAAAAAGCATTTCGGTACATTTCTCGTACTCTGGCTGTGGGAGGAAATATTAATTAGACTTTTTTTTTCTAGTTAAAACTAGATAAAAAAAAAAATCTTAACAATAGAAGTTAAATGATAGAATACACAGCAGAACTAAATATTGGCTTTAATGATTTCAAAAGCCGTTCTCTATGGGATATCAGATGCTTCTGAAAATGTCTAATATTACACACCTCATTACTTTGACACACCCTGATGTTTAAGCAGCACTGAGAGTTCAGAGAAAAGCTTTGTGTCTTTGCTTCATCTAGAAGATTTTTTCCTCTCTGGTAGAAGAGGTCGGGCATGTGATCGTCTCTCTGCATATTAACTCACTAATAGCTCTTCATCCTTTTAAACTGAGATGTATGAGTCTCATTTCTCACAAAAACAAACAAACAAAAAAAAACTGTTTGTTTAAAACCTGTTAACCAGTACAGTGACTGTAGTCTGGGCTCTACAGCTTTTTAGTTTTTAAGGTAACCTGATTTGTAGTTTTTTTATTTTGTTAGGAGGTTTTTTGTAGCTGTCAGATTTTGAATCCCATGAAATTTCAGAACCAATGATGACATGGTTGAAATACAGAAGCCTAAAATAAGGTGCAATCAAATACTGAGTGAGTAGAACCATATTATATAAATAAAACCATACCTGATTTAAACTCTGGACCATTTTTAAATCATCATCGGCCAGTCCTGTTTTGACAACTTAAATTGCTCTTCTGCGATTTTTCACTAGCTTTTTTCAAACTGACCTAAATTTCATTTCAAGGATCATCAGTAGTAATCTGATCCTGGTATCCAGACATGACCCAGAGTGTCACATTATTACCCCCCCCCCCCCAAAAAAAAAAAAAGCATGAAAGCATTCAAGCAAACCACCTGAGCCGTGATACATGCTATCCTGGGCCAGCATACTGAGTATTTTAGCCACAAACATTCACCAACTGCTTTAATCTTATGATTTGGCTCCCGGCCACTCAGTGCTCTTTCTCCAAAAATTAAGGAAATCACAACACTAGCAGAGGTAGCTCAGCAGGTTGAACGGCTCATCTGCCAGATGAGCTGTTCTACCAAAAAGATCAGGCTACTCCATTGGGTGAATGAGGCTTGTAGTAAAATGTGATTTGAGTGCCCAGTTTAATGGTCAGAGTGGGACATCCAGGGAGTCATCAAAACAAGGCATGGCCGTTCCCAAGGAAATTGTCTATATGGGTAAATTAGCCACATTTAATCAGGTATGGGTCTTTTTTTCTTTATTGATTGTGTTGCAGAACTTTTGTCATTACTTATGCCAGATGTCACCATGATTGTCTAAAAAAAAAAAAAAAAGCACACACACAGTTTATGATGTGATGTAATATCTGCATCCTTTTTTAAGGTCAAAAACAGAAGTGAAGAACTACTTTTGAACAATTGCTAATGTTTTTATTAAGACTTAAATAATAATTTAATGGTTTTTAGGAAGTCTCGTTGGTTTTGTCATTTTCATGGGATTCAGAACAAAAGAGATCAAGGCTATCGTTACATTAAGTATTGATAATTTATTTGTGGACTAGAGATACTTGAGAAGGTTCACTATCAGCTTAAAACTGGGAACAGGTATTTTTTAGATTATCAAAAAAACCCTGAAACTACAAATCAAAATTAGGAAGCAAAACACAATTCATATGGACATCTTTTGCATTTTTCAAAACACTTTCCCTCCCCTGTTTGTGACATCGCCTCACCTGCATTGTGTGTCTCATAACTGCCATCGCATTTACCCAAACACTTCATGATTAGAGTGAAAGCAGAGTTGTGTTCGGAGAATCTTTCAAGTGCCACTCTGACCCCGTTTTCATCTTTCCATACAGCAAAAAGCCAAAGAGACCTCAGAGACAGAGACAGCAGAATAACCGACTAAAACCTCTGACTCTCGCCTACGACGGGGACACGGACATGTAGTCCTCCACGAGCTGCTTCACCCAGCACTTCACCTGTCACAGAGACCCACTTCATCACGCCATTACAGTGAGCGACATGGATGTTTGCAGCGTGAATGGACACGTCACGGAGCGCAGAAATGACGGGAAATCCTCTTAGCAGAGACACTGGTGGGGTTTAACCATTTCAAGTAGAGCTTCATTCACTCCTCTTTTGTTTTCTCGACTATTTTCTTTTTGCAGAGCTTTTATGACCTCCAGCGTGTTCAAGGAAATGCCTTTTTTTTTTGCCCCCTACACACCAGTATTTCTATATTGAAAGACTTGTTTGAGACACTGGAAATGCTGGGTGCAGAAGACAGAGCCAGCCCTCCTGCTGTCTTTGAACATGGTAGCGCAGGCTCCAGCTCTTCCCCCGCGCTTTTTCTGCTTGTCCCTAAAAATGCTGAGTAGCTGGGGGCTTAGGATGCTCTGACGCTTCGCACGTTGCCAAAAGTCACCGCAGGGAAGAGGAGGAGGGAGAGGAAAATCTCCATAAAAAGGTTTGGATTCCTTTTTCTCAATCCTCAACTGGGTTTTGACTCAAATCTCTTTTACGGTCTTGAACAAAAGGGAGGCATTACTTCTCCCTCTCTTTTTTTTTCGGCTTGATTCAGAGGCACACAGGCCTGTGTTTGTGGGATAAACCGATCTGTATGATGCTGATGGAGGAGTAGCCTGCAATCAGTTGTTCATGGAAACTACTGCCTGCCTGCCTGCTTGCCTCCACCCTTGCTTTGTTTCAGGCACTACATTGCACTATATTAGTGCAGCATGATATGCACATGTGACTTCTACTTTCTATTGCCATAAAACACTGCCTCTTCCACAGACAAAAAAACAAAAACATAAAGCAGAGGAACAGCTTCAGTCAACACGAGAACATTACAAGGGAAGCAACAGCGACAGGAAGGGACGTTTAGACGTGTCACGTTCGATAAAACAGGTGTGAATCTCAAGTAAATATATGTATAGATTTTATTTCTCACAAACATCGGACTTTTTGGTTGTAGTAAAGTCGCTTTTGTGGTTTGTAGATTTCGTCTGGTGTCATCACTTTATTTCTGCCCAGATGCAACTACGATATCAGCAGGTATTAACTGATCGCCTGCTTTACAAGTTCTTTTTTTAAATACTTTTTTTTAACTCTTTACATACAACAGATCATGTGCAAACACTCAAATTTTGCAGTAAGTAATAAAAAAATGGACACTGCAAAATTTTAATCATTCATGTCATGCAAATGTCGTTTCTGCCTTACTGACGATAACTGAATACTAACAGTCCTCTAATACAGTTTAATACTTGAATGGGGCAAACGTCGACACTACAGTATGTTTAGACAAAAAAAAAAAAAAAAAAAAGGTAGATGGATCGAACCAGTTTTTAAACTTTTTCATGTAGTAAGTATTTTAGGTGCTCTATTGTTTTCAGTCACACGAAACGAAGATGAAATATTAAAAAGAAAACAATCTGTACAAACAAGTATACAATATGTTAATAATAAGAGAACACGCTTCTGAGTTCAACGTAAAAGCAAAACTGGTGTGGAGAATGTTTACTTCTTTTTGTTGGATTTGTAAATAACAGCAATTTTTTTATTTTTTGGAGAAAAAAACATCAAAGTATGTGTACATTTATTTTGTATTGCACAGAAAACGTTTAGTTTGAATATTACAAAGTGGGTGTATGATATTGCTGATTGTTGTTACCATGATGCAAGTTGTATGTTGTGACAAACAAAAAAGGAAAGCAAAAAGAAGCGGAAAAAGATGAAGAGTCGGCCATTTTGTACAGGTTGTTTATATGTATGGGAAGAAATACTAAAAATAAATGCGGACACGGTTGTAAACACACAAAGAGAAAAGTTATGGAGTCTTTTTTTTATTACTTTCTTTATATGTTCATTAAGGAAGAAAACCTTCAAATAAAAATACTTAAAACTGGCGTTAAAGGAGTTGGAGGCTGGATTTTGTATTAGAGAGCCATCATCATAGCCATCCCCTGTTTGCTAGCACTCTAATGGCAATAACACACTTCAGTGCATAAACTGTACAAAAGAGATGGATGTAGCCACCTTAAACTTACTCACTGGTTTCAACAGCTGTTATAGACTCTAGTTTCAGTCGGGCATAGCGTCTAGATCTGAAAACTCCACAAGTACCTCAAACCAGCATTCTTTTTAATGGCCACTGGGGGGCGATACCTGTTTTGCAAAATGCCTTCAGGTCCAATAGAAATCTATAGGAAAACACTCAGATTTGATCTCTGTCGCTGTGTTAGGGCTCACCACAGTGGGTCATCTCACCCTATCCCCTTTCCTCTGCTCCTCTTTGTGTGCGTAAAAGATGAATGTATGTTTATGTTTATACTTATTTAAGAGGGATAATGCATATTAATTAACAAAACTTCTTAAATTCATGTGTCAGATTTAGCCATACAGGCTAATTTCCCTACAGTCCCTGGATGTTTCAGAGTCTGGAAGGTGAAGCCTACGCATTAGGGCCTTAAACACAGATATCTGTAGTCATACTGACCAAAACATGACGCCCGTATAAATCTTATCCAGGGACTTCACAAACCTTCATGGCAGAGACTTCATGGCAACTACATTGACCTTTTAGATTACCTGTGGTTTTATTGAACATGACCTCAAATGAGTGACTGAGACAATAAACCCATCAGGGAATTGTTAACTGGGGTCTGAGCCATTTTCCTATAGGACCAATGTCTTTATTCCGCCCCCTGGTGGCTAGAATGTAGGTTGCAGGAACATAAATGTAACAAAACAGAGAACAGAGGAGAGCAGAGAGACCACAACAGACCTTTACACTGAGCTGAAAGGAAACGGGGGCACATAAAGTAGGTAAATATTTTACCCTCTCAAGACATTAAAACACTCAGTAATCTGTTTTTGACAGTCGGATTACAATACACTTAGAGGAGGTATGACTCTCTGTACTCCATCAGATCTTATATAACAAATAGTTGTGTATATGCAGAGCGGCCGAACTACACATAACTAGCTCACTGGGATTGTGTCCATTAAAAGCAATAAGTATTTTGTATTATTTGACAAATAGCTACATTTTACTGTTTTTCTTGACAATTTCATGATCAAAAGTGATGCTTGAGTAAACCAAGATAATAGATAGATAATAACAATGGTATATAGTGCATTGTGTTCAGACTGTAAAAACTGTGGAAAAAAAGGACGAAACTGAGGCTTGAACAAGAAACAAAATATGTTTGTGCGTTTTAGTTAAATTCTTAGCAGTCAGTCTAATTAGTTTGTAATTTTTGGATTCTGACAAGATTAATATTAAACTGAGCATTTTTTTGATAGAAGTGCACACTTTCTAAATTACAGTGTTTTTCTGCAGCATGAACACTTACAGAAATTTCTCAAACACAAGCTTAGGTCTGTCAGAACCCAGAAATAAAAAAAGTAAATAAAGAGTTTTACAATTTCAAATCTATTACTTTGTTCCTAAGACTTTTATTTAAATTAAAATGTGCATTCAGTGTGTTATGTTTTCATGGAGATAAGTAATTATGGAAATTACGCTTGTAAATTTAATAGCCGTCCTCTTTCATTTCCCATGGTTCTCTGAGAAACTACATTATATTAGTTACGAAGCATTAAATGGAGAAAATGTGCAATCAGGCAGAAAACTGGTCCAAATCAACAACTGCAGAGACGGGTTAAATCAAGTTTCCTGTTTCTCCGCTGCAGTCAGATGAGACTGAGCCCTGTTCATACTCAGTGACGACATAAATCTGAAATAACAGGTGACACATAAATGATTTGTTAGTGTAAAACTCTCAGTAACTCTCTTTAACAGCTGGATGTTAAGCTAATTGCAAACATTAATCAAGTGGGAGTAAATTGGGCTTTTCTTTGCGTATTAATACATTTTTGGTGCAATACAGAGTGTCCTGCATTTGCTCAAAATATTAAAGGAAAACGTTACCCATCATTTTAACAGTTTTGAATAACAACAGTGCTGTATTTGCTGTTTTCTTTACACGTATTAATTCCAACAAATGACACCATCACAAGCCACAAGTGCAGTCTTTATAAAAGTAGCTTAAATTATTGAAACAGCTGTTTTTTTATTTTGTTTTTTTATAATTGCTAAATTAACTGAAAGATTTTGACCACGAGATGGCAGATTTTTCCTCCTATTTACATCTGAATTATTTCTTTATTTAACTTAGTTACAAATTACTTCCAACTATTCTAGTATTTCGATGT
Source organism: Mchenga conophoros (assembly GCF_057382185.1). Taxonomy (NCBI): domain Eukaryota; kingdom Metazoa; phylum Chordata; class Actinopteri; order Cichliformes; family Cichlidae; genus Mchenga; species Mchenga conophoros. The sequence continues at coordinate 33,462,210 of NC_140536.1, forward strand.
GTATTTGCTCATTTTATTTTTAACTTACCAGTTTCTGATCATCTTCTAGGTATAATAGTGACGGGAATTCTGTACAAATGTTGAGCTAATGCAGTGTATGTCTCAGACTGGGAGCTACCCTGACTAGTTATGCTTTAGTCTCTGACTCACTGCACCATCTTGAGGTCAAACGTGGTATTACTCAAAAGTACAGCCAAGCCTCAAACTTCAGCTGATACCTCTTTGACACAATACAGACAGCTTGGCCATCATGTAAATTCAAATATAGCTCTGTGTGCTCTTACAGTAAGTTTTCAGGTGCCCATGTGAACAGAGGGAAAGGTTTCACTTCATCTTAATGTAAGTAACAGGGGACAGAATTTGGTTAGGTTTAACAAGAAGCTAAGAAGCTTTTAATTAAATAAAGTTTTAGCATTATTGTATGAAATTCCCTTTGTATTCCTATCTGCCCTCTGCAGCACTCTGTAAATATCTGCATGATTTTGGTTTAAGTCTGCCGACTGAAGCCTCTTACCAACTTCAGAATGAGCACTGTGGGTTTGTTTCACTCCACTTCCAGTGGAAACATTTCCAATCCAAGCATGTTAATGTTTAAACGTAACTTGTGTAGTAGGAATAACTATAAGGTTTCAGTGTGGGTCCAAACAGATGTCATCTGTGGCTGCAAGAAAGACTTTTTGACCGATAGCCTGTCCTACAAACTGGGGGGGTGGAGTTTAAAAGATATTGGCATTTCCCGGACAGAGAGCGTCTGCTGTAGATTGTATCAAGCTGCTTTACTGGATCTAATTATTTTAGAGTCTGACCCATCCTGCTGATTAAAACTTAGGATATCTCAGCCTCTCCAGCTTCAATCTCAACTGCTTTTGTCTTTTTTTTTTTAATCTGAAGTCCAAAACTTTCTCCAAGTTCAGACTAAATGATTAATATTATTAGTTTTATTCTCAGCACATTTACAATGACTGTGTGTGGAAACCATTATTTAGTACCTAGGCGTAATTTAACAAAACAATTTCTTCATGATCATAGGGATGCCTGGTTCATAAAGGTGGCTGGTATTTTGACCATTATGGAGCGCCAACAGTGTTAACCCTTTAAAACCCGAATCATGAAATAACTGCCAGAAATCTTTAATTTTTTGATAATGGAGTATTTGTTGAACCTTAAGAGAAAATATATAAAAATATATCAAATTTTAATCTGCAGTTTAGTCATTAAAAATGTGTCATGATTTTACGAGGGTAAAAAAAAATGTCACACTGATGATGTAGAAGTCTCAAAAACTCACAAAAACACTTGTATCAAATACAATACGCTGGGCGTCAAAGGGTTAAAATGCAGTTTTTCATGCTTGATTCCAGGTCAGAGTAGAGGATGCACAACATTAACACATCAAGAGGAGGGATTATGTTCTTGAATCTCACTGGGCTTGCTGCTCACAGTGAAAGGAAGAAAAATCCAGTGCAGCTGACTGCCACTAGATGTCAGCCCTTGATGATGTTAAAAGTTGTTTCTCAGAAGTGTGAACCTCCTTCTCTTCTCCCCCAGTCTCCTCTCTCCCTCCCCCTTCTTCATTCCATCTTTTTTCTCTCTGTCCCTTCCCATCCACTCCCCCCACTCTCTCTCTCTCTCTGAACCTCAGAGCGCGCTATATAAAACATCCCTCCACACTCAGATATACAAACACCTCCGTTCCCACCACAGCGCCTCCGAACCCTGCGTCAGAAAAAACCCCAGTACTCACTTGAAGCGTTTGAACAGCAGACACCTGACCCTTCCTGAATGAGCTGGAGAAGACTCCTTTCTTCTCCCGCATCTCTGGACCGTCTTCTTCGCTCTTTATTTCTCCTCAAGTTTGGCAGCTGATAACGGCTCAATCAGAAGGAGATTTGTTTGTTTGTTTGCAGCAGCTGAGAAAATCAAGGACTGTTTGACATGAGGAGAGACGTTCCACAAAGAGTTATGAAGACCACATGTCTGTGGACTGCCACCGTGCTGCTGTCAGTCATCTCTCTGGTGAGTTAAATATTATTTTGATTTGACCTTTTTTAAAATTCTCACATTGTGTAATATCTCTGTGATTAATGTTTGCAGTTTTCATAAAAAGACAGTTCTACAAGTGAGTTTCAATTAAATCATCAAACAAGCTGGAATTGATCATTTTGAGGTCACGTTGCTGTCTCATAGTGTGGCCAATCTAATAATATAGTCATTTCAGACACATGTGATCTGCCTTATAGTACAGTTTTTAAGTCCCAGGATGATCAGTTTTCTAACATATCTATGCATTAACTCATTAACATCAAGATGAATTAACCAATCTCAGCATAAACACAAACTATGCAAATCCAAATCTGCATCTTGACAAATCCACCCGCACACAGTCCCGCTGGATATTTCTCCCTCAGCACTATTCATTCAATCCTTGCTTTGCATTTCCCCCCCTTTTTTTTTTCCTCCCATTTACAGATGTGGTCCAATAAGAATATATTTGGCAGTACGGCGGGGAACAGCCTGAGCCCATTATGGCAAACATACCAGAATGCTCCCAACTCAATGCCTTGACAGTTTGTGACAACCCAATTCCTTTAATCCTTGAAGAGACAGTAACCCCTCACCCGCTGATAAATCTGTCAACAAAGCAATCAAAGCAGAACAGGAGCCACTCCTCTCTCTAACAAAAATTCCATAAACTTAATCCCCACAAACTTGACTGGCCTTAAAAAGCTCCCGTGGTGTTATCTGTGTTTAATTTGCATAGTGATGGAAAGAAGTCAATTACTATTAATTATTCTCTACAACTTAATACCCATTATCGAATTGAATTCACCGTCTTGAAAACCATAAACTCAATTTCACAGCTGACTAAGCGCACTAATCATTTCACCCCTCCCACTTTTTTTGGCTTTATGGAGCCCTTCCTGCTTTAAAGGAAAACAATTCATCGATTTCAGAAGCAACAACATTAACAAACACGGATTCCCACCACCCTGTCATGATGTAAAGACAAACAATCATTAACTATGCGAGATATATGTACAACAGCATCATGGTAGTGCGAGTTGATCTCATAGCATCACTTGACAGGAGTGTGTTTTTTTCCAGACTGAGCTGCCAAATTGCTTCGCTATGCTTTAATGGGATGATCATAATTGTTTCGTACTTGGTGCATCCTAAGCTTTTGCCTGCAGCTCCTTCAACAGATTGACAGACCCATGGGAACCTCACAAACTTATTTTGGCCGCCTTTGAACCAAGTCGTGTGTGAAATAATATGATTATGCATTTTTCCTCTGGGTAAGTTGGAAAACTGGTGGCTAGATCCCCCCCTCCTTCTTCTTCAAACTGCCCCCCACCCCATCCCCCCCTTCCCACAAAATCCCGCAGTCTGTCCGCGTACAGTATTTATCCTCCTCAGAAGTCATGGTAATAATTGTGCCCTGGCCTCTCAAAGCGGTGCTGCAGTGATAGGACTCAGCTCCATCCACAGCTGCCTGTGATGTCTTGACACACTTTGTGATTTGTCATCATCTCTGACCCCCCTCAGGTAACACTTTGATATCACTGAGAGAAAACAGATCTAAACTCTTAGTGGGCGTCAAATGCCCTCAGCTGGTCCATCAGCTCAACTGCGCGGGGACCTCACAAGACGAGACAAGTTAAATTCACTGTAAATGACTATGACGACAAGCGCCCAGTTGGAAAATAATCCAAAGACAGCATCAGCACTCTAAGGACTCTTAAAGTACTCTCCCGTCTACTGTCAAACACAGAGAAGTGGTTCTAAATGGAAGATGATATTTCATAAACCAACTGGTGGGAGTCTTATGTTAGAATTGTCTGTGATTCATGGCGTCTAAAAGTTGTAAATTAGATTAAAAATAAGCTTTTATAGAGACTAGTCTCACACCTGAAAAGTCACAGGTCTGATCCTACAACATCCACATGTCCTTCAGCCAAACCCTAACCCTTTAATAGCTGCTCATATTTTAAGCTTCTCTCCATAAGAGCATCACTTTAATACCTTAAATTTAAAAAAAATAAAAATAAAGCTGCAGGGCTCCCTTTTCCAAACTTTTTTAAAAAGGACGTTCTCTAATACAACTTTATATAAAACACTCATGATCATCTTGTAATTTTCTGCTGGACTTTAACATTATTACATCACAGTCCTGATCTTCTTTTTCCCCCCCCCAATCTTGGGTTGGTGACCCGGCCAACAGGTCTTTGCTTTTCTTTTCTCTGATGCTCAATACTTTTACCTTTTATCACAGAAAATATTTAAATCTGAGATGACTTGAACTGCTCACAATTCAAATATGCATCACAAGTAGGGACCGGTTTGTTTTAAGGTTAGGAACTAGTCTTTTAAGGCAGGGTGAACCACAACAACCACACCTTTGATAAAAAAGGCAAATGAGTGCAAAATAAATTCCATCTTTTTGTTGTTTATTAAAATAGAATAATGATAAATCGCTATCTGTTAAGCAGCAGCTCTAATGTTGCGGCTGAACTCACAGCACCTAAGCAAGATTTAAAAGTGGAAACCCACATCTGCCATCAGGCCGGCCGCTCTCCATTCTCCCTCTGTTAAACCAGAACTGTCGTACCCACAAATCCTCCCCGCACAGCAGTCGCAGCAGCAGCCGCAGCCGCAGCATTCAGGTAAATGAAAACTGACACACACTTTCATTCTTCCTCACAAGGTTTTGTGTACAGCCCACCGCAGAGTCATCTGGCTCCTCCGGTAGTTCTATTAAAGGTGGAATTTGTTGGCTGTTCGGCGGTCCAGTCCCATAGAATATCCTCCGAGCTCCCGAGGGAACGGGGGGGTTGTTTATCTTCCTGTTTCAAAGAGCGGACGCCTGCGCCTTATCACAGCCTCGCCAAGAGTAGATAGCATTTAAGTTGTCCAACAGCCTGCCTATATGCTGCATCTGGCAATCAGAGTCGTTTCCTAAAGGACTTGTGCATAGCGATGCTGTTAGCGTTATCTTGTTGAGGGATTCTGCCTCATATGCCGAATCTGGGAATTATATTAACAGACAGTTAAATGGGGTTTGGGGGGGAGGGGGTGGGAGGCTCCTGCATGACAAACTGTAAAACGAAAAGTTGGGCTATGAAATAAAAGCATCTGAACGTGACTGAAAGATACAGTATCTCTGAATGGAAACACTGCATTTAATATATATTTCACAAAGAATTTTTTTTTTACTGCAGATTTTCCTCAAGGCTTTGACTGACTTCCCTTTATATATTTAAAATATTTTTTTAGCCTCCATCAAGGGGGTTTGGAAGAAAAGCAAGGAGGGTTTAACTGGTTTAAATTATGGGAAACACAGACGCTACACAGATATTGCAGACAAAGCTTCACTCTCCTGAGTCCTCAGACTTTATGAAATTGTAGTACACAGTTAAATCTGCTGATAGGCAATATCTCTTATTTTTAGTTTTAGCTATTTTTAGATTTGACTAAAATATTTTAATAACTTTTTCAAAATTATCAACATCTTTTCCAACCATTTTCAGCTACAGTTTTAGATTTTTAGCCATCGACTTCCCTTATTTGTGTGCTGCTGGAAAATGTATCAGCAAAACCTTAAAACCTAATTTATTCAATTGTTCATCATAGTCCATTACTAATTATTATTATATAACTAACTAACTAACTAACACTGAGCTTTAAACGATTACATCTGATATCCTGAATTATTTTTATCATTAAGAAATCCCACGCAAAGAATCACTCAAAAAACTGAAAGTTGACACATTTGGTGATGTAGTGTTTGTTTCCAGCAGCGGGATGGTGTATGTGGGGTTTGCCCAAAATAAACCTGTAGTAAGGAAGAGAGAAATGAGCCAGTGAGGCAGGATGGATTTTAATAGTTTGTGGACAGAGGACTTGTCAGTGGGATCGGTTCATTGTTGGCTTTGGTGTTTTTGCAGGATGTTGACGAGGAGGACAATGTAAAATATGGGACCCACTCTATACAAGTGTTTGCTAACAGATAGTATTATAATATATGTCATATAACAGACAGTCAATAGTCACATATTAAAATATCTAAAATAAATAAATGCTAAATTATGTGAACATATTTTTTTTTTTTTACATACTTTACAGTTATGTAATATTTCTGTCTCAGTTGTTTTTATTTTTCATTATGAAAACTTGTTTTTAAAGGCAGAATAATTTATTGTATATATTCTGGTGATATTTGTAAATTATAGATTGTCTAAGATTTGTTTTTAGTAAATTTAACATACTTTTATCCAAAATGTTCCAATATTATTATTATTTAATTTGAAATAATACTGCTCTTTGTCTTCTTGAGGAGTAGTAG